>NW_028232837.1:37758571-39047500 GCF_057557595.1 Rhyacophila brunnea | reverse complement strand
CTAACCTAACCTAACCTAACCTAACCTAACCTAACCTAACCTAACCTAACCTAACCTAACCTAACCTAACCTAACCTAACCTAACCTAACCTAACCTAACCTAACCTAACCTAACCTAACCTAACCTAACCTAACCTAACCTAACCTAACCTAACCTAACCTAACCTAACCTAACCTAACCTAACCTAACCTAACCTAACCTAACCTAACCTAACCTAACCTAACCTAACCTAACCTAACCTAACCTAACCTAACCTAACCTAACCTAACCTAACCTAACCTAACCTAACCTAACCTAACCTAACCTAACCTAACCTAACCTAACCTAACCTAACCTAACCTAACCTAACCTAACCTAACCTAACCTAACCTAACCTAACCTAACCTAACCTAACCTAACCTAACCTAACCTAACCTAACCTAACCTAACCTAACCTAACCTAACCTAACCTAACCTAACCTAACCTAACCTAACCTAACCTAACCTAACCTAACCTAACCTAACCTAACCTAACCTAACCTAACCTAACCTAACCTAACCTAACCTAACCTAACCTAACCTAACCTAACCTAACCTAACCTAACCTAACCTAACCTAACCTAACCTAACCTAACCTAACCTAACCTAACCTAACCTAACCTAACCTAACCTAACCTAACCTAACCTAACCTAACCTAACCTAACCTAACCTAACCTAACCTAACCTAACCTAACCTAACCTAACCTAACCTAACCTAACCTAACCTAACCTAACCTAACCTAACCTAACCTAACCTAACCTAACCTAACCTAACCTAACCTAACCTAACCTAACCTAACCTAACCTAACCTAACCTAACCTAACCTAACCTAACCTAACCTAACCTAACCTAACCTAACCTAACCTAACCTAACCTAACCTAACCTAACCTAACCTAACCTAACCTAACCTAACCTAACCTAACCTAACCTAACCTAACCTAACCTAACCTAACCTAACCTAACCTAACCTAACCTAACCTAACCTAACCTAACCTAACCTAACCTAACCTAACCTAACCTAACCTAACCTAACCTAACCTAACCTAACCTAACCTAACCTAACCTAACCTAACCTAACCTAACCTAACCTAACCTAACCTAACCTAACCTAACCTAACCTAACCTAACCTAACCTAACCTAACCTAACCTAACCTAACCTAACCTAACCTAACCTAACCTAACCTAACCTAACCTAACCTAACCTAACCTAACCTAACCTAACCTAACCTAACCTAACCTAACCTAACCTAACCTAACCTAACCTAACCTAACCTAACCTAACCTAACCTAACCTAACCTAACCTAACCTAACCTAACCTAACCTAACCTAACCTAACCTAACCTAACCTAACCTAACCTAACCTAACCTAACCTAACCTAACCTAACCTAACCTAACCTAACCTAACCTAACCTAACCTAACCTAACCTAACCTAACCTAACCTAACCTAACCTAACCTAACCTAACCTAACCTAACCTAACCTAACCTAACCTAACCTAACCTAACCTAACCTAACCTAACCTAACCTAACCTAACCTAACCTAACCTAACCTAACCTAACCTAACCTAACCTAACCTAACCTAACCTAACCTAACCTAACCTAACCTAACCTAACCTAACCTAACCTAACCTAACCTAACCTAACCTAACCTAACCTAACCTAACCTAACCTAACCTAACCTAACCTAACCTAACCTAACCTAACCTAACCTAACCTAACCTAACCTAACCTAACCTAACCTAACCTAACCTAACCTAACCTAACCTAACCTAACCTAACCTAACCTAACCTAACCTAACCTAACCTAACCTAACCTAACCTAACCTAACCTAACCTAACCTAACCTAACCTAACCTAACCTAACCTAACCTAACCTAACCTAACCTAACCTAACCTAACCTAACCTAACCTAACCTAACCTAACCTAACCTAACCTAACCTAACCTAACCTAACCTAACCTAACCTAACCTAACCTAACCTAACCTAACCTAACCTAACCTAACCTAACCTAACCTAACCTAACCTAACCTAACCTAACCTAACCTAACCTAACCTAACCTAACCTAACCTAACCTAACCTAACCTAACCTAACCTAACCTAACCTAACCTAACCTAACCTAACCTAACCTAACCTAACCTAACCTAACCTAACCTAACCTAACCTAACCTAACCTAACCTAACCTAACCTAACCTAACCTAACCTAACCTAACCTAACCTAACCTAACCTAACCTAACCTAACCTAACCTAACCTAACCTAACCTAACCTAACCTAACCTAACCTAACCTAACCTAACCTAACCTAACCTAACCTAACCTAACCTAACCTAACCTAACCTAACCTAACCTAACCTAACCTAACCTAACCTAACCTAACCTAACCTAACCTAACCTAACCTAACCTAACCTAACCTAACCTAACCTAACCTAACCTAACCTAACCTAACCTAACCTAACCTAACCTAACCTAACCTAACCTAACCTAACCTAACCTAACCTAACCTAACCTAACCTAACCTAACCTAACCTAACCTAACCTAACCTAACCTAACCTAACCTAACCTAACCTAACCTAACCTAACCTAACCTAACCTAACCTAACCTAACCTAACCTAACCTAACCTAACCTAACCTAACCTAACCTAACCTAACCTAACCTAACCTAACCTAACCTAACCTAACCTAACCTAACCTAACCTAACCTAACCTAACCTAACCTAACCTAACCTAACCTAACCTAACCTAACCTAACCTAACCTAACCTAGCCTAACCTAACCTATGCCTTTGATTTCAGGAGAATGCAGGAAGTTGGCTTTGAATTCACACAATTCAGAGAAGATCACTTCACCGCCGACATTTGCCTTCATTTCTTCAACGTGGATAGGTCATAAGTATTGGGTATGTATAACGCATGTCTCAGAGTGAGCCACTTTCCAGCTCAATGGAAAATAGCGAAGGTTGTTGTCATTCCCAAGCCGGGAAAAGACGACCTTCAAGACATCAAGTCCTACAGACCGATCGGCCTCATTTCAGTATTTGGAAAAGTACTGGAAAAGCTGATGATAAATCGGATAAACTGGCATTTTCATCGAAAAGGTAAGTTGAGTCACAAGCAATATGGTTTTACGCCCCATAAATCAACAGAAGACGCTCTGAACGCTTCAGTCAACGAAATCAGGACTGCGCTGCAAGACAAGAAGATGATCATAGCAATCTCGCTCGACATCAGAGGAGCCTTTGATAATGCTTGGTGGCCATTTCTAATGTGCCAGCTGAGAAGCAAGAAGTGCCCTCGGATCTTGTTTACGCTAGTGAAGAGCTATCATCAACAAAGGAAAGTCATACTGTCACATTTTGATGCCACGCTCCAGAAGGTTACGACCAAAGGATGCGTTCAGGGATCATCTTGCGGACCGAGCTTTTGGAATTACATCTAAGATGATGTACTTCAGGAGGACTTGGGCCCTGGAGCTGAACTGAGAGCATTTGCGGATGACCTGCTATTGATTGCTACAGCCAACAATACGACAGAGCTTGAAAATATGACTGACAAGGCGTTGAAAATCATCACATCATGGGGCTCAAAAGCCAAACTACACTTTGCAGAAGACAAAACCAACGCGATGTTCATTACCAGAAAAAAGGACCGACAACCAAACATTTACATGAACGGAGTTCAACTAAAATACGTGGATCACTTTAAGGTTCTCGGTCTCACAATAGATCGCCACCTAAACTGGTCCAAACATGTCGACAACATTTGTAAAAAGGCTGCAAGCATCACGAACAAATTGATCAGAGCAGCCAAACCCACATGGGGTGCGTCGCCGGGGGTTATGCAGCAAATATATTTAGGTGCTGTCGAGCCTCTGATAACGTACGCTTCCAGCGTGTGGGCGGACGCGGTAAAGAAAAAAGTCAACCGTAAGAAACTGAACTCCATTCAAAGACAAATTGCCATCAGATCCTGCAAAGGATACAGAACGATCTCTCTAGTTTCTGCTCAGGTCTTGAGCGGCTTTATGCCACTTGACCTAAGGATCAAGCAGCTTGCAGAATCAAATGAGGTAAAGAAGACTCTCACCCTGCAGGACTTGCCGCAAGACAGAGTCTACCAGGGAACCGGAGACTTTTTCTCACTCCCTCATCCCTCGGAACGCAACCGGATTGACCATGGATACTATGATCAGACTCTGCCTGAGGCAACGCAGAATGAGCTGAGAATCTTCACTGATGGCAGTCTCTTAAACGGCAAAGTGAGTGCAGCATTTGTACCTTACGATGGCGTGAGAGAGTTGCCGTCGAGAAAGATCAAACTCGACGACATCTGCTCAGTGTTTCAGGCGGAACTCCTGGCGATCCGAGAAGCTTTGAGCTACGTTCTGAAGAAATCACCAAACAGATGGAAGCAAATAACGATCTTGACAGACTGCAAATCAGGCGTCCATGCAATAACGGACCGAAATTCGGTCAATCCTATTGTCATGGACATTCAAACTGATATCCAGGAACTACGATGCAGAAAACAGAACGTGCACATCGGCTGGATAAGGAGTCACTGTGGAATCCTAGGAAATGAAAAAGCGGACGAAAAGGCTCGAGAGGCTACTCTTAAAAAGAAGGCCCCAGATTTTGCTAAGTTTCCGCTCAGTTTTGCCAAAAGGAAAATAAAAAGCAGGACTCTTCAACTCTGGAATGATCGATATTCGAAAGAAACGACAGGAAATATTACTAAAATGTTTTTCCCAACAATTTTCCATGCCTTTGATTTCAGGAGAATGCAGGAAGTTGGCTTTGAACTCACACAATTACTCACGGGTCACGGTAGGTTCATGAGCTACCTGCATCGATTTAAGCTCTCCGAGATTGACAGCTGCCCGTGTGATGAAGATCTACAAACCTTTTTCATAATAAGCAAGGTCAATATAAAATGCAACTCCCATATAAAAAAATAAAAAAAAACCTAACCTAACCTAACCTAGTTGCTTTTTTTATCTTGCAGGGAACCACACGCATGTTTGCCTTCTCTTCATTAAAAAATCCATATCTCGAAAAATACGTTGTATTTACAAATTCTTTTTGCCGTAAAGTGAAAATACAAGTGTAATATATATGTGTGAGTGGGGATTAGGGATTCCTAGGATATTAAGTTTTGTGTGTTAACCACGTGTTCGGCATTGCCGAAAGTGAGGTTATGTGTACATTTTATTGTGTCAAATATTTTTGTGACAATTTGTTTAATCTGTTTTTTACTATTACCTATTGACTTATTTACATACCGATTTTTTTTATTAAATACTTACTTTTAGTGTATATTAGTCTATGCTTTTAGTCTTACTTTAACATTGACAGTGAACGGACGTGCTCCCGGTGATTGTGTGCTGGAAAACTCCGGAAAACTCGTTTCAAAGTTCGAACACCTACAATGTCGGAAAAGCTCGGAAAAATCCAGTGAAATCCGGAAAACTCCCAGAAAATCCTTTGGCCTTCAAGATTAAGTTTTTTTTTCGAAAACTTGTCCGTGCTTCGAAGTCTCTTGCCGGATTCTCAATCTCCTCCTCTCAGACTGGTCCCAGCAGATTGAGTAGGCGGAAAATTCCGGAAAATTTCTTTCCGAAGACCGAGCACCTACAATGTCGGAAAATCTCGGAAAAATCCAGTGAAATCCGGAAAATTCTTGGAAAACTTCCTTCGGGTTGCTTTCGGATTTTTCTTGCGCGTTGAGATCTCCTTCGAACTTGACGCTTGACCGAGCGTTGGTATCTCTGGCTATGACTGCGTAGACCGTAGAGCATTATTCAACTTCGGCAGCATCTCGACCTGTTTCTTGGGTCGGATTGATTCGCATTGAGTCTCGAAGCTTGTCATTGAGTGCACGTCATCCTTCATTGTCGGCCCTTCGATTTGGAGACGATTCATATTCCATCCCTTCCGCTCTCAGAGTATTCCTTACCCAGGGCAGCGACTCGGGTGTCATTCCATATCACCAGCGCGACTGGAGAGGTTTTATCCCGATTGCGGTCAACTGGTTGCTGACACGGCTTAGTGGGCTGCAAAAGGGAGTGACAGCGCTAGCAGTTGGGTCCCGACCGAAGGGTAACCAGTCCCTTGTTCGGTGATTCGGCGTTGGTGCATACCAGCTCCGCTGCGCACGACCTTTCTTCTGAGTCTGGTTGTCCGCTACAGTTTAAGACTGGTGCGGATCATCAGGAGTCAGACAGATTCAGTTCAACAGTCTCACGCACTCGGTTGACCGAAGTTCGTTGACGACGTTCACTTTCACGAAGGAGAGTTGAACTTCCATCAATTCCCCTTCCTGAGACATGCCCAATGTGCTGAGGCCGCCGCCGTCGACGCCGTCTGCCGACGATGCCAGGCCCTCAGAGAGATCATGATCTAGCCCGAACCTGACAGAGACTGGGAGAACTTTGCACGCAGCGATCGTGGGAACGGAAAAGAAGACCGTAACTTCCGAGGTCCAACCCAAGCCACCATCCAAGCCCGTCACCATTCCAACCTCATCTGGAACAACGAAACCAGCCAAGTCTACAACAAAGTTCACTACCAGGCAGACAAGGAAGACGGTGGAGAAGGATCTCACTTCGTCATCTCCTGAGATGGCTGCTAAGAAGACCGCTCACACCCAGACGATACAACCGATCCAGGACGTAACTCCGACACAGCTTGTTTCTCAGCCTAAATCCGCGTCGTTAAAAACTAACACTGTAGACTCTCTTTCTTTACAGCTTATTAATTTATTAACTAAAGGCCTGCGCATGGTAGCCCCCTAAAAGGGGAATATCACGAAAGAGACCAGAGAAGGATTGATGTCCATATTCACTGACATCATCGACCTGGCCGCCAAGTTGACAAAAAAATTCCAGTCACAGGAAACCACGTTCCTGAAGGAGAAATAGCGCTAATCCAAAAGACACAAAATGCCGAACACTCTTCACGTGAAACGGAAGGCCTGGTGATTTCTGTCAACAGTCCGTCTTCTCCTGAAGAGTTTTCTGCAGTTTTCTCTTCACAAGAGCAAATGCGGAGAAGTTCCTGTTAAGACCCACAGTAGTATATCCCCCCTGATTCCAACACTATATAGTAAAAAAAAAAGACTAATAAATAAAGAAAACTCCAATTGAAGATCTACAAACCTTGTACATAATAAGCAAGGTCAATAATAAATGCAACTCCCATATAAAAAAAAAAACCTAACCTAACCTAACTGCTGGTGACAAACAAAAGATCAAACAAGACCCCGTCATCGTTGCTACGCTACAAAAAATTGAAAGTCAAATCGTTAAAATACTCAGACATAATTAAAAAAGTACCGAACCACATTCCACCTACCACCAACGATCGCACGTACGCTGTAATCGTCAAATCCGTAAATGGGAAGGATTCTTCTGAATTCATCAAAGGATCAATCATGAAAAACATTAATCCATCCAATCTCAAAATCTCAGTAAGCAACATGTACGCTACCAAAAACCGTAGCGTTGTCATTAACTGCGAAACTCGGAAAGATGCAGAAAAACTACTCAAAACAATCCCAGATGCTACTAACGGCTTACTTAAGGCAAGCGAAGGTCAAAAATTGTCTCCGGTCATCGTACTCAAGGTAGTAAATAAAGATACTAAAGACAACGATATAATCAAGACAATCCTTTTACAAAACGAAGCACTGTCCGAGGCTATAGGTGATAAGGAACCAGAAGACCAAATCAAACTGATCAAAACGACACGAAATTACAAACATGACAGTTTAAAGAATGTTTTTCTCATGGTGGACCATACCGTTAGGCGAGAGCCTCTGAACCAAGGCAGAATAAAAAAAAGGTTTTCAAAGAGTACACGTCGAAGACAATTGCACGCCATTGCAATGCTATAAGTGCCAGGGATATGGCCACAAGGCAGAAAAGTGCTGCAACAACATAAACAGGAGCATGCACTGTGCCGGGGAACAGAAGTCAAATGAATGCTCGAAGAAGGATGATCTCAACTCACAAAAATGTTGGAACTGCTTTACAAGCAACAAGAAGATCTTCAACCACAAAGCAACAAGCAAAAGCTGTCCACTCCACTATAAAATGACAGAACTTACAAAACAAAAAACCAACTATGGATGATAAGGATAGCCATAACAAGGATAGACATAACAGCAACACCCACCACACAATAGACATAACATTCTGTCAACAAAATTTCCAGAGATGTCGAAATGCCACAGACCATCTACTCAGCAACGCATCAGAATATGACATATCACTACTACAAGAACCATATGTTGTTGCAACAGGCGTTCTCACAGCTCCAAAAAATTTCAAAATATATCAAACTACAGGTAGCAGTGACAACCCATGCAAAGCCGTTATCGCCACTACCAATTCCAAGCTAAAAGTCACATTCAGAAACGACATCTCTGACACCCATCATGCCTTCGTCACATTGGTTTCTGAAAAATCCACACTCATTATCGGTTCCATCTACATTTCTCCATCAGCCACACTTTTCAAAACGAGAGACAAAAAAGACCAACTTGCCAGCACTGGAACTCAGGTCATCATTGGAGGCGATGTGAATGCAAAAAGTCACTGGTGGGGCAGCTCTAAAAATGATAAAAGAGGAGAAGAGTTATCAACCTGTCTAGCCAGCTGCGGTTGGGATATAATAAATGAAGGACACACACCTACATACAACGCATGGCGGGGGCAAACCCACATCACTTCATTCATCGACATTACAGTTTCTACACCTAAAACAACCAATAAAATCATCAACTGGACAGTGCAGCCACAACAAAATCCTATATCTAACCATGAACCCATAATCTTCACTTACACGGAAATTTTCCAGCCATACACACACTCAGAATCAACATACAAATACATTATCAACGAAAACACAAACTGGACTGAAGTGGAAGATGCATTTCAGTTACACATGACAGAACTAAACATTAGCTTATACTCAATTCACTCCACCAATCACCCACACGAACTAGACATTATCACAGACAACATGACAGCTGCCATTCAAAACGCATGCAACCAATCACTCTCTCAAAGAACACAACACTCAACAAGGAAAAGACCAATCTGGTGGACCAACCAACTGACAGAGATCAAACGAGCAACACTAACAGCTAAGCGAAAACTACAAAATGCCAGCCACATCACACGTCTGGAAAAATTCAACACGTACATCACACAAAGAGACACATACAAAAGATCCATTGATGAAGCAAAGATCAAAAGCATAAAAACTTTCTACGGCAACCAAACTTCGCAAACAGCATGGTCATCACTACACAAAACCATCAAAATCACCAACCCAAGAGACCCACCTACTCTCAGGACAAACGGACACCAACACATCACAGCACGTGACTCGGCTGAAGCCCTCACAAAAAAGTTTTTCCCCGATGACGATCCCAATTCCGACACACAAACACAGAGCATGACTAGAAATTCTTCCGAACACATCCTTTCTAACACTGAAGACGACCCTCAATTTACACTTCACGAAATCAAAACAATCGTTCACAACATGAGCTCGAAAAAGGCACTAGGACACGACCACTTGACAGCAGACATTTGCACACACTTCATTAACACGTTCCCAGAAGAAATTCACGCACTATACAACCAATGCCTCAACATCTCCCACTTTCCAACCACTTGGAAACACGCTATCATAAAGCCAATACCAAAACCTGCAAAAGACACTAAAGACACAAACAGCTACAGACCAATAGGACTACTACCAGTATTTGGAAAAATTTTAGAAAAACTACTCATACAACGAACTTTTTGGCACCTTACACAAAACAAAGAAATCAGCGAACATCAATACGGCTTCAGACCGCAGACATCGACAGAACAAGCGCTACACACGGCCATCAACACAATCAAAGGTCACCTAAATTGAATAAAACTAATCGTGGCCATCTCTTTAGACATCCAAGGAGCGTTTGACAACGCTTGGTGGCCCCACATCAAACACTCTCTCGCACAAAAATCCACACCACTCAACATTTACAAACTCATACGAAGCTACTTACAGGACAGACAAGTCACGCTCAAATACGCAGGAGAGGATGTAGTTACGAAACAGACAGCAGGCTGCATACAAGGCTCAACCTGCGGACCAACCCTCTGGAACATTGCCATAAACGATCTTCTCACAATAAACATTCCAAACAACGCACACATACAAGCATTCGCAGATGACGTACTAATCACGATCGCTGACACTTGAAACAACAACCAACGACATACTAAAAAGGACACTTGAATGGGGAAATAGCACTAAACTCACATTTTCTGACACAAAAACATACATTATGTTCATGTCCAAACGCACCATATAACCACCGAACATTACATGGAAAGGACAAAAGAAAGATCTTGTTGACTCATTCAAAATACTGGGAGTAGTTCTAGACAGAAACCTTAACTGGTCAAAACACACCGAATACACATGTAAAAAAGCTACACAAATTGGCAAGCGATTCATGAGGGCTGCACGAGCAACGTGGGGAGCCTCCCCAGAGATCCTAAGAATCATAAATATGGGAGCAATTGAACCCACAATCACTTACGCAGCATCCATCTGGAGCAACGCCACACACAAAAAATCCATACAAAAAAACTAAACACAATTCAACGTCCCTTTGCAATTTCGATCTGCAAAGGGTACAGGACCATATCACTCACATCCGCCCACGTACTGGCAAACACCACCCCTCTAGACCTAAAAATACAACAACTCGCCGAACTATACCGCATAAAAACGCAACATACTTTGCCCAAACACCTTTCAACTGACAGAACATATAAAAACAAAATACACTACACAGAACTACCCCACCCAGGCACCAGACACATTGAAAACATAGAACACACAGAAACCACCGACCACAGCGCACTCACTGAACACAACGCAACGGGTTTGGAGATCTACACAGACGGCAGCCGCATCGATGAAAAAGTAGGGGCAGCCTTTGTCGTTTACAAAGGTGGAGCATTTATTTCAAAACGAAAGTTTAGGCTTGAAAGCTACTGCTCTGTTTTTCAGGCAGAAATGCTAGCCATCAGAGAATCCCTCGATTGGACACTGGTTAATTCCAGCAAACATCACCCCACCGAGGTGATCATATACTCTGACAGCCAATCCAGTCTTGTAGCTCTCCAAAACCCTTCATCGACACACCCACTCGTAAGAGCCAGCCTGACATTATGCTCACTCCTGAGAAACATAAACATCACCCCCAGGTTCATCTGGATAAGGAGTCACATTGGCATAGCCGAAAACGAAGAGGCAGACAAATACGCAAAACAAGCCACCACAGACAAAAGACCCACCACTTACACAAAATTCCCTCTCACATTCGCAAATAGGAAATTAGAAGATGACACCACATATCTATAGAACAAAAGATACACTGAATCCACCACTGGATCGACAACAAAAATATTCATACCAGACATAAACTCAGGAAAACACTTCACACACGACACCACACTTAATCATGAACTCACACAAATGCTGACGGGCCACGGGTCAATGAGAGCCTTCCTGAAAAGGTTTAAACTGAGAGCCGACGATCACTGTCCATGCGATGGAATCGTGTCTCAGACAGTCAAACACATATTGTCCGATTGTCCTATACTTGAGAAAGAAAGGTGGACCCTCGGGGTACAGTGCCACCAGCAAAACATCACAATAGACTTATCAAAACCAGACAAAATACTCAACAACAAAACAACACGAAAACTGTTCACTGAATACCTAACAAAAGCGATCAAAAAAATAAAGACAGTAAATGGAGGGACATAAACACAAACACAACACAACACAGAAGTTACACACCCTCACAGTCTCATATCAATATAATGTATACTATTATTTTACTATATTGTTATAATAACTAAAATTATTTCTGTACTTTTTATATCATTAATTAACACATTTTTATTATTATTTATATTTTATATATCTCTGTATTTTTATCTCATTACTTTAACACAAATTTTTATTTATGCTTTTCTTTTCTTTTATATTTTATACTTTAATATGTTATATATCTCTGTACTTTTTTTCTTTAACTTTTTACTTTAACACATATTTTAATATTCTTTATATTTTATATTTTCTTTATGTTTACAATACTGTGCTTAACTGTAAATTATGTAAATGAAATATGAATAATGTAATACTTAAGTAATAACCCTTGTACGAAAAAGCAAGGAATTCAATAAACGAATTAAAAAAAAAAAATCTAACCTAACCTAACCTAACCTAACCTTTTTTTTTTTGCGGCGGGGGGAAATCTTCTTAAGACACCACCAGCAGTCAGCGGCGACTGACTGGTAGTAGTGTGGGATTCTTACCCACTAAAACCCCCCTCCTCTTCCCAGCTGCCCTCCCGGAATCCGCTTTTATGCATTGCTTCAGGAGGGCAGCTATGTCCTTGCATTATATTATGCCGCTACACTTTCTCCCCTCGCCGGGATCTTTCCTCCTCTTCCTTGCTCTGCATCACTGACGATGCAAACTCCACCCACGCCTAACCTAACCTAACCCAGTTGCTTTTTTTTTCTTGCAGGGAACCACACGCATGTTTGCCTTCTTTTCATTAAAAAATCCATATCTCGAAAAATACGTTGTTTTTACAAATTCTTTTTGCCGTAAAATGAAAATACAAGTTTAATATATATGTGTGAGTGTTATCTTTAAAATATCCTGAAGGATTCCTAGGATATTAAGTTTTGTGTGTTAAACACGCGTTCGGCATTGCCGAAAGTGAGATTATGTTTACATTTTAAAGTGTCAAATATTTTTGTGACAATTTGTTTAATCTGTTGTTGACTATATTACCTATCGACTTATTTACATACCGATTTTTTATTTTTTATTCAATACCTACTTTTAGTCTTAGCTTAACATTGACAGTGATCAGACGTGCTCCCGGCGATTGTGTGCCGAAAAACTCCGGAAAACTCATTTCGAAGTCCGTACACCTACAATGTCGGAAAAGCTCGGAAAATCCAGTGAAATTCGGAAAACTCCCGGAAAAACCTTTTGCCTTCAAGATTAAATTTTTTTCGAAAACTTGCCCGTGCGTCGAAGTCTCTTGCCAGATTCTCAATCTCATACTCTCGGACTGGTCCCAGCAGATTGAGTAGGCGTAAAATTCCAGAAAAATTCTTTCCTAAGTCCGAGCACCTACAATGTCGGAAAAGCTCGGAAAAAATCCAGTAAAATCCGGAAAACTCTTGGAAAACTTCCTTCGGGTTGTTTTCTGATTTTTCCCGCGCGTTGAGATCTCCTTCGACATTGACGCTTGACCGAGCGTTGATGTCCCCGTCTACGACTGCGTAGACCGTAGAGCAACATTGTTATTGAGTGCACGTCATCCTTCATCGTCGGCTCTTTGATTTGGAGACGATTCATATTCCATCCCTTCCGCTCTCTGAGTATTCCTTTCCCAGGGCAGCAACTCGGGTGTCACTCCAAATCACCCGCGCGACTGAATAGTGAAGAGGTATTGCCCCGATTACGGTCAACTGGTCGCTGACACGGCTTAGTGAACTGCAAAAGTGAGTGACAGCGCTAGCAGTTGGGTTCCGTCTGAAGGGTAACCAGTCCCTTGTTCGGTGATTCGGCGTTGGTGCATACCAACTCCGCTGCGCACGACCTTTCTTCTGAGTCTGGTTGTCCGCTACAGTTTAAGACTGGTGCGGGTCATCCGGAGTCAGACAGATTCAGTCCAACAGTCTCACGCACTCGGTTGACCGAAGTTCGTTGACGACGGTCACTTTCGCAAAGGGGGGTTGAACTTCCATCAATTCCTCTTCCTTAGACATGCCCAATGTGCTGGGGTCGCCGCCGTCAACGCCGTCTGGCGGCGATGCCAGGCCCTCAGAGAGATCATGATCTAGCCCGAACCTGACAAATACTGGGAGAACTTTGCGCGCAGCGATCATGGAAACGGAGAAAAAGACCGGAACTTCCGAGGTCCAACCCAAGCCACCTTCCAAGCCCGTCACTATTCCTACCTCAACTGGAACAACGAAACCAGCCAAGTCTACAACAAAGATCACTACCAGGCAGACAAGGAAGACGGTGGAGAAGGATCTCACTTCGTCATCTCCTGAGATGGCTGCTAAGAAGACCGCT
Source organism: Rhyacophila brunnea (assembly GCF_057557595.1). NCBI lineage: Eukaryota > Metazoa > Arthropoda > Insecta > Trichoptera > Rhyacophilidae > Rhyacophila > Rhyacophila brunnea. The sequence continues at coordinate 39,033,287 of NW_028232837.1, read as the reverse complement.
CAGATCCAGACGACACAACCGATCCAGGACGTTACCCCGACACAGCTTGTTTCTCAGCCTGAATACGAGATGGCAAATACTAATACCGTAGACTCTCTTTCTTTACAGGTAATCAACTTATCAACCAAAGGCCTGCGCATGGTAGACCCCTTAAAGGTGAATATCACGAAAGAGACCAGAGAAGGATTGATGTCTATATTCACGGACATCATTGACCTGGCCGCCGAGTTGACAAAAAAATGCCAGTCGCAGGAAACCACGTTTCTGAAGGAGAAAATAGCGCTCATCCATTAGAGCGCTATGATCAACCCTCCTTCAACAGCCGAACCTACCTCATTCAGCTATGCTTCGGTTGCAGCATCGAGTTCTTCCCATTCTGTAATCGTCAGTGCAGCTGATAAAACTAAAACTACAACTGATATCAAAGCAACCTTAAGGTAGGATTTTAAGCCGTCTGATCTGAAAGTTGGAGTCACTGGACTCATAGCCGCCAAGAACAACAAAGTAATTATCAAATGCCCGACCTCTAACGACGCCGACAGAATCAGAGCAGCTCTTCCAAGGCTGACCAAAGGAAACCTGGTCGCTAAGGAAGGCAAACGCCTAGCGCCAACCATCGTTCTCAAAGGAATCGAAAAAGAAACCAAAGACGATGAGATTGTAGAATATATTCTCCAGCAGAATGATTCTATTTTTGAAGCCGTCGGCCAGGACAAAGAAGCCATTAAACTACAAAGGACTTTCCGGAAAAGAAACAGCGACCGCCTAAGAAATGCCGTCTTAACCGTCAACAGCGACGTCCGAGAAGCCATGATCAACCAAGGAAGAATAAGCATCGGATACCAGCGAGTGCAGGTAGAGGACAGCTGCCCCATCATGCAATGTTACAAGTGCATGGGATTTGGACATTCATTAGCCAGGTGCATGGAGAGCAAAGATCGTTGCTTACACTGCGCCGGCGAGCACAAATCCATGTCTTGCACGAAGAAGGAGCAGGAAGACGAACACCGCTGCTGGAATTGCCAAATGGCCAAAGGCAAGACCGAAGTGTCAAAACATAGAGCGAATGACAAGAATTGTCCTTATCGGATTAAAATGATGATGCGAACCATGGAAAGAGTCAACTATGGCTAACTCCATCGATCCAAATACCACCGGAACCCAATTAAATATTACAGGCACCACAAAAGTAATTCAATGGAATTTGGGCCGCTGCAAAGCGGCACAAGAAGAAGCACTGGCCAATAAGAGAGGCGCGGGTATTTTGCTGCTACAGGAACCTTACACTGGCAACACCGGCAGAATTAATGCTCCGGGGGTCACTGTTTATCAATCAGTGACTTTCAAGGAGCGGGTCTGCAAAGGGGCAATAATTATCTGCAAATCCACGATAAATGGCATCATGCTGAGCAAATTTAGTGACTCAAATACCACACTTGTAAGAATTACCACAGAAGCTGGACCCTTTGTTATTGGATCTATGTACGCGGAGCCAAACGCTGACATTGCCCCAACATTGGGAAAACTCACACTGCTTGGAGACGTTCCCATCCTCATAGGGAGTGACCTAAATGCAAAAAATGTGTGGTGGGGGAGCGCGAAGACCGATAAAAGAGGCAAAGAAGTCGCAGATTTCCTATCAGAATACAATCTTAACATTCTCAATGAAGGAAATCGACCCACCTTCGAAACCTATCGTGACCACCGCCACATCACAAGCGTTATAGACATGACATTCTGCTCTTCAAGTTTTCTGGACACTGTTCACAGGTGGAGAGTAGAATCAAACGATAACCAACTCAGCGACCATAATCCTATTTCTTTCAAAATTTCCACAAATATTTGGAATCCCACAAATCCGAAAACTGCCCTTTACAATACAAAAAAGGCGAACTGGGAAAAATTTTCGAAAGATATTAAAAATAAACTCACGAATATTAACGCTTCTGAAAACTATTTTTCTGAAGTGAGCAACTCGCTTGTGTTGGAAAAGAAAATAAACACATTGATGGACATCTTGGGCGAATCGTGCAAAGCAAGTATACCAATCAGGAAACCTTTCAAAAGGCAGCCCTGTCTTTGGTGGAATGCTGAACTCGATAAGCTCAAGAAAGACGCAATCAAATGTAAGCACAGACTTTAGAATTCAGGAAGACTCCGAAGAAAGACCAACACGCTTCCTGAATATCTTGAAGCTAAACAAACTTATAAGGATGCAATTGCGAAAACCAAAATCGAGTCTTGGAAAAATTACTGCGCATCACAGAAGAGAGAAACCGCTTGGTCTGCAATTCACAGAGTTCTGGTAAACCGAAGAAAGGCTACTCCACCAGCGACGCTCAAAGAAGGCGACGAGTATTTAGCTTCGGCTGAAGAATCTGCCCAGCGCCTATTGGAGAGGTTTTTCCCGGACGACACCATACAAAATGAAACCAACGAACAAATTAACATCAGACGTATGGCGAAAATTCTACCCTACACCCCAAACGACCCGATATTTACGGAAGAAGAGATTGAAGATATAGTTTCAAACATAAGTCCACATAAGGCACCCGGAGAAGATCACTTCACCGCTGACATTTGCCTTCATTTCTTCAACGTGGATAGGTCATTAGTATTGGGTATGTATAACGCATGTCTCAGAGTGAGCCACTTTCCAGCTCAATGGAAAAAAGCGAGGGTTGTTGTCATTCCCAAGCCGGGAAAAGACGACCTTCAAGACATCAAGTCCTACAGACCGATCGGCCTCATTTCAGTATTTGGAAAAGTACTGGAAAAGCTGATGATAAATCGGATAAACTGGCATTTTCATCGAAAAGGTAAGTTGAGTCACAAACAATATAATTTTACGCCCCAAAAATCAACAGAAGACGCTCTGAACGCTTCAGTCAACGAAATCAGGACTGCGCTGCAAGACAAGAAGATGATCATAGCAATCTCGCTCGACATCAGAGGAGCCTTTGATAATGCTTGGTGGCCATTTCTAATGTGCCAGCTGAGAAGCAAGAAGTGCCTTCGGAACTTGTTTACGCTAGTGAAGAGCTATCATCAACAAAAGAAAGTCATACTGTCACATTTTGATGCCACGCTCCAGAAGGTTACGACCAAAGGATGCGTTCAGGGATCATCTTGCGGACCGAGCTTCTGGAATTACATCTTAGATGGTGTACTTCAGGAGGACTTGGGCCCTGGAGTTGCACTAAGAGCATTTGCGGATGACCTGCTATTGATTGCTACTGCCAACAATACGACAGAGCTTGAAAATATGACTGACGAGGCGTTGAAAATTATCACATCATGGGGCTCAAAAGCCAAACTACACTTTGCAGAAGACAAAACCAACGCGATGTATATTACCAGAAAGAAGGACCGACAACCAAACATTTACATGAACGGAGTTCAACTTAATACGTGGATCACTTTAAGGTTCTCGGTTTCACCATAGATCACCACCATAACTGGTCCAAACACGTCGACAACATTTGTAAAAAGGCTGCAAGCATCACGAACAAATTGATCAGAGCCGCCAAACCCACATGGGGTGCGTCGCCGGGGGTTATGCAGCATATATATTTAGGTGATGTCGAGCCTCTGATAACGTACGCTTCCAGCGTGTGGGCGGACGCGGTAAACAAAAAAAGTCAACCGTAAGAAACTGAACTCCATTCAAAGACAAATTGCTACCAGATCTTGCAGAGGATACAGAACGATCTCTCTAGTTTCTGCTCAGGTCTTGAGCGGCTTCATGCCACTTGACCTGAGGATCAGGCAGCTTGCAGAATCATATGAGGTAAAGAAGACTCTCACCCTGCAGGATACAATGATCAGACTCTGCCTGAGGCAACGCAGAATGAGCTGAGAATCTTCACTGATGGCAGTCTCTTGAACGGCAAAGTGGGTGCAGCATTTGTAACTTACGATGGCGTGAGAGAGTTGCCGTCGAGAAAGATCAAACTCGACATCTGCTCAGTGTTTCATTCGGAACTCCTGGCGATCCGAGAAGCTTTGAGCTACGTTCTAAAGAAATTACCAAACAGATGGAAACAAATAACGATCTTGACAGACTGCAAGACAGGCGTCCATGCAATAACGGACCGAAATTCGGTAAATCCTATTTTCATGGACATTAAAACTGATATCCAAGAACTACGATGCAGAAAACAGAACGTGTACATCGGCTGGATAAGGGGTCACTGCGGAATCCTAGGCAATGAAAAAGCGGACAAAAAGGCTCGAGAGGCTACTCGTAAGAAGACGGCCCCAGATTTTGCCCTCTCCGCTTGTTGAAGTTTCCGCTCAGCTTTGCCAAAAGCAAAATAAAAAGCAGGACCCTTCAACTCTGGAATGATCGATATTTGAAAGAAACGACAGGAAATATCACTAAAATGTTTTTCCCAACAATTTTCCATGCCTTTGATTTCAGGAGAATGCAGGAAGTTGGCTTTGAACTCACACAATTCCTCACGGATCACGGTGGGTTCATGAGCTACTTGCATTGATTTAAGCTCTCCGAGATCGACAGCTGCCCGTGTGATGATATGACACTTCAAAATGTCCCTCATCTTTTTATGCATTGCCCCATTTTCAGCTTCCAAAGACAGCAGCTGGAGGCGCAATGCAGGAGTCTAGATGAGGACATATGCGACATCGGATCCGTGATAGTTCACAAGGAACTATCAAGAAAGGTAGTATCATACATGATTAAAATAGTGCAGGATATTGGCAAAATAAACGAAGCCAGGACACAAAATGCCGAACACTCTTCAAGCGAAACGGAAGGCCTGGTGATTTTTGTCAACAGTCCGTCTTCTCCTGAAGAGTTTTCTGTGGTTTCCTCTTCACAAGAGCAAATGCGGAGAAGTTCCTGTTAAGACCAACAGTAGTATATCCCTCCTGATTCCAACACTAATTAGAAAAGAAGACAAATAAATAAAGAAAATTCCAATTGAAGTTCTACAAACCTTCTACATCATAAGCAAGGTCAATAATAAATGCAACTCCCATATATAAAAAAAAAACCTAACTTAACCTAACCTAACCAATGTCCAGATTTATAGGACATTTATTGAATTTTTGTAGAATTTCAAAGTCCAATGTCCAGCCTTATAGAACAGTTATAGAATTTTTATAGGAATTCCAAAGTCCAATGCCAAGAATTATAGAACCTAACCTAATAACAATCATCCTTTCAGAAGGAGTGTATTTACCTCTTCTAAAAATAGCTCAGTCGGATTGGGGCGGGTTATTAAATAAAAATTTAATTATCTATTGTTTGAAAATTTATTTCGTTTCTATTGATCCTTTTCTTTAAATCTTTATCTTATTACAGCATTGCAAAATATTATTTTTAATTTACATTTAATTATTTTTTTTGTGGAAGATACGAGACACTATTTAAATATTAATATGAACGAATTTACTGTACTAACAGCCCCTCTGTGGAATAAGCCAAACCGAATTGTTTATTACCCTTAAAACTTACGCTGTTTCCGTTTACAACCATGTACTAACTAGTCGATTGTTCATGGAGGTGCTTACGAAACTGTATACAGACATCGCTTTGTGTTCCATAATGCTCTATTCAAATAACGGTGTTTGTACATGCATGTCTATTTGAAACAAGTATTCCTTATACATAAACAGAAAAATATTTTCCTCTATGGCCACTTTTTGATGTCTATGGGCGCTTAACTGTCAAATAAACGTTGAATTTTCGCATTTTGCCGCTAAATATTCTTAGTAGTCTCTATATGTTGAACTCGCTATCACATACTTTCATATTTCTTTTATTTTTAAATAATACTACATTATGTTACGTTATTGAATAAATATATAATCATTACAATATATATTTATAGGAAATCTCTTAACGTGGAGGGTAAACAAATAAAAGTAAATGCTTATCGTGATAGTATAGATACCTACCATATAATTATTATGCATAAATCGATTCCAGCACAATCATGTGAATTGAGTTGCTGGAAACGTAATATTATATTTATTAGATTTTCATGAATCTGCGTCTGATGTGTATTTACTAACGAAACTCTTGAATTCGAAAGCGTCACCGCTTTTACGAAATTTGCGGCATTGTAGATTAGCTTCATCTACGAAAGCAAAGCTTAGTATAAATAAAACAGTCATGATTGAATAAAATGAAGCACCAATTATAGGATCAATTGTAAAATAGATAATACCATTAGACAATAATCAATACAATTCACAGAATCATAATGAAATACGGAAGAAAACAAAGTACCTATGACAATTATCAACAAATACGGGCTGTCAGTTGCAATCTGTCAAACATCGACTCTGGCAAATTTTGCAATCGGTTCGCTAAACTTATGGTAGAGGGGCATTCTGCGTACTGATAAATCTAGGGTTCCGGTCTAGCTCAGACAAAGTTGAATTCGAACCCTGGTATCACAATTTTTAGTTAGTAACTGGTAAACTGTAACTTTTTATTCTTAGTATGGTTTTTTTAGGATTTGGGCTGGGCAAAATAACGCACCGGAATTAGTTTTATAACGGCAGGGTATATTTACGTGGATGTTATATAATTATTACATTGTTTTATAATTTGTTTTACGGAGGACAAAATTTCGTGAGTTCATTGCTTGACTGTTTTCCGACACTGAAGCCATCTTGAAATCCCCTTTCAACGGTTTTTTTCAAGGCGACGTTGCAATATCCCCAACGGTCAAATTATGGCATTGTTGCCATTCAACATATTATTTTCTAACAACTCTTTTTCTTCTCCTTGCACTATTTAACATTCCTCTCTCTCAATTACAATACAAGTTATTTTTCCCATTCATTCTTTATACATGGTATTGCAATTTATTGGCGTTTTGTCTACAAATTCTACTGACATGTTTCAAACATTATTGTTAGCGACAGTTGGTCACTTTTTATACTGTTTAAGGGGTGAAGCCCAATTTCATTCGTCGTCTCGCATACTTTCTTATTTATTCACACCTGGTCTTCCACGAACCGTGTCCTCAGCCTCAAAGACACGGGCCGTGGGACTTATTTCTGGAAAGAAACGTCCCTCTGGGTGGTCAAGGGTGCGGCTCGGTGCAGTTTATTTGACTACGAAGCCAAGGGCGTGTTCAGGCCACTCTACACCCCTAAAAGGTACTCTAGGTATAAGACCCGAAGTCCGAGGTCGTGACAGTACGGATTCGGCAAGATGCTTATATACAAAATCTGGATGAACGCAATTATACGTTTTGCACGCCATTTGGCGTAAATCGCATTCGAAAATATTGGATTAACAGGGTATAAAGCGCGAAGAATGGATTTTAATCTACACGTAGACATACGTGGGTTAGTATTATTGAGTTTAAAGGGCGAACAATGACTGTCTGGATTTGACGGAGGATCGGCTTTTATAGACCATTCCTCCCTCGGATCTGATTGGTCGAGAAAGATAATGGTTTTGTGAGTTGATTTTTATTTGCGCATCAATCTAATCTATAAAATTACCCTTTACGAATTTGAATTTATTGGTTTATCTAAGGTACCAAAATGCTATAAGGATTATGTCATGTTTAAGTGGACGGATGTATTGTAGTTATAAAATTGAGACTATGTCATCGGGTTTATTTTTAATGAATTTTTGAAGGGTGCCTGAGTGACAGCTTTCGAGATAGAATCGCGAACAATGTCCTATGACGGGAGTTGAAGCATGATTTGAATAAAATAAAAAGTGCAGGCATTTAGGACTTCTTATTAGATACCTATTGACATAAAAATAGGCCATTCAATTTACATCCACTGACCTACACATAAAGATTAATGAGTTTACGATGAAACAAGTGTCTGACGCCTTTATCTTAAGGGTGGGAATTAATCGCACAATGCAATAATCAAAATTCACAAAAAAAAAAATAACTTTAACATTTGGAAATTAGTTTTCACATATATTAAATGATTTCACAAATAAATAGATGAAATCACATAAAATAGTTTGTTTCACAAAACAAAAATCATAAATCACTCATTGTAAATATAAATTCACTCAATTTTGACAACTGCACACATTTGTAAAATTGTTTTCACCGACAAATAATATATCGCACAAAGAAAAGGTAGAAATTCACAAATGTCAAACTAATAATTGTAGCAGCAATACAATTTATTAGAAGGCAATTGCAAAAATGATGCTTAGGTGTCAATATAATTAATGTTTAACGCAGTAATATAAATATGTGTATATTCGTGCTGCTATCGTTCATATATTATTTGATGTAAATCTACAACCAAATAACACCACCTAGGTATATCTTTTTCGGTTAATCGATATAAATTTTGGTAAATGTGGCGCAGATGCCGTCATGAACCTAACCTAACCTAACCTAACCCAACCTAACCTAACCTAACCTACCCCAACCTAATATTAGATACCTAATAATATAATCTTAGATTGTGATAATGAAGTATCAAAATCTATGAGCATTTCAAATTTTAAATTAACAATTATTGGATCGAAAAACCTATGTGCTGACAGAAAAAGGTATTTATTATAATTGTCTACTGGAATAAACTGTTTTCGTAAAAAAAATCATAAAAGCTCATGACAGCATCTGCGGCACAATTACCTAAGTTTTAATTAACGTCACTTTTTAATTAGGTATTTATAGTATTATTTGAATCTGAAAGTAGGTACTGTCACGACCTCGGACTTCGGGTCTTATACCTAGAGTACCTTTTAGGGGTGTAGAGTGGCCTGAACACGCCCTTGGCCTCGTAGTCAAATAAACTGCACCGAGCCGCACCCTTGACCACCCAGAGGGACGTTTCTTTCCAGAAATAAGTCCCACGGCCCGTGTCTTTGAGGCTGAGGACACGGTTCGTGGAAGACCAGGCCTGAATAAATAAGAAAGCATGCGAGACGACGAATGAAATTGGGCTTTTGCCACTTAAACATGTCAGTAGAATGTGTAGGCAAAACGCCAATAGATTGTAATAACTTGTATTGTGAATGAAAGAGAGAAATGTTAGGCAGTGCTAGGAGAATAAAAAGAGTATTACGTCATAACTAAATCGTAAGATATGTAAAATTAAGATATATAAAAAAATCCGCAGTACGGACACTACGTTGTAATAACGCGTAAGTGTGCCGTACAAAATAAATGTAAACAATTTAACAGCGTTGATTCCGAAATAGAAAATAATGTTAAAAGTCGGCCGGCAACATTGTCTTTGACCGTTGGAGATATGCAACGTCGCCCAAGAAAAAAACCGTTGGGGATGAATTTCAAGATGGCTTGAGGATGACGAAAATAGTAAGATGCGGGACACGTATTTCGTACTCGGTAACATAAACTATTAAAAAAAAATCGCGTGTCGATAGTATTTCGCGGCTATTGTATATTATAAGTAACCAGCTCGGGGATATAAATATTTTGGAATCAATTGCGCTTATAAATTGTGTGTTATGAATAACCTATAATAATTCTTTAAAAAAAACATATTGTGTCCGTAAAAGAAACTATAAAACTATGTAATAATTATATGACATCGACGTAAATATACCCTGCCGTTATAAAACTAATTCCGGTGCGTTATTTTACCCAGCCCCAAATCCTAAAAAAAACCATACTAAGAATAAAAAGCGACAGTTTACCAGTTACTAAAAAAAAAAATTGTGATACCAGGGTTCGAATTGAACTTTGTCTGAGCTAGACCGGAACCCTGGAGTTATCATGTGGCGCCCAACGTGGGGCGCCACTTATCACTCCCCTCCATTTTGATATGTGTGGATTTTTCTCAACTGTCACTTTTATTTTTAGTTTTCTTTTTTTATCGTCTGTATTTGGGATGAAGGTGGATAATTGACACACTGGAATGGTTTCGGAAACGACGAGGTTTATTTGGTGTTAATATATACTATATGGTTACATTTTTTATCATTTAATTCTACGGAGCGCAAAATGTACGCGTTCGCGATTTTGCTGCTTGTCGCGATCTCAGCGCCAAAAAAAAAAACCGTTGGACTCGCGAGCTGTGCACAATGCGACGTTGCCATACGTGTTTTTTTTTGGACAATGTTGCCGGTCAGATATTATTTATTAGTGGTATTATACATTATTTAATTATTTTCGCAATCAGCCGTTATTATTTGTTGGCTTTGATACCGATTCGGGCGTCTCCAGGTACATAAAGACACACCCAAATGGGGACCATACGGGGGCGTCACAGTACCTAATACATACTTATGTTTTGCCAAAATATTGTTTAAAATCATTAAACCTAATTTTCATGGTGTTTGTATTCTTTTACGATTAATTGGTTACAATAGTATATTGATACGTGAAGACTACTTTTTCCTTAGTGCAAATCGATCATTTGAGTGTTGTAGTTGATTTGTGAATATCATCCATTTCCGATGTGACGAACATCTCTTTAAATGTTGTCAGCGCTTTGTGAAAACAGTCTATTCAATTGTGCGAATATATATTCCCCTTATCTTAATAACTATCTAATATAAACATTCTTATTCTAGCTTATGATTACGTCCTTTACAATAATATGAAATAATATTTAACTATTTCTAAAAAATAAGAAAAATATTACTTCGTCATAAGGGTATTGACAATGTTCTACAAGACTATAATTTATCAGCGATACGCGCCCCGCCATCTCGCGATATTTCCCCGCTATTTGGATATCGCGTGGCTATATGAGGCGTCTAATTACAAAAAGCGACAAGTCCACAATTCAATATTTTCGGGAAACAACGTTTTTATGTTTCAAGATTAAATTATTTGTTTTAACGTGAGATTATTTTTTCCGTTGTATTCTATGTCAAAATTAGAACCAAATGGCAATTTATTTCAGTCGATAAACTCTTAAATGTAATAAATATAGGCAAGATAAAATTGGACATAGTGCTATTTGTACGTCACTTTTTTTTTATTTACTCCGCATAAGGCACATATTTCCGTGGCACTGTCATGAGTTTACCATATGCTATAGTATGGGAGACGCCCTTTTCAATATTGAACGTTCATTTATTGGTTGACTTAAACACGCGCGAAATCAACCAAGCTTTAAATAATATGAAACACGGACTTGGCGTTTTTTGTAATAAATCGAGACATAAAATATTTTTGTCGTAGGGTTATGTCGCGTTTTGGAATTTATAGATCAATACATATTGTGTAAAATTATACAAAGAATACGTGCGTATTTTTATCTCGATTTTGACCAAATGTGGACTTATCGCGTTTTAGAATTAGACGCTTCATATAAAGGATTCGATTTTCTTGGAATCGTCAGTCGTAAGTGAAGTCCATGCCGATTTTTCAATATTTTACTAAATATGCGAATTCCCTTATGATTTATATTACAGACGATAGATACAATTATTCTAATCATAATCATCGAAGAAAATCTTCTAGAGTTAAGTATTAACGAGTTTATTGTACTTTATATCATTTTTTGTTCTGCGAGCCGGGTAGCCGCGTTGGTGTGCTTGGTTACTCACAATAACAAGGTTGTTGGCTGGCTCACGCATACTTCAATGGTTTAGTCACGGGCATTTATTTTATGAGTAAGCTAATATTACAGATTCATATTTTAGAATATTAGAGAAGTTAGTGGCTTAATTTTATTCTTTTTCGATGATTATGCTATACATTTTCTTATTATTTATTAACAAATTTCATATATTTAAATAGTTACAATAATCATTTTTTTTCCAGCATTCGTCTTTACGATCTCAATTATTCATCTTTCTGCATACCAGTACATATATATGACACCCCAGAAGTCCAGGTAGGGAGGGGAGTCGGGGCCGCACAGCCCGTTCCTACCTCTGCACTCAGCTCTCCGGTCGACCTGGCGTTAATGACGCCATTCGTAGCGCGCCGTCAATCGATACGTGTAAGTTACATGACCAGATTCCACCCTTTTACTAGCTCAGTGATGTAAATTGTTCAAGGCGGTCAATAGAAGCTGGGTTTGGTGTTGGAAGAGCATGTTCAGTGTAAGATTAGTCTTGACAGTTGGGTTAAGATGTAAGATTGACAGCTGATGATGGGGTTTATTTGAAATGAAACACACGTTGTTTGTATCACAAATCTCAAAAGAAAGTTTTATTTTAACAATTGAAGTTCACAAAAAAAAGTTACATACACAATCGTAATTCACAACACACAGGTACACAATTATTAAGTTCTTCACAGTTTATAGGTACAGGCACATTCGAGATTAAAAAGCGGTCAAAAGTTTGCAGAATATTAATTAAATTTTCACGAGTCGATTCATTTATATTTTTATTCGTAGTGATCGCACGGCTACAATATTATTTATAGAAGGGTTATCTAAGTTAATTTCCTCGATTTTTAAATTATCTAGACAACTATGGGCGCCTTGTGTAGCCAACAAAAAAATAAACAAATCGCGATTCACATCACTTAACTGATATGGGAATTAATTGACAATTAGTAAACAGCAAAAGTTATAATAATTCACGGAGTTGGCACACGGTGACACGCGGTGTCTACCGTTATCCAATGTCCTCGGCTTACTGCTCGGCCAGATTGGACATCTACCGCGTGTCGCGGCCATGTCGCCTTTCATGGCTTTATCGCTGTCCCTCTCAATCTACCCCTGAACGCTCACTTCTCTCTGTCATTCTCGCTCGCGGCGGAATGCTCAACCTCTACCTGGGCCTTACCTTAAGGGTCGTTCAGGTCACATTCCAGCCAGGTAGTTGAGAACTACAGCGATTCTGAGAATCGGTTCAAAAGAAACAATATTAGATATCTTAATATAAATACGATTTAAAAACTAAAATTATTTCCTTCGAGTCTCGATTATTAATACTTATCTCGCGTGACCAACCTTTATCTCAATCATCTAGTAATTTTTACATTTTTAGTTAATAAATAAAAGTACAGAGCATTTTATTTGATCGAGCGGCGATAGACGGACATTTGGCTAAGCGGACTATAAGAAATATGAATGTGGCATCCATAGCTTCGCTCCAACTTTACCTTAAAGGAGTCCTCCATACACGTAAAAACGTGGAGGTATCATATATATATATATATATATTATATATAGTTCTATTAATAATTCATTATTTAAGCTTACGTGCTAGGTACATATAACTTTTTATTAAACAGACATAATTATACATTTTAAGAATACAACTGAATCTATTTAGTATATACGTTTCATTCGCCATCTCGCACACTTTTACTTACTAATTCTTTGTTGATAATGCTGTAAAAGAGAATTTAACGATTTTCCAGGGACTTTTGGTCACGTGTTTTGTAAAGCCGGTTTGGTAAAGCTTAGGTGACGACGCTTGGGCCAGCAAATATATTTATTTGACTATAGATATTTTAACCTATCGTTATGTTGGTGTTATTAACCTAACCAATGTCCAAGTTTATAGAACTTTTATAGATTTTTTATAGAATTTCAAAGTTCAATGTCCCGACTTATAGAAGATTTATAGAAAATTTATAGAATTTCATCCAAAGTCCAGACTTATAGAACATTTATAGAATTTTTGTAGAATTCCAAAGTCAAATGCCTAGAAATATAGAACCTAACCTAACCAATGTCTAGACTTATAGAACTTGTATAGATTTTTTATAGAATTTTTGTAGAAATCCAGTCTAATATCCAGATTTATAGAACTTTTATAGACTTTTTGTAGAATTTCAAACCAATGTCCAAAATTATAGAACCAAACCTAACCTTACCAATGTCCAGACTTATAGAATATTTATAGAATGTTTGTAGAATTTTAAAGTCTAATGTCCAGACTTCTAGAATCTAATCTAACCAATGTCCAGACTTTAGAACATTTATAGCATATTTATAGAATTTTTGTAGAATTTCAAAGTCCAATGTCCAGATTTATAGAACACTAGCTGAAGCACCCGGCTTCGCACAGGGTTCATTCGTGGTTATATTTCTAGTGTGCGAAAGGAAGAGGGCGATAAGTCTGTAATTTGGTAAAATGAGTTGAGTGTGCAAAACTAACCTTAATGCATATTTGCGTAAAGCAGAAAAGGGACCAGTCGAATTAACGCCACTATATAAGTAAATTTTGTATATTAGCAATATGCGATGATTTATTTTTCGTAATATTTAAGCATAAATGCATTGAATGTAATCATCTCGCAGGGAAATTTTAGTTTTTCTCACACGCCGAAAGGAACACAGAGTTGAGTCGCGACAACGCCGTATTGCTTTCGACCATTGGCTCTGTTCACACCAGTTCGAGTAAACGTCATCGAGTCATCGCTATTTGCTGTTCCCGCTTTTAGGCTGTCAAACTATAAAGTTGGTTATTGTTCTATCTACAGTTCATTTTTGTTAGTAATAATATACTTATTACTATGTCTCGTGAAAGAATCGAATTAATCATGAGGCGTGCGAAGGAAATGTCTCAAAATAATACGAGTAAGTAAATGTCATAACATAACCTCAAAATTATTGCAAAAATTAAAGTGGTGATAATTTTTTAAACCAACAATTTCAACGAATATTTCAATTTACTTAACAGTGCTGCACATAATATTATCATAAGCATTATTTTATAGTTTCAAATTACATTATCATCTTCCATTAGTACAGTCATAATGAATTGATTTTTGAAGTGATAGTATTACAAGGAAGACTATTTTAGGTATATTTATCTTTGTTTACTATTGATTATATTTGTATTATTGCAGTTACTGAATTAGCTACTAATTATGATATACTGAATGCTTCTCGGACCAGTAGTCTTACTGAAGAACAGTCAAAAGTAGCCCAAGAAATAGAAGCCATTTTCTGATTCAGGAGATAAACTTTAGCATTATTATATTGTTTTAAATTACATTATTATATTCCATTAGTAGAAATGGGTGATGGGTGAAAGGAATTGATTTTTTAAGTACTTATGTAATCGTCGCTGTAGGATTGGTTTCCCGAATATACCAAATGTTCAGGAGACGAAAAACAAATTTCATAATCCTATATTTAAATACATGGAGATATTTAAATTGTTATTTTTACAGCATATGAATGATGTATGCATTACCATTAAAGAAAGGGATTCTAGTCCAATTAGATACAAAAAAACATCCTAAATTAAAAGGTCGATTTCGACAAATACGGATATTCGGGAAACCAATCCTATAGCGAGTTAATAGTATTTCGGGGAAGATTGCTTTATATATCCTTATTTACTGTTGATTGTGTATGTAGTATTGCAGGTACAGAATTGGGTATTAATTATGATATTATAATGAATGCTTCTCGGAGAGAACAGTGAAAAATAGCCCAAGAAATAGAAGCCATGATGCCATTTTCTGATTCAGAAGATAATAATGAAGGTAAATTTAATGGTATTTAACAACTATGCTATTTTAGAGAAATATCAAGACTACTCGAGGATTATTCAATTGTTTAAGTTGCGAAGATTTGTGTTCACTATCAATAGATAAATGATTTTTTAGTATGTTTATTATAACAAAACCTTTTTGCGATTGCAGTTATTCAAACTGCGAACATATTGACCCCGACACGAGCCCTTGTTTATGATTACAGTTCATAAGATGATAATTAAGGTAAATTTGATGATACATATTAAACAATCAGTGTGTTCTACACAACGTTTATTCAGTTCTTTAAGATGCGAGGCGTTGTATTAGCTATCGATAGACAACAATTTTTGTAGTATATTGTTTATAATAACTAAACCGTTTTTTGATTGCAGACATACTGCGAGTACATCGACCAATACACAAGCACTTCTACTTAATGAAAGTTCGAGAGACCGAGAGACTGGTACAATCTAGTTAAAAATTGTACGAAAAAAGATAATAATATTGTAGTCAAAGTAATATACAACGAGATGTTTTTAGATTTTTCCAGTCTCTTGAAGGGGTCCATTCAGCAGGTGAAGTGGTTTCAACTTTTTTTTTCAAAGTGCCGAGGCTAATAACATCCTCTTTAAAAATAGCCTGGATCCAGTCAATATCTTTTAGTCGTCGAGGTAAGGCAAATATTGTTATCCTTGAACCTCCTAAATGTTACAGTGGTCCAGTGCAAATTAATAAGGAGAAGAAAAAAGATCTCAGTATTCTACATATTTAATCGATAAAGACTGTCATGAGTGTTGCTTGTCAATCCCAGATAAATGTACCCAGCGCTCGGAATGGAGCGGAACGCCCCGGAGCGCCGTTCCTGTTCGTGGGATTTCCAAAGATGGCGTTCCTGTTCGTTAAAACCTGGAAAATGGCGTGCCGGTTCGTAAAATATCCGACGGACAGCGAGTCGTCTAGTAAAATCCTCAAGCGTCATACTTATTAGGTTCCGGGTTAGATTTAAAATTTACGAAAATGAATTGATAGGTACAAAGGTACAAAAACATAAATATTTTTTTTTATTAAAAAATAATTTTACTGGTTTAGAACCACTGAATTTTACATAGACCCGTACATAGTGTACTTAAGTTTTTTTGAAATAGTGATAGAGTAAGTGTAAGACAACGTATTTGAGAACTAACCTTTTTCAAGACAATACTGTTTTCAACGAATTTGGCCTTGAATGTACTAATAGACAGACCCTTTGCGTCAATGGTGATAAAACAATAAAATTGTATACAAAGAAATGCACTGGGAAATTTATTGCACTGTAGCACGTATGGGACAATAATGTATTTTGAAAAAAAAAGGTTTTTATGATTGTAAGGAAAGGTTGGAAGCTATTTTACATTGGAATGTAGATTTACTGTAGTATTAATTTATAAAATGAGACACTTATTTTTTTGCAAGTTCATACATATTATTTTAATACAGTTAAGGTTAAGGTACATGCCTAAATATAGTGAGTTAATAACGTAATGGTTATAATGCACACTAGAACTTTAAAATTTTTAAATGAAACACATTAAATACATATATTATCTTTACTGTATAAATGACTTAATTAATTTGTTAAATATTGCACAAAAATAACATAGTAAAAATAGTGTGAATAAAACTACGTGCCCTACCTAAATATCTACCGAGATAAGTATACTATATCTGTCCTACCGAGGGTTGAAATTCTTGAGCACGTTTATGATCAATACGGCAGTGGTAGGCAATTGTTTTTTGTAATGAAACTTGAAAATTTGTATCGAGACAACCATAATTGACCGAATTGTCCATTTATCATATTATTATGTTAGCGAAATTTACATGGGTTTGACGCGTTCACAGTTTTTGTATATCATAATGCAATCGGGGCCGTTCATTGGTCGTTTATCAATATTAAGTTGTATGCAGCCAATGATAAGCGTTTTCATCAGAGGAAGCGACAAAATTAGACTCCTTATTTTTCCAAATGTAATCATTTTAAGTTGTGTTTTTTTGGTTTCCCATTACCTAACCCCCATGCTTTGCTGCTCTACACTATTTTTTATTTTATTTCTTACATAATTGATGAATTGATAAAGTTCAGCGGAAATACTTCGCAGTGAAAAACTAAGTAGGTACCGAGAGATGGAATAAAATAAGGGAGGCCTTCATCCAGCACTAGATCGACCAAGATTGGTGGGTTGGGTTCTAAATAATTATTATTGCATACATGAAAAAACCTAACTATTGCAGCTGCTTTGCTAAATTTTTAAATTTCCGAAAATCTTTCTGTGCTCTGACATCGCTTAAAAACTCTTTGTAGGTACTTAATAGCTTAAATTGTTGTTTAATAATTTCCAAGGAGGTCAAATATTTCATATTAAATAGTCATGCTTTTCCCTGTGACCAGAACATACGTATTTGCTGTTTTACCCACCTACTCAACGTTACGGAATCGCCAGATAATAATTATTTATCCTAATCTATTATAACATTTTACATTGAGTGACAAAAAAAATAAATATCATTTCCTATCCTAAATATCATAACAAATAATTCCATAATTAATATAGATACATATTCGTGAACAACGTATGCATGTTACAATTTTTTGTATTGTTTAAGGTGCAATATGAAATAAAAATATTTAAATAAATCAATCAGAATCCAATGGGATAAATATATGAAAAAATTCCCTGTATATAACAATTTCTATAACATTGGAAACCTATTAGAATAAATTATTCTACACATGATGTAAATATTTTTTTTCTAATAATATGTACCTACACTTCTGAGGTTGTTTAAAATGATTCATATTTAATAAAAAATGCTACATTTATAAATCTTGCGTATTACATACTTTTTTAATTAATTTATTAAAAACCATGCCCTTGCTTTTTCGTATACGATGGATTTTAATTTGAATAAAAAATAGTTTACCATAATCAAAATATTTCGAATTTACGAAAAATCGGAGCTTTGAAAAAAGCGGCATGTATTTTGTTTAAACCGAAGTATCTTCACTCATATTTCTATCCACTCTTAGTTGCATATTTTTATTCAAACTACTAACGAAACCAATGGGAAATTATGATTAGTTTGTCTATTATTTCATGTATTTTAATAATGTTTCCCACTCCAATTAGATTCATATATGTTTAATTATTTATATTTGTATAATTAATAATGTATTTTTTAGAAAACGATTTTGTAAACTAAAATGACTCTATATTTGTATGTTACCACTAATTGTTATAGCCGATAGCGTATTGGGCGAAGATGATGATGAAAAAAGTACATCATGTAAAACTAAAAGATATTTTTATGTTACAGATATTATTTTATATCTAATATCACACATTTTTGGAAAATTGTCGAGCGTTCCTGTTCGTGAAATTTTCCATTTCGAGCACTGAATGTACCATATATGAATCCGGATAATTTTCATGAAAGACTTAACAAGTAGTATTATGTCTAACTGTGTCAAAGTCGTAACTATTATTTACTATATAAAGTAAAAAATAAAATAAAATCATATGCTCTAGGTATTATTTCTAACTGCTGTCAAATATGTAATGCCGCAAAAGAGTGCGACCCTCCGTACCCTTGTGGCACAACCTCAACGGTTCCGTCGTCGTGGCCGGTCGTCTCTCACCCTGCAGCGGTGCTAAAAAGGCGATCTACGCGCTGCATGTCTGGAATGGCGGGAGGCGCAAGAGTTGGCGATGGATCGAGGGAAGTGGCGTGAACTTGGGCTGGGTCGTGACAGGGTGAAAGAAAAAGAAGACACTATGTAAATGTATTAAAATAAAATGATATGTCCTTTGGTTTTATTTTTAACTATCTATCAAATTTGTACATATTGTAACAAATATAAAATATGTTTTAAAATAAAACTATATTTTTATTAAATAATAACCTTCATCCAGCTACCTATATCCTACGAAAGTACTAAACTATTACATCTTACACCTGCAATAATAAATGCCAGATTACATGATTGACATTATAATAATCCATATGCTCCGTCTGGAGGGGAAAAATAATTTAAATTGTCACTAAATGATAAAACAATAATAAAATCATACCTTTTGTACCTACATGTCAAAAGAGATAAGTTTTCAATTTATATTCTTTGTTAAAAAATACGAAAGGAAGAAAGGGATATGTCCAAAAAATATAGTAAAATCCATAACTATTGAAAATCTGATATATTTATCCCATAGTATATGAATTTTAATAGACAAGTGCAAAAAAAATTCCAAAAAAATGATTATTTTTGGTTTAATTACAATTTTAAGAATATTCTCAAAAACGCAAATTTGGTTTGCCTCTCCTGAAATGTGCCGATTTTCGACTTATCGCCCTCTTCCTTTCGCACACAGATTTATCTTAGATATTTAAAAAATAATAAGAGGTAATTATTTTTTTAATATTAAAATATCTGTGTTATACAATACGGCAATATGAAAATAATTCTAATAGGAGTAAAGGTCAAACAAAAGACCACTAAATTAAAATCGAATCCAAAATATGCAAACGTTATTAATATGTAGTAAAAAAAAAATCAAAATTGGATGGAATAAACAAACAACAAACTTTGTATTTTATATAATACTAATTTAGAAACCTTCGCAGGTGTGCGCACAACAACTGACAAAAGTTTCATCGCAATAGGATGAATGGTATAGGAACGCATACGAATAAAAGAAGCAAAAGATGGTTGTACTAATTCTGAAACCTTCGCAGGTGTGCGCACAACAACTGACAAAAGTTTCATCGCAATTAGATGAATGGTATAGGAACGCATACGAATAGAAGAAGGGGTTGTACTAATTTAGAAACCTTCGCGGGTGTGCGCACAACAACTGGTCAAAATTTCATCGCAATCGGATGAATGTTAGAAGAACGCATACGAATAAAAGAAGATAGGATAGAAGAAAAAGAAGAAGAAGGAAATGGTTGTATCAATTCAGAAACCTTAGCGGGCGTGAGCACAACACTTGATCAAAATTTCATTGCAATCGGATGAATGGTATAGGAACGCATACGAATAGAAGAAGAAGAAGATGGTTGTATTAATTCAGAAACCTTCGCGGGTGTTGGCACAATTACTGACGAAAGTTTAATTGCAATCGGATGAATGGAATAGGAACACATTCAAATAGAAGAATATAGAATAGAAGAAGATGGTTGTACTAATTCAGAAACCTTTGCGGGTGTTACCACAACAACTGACGAAGGTTTCATCGCAATCGGATGAATCAGTGGTGCACCCAGGATTTATTATTGGGGGGGGGGGCAAGTAGGAGGGTTAAATATAGTTTTCATGCAAATGAAAAAAAACATTTAGTGGGATTTGAAAATTTTATTTACAGAACAAAATCAAGTTTCCTTTTCTTTTAACAAAGCTCTTGAATTACTTCGGCCGTGGTTACTTTAATACATTGGACGCTAAAGACGCACCCAGCGCGTAACGATTAAGGTGGTCATTCGATATAATTAGCATGTTGTTATTTAAATGTGGTAATTAAAAAGTAATTATCTAGTCAGCGTCAGCACTCAATGTGCACTTGTGCCATGTGTACCTTATATAATGTTTGTTTATGTATATTTTATGTATGTTTTTAGAAGGCGTAAGGTTAAAAATGATCTTTCACTGACGCATGTTGTGACGGGAAGTGTTTCACACATTTTAAAAGATGTTGGGGTAAATCGTTTTGTCGCATTTTGATATGGCATCAACAGCATTTCTGCATGGAATGACTGCATTTGATTTATCGAACTTTTTATACCATAATTTCAATCCGGCATTTAAAATTAAAATTGCAAGATTTGTAAAAGGAATTTGGGATGTTGAAGATTCATAAAATTCGCACAGCTCACGAAAGTTTTGCAATGCACTTTCGGTTGGAGCATCTTTTTCGTTTGGTAGAAGAGTTATAAACTGCTTCAGTACTTCGCGATGTCGCATGAAACGTTCATTGAGCTGATTTAATATTTGGTCAATAAATGGAACAAAGATAGTTCTTCTGAAATACTCTTCTACTGAATCAGCTGGAACATTACACCTCAATGTTTGTTTCGATGTAGTTCGCCGCTTTTTTATTTCAACATTAAAGTTATTGGCTTTTTCACACGCTTCATCGCAATTGCCAAATTCAAACTGTGTAATGCACAATTAATATATGTATAAAACTTGTGGATATATGGCGGATATATGAGATTGGACACCATTAAACTTCCCGCTCATTAGTAATGCACCATCGTAGCCTTATCCATGTAAATGTGACAAATTGATTCCATAATTATGGAAACTTTCCAATATTTTGTCAGGTAAGCTTTCTCCTGTGGTGAATTGAATGAATTGTTATTTTCATCGTCTATGTATCTAATACACAAAGAAAATTGTTGCGTTGTCGAAATGTCACAAGCTTTGTCGGCAAGGATTGAAAAACATTTTTATTAAATTAGAGGCATAGTCACGATAACCGTTGAGCGTGTCATCAGCGACTGGCGGATTGGAAGTGACTAACAGCAACCATGCTGGACATGTGTGCCTAGCATGCTAAAGCATCAAATAATATCGGCTGTGCTACCCGCTTGGTGTAGAGCAGTGGTTCTTAACCTATTCGGAGTCACGGTGCACTTTTGATCATAAGAAAAAAAAGCGGTGCACCAAAATCAAACGGTAAAAAAAAAATATGCGGACAAAACTTTTATTACAAATTAAACAGATTACATAACAGTCAAAAAAAATATTAAGAAAAGATATACTTATACATATACGGAAAAACCGTAACTAAAATTACCCTTAACAAAATGGAATTTATTTGATGTGAAAGTCAATAAAATTAATGTGATACCTGAGCTTGTCGGATTTTGCAGATTCCAAAATGCTAATCAATTTAACCAAAATGATTATACCTTCAATTCTTCATCTAAAATTATAAGACTTTTTCGTTTTTTAGTTTCTATATTAGTTATTGTTGAGAAACCGAGCACAAATATAATGTTTAAAACTATAGCAAGCTTTTCAGTGCCCTCATGTAGAGACCTGGGGCTCTATGTTAGAACTTGCGAGTCGTGTGAAACGTCGTAGTTATTCGCGAAAGTGACGTAGGTTATCGAAATAAGCCATGTCGAAACTTATCACTACCTGAATTAGTCATAATCTGTGTCGACATTATTGCCCATACTAAAGGGTACTCGTGACCAGAGACGGCCATACGACTTGAGTCACTCTCTCTCTCTCTCTCGCTTTGATGTCTCGCTCCGATACGTAGGTAGTTTAGTTTAGAACTGTCAAAAATGAGAGACTAGCTGCGATCGGATATTATTATCTTATCTTTACCCGCGAGAATAATTACATATTATTATTTTATATTTCGCCAAAGCACTGCTATATATTTGTATCGTTCACCCAATTATTTTAAAAGATGTCAATCCCAGAAATAGTTACTTTTGCTTCAGTTTTAGGATCACGTAATCATCCGCGAAACAGATCAAATAATCATGCTAACTTATCTGAAAATGCTTTTTTACTCAGTGATGCACTATTTATACGTAATTTCCGGTTAAACAAAGAGCTTGTGAGATATATTTTACAAATTCTCACGCCATATAGGTATATTATCGTACCTAAGTTTAATGTTACTATCTATAAGCGTGAAGAGTTTACAATGCGAAAAAATGAATATGGTTGTATAGCTTAAAATTAATCAAAGACATAGAAGATGTACCTATGATACATATTGACACATTATGACGTTTATACTATTATATCCATGGAGAATTAAAAAGTCGTAGGTAGGTATAATGTTGAGACGGTTATAACCTTACCTGATTTCAATTAAGATCACTTAATTGAAACCTCTCCTTTCTTTTGGACGACAAAGGACGTGAATTCATGTACCTATCTCCCGATGTCCATGTTTATTTTGATATTTCGTTTCGTATGTGACAGTGACCTTGAAAATCAAAACGTCAAAATGAATGAGTTCGCTGACGGAAAGAACACGGCAATTACCAATTTATAAACAATAAAGATGCCGAATTATTATATTACCTATTCACAATGTTACTTAATACTCTGTTATCTTGAGTTCAATTAATTATGTTAATGTTTTATAATGGTTTGTAATGAATAAATACCTACATAAAAATAGATGTTATTGAAGACACTGTGTTTATTTTGTTAAATCTTGTTTTACAGTGTAATAATACTATATGGTTTCGCATTTATGTAAGGTTATATTCTACGTACATATATCTATATCATAATACTAAATCAATCGAATATTGTAGGAATTATACACAAACATAACCAACAAAAGTAATGATTTCGTTTGACATTTCATTTTTGACGTTTCATCTTGTACCATAGACACCGATTTTCTCGGTTTTGGCGATGTTGCCAACTGGTCACTCGCGAATTAAAATAGTCCGTAGCGAGTGGCTTCAAAAATAGATATTATCGTATACGGCATGAAACGGGCGATACTAACTTGTCATCCCACACGGTTGTCGACCACACGAGTCGATAGTTACGAATTCGGGCTGCTGGATATTCATCTTGGGCAGAAATCCAAAGTTCCTCCATAGTTATTTCAGAAAAAATATTTTCCGAGTACGATCCGTTGACAAGGTGACCAATTCTTCATCTTCTCTTGGTACGAAAATTAAAAACTTGATGTATCAATCGAAACAAATGGATTTCGTAATTCATTCATAATTGTCTATATTTAAAGAAGGAAAATAATATGCAATCTTTTCTTTCAACAAACTGAAATATTCTGTTATAGCGGGAATAATTCCCACGGCAATGTTTTCGTTCAGTGAAGGAAACATATCTACTTTTTCTTCCCTATTATTTGATTTATCCAAAGAGTTAATTTTTTTCGAAATCCTGTCAATTTGTCAGTAGATTAAAAAAAAAATCGTTTTTTCCTTGAATGCTTGTGTTAATGTTATTTAAGTACTTAAATAAAAGTATCTGCTAAATATGCCATTTTAGCACACCAATCATCATCATTATGAAGACGTTTTACAAAATCATCCATACTTTGTTATCCATCCTTAATTTTGGAAAAAGATTAACAATTCATTCTTAAGTTCTATGAATTTTACCCCTAGATAACCATCTCAGTTCAGTGTGAAAAAGCAAACATTCGTACTTAGCTTCCACAGAAATGCAAAGTTTTTTAAAAATGCCTGTTTTTAAAGGTCTGAAGTTGATGAAATTTACCATATTTACAACTTGGTCTACTACAGGTTTTAGTGCTGCGGTAATGTTTTCGAAAAAAAAAACAGTACGTAGATATTATAATATTAGGGTTTCTTGTCTTTGCGAGGGTAAAAAATCCTTTAAATGAGCCTACCATTGACGGAGCACCATCCATACAAATTCCCCCATGATATTTTAAATTGTTCTAAATTTATGAAGAAATAGAATAAAAAACATCTTGTCATGTCGTACGCTCGGTGAGTTCTTTGCAGCATAGGTAGATATTGATTCACTATTTTGTTTTCATTTTTATGAAACGAAAACCTGTGAGGCCAACGGAAAATGCGTGCGATCGATTCGGCAACATCGAAATCACATTAGATCTTTCATCGGCTTTCATAATTTCACGAAGGACTTTTTCGGTTTTCACTATTTCACGGATTTTTCTGCTTTTATCATTATTTTCGCGGTGCACTTGCAACAAGCCAGCAGTGCACCGCTTAAGAACCATTGGTCTAGAGCAACAATATTTATGCCGAATTCCACCGAAAAAAATGTTTTTTTTTTAATTTACACCACCACCGACTGTGGTGGGCATGGCCCCCACATCCTGAATCGGGCCCTAAGGCCAGGATGTTTGGCGGGCCCCCTTACCTATCACCAGGGTTAAGGGCAATGTGATGTTCTACAGTAGTGTTCCCAAATGGTATTCCGTGGATTTATCTATATTTTTAAATAATCCCCTTGAATTATTGATTTGTCGGACCTCATATCATATTATCGATCGTTTTCATACTATGAACCACGGTCGCGACCCCCTCTTGTGGTAGCCAAGTAGCATTCGATATTGGATTAAATAACCATTTTTATTTTTTCTAGAAACACTAAAAATAATTGTAATATAAAATGATACACGTGAATTATCATGTAGTTAAGTATATTATATTTTCATCATACTACATATTTTTATGTTAATTTTGATGAAGTAGTATTATAGCCCACATGCGATTTTTTTTATGATACGAGGGTGGGTTAATAAGTCCTTAGAAAAGCCGACAGGTGGCGCGACTAGTACTGTAAGCGGTTTGTTTTCATGCAGCGGCACTACCGATTCAGTATGCTGCGAAGTTTCAATCAGATTGGTCGGGTTGTTGTGTGTTTCTCGTACATTTAAAAAAAAAATTTGCTTGTGGAAAATGGAAAATGGAGAAAATTGAGTTTAGAGTTGTTATTAAACATTTTAATATAAAAGGGTTAACAGCAAAGGAAATAAAAAATGAGTTGGATTTAGTTCACGGCATATCTGCTCCTTCACTTGCAACTATTTATAACTGGTTAAATGAATTTAAACGTGGTCGTACATCAACAAAGGATGAACCACGCTCAGGACGTCCTGTAGAGGTGACTACACCAGAAATGATCAATAAAATCCACGATATGGTGTTAAGTGACCGAAGATTAAAGTTGAATGAGATAATTGAGGTTACAGGGATCTCAAAAGATAGCGTCATTTCTATTTTACATGACAAATTGGGCATGAAAAATATTTCTGCAAGATGGGTGCCGCGTTTGCTCACAGTCGACAATAAACGCAGTAGGGTGGTGGCCTCTAAAGCCCTGTTGTCGCTCATGCAACGCAATCCGGATGAATTTTTTCGTCGCTTTGTGACTGTAGATGAAACATGGATACACCACTATACTCCCGAGACGAAAGAACAGTCAAAGCAGTGGATTGCGAAGGCAAACCATGTCCAAAGAAGGCGAAAACCGTAAAATCAGCTGGTAAGGTTATGGCTACTGTGTTTTGGGATGCACGTGAAATTATTTTCGTTGACTATTTGGAAAAAGGAAAAACAATAACAGGGGATTATTATGCATCTTTATTGGACCAGTTAAAAAACAAAATTGAAGAAAAACGGCCTCATTTAAACAGGAAAAAAATCCTCTTTCATCAGGACAATGCCCGTGTTCACACATGTTTACGATCAATGGCTAAAATTGAAGAATTGAAGTTCGAATTGGTCGACCACCCACCGTATTCGCCAGATTTAGCCCCCAGTGACTTTTTCCTTTTCCCAAACTTAAAAAAATGGCTAAGTGGACAACGTTTTTTTTCAAATGAAGAAGTCATCGATCGGACAAATGCTTAATTTGAGGACCTTCCGAAAACTTATTTTTCTGACGGTTTAAAAAAATTGAGAAACGTCTAACCAAGTGTATTGAGCTCCAAGGAAATTATGTTGAGAAATAAAAAAAAATACAAAAATAAAACCTGTTTTAATGCTTTTTTCTAAGGAATTATTGACCCACCCTCGTATAACAAATTTCTGGTGTGTGTTTATCTCACAATTGGACGAGCCGCCACGCCGGACCCTCTTAAGCCCGGGCCCCCAGGCTGTAGCCCTGTCAGCCGATGGTGGCCATGTCAGCCATGGGCCATGGTGGTGGGTGTAGTCATTCTTTTCGCCGAATTTTTATCGTCGATTTTGGATTTTTTAATAGTGAAGTTCCAAAATATTAATTGAAAATGGAAAAAAAAGTATTATTGCATTTAACTTATACACAAACCTACCCAACAGAACACAGCCCAATTTCTCGTTTATCGGACTTTTGTCTATTGCACTTGGTGTACACCACTACGGAATTCGGGTGGACACCGAAAATTTTTTTGGGTTTCTAAAAAAACCCGACATTTTCGAAATTTTTGTGTTATTGTGAAATTAAAATCTAAGAAATTTTTCTAAAGAGGGTGCTGGTGAATTTGAATTATTTTTTGTCGTGTTTTTATTTGTCTCAATTTCAATGTTTTTGGGGGGTACCAGGGCCCCCTGCCCCCCCCCCCTGGGTGTGCCACTGGGATGAATGGTATAGGAACCATACGAATAAAAGAAGATATAATGATGAAGAAGAAGATGGTTTTTCTAATTTAGAAACCTTTGCGGGTGTGCGTACAATAACAGACGAAAGTTTCGTCGCAATCGGATGAATGGTATAGGAACCATACGAATAAAAGAAAATAGAATGAAGAAAAAGAAGAAGATGATGATTTTTCTAATTCAGAAACCTTCACGGGTGTGCACACAACCACTTTTGTTTACCAAAATTTCATCGCAATCGGATGAATGTTATAGGAACGCATACGGGACAGACAGACAAACAGAGAGACAAACATTCATTTTTATATATCGCACCCCCAGTAAAATACTGTAGTAATCCAAAAATTGGCATTTTGCAGGAGAGCCATTTGAAGTTTCAAATATTCTTTGCAAATACAGGAAAAGTCTGAACGTAAAAATTATTACTCATTTTTATGGAAAAACATGATCTATTTTCAACTGTATTCACCATTTTTCTCTAAAACATATACAAATGGAGATATTTGAATATTTTTGAGTTACGACAGTATTTTATTAGGATATTTGAAAATTTCATGGTAAAATTTGAATCAACTCAATACTTTCTATGTAAATTTCCCTACCATCACTCTAATAATTTCGACTAATTTGTTGGGCACTGTAAAGGAACGTTTTCAAAATATTAAGTTATGGTATAATCTTTAAAGATTTAATGACAAAAACAAGAAAAATACAATTATTAGTTCAAAACAATAAAAAAATACTTAATTATTTTATTTAATAAGTAAATAAAAATTTTAGGTACGATTTTTAATTTTTAAACATCACTTGGAAAAGAAGCAAAAAAATCATAATAAAATTCACGATGTAGCAGTGCAGAGAGAAAGCAAATCCTTCTTTTTAACTGTCGTTATTTTTGGCCGCTCTTGATATGCTTTGGATAAATTGAGACCATCCATTGGTAACGGTTTACCTATTTGCCGTTGACGAACATTCAATTTTCTACTTCTTCATGATAACTGGTTTTAAAAAATATAATGTATGGCTAGTCTCTGTCTACTTTTATAACTTTAATCTTCTGCCACAAAACTTTTTCTCCATTTTCATCTGTGTTGTAATTTTTACCGATTTCATCTGCTAGTTTTTTCATGCTGTGAAAATTATTTGTCGCCATGGGTTTAACTTTATGGTTGTCCTGTTTTCTTACTTGTTTGTACAATGGTAATCATTTGGCTGGGCACAAATATTGGTCCACTTGTTAGAACCCTAGTCTTCTGCTGCTCAATTGTAGAATGGACAATATCGCCTTCATTTAGGGTATGCCCGGTGACCAAAAACTTATGATAGATCGTTTTATTTTTTTGTGAATTCCCGATAGCATATAAATACATTGCAGCAATGTATTTATTTTTATTCTGCCCGGCACAATTGTCTCTGTAAAAAAAATGCTCAATGTGGTGATATTTTTCACGTAATCGAGTACACAGCTACCAATTTCATTGGACCCTCATGCAGCTTGACTCTCGTCCCACATGTATCAGTTTGCAATATTTTCAGTGATATTATAGACTGTAAGATTGTACATGGCCAACTTTCGTTTATAATAGAAAGTTGACACATTTCCGCAAGGAAGCGGTAAAACAGCCTGCAAATCATATACAGCTACATTAATGACGCTATTTTGGCCATTACATTAGTTCGGGATTCTGCTACGTCTTTGGTCTTTGCATCCTTTGCCTCTTTTTTTCCAGGTTGATGTGTCTCATACTTTTCTTGAAGTTGTTCTTTTTCTTCTGGTGAAGAATTATTGTATAGGTCGCATTCAATGCACAAATTTTTTTAGGCTTAAGGAAGCCAATATTAAATTCGTCATTAAATATGGATGCGTATAATATTGTTCTTTTCCAAATGGCATTATCAGCAATTGTTAATTTACCATCTAAATACAATCTAGACGTCTGTGCACGCGAATAATGTTACTCGATCACTGGGAAAGACTTAATGTGAGCTCTTATATCATTTTTTAAATCATCATCAATTTTTTTGTGATTGCCATGGTGACCTCTTTGTTCTGGAATTGGCGTTCCGGAAAGGAGATCTCTTGTTTTCCATGCAGTGGAGCAGTACCTTTCACTCACCCCAAATATGTTGATAAAGTATTTTTTGCATACTTCTTCTATTTTACTTCCATTTAATTGAAGTTGATAACAAAAATTGTTGCCTCTGCTGCTTCCAGTTTTTTTGTTTGAATACTACAATACTACTGTAACAATAATATCCATGCAACTAGTGAGAAAATTACGCTGTATCTCAAGATCTTCGTCTAGTAACAGAGTTACAACAGTATTTTTTTGAAAAGTATTGTTTTAGTTTTTTAGAAAGCTTCTTGTAAAATACTGTCGTAACTTAGTTACAACACTATTTTATTATCGATTTAACAGTTTTCGGAAAGTAATGTACTGTATTAAGTGCTTTCTCTCTGACACTATTTGAGTTTGAGATATGACAGTATTTTATTAAAATAGCAAAAAAAAATACGAATCCAACCACATCCATAACTCGAAAACGCCCATTTCAGACTTACGACAGTATCTTACTGGGGGTGCGATATAAGATATAGCCTATACTTTTCGCGCAAGTGCAAGCAATAAGTTGACAAAGTTTTATAGCAATCGGATGAACGGTATGGCAGCGCATAAAATACGAACAAACAAGCAAACAAAAAAATATTGATTTTTATATATTAGATTATATAATTTATAGAATTTTTGTAGAATTCCAAAGTCCAATGTCCAGTCTAAAACTTATTGTAATCACTTAATATTATTCTTTATGTCTACTTATATTTATTTAGTTTTATATTTATTTGTTTTATTACACATGTCACACAAATTCATGAGTTGAGAATCACTGTCCTCCTAGATTGAGGACTGAGGGTGGAAGGAAGTTCCGCAGACAAGTGCAACGTGTCAATATTATTTAAGTCATAGTTAAGAAAACCTAGAAATATGTACATCTTAATAACTAATCTTAAAGTGTATTGCAAACCTAAATTTACAACAATATAATCTTTTTGCGATCAGTAAACCCGTCCGTGCGAACAGACGTGTAAGCATTTCCCGCAGTCCGAAGGAATGCTTACGTGTCAGGTTTCACCTGTCGTATTACAAGAATTAACAAGTAAATGGTGCATTTCTGCTACTTTGTCGTGAGAAATCCATTATTTAATTGATAACATTTGTGTCATAGTCAAATTTCGCAGACAAAATTCTAGGAAACAATCCACGGTGTGGGAACAAAACAACGGCAATCAACCCACGCCGTTTCTGGCATTTCCTTTGTCTTCTTTTAATATAAAAACAAATGTCACAATACAACAGTATTCTAGTATCTTCAAATCATTCAAACTAATTACACGCTTCTCGCTTCGACGTAAAATAATTTTCATTGCAAACACAATCTTCGTAAATATTATTTGTAAACTTCTCGTTGTACGATCTGTAATTGAATTTGTATTTTGTTGTTAAGGGATAATAAATTTGGGCTACTTTATCACGCATCAACTTACCTTCTGTCAATTCGTACCCAAGATTGAATCTTTGGTGGTCAAGCATTCAATCAATCAACTTTACGTCATCCCTTACTACAGGACTATTGGTTTGAGTACTTTGGTTCTCGATGAGGTATTGGAAAGCGGCTGCTATGCGCGGCTGATGATTAATGATGTCATCGTATGGTGATGCAATTGTTTACATCGAACGCGGGTAATCGAAATAATTACAATATCGTTACACTTTAAATGCCTTTCGAAATCTAATCGTAGTAAGGGTTTTCACACGGAAAACAAATAAATGCATCGGATGCACCACTGTTTGCGCGATTAAATCTCGACTTTCCTTCACGAGTGAATTTTTTCGACTTTAATTGTTTACATAGAATTGCTTATTTAACCTTATACGCTTGACCTTTAGGTACATTTTACTTATAACGACCATTATTTGGTCAACCTGAAAAATCATCCACAGTTCACTCTGAGCAGCTGTGAGCTAATCAGACGAACTATGGGACTCATTACAAAATTTCTTTTAGCTTCGTCGTGAGGTAGACATTTATATTTCGGCGTTAAAATTGACTTCCAAGATCAGACCAAAATAGTTGTGACGTCATAAAATCGTCACGAAAAAGCTGGCTGAAGGCCAGTATTTTGTAGCGTGTCACTAACCTAACCTATGTCAAGACAAGTCAAGTCAAGACATGACAAAACAAGACAGGTCAGTTCAGGACAGGATAGGACAAGACAGGACAAAACAAAAAAAAAAAACAAAAAAAAAAAAAAATATATGTAATATAATTGTATTGTATTTTATTTCATATATCTCATCTCATGAAGAGAAATTAAGTTCTGTTCTGTTTCTGACAAGACAAGTCAGGACAAGTCAAGAAAAGTCAAGACATGTCCGAACAGGACAGGACAAAACAAAACAAAATTATTTTATTTTATTTGTATTGTATTTTATATATCTTATCTCATCTCATGAAGAGAAATGAAGTTCTGTTCTGTTTCTGACAATACAAGTCAAGACAGGACAGGCCAAAACAAGACAAAATAAAAAAAAATATTTTAATTGTATTGTATGTTATTTAATATATTATCTCATCTCATCTCATATCATGAAGAGAAATGAACTTCTGTTCTGTTCTGATTCTGACAAGACAAGACAAGTCAAGACAGGACAGGACAGGACAAAACTAAACAAAACAAAATAAAATAAAATAAATTATTTTATTATATTTTATTTTAATTGTGTTGTATTTTATTTTACCATATTTTAATTTATTATATTTTAATTATTTTGTATTTTATTTTATCATATTTTAATTTATTATATTATATTTTATTTTCATTATTTTATATTTTATTTTATCATATTTTATTTTAATTATTTTATACTTTATTTTATTTAACTTTAATCTATTATATTTTATTTTATCATATTTTAATTAATTATATTTTATTTTAATTTGTATGTACAGTAGTTGTAAGTGCGCAAAATCTATTAGATATATCATTATGAAAAAACTTATTCTACACACATTCTATAAATGGTTCACTATCGCTTACCTCCAATAAAAAAATAATCAATTTTTTAACCCGAGGATTTTAATTGCAACATGGCAATATGAATTCTTTGGCACATGCTGCACAGCAAAAATAATATAGGTACACTAGTGACTAGACAATTATTATAATTACCTTTGCACCTATGCCGATAGAAAGGACAACTCAAAATTTGTAGAATGTCCTCCCAAATTTACCATAGGCAAAAAGTTTCTGAGGATTTGATTCGTCGACAAATCTAATGTGTTTTTTATGGGATGATAGGATACCAAAAGTTCAGCGCCTGGATATAACACACTATATTGTGTTAACTGCGTGGCAGCTTGTAGTTACTCATCGCAATAGTATTTCTTATTCTAATATTAAAAATCATTTTTGCCATTATAGCTTCGTATTATACACATTTGTATAAAAACACTTGACCGTCAAGCGTCAACACGCCTGGCAAAAACAGATTTAGCATAATGACCCCTTTTGCGATGACACCCTAAAATCGGAGCCAAGTCCGCCTGACTGTAGAGATATTGTTTGTTATCGCTGAGCTATGCCATATATATCTAAATTTTCTCTAACTTAGTACATATTGATAATAATTTTAAGCATTCATATTAATAAAAATAATTAATTATTAATTATTTTTAGTTAACATGATCTATATAAAAAACATAATTCCATAGCGATTCATTTATTTATTATAATTCATTAAAATTGTTACATTATTTTGGTAGTCGAATTTGCAATGTGTATTTATATTTGAGCATGAAAATTTAAAAAAATATGGTTTTGTCACAGGAGTTGTGTCTGCATTCCACAAGGTATTGATGTGAAGCCAGCAAACAGCCATATTGTATTTCATCAATGATGCATAGAGTTCCACGCACGCTGCCTGTAACAAAAATTAGAATGTCATTAAGGTATTCGTGCAATTTCTAGCGTAAACCACTTAGGATGAGTTCTTTCGGTAGATGAGGTAGCCGGCGAGAGAAACAGGAGTCCAGACTGTTATAAAATTTATTATAGAAAATATCTAATGTCGTGTTTACATCGGTTTATTCATATAAAGAGGTCTAATCTGTAGTACTCGGAGAGTTATACAATGCTAAAAAATTTCCATTTGTAAAATTCCATTGTGGATTATACCTTTTCAATGGGGGAATCGAAACATCATTTCTGTGCGATGAATGTTTAAAAGATACATAATATGTATAAGTAGAAAAATGGTAGGCATCTTCAGGAACAAGAAGCTCGTCACACGCTCTGACCACAGTGTATAATATTACCGTAATTTAGTGGTGGTACAAGTGGCCTATTACATCTTTACGCCTACTTATTCTTTTGAAGTAGGCTCCATAACTCAATACATCTTCATATTTTCAACACCTGAGTGCTCTCATAGCATCAGTTCATTTAAAATGAAATTAAAACTATTCAACTCTCAGTTAGAAAATGAGGATTTGAGTGAATTTCCACACATGAAAGAGCAGAATGAATGTGCTGCGGATAATAGCAATTTGACCAAATATATTTAAAAAATCAAGATATTGCAAGGGTCATTTGAAAGTCGTTTTCATGATTTTGCTAAAGAAGAAAATTTATAAACCCATTTTCACTTAGTGAACAAAATATAATACAGATGCCTAGTAACATACAAATGGAACTGATTGATTTAAAAACAAATTCATTATTGAAAATGCTTCTGACATAATTAATTTCTGGCGTTGATGATTACCCTATGAACATTTCCCAGAGCTAAGAAAATTTGCAAAAAGTTATATAATATGTGGCTTTGGATCAACATACAGTTGTGAACAAGCATTTTCATCCATGAAATTGATTAAAAGCAAAACATGGTCGCGAATAACTGATTCAAATTTAAAGAATTCTCTGGTGCTCTCAGTAACAAATTTAACACCAAGACTAGCAAAATCCAAATGCTGAAAAGCTCTCAGTGCTCCATCCCGCTGAGAGCTCTTTCTCTCTCTCTCTCATCACATCCAACAACTGTGGTCCAGAGTTATCTTCACCAAACGAGACTCTCCGGCAGCTGTAGCACCATCAGCGGGGTCCACGACAGCGATCACCCTCTCGTCCAAGAAATCATTTCTGACTATTGTAGATTGGTGCTCCAATAAACGTGTGTTTCTTGAACTGGCATAAATTAATTAATTTAATTGCATGATTGAGTTAAGTATTCCTTTTCCTCCCCTAAGCGAAGCAGAACCTACCCCTATCCCTATTTTCCAACCCCAACTGTGAACGTAAGAAGGTAGAAAAGGTGTTGTATGGCGCATCTGAACTGGTCTGTGAAAAAAATGGCACATGGTATGCAACAGGTTGGCCACCGCTGCTGTACATAATACGCATAACGTTGCACTGGTACTGGCAAGAGTGGAATATTATTATTTATAGTTGATTAGTGTATTTTTTTATTCTGAGAAATTAACGCAATCAAAAAAGGTTTTAAATTTTTTTATCGACCAATTGAAAAAAAAGCACAATCACTTACAAAAAATTTAAAAAAACCATATAGTAATCAAACGATTTTTTTTTATATTTGAAGGAGTATGTACTTAACAATTACGAAGGTTTAACTTTATTCAAAATATTCATTGCGAACACCAGTGGCGAAGGGTGACTTTTGGAAAGAGGTAAGCTGTGGAGATCAGAGAAAAAGAGCACACTTGTCAGGTAACTTACGGGAAATAAGAAGATAATACGTACGATATTACTACTGATGAATAGGTGCACACTAATGACAACGACACACTGGTCATAGGTTTCACCGCTGCATTTGTCAAATTACTTAAATCACTTATGGCAGTAGAATTCCACGCATACTTTTCTTTACCAAACAATACGCATCGCCAACAAAAAAGTTTGTTTAATGTATAACTGCCAGTTAAAAACAAATATTTATCATATAAATTGTTATTAAAATGTCTAATATAAGTTTGTTTGCTGTATTCAAATCTAAATGAACCCTTGGAAGGTCAAGCTTTGATAATTTTTAATTTTTGAAGAAACGTCAAACTCGGGACTGATTTTTTTTAAATGCAATCGTTCGCACATTTTCTATCGGGACACTACACAATTTAATAAATACTTATATATTTAAAGCACTGGCGAATGATTTCGGTACAATATGAGATAATTTATCCACATTCAAAACACAGTAACACACTGAATTTTGTATTATAAAATAAACCTTTATCACCGCTTTGAAATGTCAAAATGACATGAACTGTGAATAGCATGTGACTGAAGTAACCTAAATAATAATCGCGAATTAATACAATATTTATTTTTAATAACAATTTATAAATCATATGTGATCGAACACAATAGTTATTATTTTTTTAATCATCCTTATTATTTATTATTTGCTTAAAAAGATAATCATAGACAAAGCGCATAAGCTTGTCCTGTTTACGCTTCCAAGTCGTGAACAAAAACGCAGACATGCATGAAGTTGGCGACTGAATTGTGGTAGAAAATTCAGCATGGATTATGATCGACATAATTCTAAAAATAGCTCTCACGTTGTGACGTTCCGTCATTTATTTTTGATTCAAAACTTGACTAAATTAAACGCTCTACTTATAAATAACGACGATAGATGACAATCAATATTTTTATTATAACCTAGTCCTAGACAATATAAATATTTATTTACTTAAATTAAATACTTGAAAATAGAAGGTAAGCTTTAAATAATCGCTTAGTATGGAGCCTTCGCCACTGGCTACCACACACCTATATAAACATATCTCAATACAATATCAATGTGTTTACGATATTTTTTGACAATAGAAAGTGAAAATTCAGACGATCAACATTTCAACATAGCGGGGAATGGTGGAGGTAGGCTATTGAGATCCGACATAAATAGTACACATTAAACTTTCTCAGTCATACTTATTTTTCATTGAACTAAAAATACAAATTGTAGATGGATTAGTTTTTAAAATTCAATTAAACCCTGCGTAACCGAGCCATAATAGTATAAAATAGACAAAAAATATTGGCCTATCTATAAAATATCTAAAATCATGCCATTAAAATTCAGTGTTGGGCAATATCCTGGGATATGAGAGAACGGAACAGTAATATTTTTAAATAAACTGTTTCAAGTCATAGACATCTAATTACATCTTACCGGCTTACGTCTAATATCCGACAAGCGATATACTAATGAAAAATATTTGATAGCAAATATAATTTTTCGCCGAATATATTTACTATGTATTGTTAAACAACAATACGTCCCCTAATTAACATAAAAACGTATCGACAAAAAATGAGTTTTTGATTTAAGTATGCAGTTTTACTCAGAATAACGGCTTCTACTCGATAGATAAACAAAAAAATTAAAAATATCGCCACAGATCGATATAACCTAAGACGTATGTTACTTTGATTAGAAACACACAAACGTATCTCTTGATAGGTTTCCGTGATAAAATATTCGTCCTAAATTATTAACACACAGACGTAACAGCGTAGCATTTTTGTATTACCAACAAAGCAACGTGTCATGCATAATAATTCGAGGTGGCTAGACGTAAGTTAGTGGAAGTCAAAAAGATTTTTACAATTCGATTCACTTTTTTAATGTTTTTGAGAAGTTTTTCTGAAAGTAAAAGTGAAAAACCATGGAATATTTCACTTATATAACAATCTTTTACTTCAATATGAATTTTTTAAATGGAAAAAATGTTTGAATTGTATAAGGAGAATTGCCTAGAGAAGAATTGCCTGAAAAATTATCTTATTATAGGCATGATTTAATAGTAAATTTGAACTGAACTTCCACAAACCAAAGATAGACATTTGCGACTTGTGCTATAATTATTTGATAAAGCCTCTGATTCTGAAAAGGAAATTTTATTAGAAGAATGCAATGCACACATTGACAGAAAAGTGAAAGGTCGAGAATTAAAAAAACCTGTTTAAAGATCGAGCTTTACTGTAGAGATTTACCCAACTCTACAAACGACGTATTATTGTCTATGTTCATTTGCATAGTATTGCCAGTAATACTAAGCGGAAATGACAATCAAAAACGAGTTGCAATTTCGGCCTTGAACTGTACAGTCAAAATACACGCGTAACTCCGTGTAATATCCAATACAATTAAAATCATAATGTAAATCTTACGTAACAAACTTCAATATCACTGAGTTACCATCTTTATTCCCGTGCATCATACGTTCCAGTGGCGAAGGGTGGAGGTAGGCTGTTAAGATCCGTCATAAACAGTGCACATTAAACTTTTTCAGACATACATATTTGTTTTCATTGAAATAAGACTACATTTTACAGATAGTGTTGGTTTGTTTTTAAAATTTAATTAAACCCTGAGAAACCAAGCCATAATAGATAATAGTCAAAAAATACATGTCTATCTATAAAATATCTAACATTATACAATTAAATCATACATAACTTTGAATATTTTATATATATAATAATATTTTTTATTTATTATAGTTTGGTTTAGGCAGGGCTTAATGAATTTAAAAAAATAACCAACAATATGTGTAATATGTATTTTTAATCCAACGAAAACAAATAACTATGAAAGAAAAAGTGTGCACAATTTTGTCGTATTGCCCAAATTAGACCAAAACTATTATGGTTTCGTTTAGGCATGGTTTAATTGATTTTTAATAACTAACTAACACCGTTTGTAAATTGTAGTCTTAGTTCAATAAAAACAAATACATATGACTAAAAAAGTTTAGTGTGAACTATTTATAGCGAATATTAACAGCCTACCTCCACCCTTCGCCACTGATACGTTCACTACATCTATAAGTCGTTACCCCTTCTAAAAACATTTAGTCAATTTAGTGTGTAAATAAAGTGATAATATATCGTCTCTGTTCTAGCAGAACACACTAACTGGAGAATACTAGTTTTGAGTAATTTGACTTTGAAGTTGTTAAAATGTTTGAAATGGTCTATCATGTGAGTTTATTAAGTAATCGTAAAAAGGATGACTAAAATAAAGACTGTTTATTTATTAAGAAGGTTTCCAGACGGTAAAGTTTGAAATAAGGAACATTTTGGTATAACTAACTCAATATGTCATTTTTTCGAATTAGTGTCTTCTGCCAGAACAGTGACGATATGTTCGTTGTAAAAAACAGGACAACATGGCCGCGCACAACGGACACTCAAACGCATCCGGCAAAATCCATTTCATCGGCAACCATCGGCATTAGGTACATTACTCAATATTAAACAACAACAAAAAACGTGCGTCTAATTAAACATAAAATTTTGGCGAGACGTATCATGGCCAGAAAACAAATTCCTCAAATCGAATTCGAATTACGAAATATGAAATGTATGGGGGGAAAATATAAAAATTTTGAAATTTTTTTTCATTTCCAATTTTCATTAATTTCGTTTACGATCATAGATGTGCCTACGAAATTTCTGATTCAGTGTGTGTTAATGGGTCATAAAATGTCAGGATTATTTATATTATCTTCTTAAAATAAGTAATTTATGATGATTTAAGAAAAATCTGTCACAATTTTCAATGATGGCTCATGAAATAGTGTACTTTATTATGGTTTATTGAATATTTTTGTATGTCAGGACTCTGAAATCATTTTGAATTACGAAATTTGAATTAAAGGTATGGTTTTATATGAAAATAATGTTCAAGGGACTTTTTTTTGCGAAAATTTCGAAATTCGCCGTAATTTTTTTTTATTAAATGCTAGTATTCTTTACATTCTTTGGCCGATTTTTAAATTAAAGTAATTCGTCAACTAATAGAAAAATATGGTAGTGCCTCAAAATCTTCAATATCATTAAATGTACCCTCAAGTAATTATTCAAAAAGAATGTTGAAAACAGAACTTTTAAAACATTTGCCTCGTAAAGTTCCCCCAACTGAGAAAAAAGTTAAACCATTTAGGCGGTGTCGGGTATGTTCCAAATCTACCATTAACCCGGTGCCCGCTTCTGTCACGAATGTAGTACGCGAAATTTCGCAAAACTACGGGGCTACAGCGCTTCTGTCGCCAATGTTGTACGCAAAAACGCGCCGGTCAATAATGTAGAATATACATGACGCATGATTTTGAAATCTCTACCATAATTTGCCTTGTTTCATTACCAACGGTGACATATATATAATATTGTCAAATAAATTTTATTACAATACTAAAACTTCGATGTTTGACATGCCTTCGACAGGCCGTCAATCTTCGCTTATTTAATTTTGGTTTGAAATATCCCGCCACTTTACTGCGTATGCGCAGTATACGTAATATCACTGTTGTGAGAGGACTGTGCAAGGAATCGCTCTTGTTGTTTTTCCGTACAAAATATTACGTATTTTAAGCGATCTATTGTATTGTGTGAATTTTATTATAATATATTTATAAATATTTTGTCTGTGTTATTGTTTATGTGTTTTTAACTATACCATTCATGTGTATTAAACTGTTATAAGGTGTTTTGACTATATTTTTTGGACTATTTTAGCTTTGTTATCGTAGTGAAACTAGTGAAAATCCATTGAGGTTGTTACCTAGAACTTTAACAGATCATTTGCCGGAACACATTCCGCCCACGGCAAATAATAAAAAGCCCAGAAGACGCTGTTATGCGTGCGGAAATTCAAAAATCAATAAAAAAAACGTCTATCTAGATATATGTGTTGTCTTTGCAATGTGGCTTTGTGTCTCAGTCCGTGTTATATAATCTACCACTCTTCAAAACAATTTTAAATATGTAAAGTAAAAATAAATATGTAACTCAGTAATAATATTTAATAGCTGTTTAAGTGTCTGCCTAAAAGTTTGTTTAGTCTAAAATTATTGTGCTATATTTACCAGTGGCGAAGGGTGGAGGTAGGCTGTTAAGATTTGCTATAAATAGTGCACACTAAACTTTTTTAGTGATATGTATTTGTTTTTATTGAAATAAGACTAAAATTTACAGATGGTATTAGTTGGTTTTTAAAAATCAATTAAACCATGCCTAAACGAAACCATAATAGTTTTGGTCTAATTTGGGCAATACGACAAAATTGTGCACACTTTTTCATTCATAGTTATTTGTTTTCATTGGATTAAAAATACATATTACACATATTGTTGGTTAATTGTTTTTAATTCATTTAGCCCTGACTTAACCAAACTATAGTAAATAAAAAATATTATTCTATTTATAAAATATTCAAAGTTATGTATGATTTAATTGCATAATTTTAGATATTTTATAGATAGACATGTATTTTTGGACTATTATCTATTATGGCTTGGTTTCTCAGGGTTTAATTGAATTTTAACAACTAACCAACACTATCTGTAAATTGTAGTCTTATTTCAACGAAAACAAATATGTATGTCTGAAAAAGTTTAATGTGCACTGTTTATGGCGGATCTTAGCAGCCTACCTCCACCCTTCGCCACTGATATTTACGACCCTACTCAGGGAAAAAACATTATGTGTGATTTTATTACCTACCACTTGTGATCACTTCGCGTCAAGTATGAGCGTGACGAATAACAAAATGCAAGCCTTGCAGTGCTCCATATACATAAAACAAAATGGCGGAACCGTTCTAAATTGTGAGTCTTTGTATAGAATTTATTTCTTCAGATATTTTTGACATTATGACTGATTTATTACGGTTTTTTAATGTTGTAAAATAATTTGAACATGTCTAGGCGCCTAAAGAACCATAAAACTCATTTTTTATTGCCATTTTTATTATGAAACACAGAAGTTAAACAAAACAAAAAATGTCACGCGGAGAGTGAATTCGTCATACCACAATAGCCCTGCCGGGTTAAAGATAAAAAAAGAAAAATGACAAATATTACGTGTCGAGAATGTGATGTAGCATTGTGCCCTCAGCCCTGTGATTACCATGAAACTGAAATAATCCCTCAATAATAAATAAAGTGATTTCGTAATATTTTTTATGTGCTCTGTAAAATATTAATGTGTTCTGTATTTGAAGTGGGGTTCCCACGTATGTGTCCTAATAAATTTGTCATCAGCGCAAGTGTCCATACCGCTTCTAGGATTTTTAATGACCATTTTTAAGAGTTTTGGTAAGATTTATGATTTGTAAAAATCACCCCGCCGACAAATGATATACACTGGGGCGACCATTGCGCGACAAAAAGGTTAAAAGTGGATCATATGGGCCTCCATGGAGTGAAT
Source organism: Rhyacophila brunnea (assembly GCF_057557595.1). Taxonomy (NCBI): domain Eukaryota; kingdom Metazoa; phylum Arthropoda; class Insecta; order Trichoptera; family Rhyacophilidae; genus Rhyacophila; species Rhyacophila brunnea. The sequence continues at coordinate 38,991,524 of NW_028232837.1, read as the reverse complement.
GTTATTTTACAAACTGTTTTAGAAGGAATGTGTCTATTGGGTCATTACTCTGGATCGAATACATATCGATATTGGTATAACAACATATAATTTTACACCTTATAGATAGCCACTCTATCGACTGAGCCGCCACCAAAATAATAGAATCTGTCAAATTTTTACCTGAAGAGGTTTGGGTTGTTTGCAGGACAGGTACGCTTGAGTGGCAACCATGATTCGGTGAATTTCTTTCTCTCGCATGGCGAGCGCCACGCAAAGATCTCCCAGCCCTCGGAGATAGGAGAGTTGCAGCTTGTAGCGTTGGCTGAATGCGTAGCCGGAGCCATCGCGCTTCGTTTCACTGTCTTCCGAAGCTTTCGATAGGAAGTCACACATCAGCGGCAGCACGTCACTGCGAAATGAAATCAATCATTAAGACCCTCTGTTAACAATCCACATGATATTCCAAATCTTAATCCATTCCAAATAGGAATGTTATGCGACTTGACTCTATTTCAAAATCATTGAAATGCTCGGGTGCAGCAAATACCATTCAAGTAGAATTAAAGGCCCATCCCGTTGGCAGACATAATATGGTCATTCAGCTTAAGTAACATAATAAAAGACTCGTAGTTATGTCATGGTTGTTGATCGGGCCATCCGTCTACCAACACCGAGTACACTCCAAAACCTCGAAACAGTCGACGAGTTTGTATATCTGGGATCGAATCCCTCCATCAGTGGAAAGGGCGGATGCGAAGCGGAAATAAGAAGGCGCATACAGATTGCAAAAAATGCGATGACATGCCTTACCACTATATGGAAGGATCGGGGAATTTCGATTGCCACAAAAATTATGCTTGTGCAAACATTAGTGTTCTCGATATTTCTATACGGAGTCGAGTCGTGGACCCTGAAGGCAAGGGAACGGAAGGCAATTGATGCCTTTGAGATGTGGTGTTGGCACCGAATGCTGCGTATTTCTTGGACGGAGCACAGGACGAACCAGTCAATCATCCAGAGACTGAAGATAAAGGAACGGCTCTCGACGATAAATTATGTCTGAGAAGAATTCTGCAGTTTTTTGGACATATTGTCAGGCGCGGACCGGACAACCTGGAGAGACTGGTAGTTTTAGGTAGCCTCCAGGGAACGCGAAGCAGAGGAAGAGCGTCTGCGCGATGGAGCGACCAAGTGAAACAACTGACTGGGGGCACCATCCATTCTGCCGTGAGAGAAGCGGAAGATCGAATAGGATGGAAAGTCATGGTCGCTTAATGGATGGCGAAATTCAAATGTGGTCACGATCCTCAACCATGAGTGCACGACCAAGAAGAAGAGAGAGTTATGTCAAAATAAATTGGATATTCGCAAGCGTTTCCAGATTTAATTAACCGGATTGAAAATATAACAATTTGAAGGTTTCATATATAATACTAGTCTCTTCGGGAATAAAAAGGCGCCGACTGACCTTTGCGTGCGGGCCCTGATGAAATCTTTGGACACGTCCGCCAGGGTGGTGAGCAAGCGGAAGGCTGCGATGGCTAGCAGAGGCCGGGTCGTCTCCCGCATCCGCGCCACCAGCGGCGCCCATACGGCGTGCACCAGCGGCAGCAGAGAGTCCTCATGTCGCCGGATGGCCGTCACTCCCTCTCGGAACACTTCCAGCGCCGACAGTTTCTGATCCCTGTCCTTGGAAGGAATGAAGTTTAAGGTGTTTCTGAGCACGGACACGATCATGGCTATGTGAGGATCGGGACCCTGTTTTGCGTCTTCGGATTGATCATCTGAAAACGAAAATCAAAATAAAATTACTAGAGTCTGTCTTCTATAAGTTGGCGTGCATTTTCCCTCCCGCTTCAGCATTCAGCACTGCATTCCCTCTCGTTCCCTCCCATTGAAAACTTGCAACAGTCGAACAGCTTTCTGTCCGCAAACAACGTGACGTGAACGCCAACTTATAGAATACAGACACTATTAAGCAGGAAGATTTGCAAATTTGAGCTTTCCATTGACAATAATTAATTTCGTCATTACTCATAGTTAGATGACCCTGTTCTGTATAACTGCCATGTGTCGACTGATTGTTAGCAGTTTTCATATAACACATCTGCCCGTGGTCTGTTAACCAAATTACGCGTGATAATATGATTGCACAATTCACTGTTATCAGTGGCCTTTCGAACCAAAAAATCACCGCAAACTTTGCACAAAAATAATAAAATTACAAAATTAACAATACCTAACACTAGTTTTTTAAAACTTTATTTAGGTTTCCATAATTCAATTAATTCAATTCATCTGGTTGGATTTTTTTTTAAGAAAAGGTTTCTAAGAGTATAATAATATTGTGAAATATCAAAATATGTGAAAACTATACTACTATGCCTCCGAAACTTGGACAGTAAAATTGCGAGATAGAGAGAGAGAAACACGGAGACTGAAATCATATATGACAGTCGCACAACGCTAGGTTGACCGGTTTCAATTTCAGACATGTTTCAACTCACGTGTGCACCTGAACCTCTCTCGAACCACATTGCAAGAGTTGCCACTCACAGGGTAAATAAAAAAAAGTACATTTTTGAAACTGCATAGCCGGATGCACTAGACGCACCATCAGGCCAGAACATGTGGCTTATTTTTGAAGTTATACTTCTTTAGGCGCGTTTGGAAAATCAGATCAGAGTGTATTTTTGGCGTGTGACATGGAACACATAATTTATTTTTTCACACAAAAAAACACACTCGATTGGATTTGAACCAACGATTGTTCGGTTATCAGCCGAACGCACAACCATTACGCCACAGAATGATACTGCAATCGTGACAATTATACAGTATAATATTATAGTTTAGAATTGTTCTGTTGCTAGGCAGCGAATTTATTATTGTCGGCCATTTGCAATTTCTTACGTAAACAAACTATTAAACGTCATAGTGGCAGTTGTTACTTTAAAAATAAAAATAACGATAAATAATTATATAATTTAGTAATATAAGTTAAAGTGTATAGAAATAAACCAACGGGGTTCCAATAAGCGGTCCTTTTTCTTGAGTGTGTAATTTAACAATATAATTAAGAGCTAGTCGAAGAATCTAGTTTATTACAAGTTTTGTTTTTGTTTTGTTACGCCAAAGAAGTATAACTTCTAACGCGCGTACATAAGTACACACACCGATTTTTTTTTTCATTATACAAAAGAAGCATAGGACCTTTCCTGACGAAAACGATTAAAAATAATTTCAGTAGGTATGTTAGTGGTTTTCAAACTTTTTCATTCTCTGATCTAAAGAACACAGTGCCTAAAATAAGAAACTGTCTTCTAAAATAAAGAATTAAGCGATAAGGGAATAACAGTTTCCAATTAATTGGTTATTGCCTTAAGATAATAGTCACCGAAACATACAAATCTATCATTATGGTTGTACATCAGTACGTTCAAGTATAACTAGGCATTTTTTTAATACCAATACACTGTACAAACCACATGAGTGAATTGAAAAAAGCGTCGTGAAAAGGTTCATCGAATACCAGTGCGCAGCGGTAAACAAAACTCCTCGGGGCCATCCCGAGAGCTTCCACACCCGAGTATTATTCGACAGGAGTCGGATGATAAGTCGAAAACGATATCACCTATTGACCCATGACTCCCCGGCTTAGCAAGAGTCATCTGCTAACCTAACACCGAGCGGGATGTCGAGCGCTTTACCATCTCCCTCCTCCCTACCTGGAAACCTTTTCCGCGCCACAACAGCATTGACTACACCGACAAGCAGAAATATAAAATAAACTGTGTATTGTATCGTAATTTGATTGTGCGCCAAAATAAAACAAAAATTGGCAATCAATGAGATAAAATACTTTGGAGCTAATCACCTGTTTTGCAATCCAGGTATTCCTGTCGGAGTGAGGAATCTTTGATGAACATCTTCTTGGGAGGTCGGCTCGGAAAAGTAGGGTACTTGCAGCAGTGGAAGTCTATCAGCAGCGGGATGAGAGCGGCGGAGCTTTCCGCCTCTGCACGCGGCCCGGACGACTGCTCCTCCTCGCCGTAATATTTGGACTTGACAAATTTGATGAACGTGTAAAACAATCTCAGAAACAGGGAAACGTTTCGGTCGCCGTCCCGCTGACTGCATTGACTCAGCACCTGCATATCGAATGTGAACAGGGTGAGATAAAATTTCTGGAGTGAATTTTTTTAAACAGTTTCGCAGTGATTCCAAAAAAGCGTCACTGCTGACTTGAAAAGCAAAAATATAAATATATCTCTGGGTGGGTTGGAATCACCGGCCTTTTGACCTGCAATCAAAAGGCACCGCTACTGAGCCATGAATATGAATTTAACACGTTCGTTGCGTCGGACACGGCTCCCGTGTCCATACAAAAATTGTAGCCCCGCGTCGGTCACGGCAGCTGTGTTCATGTGTTGATTTCAATGTTAGCAACCAAATATTCTACAGCATGTCTACAATTGTTGTTATTTAGTCTTAGCACCCTTAGCACTGTAAAAAATCTTTCAGTGTTAGTAAGTACTTGCCACGAGTCGGACGTTTCGGGACATTTCATTGAAACTCTCATGTAAAGGCTTGTTCACACTAGTGTAATTGGAATACGTACATCAAACAACTTATTATATTTTGTTGAAATATTGTTTACAGTTGTAAATTGGTTTTGTTTTATCACTTTTTTTTATTATTTTGTAAATTGTGTATTTTTTATACCGAGTACATATTATTTTCTAAATTCCGTGTGAATATAAACTTTGTCCGACGTTTTAGTGCATGTGATCCCTTGTGTTTTAGTGATATAGTGATTTTCATTTTTTTCCCCACTGACAATGGATCGGCCATTGTGTTCAAAAACGCAGAGTCGAAGAAAGCGATGACCAAATGTACGATAGTGATTTTATAATATTGTATATTGTATTGATAATATATCGTTGGTCTTATGGCACGGTCGCCTAATTATTCGGCAATACATGAAAGGCAAAAAAGCAAAATATGGCATCAAACTTTACATGCTCGGAGAGTCTGGTTGTTTAGCCTTAAAACTTACTGTTAATGGCAGACTAGGAGATACGGAATTGGGGGGGGAAGACCATACCAAAAAAGTTGTCCGATAATTAATTGAAGGTAAAACACGAATCGGTCATTCTGTTTTCATGGACAATTACTATAAAAGTGTTCCACTGACTGAGGATTTACTCCAAGATAAGACATTTGTCACGGGGACCCTAAGTACCAATAGAAAGGCTAATCCTGTTGTCAATAAAAAACTTAAAACTGGTGAATGTATTAGCCAGTACACGGATATGGGTATGTGCGTTACAAAATGGAAAGACCGTCGAGAAGTAGTTACCATATCATCAGAATTCGATGGTGATATAACTGACACGTCCAATAGATTTGGAAAGTTATGTAAAAAACCTAAGATGGTAATTGAGTACAACCGTTATATGAGTGGAATCGACTATTATGATCAGATGTTGGCATATTACCCATGTCAATGTAAAACTATAAGGTGGTACAAAAAATTGGGCATTCGTTTATTACAAACAATACTTTTGAATGCACATTATCTATATAATTCCGAAAATCCAAAAATGTTTTTGTACGATTTCAGACTATCGGTAATTAGAAAACTACTTGGCCCACCTCCGCTTACCTTGCCGAAGCAGCCTAAAACAAAAATTCACTTACCAAGTTTCTGTGAAAAGGATAGTGCAGGAAACACAAAGAGGCGAAGGTGTAAACATTGCTGGAATACTACCAAACAACGAAAAGCTTTGTTGTTCCATTGTCCTGATTGCCCGAACAAACCTAGGTTGTGTTTAGAACCCTGTTTTCGACTATATCACGAACAAATTTGGTTTTGGTCAGAGTGAATCAAAAATTTATTCTATAAATATACACAAGTCATAATATTTTTTTGTCTCGATTTATATGTATCTTCGCAGATTTTTTAAAATGTACATAAACAAATGTGAATCTAACATTCCAACGTCTTTTCAAAGTAATATCATATATTGTGTAGTGTATTGTGATAGTGTAAATTACGTTTCAACAATTTATATCATAGTGTCTTTTTCGTGAACTTTTTCAACAATAAGAAATATTATCAACAACATTTGAAGTTGAATAAATTGGAGTAAAAAAAAACATGGAGTAAAAATGGTAAGATAAAATTCCGTTCAAAATAAAATGTATATAAACACAAAATATTATGTTAGTGTGAATTTGCCTTTAGCGTAACGGCGTGACTTCAATAATTACTGCACGTGTTTCGATATCTAGTAGGTAAACAATGCAAATACATGTGGCGCACAGATGCATTTTGTGTAAATGACATTCGAAGCGACAGAACTGAGATAAAATATAATAATAGTTTCTAATATTTAATAGAGTTTTGTGGCTTCGAAAGGTAGGTATTTTTCAGGTTCTCTGTAAAGCATGCGAAATTTTTTGCGCAGCCAACGTGTTAAGTATCAAATTTAATATGTCCGGTCATTTGGTTGGAAATAATAAGTTTAAATAAGGATATTCTTGCCAATATTCTCAGTTTAATGAAATGAGATGTGATTATAGTGAGAATAAGACGATTTCAGATTTGTACAGTAGTCCTGTCATAAATAACACACCAAGATAAAAGTTCTCACATTGCTGACAATATCGTAGAGACATGGCAGCAGGGGGGCGTCACTGTATTTCATCACCACCAGAAGTACGTCTAACACTTCGGCGTTGTCGCTCACCTGAAAAGAACGAATCTGGTACAATACTATTGTAGTGCACTTTACAAGCCGAACTCAAGAAGCCATGCGGGCCAGGCCATATTAAATTATATTTGAAGAATTAGCGAGGTCACCCAAGACCTCTGCTTTAGGGTGAGCAGCAGTAAGGTAGACCCTCTCATATCAAATAATTATACCTACCGATACATCAATAAGTAATTTTCAATTACCTATTTAACCCTTTTACTCCCATTCGGCCGATATTTCGGCCCACCATACCTATGCTAAAACTCCATCTGGGCCGATCCATCGGCCGAAAGTTTGGAACCAAATTTACAATTTATTCCAAATTTTTTCCCGTCATATTTTGTCTGGTGTAGACAAAGCACTATATTCGCTCTATGTTAGGTGTGACTAATATTTATTTTAGTGTCGAACTTGTTTACAATTATGTCATACCCTAATAACTCACAAGTCATAATTGTTCTTGCTGTCAAACTTGAGATCAAAGAGGGTCATAAAAATAATAAAACATTATTTTTATGAGACATTTTAAGTTCTGAAATTTCTTTTAGTTGTTTTATGATTCATATATCACATTACAAAATGAATTTTGTAATTTTTATGAACTGACCGAACAAACAATGGATGCCCACTGTTCTTTTGGTAGGATGGTGAAAAAATGCATGAATAAATATTACTATAATTTATTGATGTAGTGCTTTGAAACTTATTTTTTGAAATTACTTCATTCCCATATCAGTTAGTCCTCGATACTGTATCGAATTCTCTTGCGATTTCGTGAATTGAATAATATTCTTGAATACCTTGACAGTATACGATTTTTTTTTGATTACTTTATAAAAATTCTATTTCATAGGGAAATAATAATATGTTTATTTTTTTTCTGTTACTAGATAAGAATAGATTATACTATAAAATTTGATGTATCAATTATAAATAAAAAAATGTTGTCACACTTGTTTTGTAGTTCACACATAGTTTTATCCGTTCATTTCTAAATAAATATTGATACATTATTTTTTTCTTTTGTTTTATTGATCTAATGAGGCGTCTCAAAATGAGACGCCTCCTTAGCAATCGAGATCTTAACCTAGGTCTGAGACTGCGTATGGTACGTTATTATGTGCTCTCAATTCTTTTTTATGGTATGGAAGTATGGACGCTAAACCAAGAGATGTCACGGAAACTTGAAGCTTTCGAGATGTGGCTGTATAGACGCATCCTCAAAATTGCTTGGACTGACAGGGTGACAAATGTTGAAGTTCTCAATCGAATGGGGAAGGACCGAGAAGTTCTACGTAGTATCAAAACCAAGAAACTACAATACCTCGGCCACATTATGAGAGGACAAAAATACAGCATTCCCCAACTTGTCGTAGCGTAGCAGAGGACCGCGCCGCATTTCGTGGCTTAAGAACCTCCGTGATTGGTACGAGTGCAGCTCCACCGAACTGTTCCGGGTAGCAGACGACAAAGATAAGATCGCCTTAAGGGCCCGCTGAAGAGCCCGCCGTTCAAATATAATTCAGTGTAAAAAGGACCTCGGCGTCGTAACTACGTCAATTTAAATCGATCTTTTCGCAAAAATCACTAATCATCGGAGATTTTATTTGAAGAAATATTATTATTATTACTGATAATTTCTGCCGCGCGGAGAATTATTATTATTTTATGAACACCTGCGAGATGAAGCCGATCAGAAAACAGGGCTGTCAAAATAATATTAAGCATTCATATTTTTTAAATGTTAATTTCATCATGGTTTTTAATCAAACCTGTGCAAGTACGTACTGATAACTTGGGTGGATTTTGTAGCAAACATACTATTGATATATATACGGGTATATTATTATTATAACCCAATTCAAATTGAACATAGGTTGATACTCAAATACTATTATAGTATGTTTATGATTTCGAGAAAATAATACGATGGTATAATTAATCCATATCAATTATTTGAAAACATTACATTCGCACTTTGCACAAAATTACAAACACATTCGAAGTTTGCCGCACACGTACAGACCACGTGATATTTGTTTACGCAAAATCGTCGCTTTTCAAAATGGCGAATTTGATTACCAGATTTTACTGCGATGAATCAGTATGTTCCTTTTTGTCTTTTTTTATTCATAGGTTTGTTTACTGTGTACACCGAGAAATTTCCATTTATAAACTCGGAAACGATTTTTACAGAAGAGTTTTGGAATATAATGCAACCAAAACTGGAAAAAATTCTATCATGGGTGTTGACTTCCTGAATTAGCTAACCCCAGGTCCATGCCACTACGTGAACCACAGTGGATATTAAGCCATTTCCACACTGGCAACAAGTTGCTGGCAACCTCATTAAATTTTACGATACTTACCATAATTGCTTAAGAAATTTTACAATAATTATCGTAAAATCTAACGAGGTTGCCAGCAAATTAACTTGTTGCCAGTGTGGACCCGGCATTAGATGCACAAAACTTAAATAATATATATTATAAATAAAAATTTAAAATTATAAATATATATTATGATTTATGTCTTCGACAGCCCTGATGAAATAAATGTGAAATATGAGTCGGATCAGTCACAGAGCAAATTTATTAACACAAACAACTTTGACACGACCTTTTTATATTAACTAGTAGACCAGATATTATGGACCACATGTTAAAAAATCATATTTTCAATTCTCAAGGCCAATTCTGTAGAACGTCCTCTTAATGGTGGCCGACCTCCGCTAGGGGATGGCACAATAAGAAGAAGATTGATCTAAGCTATCAATATTATTACTTATTATTGCTTTATACACCATTGAGAACACACAACAAAAGTTTCAAATTTTTATGACATGTGTAGAATTATTTATTTAAAAAAAACTAAATCAACGATTTTTTGGCAAAAAACGCTTGGGAGTTTTCACATTTATGCTAAGCTAAATCAGCTGGGAGTAAAAGGGTTAACTAGCTCTGTGCATAATTTAAGCCCAATGTATACTTATTGAAGTGAAACTTTTTTACGCACAGTACAGTAAAACCAACCGAAAATCCTGACAATTTATGACTGCCGAATACTGTCGGAATTACTTGACAGAACCTCCTGTACTACACTCGGAACTCTCGTCGCTGTAGCACCCCCTGGGAAATTTTCAGCAGACCAACCCCCTTTATTCCCAGGCGGGCATTAGGTATCCGGCTCCATTTCTTTAATCTGAAATCGCCGGATTGAAAATTCTCACTAGGATGGCGATCCCTAATTGTTATTATGCTAAGTATACCCGCACGCAGAGAAAACGTATCATAAAAGGTCGCAGAGAGGAATCCTCCGGGGGTGGAGAATATAATATTTTGTTGTTATGTTTAAATTGCTTCTTTTTGCTGTGACTGTGATTGTTGTATGGAGAAGGGAGTTGTGGCATACTTTTTTAGAATAAAATAAATGAATTGTAACATAATATCTACATAATAATGACTAGTGAAAGTGTAATATTACCCTTTTCAATTTCATATTGGCTTCATGAGTGAAATAGTCTGCATTCTGCTTGATAAGTTGAGTGATGTCATGGAGACGGCTCGCTTCGGTGAGGAGGGTCAGCGCTCTCATGCCAGATAAGTGTATCGCTTCATTGCTGCTACCTTCAAGTTTTCAACAATATGTAATAAGTGTGTACTATGTATTCAACATTATTTCCCGCTCTCTAAATGTCATATTGCAGACCGGCATAACGGGTAGGTAAAATGAATGCTCTGTTAACTATATGTTAAACATGACATTTAATGATATTGCACAATTCTGGAAAATTTTAAGTCAGTCGTTCTAATAATATGACATTTTGCTGTCTGGAAAAACTTATGGACTCGACATCACCAGACACGGTTAAAGCTTCTAAGAATCTATGTATCTAGATCACCAGGAGAACGACTTGTCTGTCAATGCATATGCAGCCTAGTGCAGGTAGGGATTCCAATACAGGTATTTCAAAACCAGTATCCCAGTATTTTTTGATACTGACATTTGATACTGGATTTAAAAATTAGATAATACTGACATATTCGGTATTGAAAGTGGATATAAAATGTATTAATTAATATAAAAGGTTCAACAGGAATGTAATTTTTTTGTCGGGCTGTGCGTGTCTGGTTTATTTCTGTTGCCCTTTGATCTTGGTGACCAGTAAGGACACATGCTGATTCGCGAAATACATTTACATTATAGGTAGGTACCTACTTCCCTAATTCAATTAATATTATAATTAATATTTTCGCCAGTCGCCAACGGGTCTTAGAAGTTGAAAGATTAGAAATAATAATTCTACTATAATGGACTTGCCTATGCCTAATTATTTGATGTTTATCTACTCAATAGTAGCTTATAGAATAATAGAGAAATACATTTTTTTTTAACAAAAAAATGAGCAATATTGTGTTTGGTTTTACTTCTTACAGGATAAAGGTAAAAAAATGCAATAAAACAATAGGTGGAATTACCAGTGGGACACATACACATCTAAGAACACTTCATAAAATAAATTTATTGAAAAATCATTTGAAGAAGAAAGTGCCAATAGTTGAACTACATACTATATGGGTATTTGTAAACATCAGCATCTCTACCACATCTTACCTTTACCTATTTTAACATTACATAATTATGTACTTATTTAGATTTTTGGTTATATTTTAAAGGGATTTTTATATCTATATTTATTGGTTTCTGTTATATTTTTCACGAATACCGATATTCAATTGGAAATACCGAAATAACGGTATTGGTATTCTCATTCGGTATTGCAATCCCTAAATGCAGGTCATCCCGCATTTGGAAGATACGAGGAGCATTCATTCATTTATCTACCTCAGAATGAAAGAAAATAATGACTACTACTTCACCATGTTCGATCTGAAGAGGATCATATAGGCCTCCACAGAGTGGACCTGGACAGATTGGAATCCTGTCAACATAACTATTGTTGTATTATAATAGGTGTTGTACTCATTGTAATATATATTGGCGGTTTATCCCACAGGAAAAATTTCACAAGAGTGCCTCCAAACTTGTCAGCACTACAGGCCTAAAACCACCGCTTTTTGAGAGAAGGTTTCGTGAAAATGCTCTATTTCTCAGTAGATGGTACCTATACTAATATTTTTGATGCATTTGTTTCTTTAAGATAACTTAAAGTAAATAATACGCTACCTGATGAATTTGCAGACAATTTGAAACCAAAATTGAAAGGGAACAAAGAGGGTATTATAACTTGCATTCCAAGAAAAGTTAACCAACAACTTCAAGTTGTCATGATGAGTATAATACCTATATGAGTAAATTTATTTTCTACTGAAATGCAATTTTTATCTATACATTCAGTGTCACATTACGTAGGTAATCTAAACATAACTCAATTTGCAGTAAGAAATTAGAGTCACGGAAAAGACTCTTGTTGTTTGTAAAAATATTTCCAAAGTTTTACAAAACATGCATAGTAACAGAATGGCTCATTAAACTTACAATAACGTATTATAAAAGTGCGATAAAGGAAACAGATTTTGTTTTTACGTGAAACGATGTTAATCACTCGCTCAACTTATTAGGTTAATGAAAAACAAGATGTGAATTTTGTTAAATTAAGATTAATCAAGAGGAAATGAATACCTGCTCTCTCCAATATCAAATATAAAGACTTCTGCAAATACTGTTGAATCAAAATGGGATCGTTCCGTAGACCTAGAGCCATCTGACCGATACCCTCGGTCATGAGGCATATTTTGACGATGTTGTTCTGCGCTTCGGAAATGGTGGCACATGAATCTTCCCGCCGATTGGGACGCGCCTCGTCTCCGCCCACATGCCGGTAGCCGATTTCGGTGTAGCGCACGTCGAACGCGCCCTCGTAGAGGCCGAGGGTACGTTCTTTCGTCCAACTGCGCGGGTCATACACTGTCACGTCTAGCGTCTCGTCGCGCCCCGCCGCTGACTCTCCGCGCCGCACTTTTATCGGCGGATACCAGTTTTCCGGTTCTAGATAATTGGATGCGATATTCTTTATGAGATGTTCAGCAGAACTGGAAGTCTCCTGTGCTGCCACCGAGCAGGATAAAGCTGAAAATTAAACAACACTCGGATTAGATTTAGAGGACGGATGGGTCTCGAGTGATACCGTATCGACCGATTCAGTTTTCACGTTATCAGTTATAAGTAGTTCTGAAAATCTTTTTTCTGAATTGATAAAATACAGGAGACGGACGGATGCCCTCTGCATTTTGCAGTTATGTACTAAGGGCCAAATGAAAAGATGTCAATCTATGGCTCATGAGCCGCATGTGGCTCTTTGGCCCCTTGAGTGCGGCTCTGCCACAAATGACCACGTACCAGCTAAAACAGTGAAAGATAGAACCATATAATTAGTCGGATTGCAATAACTTGCGATCCTGAAAAATACAGAAATGACATCCGATTTTTATAGGCTTACTATTCTATGGCAATGACGGCGTTACCAACACAACTTTACCGACTATTCTGACAGTTGATCTGGCCCAATGGCTAACAAGCATTCCTTTTTATAATAATTGTGGCTAAGGCCAACTCAGCCTATCAGAAGGTTGCTCGCCTGGCGGGCAACAATTGGGGCCTAAAGTCTCGGGCCCTGAGAATCGCCTACGAGGCTATATTCATGGGCATCGCTGGCTATGCCTCCAGCGTGTGGCACACCAAAGCCTCGCTGACAATTGTGAAGAGGGCTCTGCTTAGCGGACAGAGGGCTGCTCTGATTGGCCTTACTAAGGCCTATAGGACCACATCTTCGGATGCCCTGGCGGTCCTTGCGGGGGTCTTTCCCCTCGACTTGCACGTTCAAATTAGAGGATCGATCACTCTCCTTATGAGGAGGATCAATACAACTCTCGCCGGTGTCCCTCTGACACCGCCATCGTTAGTGGAGGGCGTGAGCTACAGAAAGACTGTATCTGAGCTGGTCTACAAGACCGCATATGCGGCATGGCAGGCGAGATCGGTGGCCTCCTCTAAGGGCCGCCAGACTTTTCTATACTTTCCAGATGTCTCGGTGAGACACATGACGAGGAGACTGGTGCCGACCCACTGGAATAGTCAATTCATGACTGGCCATGGAAACTTTGCGGCCAAACTGCAGGGGTTTGGTTTGGCAGGACATGGGTCGGGTTGCTCATGTGGACACGACCAGCAGGACGCAGAGCACGTCTTGTGGGACTGTCCACTTATGGGCCCCGAACGAGCGGAGTTGTTTGCCCGGGTCCGACCCCATTCGGGCCCAATAGGACACGCGGACATGGTGGCAACCGAGGCCAATTTTGCGGCCTTTACTAAATTCGCCAGAACGTACGGGGGGCGGGACACTCTCGACTCCCCTTGCGACTCTTCAAATTAAAGTCACTCTGATAGTTGCCATATAAATTAACATCATGCATTCGCACTTCGGTGCAAGGTTGCATCACCAGTCCCGTGCGGCTCAGCTTGGGACAAAATGAGGGCTTAAATTCTTTGATCTGGCACACGTAAGGGTTATGTTAGCCGGCCGCGTATGTCGGCTGCATATATTGTACGACAACATCTTTTTGGCTACGTGTTAATACTGTGAACTAACATGCTCCGCCCATTTTTACCCGGAATTCCATTATAAACTAATAAGCTCCTCCCATTTAGTAGACAGCAGCGCCTAGAAGCTTAGCCAAGAAGATGTTGTCATACAATACATAACGGGAGCGGAGGTGGGAATTTTACACACCATTCCTTTTTATAAGTCTGTTAATATAACATCATCTCTGTGGAAGCCCATATGCGTAGGGGTTAAAATGGTTATTTACATTTTTATATAGGTGTCTACTTACGTATGTCACCCACCGTGGCCTAGTTAGTATAGCGCCTGTCTCTGGTGGGACACGGGTTCGATCCCACAGCTGGCATATCATCGTGTCAATGTTTGATTCAGTGCAAGGATCCAATGGGTTGGGCGAATGGCTAATAACCGTTCTTTATAATACCTATGCACCTGAACTTATCGAACATGACAAAAATAAGGCAAACAATCGCTCACCAAATGGAAAAAGCCATAAGATAATAATAGTATTTTAGATTGTTGGAAGTCAATTTAGTATTCTATTTCCAAAAATAAAGTCGGTCACCAATGGGTTAAATAATATAAGACATTAATTTGTTCCTATAGCTAATCCGTACTCCACAAAATTTCATTTTATCGGACAAGTATGTAAACGTTATTCAACACTATATTTACTTGATTTGCCTATAAAATATGATTTGACATCGTTCTGCCAGTTGTTATACGTTGTTATGCATCCGACGCATAAACCCACTTACTTATATAAGTAAGACTATGCATATAGCCTTATCATAGGTATCAGAGCTTTATCAAAAGTGCAGTCCCAGTTTAGTATGCCTTTTTCGTGAAATTCTCCTTGGGAGCCACACAATACCGACTGAAAAATGCGGTCCGTTGGCACATAGTTGAAAGTGAACATTAAGACATTTTAAAATTACCTGCGGTCATCTGGTTCAGAAGGAACACAATCTCCTTTTTATTGTCGTTTCGGCGCTTGAAATCGTCGAGTAAATAATCAACGAGAAGGTGGACCGCTTCGCTACCACCCAAAATGTCACAGATCTGCACAGCGGAACGGAGACTCTCAGGATCCTCCAAGAATATGAATGCCCTCCAAGGACACGTGACCGCCACTGTCGGACTCGAATCCATATCTGTAATGGTGCAGTCCATTTCATTTACATTTTATTATCTTTTATATGAATTTCAAATGATATCGCAAGAGGCAATAAGAGGAAATAATTCAAATCCAGTCTTGAGGAGTAGATTTATTCAAGGAGAGTGAGAAGAGTGAAATGTTCCATAATTTTTTAAACAAAAGAAGGAATACTGGATTACATTGTTCAGATGTGCCCATGATTATTATTGTTCTTCATCTTCTTCTTCGGCCATATCCGCCCCTTAGTTGGAGCATACACCATGAGGCATCTCCAAGAATCCCTGTCGCTCGCCAGTCTTTTTGCATCATTCCAGGTCAAACCAGCATCCCGTAGCTCCGCCGTATACACTCTATAGATAGTATTTAGCGGCCTTCTAGGACGCCGGAATCCGGTTGGCTTGAAGAACAGGCAAGCTTAGTTGAATTTCTCCTGTGGCATCCGCAGCACGTGGCCGAGCCATGTCCAACGTCGCCTCTTCACTACTAGCGTGATGAGAGGCTGCTTGATGCGTTCTCTTATCTCCTCGTTACTCCTAAAGTCATACCACTACTGCACACCCACTATCCGTCGCAAATATCTGTTTTCGAAGCTCAGTATATGGTTGCTCTGAGCCTTCGTAAGGTGGCATGATTCGCTACCGTAAAGCAGCACCGTCAGAATGCAACCGTCGAATAGGCGGCATTTGGTTTTGACAGAGTACAATCGTGAGCCCGGACACTCTGCACCGAGTTGAATGTTGCTCCAGCCATTCCCATTCGGATAACAAGCTCTCTCTGCAAAATGTCATCTTCCGTGATGTGTACCCTAAGATATTTGAAGCTGTCGACGCTCTTGATGTTTTTCCCCTTGCTAATCAGAGGGAAATTATCGGTTTGAAAATCAACGCGAGTCGAGTTGTCCTGCAACCTGTCGATTGTCTTTTGAATACCCTCGATAGAGCGTCATCGGCGTATTCCAGGCCGCATAGCTTCACCGTGGGGGTAACAAATATGTCTCGGTCAGGTGGTATTGACTTATAATGTGATAATGTTCAACGTGTTAGATCGGCTTCAGGTCACCGAGACCACGAATGGCTGAGGCGGAAGTAAAGTAAATTATATGTCAATTGATTAATTGTATGAATGAAGTCACCTCTGATAGCCAAATCCTCTGTCAGCTTGATGCGAGAGCATTCCATTTTGAAGACGTTCAACAGAAGGAGGGCAAATCGGTTGAGCATGGCTGACGAGCTCAAGATACGTGTCAGTCTCTGGGGGACACTTTCCTTTGAACAGAGCAACCGTAGATAGCCCTTCAGTAAATTCAATTTCGAAGTCTGCTTCCGTACGTCTGCAAAATATATAATATAAAAAATTATTTATATATGAATATAATAAAAAGACACACATATTTAAATTTAAATCTATGTGTGCAGTATAATAGTCAAAAATGATGAATCTGTGGTATCTTTCAGAGCTATGTCTGAATAGCCTGAAGACTTTGTAGGAAGAATTTTATTGTAGGTACATCTTTTCTTATTCTTGACATCAACATTAAATTTCATGATTAGTGTTCACATAAATATTATATTAACAGGTAGGTACATACCATAAAAGAGTATTATTGTAAGCTTTGTCTTTTAAAATTGAGAATAAAGTCATATTTTGGTACATGAGATATCCGTGGTTAACACTTTTAAAATTATTCTTTTATCAAAATGTTCATTCCCTTGATTTTCGTGTAAAATAACATTATATAATTATACTCGGTAACCTTTCCATTGGAGTGTGCAATTGACTCGTAATATTTACTGAAGTAAATAATAACACCGTTAATGTTAAAGGAAACCTTTAACACTTTGATGTGTAGGTTTAACATTATCGATTAATATAATAGTTGGAAATTTTCAGGCAGTGCACAAAGTAGAAACTTGATTTACTTCAATTGACTACATAAGTATAGGTATTACTTCGGACCTAATAAAAAAGTGTACCTTGATTCAAACCATAAAAACCAATCGCTAATATTAGTGAAATTTGTAAACCGCTTCCTGATTATTTAAGTTATTTCATTGTAATTAGGTACGGCGCCAGTGGCTCAATCGGTAAAGCACGTCGGCCGGAGTGCGATGTATGCAGGTTCGAGTTCAATTCGGTGGCATTTTTTTTTTATAAGATTATTATAAGATTTTTTCTAGGTGTATTTCTGAGGCGATTCCAAATGATGTATGTTCAATAAAATATTATGCATATTTAATTTGGGCGCTCACCAAAATGGCAGAGGAAACTGGGCGGGTCTTTGAGAAGCTCAGAGAAGCCGTCCTCGACGGTGTCAGCGAAAAGTTGGGCATCACTCGCCGTCGCATGCCGTCCGAAACGATCGAGCGCCTTCTGGCACGCCTCCACAGTCTTCGTGTTGTCATCTTCCGATAGAATTATCAACGTGTCCAAGACGCGTTTCAGCGAAGGGCGCATATTTCTACCAAAGAAAAGAGAAGAAAACTAAAATAAAATATTAATTACAGTTACATTAGCAAAGAGTTAGAGTTAGCCTATTACCGTACAGAGTACAATAGAGGAAACCTTCATTTTATTAATGATGATATAGCTTGAAATTGAAATATGTGCGAATTGCTTACAGCCGCCGTTTTTTTTTACTTTTCGATACAAATGACATAGGTACCTATGCATTTGACATTTTTGAGATTGTTCATCTAAATTATTCTCTAACAATCATGGCAATATTTGCACATGTTACTTTGAATCTGTGAACTCCCAATGTAATAATGATAATTCGATTCCACATTGAGAAGCCATTTTACAATCGATCTCTCATATTTTACCATTCAAAGTTAAAACTGCACGGATCGGGCAAAACAATAATAACTAGGGGACCCGGCAAACATTGATTGTCCAACATAGCACTCTAACACTGTGCATAGTACCGAGATGAATGGAATCAGCGGCGAGGATTGATCCAGACTGATGATGATAATGATATAAACCGGTAGGTTTGTTATAATTATCACCAGTTGTTAATTAATGGCCTTTAAATATTTTCAGGTACACCTAAATATTAGGATATTTTTAAAAATATAAATTTGAATTTGTTTCATTGTTTCTAAAAATATCAGCCAATGGTAAAAATTGGAATTTTCAATGGTTATCTAGGTTTGAAGAGTTTATTAGCACTTAAGGGGGCAAGTGTGTACAAGATTTTTTGCGTTTTCAAAGAAGCGACTGCGAAAATTATTATTGAACCACATTTTAAAATGAAAAC
This sequence comes from Rhyacophila brunnea, assembly GCF_057557595.1. Taxonomy (NCBI): domain Eukaryota; kingdom Metazoa; phylum Arthropoda; class Insecta; order Trichoptera; family Rhyacophilidae; genus Rhyacophila; species Rhyacophila brunnea. Next base: position 38,972,781 of record NW_028232837.1, on the reverse strand, counting down.
TATATTAATTAACATGTCGCTTATACTTGCTGACATGATGGAATTTTTTTTATTGTCCTCTTTTCTCGTATTGCATTGTCAGAAAAAAAATCAACATTAAATGTGCGTAATTCTTTTTTGTTGACAATTATGTTATTAAAAATTGATTTTTAAGTATCAGATATATTTGATAAGATGCACGGATTTTTAAAACACGTATAAAACATTAATAATAATTTAATTGTCAGCTATTTATATGTAATTCAATATAAAATACTAAATTAAAAGCAGTAATTCCACAGACCATATCTTCGTGGAATCTAAAAAAAAATGGCAGACCGGTCACAGCTGATCTTGAACCGCCATAACAATAGAAACATAATTATTATTTACATTTGACATATATGTAACAATTTATTGTGCTAGACCTCCATTATGTATTGAAATATATTAAGATGGATGTTTTTATATTTCCTGGATTTATTTTGGACATTTTATACATTTCTAAACTGAAAACTGAGAAACAATCAAAAATGACAGTATCCGAATGGAAATTTCTCAAATTCAATCTTCGGTTTTTGAAAAAAGAACGAACAGAGGATGGATTTTTTTGGACCTATCGGACGAATAACAAATAAGGCAAATTAACACAACTCACTTTTAGGGCTGCGTTAGTAGAGTATACGTTTCATAACATTGCACTTTTTTTGCACTTTTTACTACACTGATTCGCCTCTTTGCCTAATTACCTCGCATGAAATTGTTCGCACCATGTTCGATCCTTACAGGATCATATAGGCCTCCACAGAGTGGAGGTTGTTTTAACAGATTTTGTTTTTACGAGAAATGGATGTTAGCCACTTGCTCAGGTCCATACTCTGACTCAAACACAAATTGAAAAGCAATGTGTATTTTTTTACAAGACCCAGGATTCGAACCTGGGACCCATGACATTATAGACCGACGCTTAATCCGCTCGGCTATTGTGGGCGTTAGAAATAAGATAATAAATAGATATCTAATAGATGTAAAAAAATATTTTTAGAATATCATTGGTGCATATTCAATATGACCTATGTGCAGTTTTTGGTCAAAATGAGTTAATGATACCACTCGAAGCGGATTTTTTTTCTCCACGGTCTGAACGTATACTTACATTTTTAAAAAAATCTGAGAGCATGAATACGATATTAAAAAAAACGTATGTGCAGCTATTCTAAAAATGCATCTGAATTAGTTGTATGTAAGAAAACTTGCACATACGATCGCTTAAAATCCGTAGCGCAAGGCACATCCAATATATTCTTCACTGTGGATAATTTTGACAGATCTTTACAGTACATTTACGTTAACATTAAAGTCATGGTTTTTAATTAAAAACACTCACATTCCACAATATTTATTGATATAATGTCTTCTGCAATCATCTTTTAAGAACTTGATGTAAGTATTGAAGTTTTATAAACTCCAAAGTATCCATTAATTTGTCTATAACAGTGTTTCCAAAAGTGGGCCACTTGGGAGACGCTAGAGCAATTCAGGGGGCCGGCAGTAGCCTCGGATGCAATTTGGGGGTGATGAATATAAATAAGGGGGCGGTGGAGACAAAAACAAAGTAGAAGAAAATTTCTAAAAACTATTCGTACTTGTTTCATGTGTTGTGTAAATTACAGTTAAATCATAGTGATTTCTATATTTCCCAAATGAACACACAGCATTATAACATTGATGCGTTTTATTTTCTAAATTATACTGATATAAGACAGATACCTATACTTTATCCTGGATTATGGGTTATAGTACAAAAGTATTCAATTACATTTCCTTCGTCATATTTAGTGGAACGTGGGTTCAGCGTGGTCACAAAAATAGAACCGATCATTAATAAATTGGTGGCAGCACACCAGGTTCTTCCTTCTCATTAGGATTATTTTTATTGTTATTTGCCCTTTTTTATGTTTAGTTTTCTTAATTTTCCATTTTTAATGTGAATGTTTGTACTATGGTTGATTTTATTAAATAATTTTTCAATATAGGCATCATCTGATTTTATAACACCACCTTCCTTTACTATGTATGTTCCGTAGGTAAAAATATAGATATGTACCCAAAAGAACATAAATTTGCCGCAGCATCTTTCTGTTTTTTTGCTTATAGATTTCCATGGGCGCGTAGAGATTTTATCTGAAAAAGGGGCAGTGGACCAAATATGTTTGGAAATCCATGGTCTATAATGTTGCGATAATTGTCAAGCATGTCTTTTGGGTTATACATCAATTGCGCGGAGAATGTCGTATTAAATAGAGATCTCTTATTTAGCATTATTTGAGTATCTTTGTTCAAATAGTGAATGATTTTGATGTTTTTTTAAAATTCTATATTTAGATAGTTAGTAAAACATCAACATAACATAGTATACACATTTCATACCACGCACTAGTAAAGTTAGGTGTACCTAAATTACATTGCATTGAAATACTATGAAATATGTTTCTGTGCAAGAATAATTATTAAAGTATTGAACAATATTCATAGAAAAAGTTTAGTTTATTGAATGACTTTGCAAAAAAATGATTTCATTTAATTTATTACCTAAATGTTATTAATGAATTTTATTTTGGTGTATAAAGCCTTACGCGTGGTAGCTTGGTTGGTAAAGACCCGTTTCTGAGCAGTGGGTTGTGGGTTCAATGCCGTGGTTGGCAATATATGCATGTTTTTTTTTTCAATGTGTTTGGTCCAATGCGAAGACACAATATTAGGTTATAACCATTATCCTAAATAAAGTATGTTAATATTACCTTCACTATGTAGACATCCATAATTTGATCAATGTAGGACAGAAAATATTTTTTTGGTAGGTACTTATAATTTTCTTAATATGGTATATGATATTATTAAAATTGTAACAAAGACAATATTAGATATTTATTGTAAAATAAACTCTTGTAGTAAGTATCAGTGTTAACTTATTTTAATGAAGATCCCAAAATATTGCATCAGTCTAGCTAGAAGAATATATCTTATGTGCACAAACTATGCACAGAATAAGTCATACAAATGTGCAGAAAAATCTGTAAATTGTTTTTTTTACGATGAAATAGTGATATTTTTGTGAACAAAATATTTTTGGTTATTTTTTAAAACAGTTTTTTTCGATTATCTCAGAATGTGCCAAATGTCACATACGATATATTGAATATGCAGCGACGATATATTACATCATTTTCATCCTAGAGCCGTGAGTGCAAAGTTGTGAAGAAGCAACTCTACCTACTAATTATTTACAATAAATGGCAATATTCTACGGCATCGAAGACGTTGTGAGATATAAGTGGTGACAAGAATGATCACTCACCGCGGACAGTAGCGAACGATGGCGAAGCACATGAGAGCCGTCTCGGTGCGCACGCAAGGCTGAGAGTGCGACCGTAGGGGCTCCAGCCCGGCCACCAGTATCGCCAGCTTATCTCCGGCGGCACGCAACCACTCTTCGTTTCTCTCGGCCGTTTCCAGGTGCTCCAGCATGCCCTCACCGCCTCGGGAACGCAGCTTCTTCCCGAAGGGGTCGGCAGCGCGAGACATGTTCCCGGATGAGGGCCCACGGGCAGCAGTCATTCTTTTGAAATCGTCATCCGCGAAAAGGCGGTCCTCGCCGGGGCTTCGGTCCATCATCACCGTGCACAGTATGATCCCGATGCCTCGGATGGCCAACTGAAAGTAAAGATTGCAGTACCATGAAGAACCAAAAATTATGAAGGAAATCTAATAAAAAATATATGCATTGACGGCGCCGTAGTTGTCCCTTCGGGGTGGATTTTCACTGACGTCAGACAGTTTGATATTTTGCTGATTTGTCACTTTACGATTTGCATGTCATCACTGCCAATATAAATTTGGGGTCATATGCGTAGTCTATTCTGGTTTTTGGCCTTCAGGATGTCGTCTGACACCACCTCAGGCTGCTAGGCCTAGTAGAAGAGCTGGCAATTGCCAATTGCTACCTACCACATTTTGATAAACATATATGTGTAGGTATATAAATTTTTCGGTAAATCACATGTATTTAAATGATAAATTATACATCCCAATCATTCAAATATAAATTAATATATTATGCGATTATCAAAAATTGCGAACCAATATAACGTGAATATTAATCTCCCGCAGGTCCCCTTTAGATAATAGAAGAAGGTTCTTCCTTTCTTTCGACCATGTCCGATCCTAATAGGATCATATGGGCCTCCACAGAGTAGAGGTTTGTATTGACAGATTTTGTTTTATTACGAGAAAATTTATGTCAGCCACTTGCTCAACCTATTAGGTCCACACCCTGACACCCACCAATTGAAAAACAATGCGTACTTGCCAGACCCAGGATTCGAACCTGGGACCCACGGCGTTATAGTCCAACGCTTAAGCCGTGCGGCCACCGTGGACGTTAGAAGAAGGTTAGCAGTATAAAAAATTAATTTGAAATTATTTTATTTAGTGGTCTATAAAAAAATAAATACTTAGCCATAGAATAATATTACAAAGATCAAATTTTGAATTAAAATTTTAGTCTTAAATAATATAACGTTTCCCTGTGCAGGACATTCATATTGATAGATGAAACAATGCATATATCTGAGAGGAATGGACTTTGTCTAGCAGTGGATTGATACAGGTGGATGATGATAATGACGATATAAATGGGTAGGTACATAATATCACCAATTTTGATAAATATAGCAATTCATATAATATGACCAAGAGGATTAAAATGAGGTTGGGATAGTAGTGACACATATTCTCCTACATGGACACATGAATGAATAGAATGGTGTTGATGTTGATGTTGATGTTGTTGAGGAAAGTCTTTAAAATGTATTATAAAAAATATAATATAATATTATGTAGGTAGTCACTCATAGTGATTTTGGCAGAAAATGGTCATAATTGACTATTTCATTTGATTTGCCTATAAGCATAAGCATGCATTTTCCTTACAGTAAGAAACATGTTTGGTAATTACTATTAATAAAATAATATAACCGTTGTGTATTAATTACCTATATAAAACATCACATGAATTCAATTTACCTACCTAAAATGTTTACGTCAATTGTCTATGAATATGACTGCATTCGATATATTTTGAAAGTGAAAATATTTCGCTTGAAAAACAAACGAACCAGATAGTCTGTCAAATGATACACTCAGTGAGGTATCATTTTAAGGTGAAGGATTTGATTAAATAATGCATTTTTATATAGAGTTTTAATCAACACCAATGTGGCTATATTAGATTTAAATAATCACAAACGAATGTTGTGAAGAGACAATGTACATTGAACGTAATAAGCGACGTAATAGTGAAATTGTAACAGTGCGAATGTAGGTAAATGTAGGTAAAACCACCGAAATTTATTTGAAATGCAATTTTAATAGTGATTTTTCCACAAAAAATGTGAATTTCTTTAAAATTATGCTTGATTCAAATTAAGATCTCCTGAAATTTGCTAAAATAGTAGTGAATATGTTAAAATATCAACAATGTGTTGTTAAAACAAGAAATTGGTGCGTTTTCAAAAATGTTTTAGGATAATAATATAAGAGATGAAAAATCTTCAAGGATTGAAATATGTATAAGGTAATGAACTTTGTTTTTCGTCTCCTGAAAATTTCACATATTGTCGCTTTCGACAAACCAATCCTAAGTCGACGGTATGTCATGTGACAAATTTGCACATGATTACACTTTCCGGCAATCAAGTATATCATCATTATCTTGTTGGCAATCCCTGATGCAGATTCGCTGAGGTAATTTAAACATGTTACTATCTGAAGAAAGATGCGCATAGCAACGCAGGGCACCGATCAGAAGAATTCCTGCGGGAGGATAATTATTAAAAAGTAATCGGTAGGTCGATAAAGATTCCCACCTAATCTCAGATTGGAAGACTGAAAAGACAATAGCAAATGACGCTGTGTATTTCCCATGCATGTCAGTTTACATCTAGCATTGCTTCAATCGACATCTTTTTTCAAGTTACTTTTATTTTTTTTACTTTGCTTTTTTAATTTCTCCGCTATCTACTTCTTCACCGCTGGACATCGACATCTTCCATCGTCTGCTGTGAGAAATATCTGGAGACCGATTTCCTTTCGGACAGAAACCGTCCAAAACAATGTTATAAATCAGTGTTCACTAAACGAGGAGTTGCTTCCAGATAAGTGTTTAAACAATGTTTTTTGTATCCTTTAGTCTTGGATATAGAGACATTTCCATGTCAAACCACACCATTATCAAACCTTCTAAGCATTCATTTTTTTTTATCTCAAGCTTAATCTTATCATTCTACATTTATGAAGATTATTTATGTAAACTTGTTTCTATTTCAATGTTTTCTTAATTGTGACTTTAAAGTTATAATTTTATTTTGAAAGAACTAATTAATAAATTACCTACCTATTCTTATTTAAATCTGTCTTTCAATTACTTTATTATTGTTTTATCTTTATTTATGTAACACTCACATACACTTCACATTTACTAAAGGCGCCCAACTTCGTACCCTTGTGGCACAGCTTCAAGGGTTCCGACGCCGCGGCCGGTCCTCCCTCATCCTGCAGCGGTGCAACAAAAGTGATCTACGTGATGCAGGTCCGGCATGGCGGGAGGCGCGAGAGTTGGCGATGGACCGAGAGAAGTGGGGCAAACTTGTGCATACCCTATGCCCCAATGCTGGGGCGTGACAGGGTGAAAGAAGAGAAGAGAAGAAAGGCGTCCAAAACTAATTAAAGGTGAGTTCAGTAGAACACGTAAGTAACAAAATTATATGCATATATAGGTAATCTAATAAAATTAATTATCGTAGAACATGGGGAACGTTCTTCCTTTACTTTGATAATTATTATATTTTTTAAATAAGCATTAAATGTAACTTTATTTTCAATTTTGTCCACCTTTGACCATATATCTTAGCTAGATTAACTTTATTCAATTTTGTCCACCTTTGACCATATATCTTAGCTAGATTAACTTTAACCGCAGGTCTTTAACCGTGAATTTAAATAATGTTAAACAATTTTTGCAATTTTAATTTCAATTACATTTATCTATGGCAGGTACACAAGACGGAAGAGGGTACGAAAGGCTGTTGATTATGTCACTCGGTAAATGGTTAATTAAAGAAGAAGGGGCCATGAAAATTCAAGTAGCTGAGTTTTTTGTACAGTAGTTAGTGATTGTCTGTATTGAAACCTTTGCTAAAGTCAAACTATTTTGACAGGTGGTGTTGTCACACTATAAATATAAATATAAAGAAGGTCCAATTTGATCACTTTCTTGTGTCATGTACCTAGTGTGGTTTTAACTAAATAATTCAAAAATGTTAATGCACCAATTCTCCTTCATCAATTCAAGCAAACCAGATGAACTAACGCGAGTCAAAAAGCGTCCCTGCTTTTCATCCCCTACGGCGATCTCCTGCAGGGCTCCCATCAGCCCGGGCAGGAAGAACATGAGGACGTCAGCCACGCGCCCGCACAGCTCCGCATTCAGCTCTCCGCCGTGCAGCCCTTCCATCTGATCCTCGTGCACCGCGCTCAGTGCCAGGATGCACTGCAATGCTGCGATTCTGAAAAAATAATAAATTGTCAAGGTGACGAAACGGAGGCCGTCCATATTTATGACCCGTATTATGGGTTAAGTACATATTTCCCAGGCGCTGCCGGCGTGATGACTTCAACACGGCGCATGAGGGTCGACCGACGCGACATCGATGGCTGTGTCAAAGTGCGACGTGAACAAGTTTTGTTTATGCATAGCGTAATGGACAAGGTCCTCCGAGTTCAGACTGATAAAGAAGGAGCCTATCGAACTATGTATTCATATTGCAACCGTCGATAGCGAGTCCGGAGTCTTTTTTACTATGCTTAAATTGGAAACCGCAAAGTTAATATTCTCCATGCCATTTGTAAATAAAATGACAGCTCGCCTTTTAAAATATCTTTTTGGTTACCTACTTACTGTCAGCCCTCTTACAATCCACTAAAAGAAAACAGCTCGAGTGGTCCTTGCACTGTGACATATTTTCAGAGACAGCCTTCGATTTGCATAAATAATGTATAATGCGAATTGGGCATGATCATTTCATTATTAGGTTAGGAGTATTAAAACACACAATCAAGTAGGTGACCTCTGTATTCTGATGTATGGCAATAATAATCACATGAATCAAATACAACCTGAACACACTTCTATTTTTGAATTTGGAACACCGATGGGATCTACTTTTTAGTTTTTAGTGGATTATAACTATTGGATAAGAATAAATAAAGCGCACAATCGCTTGCCAAATCAAAATCAAAGAACAAACATACTATTTCGTATTATAAGGGTTAACCAACTTGTGGTATGAATTTCAGAGTCCTGTCAAATATTTCGCGTATGTTTTTTAACATGTCAGTTGAAAGTCTACCATTTAGCACAATGGATCGTTTCTCCACCACACAATGCATAAAAATCGTTCAATCGTACTACGAAAATGGCAAATCTTTGACGATAATACAGAAAAAATTAAGGTCAGAATTCGGTAGAAATCATCGCCCAACCGAAGGACCCAGTCGCGAGCTGATTAAAAAATTTGAAGAGACCGGTAGTGTTTTGAATCGACAGACACCTGTACATGTTCGCCCAACCCGTGTAAACATTGCTACTGTAGGCGAAAGTCTGGCTGAAGAGCCAGATATTGCGTCCGTGTCTGAAACATATTGCTCAGAATCTTACCTGTATTAGTGTCATTTATTAAAATTAGCAGATAATGTTTATTTTTGAAGAACGGATACGAGTACCTGAGAGCTTTGTATCGTTGAGTTTTGGCTATCTGGACGCACAAATATATTCCTTGGCCGAGCTGCGGCGCGTTGCGTCTCACATACAGCCGGTCCAGAGTGTCTCGCGCCAGACGCAGCGTCATGTCCGTCACGGCTTGCACCACGCTCAGGGCCAAGTCTTCGTCCAGGTCGGGCGCCACTGTAAAACAAAATCACCACCGGATAGATTTTATATTGTTTCTTCTGTGTCCTATGCCATCAACCCGCACATCACCTCACCACTCCACCGCTATCTGATCACGTAACTTAAGAACCTTTCGGAACAACTCTCAATGAAACTCTACTAAATTGGTACTTACAATGTAGTCTATAAGCAGACAGACAGACAGACATTGAAGTTAATAAACCCACCAAACCGCATCCGCCCGACACCACACCCGGTTTGTTCGGGTGTACATATTATGAGACCATATGTTTGGTGTGCAGCAAGTGTGTCATTTTTTAAGACTCAGGGCCAGTTACCCAAGACTGAGGTTTCCACACTTTTAAGTGTGCTCTGAGTTTAAAAAATACTTTGAACCGAGTGTGGTGCCCGTGGAAGAGAGGAGCACAGAGAACAGACAACAATAAATATTTCATAATCTTCAGATGCAAATAAGCCATAAGAATAACTGATTATCATTATTACCGCTGCCGAAACCAAACTGTAAATGCACATAAGAATACTTCGCAGTTTTGAGCTTGAACATTTATTATCTACATTTATGATGACTGTAATGTACTTGCAGTCGGTTTTACTTTCTTTATACTCGAACCGTTATTATCTTTTTAATTTTGTTTATCTTCAACCGTCGATCCGTATTGAGGGATATCCCACGATGGCCGAGCGGCTTAAGAGTCGGCCTATAATGTCGTTAGTCCCAGGTTCGAATCCTGGGTCTGGCAAATACACATATTATTTTTCAATTTGTGTGTGAGTCGGAGAATGGACCTAATAGGTTGAGCAAGTGGCTTACATCCATTTCTCGTGAAAACAAAATCTGTTAATACAACCTCCGCTCTGCGGAGGCCCATATTATGATCCTCTAGGGATCGAACATGTAAAGTAGTAGTAGTAACATCATGACACAATAAAGACCATCAAACCTAATTTTATCTCGTTTCATCATATGCATGCAGGAGTCGTTGTTCTACCTTTCGGATAAACCCAAATGAATCGAGCGATTACAACATTGCATTTGCACATATGCATGAGCAGCACAAATAAGTGACTCGGAATAGTATTGTCTCTGCGTCCCGATCCACCAAATGGGAAACGCTATTTTTGAAAGCTGGTCGACGGTTTCACTTTGGTACAGTAGAGTCAGACTGACTTACAATGATTTTATAAACGAATTATCTTTTAACCGCGGGCCGTGTGCCGTGTGCCGAAATGAAACAGGCGTTTGCGACAAATGTATGCCGTAAAAGTTCACAAGTGACAACTTTAGTTGAGAAAATTACCTTTTTCATGTGAATTTTTATCAAAAATTTGATAGATCAACACGGAATAATATTTGAGAAAGTGTTCGACGCTGGCCACGTGCGTCCTGCTGAAAACTCGTCTCATGCCGCGCACTACGCCCAGCCGTAGATCTTCATTGTTCTCCGGGCTGGAAATGACAAAGTTCACATAGAGGTCTTTAAAAGCGAGGATGATGAAACTCGGATGTCGAGACATATTTGAACAGTATGAAAACAGCTGGAAAGTAGGAATCGTGATTTGAGGCAATCGTTTCTACTCAAAATATGAAAAGATAAAAAATATCATATTAACTGAATAATTGCATTGAATAACGGAGTGATAGTTTACCTGGGGGAAGTTCTCTTTAAATGCACAACGAACGGATACAAAACGTAAGTCTGAATCTCCTGAAGTACAGCATCGGGAAGGTACTGGCACTCGGTTAGAATGGCGGCCAGCACGCTTCTCTGCGGATACTTGACAAATGTGTCACACAGCGGCTTCAGCTTTAGAAAAGCGCATCTCACGTCCGACGAATTCATTTTGCTAGAATTTTAATTGACAACAATATATTAGAGAGAAATTCAATCGCAAAGGAAGAATCAGGCGAAGAAAAGGGATGCGGAGGCTATCTATAATTAATTGCATAATACAATAATTATAATGTAATGACACCTATAATATTGGGCATACCAGAATTGATATATGTAATATGGAATCCATCAAAACAAAACAATGACAATACTCGTCACAGGTAGAAAACAGAAGAGGCAGGTCAAAAATTCTATGGCTAGATGGAGCAACCGATGACTGCCGTCTGCTCAGGTACCAACCCGGAAAGCGGCCGCTATGGATAGGGACATGTGAGAGAGTTGTGGAAAGAATCCAGAAGGTGATCCGGGCTGCACACTCTCGCTGATGATTATCTAATTTATTATACGTTACCGAAGTCATATTCCGTCTTCCTTCACGAGCCGTCGATGAGTTAACACCGCCTTTTCTAACATCTCTGACGTTAAACATTATTTCAGCAATATATTAGGTGGGGTGGGGTTATTTGTGGATTTGTTATATTTAAAAAATAATATTATTAAAAAAAAAAAATAGGTATGTAAGAATAATATTGAATATTAATTGTTTAACTAAGAACTTTTAAAGACTGACATCATAGATATATCTCATTACATAGATAACTCCATTAATTACCATTGTTCCCAGAATAGACAATTTTACACCTCTTGAGTGTAGTATTTTTATTGTTTATAATTACTAATGATCTATTATTAGGTTTGATGATTTATATATGCTTATGAGTTTATTATTATTGATAAGGTAGGGGGTTTTTTACAAACACTTCTACTATTCAAAGTTTTTTTGTTATATTCATATATTTTTTTTGTGATCCTTGACTTAATACATATTATGTAGGTGATAAAGTTTTTACCTACTTTATTGTATTGATTTGTTATATAGGTTAGAGTTAATTGTATTCGTTGTCAGTGTGTATTTGCCTTTTGGTGAATGTACATAGTGCCTGAAGATGCCGAAAGGTGAAACCTGGGTTGCAAAACACGACTCAAATGGAATAGTACAAAACTTAAATCCATTAGAATACATTTATTTTGTAATATTTCCTTGGAAGATAGGCAATAATGTTTATAGATACTAGATACATTAGGTACCTACCTACTGTACTGCGCATAAGTAAACGGTGAAAGCCTGGGAAGTGATTTCCATATAAGCATATACCTAAACATAATATGGCATACAGTCAAACACCTATTCGGCTAGCCGAGTAAAGGAAGAAGGGAGTTTACTCTACCGACTGTATGCAAATTCTTGCAACTGAAGATTTTGAATAAAAAGATAACTCGAGCTTTTTAGATAAATATTTCTATAACAAAAGCATTGAGCAAGTTTACAAGCTGCTAGCCTAACCTAACTAGCTAACTAGCAGATTGTAAGCAATCTACGAGAAAAGTTGAAAGCCAGGCCACTTTACTCGCTGGCGTGTAGGCTTGTTAGCTAATAAGCTAGCCGTGTGTCATTATAGTTGCTAGTGAACTAGCTGCGAGTACGAGCAAAGAAACAACATATGGTTTCAATTCGCTAGCTTGTTGGCTACTGAGCGAGTGGAAAGTTTTGTGTGGCGTCATCACTATCGCACTAGCTGACTCGCCCGCTTTTAAACTAACCGGCTAGCAGCTTCTAAATTCGCTCAATGTAATTGAGGCTTAGGGCCCTAAGGGGGTTCTAAACCTACCAACTAAATTGTTATACACGCATGTTGTTATGGAAATCAATATGAAATGTCAAAATGACATTTTTTGACTTTCGGCATCTTTAGGCCATAAATATTTAACACCATAGATAGGTATAAAACTTCAAGGTGCCGAAATACGAAATTATTTAGCAATATTATGTATGAGGCGTCTATTTCCAATACCCGCCAAATCCACACGCAAGCAATTTTGATAAATGGACATTTTCTGTTTAAGGGCCCACATGCCCCACGTAGGTTGAAATGGAGCTTTTATGATATTTTCAGAGCATAATCCTGGATATTCCTTAAGCATTGTAGACAATCTGTTTATATAATTTTGAAGCCTTATTATCCTTTATATTTATTTTAAACATTTTGATGACTGCATAAAGTATTTTTATTACATAAAATAGTATTCTTTTAAACCTCTCGATCTAATGTTTTAGAATATAGTCATATTTCAGTACGTCCATGTGCAGAGGTGTTAAGATTTTGTAGGTTTATTAATTTTTAAATGCATTTATAAAACCATTAGTAAAATTAATGTTAACATTATATAGTGATATATTTACGATAAAAAATTATATTTTATAATCTCTGTGATCCAAAATTTGACAATAATTAAGCATTTTATTATTCAAAACATGGGCACGATTGACATATTTGAAGGTAATTCTAAAGACACTGATTATAAGCTATGTGTTTGACCATTCAAATGTGATAAACATCCAACGAATAATGATTGTTTTATAATAATTATTGACCTAAGTATAAGGTAGTATTTTTTTGAAATACGCCATTTCTATTGGCATTTCCCAGTGGTTAAGCTACAACATACGGCCGTAGCCATAAATTGACAAACAATAACTGAAGTAGGGAGTAAGATCATGTTTGAACATGTACCGAACCGAAAAAAAAATTCAGTTCAAAACAGACTTTTTTATGTCTGTGTGGGGCGGGGCCCTGTTTGGAAAAATTGCGAGATTAACTTGTAGCTTATCATTATACCCCGTTTACACATGCATGGATTTACTGCTGATAGTACATATATCGCGGCCATATCAAGAAAATGCACGTGCAAACATGTATTATCCTGCAAGTTGTGAGATTGCATGAATGAATCAAAAAAGTTCAGACACTTCTGAATTTTCATGCGACAGTTGGGATTTGTTTGAGATGTGCGCCTGCGCAGTATAACGATAGTTGCGAACCTGCCGGGGAAAAAACAAACTACACCGCGCAGACTCATTTTGAGGTTAACCGATTTTTACGACCGTCAAATAGTACCATAAAATGACAACATCGCGTCTCGCTCCCTTTTGAAGAATGAGATCGGAGAGACAGTCAGCACTTTTACGTGTAAGCAGTTATTATCGCGATTGTTTAAAATACACACCATAGGTGCAAGTAATTCCATGCACGTGCACAGGCGCTATAAGACCAGCTGTCTTGTTTTGTCATTCAATATCATTTTCCTATATCTCTATAGATTCTTCAATATCTTTACTTCCAACACAATTTCAGGATGCTTTACAGTTTACAATATCGATTCAAATTCCACATTCATGATATGAACACACTGGCGGCCCCTGCTTAGGTCATTCGGTCATTGACCTGCCAAAATAAATACCTTACAATCGACATAATAATATTAATAATATTGTGCAATGTCATATATAATAATATTAATAATAATCGGTGGATTTGAAATTATAGGGCGCGCGATATTGTGTCGACCCAGTCTATTGGGCTTTTTTTTGTTTGGGCGATAATTCCCCGAACAAAAATATTGTGTTCGCCGGCAGTCTGAAAATTGACCCAAATTGAATATTTTTATAAAATTTTCTCTCTCGTTTCTCATACATAAGACAGAGATCGATATAACACAAAATACGAGATCGAAGCTTGTAACGGTGCGTGAATTACTGTAATTTCGGCAATGCCCGAGTGTGAGACAAAAGATTTTTTCACCTAATTAAATGAAACAGAATGATAACACTGACTAGATAATTGGTCTCAAGACGCAACTGTGTATGCGGTTCGGATTCGTTGACAGGTTTTGACGAATGCCTTTGGTTATTTTAATCATATGTAAGAAGTTTTTGGTGCAGTTATTGCATATACACACAACGTTTGGTTTTTAGTGATTTATAACATTTTTGTGAAGCAGTTAGTACGCACGCAGTAGCAATTGAAGTCTGTGATACAATTATAATGGAAATGGAAGCACGATTCGCATCCAACGATCATCTCATTATATCCGATTTGTTCAATAAAGAAAATTACACTGATTTTAAAAATAATTTTCCCACACGTCAAGTAAATTTGGTAAAACTGTTAGAAGAAATAAACATAATCAAGTTAAAAAATGAATTATTGGTGTTTTATCAACGAGATGATTTGCATGGCGCTAATAGTGCAGTTTCTCTTCTACATTTTTTACTCAGCAATAATTTCAACGAAACATTTTCCGAGTCGATCAAAGTTCTCCAATTTATTTGCGTCATACCAATGACACAGTTGAAAGTGAAAGATGTTTTTCCACTCTCAAAAGAATAAAAACCTTTCTACGCAATAGGGCCAGGATAGACTGACCGCTCTTGCAATGCTCAGTATTGAAAAAAAATATGTGGGAAAAATAGACAATTTTTATAATCGTGTGATTGATGATTTTTCAAAAAGCAAAGAAAGAAAAGTGGACCTAATTTACAAAAAATTATAACGCGTTGTGTGCAATTTCGGTTAACGATGGGTTGGCGTTATGAAAAACGGACATTTTTTTAAGGGTAAGTAGGTACCTACCTATAACAATTTCTAGCACTTATTCTATAATGTATAAAAAGTCAATTTGCAATACGTCTTTTCAGTATACAACGAAAAGGCAAATTAAAATAATATATTCAAAATTGACCTGCTAGTTTTTTCCGGATTAAGCCGCCAATGTATGAACATATCACTCCTCAAATCACACCGGTCAACAAATCCTACAGATATTCATAATTCAGATCATGAGTCATGACTTCTCTCAAAGAAAACTAAAATAAAGAAGCACTACAAAGTCGGCACGGGGCTCATGTTTATCTATGGATGGGAGTGGTGACAATCGCAATAACTCATAAGTGAACACCCTTCGCTGGCTCGCACATCAAAACTCGTCTCGTCTGCAACGTGTCGAATACGTCGATATGATGTCATCGTACTCACAAAACACACATTGCCAAATGGAAGTCCGCACATTGGTCGAATGTGACTTTTTAGTTTAAAAAAAACATCTAGTGCTGTTAGCAACAAGTCGCATGCGTCTCGGGCTGCGAGTCGAAGACGCCAGAACGCATACGCACACCTACGAATCGGTCATCGTTCCTATACCGACTCGCCGGTCGCCGCATCCAAATATATACGTTTCGAGAGGTTATGCGCGACTGTCGCTAGGTAGATGTGCACGGTCATCATATGCAACATCGAAGTGACATTCCTAGGTTTGATTTATGGCTGTGCGGCAGACGAGGCGAGTTTAGATGCGAGAGCCGGCTTAGATATACTCGCGGACTAGGTGTTTATCGCTAGAGTCAAAGTGCATATCTGGGTATGGGGAATGTATCTGAAAAATTGCGGTATTCCACAGTTGAAGTGACGAGAAGCTATACTTAGACGCGGAGTAAAGAAGTCAGATTTCGTTAACCCCGTCCCCTCCCGCAGCCTTAAAAATCAATAAAAAATATTATGGACTTTTATGAAAATTTACCCCCCCAAAGAATTTTTGTGCATGCACCTGTGGCAGTCTTTTAGAATTGATTGCAAACAATTATCTAATTAAATCTGATTAAGATATGATTCTGACCAAGTCAGCGAGCCGCCATATGTGCAATATCTACATATTATAATATGTATCACTAAAATAATATGTAAGTACCTACTTAATGTCTTATTATTATAGTATACATTATATTATTATTATGAATTGTGCGAATACCTACTTACTTACAATTTATTGATGTAGGTAACTAAAATCAAGTTCAGTTCCTTAGGTCCATAATAAGCATTACATTTGTTGCCATAAAAAATCAATAGGCGGGTACTCTAAAATACAAGGATCGTGGCTCATCAAAACTGGGGGTTTTCATCTCGGAAGCCTTCAATGGACACCTGAAATTACTTGTGTGCCGACATCATGACATGAGGTCGCGGGAAACAAATTATAAAATGTTTATATTACATTATAGTATTATGTTTGAGTTATCTCTACCTGCCAATTAATAGAGAGTACATACTGTTATATTCAAAAACCAGTATACTATTATTAATTTTGAAATAGAGATTACTAATTTATTATTATTTATGTTTGACTGTCACTGTAACCATGGTCCATATTATCATTGATCGCTAAAATGCCGTTGCCGTTATAATAATAAATTAAAATTATAACAAACTGTCAGATGAGCACAGGCATTGCCCACTGAAGAAGGAAGCCGATACATTACACGACTGGTCCTACTTTTCGCCCCTCCCGTTGTCTATGGATGACCTGTCATTGTCTATAGCAGGGTTTCCCAAACTTTTTCTGCAATGGAACACTTCGCAAACCCGGAAATTTTAACGGAACACTAAGCTTATTTTATTACAACGTTTTTATTAGGTCGTATTCTTATTTGTCCGGTACAAATCCTGCAATCGATTATTAACTAACTTCCCGACGCTAAACATTTGAAACTTTTTGAATATATCAGAACACGATGCCAATGCATTTTTTTCATACTTTTAGCCATTTTTAAGTAGAATTAAATTCATTTTCAGTTAATTCTGTTTTGTATGAAAAGTCGTTTCGGAAGAAATCCGTAATCCAATCCACTATTATTGGTTGCTAGGTCCTAACAACTAAATATTAATATATACGTGCGTTACTATGGAAATCAATATGAGTCTCAAAATGACATTTCAGTATTATTTCTATCAAATACATTTTTTTTTGATCGTGTAAGCTAGTCAAGTCAAGTTTATAATATGATTCAACAGAAAATTTAAAAACGTTGTATAAAAAGTTCTTTTTATCTTGTAATTATTTTAGATTGATTCCTACAAGTTAAAATTTAAAATAAAAATGTTATTAAAACACATTATTCATTTAGTAATTACATATTTTTAAATATACAACTATAACATAATAAAAATATGAATAAATAAAGCATTTAGGTAATGACTTTGATAATTTTGAGTCTTTGAATTGCATATCTTTTTGATATCAGGCACAATATTGGTAAGTTGCATTCTATTATCTGGTGTGGCGTCGACCCTGTTCCTGCACTTTGACTTCGTTGCAGCATACATAGAAAATCCCACTTCGGATAAATAGGTAGTAGAAAACGGAAGTGAAACAATTATGGCCCCCACATCCAGAATTAGGCTCTTAGGCTAGGCCTATCTCTAATGTCAATTTTTTTTAGTTACAGCTCAAATTAAGAGCCCTTATTCAGTGTATTATTAATTTTTTTTTTCCATTTTTAATACGTCATCTACTTTTATCATGGAGTTTTCGAGTATCAATACGCAATAATTAAAAATTACATCGTTCAATTATATAATTTAAAATTAACAAATGTTATTAGTCATGGAGTATAATAGCGCCGCAGGCGACTTTTTTTTACTATTAAAGCAAATTTGTGATGTATGTTTATCTTACTTATCTGATCAACCCGCCATGCCGGGCCCACCCAAAGCCCGTGCCCCCAGGCTAAAGCCCTGTCAGCCCCCCCTTGTGGGGGGGCATGAAAACAATAATAGCTTGTTTTGAAAAATTGGGGTACTCTTCTGTCAAACTCGCCCAGAAATCATTTAAAGGCTGATCTTCAAATCAGAGTCACTAATTAAATCAATAAGATTTTCATAGTCACTTCCGCTTAAGCCTACTGGTTTAGTTGTCACGGAAAATGGATTCCGAACCCAGGAATCGTCCTTACTAGTTTTCAGAAAATATTGCAAAAGTGTATAAAACCTTTCCAAATTGTCGCAGAACACCTATTCAGGTTCGGCGGAACACTAGTGTTCCGCTGAACATAGATTGGGAAACCATGGTCTATAGAGTGCTCATACTGACGCGTTTGTCGTGTTCACTTGTCGGAGTATTCTTAGTTTCAGATTTCGTTCAGATTATTTTAACGTATCTTGGAGACCTTGGAGTTCATCTGAGTTAGTGGTTATGTGTTATTAATAATTGGAAATGACGACAAAGTAAATAAACTTCTTCTGTGTATAATAATATCATAATACACTTGGACGTTTGTCAATGTGACAGTCGATTCTAAACGACAAAAATAACTAATAACTTATTTATATTCTTCAGTTATTATAGAATACCAAACTCTGCTTACAAGTACGTTATCAATAAATAGTATGGCAGTGGACGACTCGTTGCGTGTGCAAAAAGTTATGCTCAGGCTTCATTAATCTAAAGATGGCGGTGGCACAGGGCACCCCATGTCCATGTTCCAATAGCGGCCTGCACACACACAATCTTTCCTGCGTGAAAGTATAGTGTGCAAGATGTCGCGCGGGAATGCTCGTGTGTCGCGTAGCGAACAGCGGAAAGAGTGAGGTTAGTCGCGTCCAATCTTTCACGCGTGCCATACGTCAAATCGTTTTACTACGTTCCGTCAAAAATGGACGTTCGCAATTTCTCTCGCCAATTTATTGCGGACCTTATGGACATGTATAAAATATTCCCATGTTTGTGGAGAATCAAATAGGCAACATATAAAAATAGAAATTTACGCGATGTGGCGTACCTATGCAAAAACAATTAATTTCTTCAGAGAGGATTTCCCGAGGCAAAAAGAGACTTTGTAGTAAAAAAATTCAAAGCCATAGAGGTTCTTTTTGGAAAGAGTTCAAAAAAAGTAGAGGAAAGTCGCCGTATCGGTAGCGGAAGAGATGAAGTATATGAACCATCATTGTGGTATTACGATCTGCTGGTCTTCACGAAGGATCAAGAGCTTCCAACGGCAAACATGTCGAATATGGATTCGGTGACAGAAATTGATATTGACGGAAGTGAGGAGATCGGGGATATTGAGAATGAATCTGTAATCAAACGATGAACTGTTCATTCTTAAATATTTTTTAAATCATCGGGATAGTTTTGACGTAATTCACGAATTAAGGGTAGGTGACCAAAAACCGTCTATAGTCTTTAACCCAGACTTTTCGTTTTTTGTTTTGACTTAAACTTAGCTTTGTTCGGACTGTTCCAGTGATTTAGTCGAGTAGCGAGTGATTTGGTAAATAAACGTGTCTGAACAGACAAATTTAGTCGGGTAGTTTAATAAAATGCTCAGTCCAGCCGATCCATTTTATTCTAGTATTTCGGCCGAGTAGTGACCCCCACCACCTCTCACTATATACTAAACAAGCCACGAAACAAGTCTGAACGGGCGAGTTTATTAGTCGCCGACTGCCGTAGGTTATACTTATTATACTTCAATGCGACAAACCGTCGTGAACGTGTGTTGATAGATCCGTAGATAAAATAAATGGCAATATTTCACAGAAAGCTTGTTATTGAGGATAGGTAAAGAGGCACACATTATCTTATAAGTTATATTCATTTATTATTCCGTTTATTTTGTACACTCAGTATGAAGGATATTATGTCATATCGGTAGGTAGTGTGGATAATTTATTGATTAATACTTTGATAAATAATGGCAATATTTCACAGAAAACTTATTGTTATTGACAGTAGGTAAAGAGGTAGGCACACATTATCCTAGTGTTCATAAGAATATTTATAAATTATATTCATTTATCATTATGTTTATATTTTAGCCAGTAAGGACAATGGAGCATAAAATCAGGGGCGGATCAAGTCAAGCGGAGGCCCTGAGCGGTAAAAAATTCGGGGCCCCCAAATTCAAGTTAAAAAAAAAAGTTTTATACGTAGAAACACTCATTAATTTATTAACATAAAATATAACAAAGGTAATAGAAATAAAATAAAAAACATATGTTTTAAATAAATTTTCGTCTTGCTTTATTTCTTGCAAATTCGTCAATTATTTTGGCAGTATCGATTCGGTATAAACTTGCTCTATATACAAAATGGCCATACTATTTAATCTTTCTTCTCCCATAGTACTTCTCAAATATTTTTTTACACGCTTTAAAACAGAAAAAAGATCTTTCACCTGATGCATTAGATTAGATAAAGGGCTTGTTAAAAAAATTCAATAATATTTCTACATTTGGGAATGTGCAAGACATTTCTTTGGCAGCTTGATAGATGTCTGGTGTGGTTTTAATAGCGTGCATAAAGTACCTATTTATTACCTAAACAAACTACATATACACATAGGTAAACATACAAAAATTTATGAAACCACAAAAATATAATAGGTAGGTATTGTTACATTCCCAAATGGCCCCCATTTGGGGATGTCTCTGTGAGTCTGGAGAGGCCCAAATCGATATCAAATCAACAAATAGTAAGAGTTGATCGCGAAAATAATTAAATAATGTTAAATATCTGACCGGCAACATTGTCTGAATGCCGTTAAAAAAATACGAATGGCAACGCCGCATTTGTACGGCTCGTAAGCGACCGTTTGTTTAAGCGAGCGAAGCATTTTTGACAGCAACGCAGTAAGCAGTGTTAACCTAGCTATCCGTCAAAATTAAATTGAAAAGAATTTGTATAAAAATGTAACCATTTAGAATATATTAACGTAAATATACCTTGCCGTTTCCACCACAACTCCGGTGTGTTATTTTTCCACCTCCAAGTCCTAAATCCAGACGAAAATCCATACAACGAAGCAAAGTGACAGAGTGTTTTTACTTACGAAAATGGAGGGAAATGACAGTATCCTATGTAAATTAGTATTCATCAATAGGAATTTGGAGCATAAATCGATTCAATTCAACAACGTTGTTATAGTGCCATTTAAATTATTTTTGAAGTTACAAGTTTATCTGTCAGACGCAGCACTCTCGTGTCGCGCGAATGGTGTCCGTTTTGAAATATCCGTCGCTCTGTTCATTTTTACACGTCACTCACTAATGCACTGTGTTCGGACACTTTTCAGTTACTAATTCACTGAATCACTCGCCACTCTACTAAATTACTCGGCCAGTCCAAACCGGCCTTTATACTTGCGCTTGCACAAGCTACAGCTAGTATAATATTTCTTCTTTTTATATCTACTTATAATGTACAAATTAAGTGTGTACAGATGCCTTCTTGTATAAAAATAAAGCTAAACTTGTGCACGCGTTATATTTTGGTTATGTTTTGTACGGAAGGATTTGATTGAATTGTTTTATTTCAAGAATGGTTTGTTTTATGAGCTAAATGTCAAAATCACACTCTTACTTGCTAAAACCGTTGAATTGTTCTACGATCACGCCGTAATGAACGCGCGATGTGCCTTTAGACGCTCAATCCCGGCGCGCGCTCCTCAAAACATCATCAAAACGTTGTGTTATCGCGCAGGATAATATAGTTGACATGTAAATTGTAGCAGCAGACATCTGACACGTGTGATATCACGCGATCAATACCTGGTTCTGGCGCGTACGCTCCTGGGCATGCGATAAAGAATGTGTGTGTAATGCCAGCGCTCCATTGGCAAGCCAAAAGTCCGAGGACAATAAATCGTCTGATTTGTCTATGCTCTGCTACTGATCAACGAACGAATAAAAAAGTAGAGCTGTCAAAAGTCAAATGCCAGCGCTCCATGAGGCGGCCATATACGTACAGTTTTCGTAAGAGGTTGAACATGCCAGTGAATACGTAATGGCGGTCATACAGTTATCTTTCGTAGATAATCTGCTGCGCCCATAGACGGACACTTTTCGACCTGCCAGATGTGTGCCAGGTTCAAACTGCCAGCGACCCCCTACTCCCGTGTTTTTTGTAAAACTGTTGGAATTTCAACTAGCCGAAAGATCTCGTTAGACGTTAGATGTTGGTAACGTAAAGTAGAATATACCGCGCGATACAATTGCGGCTGGTGTTGCTTGTTATAAAATACAAATTCATTTATTATGAAAAATGTGATAATAATATTATGTACGCGGAGATCGCAAATATTATATTTTATTTATTTTTACGATAGTAAAACAAAGTAATAGTTATTTATGTAAACATATTATTTTATACGATATAATATAAATGTTAAAATTTTAGAGAGCATTATAAATATTAAGTTATTGTGAAAATATAGACTAATAACTCAGTGCTCAAATTTTATTTATTGTATGTAGTGAATATTACAAATTATTAATTTAAGACGTTCACAACATAAATTAATATACCTAATTGTGAATGATAATGTCGCTAAATCTAAATAAAATTTAAGTATATATTTTAATAATATCATAGTAATTAATTATTGTACTGATGATTGATGTAAATATAATTTTGTGGCATGTTTAAATTTATTGTAAATAAAATCAATACCTTTATAAATATTACCGTTTTCTTACTTAATTAATACTGTCCATTAAAGGAAATAATTTATTCAAAAGAAAAGATTCTATTTTGTATTTACACAAATGTGTATAATATTGTTTCGGTGAATCGATAAAATACACAATCCACTAGCGAAATCATGATTTATTTTACCAACGTCATAGGTGTGTATTTTATGTCAATTTAATTCTAATAAAAACAATTATAACCATAATAAATTCAAAGTAAAATTATTCGTGCATCAATATTGTTCAAGTATACTCTACCTAAAACAATACCCCTGTGTAATATCTCCGCGAACCTAACCTCCATGGTTTTTGACACTTGCTCTGCCACAGACAATAACTGTACGTGTATGGGCACGTCTGTTGACAGTTCATCAGATTTAAATGGGGTAGTTAAACTGATCTGTGTTGTGGCCACTAACGTACAGTTATTGTCTGTGCCATGTTCAATCTCTTACGAAAACTGTACGTATATGGCCACCTATTGGCGAGCCAAAAGTCCGAGGACAATAAATCATCCGATTTGTCTATGCCCTGCTACTGATCAACGAACGAATAAAAAAGTCGAGCTGTCAAAAGTCAAAAGTTGCGATTACCATAATGTCTTCCGATAATCCTATAGTTTTGTGTTATTTATATGTAGACTTGTATAAAATAATATAGCAGTGAAAAGTTATTGTCTGTGGCAGATCAAGTGTCAAAAACTGTGGAGGTTATGTTCGCGGAGATCATACACAGGGGTACCTACCTAGTGTTAAATTAGTTTTAAGTAGGGTATATTGAACGATATTGATTTTGTTAGATTATTGTTTGTGTAAATATATATCCAGATACTTTTATTTTGAATAAATTATTCATAGTATTAGCCATCATCGCCCTGTCATGGACATACATTGCACAACGTGCAATTGCAAGTTGGCGTCTGTTTCCATGATATCTAGACATATTTTTGTATTTAAGTAGTGGAAAATATTGTTTGCGGTACCTAGTTGACACTTCACAATATTCGTAATTATATAATATGAGTAGGTAGCAAAAGAATACGCAACAAAAATAATATACTATTATCGAACGAACTTAGAAGATTATAACAGAACTGTCAAAATTTTCCGCCTAATCGCGCCAGCTACTCCTACTTTATGACACAGCTAGCTAACGTCACCCGAAAACTTTCGGTGTGTTGAAATTCCAACAGTTTTACAAAAACACGGGAGTGGTGGGTCGTTGGCAGTTTGAACATGGCACACATCTGACAGGTCGAAAACTGTCCGTCTATGGGCGCAGCAGATTATTTACCAAAGATAACTGTATGGCCGCCATTACGTATTAACTGGCATGTTCAACCTCTTACGAAAACTGTACGCATATGGGCGCTTAATGTGTAAATTAACAAATTAATCAATAAAAATGTTTAAAACAATTACATTTTTTTTTTTGGTTTATGTGGAATCGAATTTCCACAGTGATCGACGGACGAAGCCTGGCAACTCGGAGAGTAAAATATCAAAACATGTTTGAAATCCAACGAGCCTGGTCTGCGGATTATAAAGTCCACAGACCTGGGGTGCTCCACGCGAAAAAAAGTCCGAAGACTGTTAAATCGTCTGACTTGCGTGCCAATGGAGCGCCGGCATAAAGGCCGCTAATGGCCCCAGCTGAGGTAGCGGGTAGCCGGTAGAGGTATTGGGTATAGTCATTGCCGACTCAAGTAGAAAGCCGTTACATTCACAACGACTGGTCCTATTTTTTCCACCCCTCCCGTTGTCTATGAATGAACTGTCATTGCCTGTCATTGTTCTATAGAGTGCTCATACTGACGCGTCTGTCATGTTCACACAGGGAATGGTTTGATTTGAATAGATAAGTTACATGTTTAATAATACACTAGCATTAACACACCTACAAAAATGTAATGCATGATTAATGTTACATATTTTTTGGAAATCGATATTACTACCAGTTTTTGTGTGAAGGACTAGTCTGACTTTGACAGCTGATGAATAACAGGAATGTATATTATTTATACTTAATTTATTAATATATTTGATATGAGAATTTTGTATAATTTAATTTGAAACGAGAAAGGGCGAATCAATATGTCAAGCAATCAGGGATCTGATTTTGACAGATGAAAAATGGACCACTCGTTGCTTGTGCAAAAAGTTATGATCAGGTTTTATTAATCTAAAGATGGCGGTGACATAGTGCCAAAAGCTCTCAATAGAGCAGCGCACTAGCTTTCATGATCGATATTTTTGTTTACAATAATTTACATTCAATTTCCTACCTACCTTTAGTACCTTTTTGAGAAGTTGCAGTAAGTTTGGAGGTGAAGTGAGAACAACAATAAAGAAAACCTGGATTGTCGTTATTCTGAGAGGTGAGAACCAATTATAATATGCTTTTTTGATAGTTGCATGTGATTGTGAATCTGACGTTTCGCTTGAATATTATTCTGAATTCTACTTTGACAGAAAGATGTTCATAACAGTGTGGCTGTATACTATTGTATTGTATATTTTTATATTATTGTCTATGCACCTTTGAAATCCGATTGATGTGATTTTTAATTAAAATAAAGAGTTAAATCTGCGATTCGAGAATATTTTTAAGTAGGTTTTCTTTTACAAATTCGTTCTTTTACTTTTCCCGATTCCCGATTCCCATCGTACCCCTGTTCGAATAATATGCCGTCAGCCAGAAAGCCAGTTGAAGTCAGTGTTGCCAACCGTACTATAATTATAGTATTTGTACTATAATGTTGGTCTGCGTACTATGTACGATATAAAACAGGTATAGTACGCCCAAAATACTATAATTTTGAATATCGGAAAAAATATGTAAAAAGTACTAAAATTTCGAGATTTCCGTTCGATAAATTGGTGCAAAGTACTATAATTTCGCAATATAAGAAAATTTGGAGAACTTGGAAAAAAATTGCTCGAAAAACGTAAAAACATCTCTTGACTTTGAAAATAAAAGGGGATCTCTCAGTCTTTCGAATTCTCCGTTATTTTTTTCTGAGATACTTATACATTTTCAACAGATGACAACGCGTACTATACTTTTTTCCCAAATACTATAATTTTGGAGGCTCTGTACTATAATTCCACTTTGAAAAGATGGCAACACTTGAACACTGGTTGAAGTTGAAAATGGCTAGCTGTCATTCGTAATTGAATTAAAGATGATTGAAAAAGTATAAATGTATTGAAGCGAGCCCGAGCCCGAATCCTCATCGAAAATCGTTTAGAGCCCATCGAGCAGTCCGCGTGCGAACGCGACGATGTTCTCCGCCAGGCTCCGGAAACTCTCCAAGAGCGTGTGTAACATTTTGAGGTTAACGCATTCTTCCGTCGACGGACGGGCGAACGCCGAAAAATTGCGACTGATCAAAACGTTCGACGAGACCGTCGACCCGTTCTCAAAAATTTACATCGAAACGCCGATGCACGTCCGGATAGCGCCGCTCGATCCGCTGGACCGCCCCGACGGCGACAGATTGACCGTGTCGCTGTACGGGCGCGCGGAGGACGGCTCCTCCAGAATCACCGTCAAGCGGACGGCGAAACGCATAGACGTCGCGGGGAACGGGACGGATCCCGAGAGCGAGGCGGTCTGCGTCGTGAGCGCCCCCGTCACCGCCAGTCTCGACGTCAGGGCCCTGGGAAAGTCGAGCGTGTCCGTCGACGGGATGCACTGCGACTCGTGTCGCCTGAGAACCGCGTCGGGGTCCGTCAGGGCGAAGGACCTCCGGGGGCGCAGCGTCGAGATCCACAGCGAGAGCGGTCCCGTCCGCTGCGAGGGGACCCTGCGGGCGGAGAACGTCGACATCCGAACGTCCGTCGAGGACATAGTCTGCCAGCACCTCCGGGCCGGCACTCTGAAGATGGCCACTCGGGGCGGAGACGTTTCATGCGAATCGTGCTACGCGGACGAGGCGCACGTGACGACGGCCGTGGGCTGCGTTCGCCTCGCTAATCTGCACGGCGACTGCGTCATTGAAATCTTGGAGAGCGGCGATCTGTCCGTGACCGGCTTCGACGGCACTATTAACGCCACTCTAAAAAGGGGCGATATCCGCCTGCAGGCGTCCCGTCTCGTCGGCAAGAGCAGCATCTTCTTGCACGAGTCGGGGCTGGCCGACGTCCGGATCTCCGACGACTTGAAGAGTATGAACTCCATCGAAGTGATCGCCGGGAAACTCCGCATCGACCCGGAGATCTCCGTCTGCGGTCGTGTCGTGGACGATCAGCAGCAGAAATTTTTTAAATACGAGAATACCGATGCCGGCGAACACCCGAAAGAGCTTCATATCGAATGCAGAAATGGCTCCGTAGACTTGAAGCTGTCCTCTTGGAAGAAGGATCTCGAAGACGCGCTAAATAAAAAACCTTCGTAAGGTCGCAGTACCGATTTACGTGCGTCATCGATATCTGACATCCATCTGGGTATACCTCTGAAGAAGCAGTGCACACCCTGTCAGTTCAGATGTGCGTGCCGTCCCAGCGATGACGGTGACAAGGAATGTTAAGAATATTATTTTTATAATGAATATTTTCGAGGTCATCAAAAAAAACTCGTCGGCCCAATATCACATTCATGCCGCATTTAAAAACAATTGATATATTTAAAGGTTCTTTTCGAACTCAGTTCAATCGCAGTTTCAGTTATCAATTCAGTTCAGGAAACAATGGTGTATTTAGACGATCAGTTCAGTTGTCAGTTCAGCTTGGAATCGGCGATATATATTTACGTATTTTTTGTCCACTGAAAGCGAATACTATTTTATATTAAGTTTCCAAACATATTGATCGGTTTAGTATCCAGTACATACTTACCTATATATGCAAAAATAAATTTCAATCAAAATTTGAAGAATGGTAAGAAAATATGACGCATATCGCCATACTACCAAAAATGGTCATACTAAGGATTAAATTAAATAGGTACTTAGGTACCTTAATTAATTGGTTTCTTTCTTAGTTACAGAAAAAGATTTCGTAATTCAATTATTTTTTATATTCTGGTCCAACTAAATACTGTAGGAAGCTTCTTTTTTATTGGCGATGATCACTCTTTTCTATGAGATGAAACGTATCCGATAAGTCTCAATAAACACTGTCATAAAGTCATAGGTGGTCTTTTGACATTGCGAGAGATTTGTGCTCGACAGGCCATCGCGAAAACTCAAACGTACACGAACAGTACTGTTTACATGTCAGTTTAACCGGCAACTCTGATAACTGGGGGCAAACCCACCGAGTCACGTTTCAGTTTCAATTGGTGTCTTCAGTTTTTGCATTTTCACATCGGCTCAACTCAGACTGAGACTAAAGATGTATCGTTTTTGCTGATCACTGTCAATATGATTGTATTCTTTGGTTTGTTTTACAGGCATTTTCATACCCAGCATGTCCCAGTAAAATGGGGCGAAGTGAATGAGTTTCTCTCTTTCAAACATAAATTAATACCATCCGCTTATTAACCGAATTATTATGTTATTAGTATTGTGGCAGCCTATTTATTTGGTTAAATTTCTTAGAGGAGCATGCATAGAATGTCAAATTACCTTCAAACGGTATATCGCAAATTGGCATGCTTTACTGATTATTAAAATGTTAAAGAACAATTTAAGAAGTGGAATAATTATTAGTCGATAGGTGATGTTTATGTTCATACTGACATAGTTTATCAAAGATAGTCCTGATGCGCCCTGCCGGCTTATAATGTCATGGTCCGAGTTCGAATCCTGGGTCTGCCAATAAACTACACATTGTTTTTCAATTTGTGTTCAGAATCAAAGTATGGACCTAATAGGTTGAGCAAATGGCTAACATCCATTTCACTAAAACCAAAAACCTCCACTCTGCGGAGCCTCATATGATCCTATCAGGATCGGAAATGGTCAAAAGAAGAAGTCCCAACTTCAAGTAGACTGTATCAAAACTCGCAGTGATCTACCGCACTCTACCGTTCCGATTGTTGAACAAACGTAATATTATATTTGATTGAGGACACTGAGGCGTGAAACCTCTTCCATCATCACAGAGAAATTCTCAATTTTCCATTCATCGTCAAAATTGTGAGATCGGTCTTCTTTCGGGCAGTCATTGTCAAGCAATTATTTTACTGTGCAAAGAGCTTACTGCGCGACGGTAAGGGGTAACTGGGCCTCATTTTTAAGTGCGGGGAGGGGATTTACATCTTCTCTGTTTATCACTTCTGCGATGCAATATGAATCGAGTGATACGACGAGGTCTCGCTGACTTCCTTGTGGTTGATTTGAATACTTTAATGTAAGCCGATCAAGTGAAGAAAAATAGGAATGGTGAATGCTTCCCTTAAAAAATTCAATGAAATCATGTTATATTACAATTTAATGTACATTGTAGGCGCTCTTTACATTTTGTCAAAAATAATACTCACCTCATATCATTCAAAATTTTATTAAGGTGAAGCATCAGTGAAACGCCAAATAATTTCCAACTGTAGGCGCAACGAAATTTTGGACTCGCTGCCATTCACTGAGAGAATCTCGAGCCAGAAGCACGTCACTTTGCTGCGTGATGGCGACGGGTCAATTAATTCTAAAATCGTGTAAAGATGACTAAAAACGTTACCCATTTACTTTAAAAAGAAAACATGTCAATGAATATATTATTATTGTTACTAATAGAACAATAAACAGAACATAAAATGAACGTATGTTGGATTTATATGAAAAATAATATTTCGTTTGACAGGTGTCATTTGCACCCGCGACCCGCAGTCCGCGCATCGCCTAGCAACGATCTTTTTAGACCGTGCCTCAACTAATGCATGGCCTTAAGTATGTATAATAACAAATAACAATATTAGTATTATTGAACATACATAATTTGTAAATATATCATGCATATACCCGCTAGAAATAATTCTCTTTAGAAAAAAATGAGACATTTGACGGGACTCGAACCTGTAACGGATCCGGAGTGTGGACTTAGTAGGTTCAGCGAGTGGATAACGTATATTCCCTATTAATCATGAGCTGGCTAAGATACACATCGAATCGTACAGTCAATGAAAAAAAATTGCAAATATTTAAAAATGCATTTATAATATGACACTTTAAGCTGATTAAGCGGTTAGTTATAATTTTTGATAAAATAAAATAATCATGGTTAAAAAAACTGCTAACCGCCCCACCCGTATAATGAATTTTTAATTAGCCGAATCATTCACAGAGAGAGTGACACATGATAACACGATAACATGTAAAATTGTAAAAGAAAGCATTCAGTCTTGATAGACAAAAATAAAGTGTTAAGTAAAGTAAAATATTGATCAACATACAAGATTATTGTTAAAGTTGTCTTGCAAAACACCAGTCACCAGTAAAGTGATAGATCTTTTCAGGCTTTAAAATAAATGATATCTATGTAAGTTTAATACCGCGGAAGAACCATTTGTCAAACTGTTCAGGAGGGACAAAAAACCTTGCATTTTCGTCAATAAAAAAGATAAAAAACAAATTTAAATGCAGTTTACTGTGTCTTCCTGTTTTATATTAGAAAATATATTTTTACTATCGTATGCGTCTGTGCAAATTAATTGCCATAGGATTATTTCGTACATCAGTTGGACCTCACGCGGTATTACTGCAATTCTCCGTTTGTATTGGATCAGGGATATACGCGGTCTTGCTTGCTTTTTTAGTATGGATAATTCATATGCGGTATTGATTTTAACCCAGTCCAAGTAGTCTATTTCAAAATTTGAATGCACCGATCATTGCGACTTGTGCCGTTTAACCGAGAGCGCCAAAAATATGTGTTTTGAACATATTGGACATAGGTATTACATAGACGATATGTAACTATTTACCGAGAAGTATTTGTCACTTTTATTGCTAAGTTTAATGTATGTCTTGAATGTGCCACGAGTTTAATGGTAATTGAGGAAATGAGAGAATCAACTTCTATATACATACTTACTGTGACTGCTTTTACATAAATTTTACATAACTGCTTAAGTTTAGTATGACTTTCAGTTAATCAAGACTTTTTCAATAAATCGAACAAATAAAATAAATATGAATAAATCTTGTTCTCAGTGATCTGCGATTGCCGAGAATAAATATTATTGATATTTCACGATGCGATGTGTTGATTTTCAATTACTAATCGATAAGTCCACATTTCAATATAAATAATCGGTAAACGACGTTTTTGTGATTGTGTGACAATCATAAGTGTTTGGTTTTGAAATGTTTATCGTTATTAGCCGATAAACCGTCTGTTGCAATATATTATATTATAAGCAAAATAAAATTTGACATACTTATCGGCATGTATTTGTATTTTTTTTAAATGATCGGTTTCATTCGACACGGTTTCAGAAGTTATAATTCATTACATAGAATATGTATGTATCTTTTGTCAGTCTTCGACCGTAAGTAAGCGGACTTCACATATTATAAAGAAATTCAAAACTTCGATTTGGTTAAGTAGTTATTTTATTTTGAACTTCTAATGCCACAATTCATAATATCGTAATCCCCGAGTTGGGTTACGTCTTACGACATCTTCACTTTAATGAATTACTTACTAATTAAATCAGTCCATTGTGACTGATTTCAATTGTGACAACGTCCTGAGACATTAGGGTTATATAAATTGCACAAATAAGTAAGTAGTATTAAAATTACTAAATACCAAAATTTATGATAATATAAATTATATTAAATTTGACATGCTATTTTCTATGTAACATAATATTTTCAAGACTACAAAGATTAATGACTCATCTACTCTTAATTATAAAACTCATAGAAAGAGACAGGATAATCTCTCACCCTCTAGCCTTGGGACTATTAAAAAATATTACCTTTCCTTACATGGAAATTATCAATTTAACCAAAGTAAATTACTTAATAGTTTTAAATCGATACGGTCTCCGTGTAGTTGAGGGAGAGGGATCGTCTCGTCTCATTCTATGAATTTTATACTTTCAGACGAGTCTTTATCTTTGTAGTCTTGATAATAGTGTTACAATCGAAATACTACAGACTTAAAAATTAACCTGTAGAATTTAATATGATTAATATTATCAATTTCACAATGCTGACTCAATTAATAAACAAAATTGATGTTCGATATTTCTTGCATTTTTTATGTTTCGTCATCTTTACTATATTTGAAAGAATGCGGGTGTCGAGACCGATCCAGACCTATCTTCTCGTAGATGATTAAACGTTTAAAACATTTTAGATGTTTTTATAGAAATGAACATATTTTTTGTACCTGCACTGACACAACCGAGTATTGTCATGGGTGCAGAATTTTTTTTAATTTTTCATCAAAAGCACGGACATGTGGTCTTTTAGAATGTTCTTTTTATCGAAGTGCACAAATTTGTAAGATATAGAATGTCCAAACTGCATGTAATTCAGTAGCAATGTTTGCAAGCGGACAAGTCAGTGTCGACTTTTAAACAAATGATTGTAAACATGCAATTGTGTAGTGTTAAAACTTAAAAAAATGGTATAATTTGTTTACAGGTATGTATATCGGTTTGGACTAGTTCATATTAGATATGTCGCTATGAAAATATTATCATAATTTTATATACCGACGATCGTGAAGATTCTATAAATGAAATGTTTATAACTTCTCATACCTACTACACGGTTACACATTTGATTCCTGTTTTCTGTATATAAATAGGCACTTACGGAGTGGGTCTGAGTATTTTTTTCTTATATGTCACTTTTACTCCTTTAATCCTCAGCCCTAGGATTGTTGAATTTATTTAGTTTTTATCATCAGCAATCATCAAATTCTAGAATTTTCGTTTCATAATTGATAGTTCAACTGATATTGTCTAATTTAACATTGATAGCGAATGTATGTTAACTGAACCAAACCAAAATTTATCGATTGTTTAGTCAACTGCACTCCATTGATCGATTGAAATATTCCAAGTGGATTAGATCACTCACCTGTAAGTGTAGACTGACTCATGTGAAGGTATCATTTAAATAATTTTTTAATTACTCTGCATTCATTCATTAATCACACATTTACAAGTGCGTGCCGAGAGAATTGAGAGATTGTTCGCGCTCAGCTAATCCCTGGTGATTTTTTTTCTTATGCTTCGGGTAGACATGAGCCGTGGAACCGCAAAAGACTATGTTACGCCGCTGGCTTATGTGCCTCATATGTAGCATAAGATGCTTACAAATTAATATTACTTAACTACCAATAATAAAATTAGTATATTTATTTATTAATTGTGTGATATTATTTATATTATTAATTACTTACTTAAGTGCATATTAAATTTGTAAATATTCTATTATTTGTGAATGAAGAAATATTAGAGGAGCATTGTAAAAAAGTAAACTTGTACTGTTATGGTTGTAAAGTATTGAAGTAATTTGTTAAAATAGAATAATTAATAGATAGTTGATTTGTTGACTAATGGTATAAAGATTAGAGAGTCTTCCTTTTAAAAATTGTTGAGATTATTGTAAAATTACAATTACAAATAAAGAATTTTACAAAATCTAAACTTTTTAAAATTTAATTTCAAATTTAATCACTCAGAAACCTTTCTTTGTGCACGCATTGAATTGACATATTAACTGGATGTATGCCACGTGCCCGCAAGGCCGGCCATAGAAAATTAGCATATATTCACGTTGTACTTTACACTCATTATTCTAGACCCAATAATTTAATATATTATACACACACTGCCATCTCTTGAAATCATGGTAAAATACTTTGATAAACTTTTAATATAACATATTATCCAAAAAAGATGTTAGCATAATTTAAATAATAATACAGGGTAAGTAATATGAGTAAAAAAAGTATGTACATGGAAGCACACGGAGTGAACAAAACAGACCCTATCTTATAAAACAACATCAATGTCAGAAGCGATACGATTGAACGAGGTTATTACTACCTACCCAATAATTGGCATTACCAATGTCAGGGTAGTTCTGCAAATTTGGAGAACAAACAATGAATGCTTCTGATTTCTAAGGTAATTATCAGGGGACACATGAGTCAATACTACCAAGAATGGCAGAGTTTCCGTTAACACCGTGTACAAGTCAGAAAAAAATATTTGGTCAAATGAGTAGTTTGATATCAAAGTAGGCCAAACGCCATTTACAGAATTTTACAGGAGACTCACAAGCATGTGTGAAAAGTGTCCGTTTTTCATATAACATACTAACTTTAAACTCAAAAATCTCTATGAAAACTACCGGTTTTGATACTTTTGGTTGATTTCTTGAGAAGAGCATCACTTGCACTACCACAATCAATTTAAACATACATTTCGTTAAAAATTGCGTTTGGCCCACTTTGACATCAAGCTACTCAAATATAGATCTCTTCTAAACTTTAAACTACAGTATGTTAAACATACCTAAGAGACAGTGAGTCAGATAGAGCAACGGATGATATCCATATAGCCCCAGACAATTATAATAGGCCCACTCTCAAGCCTGCTTTTAACTAAGGCATTATTATGAACTTTTAATACAGTAACAAAGGTACATATAAAGACCCGGGAAGTACGCAAGATGAAACCCCACATTTGTGGAACCTTGTTACAAATAGTAACCATATTATGTCAGTTCACTGTCAAACATAATGCCAAGATCCCTTTCAGATAATATTTGCGAGAGAGCTCTGCGTTGCATTACATATTGGAAAAACAATACTTGTGAGGCTTTGGTAAACGATAATATCCTAATTACATTAATTATTTGAACAGCAATAACCTCAAGTTTGAACCCTGAGGGACACCAGAAATTGTTTCAAATGCTGAAGAAAGATGTGACTGATGGAGGCCATACGATACGCATTGTTGACGATTCCTAAAATAACTTCAAAAATCAATCTGACGATCCAATTATTTGGAATTTTACCATCATAATGTCATGATTGCTTTCAAGAAATTAAATTTGACTTTTATTTTTTTAACTCGTAAATAAAATGCAAATATAATAAGAGTGAAGCAGGGTTATAATATTTCTACTTTTTATTATGTTCCATTAACATATTCGTTTTGCCTGGACTTTGCCTACTAAAAATAATGATATTAAAGCATGCGGTGCGGACTGCAGTGACATCCCAGCAAAATAAAAATTTGGTGGTGTCAGTCTATGCCACGGATTCAACCACCTTTAATAATAGTCTAGGTAATCTGTGTCTCCTCCATATTTTCATAAAAATGCATTTTTAATAGGGTGAATAAAACAGCTGATAATCATAATATGATTTTACAGATACATCATAATTTTCCCCAGTGTTATTACATGTGAATTATCAATTATCCCATCTTCTTTGACTCTTGTCTATTTTTACATGTAGATTATCAATCATCACATTCGGTTGGCGGAGGTTTTCTGATGACGCAGTCGATTCATCTGAAGATTTAAAAGAGGGGCTTGAAACTGTTCAAACAGTCATACTATTATTAAATTATGCCAAAATCTTTAAATGTTGCGTCTAACATCAACTGCTACTAACATCAGAAGGGCCAATTACATAGCCACATACTTATACACAAAAAATAAACCACCAATCAATATTGTCATCATTTATTTTTTTATTGTGGGGTGGGTACCCAAAATCAGTCCTAAACCCGCCATTGCATTCTGTTTCAATTTTCTAGCTAATCTTTATCGTTTTCACCGGTAACTGACCATTTTTGTTTGTTGTTGTTATGTTGTCCGTTGCGCGTTAATATTATACTGGAGCTGTGTGTTCCCACCTATCAATGAGGTTATTGGAGTGTTAATTTTTCATGTGTCGCTAAAATATATACACGTACACACGGATTTTTCTGTATGACTAACAAAGTTTAATGTAAAGTATTTATGGTGGATCTCAATGACGCCCACGGTGGCCGCGCGGCATAAGCGTTGGACTACAAAGCCGTGGGTCCCAGGTTCGAATCCTGGGTCTGGCAAGTACAAAAATTGTTTTTCAATTTGTGTGTGTCAGGGTATGGACCTAATAGGTTGAGCAAGTGGCTGACATCCATTTCTCGTAAAAAACAAAATCTGTCAATACAAACCTCCACTCTGTGGAGGCCCATATGATCCTATCAGGATCGGACATGGTCGAAAAAAAAAAAAAAAAAAAATTATGGTGGATCTCAATAGCCTACCTCCACCCTTCGCTACTGATATCTAGTATATAGGGGAGAGCAGGTAGGATTCGTACACTTTTTACTCTAAATCGTATAAAAACAAAACTGTAAGATATTTTAAAATAACTTTAATGTTGCTATATATCCAATATATTTGGCTTTAATAATAGTGAAGTGTAGTTTAGATACAAATCAGCATGGCAAAGCTACGGTAACTTTTCTGAAAAATGGAAAACGTACGAAACTACCCCACACGTGGGGTAGCTTCGTACATAGTGTGGGGCACATTCGTACATAATGGGGAACCTTCGTACAGTCAAAGAAAATGCTATTTATTCAATGTAATATAATCATGTATTGAGATCAAAGCTAACACAGAATCAGCCTGCATGTAATAATAATTAACAGTTATTATTGTTAAGTGCTTATAACTACTTAGGCATACAAGCATAACACTTTTATTTATTTTTTTGTTAATAAAGGTACGAATAAATCAACATTATAAAATTTACTATTAAAGTAATAGGTCTTAATCTTATGTATTTAATAGTTGTACTATCCAACATTATACATAGATAGGTCTTTTTCGAAGCTAAATATTATCCGGGCTGTTCTTGCTGTAAAAGCAGATTTTGTTAGCGGGAAAACACATACCACATCTGATATGTAAACTGTTCCTTCATCTTTGGTAGTGGGAAAGACAAATTTCCAGGTATGAGGCTTCTTCCTCAAAAATGAAACTTTGTATTCAACGGGACTATATTTTTTAAGCACTTGTCCAAGATAATATAAAACGGTCTTTGTTTTCTTGAACTCTACTATCACAAAGCGTTCTTCTTTGATGTTCTCTGACGTAACTGGAGTTTCATTCTCAGTATCCGATCTTTAAACGTCTCTTCGATGGGAGAACAAGAACTTTCTCTTAAACTCATATTAGCCTCAACCTCACAATCAGTTTCATCCTGACTATCAGTCTTTACAGTTTTATTTTGCCTCTTTGGTTTAGTTGTCCCTGAAGTTTTCTTCTGTCTCTTTGTTTTGGTTCTTGTACCTGACAGTAAATGTAATGCTCGCTTCATCTCCTTAGCCCTTTGTTTCCTCTCTTGCTCTTGCTTCTTCAACTTTTTTGCTTTTTCTATTTCTTCTAGTCTATTTTTTTCAGGGGTATCTGTATATATTCTCGATTTTCCTGGTTATTAATCCTACAGTTGATGAAGATGCAGGCACAGTTGTAGGTGATAGCAAGGAGGGTGATAATGGCGCTGAACTCCATGGAAGATCTTGTTGAGTAATCTCTGTTTCTGCAGGTAGAGTTTCTGGCACATTGGCATCTTGGCCCGCTGTAGAAGTTGATTGTCCACCTTACGTAGATTCTAACGGCTGCATCTTGCATCATTGCATCTTCATCAACGTCTCTTGTTCTTGTCCCCTTTTTCACATATATTTGCGGCATGGTTCTGTAACAATAATATTTTTGGTGAACAATCTTTCTACTGCCACGCAGTTAGGAATGAGGAGCATTCGTACAGTACGAATCTACCCCACTCATAACTGCACGAAGGTACCCCAAACCGAGAAATCAACAAATTAATTGAAAATAAAAATAGCCGCTATAGTTAGCCTAAAATGACTATTTACTTATTAAACGAAGTTATCACTTCATAAACTATATTAAGTCACTTATAACATTCGTGCAAAACTTATAACAGTTAAGCGTGTTCAAAAGTGAATACAAAAAATACTTACGTAGAGCGAAAACACGTATCGGCGTGCTCCGTCGAAGCTGTTGGCCGCACTGATGCCCTGCCCCGCAGTTACACTATGAGTATGAGCGGGAGTCACACACACAAACGCGAGCACGCCAATGAATTGGATAGTGAAGATATCGCCACTGTACGAATGCTCCCTGTGTACGAATCCTACCTGCTTTCCCCTAGTAGTATGATAAACTGACTATGAATCACTTTTTAAACAAAAACATTCCTGAAAAAACAAACCTTGAAAAACCTTAGAAACACACCAATCAAGTAGCAACATTTCTAGAAAAAATGTTGCTCACATGTTTCACTGTTCGGAGTGAATGATGACAGTTTGAATCCCATTCGACCTAATTTTTATTTTAGTATTTTCTAATAAGTGTTGACATTGTCTTTTTATAACAGACAACTATACCTACGCTGCAAGCTATGCCCTCGCTCATAAAGTCAATTTGAGACGCATTCGGGTCACTGTGCCTGCCCCAAATGCACAAAGTTAATACTCCTGTCCCGTGCACGCATCGTACAAGGACTGAAATAATATTTAGATGCATTCTAAATACTCCAAAACTCTTTTCACCCGCGTTGTACAAATACAATATTGTATACCTACATAAGTTTGTAATTTCTACTGTACATCAATAAATTCAATCAGTTCACCATAATCAGTGTTCATCCTGAAGCAACCCTCCTCCACTAAAAACATTCAACGCTCTCCTGCAATTCCACACCGTATTCGCATGGAGACACGAGGGCAGTTTCTTAGTACTTACCTATGTTTCTGAGGTGTTTCAAAATGGTGAATTTTTAATAACATAAAGCTAACATAATATGTACCTAAATCTTGTGTGTATTCAGTATTAAATAAAAAAATAATGATATTTTGTTATTTTGAAAAATAATCTATTCTATTTTGGCAGCCTTCATAGTATGAGTAAACTACTAGTTTCTCAGACCAGGGGTTCCAGATTTGATTCCAGGGATTTTTTTCCTTCGTTGCCCGTTGTAGTGTTAAAAAAATCACCAATCATAAATTTATATCTGAAATAATATAATTGAACAATGTCCAAGTACGCACTGTTCTGTTCGGCTACCCAGCGTTGACCTCCCTCCAACAAACACTCTTCGCTACTGGAAAACATAACGCATAGTTAAATAATATAAAATATAATTTTATATTACTTATGCCAAAGCTCGATTCGACTCAAATAAAAAATATTATTGTTAAATGCATTTTTATCGTCATTAATATTTCTTATATTAAATAAAAACACATTAAAACTATGAATAAGTCAAAAATTTCTCTCACGCCTCCAAGTGAACTTATCTAACTGCATGGTAAAAATAATCATAGTAAAATATTACTTATGTAATTCTTTGCCTTCTATGTATGCTACTTTTAAAGCTTTTTTATTTTAATTTGGAGGTTATGTTTTTATACGTTTTACATAATATTATATTGTATTGATTAGTAGTTAAAACAATTTTAAATTTACATTTTTCAGAAAATTATATTACATATGTTGCATGATTTGTAACTCTACCGCTAGATGTCGCCGCTAATACAACAGCTACTTTTCATTTATTTTTTCTGATCAAAGGGAACAAAGTTAGAATTTTTAGTCTCAAGTTATATGCAAATTCATTAGGAAAAAATCTTAGAACAGACTAACCGCAAAAGATCTTGAACAATTTTACGTACACATGTCATCACCTACTCAGGAAGAGTATTTTTACTAAACCTACTCTCAAATAGTGGTGGTTTTAGGTACATAGAGGTCTGAGGCACTGACAAGTTTGGAGGCCTCCCCATATAATTTTTTTAAACTATGATGGTACTTTCTAACGTAGCGACCGCATCGTCTGCATTTTGGAAAACCGCTATTGATATTCAGTTGTAATGATCGCATTCATTCCTTCGTTTGTCGTCCTAATGGCATTGTGCCACCCCTAAACAATGCACTAGTGATGTGACAGAGTACCTACGAAAGATGCAATTTACTACATTTTAGTGTTTCAAATAATCAATACATTAAGTACCTACACTATGTGCGTTACATTGTACGATCAAATTTATTCTATTTGATACTATTATTACATTCATATTATTTTATGATTTCTTTGAGTCATTCATTGTTTAAATAAAAAACGTTTTTTCTGAAAAAACATATTGTAGGTAGGTATAACTTTAAATCCTTTCAATTCTCTACCTACCAGAGGCACCTAGCGGAAAAATACGAAGCTTGCAATTTGAAACATTTTTTTGATAATAATTTACAATTATTTAAACTGTATTAATTAATGAATAAATGTATCTGAAAACATTAAATAGAATAATACTATAGATAAACTTACAATTTTAATAAAATGTGAATTTGTTAAAGGATCCCATCTTATTATTACATATTGTCATATTTATTATTAAAATTTAGTTTATTAAGTTTTCTATATTGTTCCTAAAAGATTTTTGAGTAATTCATAGTTTTAATATTTATTTTAAAAAACATCGATTTTTATAAAAATATAAGTTTGTAGGTATAATTTGAAATCCTTTTTATTTATATCAAATCTAGCTTCAATATTGGTACCATACCTAAATACTTTTTAGACAATTTTGACAGTTTAGACGGCTAACTTGTAACAATTATAATATCTCAATACATAAATATGTTACTCAAAGCAGCCTTGTGTATAGAATAGATGCGCAGGAATTGGGTCGTCGAGGTCCGGAACCCCACTAGTTTAGCATTAATATACTATCTACCTATTCCAATGGATAATACAAATAAACATAATGCATGAAAATATAATATTCCAAGATAGTGAAAAATATTTTTGTATTTAGTACTCGTAGATAAAAAAGCAGCGTCATCTGCTGATTTTTACTTCGTCATTTTACTGAGAGCCCTTATAACTTAGGTATCTACAACTATAGCAGCGGTACACATTTCGAACTCGTTACCTATTATAACATACTTAAATAACTATTATGTTATCAATTATGATAATTATTAACAAGTATACAATATCAAATCAGTACCTACGTACCTAATTCACGGCACTGAAAAGAATCAAAATATGGATTCTGCGGAGCAAATTTATGTTATAGGTACGACGAAAACATACTGAAGGTGAAGAGGAACCGGCGCAGTGGCGATTTGGGCACCAGACGCCCCTGAACCGTATTCAATTTAAGGCCCCATGGTTAAAAAATGGATAATAAGACGTAACCTATACAATGGTCGGATTAGTGGGTTCCGGGTCTGTCAAATTCACGTATTTTTGTTTCAATGCGTGTTAGCGTATTTCTCCTCAATGTCTCCCTCTAGCTACGGCCCTGACCATGCGCCCTAACAGATCGTTATCATATTTCGAGGAGTGACGAGATTTTAAAATGCCCTCAATTCGCCTCTGACGGTGCAAAGGAGCAGTCCGGCGTCCATAGGTCGCCAGACGCCGGCGCGGCGCGGGCGCTCGACACCAGATAACGAGACGAGAATATGTTTTTTCCACCGTGAGCCTCGGCTCCTTATCGTCTCTGGCCGTGCGAGTGTGTGTATCCGTGTCTGTCTATATTCAGTTTTAATCTGGCAGCGAGGGTACCCGTCTGCCGATCGTCTTCGTCTTCGGTCAGTGTCATTCGAGAAACGAACGTCAGCGTTGCCTCCGTAATCGACAGTACCTATACCTACTATTTTTTGAGGGATTATCTTGACAAAATATTATAAATTCGATCGCAGATATGTCAGAAGTCGTTATCGCTCGCAAAGAAACGCGAGTGTCGCAGTACGTCAGCGCGAGGAAGATTAGCTTCAGGTCAGAGTACAGATAGTTTTGTGTTTTCGTATTTTCTCAGCGAGTGGAACGATATATCAACATCAACAATTCTTCAATCGTTCGCAGTCCGCTCTCTCGGGATGTTGTGTCATCGTCGCTGTCCAATTCGAACGAACATTTCGGAGTGAGTGCCGCCAATTCAATTGTGACTATAGAGATATCCAATTCCGAACTCGATCGAAGTGAAGTGGAACCGAAGTCTAGCGCCCGCAATCAAGATGCCCGCTTGCGCGACAGATAACTTTTCGCACTTCGTGCAGTCAGCGGGGGATTTATCCGCCACCTACGACCCTTATCCGGAAGGAGTCAAGCCCAAAGCTCGCCCGACGCCGTCGCCAATTTCGACCCTGCGGAGAAGTTTTTCGAGCACTTTCTCTCTGATACCGGAAGAGAGTTCCGGTTCGCCCGACGACGACCTCGAATCGGAAGAGAGCGGTCCACTCCATCGGATCACGCGATACCCCGTCTACTTCATAAGTACGCTGAGGTGGGCTCTATCTCAGATTTTAAATCCTTCTTGGGGACAGATGCTCGTCGTGATCCCCACTCTGTGGATATCGGCCTGGCTGTGGATATTTTGGAAATGCGTACAATACCCGCTCAATCTTTTTCAAGCTTCGCAGGGAAGCCGAAAGAAGACCGTCGTCATGATCAGCGGGGGCAGCACGGTCCAAGCGCTCCACCTGATCAGAAACTTCTACTGCTCCGGAGCCCGAGTCGTCGTCGTGGAAATCGAGGGCCTCGTCGGCCTCGCCCGCTATTCGGCCGCCGTGGACAAGTTTTACACCGTCGCCAAGCCCCGGCCCGACTGTCCGCAGAACTACGTCAAGGCCCTGTGCGAAATCGCAGAGCTGGAAAAGGTCAACTATTACGTTCCCGTGTGCGCGTCGTCGTCCGCGTACTACGACGCCGTCGCGAAGCCTCACCTGGAAGTGCTCGGGTGCTCGTGCTTCGTGCCGGGGCTCGCGGAGGTCTCCGTGCTCGACGACATCGCCGAGGTTCTGGATCGCTGCGAGGAAATGGGAAAACAGACCCCGCTCTACGCGCGCGTCACCTCCAAGGGCGACGTCGAAGATTGGTATCGGGGTAGCGGAGACGACTCCGCGGAAACCAGACACTTCATGGCGAGCTGCGGCCCTTCCGGGATAAAAGAGCGGATAAAGTTTGTGATGCCCGCCTCCGAGGCGGACTTTCGTCTGGGGCGCGAGATGAGCGAGGAGAAGCCGTGGGTCGTCGTCCGCGACCCGAGCGGCGACCGCTTCCTCACTTGCACCACCGTCAAAGATTCTCGCGTCGTCGCCAACGTCACCTGCAAGATTGACCGCAGCGCGGGGACGCTCGCTCGCGAGAATAACGTGGAGATCGACAACTGGCTGAAAAATTTCTTCCTGAGGCTGCACGTGCGAAAGCCCGTGACCGGTCACGTCACCTTCCGCTTCGCGCGAGAGCGTCCGGGAGGGGCGGTGGTGCCCCTCGGGGCGAAGGTCGGCGTCTCGCTGCCGTACATTTGCCACCCGAGTTCCAGCCCGCACCCTCACACCCGCCCCTGTCAGCGGGCCGTGGGCAAGCTGATGGGCACGGTCCTCGACAGGCGGGAGGCTCTCTTCGCGTTCTGGGACCCTCTCCCTTACTGCGCCTACTACCGGCTTCGCTTGCCTTTCTCTAGCGTCGTCGACTTCGA
This sequence comes from Rhyacophila brunnea, assembly GCF_057557595.1. NCBI lineage: Eukaryota > Metazoa > Arthropoda > Insecta > Trichoptera > Rhyacophilidae > Rhyacophila > Rhyacophila brunnea. The sequence continues at coordinate 38,929,309 of NW_028232837.1, read as the reverse complement.
GAAGAACAAGAAGGAGCGCGACGCCCGTCGGCCTCTTCGCTGAAGCGTCTTCGCCTTCGCCCTCGCCTTCGCCCTCGCCCCGGGAGAGAGAACCCAGACTCCGTCGCGTCGTTTCGACAGACGATTCGTGTTAGCGCCCAGCGTTATGTGATTGTGCCCAAGTTTTAATGGTGACGAACGTTTTAAAACGCGCCATCCGCCCAGTGGCGATTGATATTACGAAATTTTATTTAATTGTCTCATTTTTTGTATGAAGATCTGCAAAGGCGTCTACTTATTTTAGAACATTACAAGATAATGAAGTACAAATAATTGTTTTATCCTATTTTTTAATAATTTTATTAATAATTTTATTTTTTTGTTAGTATCTACCAAATAAATTGTTATATTATGGATTTGTTGTTTTCTTAACTTATTTGATGTTTTTCTTCTTCGGTTTCATTTTATTACACTCTATATTTCTATAGACTGATTTTAATCGAAAAAATAGTATTGTAGTATGTAGTATCTATTATTTTATAAAGTTCATAATAATCATGTAGGTACGAGTACCACGTGCTGCATCATCACACTGAAATGAGCATTCATTGATTATAATTTATAATCATATCTAATATTAGGTTACCTACCGTCATACTAATTAAAAAACAAACACAATTTAATTTTTTTACATCATCCACCTTTTTTTCAACTGATCAATACTGGTTTCGTTCGTTAAGACATTTACAACCGAATGAAACTGATATTGATGGGAACTGACTGTCCAGTCGATTTATTTAAAAATAAATTTATCATGATTTAGATAAGTAGGGAAATGTATGTCGCTCCTGCTCCTACTAATTTTACACCATCATAATGAATGGCAGTTTATCTAAACTAAATCATCTTCAAAAGAGAAAAAAATAACATATTAATCAGTTAATGTATTCTGAAAATGAAATGGTATGAATAGTAGGTACCTATCTACTTATATTAAATTAGTCGATAGCTGTTTAACTAAAAAAAAACTAGCTTGTGGAATTTAGTATAGGTAGGTAATTAATTATTATTAGGAACCTATATCTACGTATGTGACGTATGTTACGTACTAAGCAAATTTTATTATTTAATTTTAAAGTATCTACAATTAAAAATATAGTAGGTACTCAACCTTGTCAACATTTCGGTAGGTACTACAGAAAAGTTTTCAATTAATATCTAATAATAATAATATTAATTTGTACCATACAATTTATTAGTGCCTAACTGCCTATTTAATGACCATTGATCATAATATTCATCAATCATCATACATATTTTTATTATAGTCGCACTCGCATGTCAGACCATGCGATAGCAAAAAAATATCATGCTCGGAACTCCGGCGGCGAATTTCTTTTTCAACGGTCATTATGATAAAAGATAATACATAATATCGGTGTCCCTAATTTCTTAAAATATTAAAACGTAAGTATGTAACTAATTTAAGTACATCATTTTAGCCCTTTTAACGTAAATCCAGGCCTGCATAATTCGAATGGAGAAACAACTCTGCAATTTACGGTTCATGTTGAAAATATTGATTTTTATATTTGTTTACCTATCTACTTATAATTATTATGTTTAATTCCTCTGAAAATGATTTGAGGATTATAATAAGGCGCCATGGCATCATGTGTTTTGGGAATAATTGTAGGTAAGTATTACAAAAATTAAAATGTAAGTAGAACCACATCGGCAATCGTATAGGTTTATTTAAATTTGACAAATAGGCACACAATAATTAATTGTTATTGATAACGAGACATTATGTGTTTTTAACCATTTATAAAAAATAATTGTTGATGATTGGTAGGTAATACGATAAAATAATAAATGTGTTATTGTTATTAGTGTTATTAGTTGTCCTGTGGAGTGTCGGAGTGGAGTGTCGACAATCTATAATTGAAGCGCCTAATTTCAAAAACCCCTAAAACGATTTTAGGTAGTTCTAAGAAAAATTAAAAAAAAAAAGATTTTAGGTAAGTACCTAGTTTTGAGGAAAATGAGAAAAAATCATATCTATTAAATCTGTCAACTTTATGTACTTATTTATTTTTTAATTTGTTACATTCTAAAGAGTATTTTGGCTTTCCATTTTAGGGGTATATATTTGAAAAGCACACCCAACCATTTTAGCGGTTTTACAAATTACCCTAATTTTTGATCATACGTATTGACGGTTTTTGGCGTTTTTCAAGTTCAGTCTTTGGCCATCATATCGGTAACAAAAATATTCATCTAAATACATATCTACCTCAAAATTTTTCAAAAACCGTTTTAGGGGCTTTTGAAACTAGGAGCTTCAATTATTCTGATCGCGCGTTTGCTTGCTTAGATTACTTTCTTTTACACGAAGATATTCTTTCAACATTTGACACAATCGTGTTTGAAATTTTTTCTCATGTACCTACCAGTAAGTTTTTTGATTATTTTCCATTACATTGTGCCATAAAAATAATCACGGAGAAACATTCATCACGCATATTGACCGTATTACATTATATTATTATTTTTATATTGGCGAATGCAAGACAGATCAAGAATTGAAACAACTTGAAGATATAAGGCATAGGACATAGGCGAATCGCTTGAAAATGGGATTATGGGAACGAACGCACCCTCGATAAATAGGTACCATCAGGTCACAGGTAGATTTGGGTATTTCCCGAGAAAATCTCAATCTCGAGATTCGGGATTTCCCGAAATGATGAAATTTTGAATTCTCGAGATTCGGGATTTCCAGAAAAGAATTCTCGAGAATCCTCAAGATATCGGGAACATTAAAAAAAACCTGTGAAAATCCTAAAATCGTAAAAACAGACAAATTCCAAAAAAACATGTTTTTTTTAATTATGTAAGAAGACAAACAAAATAGAAGTAGGAACACAAAAATATTTCAAAACATTACTTATTAAAATGGAATTTCAAAAAATACAGACTGTCAATCGCTGCGTCTGAGAATCGCGTACGCTTTTGATACACAAAATTCCCTAATGTTGCAAAAATTGCGCTCATTTTGAGTCGACTTTGGCTTAATTGTGTTAAATGCCCCGATCAGTCTTAGTAGATTTTTGGGTTTCCACCGTGTGCACAGCAACGTTTACATTCACATACCTACACTACATTTTCATCATAAAACATATCGTCTCTTGATAATGGCTTCTGCAACGAGCCCAAAACGTCGAGTAAAGAAGGAAGAAGGACACACGGCGGAAACCCAAAAATCTACTAAGATAAAAAACAACCGTGAATGCCTCAAACATTATACCCCGATCAGTCTTTGAACGTTTTGTGTTTTTTGTCCACTTTTTTCATATAGAAAATCGTTTTTTCAATTAATATTTGATAATAAAGAAATCCCGAATCCCGAGAAAAGATTCTCGAGATCCGAGATTTCCCGAAATGTTAAAAATTTCAATTCTCGAGATTTGGGATTCAAAATCTCGAAAATTACTCGAGAATTCCCGTCCGGAAATTCCCGAAACCCAACTCTAGTCACAGGTAAGTTTCCTATGATCGGCTTGCCTTAAATCGACGATGATCAATCATTATTGTAAGTAACTTCAGGCTGTGCATGATCATGTCAAGTACTTTTGCTGGAGAGATTTTAATTCAAATTTATTCATTTTAAATATATTGAACATGAACATTACAAAGTTAAAGCGTTCACGATATGTCATAAAAAAGTATTAAGTTAACAATATTTAAATAAAAATTCAAGGTCATTTGAGGGAAAAAACAAAAGTACATGGAACCACACCGAGTGAACTAAGTAGACCCTATCTTAAAAACTTATACATAATACAACGTTCACCTACACTCACCCTCAAGTTATTGGAATATATCAATATTCAAACCGATTTGTTTGAACACAGTTATTACCTTCCCAATTAGCATTACCATTGGCAGGTTAGTTTGGAGAACAAACGACGGATGCTCCCGATTTCTAAGAATAGCAGAGTTTCTATTTACACCGTGTATACGTTGGAAAAAAATATGTAGATAAATATAGATCTCTTCTAAACTTTAAACCACAGTATGTTCAGCATACCTAAGAGAAAGTCAGTCAGATAGAGCAACAGACAATAATATCCATATAGCCTAAAGTCAAAAATGTCTTCTGAACCCTCTCACCATATGGTCGTACTTCAACTGATGCGGAGCCCAGACAATAGATTCACTCTCAAGAACTTTAACGAGAACAAGAACAAAGAACTTTTAGTGACATGTAACAATGATTCCTACCTTTTACATCCAGTGATTGCCAGTGACGTCCCGTGGGAGTAGGCCTATCGAGCATCGCTTAGGGTGGCAGTTACTCGAATGGCGGGAAATCGAGAATAATTATTTGCTCTATATTATAAAAATAGCTACCTAAACTTAATAACCCCAAAAATATTTTCCATTAAAAAATGCAGCTCACTGGTTGGAAACAACATCAAAGTTTCAACAGTACCTACTGTAATTTTTTTTGATCTTCGACGTGCAATCTTGGACAAATTAATGTAATGAGCAACGACACGTGCAGATTTGCGAATTACATTTGAATTATCTAGGTACATAGTTTCGTAATTTTAAATTTATCCAAATATTTTCGCCAGTCACTCGCGAGTTTTAGAAGTTGGCAGGTGTATTTTTAAATGTATCTGAAATCCTGGGTAAATTTGATACTGTCCATTTGTATAATCATTAGCAACCTAAGCCATAGTGGCGAATATTTCATGATGAAATAATAATTATACACTATAATGGACTTGCCTATGTCTATTTTACCACGTTTTTATTAGCTCGTATTCTTGTTTGTCCAGTACAAATTTTTTCTTGTGTGTCCAGCCCTAGCAACTAAAATATTAATATATACGTGCGTTACTATGGAAATCAATATGAAATGTCAAAATGACATTTCAGTATTCTATATTTATTCAGTATTTCTATCAAGTACAAAAAAAGAATTTATTAATACTTATAATTGTCAAGTTTATATGATTCAACAGAAAATTTAAAAACGTGGTATATAAAAAGTTCTTTTTATCTTTTATTTATTTTATGTTTATCTTCTAAAGAGTAGTTTATACAATAATGGATAAATATTTTTTTTAACAAAAAAGTGAGCAAAAGTATTGTGTTTGGCTTTAGTTCTTACTGGATAAATGTTAAGAAATTTAAATAAAGTGCAATAAGCTAATAAAGCATTAGGTGGTAGGTATTACCAGTGGAGCACATATTCTTACATCTAAGGCAACTTCATAATAATAATAATATAAATTTATTGAAAGATCATTCGAGGAAGAAAGTGCCAATAGTTCAATTGCTACTTACTTCGCCATGTTCGATCCTGAGAAAATCATATGGGCCCCCACAGAGTGGAGGTTATATCAACAGATTTTTTCAACCTATTAGGTCCATAATCTGGCTCAAACACAAAGCAATAATATGTGTATTTGTCAAACCCAGGATTCCATTCGAACCTGGGATCCACGGCGCCATAAGCCGTCGCGACGCTCGGTGATCGTGGCCGTAAAAAAATCAATTACTAGACGTTTGTAAACATCCGCATCTCTACCATATTTTACCTAGATTAATTACATATTATGTACTTACCTATTAAGATATTTTTGCTATATAATATTAATATTTTGAAGAGATTTGTATATATATATTATATATTGGTAGATTCATTTGTTTTTATCATATACGTACCAATTACACGAATACCAGTATTAATACTGGTACTCAATAAGAAATACCGGTATTGGTATTTTCATTCAGTATTGCAATCCCTAATAACATTGCGTAAGCAAGAGAAATGTTTTCGTTTGTATAAAACAGTGACATATTTGTTGTGATTTGAGTGCATTGAAACATTGAATTTACTTACATAAAATTAGTTTAAACACTAATCCGTAGTTAAGAGCAGTATTTATAAAACTATAGTAATTATAAAAAATTCATCTAAAATCGAAATCAAATATGCATCATACTAATTAATTGTGTTGTGTGTGATCAGTGGGTAGTGGGTAGCTCTGTGTAGGTAAGGTTCATTTCTCAACCACATACCTACAATAATATACACATTAGTACACTGATTTATAGACGTGAACGTGATTTTCAACATGCACCCTTATTGTAATGTAGGTAGATAGATAATGTTTATCTAAATAATGATAATATTTGCGCAGGGAACTTTACGAGAGCACCTTTATTCTTCAGATGCAGTCCCAATGTAATTAATTAACTAACACGTGATAGGAATGTATTTATTCAAAGAGCAAAAAAGCTTTTCACAAAAATGTTGAAAAATAAATAAAAAATATAGATAAGTGATTTTGCAACTGACACCCCTAATAGAACAGCGAAGACGCTACACGGCTACAGTTTACGTTTACGCGGTCGGGATTTGTCTTTGGCGGGCATTTTAGACAAGGAAGTCGAGTGACACGTGTAATTTGGCGCTGCGTGCCTGCCCGCGACGTCACTCTCCTTGCTTTCAAAATTTCTTTCATCAAGGTACCTACTTTTCTTACCTATATAATTTATATTATTATATATAGGTATCTACCTATTATGTTTCCGCTATTAATTTATGATGTCGTACGATATAGCCGGCAATATATTTATTGTGTGCGTGCCTCTATATTATTTTATGAGAATCATCATCATCAACCGTGACCGATCCACTACTGGATGAAGGCATCTCCTGGCTCCTTCCACGCTTCTCGGACCCTAATTCTTTTCTCATACGTACGTCCACCGAATTTAACGAGTTCACAGATCCATCGGGCTTTAGGAAGTCCCTGTAGTAGTTTAATGCCGACTGTTACATGATTCCAGCGGGTGGAAGCTGAAAGACATTTCCGGCCCATTGCCATTTAATCAGTTCGGCGATCTCTATTAATTCTAGTGACATACTTGTATGCGTCTTTATCCATTGGTTGCTTTTATTATCTTACCGCGTCATGCCCAACATTACATGTCCATGCTACGTTGTGCTACTCATGATTTTAGGATTTTTCTCACATTTAGGCCCCATATTTTACATACATAATTAGTCGAACACTTTACGCTTAGGCGCAACTGGAGGTCACTTTTGAAAATGCTATTCAGACCCCAAATGCGCTCCATGTCAGTTTGATTATCGAGCAATCGTGTCATACATATTATTATATCCCCTCCGTCGATTGGCATTTGTTGTCTGAGGTGGACGCGTATTATTCTTTCTTTTTCATTAATAACATCCATATTTATAAATCTGCAAAGTTTTCTAAATAATTTTTGGAGTAGGTACGTGAGACAATTTTAGACTAAACCCAAAAACACTTGTAAAAAGAAGCGTGAAAGCCTCCATTTATACGATATGTATTTAAAAAAAAATACAAGACTCAATACGCATCAGTTGGTTTAATCATGGTGGACGTCATCTTCAAGACAATGAAAAAGTTAGTTGGAAGTCTCAGAGCGCCCTTGTGTAAAGCCATAAGTCGCTGTCCTAAAACTCCTAAACACGCGGGTGACAAAAATGCATATCCTTTTTCATGTGTGTTTGATCCACTCCATGGAGCAGTTTTTTGTGCGAATGGCTAACAACCGCTCCTCGTAAAAAAGTATTAGTACCTAAGTATAACCTCCATTATGTTCGCTCCACTTTATTGTTTTTCAATGTGTGTTTAGACTCAGATTATGCACCGAATGCATTGCGTTGAGCAAGTAGCTAACATCAATTTCTCGGAAGAACAAAAATCTCTTAATACAACCTTCACTCTGGGAAGCTTACATGATTCTTTTAGGATTAGGGTGATGTATCCAATAGCATATAATAAATGTAAAATTACTATAATTTTTAAAACTTTTTGGTTCAAATGTCTCGATGGTTCGATTTCACACTCCCTTCATAGTGTTCAGCGTTGGACGAATGCATATAACGTCTTATCCTTGCATAAAATGATCTAATTAGTCATATCCCGAGATCAATAATATGCTCCATCTGACGTGAATATGGATATATTTATACCTAAGTACTATTTTGAATGAGGTAACTGAGTCTGCGCGTCAATTAACGCCGTCTGTGGTTGCATTTTCATGTACCTATGTATGCATATTGTATACCCGCGCAATAATATTAATAATATGTCTTCTACATTATTGCTACGACGGAAGGGTTTACATGCGAGCGGGAGATCGAACGCACCGTTCGGTGGTTCACGTAGGCGCAGACATTAATACCCAAGTTATATGGATTGTGATCGTTATTATTGATTTTACATTTTTTTTCAGTACCTAAGCTATTATTCCAGTACTGCTTTCGTCGATTAGTACATTTTCAATTACCTTCTGACGATGGTAACGAAAATAATTTAGGTAGGTATTGATGGGTTAACATTGTTTTAATAAAAATATCTTCAAATAATATTATTACTTATATTAAAGTGATGCGTCCACCGCTGTCAAGAAACAGGCACGCAGCATTTTGAACGGTAGGTATGCCAAATAAAATAAATTGCTTATTAAAACTATTGTGATATCATTTCCGCATATTAAATGATTCAAATCGATCGGCATGGAAGGTTGTATGCCAACCACTTCCCATTTCCGGCATATTTACTAGCATTGTATACTAAAAATATCGATACATATTATTATGTATATTATTATAACTAGGTATTCAATACTTTTACTATAATATACCTACTTGCCTACATTTCGAAAATCCTATTTTTTCGATATTACACTAACAATAATTGTTGACTTTTCGTTGGACATGTTAATATTTTCTAAATGTTGATGCAATAATGAGAAATTAATGTAACAAGCATCAAACCTAATTAGGTAGATACAAAAATGTATTTAGATTTGTCTGCCGGACTCGGCCTCAATATCTGATGAGTACCTAAGCAGTATGAAATAATTCGCATTTTTAAACCATCCAGCTGGGAGACTCCATTGGCGATTTCTTCTAATCGTTTTTGATATTAGTTCTTAAGATTGGTATATAAAAACAACAGCTCACAGAGGTCAAAATGAAAATATTTTCTTATTATAATAATCGGCATCAGGGAATCCGGAATGTTTTATCCTGAGATCCGGGGAAAGAAAATACTGGGATACTGTTTCATCAAACATACATCCACCTAAACGAGGGGTCGTGGAATTTGTTTAGGTATTACCCTAAATATATTTCTTTACAATTTATATGATTTTACGATATTACCTCATATAGTTGATTTTTATTAAAATTAGAGATTAAAGCGTCAATTACATTGAGCTTCTTTACGAGCTGTTTGTTGGCGAATTTATAATCTGCCTGTAAAGTCGCCCAGTGTAATCATCGAACAAGATAACAAGCAGGTTGTAAACACTCTACCGAGAAAATTTGAAAGCCGGTCAACTTTACACGCTACACGCCAGCGTGTGGGCCTACTGCGCCTGCACAGTAGAGCGCAGTAGCAACCTCCCGGTAAAAAAACGAACTACGTTCTGTCAAAATAGTCGCTGGCTTGTGGCTTCTCAGCGAATGGAAAGTTTTGTGTGTAATCATCAAATCGCAGTAGCTGAATCGCCCGCTTTTAAATTCGCCAACAAACAGCTTGTAAAGAAGCTCAATGTAATTGACGGTTAATTGAAGAGAAAATAAACGCAGCGTTTATATTAAAAATAATTTATTTAATCTATTTGTATGAAGTCGTAAATATAAAAAGTATGTATTGCACACCATAAAAAAATAATTTTAAGTTTTAAACTTCACCCGGTGTCTGCTATTTTTTTTACCTGATGGCATTCTGAGGGGGGGATTTGTTTCGCTGCACACCAAATAAAAATCCTATAAAAATATTGTACACTTTATTAATTTAAATGAAAAAGATTATAGTATAATCATAATGTAATAATAAAATAATATTGTTTTATCACTTTCGAAGAAATGGTCTTCTTTCATTTTCGAAACGATAACACCAGCATTGGGGTTTTTTGATGTCAGAACAATTTGTATAAGTACGGTCTTCGTGGTTCATCCGATTTATTTTTTGCGTTTCTTCGCGAGAGGGAAAAATAGATATCAGCTAATTTTCGTGTGCAACTTTGAAAGCGTTTTGCACCACTTTACATCCAAAAAAACGACAGATCCGTTTTGTTCTGAAATTCAATTCGACACAAATTTAACGATTAATTTCAACATTTATGAATATAACCGTTTTTATTTATTTTTTACCATGTCCGATCCTAAGAAAATCATATGGGTCTCAACAGGATGGAGGTTGTATTAACAAACTTTTGTTTTTACGAGAAACGGATGTTAGCCATTTGCTCAACCTATTAGGTCCATTACTCTGGTCCAAACACATATTTAAAAACAACATTTGAATTTTCCAGGCCCGGGATACTAACCCAGGACCCGCGGTATTATAAGCCGACGCGGTAACTGCTCGGCTGTCTGTGCGTTTTATTAAACATACATAATTCGGACAAGAACATACCCAGTCCCAGTATGTTTCAAAAGGAGAAATTCAAGATTTTTATTGTTTCCCCAATTGGGGTGCCGGGCGAAATCACGAAGTCTCTCTTGTAAAATTTGCGCAATTCAAGATACGTGTCAATATTGCACAATTATTGCTGTTTGTATTTTTTTTATTTTTCGGGATTTCGGCTTTCGGGATTTCGGCCATTGGGGATTTCAGCATTCGTGATTTCGGCCTTGGGGATTTCGGCTTTCGGGATTTAGGCTTTCGGGATTTCGGCCTTCGGGATTCCGACCTTCGGGATTTCGACCCAAACCCCCCCCCAATTGGGGTAATTTACACCGCATCTCAGACCTCTCAAATACATATCCCTGTAAGTGCATATCAAATACCCAGTTCTTTCTTATCGTTGATCTTGTTTTCTCGATAAGTCGTATCCACTGACCATAAGAATTTTCTAATAGCTCCTTACAAAAATTATTCAATTTTATAATTTGTATTAAAAATCAAAATCAAAAATATTTCTCGGAGTGGTTAAAACTTGTGACACTGACATAGTTTTACTTGTATATTTATGTAGGTACTAATAAATTTTACCGACGAACTTTTCATATAATATGTACTCACTTCTCTATTTTGTGTTAGTCTTTGAACAAGGCGCTGTCAGAACATCATTATAGAGTGAATCGATTGCTTTTCAAGGGGGGCATGATGACTTTCACTTTAATGAAAATTGGTTTTTCGTATGGTGTGAAAAATTGAAAATTCCTTCAGTCGGAAAGACATTTTCAACGATGTAGCAACTGTCGAACGTTATAATATGTGTACTTTTCATAAAATTGTTTATCATCCGAGAAATTGCAACTTCTTATAATATTATTATTTCGCGTAGCTTATGCACCTGCATAATAACATAATATATTGTCCCATAAATAATAGTGTATTAAATTTCTCATCAGTGCAGATAATGTTACCGTGTCTAGTGAATCCACTCAAATCTTAATCCTACATTCCTTCGCATTTAACTCACTCTGGCATTAATGCGCGCAAGGATGGCAAGTAAATATTGCGCAGGCATAAAATAGCCTTTAAAATCTTTTTGTCGTATATTAGGTCCCAGTGTAATCATGAAAAAAATTATACAGATATCATCCGCACCTGGTATTTAGTGATTAGTATTTAAGTATAAAAATAATACATTTATTTTGTATGTGTCCTACTGTCATATTTTTAACTGTGATTATGAAATTTTCATACCTATCATCGATCTTTTATTTCACCGGTGTCATATTATGATGATGATAGCAGATAATTCATCTATATATTAAAATATATATATTATAATATAACTATCGGGAAATTATTTATATTGATATATTTTATATAGCTACGGATTTATTGAGAAATTAACCAGCCGTGCTTCTCTAGTTCACACAACTAAATTGTTTCAGATAGAAATCATATTATTGCGAAGTCCATCTCGGACTCATCGAATCGAACGGCATCACGGGTTCCGGGATTGAGAACGTTACTGTTGATAAAAAAAATACACAGTTCAGATTAGAATAGATTGGATTTTTTTGAAAATCTGAAGAAAACTAGGCTAAATAATAAAATCATAGTTTTTGGAGCATAGCAACATTGTGCCCGAGGTGGATTAACCCAGTAGGTACCTATTCGGAGTGTTCAAATCTAAAATGTTTGTGACCCGACGCCATGAGTGCCAAATATTTAGCCCCGCGTGCGAATTATATTTTTGTTATTAGGGTGAAACCCCACCGTGAGTATATGTAGGTATATCCGAATGCGAGAGGTAAACAGCAGTATGTCTAAATTCGGTGAAAATTACTTAAAATTGTATTGAAAATTTAATTTTTCGTCTTCTATATCTATACCATGATAACTAGTGGTCACTCATAATATCTTTAATAATAAAGACCATGAATATATATTCGAAAAATATTGGTAGGTAGGTACCTTAAATCTCATCACCAAAAATATGTTAAATCCGCGAAACATTTCGTACTTTTGTAAAGTTGTCAATTTATTTGGACTTGTCTCTCGCATACAGATATTTAGACACGGCTCTGACTTGCAATGAAAACTGTATTTCAATTATTGATTGTTGAATATTTGGCATTTGCTATACGAGTAGAATGGCATTAACATTTTATCAATCTGAAATACCTAAATAGAAATCGCTCGGACTCTAAAGTCCGTTTCAGACGGGACACCGATGTCGCGCTCGATATAATATAGGAGGCTTTGTATTCGAATAAAGGGGCATTTGTATTATGTTTATGAACGCCTAGAGCTTATGAGTCAATGCATAATTTCGCGTTATAAATTAGAACATAAAACTGGCTGCGGTAATAAAAACAAGTGTATTGGCGGCTTGAGAATGTAGCGGCCGACGAAAAGGTGTACCGGACACGCGTTGACTCATTAGCTCTGGGGCGTTCATAAACATAATACAAAGGCCCACTTATTCGAATACAAAGGCCTCCTATAGTATATTGAGCGCGACACCGGTGTCCCGTCTGAAACGGGCCTAAGGAGGTGAACGAGGAGTGCTCTGGTAATAAATCATCATGATGTCCGCCAATAAAATGATTACAATTTTCATTGCCTATTAATATTGATGATAGACGACTCGAATTTGTACCTAATATTATTATCATTAACTAAGTAAAATAGAACATTTTGAGCATAAAACGACAAATTTTTTTACGCGTTACAGTTTGCTAAATAAAAAAAACTAATAAAGTTCGAAATATATTTTTATCTAGGTTAGGGTTTTTTGATTTATTTTGGTTTGTATAAAAAATAAAATTGCATCAAATAACAATAGGTGCATATTATTTAAATGATGCTTATTTGTAAAGAGTGCTCACCTATGCTTACCATTGATATTTTCGATATGTTCGGTAGTTTTTAAAAAGAGTTTTAAGAACTGTGGCTTCCCATTCTCATAATGATTCTAATGTAATCTATCTTTATTTTACTGTGAGAAACTAGGCTCCATTTATTGATAGGTTTATTTATAATTTTAACTTTAATTAAACGTGAGTTCTGTTCTGTTGAATGATGATGGTGATGTTTAAAGACATCAGCCGTAGCAGACAGTACCTACTTAAATATAGAGGAGAGATGGGTGCCTAATTGAAAATCTATTTGACAACCCAATGTCGCGTAATAAAGTGCTGTCCATATTGAACACGCGAGACGGTCCGCAAATCCGAACCAGAAAGTGCTCAATGACAAATAATAAAATTATATATTTATATCTAACCTAACGTATTCCATGAAAACAATAATTTGTATCATAAAATATGCCGCCTTTTAAACTATTCTTTTAATTGATTAAAAGTATTTAAAGACATTTAGTACCTAAGTAAAGTATCGATTAAAAATGTAAATATAGGTACACCAGATCCAGATCTATATACGCCGTTGAGTCACAAATAAAGATAACATCATAATATAAAATATCATAACATGAACACTCCAATCGGAAAAGTATTGTCACCATAGGGGCAGTGAGTGCGAACCTATGGCACGCGAGATGATTTTGCATGACACGCGAATATTTTATTTTAAAGAAAAAAAAAATAGCTACTATAACATTTTTTTAAAAATACTAATAACCGCGTAATATAAATACTCAAAATGGAAAAATAATGACGACATTCATGCGTATTATTTTCTTTTTAAAATATTATTTGTACCAATAATATTTATCAATCATGTATAAATGATGTATAAATGACAAATTCATGTATTTAATGACAGATCGTATTGAATACAAATTAGCAGGCAAATATCTTCAAGAATAAGCATCACGTTTAATGTAAACAAGGAAAACAATGAATAAAAAGCGTGCCTTCGGCTAGAAACACGACGAAAAATAGAATCTCAAGAACTCAGTTTAGTCCAGTCAATCTGTACTTTTTGGTTGCAAAAGGTGGGGTAGAAGATTTTTTTTCCAAGTTGTATATATGGTAATAAGTAAAAAAAAACGAGTTTGCCAATTCGGATGAATTCGGCACAACTTTTGGCGGGCAAAAAACCGCAAAATTTTGGGATTTTTTTTGGTTTTTCGCTTATATCTCAAAAATTGTCAATCGTAGCAAAAATATTGTTTTATAATATTTTAAAGCTTATTAAATTTCCTAAAATTTTTAAATTATACATTTTTTTCTATTTCTGACCGTTTATGAGATATTTGCTGTTAAAAACAGTATATATGTAATCGAAAACACGCGTTTTAGTAATAATCAAACTTTAATGAGAAGAAATACCATGTTAAACTTAAGATCTTACAAATAAACAGTTTGGGGTTACAAACTAAACTTTATGGTTAATGGGCCCGATGTTCCAGATGGTGCGTGGGGGTGGGGGAGTGGTAGTGGGAGTGGTAGAAAGGGCCACATTCATATATCACCACCAGTACCGCTGGTGCCACGATACGAATCAGTACCACTTTTGCTTTAGTTTAGTCTCCATCGCGCGCGCAGTTATGTTTATTCTTTACATGTGTATTGTGTTGGGAAGTAGGTGCACCTTACTAGTAGTATTGATCGAACGGAGTTATCAAACGCTCATTCCAATGATACTGTCCTCAAAATAGTCATAAATAAATTTGAAAAAGCGATGTATTTGCTAGAAAATAATGGTCCCACTGGAAAGCTATGGTTACAGTATTTTCGAATGACAACTCTCATCAAACACTTTATTCAGGCCGAACGAACTGGTGACTGGAACCTTCATTTGAAAAGTATTGAAAAAATGATTCCATTCTTTCATGCAGCAGGCCATTTTCTTTACGCTAAAAGTGCCCATTTTTATCTTCAGGATATGCAACAACTGAAAGATAAATGAACGCTGCTGGATTTGAGGAGTTTACTAGCAGAGGATATTTTACGATACGTCGCTCTGACAAACACTAGAGTGGAATTTGGTCGGATATGACCATCCAACAAACATTAATGAAAACAATGAAGATTTATGGAGGTCTAACACAGTGCAGAGGCATAACTGACAGTGTTCTAATCAGATGGACTTTGGGAATGGTCAGTATGCAGAACATATGATGAAATGAAATTGAGTCATTCTGTATTGTTTAGTCCGAATCATCGGAACAGCATGTTGACGTGAGAAGTTCCCGTATTGACCGAGACAATGCTGACTCAAGTAAGCTTCTTGAATGGCTGTCATTACACTACCCATTTCCCAAAATCGACGAGATAATGTCGTTGAGTAGTGGGATTGTTGGAGTAACAGCAGTAAACTGCTATAATTCTCAAGAAGAGGGGTTAAAAGGTATTAATAGAATAGTCGACTTTCACAATGTTAAATTCAAAAGAGAAGACAAAATTGTTACCATTGCATCCGTTGGCGGTAGTATGAAATCAGGAAGCGCTAAAGTTATTGTAGCTGATCCGCTTACCCTATTTGAAATAATATGTATATGTAAAGAAACGGAGGAGGATTTGCAACAATTCTTTACATATGAATTAGCACCCTACCCTATGTCACTGTTTTCAGAACAGGGTATGAGAAAAGGGACAAAATCGTTATTCTACAAGGCTTTCACCAGCATTGAGACTCACGGCACCAACATTAACAATCAGTTTATTGTGGCTGATGGAGGACATCTCCTACATAAAGTAGTTTGATCCCGAAATTCATCCTTTGGTGACATTACGAAGATGTATTCGGATTATTTGACAAAACACTATAAGTCTCAAATTGAAGTTGTATTTGACGGATAACCATCCAATGCTGCATATAGTGGGACAAATTTTGTAGAAAGATTGTGCCGTATAAATTTAAAATCACACCCTGTTTCAAGGAAACACTGTCAATCAGGTGGACCAGAAACTTTTTTTGAGCAACGAAAATACTAAAAAAAGGCTTTTCTTACAAGTTGGCATATAAGTGAACCAGGCAGAAGAGGATGCCGATGTTTTAATTTGTGACTACTGACATTTTAAAAGCACATGAATTCAAAAGCGTAGTAATAATAGGTGAAGATATTGACCTTCTTGTACTGATGTTGGCAAGGGGACAATTCTTGGATAACGTATTCTTTCGAAAACCTGGAAAGGGAAGTAAACCAGATGTGTTGTTCTCGTCAAAATCGTTTAAATACCCACGTACCATTCTTTTCACACACCCGTTCAATGGGTGTGATACAACATCCTCTCTGTTTGGCCATATACAGATAAAATTATATACATATATATACAGATATAAATGGTCACAGTATTGAACAATCCAGATGCCAGCCCTGATGAAATACATACGTGGGAGCTGCATTGCAAGACTTTGAAGAGGTACAACCTTTGCCTACTCCACCTCGACCAAAGCGGCAGAAACGGTTAAAAAAATAAGATTTTTGGTGAATATTAAAATTCTGTAGGTTTAACATTTGTTTTGCTACCATTACTAAAAATTTTAAATTTAGATTAGTATTTATTTTCATTAAGGGGGAAGGCGTAGAAATTCATTATACTTCATTATCAAATTAAAGCTTTAAACATATTTTAATCGATCAATACATATCTAAATACAATGGGAAAAATAGAATATATTTTTTTATTTTAAAGACGATGGAGACTAAACTAAAACAAAAGTGGTACTGATTCGTGTCGTGGCACCAGCGGTACTTGTGGGGGTATTGGAGTGTGGTTCTTTCTACCACTCCCACTACCCCTCCTCCCACCCCCACGCACCATCTGGAATATTGGGCCCATTGACCATAAAGTCTAGTTTGTAACCCCAAACTGTTTATTTGTAAGATCTTAAGTTTAAAATAGTATTTCTTCTCATTAAAGTTTTATTTTTTACTAAAACGCGTGTTTTCGATTACATATATACTGTTTTTAACAGCAAATATCTCATAAACGGTGAGAGAAAGAAAAAAATGTATAATATAAAAATTTTAGGAAATTTAATAAGCTTTAAAATATTATATGACAATATTTTTGCTACGATCGACAATTTTTGAGATATAAGCGAAAAACCAAAAAAATCCCAAAATTTTGCGGTTTTTTGCCCGCCAAAAGTTGTGCCGAAGTCATCCGAATTGGCAAACTCGTTTTTTTCTTACTTATTATCATATATACAAGTAGGAAAAAAAATCTTCTACCCCACCTTTTGCAATCATAACGTCTTTTTTGGTCTAATTTGACTGGACTAGTTGTAATTTAAGTATTTTTTCCATTAAAAACTGCTCGGCACATCAGACGGTCGAAAAATAATATTTGGGAAATTTTGGCACGCGTACATAAAAAGGTTCGCCAACCCTGGCGTAGGGCATAGGCGCTAACATCTCCCTGAACTCCCGAAACAACCGTAACACACACATAGTTATCATTTAATTTTAATGAATAAAAGATTATGTTATATAGGGGCGCACGCTGCTTTTACCTCGATTTAGTGTAAAGTGACAACGGCAATTATGCCCGCATCTCGTCAGCGGATGTACAATTATTTTTAATTAACAAATCATGGCAGAACTGTCGTCGCGAGGACGCTCGAGGGCGCCGCTGAGCGCTGGGGGCGCGGCCCTCTGGGAAACGCTCGAACGACGATTATTCGGAAAGCCTCCGCCCGCGCAGTCATCGGTGGGCGGATTTTCCACCGAAACCCCCCCGCCCCTGAAAGTTTGGCATCTCGCGGCGGGAGAAAAGTTCAACCCCGAGCTGTTTCATCGCGGGACGCATTCGCGGGAGGGAGGTTTCAGTTTGATTTTTCCCTCTGCGGGTGAGGTCGACGCCGACTCAACCGGACCGCCTGTCACACGGAGGACTGCCGACGGACGTCGAACGACAGACATGCCCCCCGTAAGTACTGACCGTGTCCTCATATTTTAATTTCGTTTATCAATGCTGGGCGTGAAATAAAATTTGTCACATCTTTTTTAATTTATGAAATATAAGATGTGAAACGGTGTGTATGATTATTATAAACGTAAACTAATCAATCAGTATTTTTCTTATTAAAAAATATCAACATTAGAATATGGGCGGCTCTCGTGGTGCAGTGCGTAATCAGCTGGCCTTCCACCCGAGAGTTCTGGGTTCGATTCCCGGTGAGGACACAATATTTATGTGTTTTTCTCAAATCCTGGGTGTTTGTGACTGTTCAAAATTACTAACAACCACCTTGTACGAAAAAGCAAGGACATGGTTATTAATAATAATAAAAAAAAACAATAAAATGTGAATATTAAGACGTATCAGTAACCTATCGTGTGCTCCGTACTGTAAATACAAGAAAAAAAAACCTGAATTGTCGTTCATTCGTTTTAATATTATAGAAAGTAGTGTCGACATCACATCACATCACTTACCCATTGCTATAGTGCATTGCATAGATCAATGAATAGTGAATACATAATCCGGTGAAGACTTAAGAAAAATAGCATTTGAAAAAAATATTATGAATGATAATTTATTTTATTACGTTTCATAATATTACAGATAACTCAAATAATCTGGGTTTAAACAACATGTTTACTCATTGCGATGAAAGTCATTTAAATCTATAAATTTAAGCTCCATACATTGTTTTATTGTTTTACTATAATACTTATGCTTAAAAAATATATCGCTTTAACTTCAAAATGATCGACTAACACACGATCAGCTGCCAACTTAGCGTTTTTCTTGCCAGATCTAGCATTTTTGAATAAGCATCTAACTTCCAAAACTTGCATCTGGCGCATGGCGTTAAATCTAACGTAGGTATTTGGAAACCACAAACAGCTTAAAACTTTACTTTTCATCATAAAGCTAGGATATTATAACAGATTCGCTTGAAAATAAACGTGCTGTTCTTTTGCACATTATATGCTATAAAGAAAATAAATGCTTTATGCTACACACAAAATAATGACTTAACTTCTTATCTGCATTCATTTTATGCGTTATTTTATTAGTTGTAAAACACAAAATTCTTTTCGATCTTTGTTTCAGTAAAAACGATGTTAAGAATAATTATAACATATTTGTTTGAAATACCAGTTTCTAGACACTTTTGAATTTTGAGAAAATCTACCATTTTTTCTGCTATCTAGCTTATTTTCTTATCCTATATGGCATATTTTTGTAAATGACAGCTGGCAACACTGCACACGATTGTGCCTATTAGTTTATAATGCGTTTTGTTTGGTGAGAACGAAAACAGGTGGTCGCGTTGTGATTGTGATATCCACTGATATAGGTAGAGATTTGATTAGCGATGAGTGAACGATTACATTTGACACACTTGCGTGACAACCGAGAGCTGTCATCTGCCTTTTGACGAGATAAGCGTGTGAAATGAGCATACATAAATACAATAATTACACCACTATGTACACTTTAATTACTATCATGACGAGGCTGGTTTGTAAGCAACTGCAGAACCGCATCGCTGTCAGCTGTTGCTGTTGTATCATGTCACTTGTCAATCGTGCACACCTGGACCTGCATGCGGTGTTTCTAAAAACAAAATTTTACTATTTTATAATAGTGTGAGAAATAAACGGGCCCGTTGTAAATAACTATTTGTACTAATCAATGTAGGTACTTGTACAAATGATTAGATATTAAGCTCACTTGACTCGCGGTTGAGTAATCGCCCCCTGAAAAATTCTGGAAAATTATTATTGGTACCTACTACTAATATGCCTATATAAAAATAATATTTTTTTAAAAATAACAATTTCATCCAACAATGAAAACGCAGCGTTGTCTTCGTCCAAACGTAGGTACATACAAATCAAGTGAAAGTTATTAAAGCTTTCTATAATAGAGAGAGTGAGAACGCATTATGGAATCTGTAAAGGATTGCATTCGTGAAAATCCTAAATCGTTTTGAGGTTATATAAAATCATTAAGAAGGAATGGTGGATTTGCCAATTCGATGATGACTTGGAAGGGCGAAAAGGTGACTGGACATCAGAAGCATTCGATGGTCACTTCAGGTCCATCTACGCAAGCATTATCTATTCTGAGTAAAAAAAAAACAATACATATCGTACATCCTCCATCAGTTACATTTTCTTTTGACATTAAATTTTAAACATTTTCTGGTGTCCCTCAGGGTTCAAACTTGAGGTCATTGGTAATTAGAAATGCTATGTTTTTGTTGTTCGCTGATGACTATCTGATCTTAGATGTTTGTCGTCAACTCCAGCTTGATATAGATATAAGATCGGGACATGTCTAACAAACTGGACTGCAATATTAATTAATGCAATTTCATCGTTTACTAAAGTCTCACAAGTATTGTGTTTCCAATGTGTAATGCAAGGCAGAGTTCTCTCGCAAATATAATCTGAAAGGGATCTTGGCATTATGTTTGACAGTGCACTGACATTTAGTAGCCATACTATGGTTACTATTTGTAACAAGGTTCTACAAATGTGGGGTTTCATCTTGCGTAGGTGCTTCCCGGGTCTTTTCGGATAGTACGATATTCAAAATTCTCTATTACTCCTTAGTTAGAAGCAGACTTGTGAGAGCAGAAGTTGCTCTATTGTCTGGGCCCCGCATCAGTTTAAGTACAGCCTTATGGCGGAAAGAGTCCAGGACCATTTTTTGAGACTCCTTTACTTTTCGTTGTATGGATATTATCCGTGGCTTTATCCGACTGATTTTCTCCTAGGCATGCTGACATACTGTAGCTTAAAGTTTAGAAGGGATCTTTATTTAGCTACATATTTTTTTACTTATACGCTGCGTAAATGTGTTTCTGATAATTATCTTAGAAATCGGCGGCATCCGTTGTTTGTTATACCAAGGTGCAGAACTAACCTGCCATTAATAATTATTAATGCCAATTATTGGGAGGACAATAACTACCTATGTTCAATCAAACCGCTTCGGATATTGATATATCCCACTTACATGAGGTGATTTTAGATTTTCATTATTTACTCATATTACCCTGTTTTTTTCATGTCATGAATGGTTTTAATTTATAATTTGTCATATTCATTATAAAATTTACAATAAAATTTGAATTTGATACAGAGGGCAGATTCGGTAACCTAGGAGGTATTATCTTGAGTATGGAAAAGTCTAAGTCTCAGTTGTTGTGAGTACGAAGTCAGTCTTTACATAAATAGAATTATCAGTACTTATTTCAGCATACAAAACTCCAACTGTTATGCATTGCCTACCGCGAGTAGGCTTTTAGGGCTTATGGGTGGGTTATCGTTATGCCACGGGAGTGATTTTAAAACCTCTACCAATTTAGTATATTTTTCATTCATAAGTTTCATTTCAAATAATCGATAGGCTATATTTTTATTTTAGTACGTTGTATTTTATGAATATCTATATTTATCAATAAAATGTAGTTTCACAGGTTCATTGAAGGCTATTTTTGAAATATGTTTAATTTCAATGTACTTATCTTGTTTCTCATTTTAAATCATGTTATACCTACACATTTTTATTTTTTATAAAAATCGATGATTTTTAAATTCAAAAAATACTATGAAATTTTCAAAAATCGTTTTATCATTTTTTAACTTAGGTATCAAATTACAGTGTATCGTTAAAAATGTTTATAAAATACGAGTACAATGTACTAATATAAACTGAACTGCCAAAAACGCACACTTTAAACATTTTTTGTGATTTTATCTTTTAACATAAAATACTGAAAAATATATTTTAATATTATTCGATGTACCTATTGATTATTTTAAAGAAAGTTATCAATAAAATTTCTGGAATCGCTGGTTTTGCTAATAGCATTTCAGCTCCTGAAAACTACAATAAATCTACACTAAAATTAGTTTGATTTTTTTTATTTATTTAATAATTTAATTTTTTTATCACAAAAATATAAAAATGTCTTATTTTTATTTAGTAGGTAATTCTGTATTTTACATATGCTAACATATTATAAAAGAAATAAAGGTAGGTAGTTAAAATATAAAAAAAAACAAAAAAAAACACAAAATCAAAGTATCACAAAAATCGCCCACTGTGTCTGTGACTGTGGCACAATGCGCCCTCACTTCCCCTATGATGTGCCTACCTGTTTAAAGATTACAGATTGGTTTAACATTAAAATAACATAATTAGGCACCTTTAAGTGATGACCTGCATACCTATCTACCGAAGTCGACTGTTGTTATCGAAAATTGGCGATAGAAATCATTTGATTTCATTTTTTTCGCTCTACACGTAAATCAGTAAATTTTAGAACGAAACGGTAATTTAAAATATATTAATTTCTACAGGTCGTCTTATTAGTTGATAACCATTTCGGTTGCGGTGCCATTAGCAACACTACAAAACTAAACAATATGTCTCTGCTTAAATTTTTAACTCACATAAAAAGACGAAAACTTATCATTCGCTCACATGACATCATTCAAGAATATTACCCTGCTACTCGGATACAGTATTAACTTAATTAACAATCAGGATCTTAAATGTACTCTGGCTGTATAGATGAGTTTCCGTACCCCGGGCGTTATCATTTGTAAATCGTTCAATTAAAACCACACGGGTGCATGCAAATTAACAAAATGGATACATTTGATAGAAGGTCTCGACATTTAATAAGTAGGAAACCATATAAATTATAAACTGTCGACTTTGAAGTGCATTCATTTGTAATTCGCCAATATCGCTAAATACCTACCTACATTAAATTTTCAGATCCTCAATAAGGATTCTAACTCCAAAAACGCAGGACTACGGCAATATTAATAATTATTAATTATTTCTCATGACATTATTATAAAATTGAACGATAATAAAAGTTAGAACGGTTGCTAGGTGAAATGGCACTAGCAACTACTCGTATCTCTACCTAAATGATGATCATCTTCGCTTAGGAAATTGATATTTGAAATTGAATTATCGACATTCTCACAAAGCAGCAAATACTTGAATTTAAATGATTACCTAAATGTAAATACCTATCTAATCAAATAATCGGTTGCGGTGATAAGTCTAATACGTACGACGTTTATTTCAGTCTCTGGCTGGTCTCTGAGTTTCTAGGCACTACTTATCTGCTGGGATAAAATTATTGTATTTTGTAAATAATGGTTCGTCTAACGCGGGAATTCCCAAATTTTATTGGGTCCACCGTCCTCTTTTTGGAAAAAAATACTCAACGCCCCCTGGAAATCTACCCCTTTTAAGCGATCAAAATATAAAAAGATGCAATCACAAATTTGCGATATTTTATTTATCTATACACTACCCAAAGAAAAATATATTATATTATTTTTCATTTAAGTACTTATTATTTTTTAACACTATCATTAATTGACCACGAGGCCCGATGATAGTGTAGTCAGTGTTGTGAAACAGTATTATATTTAGTAATGATATTAGAGAAACAATCACAAACACCCAGTCTTTGAGAAAATCACTTAGGTACATAATATTATAATATTGTCCATCTCAACGAGAATCGGTCTCGGAGACCCCGGATGAAAGGGCAGCGCCTTACGCGGTGGACTACGAAGTCATCGTAACTTATCAAGCACAGAAAATTGAGCTACCTAGCAAAACATAATTAGAATTAAGGATATAAAATTAATATTTAGACCTGTTTGCGAATTCTCATATTCAACACCCCAGTTGGTTGCGAGGTTACTACCGCCCTCCTGGATCGCTCAAATGCCGCTAGGGGGTGGCATTGCTTTCTTTGGGAAACACTGGACCCTGACTTGTTAGTTGTTACTTAATTAAATATTTAAGACTTCACTTTTGATAAATAAAAATCGATGTCTTTTTTAAATAAATATAAAAAACCTATAAATTTATTTACCTACTTATTAAACCTATAACTTAATAAAGTAATTTTGTATAGTAAACATCACTACAAAATAATATGTAATAAGACTGTAATCCTTAAACAAACTCACATTTTGTAACGTTTTTTGTAACTGTAAGGTTAACTATCTCTGATTTTAAATAAAATTATTTTTCTTTTTAATGTTTTGAGATACGTATTTATTAATTAAAACACTTTGAAATGTAAATTCTCCAAAAAATGTCTAAAATTGCAAGCTTCGTATTTTTCCTCTAGGTGTCTCTGATAGGTGGAGTAGTCGCCTTAAGTTATGTTTAGTTATGACTTTGACAAAAACTAACAATTAATACGTCACATTATTACTGATAACTACTGATAACGCGTCTAAAAACATTAAAAGTTTTTTTTGTTAAAAAAACAAACTTAAAATTTTTCAAAATGATGTAAAATAGTTATGCGTTTATTAAAATAATATCCAATTTTTAATAGTATGTATATGAAAATTTTCTTTATAGTAAGGTATCTTTGAGGGTTGAGAGATTATTTTTGCAGATATATTTTTTGTTATTTGAAAATATCGATTTTTCTGAAAAAATAGACAAATTACTTAGTAGGTACTTACATATATATGGCTTGATATTTTTATTTATATCAAATCAAGCTTTGATGCGAACACCATACCCATGATCGAATCGAAATAAATAAAGAATTGTTTCAAGTGATACGCATTTAGGATAATATTTAGAAAAAAAAGTTTTTTTTTAATCTTCAAAGAACTAAAGAACTTGTCATACTGTATTTGAATGATAAAATTATAAAAAAAATACTAAGTATAAATGTAGGTATACTGATAAAAACCTATTATACTTAACCTAATAACCTATTATACGCCTATAATACTCGTATACCTATAATTATATTTCTTTTAAATAGTAAGTTATTTTTTTAAATAAATATTTTTAGATTCCTACGTATTAATTATCTAAAATTAAAAATTTTACCAATATTATTTTATTTTCTTTTCTATTCAACTTGTTCTTCATAATATTATAAATGCTGGTTTTGGTTTATTATAATTTTCTATCTCCAATTTAATGATATTTTTCATACATTAGGTATATTGACGAACATTTTCCGGTAGAGGTATGTTTATACGTATATTTATATGTAACCGTTCCAAATTCAAAATGATTCATTCTGATATCCGCTCATTATATATAATATACAACATTTAAAAAAAGAAGCAAATGAACGTCCCTGTCGCTTACACTTGCATTTTATTCACACATTTTAAGATAAAACGATTAAGGTAACGCTGAAGATTTAAAAAAAACTCATGTCCTATCTTCTGTGACTCGCAGTGGCGAAGGGTGGAGGTAGGCTGTTAAGATTCGCCATAAATAGTGCACATTAAACTTTGTCAGTCATACCTATTTGTTTTCATTGAAATAAGACTACAACTTACAGCAGATGGTGTTTGTTAGTTTTTAAAAATCAATTAAACCCTGCGAAAACCATCTATTATAGTTTGGTTAGGCAGGGCTTACAGAATTTAAAAAAAAGAGCCAACAATATATATGTGTAATAATATGTATTCTTAATCCAAGAAAACAAATAAGCATGAATGAAAAAGTGTGCACAATTTTGTCGTATCACCCAAAATATACGAAAACTATTATGGTTTGCTAAACACTATTTGTAAATTGTAGTATTAGTTTAATGCGGACCTTTTAATTAATATTTAATTAAGTACCACATTTAAATAACATGCTAACAGGCCACCTGATAGACAACACGCCGGTTGCGTTGGACGCAGCGAATGGGTAATAAAAAATAAATACGTTTGACTAACAAAGTTTAATGTGCACTATTTATAGCGGATCTTAACTACCTACCTCCACCCTTCGCTACTCGTGACTTGTATACAAACTACGTTTATTTTAAAATTTATTCTCTAATGTCGGCAAGTATCATTTTTTAAACGTATTTTTGTTTATTGATTGCTACGAATTTTAAAACCTATCAGATCTACCTGTGCATGTGTGATGGTGTAATTAGAGTAGAGCCTAACCAACCAACCTAACTATTTTTTCATGACTTTACTAAATAATATTAAATACCATAACAGAAATATCACATAATGCTTCTTGTATTTATATACCTACCAAATTCTTTGGTTATCAGCGTATTGGGATAAACAAGTCAACCCGTGTCAGCATATTGATCGGCGATATTAAATATTCATTTCCCGTAGTGTCCAATTATGGAAAACTCAGAAGATAACTGACTGCCATGGTAATTTCCGCATATCCGTCTTTTTCACATAGTCAGCTATATCCGATGACGCAAAATCCATATAAAATAGCTGACTCAATTATAATAGTTATTTCCTAAATATAATTTTAAGATATTCTTTTGAGTGTGAGTACATACGTCGATAAATAGTGCATTACAATTGATTGAAAGGTAATTTGATTATAAGATTCCGGTAGAAACACATCGCATCATTTTGTCATTGTATTTATTATATTATACCGATTTAGTCCTGTACTTATGTAACAGTAAATAAACTCTCGCTTGTCCATCATTACGAAGAACCGCGACCGTCTTTCATCTGCATCACCTATCCACCGCCGAAGTAGACACCTACAAGCGTTTTGGACATCACTGCCGAGTAGTTGGCGAGCGTGGGCGACCTTGTCGAATACAAAGACGCAGCTCTACGTCAAAAAAATTCGCTATCGACGTGTTGCTTTAGCGTAGCCGTAGCCTCGCTGTAGCCTTGATGCTGCGACGTCAAATTCGAGAAATAACGTAGCGGCGCCTACTTTACAGCTACAGCACCTATGTATATTATAGATTTTCATTGTAACTTATATGAGTAAGTGCTCTTATATGACACGGGGCGGGGCGGGGCGCTGGCGATATTCAATCGAGGCGGAGTTCGCAGGTCATCGGGGTCGGACGCGACTGGTCGACTACGCTCGCAGCTCGCAGACCACTCTCTGCACTTTGTACGATCGATACCGGATCTTCCAGCAATTTATAATAATAAAAGAATTGTTATCAATATTATTAATTATTAAACATAGGCCGTCGCGCGTAGTTCATGTCAATTGTATCATTATTACTAATACATTTATATTGCGTAACATGTTATTTATAATATACTCACTTACATGTAAATTAATTTCTTTTTAAATAGGTAGGTATGTAATAATAAGTACCTACTTTCAGCGATTTGTTATCGGTTTATCACCTTTATCAGTTATAATGGTATTATCTAACATAGTCTATAAACATAAAAAATAACATCTACCCATTTTTTTCCAATCAATATTAAATGTTTAATGGTTTGAAACAAAGTATTTGTTTCTTCTACGGTTTTTAACTTATTTTTGTACCTTTTTTCAACTTCTTATAAATAATGCTCTAATGACACTAGAAGACTCGCATCGATCGTTGCGAGCAATCGTCAACCTTAAATAGCAATTACAAGTAACTAACTATTCAGATATTAATTCACCCGATGACTGTTTTGATTGGTTTATACTAATAGAGTTCTTTCACATAAATGCCAGTTCAATTTTTATATTGTTTATACAAGTTTAAAGCATACATTTAGTTGCTCACGTTGATACATCAAAAATATATATTAGTCAACTTTGCGGATATACTAAACACTCGCGTCTCATATTTTCTTACACACAATTTCACAAAAATGTATATTGCATCTTTGCATTTGGGCAAGTTACAAGTTGCTACTTAATTGTTTTTCTTTTTCTTCTTTTGACCATTTCCGATCCTATTAGGACCATGTGGACCTCCACAGAGTGGAGGTTTGTATTAACAGATTTTTGTTTTTACGAGAAATGTATTTTGGCTACTCGCTCAACCTATTGGGTTCATACTCTGGCTACAACCACAAATTGAAAAACAATATGTGCATTTGCAAGACCCAGGATTCAAACCTGGCACCCGCGACATTATAAGTCGACGCGTAAGCTGCTCGGCCATCGTGGGGCCGATTATTTTTATTTCGTTGTGTTCTGGTGTGTTAAGATAGTGAAAAAAACAGCTGATTTCATTATAAACGTACACATCAAACTGAGAGTATTATTTGGCATCATTTGGCGGTACCTACTCGGATGCTCACGACTCCAAACCGATCTGTTTCTCCAATCGTCCAGTTGTGTCTGGCTAAAACAGAAATATTGTTCAAGTCTGCCCTCGAATCGACGAACAGATTTAAAATAGGTTTCATTTCTCTATCCACTCTACGAGTTTACTCGTGTAACTTGTGCTCAAGACATTTTAGTTACCTATGTTGAAATTATAATTATTAAATAGCTTTCATTAAGAGCGTACTTCAGTGAAACGGCAAATAATTTTCAACAGTAGGTGCGACGAAATTTCTCACTAGTCGCCAATCGGAGACAGACAGCGAGGTGTCCGCACGTCGATTTGTTTTGTCATGGCGTCGGATGAAAATATTCTAAAATCGTGTAAAGATGACTAAAAAACTTTACGTATGTAAGAAGAAAACATGTCAATGAATATACTATTATTATTAGTAATATAACAATAAACATGACATTAAATGGACGCATGTTGGATTTTTATGACAATTTATGTCATTTGCACAATCCGCGCATCGCCTAGCCACGATCTTTTTAGACCATGCCTCAACTGAAGTATAGCCTTAATAAACCAGGCTGGCTGCACGTATAAAAACTATCAATGAAACGGTGGTCAATCTATTGTCGTGACCTCGAGCTAAGCTCGGTGGACTCCGATCCGCACACACGTTGCTCCGAGCACGTCGCGTCCCGATTGCGGTGACGATGCGTTACGCATTCGACACTCGACACATATTAGTAAGAAACAATTTATTAATTAGGTACTCGATGTACTCGATATAAATCAACGGGAGCCGAAGACCATGTTACCATACAATTAGGCTACAGTGGTTCTCAATTTTGTCCCGATCGCGGCATGCTGCAATAAGGGCATTCCACATACTTTTAAGACATTTATTTTCGCTGATGCGCGGTGTATAACTAAGTGGTTCATTGGGGTTTTCCTTCTCAAGTTAGTCATATAGATTTAGTACTTAGCAGTCTGTTGAACCTATTAATAATATACATAATTTGAAAACATCTCATGCATATACCTACACACTAGAAAAAATCGTTTTATAGAAAAAAATATACGACACCCGATGGGACTTGAACAGGTATATAGAATGTTACATTCTGAAATCGTGTGTCTTATTCGTTGAATAAAAGAAATAGTTTATTAAATTATTAGCAAGTATAAGTACGTTATAAAAATTAAATAATGGAGTAATCCGCGACGTCGGTTAGTGATTAATAGATTAATCGATACCTACATTAATTTAATATAGGTACTAAAACCGATAGACAACCTTATAACGCAATTCAATACGCATTTCATGTAACAATTACTAGTTAAAATCGTTTTAATTACCTAAGGCGCCCGTAGTTTAATTAGTAAAACATACTGGCGCGAATCCAGCAGACACAGGTTCAAGTCCCGTCAGGAGTTGTATTTTTTTCTACAAAACGATTTTTTCTAGTGTCTATGCATGAGATGTTTTCAAATTATGTATAGTCAGTATATAGAACGTTACATTCCTAAATGTTGTGTCTCATTCGTTGAATAAAAGAAATAGTTTATTACTATCAATAATAATCAATAAGTCTTATTATACAATCTCGAAATTGCTGAGCCAATAGGGCATGAGAGACATGTTGGCGAAAATAATTAGTAATTTGCGAGAGATAAGATTGTATAGAATTTAATTTTCAGCGTGTCGAAAAGAAGCACTATTATGTGACGAGGTTACAACTATCTGCTTGAATTACAGCAAAGTTAATCAGAGAGGATTGGCCTACCTTACTACCCTGTTGACTAAACGAAAAAAATAGCTACGCGCTTGTCCTTATGAAGTCTCGCCGTAAGCCTATGCCTAAACCTAAACCATACAATATTATTAATGCTGACTCATATTTACTACGGAAAGTGGACAAGCTCATAGATACATTTTCTTTCAAAAGAAAAATTCAAGTCATACATACAAAATAGCGTCATTGATAAATGATAATAATACTTAATTTCAAAATACATACTAGTACAGTATTATATATACTGAGTGCAGAACTATTCTAACTCACATTTGAAATATTTTACAGATGTGTTCTTTGAAACAGCTACTTATATAAATAAATTTATACGTCACTTGTTTCATCAGCAGTTCTAGTAAAATATTGTGATGTCATGTCAAAATCAGGTTTTTTTGTTTTTAGCGGTTGGCACTATGTATTTTAAATAAGAATATTATCTATTTACTTTTTTTTACATCTATCTATTTATTACTATCTGCAGAATGGGTTCTGCTCAAAATATTATCTATGGATGTCATGCCGCAAATATTTTAACGTACGCACACGTAGAGACTGTTAAAATTAATTGAAATTAGCATGAATAATTAATAATAATTCAAATTACTAAGACATTATAGTAGGCACTCTTCATCGGTGCCATTCTTGAGTGAATTTACAGAGATGGTGATGGTTCAAAATATTCTGCAAAATGACGAAACTATAGACTAAATTTGTCGCCGCGACAGCGTGACAGTAGGCTACATGCACCTCAATTTGGTTCGCGTTTGATACTAATTCATCTTCGTCACACGTAGTTGATAATCTATTAACCAATTGTTTCGCGGCTCATCAGGACTCGGTAATACATCGGAGGGTAGTAAAAGTAGTCTGACAAGCCGCGGACGGCGGAACCCACTTGCAGGAGCGCTGGTGAAGAGCATCACGTAACATAATTATTTTGTTGTTATTGTGTCGGTCGCTGTTTATTTTCCGCGAGCGTCTAGACTTGCAAGTAGGTAAAACGGAGATAGATAGGTCGCTACCTACTCATTAATCAAAACAACGTGAGTAAAATAATTAATTAAATCACGATATGCTCACGTGAAAAGAGATTATGAATTATTGCGCCTCACCTTGCTTTAATAAGATTGCGACCAAAAAATACTCATTTAATATCCTATCTATAAAAATATGAATTCCGACATATTATACCTACCATTCGAAAGAAAATATACAGGTAGGTACCTACCTATTTATCAGTAGCGAAGGGTGGAGGTAGGCTGTTAAGATCCTCCATAAACACTGCACATTAAACTTTGTTAGTCATACGTATTTGTTTTTATTGATCTAAGACAGTGGTCGGCAAACTCATTAGTCAACAGAGCCAAATATCAATAGTACAATGATTGAGATTTCTTTTGAGAGCCAAATTTTTGAAACCTAAATTATATAAGTAGGTACACTGTTTATTAACTTAATAAACTTTAGTTAAAATTCTAAATCTTAAACTATAGGTAGGTACACTGAATAAAACTTGATAGCATACGTAATAATGTTATGTATTGATGAAAATTAAATTGTAAGTAAGGTATCCATAAAATTAAATCATGACAATCACTGACCAACACTCAATGTGAATAATGGCCTTGCATCTCCTTGGAAAGTTTGGGTATCTAAATCAGGTTTGTATGTTGTTGTTTTTAATTTTAAGCACGATTCCAGGTTCTCATCAATAAGAAGACTTCTCATTTACTCTTGATTTTCTCTCTAGAAATCTCTTTACCAATCATAAAACTTGCTATATTGACATTATTAGAAGATTGTATTGAGTAATTAAATACAGAACTTGATTTTTCTTGACTCTTCTAAAGTTCCTCAACTGCTTTCTTCCTTCCAAGATATTTAGTTCCGATAGGATATTTAGTGCGAAATGTCGCTCTAAATTTGAATGCGCTAATTTTTCCCGACAAACAATACAGGTCAGTAGGTCATTTAAGCTTTGAATAAACGTCTCGGCCCATTCAACTTCACGGTTTTCTTCGGTTCTTTGTAGCCATGTCAAATAGGGCAGAGGGCATTTGTGGCAGAGCCGCACTCAAGGGGCCAAAGAGCCACATGTGGCTCGCGAGCCGCGGTTTGCCGACCACTCGATAACTGATACAGATGGTATTGGTTAGTTTTTAAAAATCAATTAAACCCTGCCCAAACCAAATTAAGGTTAATTAAGTTTTTATTAAGTTGGATTAAGAATACATATTATTACACATTGTTGATTTTTTTTAAATTCATTAAGCCCTGCCTAAGCCAAACTATAATACATAAAAATATTATTCTATCTATAAAATATCCAAAGTTATGTATGATTTAATTGCATAATTTTAGATATGTATAGATATAGATAGGCGAGTATATTTTGACTATTATTTATTATAGTTTGGTGTTCGCAGGGTTTAATTGAATTTTAAAAACAAACCAACAACGTCTGTAAATTGTAGTCTTATTTCAATGAAAACTAATACGTACGACTGACAAAGCTTAGTGTGCACTATTTATGGCTGATCTTAACAGCCTACCTCCACCCTTCGCCACTTCTATTTATTAGCGGATCCCCGCCATACCTTATAATATGGCGGGTTGCGCACGGCGGTTATAATCCAGAAGGTTACCCGGAAATGACTCCCATATGAAGGGAGAATTTGCATAGTGCTAAGTGCCCAGTAATAACGTAGCAAAAATAAATCCTCGGACATGGCGTGCTACGGCCGTCATATTGGAAAATGGCGAACGATTAAAAATTTCAGCCATTTAAAAAATACATAAGATGTACCTACCTACGCAATCATCACTTCTATAAATTTAAATTAAAAATGTGTTTTTATCCCAGCAGCGTCGTAGCCGTTGCCAGATACGATACAAATTATTCATATTATAATGTGTAAGTATTTTCAACCGTCAAATGAGATATAGGTAGCTGAAAAATTAAAAATCGTTTACCCAGCATTTACGAGTGTTAGTGTTTTATGTGTTATTAATGGCTACTAGCATAGTGCATATCCAAAGACTCCTCTTTAGTGGAATTATTTCTAGATAAAGGGCTATTTTCACTTAATATGTATGACAGGACTTCTCTTCTTCGATGGCGCTGCAGCTCAAGTCGAGCCCTGGCCTCCTCCGTCCTCCTCTCCTCCAGCCGGTACGGTTCTCCGCACGTCTTTTCCAGTTCCAGATTTTTAGCAGCTGGTTGGCATCTATTGTAACGTTATCACCCCATCGTGTGCGTGGCTTTCCCACTGGCCTTTTCCCCCCTTGGATTTCCTTCGAGGATCTTCTTCGGATGTATGACTGGACTATTAAGCAGATATTGGAAAATTATTGTTTCTTATAAAAGTAAACTTTCTACCTTAATCCAGAACCCACGGAAATAAGTGAACAATTGAATGGGTGACAAAATAAAATCAGATTTTTCGCTCAATTGCTTTTTTGCGTGTAGTCCAAGTATTATTTGAAGTTTTCGAAAATCCTCTCACGTGCAATATTTTTTATTGATTTCAAACATGTGCAGTAAAAACGAAACAATAATGCGGTCGGTCGATAGTGTGCGTGCGTATGGGGAGCCGTGATAAATGCCTGGCAGTCGATGACCGCGTATTCGTATGTATACGTACATATACAATCGACGAACCGCGCCATTGTTTCGTTTTTACTGTACCTACCACGTAATCTGCTTGCAACTGTAGCATTTATAGAAAAATGTAATATTATTTATTAAAACGAATGTTATATTAATAATTCAATTTTTTCTACAGTGTTTCTATTTTTGTAAAAAATCATCAGTAGATAGGCACCTTACCCATATTTTAACAGGATCATATGGGCCTCCGCAGAGGTTTGTATTAACAGATTTTTTTGTTTTTTACGAGAAATGGATGTCAGCCACTTGCTCAACCTATTAGGTCCATACCCTGACAGACACAAATTGAAATACAATATGTGTACTTGCCAGACCCAGGATTCGAACCTGGGACCCATGGCGTTATAGTCCAACGCTTAAGCTGCGCGGCCACCGTGGGTGTAATAATAAGTACCCATATTTTAAACAACAATTTATTTTTCAGAATTGATACAAGTATGAATTTTTGTCAAGTCGACGAGACCTGCTTTCAAATACAAAAAAAATATCATTCATTACTCATTCTGTATGTTATTGAATCTTATCTTAAGTAATCGCTGGCAGTTTAAAATAAATATGCGCCTCGTTTTTTCGAATTCCAAAGAAATTATCTCGTGATCTGTGAAAATGTGAGTGACGAGCGCTGACATTTACATTCATTTGTACTGCTCCGCTTATAATTTTGCGAATATGCCCGGATTTACCATACTGTTAAAGAGGCTATGGCTCCCAAATTGATAAAAGTCCGGGGCATGACAAATTCGTCCGACCCCTCTGCCGGATCTTGTCTAAGCCCATGTCACTTTAAGGGTGAATGCGGTGAAATGTGAACACAACACTAAAACTATTTCTGTATCAATATATCCGCCAATGGATTAATCCAGATGTGCAAGAGGCGCGTTCCACGAGTTCATATTTACATGTTAAAAATTCTGACCCACTGAGTGCATACACTGGTGAGTGGTGGCTAGCACTTTTACGGCAGTCGTACACAGTCCGCCTGTTTATTGTGGGGTCCGTCGACTAAATAAAATATGTGAAAAAAATCTATCATTTCCTAATAATTACTTAAGAGGACGTTCTACAGAATTGGCCTTGAGAATTGAAAATATGATTTTTTAACATGTGGTCCATAATATCTGGTCTACTAGTTAATATAAAAAGGTCGTGTCAAAGTTGTTTGTGTTAATAAATTTGCTCTGTGACTGATCCGACTCATATTTCACATTTATTTCATCAGGGCTGTCGAAGACATAAATCATAATATATATTTATAATTTTAAATTTTTATTTATAATATATATTATTTAAGTTTTGTGCATCTAATGCCGGGTCCACACTGGCAACAAGTTAATTTGCTGGCAACCTCGTTAGATTTTACGATAATTATTGTAAAATTTCTTAAGCAATTATGGTAAGTATCGTAAAATTTAATGAGGTTGCACGCAACTTGTTGCCAGTGTGGAAATGGCTTAATATCCACTGTGGTTCACGTAGTGGCATGGACCTGGGGTTAGCTAATTCAGGAAGTCAACACCCATGATAGAATTTTTTTCCAGTTTTGGTTGCATTATATTCCAAAACTCTTCTGTAAAAATCGTTTCCGAGTTTATAAATGGAAATTTCTCGGTGTACATAGTAAACAAACCTACGAATAAAAAAAGACAAAAAGGAACATACTGATTCATCGCAGTAAAATCTGGTAATCAAATTCGCCATTTTGAAAAGCGACGATTTTGCGTAAACAAATATCACGTGGTCTGTACGTGTGCGGCAAACTTCGAATGTGTTTGTAATTTTGTGCAAAGTGCGAATGTAAAGTTTTCAAATAATTGATATGGATTAATTATACCATCGTATTATTTTCTCGAAATCATAAACATACTATAATAGTATGTATTTGAGTATCAACCTATGTTCAATTTGAATTGGGTTATAATAATAATATACCCGTATATATATCAATAGTATGTTTGCTACAAAATCCACCCAAGTTATCAGTACGTACTTGCACAGGTTTGATTAAAAACCATGATGAAATTAACATTTAAAAAATATGAATGCTTAATATTATTTTGACAGCCCTGTTTTCTGATCGGCTTCATCTCGCAGGTGTTCATAAAATAATAATAATTCTCCGCGCGGCAGAAATTATCAGTAGTAATAATAATATTTCTTGAAATAAAATCTCCGATGATTAGTGATTTTTGCGAAAAGATCGATTTAAATTGACGTAGTTACGACGCCGAGGTCCTTTTTATACTGAATTATATTTGAACGGCGGGCTCTTCAGCGGGCCCTTAAGGCTATACTTCAGCTGGGGCATGTTCTAAAACGATCGTGACTGCGCGACGCGAAGATTGTGCAAACGACGCGTGCAGAACAAAACATAATTTGTCATAAAAAATCAACTTGCGTCCATTTAATGTTATGTTTATTGTTCTATTAGTAATAATAATAATAATATATTCATTGATATGTTTTCTTTTTGTGTCAATTTTTTCGTGTAAATGGGTAACGTTTTTTAGTCATTTTTACACGATTTAAGAATTAATTCCCCCGACGCCATCACAAAACAAATCGACGTGTTCACAGCTCGACTTTCGCTCTCCGATTGGCAGCGAGTCCGAAATTTCGTCGCACCTATAGTTGAAAATTATTTGCCGTTTCACTGAAGTATGCTCTTAATGGTCTTAGAAATCATTACGATATGATAGTTTTTTTAGTAGCCTTAGTCATAGTAATCTTGTGTATTTTAGAAAAGGTATTCATCAACGTGGTTGATTAATCCGAAGGCTTATACAAACCAATTCCGGAATTTGAATTCTCGAAAGGGGAAGCGTATAAAAGAGATCTTTTTGGATGCATTAATTTTAATAGATATAATATTATACAGTAGCATATTGATGTCTGTCCCTGATGTGTCTCGTGTCGTCTTTCGATCGGTCCGCTCCACGTTATACCTATTTTTAATAAGTCGTTATTTACATTATGCTGAAATAAATCGCTGCCATAATAATTAATACGAGTAGTATTCGATGGCGATGGGGTGTGGGTGCGGGGGTGGGTGTGGGT
Organism: Rhyacophila brunnea; assembly: GCF_057557595.1. Classification (NCBI taxonomy): domain Eukaryota; kingdom Metazoa; phylum Arthropoda; class Insecta; order Trichoptera; family Rhyacophilidae; genus Rhyacophila; species Rhyacophila brunnea. The sequence continues at coordinate 38,892,404 of NW_028232837.1, read as the reverse complement.
GTGGGGGTGCAGCGAGTCGCGAGTCGTGGATCGGGCTATCGATTGTGCCAGGCCGCGCGATCTCCAGCCCGCTCCACCGCCGGATCATCGCATGTCAGGATCTAGTCTGCAACATAAAGAATCTAGGTACCTACCTATCCCTTAAACGGTGAACCAGGTATATCCCTACTTATCGTATTTGATAATATTACATGAAAAAATACGAATATGTATAGTCAATAATCACTGACTAATAATCATGACGTGTGGAATCGAAACTAAACCAGACACAGCGAACACCGAATGTATATCGAGAAGCCTAGAATTAAGAATACCGGAATACATCACAGGCAAATCCTCAGAAATCACATAACAAAATAATTATAGATGTGAGAAATTTTCGAGTTGAGGATGTGGTCAGACGAGGAAGAAAATGCAGAAAACTATGAAATGTACACTAGGAAAGGGGGTGCAAAACTAAGACAGAGGACCCGTTCACCGAGATCTTCGAGAAGATATAAAATAGCTGGCACACAAATATATGAAGTATGTATCAGAATAAAACAGACCTGACGGTCTACGGCAAAATCGGCAAGTATGATAAGAGTAATTTTACTTCCTCAGCATGATCATGAAGCAGTCTTTTCTATTTCTATCCAAAGCATTGCAGCAGATATCGCCCTGTCAGCCTCCTTTAGCATGTCTGCGATGATATCGAGCATAATAATGTTAGACGTTTAGCACCTCGCCATCAATTTCGTTCAATCCGCCTCTGAAAACAACCGACAACATTCATATCATTTTTTTTTGTATTTTTGCAGCTTTTCGCTTAACATTTCCCCGAAGTTCGGCTTTATACAAATATTCATTAGATTACGGACCCAATAATTTCATGTTATATAAAGTGTTACTAGTCTCTCAAATTTTGATCTTTATTTTATTACACACGGATGAAAAAAATCGCATTGCGTATTAATGTCAATTATATTCGTAGGTATTATGTTTAGCAAAGTCTCGTAGGTAGGTAACTATTTAGTTTATTTTTATGGGTCAATATAAACGTTAGCTTAGCACTGAATATCCGTCGCTGATATATTATCACAATTTATAAATTTATAATATAACATTTAGTGAAGATCGGAAAAATGGCTTTTATCACCTACCCCTTCATTAATTCTTTTGACATTTATTCAACTTATGTCAATTAAGAAGTCATAGAAATCAGTTAGGGAGTGCGTGATTTTTGTATGAATACCATTGGGTCGGTCTTCAAAATAATAGTTGCCGACATCAGCACAGGTTATCGGTTATACAAAAAAAAACCAACGGCGATGAACTGCCGCGCTGCACACTGCCTACAGTTAGAGTCGGATCGAACCGATAATTCACATAATAAATTTAATTACGGCTTTCAACTTGTTCTGCATTAGAGTAAAATCAGTAAACTCGGTCAAAGCTCACTTGAAAGCGTGGCGACCTCACTTGGGTATCTGCTCCTGAGACATTACAAGGCGTAAACGACTGTAGAGATGCTCCACATCAAACTTAGTGCCTCGTGAAACGCTCGATTAAGACCGAGTGTGGTGCGGGACGGATTTTGGAGGGCGTGTTTGTGTTGTTCATAAATGCATAGGTACCACCAAAATCAAAAATTTCATTACGATCAAACAAAAATTATCCCGTACAAATAGAGCGTCATTATACGTATTATATTATACACCAAATTATTATCATTTATATTTTTCTTTTATTAACACGATTGAATTTACCTATACATACCAGTGTCTGAGCATAGTTGGTTATGTTATGTGTAGGTACTTCCATCCCACTGAAGTGAAAAATATTGATATTCCGTCATGATCTAAACAACCTTGAGCGCATATATTCTATACACACTGACATACGACTGCTTTCGGCCTTTACTGCAGCTTACTAGGGTAGGAAAGTATCGAAATATTAACACATATTGTAACAATTATTACAATAAGTTAGCCGTCTGAACTGTCAAAACTGTATATCACACTCTAAAATTTATCACAGCCAAGAGAGGTGCTGTTAAAACATAGCACTTAGTGTAACAATTACAACTAACTTATTGTAATTGTTACAATAAGTGCTAATACTTGGATACTTTCCTACCCTAGATAGCGGCCGAAAGCAGTCTTGTGTATAGAATAGATGCGCACGAATGTTTCTCCTACGCAAAAAATATAATGCGTACGCGTTTTCTCCAGGCATTATGATTGCCAACAGAACAGCCACCAGACATACGAATCAAAAATAAATTATTGATAATAATAATTATTATTATACCCGTGCATAGGTGTAATGAATTACAATGTTCTAGAACTATTATTTTTTGACGGCGACGCTCCTGAGAATTGGTCGCGGGCGGTGCACAATTTGAATACCACTGGATTACGGTGTACAGTGGCGGGCGGTGGTTTTTTGTTGTAGAGATTCTGTTTTTAAAATATTTACCCGTTTACTGTTTGCTACATAATTATTATCTAGTGAAGGCTTTTATCTAGTTAAGGCTTTGTAACAAATGTTGTCTTAACGGATGGACGATGTAGCAATTAAATATTACCTACAGTGTTTGGGATTGAGGAGTACCTCTCTTTGTAACTAGTAGCTCTGCGATATTTTAAATTTCTTAACGTTCTAACACTACTATAGCACTTTTAGTTAGAGGAAGTATAGTTTAGTAAAAGTCATAATACAATAATTGGACACTGGACTTAATGGCCATACCAAACCACACCGCTCCGCACCATTAACCACTCGGTTTTAATCTAATGAAATAGGTTTTATGATGAGTGAATAGTTCAAATCTTGTTTTACTTGTCAGCTAAAAATTTAATTCATTAATGTTAATCGACCATTAATTTACATAGGTATTAATGACATTTACCTTACGTACAAACTCTCAATATTAAATGGACATAGTAGGAGAATTAATCAAAGACGTGAATGCAATATGCGCATTTTAGGGTATAGATAACAGTATTTTTTAACCATATTCTGTTGACGAAATAATGAAGTTGGTATGACCATGATCAGACCCTGTTGTCTATTATTGACACGATCGTTTATTGTCCAGTGGATAGTTAAGCAACGGCATCGATTTTAACGATTGTTTTATTTGTGCATATGTGCATAATATATTTAAGTACATATATTTATTTTTTGTTTTCGTTTTGTTTCGCGACCATTTATATTGTACTTTTTGTTTTTGGTGGAAAAACGCTATAATGTGGATACGGGTCGAAGTTTGAAGTGCGTCCCTGCACGGTCTGTTTATGTTCCCAGGAAAATATGGTCAACCCAGTAGCGATGGGTGAGGGTAGGCTGTTAAGATCCGCCATAAATACTGCACATTAAACTTTGTTAGTCATATCTACGTATTTGTTTGTATTCAACTAATACTACAATTCTTAAATACTAATGCTACAAAGCTTGGTTTCGCAGGCTTTAATTGAATTTAAAAAAACTAACCAACACCGTCTGTAAATCGTAGTCTTATTTCAATGAAAACAAATACGTATGACTGACAAAGTTCAATGTGCACTATTTTTGGCTGACCAATAGCCTACCTCCACCCTTCGCCACTGGGTCGACCTAATGATATAAATTACCGCCCGAATGAGGATTGTGTGCCACGGAAGTATGTAATCGTCACGTCGCGGTCCATGGCCAAACGGTTGAATCTTGTTTACTCAATAAGTATTCGATTCAATTTATGATTTGATTATTAATAATACTTGTTCATACCGTGGGTCAGTTCATCTCATTTTAAACTTTCCTGTATATGTTACATAATGAAAATAATCACTGGAAACGAAGTGGGAACTTTTGTCGATTGCGTATAGCCAAAGTCCGAAGTCACCAGACCGACTAATCATCTATATTAATTTAATTGCGTACAATGTATTGCGTTCCTTCAATTATTCCAACACGCATACGTACTAAGTTATGTATTCATTTATAGTTAGTACACGTACTTATGTAATTACTAATTAATTAACAAACACAAGGTTAACCAAAGATCTCGAGTGTCATCTCAAGAAATTCGGATGTACCAACCTTATCGACATTACACGTAATAATCTTCATAAATTACTAATACATAAAATTACAAGATAAAAAGAACTTTTTAGATACAACATTTTAAATTTTTCTGTTGAATCACATAAACTTGACTTGACTAGCTTAAACGATCAAAAAATTGTACTTGATAGAAATACTGAATAATGAAATGTCATTTCATATTGATTTCCATAGTAACGCACGTATATATTAATAATTTAGTTGCTATGACCCCCTAGCAACCATTAATGGTATCGAAATAACTTATCATACAAAACAGAATTAACTGAAAATTAATTAAATTCTACTTAAAGATGGCTAAAAAAATGCATTGGCACCGTGTTCTGATATATTCTAAAAGTTTCAAATGTTTAGCTAGTCGGGAAGTTAGTTAAAAATCGATTGCAAGATGTGTACCGGACAAACAACCACCGGACAAATAAGAATACGAGCTAAGAAAAACGTTGTAAAAAATGACACAACGCATAGGTAAGAATAAAGAATGTGAGGTATTTTAAATTATCTTATACGAGATAGGGTAGGTACTTATGGGAGATTTATATGCCTCATTCCTGAGAGGATGATACCTTCGACTGTGGAGAATTTGTGACCTCCCCATCCACCAGGCACCCGCATCCTTCGTCTAATTGAAACATCTTGATATTCGATAAAACCTTCCCGGAAAATACGAAAGGAACCGGTTCAAAAGAATAATGATCTTGAAGAAGTCTGGTGTAGGTATTTGGGGTGAGAAACCCTCATCTAGTGATGACCCAATGGTAGAAATAATCTAATTAGGTATACGACTTTGACATTATCCATTTCCTTTTAAATCATCGCATTGTGTTTCAGTATTATTTTTTCAACGAACACAAAATCATTTTCCTTATAGGTATCATTGTTGCTGTACAACATAGCTTTCTGTGCTTACGATAATTTTCATTTTCACAAATATCGGTTTAAACAATATTATAATACTTAAAGATAAACCTGTAACGTCCACGATGTCCGAACGGTAACATGTCAGCCTATGATGTGGGTTCCGGATTCAAATCTGGTAATTCTGGTAAATAAAAATCACATGTGGTTTTTCAATGTATATTAACATACTTACGTAAAAGTAGCTTTTATGCAATAAATCAATTAGAGATTGTATATTTTATTTATATTCTAATAAAATACAAACTACAAAAGATCACCTAGATAATTTTAAAGTGCTAAAGTTTTAACATAAATATATCATGAACGTACATTTTCAATAATTGACCCATATTAAAATGTAGGTAGAGTTCATTTTTCAACTACTTACAATATACTATGCGGCGACGTTAGTAAAATAATACAATAATCCTGTCAAAACGTAAGCGTCGGTTTGTTACGTTTAGATATTGCATTCATTTTTCAAACACATGACATTGCTTCAGCAACTGTATTTATTTGTTTACTAAATAATGGCATTTGTATGGGCAGACCTAGGTGTCGATATCGGATCGCTTACATTTACGAGGGCTGTTTTAATACTCAAATGTTTATTTCGTTAGTATGTCATTGAGTAGTTGCAAAGTAAACCATACTCCTGAACTAGGTATATAAGTAATCTATCTTAATCTGACCGATGCTATCTGCCATGACGCATTTTAACAATAATTAGTACAGATGCAACTACGTGATAGAATGACCTGCTGCAATGCAATGTTATCTATTATTAAGACAAGTTTAGTGTTATTGCGACTGGCTACCGAATTCAAAATCCTCATTAGATACCGATAACATGGGTTCAAGATATCTTAATCACTCAATAATAACTTTATTATTATTTAAAACAATATCATTTATATTGAATTATCATCGTTTTATATCCGAACACGTTTATCTATCCGGCTCTCGACGGTACTGTGTACCCGGGAGGTAAATGGTCGCGTGTCCATTTTTTCATAACATTTAAATAATGTGTCCATTACAACATTAATATTAATTATTTCGTTTACAGTTAATTTGTGTGTACATACTACTACGCTTTGCAAACCTTGCAGTGTCAATCAGTTGTGGCTAACGTGTGCATCGTTGGGTAATTTGGTTTGAATGAGGTGGACGCATTGTTTGAACACATATCTACCATAAATATGGGACCATGGTTGATTCAGTATTAACTGTTATAAGAAGTTATAAATCGATAATTTCATTATTAATAAACTGTTAGAAATGGATAGTCTTTCTTCCAATTATTCTTATGACGTGTAATTGTATAGGTACGATATGTTATACCATCGACAAGGTACTTTCACATGTGGTTTTCGAGATATACCTATTATCAAGTGGCCACGACGTTTTGACAAGTGAATTACTAATCTATTACTAATTATTAATCTACTCAAAAAATTTAAAAATGGCGTCACCTGATTCACTACCACCGTGCTATTCTATACATACACATATAACATTTTTTCTTCACCAAAACACCAATATTGTTGAATAAAATAATATTATAATTAAACCATATTACCGCCGTACACTAAACTTGTAACACAGTACGTATAGAGATTTTTTAAAGGTTTTTTTCCAAACAGGTGTCTGAGTCTTTTATTTTTGAAATATCTGGGAGCTTTTTTTTAAATTTTCGTTCCTAAATATTGGTTCCATGACAAAACAGAACAGCCAGGGTAAAAATAAAACATCCATTTTTGTGGAATCTCTTTATTATCTCCTACATATTATTATCCTAAGAGATTTTGGAAAATACGTCAACTTTTTTATTTAAATACCACTTTGTTGATTATTAAAGGAATTCTCTTCAATTTTTGGAATGCCGAATCTACTTCCATTTGAATCGGGCACAATATGATAAAACTCGACACAATCACAGATAAAATCATTTTTAAATCGCGTTTTACATCCGTCACCATACATTTTCGCTATTTTACTGTCTATCTACCGCAAATTGATTATAATGTCGCTTAATACTTTCTGTTTAATCGAAATTTCAGAAATCAGAATTAATATTCCACAAATCTATTCAAATCTGTAAGTAGCACATTGGCGCACTATTGAGTTTTAACTAGAAATAAATACATCTTTCCTCACTAATTACTACGAAAATATAATCTAAAACCATGTCACTGCTTTTTATCTGTAAAACTTATAGACTAATGATTGTAATTTGTTTTCTTTCGCAAAACAAGTTCATTCGACGTGTCAGAATTCAAATTTAGAATTTGCAGAATTAATCGAAAAAATGTGACATTTCTATTAGCATGTTAAATAATCAATATCAATCAAGATGAGTTTTCTATTAATTAATAACAAATTTGATTTTTTTTAAATACATCTTTGTGGCTGTTTACGCACTATTTTTTATTGAATAATTACCCTGGCTACTAATTTCCATAGATATAGTCATATTAAGTTGCCATTGCAAACAATGAAATAAATTAATACGAATTGTTATAGTTGACAAAATTTGTGATATTGTATAATATCTACCTATTTTTACCATCCTTATCATCATCAATCTGGACCTACCCACTGCTGGATGAAAGCCTCCTCAGCCTTATTCTACTCCTTACTTACACATGAAAATCAGTGATATTATACTATCTATATTTATAATGCCATTTTTATCACGAGCCTTATTAAATCCACTGCTGGATGACGGCCTCTCTACGTTGATTGTATTCTTGATAGTCTTGAATTTCATCATCATCATCAATCCACTGCTGCACGAAGGGTTCCGCAACGTGATTCTACGACTATCGGTTTAACGAATTTGTGATATTATACCTATTTCTATCATCCTTATCATCATCGACCTGAACCAATCCACTGCTGGATAAAGGCCTCCCATAGCCTGATTATACTCCTTTCTGTCATATGAATTGCTGTATTTATTAAAATCGGTGATATTATATTTATCGACATATTCATATCGTCACCATCATCAACCACAATCAATCCACTGCTGGATGAAGGGTTCCGCTACCTATTTCTACTACTATAGGTTTAACGAATTTGTGATATTATACCTATTTCTATCATCCTTATCATCATCGACCTGAACCAATCCACTGCTGGATAAAGGCCTCCCTAGCCTGATTCTACTCCTTTATGTCATTTGAATTGCAGTATGTATCAAAATTGGTGATATTATATTATATCTATTTATATTGCCATTAGCATCATGAGCCTGAATCAATCCACTGATGGATGAAGGCCTTTCTAATTTGTTTGTATTTCTGTCGATCATATGAATTGCTATATTTATCAAAATTGCTGATATTATATTTACCCATTCATAATATCGTCATTATCATCATCAACCAAGATCAATCCACTGCTGGATGAAGGTTATCCCAACCTAATTCTACTCTTCTTAGTCACATAAACTGACATATTTTTTTTAAATTTGTGATTTTATATACCTACCTATTTATATCGTCATCAACCTGTATCAATCCACTGCTGAATGAAGGCCTCTTTAAGCTGATTCCCCATTTTTAGGTTTTATAAATTCCTGTTTTTATCAGAATTGGTCTATTCCTCTCAGATATAATATGTATTGCTTTATTATTTATTAACATTTGTCTCAATATGAATGTCCCGCACCGGGAAACTATATTGGCTAAGGTTAATTTTGAATTCAAAATTTGATTTGTAAATATTATTCTATTTTTTACACACATTTATTTTTTATAGACAATGAAACAAAACAATGTTTAAATTTGTTTTTTATGCTGCTAACCTTTTTCTATTATGTAAATAGGAGCCGAAAGAGATTAATATCTGGATATAATGGGTCGCTTTTTATGATAATCACATAATATTGCTGTATATTCGAATGAATGAGATGTATAATTATTTATCATATTTAAATGCACATACCTACACATATATTGTATTAAAATTAATATGTCATTGGTAGCAATCGGCGATTGTCAGCTGTTCTGCTAGGCCTAGCAGCCTGAAGTGGTGTCAGGTGATATTGTGAAGGCCTGACTCCAGAATAGACTACGCATATGACTCCAAATTTGTATTGGCAGTGACGAGATGCAAATCGTAAAACTAATAAATCAGCGAAATGTCAAAATGTCTGACGTAAATGAAAATCCATCCCGAAGGGAAAGAAATCATCTGTTTATTAGTCAAAACAACTGTTTATTAGGTATAATATACATTTTTTTTTTTACAAAAACGTTATTTTGAAAATAATGCATTTTTTTAGCCAGCGATTATTATTGGCCAATGCTCATACAGGTCACCTTGAAGTTATAAAGAAAGAGTATGAGACCCTTAGTAATCGAGTGGCAATAGTCATGCATGATTATCAAAATCAAAGAGATAAATCGAGGTTTTTACGCCAAATGGCCAACATGCAGTGATTACATTATAAAATTTTACATATTTACTAGCTGACCCGGCAAACGTTGTTCTGCCATATAAATGGATGTATTACAAGTGTGTGGGGATGGGATCTATGACAAAAAGAGGAATGGAGCGCTGTAGAAGATGACCGCCGATAAAAACAAAAAACACCAAACATTCATTTTCTCAATTCAAAATGAGTAATGATGTTCATAATGAATGAATTACCTGTGGCGGGATCTCGTTGTTTAATGTTTATGCAATATCCGTCTTATCCCTTCCAGAAAATTAGCGGATATTGGAGAGCGTCGTATGAACGGTGTGTGTCAGCGATGAACTCCAGATTATTTTTTCTTCTTTGAATTACGATTTCTCGCGTCGATGTGCGGTCGCCAACCATGCTTCCAGAAACGTCGTCAACAACAGGCGCATCGAATCGGGGCACGTGCCCTCCAGCTGGTGTTTTAGCAGGATTGATGACAATAGCGTGATTGTCACTTTGCAATTCGTGCATGTGTGATTTGAAGAATTTCAATAATTCATTGTGCTCATTCAATAGGGCGTCCAGTTCGCCGACGATGCGCCTGGCATTAGGCGAATTGAGGTTATTGTAGCCGCAACGTACATCCACACGATTGATGTCCTCACCGCCCATGAAGTAGATTTGTAAAAAATTATGTGGTTCGTTTGGCATTAGCAGCAATGAGCCTAATTTGTGGTACACTTGGCCTTTGATTTTGAACGTTAAATGCAATTGACCATTGCCGCAGTATTGTGAACTATTTCTGTTGCTCCGAACGAAGTCATTTGGAAGCATGAATTGAATGTGCGAATGGACTTCAGGAACAGGTTTGAATCTGGTACCGTACCGATGAGCAAGCCGTTCAATGGTTCTGGTGGTGTCTCAATTTCTGGTAGTTGCACTTTTCCTGATGCGCAACACATCCCGGCTGACTCATGTTTGAATTTGAGCGCATGACAATGGGGACATTCTTTGTCCATAGCACCAATCAGCACTTTCGGATGAGCGGAATATTCAATATCTGGCTCGTACTCGAATGCGAGACGAAGGAATGGAGCGGATGTAAATTCTCGATGTATTTGTTGGCGTTGTCGGTCATTTGCTCTGCGTGTGTTAACTACGAACCGGCGCGCTTGGCTCCGTTCCAATTGTCGTTGTTGATTTCGTTCAGCTCGTGCCTCTTGTGATTGAGATGCATGCAACTGCGACATTCTCACACCCACATTTTCGTTATCTTGTTGGATTTGTTCGTCTGTTCTTTCTGCTCTACTATTTCGCATGTTTGTTGCTTTATTCGTTCGACGGCCCAAATGGGCCCCTTTGCGTCTTACTGGCATTGTTCACTGTAATACACGCACACAAATAGATAAATTAAAATAAATCGTACAAAATTTTTCACGCACTGCGTTGTGATATGCCGAATGAAATGTCAAAATGACGCGACGCTTCTCTTGAATTATTCTCTCTCCATCTGTCTTTCAACAACATAAATAATTTCGTTCTGTTTTAAATACGAACGACGGTTAAATTTGTTCATACAGAAATACTAAAATCGCGATAAAAAAAATGGGAGGGTGGGGGTAGGAGGGTGAAAATTTGGGGTTATAGGTATTTTTTGATGCCAAAAAAAAATACAAAAAAAAATTCTAGCGCTATGAAATATACTTTACGACCTATTCTCATACCTCACAAATATACATAAAAAATTTCATAAAAATCGCTCGAGCCGTTTCGGAAGAGTGCGACCACAAACACCGAGATTTTTATATATATAGAGATATATAAAAAAACTGCATTATTTTCAAAATAACGGTTTTGTAAAATAAATGTATATATACCTAATAAACAGATGATGATTTCACCTAAAAATTGAAAATATTAAATATTTATATAGGTATAATATATTTCGTTTATAAACTTAAGTTTTATACGTACCAACATATTTAATTATTAAATAGATTTCATAAAAAATAATGTTTTATTTTTCCCCTGACTTCTGTTTTGTCCGGTTTCCATTATTTTCATGCGTCCAGAAAAGATTTTTCTATCTAAAATCGAAGACGATGCCTTTATTCTCAACTATCTTTCGACAATCGCAGTAGAAAGCTTTTCTTGAGCTTTTTATTTCAAGCGTTTTTTGCTCCACCTGATATAATATCTTCCAAACTTTTGCAGTAAGTATGTACAACCATTTTATGTTGAGTTCTTTTTGTATGCTTCTTGCCAATCGAAGGTAACGACATGTGTCGAAACCATTCAATGGAACTTTAAGTTAATGTATGCGTATGGATATTTCCAAAAAAAGATTCATTATTATAATACGTATGTTGACATCGATTGATGTTTTGTTAATTATTGCAAGCTGTACACTGACACTGACTTTTAGTTTATTAGGTTATTATAAAATCCTACACATATTATTGATTTTGTGTTTTGGACATACTTAGTCATTTCCCCGAGTGTAGATTTTCCATGTGCATAATCGTTGTTTTAATATTATGTTGTGTAGTTCTCATAGCACCGGTTATCATTCTGTGGGTCATAGTTTGACACAAGCTTCTGATTAACAATAAACGAATATTTTTTTGTTATTCTTTCCCATTTTTCGAATTAATGCTATCGCCCATCGATGTATCATTTTACTAAAAAATACCAAAGCTTTAAAAAGCAATCTGCCAAGTCAAGTGTAAATAGAGGTCAAACTAATAATTGTATTAAAATTATGATGTAAATTTATTGTAAATAACACAAACGCGATGTTATATTATTAATTATCCAGACGCCCTCGGTAACATTATATTATTATTGTGCTTGAGACTTTCACCGTTGATTGTCAGTGTAGGTATTTTTTGGACTGTTACCTAGGTACCTACCGTATGTTATTCCTCATTTTTTCTTCAAAACGTTTTTTTTCGGGGTGTCATCCCAAAAATGAAGTACAATAATTAGGTAATAGGTACCCACCCACTTATAATTTCTAATATTGTACTGGTTAGCACTTTTTTTAGTGTGTAAAATGTGCAATTAAACGACATAATATATTTATTAATATTATTATATTTAATTTTGTAGGAAAACAATTTGCCCGAATAAAATTTTCATCGTTTTTTAATAATGATGAGATATTTCTTTTGAAAACAACGATGTTCTACTTAGATTAAATTAGAAACTTTGACATATTTTAATCTAAATAAATATGTACCTATTTGATAATAATCACGGTTGCTATTTAACAAATTAATAAAAATCACCGCGATGGGTCAGTGCCTATTTATCTTTACCCTCCAGCGTGTAAAATTCTCATAATACAATATATACTACTACACATACAAATTGTACACGTTAATTTCCTTACCTATATCTTAAAACAATACGTAAGTACCTACCTACTCGTAGTTCCTTAAAATTTATGAAGTAAATACTTATTTTTACATTTTATTAGGTATTTGCTTAAAAATATTGTAGCAATATTGCGATCATCGCATTAGCAAAATCACACCATCAAATAAAATTATTAAAATAGCCGGATGGAAATTGATGTTAAATTTACAAGTTTTATTCTGAAAACGGGTATCGGGGACGCGTTTGCGAAAAACTAGTTTTCTTAACAGGTGATAAGCACTATGGTTTTATTTAATTAGTTTGTGAATATGTCCGCGCGTGGTATTATTAATAATTGTAGGCATCAGTCAATTATTTATTAACTGGCTTCAACCGGGTGTAATGTAAATCTATAATTTTCGAGTAGCAGTACAATGAATGAGTCATGATTGCAGGGTGGAAGTCAAGAATGCCGTCTGTTATATTATGTATAACTCATTATCAATAACTCATGAAGGTCACGAATTCAACAGCCGGCCTGCGGCTGATCCTCGGTTTGATCGCCCCGTGTGCGCTACATACAGACCTACAAAGTTATCTAAAGAATGTATGGGGGGGGGGGGGGGGGGCACTGTCGACAACTACCCAATCAAGACTCGCAACTGGATAGAATCTAACGTTCGAATGACGTTTTCAAAATGGCGTCCATATGGTAGTTCGTAGTTTCATTTTTAACCGTTCTTTAGATAAGTTTGTAGGACTGTACATGCATATACGCGGTGCCCCCGAGTCGGTGATTATTTGCAATACTTATGATATGATGATATTGCGATGTAAAAGAGTTCGCTAAAAACCTCAAATGGAAACGGGCTAGACACATAGCTCGAAGAAAGGACAATTGCTAGACAAATCTAGTCATCCAGTGGTACTCAAGAGGTACAAAAGGTAGACCTAGAGGACGCTGGATCGATAATAATTATGTTCTGCGGAAGTACGTGGCAGCCGTGGCAACGCAACGCACATGCCTTCATCCAGCAGTGGATAGATTCAGGATGATGATGATGAAAATGAAGCTGTTTGTTATGATGTCTTGAAGCAGAAGTTATTCGAAGAAACATTACCAATTGTGTTTAACACATGCTTCATTACGTTAACTATTGCGCAAACAGAGATGGGTAGGTAGAGGGGTACTATTGTATTGGTATTTCACCGTACATAATTTTGTGAAATAGTGGTTGATGTGATACCTACTTATATAGGTAACTAATTGGATATGACGCAAGTGTCAATCAATGTAAACAATATTATTTATGAATTATTATTGAAATGTACTTATTATCGGTCATTTGCGGTTGATATTTAAGTGAGAAGGCATTTTGTACGTGAATGTCGATGATATTAATAACTTGACCGTTGATATAATAATATTATTATGAGTAAGTTTTTGATTACTAGACTCTGCTAGACGCATGTACAGGCGGCTATGCGGCTATGCGGCTATGCGGCTATGCGGCTATGCGGCTATGCGGCTATACGGCACGCGGCGGCCCTGCACTGACTTATATAATATTTTAGCATAAGGCTACCTTTTTAATATCAACTGGGTACAAATAAAAACTGTAGTAAGGGGAGTCATAGCGAAAGCGGTCATGCATGACACACTCTTGACGAATCTAGTCGGCGTTGTCTTGACTACGCGTAAAAGTTTTCGATAATTTCAATGTTAGTTAGCTAAAAGTAAGTCTGCGGCGAACAAACAAGTCAACTTAACTGTGAGTCGGGAGAGATTTCAACTATGGAGTGAGTTTTGATTTACATTTTTTAATATAATTATATACAATAAATTATGTTAACATATGCGATCGAAACTTGAGAAGAGAAAAGAAATGCAAAAAACCCAGCGTCAGCAAACCTTGCCTGAGCTTTTCTTTATTCATCGGACAATTTCGCGATTTTAATTGGTGTCCAGTCGTGGTTGCTCATCTCAAACTTGGTCCTCGTGCCGATATAACCAAACCCGGCGAACTGCATTTATCATAATATATGGGAAGTGCCACGTACACATCAATTAATCACCATTATCAATGCACCCTGCAATGTGCTCAGTTCGACCAGACCCTACCGACCGATATGAGACGTGTGCCGCAGGATATTTTTGCGTAAACTTAAATTCAGAGTACCGAATTTAGTGACGTAGATGACCGACGCACTGACTGATTTAGAGGCCCCTTACGATAAAAATGTCAATCTATTTTAAATTTTCCAAATAATAAATTGAAGAATTTTATGCTTTGGGTAATTTTACACTCAGTTTGTGGGAAATGTGCATCTTTTTTTTTTTTTAATTAAATGTAATTTAATAACTTTGTGGCTCTTCGAAGGCCCCGAATTCTGACTGATCGATTCTGACTCTGACTCTGACTGATTCTGAATTCTGATGAATCAGCTATGTCATTTGCGCCAAAGAAACGCGCCGCTGTAAATTCAAATGTCCTTTTTATAATTTATATTTAGCACTAGCATGACAGCATCTGAACATGCCCGAGAAGAAGCTAAATTAGTATTTTGACAAAATCTATACAAGTTTGGTTAGATTCTAAAATATAACTTAAAATAATCTATAGTCTAAGATTTTAAATCCTTTTGCATCAATATCACAACATACCCATGCATTAGAAAGGAAAAACTGAGCTATTATTAAATCCGATGACTTGAAACCCCTCGAACTGAACTTCGCAAAGTTCAGTCCAAATAAAAATATATTGGGCATGTTTTCTGAATTCCGGTTGACTATAAAATAAATACTTAATTAAAAAAAAAAACAATGGTCTTGTTCATGAGATATAATATTTAACTCTCAAACATCCAACAGATAAAAGAAAATGTAGGTAGGTATATACAATATTATCTTCTTAAACAAACAGGAGTGTCTTATTGAAATTCGCTAAATATGTTAATTTAATAGTAGTGGAAAAGATCTTTATGATATATTTATAATATTTTATGAAAATATCATAATTTTGTATATAGAATATGCGACATTAAATTATTGAACGTTTTAAACATAGAAAACTAATATTGTCTTAATGGCGGATGTTCCAGGGTTCAGCGGGACGAGAGCTGCTGTCGCAGGCGCAGGTGACGCCGCGGAGCGCGAGAGGAGCAGCCACCGACCGGAGGCTTCGGGGACCCGCCCCCGCACCGTCCATCATTGGCAGGCCGCACGCTCAGGTAAAACCGTGTCCGAAAAAATTTACGCATGCGGTTGGCCGTAACACGGATCGGAAATAAATGGCCGTATAGTATTGAGATCAAATTCATATCTAAATAAAACACTTAAAAATACGTAATAAAAACCAGCGGAATACTAGGGAAAGACAGAAGAAAATAGATACATAGATAAGTACCTACCTACGTAAATTAGAAATATAATCATATAGTATGTATTTATCTAAGATTCTGAATGGTTCAAAGGTAGATTAGCGAGCAAGTGGTCGTAAGTACTATGCACTAATATGTAGGTAATAACAATGGCAGCGTTATTATCAGATAGGTATTTAATACCAATCAATATCAAATTAATGTTCTTATTGAATCTAATTCAAATTAGAATAATCGAACAACTCGTATTTTTTTAAATCTCAGTGCTATACGGTCATCTATTTCCGGTACCATATCTGACGGTAAACTTTGATACGGCGAAATGTAATACGTATATTAATAACGCGTTAACGGTAAAACTAAGTAATCATCATCATCAGCCTGATTCTATCCACTGCTGGGTGAAGGCCTCTTCAAGCTGCTTCCACTTCTCTCGGTCCTCTGCGTTGCGTTGCCACGTACTTCCGGAGAACTTTATCATTTCATCGATCCAGCGGCCTCTAGGTCTGCCTTGCGGATGTTTTGGACCTCTTGGATACCACTGGATGACTAAATTTGTCCAACGATTGTCTCTTCTTCGAGCTATGTATCCAGCTCGCCAAAAATAAGTAATATCATAATATTAAATTGAAGCGGAATCCGTCGCCGGTTTTGACGATCGCAAGAATACAGCCACGTCTCGTTGACCCTCATAATATTATGTGTTTTTTTTCTGTTGTCTCCATGTTTACGAACGATTTCTGCAGTGGAAATTGACTGAAGTTGTCATCTTGCAGTCGATCTGATTCACGTGATAACTACAGTGTCTGTAATAGGTATACATAAGCCACATTGTAAACGAATTTAGCTTCCAAGGATGTTGAATACATATGTATAGGTATGGCCAGCAGAAGGCTTCTCGAAACCATTACTGAGTACCTACTTGCCGGACACAGAAAGGCCCTTAACAGACTGAGCAGTGAGAATCATAGTAGGGCGCATTCTAGGCGACAATATGATAATTGGGGGATATCTGATAACAGCACCTGGGCTAGGCCCTCTATCTCCTTTGTCTTTGGGGTGGGGGGTGAATGAGCTTTGGGCGGTTTTCTTTTTACAAACCATGAAAGAAAAGTTAATACTATCCACCGAGGGTAGGTACTTGATACAATTAGAATTTAAAAAAAAAAGAAAATTTAAGATATTAATATGTTACGTACATAAAGTCGGTTGCAGTCCAGTATCAGACTGTTCCGTGCTATTCGAGAGGTTGCTGGAGATCAGCAGATCGGTGCAATACCCTCAAGTATTTTAGAGTGGTATTAAGTTTTCTATACCGATGGAAGGACAAGTGGGAGTGGGCTGACCATTATCTTTTGTTATTTACATTATCCTCGAGGGTAGTTCTGACGCTGATGCCGCAAGGGTTGAAGTAAAATAAATTAAGTCAGTCGCTAGGAAAGAACTGATCTGCGAAGGAAAAACGGTAGGAACTATGGTGGCTAGTTCAACAAGATAGCCCTGGGCTCCTGTAGACGTAGTCTGGGTTGTTTGTATCGTATGTTATTACATTTTGAATACTCGCGTCGGGATGGCCAATCATGTAGCAATCACGCAATCATGCAGCATGATGATATGGTCGTGAACGGGTTGAATGTTGACGTCTCTGTGTAGTGTGGATCCGCGTTCAAACCACGGTGCTTCACGGTGTGATTCGGCACAGTGACTTATTTTCAGTGACGTCCCGTGGGTGTAGGCAGATTGAGCGTCGCTTAGGGGCAGCAGTTACTCGAAGGGCGGCAAATCGAGGAAAATCAATAGGTATATTTAGAAATAGCTACCTAAACTTAGTAATAACGGAAATATCGTTCCATTAAAAAATCAGCTCACTGGTTGGAAACAAAATGTATTTAACATACAAGGTTTAACATGACTGTATTTTTTGTCGGGTTCGCGATGTCTAGCTTACTTCCATTGTACTTGGACGTCACTCCTTGATGACCAGCAATTACAAGTGCAGATTTGCGAATTATAGGTAGTACATGCTTACCTAATTAAAAATTTATTCAAATATTGTTGCCAGTCACTCGTGACTTTTGGAAGTTGTCAGGTGTATTTTTAAACATATTTGAAACCGTGGAATCGCAATTGTCAATTGAAGTAGAGATGGCGTTTAAATTAGATTTAATGGTAGGTATAGGTCTTGTTAGTAATGTATCCATACAACACATTTCTTAGATATTTTAGTCATGAAAGGATGATAAAAATAAAAAATACCGTATAAAAAATGGAATTATGGCGCTGCCTAGGGGCGGCATTTTGTCTAGGGACGTCACTGCTTATTTTGTATGTATAGTCTGTAGATATTTGTTTGAGTGCGCCCAGATTGGGCACGACACCGGTATCGATACCTACTTACGTTCGACATGTCGAGTGACGAGCCTAGCCCCTAAGTGAGACTGATACTTTTCTATGTTTTTAGGTATCCGTCGGCAAAATGGATTCGTCGAGATCGGACGAAAGCCCCCCGGAGTCACCCGGGGGCGCGTTCGGGCCGAGAGGGCGCGAAGCTGGCTACCGCCGCCGCCTGGACGCCTACCGCCGCGCGCATCATGACCAGGCCGCCCTCGTCGCCCGCCTGCAGGCCAAGGTGCGCTCTTCTTCATTGCCTACCTCAAAAATATATTGAACATACTCTACTACGTCTTACAATTTACAATTTAAGTCAAACAAAGTAAAATACGCTAAATAAAAGTCCTTACCTACGCGTACATAGTTCATGCACATATTAATTTTCTAATGATCAGTAGCTAGAGACCGACAAGTTTAACGTGAAGCTCTCCGGCAACGCGGCATCTATGCGGCGGAGCTAACGTGAAGCTCCGCCGCATAGTTGTCGGTCTCTATCATATAAATAATGAAAAAAGACCAATTTCCTCTTCCGATTTTTTTCATTTTTTAGATCATGAAATTTCTTTCAAAGTCGACACCTTTTTGTAGTTATTTCGGCCAATAAAAAAATAACCTGTACTTTGAAATCAAATTGTGTTGCGAAATTCCATTCATTTTCTTTAAATTCGTTTTGCGGTCGGCAGTTGTTGATACCTGCCTGATAACCTGTTGATAATATCTCGATTTCTCGAGAATCTCAATAGTGGTTTCACGGGAAAGAAAAGGAAAATTTCAGAAAATCAATTTCCCGAGATTCGTGATTCACCCTTTCTGACTATTTCTCGAAAATTCTCGATCATAACCCGTAACCCGGTTTACATTACTTATTCCTCGATTCTGCTCAACTGATCCGGCTCTTATCATAAAGTCGAAATAGGACCTATGTATTGAAAAGTAGACCTACATAATTAATCCATTTGAGCAGAGAGAAAACCCAAGATCTCGCCATTGCCCTCGGTCCGGCAACACGTTTCACTCATCTCGCCATTCTAACCTGCAGTACGTAAACTCAACTGCGCAGCCTCAGGCGATCGCGAAATGTGGAGCACACCTTCGGTATCAAATCCGGCACCCTTAACTGACCCGTTTACTCATTAATTCGAGATAGAGCGTCTGCGACGCGGTTAGGTCATACTAGAGTACTCTTAAGGTTAGGAGAGACTTTGATTTTCAAAACTCAAAAGTCGAGACCTTCGGTTGAATACCACGCTTCATAAGCACGCGTTGAACAACCAACATTATTATTTGATCGTCACAAACAGCGACTTCCGTGTGCATTCCTCACCTTCGCTTCGTGTATGTATGATATAGGTATTACATTTCAATAGTTGAAGCGATTACAATATTAAATACAGAAATAGGTATGTTTGGTTAATAAAAATATTCTAATTTGTCAATTGCCACAGGTGTTGCAATACAAGCAGAGATGCTCAGACATGGAGAGGCACCCGCCGGACCCCGTCGAGTCGTACAGGGGGCGCTCGAACCCCGCGGGGGCCATCGCATTGCATGCGCCCTCGTCGTCGCTCCCTCTTCCCGCGTCGTCCTCCGCCGATCGATCACCCCTCGTCTCGTCCGCCCTGGAGCAGGCGCAGCAGCACCTGCGCGAGGCCAGAGACGAGCGGATCCTCGATCTCGAGACCGCTCTGCGAAAGCTCGACGAAGAGAGAAGAAGGTGAGAGACGAGGCTTTCCGCATTTCAAATTGTAATGACGCCTCTAAGAGTAGGAGTTAGTAAAACAGCGATGCTTAACCCTTAGAATGCTACGCAACGATATATCGTTGTTTTTGATAATGGCCAGAAATGCTAACAACGATTGTCGTTTTGCTTTTGATGCCTGAAATGTTAAGTTAATTTGGGAACATGTGCACCAGTGGTACGAAACATTGTTTTATCTATTTAGTTTTATTGTTGTGTAATATAACCCGATTCATATATTATGTTTTTTGACTGGGTAGGTTTAGAACATATAACTATTACATTTTTTTTTCATGGCATCACCCTTTTTATAATAAAATTCCGAATACAAATTTCAGTTTACAATATAAAAATTTGTTTACAGTCAAATTCTTGGTGGAAGGACAATGTTTTATTTTATTTTATGGATTTGAACCAATGGGATAGTCTTTTACTCAACTCAGTGTTTAAATTGAAGTGCATTTGTGATATATAAAAACAGTTTCATTTATAAAAAAGTAATGAAATAAAATCATTTGCAGTACATATTTTAAATGTTCCAATAACAAACACCATAAAGACCTTTTTCACAAATCACGCATATTGTACGAGATCTTTTAACGAGGCCACCATGCAAAATTTTTCATTTTAACCGGGTAGTTTCCTAATTCCACTACTTTGTACCTATTATCCCTCGTGTGGGATAGCCGATTGTTTCCAATAACTGGTAAAAATCAAAACTCTGTGCGCGGATCGTGCATTTCGCTAGCTCTCGCGATCGCCCGTATGATGGAGCAAGAAAGAGATATGTCAATTACTTTAAACAGTAGATGTAGCTCGGGATATCTAATCGCCTCATTATCTATTTAAAACGATAAATTAATTACGAAACGTGTTTTCATAATATTCCGATTTCGCAGAATCAATTAGAGTGGTAAGGTGTCTAAAAATAATACAGTACTTTAATTTATCGACAATTATTGGTAGCAATCCTCGACCGGATTTCGCACAACATCGTAGCAGCCAAAGGGTTAATATGGGACTCCACGGATTGTAGATTAAACTATCAGGTTTATAGGAGAAGGAATAGTTGTAAACCGTTCTCCTAATCCATTGGATCAATAATACGCATTGAAAAACATGATTTTTTGACAAGCCGCAGTTTCGAACTCGTGACACACAGTTTCATATTTAAACAAAGACGGCCGCTCTCCTAACCAGACCAACGCGGGTGCAAATATCTACATACATTTTAAAAGAATGCATAAATAAATGAATAAATACTAAATAATATGTTTATTAGTAAAACGCTACCAAAGATGAAACAAAGTCCCGTAAGTAAGATTGTTTTTTTTTTCAGTTATCCATCGCTTACCTCCTTTCAACAGGCATCCTTTGCCATTGTTCCAGACAATCATGTTTATCGTCGCTGTTCTGATGCAGGTTCACACTGATTAAGCTATGAATATATATAATATCCTTACCGCAATTCTAACGTGTTTTAGGTACATGAGTCTAGAGTTAATCAAGTTTTAAGATTGAATCCAACTATATTATTTCAATTTCAATTTCAATTTCAATTTATTTATTTTTACATATTGTGGACATTACAAATTATAAGTTTAAGACGTTCACAACATGACATAAAAAAGAGATAGATAATATGTTATTAAACAAATATGTACATACAAAAATATTAATTATATAGGTACATATACCCACCAAGGCCATGCGTACCATACTTTCGGAAACAGTGATCCAGTTGATGTACATTTTCAGATGTGAAAAATACATGCAGGCAAACTCTTCACTCCGCGAGCAGCTGGACGAGTCGCATCAGATGAATGATGCCCTCACCGCCGACCTACAAAAGCTCACCGCTGACTGGGAGACGCTCCGCGAAGAGATGATCATCAAAGAGGATGAGTGGAAAGACGAGGAACAGGTGACCACCTCTTTCTGGTTACTGGTTGCCTCTGAGCACTTTATTTTAACATATTACATCCCCTATCATCTCTTTTTAGCTAGCCAGCTAGAGCTAGCTAGTTTTATTTACGGATAAGTGTAATAAGTATTAAAGACATCAATTGTTAAAGCTGGGGAGTGGCCAATCCAATAATCAACTACTCGGGTGAAGAACGGTTTTTATTTTAATGAGGACAATTATTACAGACAATATAATTTACAATATTCAAATAGATTAATTTAACTCAGCAAACCTTAACATTAGTCCGACATCCTAACTGCCCTACTTGTGACCTCAGGTGAGCGGCAAGTGAAAGTCTCACCATCACTCCTCTCGCTCATTGACGGTTTTCTCCTTTACCTGAAGTCGTTGTGATGGTGAGACTTGTGCCTTTTTCAGAGACGGCACACTGGCAGAACATTTTATCTCAGCACTTACTCTTATATTTTACAATTCTTGTAGCTAATCAAATAATGTGCAGAATCATAAAATATATAATAATATTAATCTTAGCTAAACTGCAGCCAATTTCCGGTTATAAGACTGTCAGAAGCCAGTTCCGGCCTTATCGCCGAAGAGGGTATCAATTCAGTCGATGTTACCATGATCGGAATTATGAAAGAAAATAATTACTAAAAATATCGTCATCACCGTAGAGCAGCACCATTTCATATTATAAATAGAATGAATGAAAACTGTTTGAATGAAATTCATTGAGCTACCTCCCACTGCAGTGTCTATATCGTCGTTGAAACTAGAAAAATGTCTAACTCTGTTTTAATCGAAAATTAACTTTGAATGCCATCTTGTAGCCATTCGCGACCCGAGAACTACAGGGTTCTAAGTGAACAACTGCAGCAAAAAAGTTATGGGCTGTTGAAGTTTTGAACGCTTGTATTTTGTTAATTGTGAATGTTTTCAATTATTTTTTTGATTGAATATATCAATGATGGTACTACTATGTTGTAACTATCAATAAAACTACGTTAAAACTAGTTTTTAATGGTTAATTTTATATATCATAAATTCAGTTAGAACTTTGTCCACCTGAAACTCAAACAAATCACCTTTACTACAAGGTTCTAACTGAAATTTGTATGGAAATCCTGGTGATTCAGGACACATAGTTTCACTTTTCATGTTAAAATAAATAAAATTCTTGAAAGTTATCTAACACAATATTTTTTTTCTGATAAAATGTATGGAAATTGTTGGGAAAATGGGAAATTTTGAAAAACTTAAATATTTTTTTGTAATTTTTGTTTAATACCATTTTAAAATGAAAATTATGTTGAAAATATAATTTAATAAAAATACAAAACTATTGTTGATGCAACAAGCTCAATGTTTATTGCTCAATTTCAACTGGCTTGTTGTCTTCATCTACATCAGATACATACCTACAAACCGCAGTACTACCGATCAAATCTTTACACTGCGCCAAATCTTTGAAAAGAAATGGGAATACGCCCAAGATGTACACTGTCTCTTTGTAGATTTTAAAACCGCATATGACTCTATTGATAGAGAAGCTCTCTGGAATATATTGAAAGAATTCGAAATACCGTCAAAACTTATAAATATAATAAAAGTATGCATGGACGGATCCAGAAGTAGAATTCATATGCAAGGTAGTATATCAGAATCTTTTGAGGTGACAGCAGGACTAAAACAAGGCGACTCCTTATCACCCATGCTGTTCAACTTAGCTTTAGAGAAAGCCGTTAGAGAAGCTCTGAAAGTAGAAGGTGGAGTTACCCTGAATGGGTCCCATAAAATATTGGGCTACGCAGATGATTTGGTGGTGCTCGGAGAATCTGAAGAAGAAGTCAGAGATATTTTCACTCCTCTGGAGGACACAGCGAAAAGGTTGAACCTACGAGTAAATGTGGGAAAGACCAAGTATTTGAAAATGACAAGAGGCATTGAACCCACTGGAAACATTGGAATAAGAAACTCCTCGTTCGAGAGAACCTCTCTCTTCAAGTACTTGGGCTCCAACATTACCTCTAAAAATGAAATGTCCCTAGAGCTCTCTGACCGACTGAGAAGTGGAAATGCAGCGTACTTCGCGCTGAGTCGTCTGTTCAGGTCCAAAATGCTGTCCATCAAAACGAAATTCCGGGTGTATAACGTGGTCATCAAACCAATCGTCATGTATGGATGTGAAACGTGGGGTTTAACAGAAAAACAAGAAAAGGCGCTCCAAGTGTTTGAAAACAGAATCCTCCGGAGAATACTTGGACCCGTCAATGAGAACCACCGGTGGCGCATCCGCACAAACGCTGAGCTCTTCGACCGATACCAACCTAGAATCACTAATATTCTGAGGTCAAGAAGGCTCAGATGGGCGGGCCACGTTGTACGATCTGAAAGATCTAGAACTCTCTATAGGATTTACAAAGGCACACCAGCTGGCACTCGACCTCTTGGCCGCCCTCGACGGAGATGGGCGGACAACATTCAAAGGGATGCGGAAAGGCTGGGGATAGTCAACTGGGAAGAGAGAGCGCTGGACAGAGATGCCTGGAGAAACGTTGTGCAGTCGGCCATGGACCTGAACGGCCCCTAGCGCCAGTTTAATAATAATAATAATAATATACAAGATTGTTGTTACTAATGGCTGAGGGAATGCTGTGTAAAAATTATTCTATTATATTATTCGCCTCAGTTTTAGAATAAACTTCAAGCCAGCAAGAGACATATCTTTCAGATCCATCATAACATCATAATGATATTGTATAATTAATATGAGTACTAAATCTCTATAGTGTGAGAATTCTCAGGAATAGGGATTTTAGAATACAACATAACCATTTCTTCACCTCATCTACTGAGATTTGAAACATCTCAAATATTTATATCACTTTCAGGAAGACTTTTAAACCTAAAACATTAAATCAATTAATGAAATAGCCTTAAAATACTCTCAATATTTTGACATTATTATTAAAAAAAGGTTAAAGAATAAAGTGTACAATGTTCGTTCGACATTCACATTATAAAAAATAATCAATGTAACTGTAACGAAATTTTAAAAAAGAACAATAATATAATTAAATCTTACTTACGTTTCATAATATTATTATTCATCTATTAGTGAGTTCACAATTTACTGTTGATATCAAACATCACTAAACATTTTTTTGAGGTTATGTATCTCGAAGCTATAGTAGTTTATGTAAATACTCGTGGTTTATTGTTAAATACACTGAATGAAGTCTAAATAATAAATTCAAAATACAAAACAACAAGATTTTACTCTTCATATTGCAATTTAAACCATTTTAACAACTTTAAATGTATTCACAAACACGAAATGTCAAACACATAGAACTTTGTAGAACGACGGATCTTTTTAGATTATGATAGAACTCTGTAGTGCCACAGATATTTTGTAAAATGCACCTAAAACTCGGTAGTATTGGGGTTTAATGCAAAAATATAAGAAATATTGACTTCATATTGATATAGTATGTAGATAATGTGACTTGGAAGATTTCCTCATTATTACTTTAGTTTGGCCAAAAATCGACACTTAGAACCTTGTAGTTCTCGGGTCGCGCATTGTTAATATCTTCCCGTCTTAAAAATGATGTGATTCCCAAAAAATTGTAACATTGTTAAATCATGGATGATTTAGCTCCATAACCATATATTTGTATATGAAACTGCAATGTTTTTTTGTCTCCCCTGTAAAGTAGTGTTTTTGGAGTTCAAGTTTTAGCGACGATATTCTCATTCTAGCAATGAGAATTGTGACGAAAATATGTCCCCCTGAACCTACAACTTTTTATCTGTAAGGCCAGACGATGACTAATGTATTTGCTTGTCGCATTACAGGCATTCAACGACTACTACACGACAGAGCACAACCGTCTCCTGGCACTGTGGCGTGATGTCGTATCCGTCAAGCGCCTCTTCGCTGAAATGCAGTCAGGCACCGATCGCGACCTACTCAAAATCAAGACTGAACTGGAATCCACCTGCCGTGACCTCACTTCAGTTTCCTCTACGATTACCATAAAAACGGCTGACAATGTGAGTCGCTGTTTTCTCACAAATGATATCAGCCATGAAATTAATAGAAGTCATATTGTCAAACAAAAATGCTTGCACAATTATTATTAGCATTAGCATGTGGATCTTATCTAGGATATGCTTCTAAGGATCCCTCTCGATTTCTCGATCTCCATGACAGTTTTGTACTATTAGATAGGAATCAATATCAGCGACCAATTGACATGTTGTTCAAATCAAATCAAATCAAATTTATTTATTTTACATATAATGAACATAACAAATTACAAATTCAAAGCGTTCACGACATGACATAAAATAAGTGTTAACAATTAAAAAAAAAAATACAGAGAGATGTGACTTAATAATACAATATATAATAAAATATGAAACAAAATAAGAAAAGAAATAAAATAAAGCAACAAAAATAAAAGTAGATGGAAGCACACAGGGTGAACTATCGATAGACCCTATCTTAAAAACTTATAAAACAACGTCCACCTAAATTCACCTCACGTAAGTGGAATATATCAATATTCCAAGCGATTTCATTAAACATGGTTATTGCCCTCCCAATTGGCATCACTAATGGCAGGTTAGTTCTGCACCTTGGGAGAACAAACAATGGATGCCCTCGATTCCTAAGGTAATCATTAGAGACACACAAGCCAACACCACCAAGAATGGCAAAGTTCACATTTACGCCGCGTATAAGTCTGAAAAAATATGTAGCTAAATAAAGATCCCTTCTAAATTTTAAGCTACAGTATGTAAGCATACCTAAGAGAAAGTCAGTCGGATAGAGCCACAGATAAAATCCATATGAAAGTAAAGGAGTCTCAAAAATTTCTTTTGGACTCTCCACCATAAGGCCGTACTTCAACTGATGCGGGGCCCAAACGTTAGACCCACTCTCAAGTCTGCTTCTAACTAAGGAGTAATATAGAATTTTTAGTACCGTAACATCCGAAAAGACCCGGGAAGTACGCAAGACAAAGCCCAACATTTTTAGCGCCTTTTTACAAATGGTATCTATATGACCACTAAACGTCAGTTTACTGTCAAACGTAATTCTAAGATCCCTTACAGATGATATTCGCGAGAGAACTCTGCCATGCATCGAAAAACAATACTAGTGAGGCTTTAGTAAACGATAAAACATTGCATTTATCAATATTGAAGTCCCGTTTGTTACGCCTGCCCCAATCTAATATATTATCTATATCAAGTTGGAGTTGACGACAATCGTCCAAGGTGACAACTTCCATGAAGAGTTTGAAAGCATCACTCAACTGAACCCGTTAGATTGAACAAGTGGCTATCTATCCACATAGTATTGTATGTATAGACAACTCTTCATTTTCTCTAGCATACATAACTCCATCTTCAAAGACGATCTAAGCCGAAAGATCTTGACATATGTTTTGACTCTTCATTATCTTTTCACTCGTGTATCACCTCTACAGCTCTACATACAAGTAAGTTTCTAGGATTCATCATGCGACAAGCTAAACCATCCAAGAATCAATATATCATACGTATACTCTATGTCTCGTTGGTGCGTAATATTTTTGAATATGGATCAATTATCTGGAGTCCTTATGATGTTTCCTACAAGCTTATTTTAGAGCGCGTCCAGAAAATATTTCTCCGAAGTCTTTATTTTACACATATAACTATTTTTCGTAATAATCGGTCAAATGATTATTTTCCGACTGCCTTAAATGCCGAATAAACTACTTCATAAATACCTGTATGGATACTGTGAGGTTGTCGCTGTCACATTTTATTAGTTCAGATGGAATATGTGGTAAGGTGGTACAGTTATCTTTCATAGGCCACCGCCACAGCTGCAGTACTAGTCTCGTTTAAAGTATCAAAGTTCATCTGGAAGGGTTCTCTGTCAATACTGATGGATAGGTCATTCTTATCTCTAGAGACATTCAGTGTCGACTTAAATTCTTTTTGTGAGTACTTTTTTTTAAACTTGCAAATTAAAATAGCTTTGCAAAGTATGTACCTATGTATGTATGCATTTTGAAGATAATTCAGTTCACTTAATTGAGCAATAAAAAGGGAGAAGTGAGTGGGTAATATTTCTCTAAAAATGTCAAGACACGGCGAAGAATGACTTTGATACTAATAAATGAAATATGCGGTTAACAGGCGGATCGCGAGATGGCTGATCTGAAATGGCAAGTGGCTGAGATGGAAAAGCGGCGGGAGGCAGACCGAGCGGAAATATCTCAGCGGGACGGTAAACTTCAACAGCTCTCGGCTGAACTGCGAGCTCTGGTGAGTCACCGACGGTGCCTCCCTATCGATTCTATCAGAGTCATAGAGGAGGCATAGTATTTCATGGGATAAGTAAATGTATAAAGAAGTAAATAATAATTTACAATCGACTGTTATCCCATTTTTCTAGAATCCGGTGGATTTCTTTAAAAACATTGGGAATCCATTTTTATACATAATGATAATTTTATAAAAATTTGGGATCGGTACAATATCTCTTTGATTTGATATAATGCGTGTCCTAAGCGTCGGCCTATAGTGTCGTGGGTCCCAGGTTCGAATCCTGGGTCTGACAATTACACATATTGTTTTTCAATTTGTGTGTCAGTCAGAGTATGGACCTAATAGGTTGAGCAAGTGACTGACATCCATTTCTCATACAAACAAAATTTGTTAATACAAACCTCCACTCTGTGGAAGTCCATATGATCTTATTAGGATCGGATATGGTTGAAAAAGAAAAATCATGATAAATCAATTGAGATCCTAAGGCCCGTTTCAGACGGGACACCGGTATCGCGCTCGATATAATATAGGAGACCTTTGTATTCGAATAAACGGGCTTTTGTATTATGTTTATGAACCCCCCAGAGCAAATGAGTCAACGCATAATTTCGCGTTATAAATTAGAACATAAAACTGCCTGCGGTAATAAAAACAAGTGTATCGGCGGCTTGAGAATGTACCGGCCGACAGAAACGTGTACCGGACACGCGCTGACTCATTATCTCTGGGGCGTTCATAAACATAATACAAAGGCCCTTTTATTCGAATACAAAGGCCTCTTTATTATATATGAGCGCGACACCGGTATCCCGTCTGAAACGGGCCTAAGAGTCAGGGAAGGCAGTCGACCCCGTGATTCCCTGGAGGTTTGTAAGGATTACATCGAAAATGCAAGAGTCATGATTACCCGGAATCTATGTAAACTGCAATAATTGATGACTTGAAACAATTGAAATTGGAAATAATTTTTGTGAAAGTTTTTTTCATCGGTTCACGTATGAGGACGGAGAAAAGATTTATACGGCCTGCCATACAGAATGCGAGTGTTGCAGGAGGAACGAAGCTGCTCGGCAGAGGGCGCCCTATCGGAGCTGGGAGCGCTGCGATGCGAAGCAAGTTCATTGCGCGGTGCGCTGGCGGGCGTAGCGCGGGCCGTGCTGCGTGACAGTGACCGCGCCAACACCAACGGCAGCGGGCAGCACCCGCCCCCGCACCTTCATCTCTCCCATGCGCCCCCGCCCTCTCCCCCGCCACCGCCCTCCTCTCATAGGTATCGATGGTTTTCATTTAACATTTTGTATTTATGAGCCGTGGATTGTTATACACACATTTGAATAAAAAGGCTTCCAGTCTGCCTCTATAGAATGTCACTGAAGACTCTCTGAAGAAATCAAAGTATGAATCTGCATATCCGATGGCCATAATTTCAAGCCCGAGTACTCGGTTCGTAGTGCGCCATCTTATGATGGTAGATTCGCAAACCGAACTCAGCGCCGGTACAATACCGTGGAATGTGTAAATACACTCGGTAAGCTATTAAAATTTCAACAAGTAATTCTTCTTCACTAATTTGACATTCGTCGAGTCTGTTCCCTCAAAATTTTCGTGCCACATTCCAGGGTCTGCTATGAATCAGTTTCGGTATTGCAGGTCCATAGACGGGCGCGGGACAATGGGAGGCGCGGCTCTGGCTGAGAGCACGGTGTCGGCCGTTCAAGCTGCTCTTCGCCGACACCAGACGCACATCCACGAACTCCAGGTATACGAGACCGCTTAGTTAACGGTCGAATTATATTTAACACTTTTATCCGACAGTTTGCCGCTTAATTTTAATAGCATATCGGTTTGGAAGTCTATCGGTGTTTACAATAATAGTCAATATGCCAAACGTTTTGTCACATATAATAAATATTAATAAACACAATAATAAAATACATACCAATATAATATTAATTTTGACAGTCGAATACTTTAATATCACTAAGTTCGATTCTCAGAGTATGACATTTGCAAATGACTTCATACTAATCAGGCGTTCATTTGATTGGCTCCCACTAATCTGAGTATTGTAGTAGCAATTCACAGATATGGGTGAACAATTTTTTGATAATGCACGGCTGTCATACTGCCATCTATCAGATGTACAACTGTACTAATAGCTTATAAGCGGGCGAAATTCTCGTATGCCTCTTTCGCCCCCTGGTGGTGGTCAAGTAATATGCGACTTATTTTGATTAGTCAGGAAATACACTAAAAAAAATCATAAAATAAAATCTTACACTTGAATTATCATCATATCACATTGAATTGCATCTCACAGCCGCATATTTTTAAATGTTAATATTCTTCAAGTAAAATAACGCCACAGGCGACTTTTTAATCTATTATATCAAATTTGTAGGGTGTGTTTATCTCACTTAACTGGTCGAATCGCCACGCCGGGCCCCCGGGCTAGAGCCCTGTCAGCCTTCCCTTGTGGAGACAATGCCTTAACTATTAGAAAACTGTTGAACTTAGAATTACATTAAAAAAAATACATGATTATCACATTCTTTTCTACAGGTCGGTTATATAGTTTTGATAATGGTATGACAACCAAAATAGCTATCGACTGATAAACAGATCTGGAGAATTTAATATCATTCATAATATAATGATTTTGTGTTATTTAATGTTTAGCTGTCTATCACATAATCCAGTGTTTGGCTTACATGGATCGTTACTCTTTCGAATTGTCAATTTATGTGTGGAAAATATTTTATAACATCTGCTCATCTCGGTATGTAGGTGAAGCTTCAAAGCAACCGTGAGCAGTTGCAGGGGAGCCGCAAGCAGGGGGAGGCGGCGGAGGCAGCTGCGAGCGCGCTGCATACGAAGGCGCAGGAGTTACAGGCCAAGCTGGACCTAGCCAACGGACACCTGCACAAGACCCAGCAAGAGAAAGAGCTGCTCCTCAAGACTTTAGAAACTCTGCGAAACGACAAAGACACCCTGGAAAAGAACAGATCTGAACTCACCGCTATGGTGAGTTCGTCCATAATTATTTTACCATAGAAAGGCTTTCCAATACGGACATGCACCTTTTGAACATCTTATTTTATATAATCTTATGGTTGTAAGTCCCTCTGAATACTTTTTATTAACAGAGTATATTGTGAAAAAATGTATAGGTAGGTACTTAATAATTTAAAAAAACACAAGATGCAGTTTCTCCAAATATAACGTTGTTAATAATTATTATGTACACGACTAGGAGTTGGCAGAACGGCGGTCTGTGAAGTCACGGGTCATAAGTACTGCATGTTGTCTTCCAATGTATGCTTAATCCATGGAGTAAGTATCCAATAAGTTGGGCAAATGCCCGACAACCATTTCTTGTAAAAGATTATCTATCAATATAACCTCCACTCTGTGTCTGCTCATATTAGGAGCGAAAATAGTAATTTTAAGATTTATCTGAATGAAAAAATATACTTATTCATAACCTTGAATTAATAATGAAATGTATGTTTTTCAGATGGAAACGCTGACCATAGATTATGAGAAACTTCAAAAGACTAGTGGAAAAATGCAGAAGATGATAGATTCTCTGGAGAGTGAGAAACGATCCGCGCAAGACGAGATCGACAGACTGCAGCGCGACGCGGCCAACAGAGAATCCCATCTCAGGTATTCCACCATTGTCGCATATCAGACTGACTATTATCTGTCACACGACATGAGGCGGTCTTAAAATGAAATAATTCGGCAGGTCGGAAGAAGAGCGTTCCAGCCGAGTGAGAGAAGAGCTGCTCAACCTGCGGGAGGAGCTCAGCAAGAGCTACCTGGCCAGAGACCTGCTGGAGCAGAACAAGTCGGAAGCGGACGCTCTCATTTCGCAAATGGAGAAAAACAGAGGTCAATAATCTCCTATATATTATTATCCTAAGAGATTTTGGAAAATACACCAACAGCTCATTTAAGCGACATTTTATTGTTATTTTTACATCTTCACTTCGAAATGTGCGCTACCGATTCATCTACCGATTGAATTGAACACATTTCAGAAATTTTCCATGATTTTACATGTACGTGACGTTTATATCCGATATTTTCTTACACATTGTATGTAATAGCCATATTTACTGTTTACGCCCCACATAATGACGTCTTCGTCGCTTAAGACCTTCTAATCCTTTATTTGACAAACGAATTCGATTATTTTTATTCAAATATCGTAATGTAGGCATTGGCGCACTTTTTTCCGGTGAAAAAACCATAATCCTGGTACAATTCACTACGTATAATATCTTTTGACAGGAGCGTGCGCCACTGTCCGCCATTTCATAGATAACATGATATTCCAAATTTGATTTTTTTTAAATACTTCTTTGTGGCAGTTACGCACTATTTTTTTTATTGAATAATTACCTAGGCTACTAATTTCCATAGATCACAATATAGTCATATTAAACTAACAAAGTTGCCATTGCAAACAATGAAAGAAATTAATACGAATTGTTATAGTTATCAAAATGAGTCATATTGTATAATATCTACCTATTTTTATCGTCCCTATCATCATAAACCTTGACCTATCCACTGCTGGATGAAGGCCTCCTCAGCCTTATTCGACTCCTTACTTACACATGAATTGTTATATTTATCAAAATCAGTGATATTATATTATTATCTACCTATCTATATATAATGTCATTATTATCACGAGCCTCAATAAATCCACTGCTGGATGAAGGCCTCTCTACGTTGATTGTATTATTGACAGTATTGAATTTCTAATGTTATTTATCTACATATTCATATCGTCATCATAATCATCATCATCATCAACCAGGATCAATCCACTGCTGGATGAAGAGTTCCGCAACCTGATTCTACTACTATTGGTTTAACGAATTTGTGATATTATACATATTTCTATCCATCTTATCATCATCGACTTGAACCAATCCACTGCTGGATAATGGCCTCCCTAGCCCGATGCTACTCCTTTCTGTCATATGAATTGCTGTATTTATCAAAATCGGTGATACTATATTTATCTACATATTCATATTGTCATCATCATCATCATCAACCAGGATCAATCCTCTGCTTAATAAAGACCTCCATAGACTGATTCTACTCCTTTTTGTCATATGAATTTCTGTATTTATCAAAATCGGTTATATTATATTTATCTACACATTCATATCGTCATCATCATCATCATCATCATCACATCGACCTGAACCAATACACTGCTTAATAAAGACCTCCCTAGCTTGATTTTACTCCGTTATGTCATATGAATCCCTGTATTTATAAAAATCGGTGATATTATATATTTTATCTGCATATTCATATCATCATCATCATCATCATCATCATCAACCAGGATTAATCCACTGCTTAATAAAGACCTCCCTAGCCTGATTCTACTCCTTTCTGTCATATGAATTTCTGTATTTATCAAAATCGGTGATATTATATTTATCTATATATTCATATCGTCATTATCATCATCATCATCATCAACCAAGATCAATCCTCTGCTTATTAAAGACCTCCCTAGCCTGATTCTACTCCTTTCTGTCATATGAATTGCTGTATTTATCAAAATCGGTGATATTATATTTATCTACATATTCATATTGTCATCATCATCATTATCATCATCATCATAATCGACTTGAACCAATCCACTGCTTAATAAAGACCTCGCTAGCCTGATTCTACTCCTTTCTGTCATATAAATTTCTGTATTTATCAAAATCGGTGATATTATATTTATTTACATATTCATATCGTCATCATCATCATCATCGACCTGAACCAATCCACTGCTTAACAAAGACCTCCTTAGCCTGATTCTTCTCCTTTCTGTGATATGAATTTCTGCATTTATCAAAATCGGTGATATTACATTTATCTACATATTCATATCGTCATCATCATCAACCAGGATCAATCCACTGCTGGATGAAGGGTTCCGCAACCTGATTCTACTACTATATTATACCTATTTCTATCGTCCTTATCATCATTGACCTGAACCCATCTACTGCTGGATAATGGCCTCCCAAGCCTGATTCTACACCTTTCTGTCATTTGAATTGCTGTATTTATCAAAACCGGTGATATTATGTTATATCTATTTATATTTCCATTATCATTATGAGCCTGAATCAATCCACCGGTGGATGAAGGCCTCTCTAAGTTGTTTGAATTTCTGTCGGTCATATGAATTGCTATATTTATCAAAATTGCTGATATTATATTTACCCATTCATAATATCGTCATTATCATCATCAACCAAGATTAATCCACTGCTGGATGAAGGTTATTGATACACCCCTGTTACAGGCGGGCTTCTCCCGGTGTAAAATAATCATTTAGTAGCTCAAGTCGAAACGTAACCCTGACCTCTAGAAACGGCTTCATAAAACATCTAATCTGATTCCTTGCTCAACCACGTAAGTATTTTTTATTTATAAGTAAGGGCCTTCGTCCGGTGTGTGAAAATGACATATCGGGCGGAGGTGTAATTAAGATAAATTTAATTTAATTTAATTTAAAAAGTATAAATGATGATGGATGAAAGCGATAATTTTAAGACTAAATATAAGTATTTAAATATAATAAATTTTGCCGCGCTTGTCGGCAACGTCCAAATTTCGACGCGCCTGCGCCAGGGTCAGGCTCGTGATTCGCCGAATCAAAGATCACGCGATAAAATTTGGCCAATCACGAGAGTCCTTTTTGCTGGAATGGCGTGGGTACGCGAAGTTTGAAAAAGAAAAAAGTAATTAGTAAGCGTCCCCTTTCCGATAGGATAGGACCTGCGAAACTTATTGTTAAAACAAAATATGTAAACGTTTAAAGAAAATGTAAAATATAAGAAGACCACGTTACGAGCACGAAAGACCGTGTTTTATTTATACTCCAACCGTTTGTATTTCTTTTTTGTGAATCCGGGGTTCGATGGACTCCTGAGCTAGCCGCTGGAACCCCGGGGATCTCATTATCCCAACCTAATTCTACTCTTCTTGGTCATATAAACTGCAATATTTTTTTAAATTTGTGATTTTATATACCTACCCATTCATATCGTCATTATCGTCATCAACCTGTATCAATCCACTGCTGTATGAAGGCCTCTTTAAGCTGATTCCACATCTTTAGGTCTTATAAATTCCTATTTTTATCAGATATAATATGTATTGCTTCATTATTTATCAACATTTGTCTCGATATGAATGTCCCGCACCGGGAAACTATATTGTTTAAGGTTAATTTTTAAATCAAAATATGATTTTTAAAATATTATTCTATGGCTCCGAGCATTTATTTTTTATAGACAATGAAACAAAATAATGTTTAAATTTATTTTTTATGCTGCTAACCTTTTTCTATTATGTAAATGGGACCCGAAAGAGATTAATATTCGCGTTATATTGGATCTCTATTTATGATAATCACTATTGAGATGTATAATTATTTATCATGTTTAAATGCACATACCTACACATATATTGTATTAAAATTAAAATGACAGTGGTAGCAATCGGCGATTGCCAGCTGTTCTGCTAGGCCTAGCAGCCTGAAATGGTGTCAGACGATATTGAGAAGGCCAGACTCCAGAATAGACTACGCACATGACTCCAAATTTGTATTGGCAGTGACGACATGCAGACTGTAAAACTGACAAATCAGCTAAATTTTCAATTGTCTGACGTGAATGAAAATCCATCCCGAAGGGAAAACTATGGCGCCGTCTATACACGCTTTACAATTTTTATATTAAAATCCAACACCAAGTCACTATGATGAAAAGCTGTCTGCAAGACCTAGCGAGACAGACTGGCGAGAGCCAGCTGGCTCAGCTAGTTGTGATTAATTAATTATGATAAAAGTGAATAATTCCCTATAAAACAAATATGACGTGATAGCTATTCCAAAACTTTTTAGTATTTAGTTTAATTTAGTAATTGGTAATTTATTATAAAAATGTTGATATCTTCTATGTCGATTGCGCTGAATACATTACCTGCTTTTGACTTGACTGATTGCTCACATACACACTCGGTCGCAAAAGTTAGAAGGAAGGCAGTAGACTATATTAGCATGTGGGTGGAATCGTAATAGATTATTAAAAGTATAAAGTAGATGACGTACACTTAATTGAAATACAAAATATTTAAGAACCCATATAACATGACTCGCTCTCACAGAAAGGGCAAGGTTAAAGTCCTACCTGGGGATCGACAAGTCGACCATCTCTCCGATTGCTTAACCGAGCCGCCTCGCTGACTATGTGTGCTTCATTGCGTATTTATCCTATGGGGTGTTTCAGTCGGCTGCCAGTGATAGGGTTATAGGTCTAGTATTTAAACTAATTTCTTATTTAAATTTGTAGGAGATTTGGAAATGGAATTGGAGAGATATCTGTTGGAACGAGCGGATTTGCAAGATGCATTAGAGAAGTTGGACAGCAATGTTCACGCTCTGGAGCAAGAGAAGAAGCAGATGCGAGAGGATATCGAGCGAGTAAGACCGTCTTTCTGTTTTTTAAGGCGTTCGCTGACTGAGTTTTAAACTTTCCACTGCAGAGTTCTATTTTCGATAGCACGTATACATTGTGGCTTTCATATCCCTCTGTTCTGTAGATATGAAATATGGAGGGCGTCAAGTCATCCATGTGGATAGGTTTCAGACGACTATAATTTTATCTCAATTCGCCCTTTTCAATATGTTCCAGCTGGAGGAGGAGAAGGCTCGCCTCCGGAACGAGGGCGGCGATGCTCAGGCGGACCTCAATTCTCTGCGGAAGGAGCTGCTGGCCGCGGAACAGGCGCGCCTCGATCTGGAGGCGGACAAGAATGCCTACGCCGAACGGATCAAGTTCTTGGATGGAGAAAAAGAAAAGGTTTCTCGCTGTCGCGACTGATGACTACTTTGTTGTTACATAACGATGACTTTATGTCTATTTTTAAAGCAGTCGTCACCCTCATTAATTTAATACTTTTATATCTTCATTCTAACAATGATCTAGAGCAGGGGTTCCCAACCCTTTTGTACCGTAGAGCACATTTTAAAACATCGGTAGGGCGACGGGCACCACCTATTTTTTCAAAGCAAATTTATGACAGAATTTAGGACATGGGTAATAAATAATACAAAAAAATAATTGAGGGTTGTGGTTGAAAACTTGACCCACAAAACTGTGTTATGGAGATAATCAACATCAAAGTTTGAAAAAATTGTTTTCAACATACTGAGTAAAATTTTGCTACAATCAAAGATGTATATGAAGCGCCTAGTTTCAAAACCCCCTAAAATGATTTTACGTAGTTTTGAGAAAACTAAAAAATAAAACATTTTAAGATTTTTATAAACAAATAAAACAGAAAAATATAAATATAGTTTGAAAATACTATTAATAACTCCGAAAATAATAATGCCTTTATTAGCAATGATTTTTTAATTTTTTTATTTTCTCTTCTTCTTGGTCGTGCACTCATGGCTGAGGATCGTGACCACATTTAAATTTCGCCATCCTTTGAGCGACCAAGACTTTCCATCCTTCTCGATCTCCCACTTCTCTCAGGGCAGAATGGATGGTGCCCCCAGTCAGCTCTTTCACTTGGTCGCTCTATCGCGCAGACGCTCTTCATCTGCTTCGCCTTCCCTGGAGGCTACCCAAAACTACCAGTCTCTCCAGGTTGTCTGGCCTGCACCTGACAATATGTCCAAAAAACTGCAGAATTCTTCTCAGACATATCGTCGAGAGCCGTTCTTTTATATTCAGTCTCTGGATGATTGACTGGTTTGTCCTGTGCTCCGTCCAAGAAATGCGAAGCATTCGGCGCCAACACCACATCTCAAAAGGCATCAATTGCCTTCCGTTCTCTTGCCTTCAGGGTCCACGACTCGACTCCGTATAGAAATATCGAGAACACTTTTATTTTAAGACAGATATATTAGATATGAGGGAATATATTATTATTATGCAGAGATATTCAGAGTTATTATTCCAAGAATTTAAAAATAGGAAACAAACCCTAAGATTTGTTTTAAATCAGCCCATTGCAAAAGTCGACAAATTAAATTTGACAAGAGCACTTTTGAAATACAATTGTATTGGTGGATATAACGAGCAAAGAGTTATGGAGCTCCAAATTTGTAGGTCTTGTCACCAAAATTGAAGATTCGGAGATAGAAAATGCTATTTAATTTTACAACACAATTGGTGCGCTCTAAAAGATCTACATAAGGTAGATACTGTGATTTTTTAATACATGGAATAACTTTTCGAACTCATATGACCAGTTGAAACAAATTTATTGTATTATTTGCTATTTTTACTATCTTCGAGTCTACATAATATGTATGTGAATAATCATTTTCAAACATGAACAATATAAAGAATATTTATAGAAACTAAATAACTGATGAGAATTTGGAGTCGCGCTTGAAATAAAAACTACAAGTTACATACATACCAAAGATATAGAAACTCTCAAAATAAATGCAAGGAAGGCACATTAGTTTTAAAAAATATTTATAATTTCATCAATAAAAAACATATTTATTTAAGTATGTTAGTTTTGTTCCGGAAATCTTCTTCACTTAATAAATAAACAATTATAAAATGTAATTAATTCATTTAAATAAATTATATTTATGAAAATATACGTATGGCTCTCGAATTTTTTTTAACCGTTGTGCTACTCATATTTGGCTCTTTTGGTTCAAGAGTTTGCCGACCCCTGAACTGGGCTAACGTTAAAATGCATTATTGGAAATGAGTCATGACCGAGTACTTAAAAACCATTTTAATAATACCACAGTTGAAAAAATTTGGTCGAAGTTATACATTAACCAAGAATAAAGTCAATTTAAAGAATTGGCAACAATTGCTCTATTAGTATTGTCGATTTTTCCTAATACTGACTGTATACTGTGAAAGATCATTCAGTGTAATGCACTTCATAAAAAACAAATATCAAAGCCAGAAGCCGTGCGGCTCGCATTGGAAAAAGGAGTATTTCCATTTGCATTATTTTTAAATAAATATTATGTACTAAAATGTACAAATGTCTATTATTAAATGAACTTGTCTATAAATAAATTGATCCATTTTTATAGTAAATAAAATTTAGCTTTAATTTTTTCAATCACAATAAAAGTGAAATTTGGTGCAGCCAACAGATGTTTCCATAGAACTGTCAATGTCAATTGTGCGGCCACAGTTAAATTTCACGTGAGAACCACTGGTCTAGACCGAGCTTGCAATAAAACATGCTAAAATGCCTTCATCTGTCAATGATGACTTTTAAAGTTTATCATGGTGCAACAGATGTCGTCGGTATACGCTGCAGTGTAAATTTATATTATTGTCTCCACTGCAAGCTCGGTGCACGGCAAATATAACATTGAATCGGTTAGTTTTTTTAAAGTTGGGTATATTTAGGTACCTACTGAAGTATCCAGTGTGTATCTATGTATTTAATTTAAGATAATAAAATGTCTAGTTTTGTATACTTTCACCGTGTAATTATAAAATGTTTTTTGTTAAATAACTGAGATGTAGGAGATAGAGGGCCCATCCCTGGAGCTCCAAATACATGTAAAAAGCTATACACCAATATAACAATGGATATTGGCAAAATAGTCGTGGGGATTCGCGATGATCTCCGATTCAGGCGAGTAGAACTAACATATTTGAACGCCGGCAGGTGGAGCTGGAGGTGGCGCAGGTGTGCCGCGAGCGAGCAGATCTGAGCTCCCAGCTGTGCGCGCTGACCCGCAAGCGGGACAGCCTGGCCGAGGACACCATGCGGCTGCAGCAGCGCCTGGAACAGGCGTCCGAAACCAACGCCCGCCTCAACCGCACCCTTGAGGAACTCGTCAAGGAGTGTGAGGAGAAGCAGGTCCGTTCACCTCATCCTCTATCTTTCTCAGTCGTAGTAAAATAGTAACTGGAAATTATCAATGAGTAATGATATTTTTTTCTGTTTTCAACTCGGCATAAGGTGCAATTTATTAATTTCCATTCAATTGAAATTCAAGGTTAATAGGCCATCCACCGAAATAGGCTGTCGAACGCCGTTTATTACCGTGCTACCTTACGCCATAACCGTATGTTACTATGTATAAACCAGTCGAGCGTTCATGGAACTGATACTCGGGTGCCGTCATGTTCAATTATGCTCCATTCAAATCAAGGTGCTTGGATATGCTCGTATATTTGGATCAAGTATTACTTGTACAAAAACAGAAAAATATTTTTCTCTATGGTCACTTTTTGAAACGTTTGATGTCTATGGAACGCATAATATGACAAACAAAAACGGTATGTACACAATGTAACTTTTCGTATTTTGTCGCTAGATACCCCAAGTAGTAACAATTATAATGAAACAGTTTGTTCAACTTATGGTAGAGAGGCATTCGGTGTACAGCCACGGCCAGATATTTCCATGAACCCAAATCATACGTTCCGTATTCCGTGTGGCTTATAACCGTATACGGTTTTGGTGGATGAACGAGGTCTAAATCCTACGGATGAAAAGACACCGAATTCTATTTTTGCACTGTGTATATATTATATTGTATACGAACACCAAACAAAAAGTAAAAAATCATATAGAAAAAAATACAGAGGACAAGAAAATATCATAGATAGCTGTAAGTGGGTAAACCTAGGTTTGAAAGTTTACATGGTTTTTGATTTTGATTAAAGTAAAGATTTGCATAATACAGGTAAAAAATCACTCTTTCCAATGGCAGCTCAAGTCTTTTTCCCTTACGGCGAACCTTTTAAGTGAGTTGATAATATGTCGAAAGATGTCGCTTTGTGGGGAATATTGAAACACAGAAAGAACAGTATAGTGGGGCTCGAAACAATAATGCTGAGTCACTCATTTAATGGTTTTGTAGTTCCGCAAATCACCATTAAGTCACGTGCAGCCATAATGTAATGCTTAGTCAATAATAGCTATTTGATTTTTCGGTGTGGACAGGTGATGCTGGACGCCAACGACAAAGACATGCAGCATCTTGCGGAGCAGCTGGCCGCTCTGCGCAGCGAAAAAGAGGCTCTAGAGGGCATCCTCTTCGACTCTGCCAGCAATTTGGAAGTGGTGGAGGGCAAAAGGCAAAAACTCGACAAAGAACTGCAGAAGACATTACTCAGTGAAGAAAATTTAAAAGGTTAACTTTTTTTATTGTGTT
Organism: Rhyacophila brunnea; assembly: GCF_057557595.1. Classification (NCBI taxonomy): domain Eukaryota; kingdom Metazoa; phylum Arthropoda; class Insecta; order Trichoptera; family Rhyacophilidae; genus Rhyacophila; species Rhyacophila brunnea. Next base: position 38,850,643 of record NW_028232837.1, on the reverse strand, counting down.
TAAATGCTTTTGATAAAAAAGTTTCTAATATAAGTTTTCTTCTTCGGCCATGTCCGCCTCTTACCTGGATGATATGGACACCATGCGACGCTTCCAAGAATCCATGTCGCTAGCCACTCTTCTTGCGTTGTTCCAGTTCATACCGACATCCCTAGCTCCACCGTAAACACTTGTTACCGTAAACGTTGAGTTTCTCTTCTGACATATGTAGCACGTGGCCCGCCGAGCCTTGTCAGACGTCACCTCTTCACTCTCAGTGTAATGAGAGGCCGCTCGGATCGTTACTTCTAAAGCCATATTACCGCACACCCAGTATCCATCGCAAGTGTCTTCGTAAGGTGCCACGATTCGCTACTGTAAAGCAGCACCATCAGAATACAAGCGTCAAATAGGCAATCCGCAATGAGTAGATGCTCTACCCAGTTAGCTATTCGGATAGCGAGCTCTCTTTACATAATGCCATGTCCCGTGATGTTTACCCCCAGGTATTTGAAGCTGTCAACACTCGATGTTTTTCCCATCGCTAATCAGTGTTCTATTGTACAAAACGTTGGCTTTCTTCGCGTTGATTTTAAAATGAATACAATACGAATTGTCACGCAAACTGTCAGTGTCTCTTGAATGCCCATGATTAAGTTGTCGAATATGTCAGCGTCATCAAGATTTTGGCAAGCATCCTCTTGATGAGAATAGGGGACCGGATAATGCACGTCCTCAGGAAAAACCAGACCGGAAACCTGGACGAGTGTGTGCTGCCCAAATCCATGACCTCCGTCTTCTCCAGCAGAGCCATGAGCTGAAGAGTCCGTTGGCCTGCTGCTTTGTGGCTTATGAGAAGTCTTTTGACAGTCTGCACCGTCCCTCCTTCTGAAGGATACTGGGAGCATATGGGATCCATACCAAGGTCATCGCTGGATTGAAGTGCCTGCATGAGAATAGCAAATGTGTCAGAATAGGTGACACTGTTACGGTACGGTCAGGATCACGACCGAAGTCAGACATTGTTATGTCCTTGCTCCGTTTCTCTTCATCATCCTTTATGACTTTATACTATGAACACCACCTGACCGAGGAATACCTACCCCCACTGTGAAAATGTGCGATCTTAATAAAAGTAACCCTTACATTAATGCTGCTATTAAGTCTTCGGTAGATAGTTTTGTCTAAGAGGTATATGCATGAAATGTCAAACCCCTGTGAAGGTAATCAGCGGTTGAACGGCTTATTAAGAAAATTTTCTTAATAAGCCCATTCCCTTTGACCGCTATAAAAAATGTAAACAATGTGACATCACTGGGTAATTGCGAATGGCTGGCTTTCAAATTCACTCCAACAAATTCAATTGAAATTCACTACAACAAACGTTTTCTGCGAGAGTTGAGACCCTCCTTCATTTTGTAGATTCCGCAGTGCAGGAAATAGAAAGAAATAGATGATTGCGACTGCGAAAGAGGTTTATAAGAGACTTGGAAAATCCATACTCTAGGTACGGGGCTGTTAAATTTCGACAAAAGTTTTGGTTTTCAATGGATGCAGTCCCACGTGAATTCACGATTGACATCTCACCCTCAACACAGTTAACCAACAAAGACCTTTCATCTTCGTTGAAATCAACTGCGCGTCGTCGTTGGACTGTAGATGGATTCATAATTCTAATTTTAACAGTATGTCTGCAGATATCGAGGAACGATCAATAATAACACCAAACGTCATTATAAGTGCGCGGAGACTGTATGTATTGGCATATGGAAATATTTACTGGGAATACTTTATCCTTTAGTGCATTAGAATTATAAAATGAATGTATTATCACATTAATCACCAATAAATTATTTAAAGTTCATAATAATTATTATTCATTTATAATTGTTATGAAATTTATATGGTACCGCTCGCACACTTTCACACCTCTTCACAATTTCAAAAATTTTAATTATTTATCAGAGTATCAAAATTGAGAAGTTGGCCATAATGTGATGACATGACGCAATTTATGATGTCACTAACTAGCAGATTCAATTTACGTTCATGCATGCAAATTGGTATTATTTTGATTGAAGGTAATTTGATGTTCTATGCATGCTCTTCTAAGGGTTTGTATTCCAAAACAGCTGCCAACATCAGCGACCCAAAAAAATTCAAAATTAACAATAACTTTGTTTCAAACCATTGCCCTGAGCATGATATAATTCAAGACCAATTCTTTGACGTATGTTGAACGTATACTTAATCTTCATATTTAATTATGTTTTTTCACTTCCCGGTTGAGTACGAGGCGAGTGACTCTCAGCCCGTCGGCCTCTCGGTTCGACACTCGCCTCGCAATTAAATTTTGCGTGTCCAAATCTCACTCGGTCCATAATTTTTTCTCTAATTCTTCTAATTTGTTGGTATGTTTCTTGAGCTCTCCCGTATTAATGTATACTCATAATCTTTTTATAATAATCTGCTAAGGACAAGTGAACAACTTGCTGCGGGACTTGGATCTGTCGGAGAAGAAATTCCGGGATACGAAGAACACTCTCATTCAGCAGAATGCCAAAAAGGAAGCTGAGTACCAGCAGACCATCGCCAACCTCAACAAGACCAACACTGAAAACGTGCGCAAACTCACCGAGGAAAAGGTAAAACGCCTCAACGTAGTCCTGCCACTTGTAAATTGATATTATACACTTAACTTATACTCTCACTTAATGGATGCTCGTCATATAGATATCCTCAATATAGTGTCGTGTCGGTTATATCAGTATTACTTGTATCAAAGTCGTGAGCAGTTTAAAGGCAGAGGGCTTTCTTTTTCAGGAGCAAGTCCGTATATCGTTGGAGAAGCGGATGCACCAGACGGTGCAGAACCTGGGTGGGGAGAAAGAGGCGGAAATAGCGGCGCTGCAAGAGCGAGAGGGACAGCTGCAAGCCGCCATCGACACCCTCTGCCAGCAGCACGAGGAGGCGCTGCTCCGCGCAGAAAATGACAAGCAACAAGTCCTATTGATAGGTCTCACGTTTATTTGGACTTTACCTCCGATAATTTTTATATGCAAGCTTATCTTCGCTTCAATAGATCGACAGCTGTTCAGTTGTTCTTCGATTGTTATCTTTACGATTTTTGAAACAAGTTAAATGCTAGGGATAATTCCCTCATTTTAGTCAAAATTGAGTTGAATATGACAATGTCATCTATAAGAATCACCTTTAAGCTACTTGTAAAAAAAATTAAATTAAATTGAAAAAATATTTGGATAAATATCAAAACAAGTGTCAAGCTGACTTTACTATCATAGTGGAGTGTTACAAAACATGTCATTAAGTGAGTCATGATGAAGGTAAGAAGGAAGTAAAGAAGTAAAGGTGATAATATGTTGCAGCGCACCACGACCAGCAGGCGCTGCTGGAGCGTCTGGAAGAGGCGAAGGGGGCGCTCGACGCGGAGGTGAGCGCTCTGGAGCGTCTGCGGCGAGAAGCGCAAGCGCGTTGCGAGCAGGACAGGAACGTCATCAACCACCTGAAGGATGATGTCACCAGCGCCAAAGCTCGACTTCAGGAACACAAGTATTATACCCGCATAATATATCCCATTGTTCTATTAAATCGTACCAGCCTAAATCTCCAAAACTCCTCATGGAAGAATTGTTTACTTCACAAAATTTATCATAATCCTCTTTTATTTTATTCCTCCATTTTTAATTTATCCATGTCCGATCTTGAGAGATTGCATTGACAGAGTTATAAGTTTAACCCTTTCTAAGCGTTACGAATCCCGACTTAGTACAACAGTGCGCGTTGTGATTTCAAGCATCAATAAATCGTAATAAATGTCAGTCAAACATACACAAATAGAGTAGTAAAAAATCGGAGTCAAGTTCAAAAATGATTATGACAGAACCTAATATTTTATGTGACTCTAAAAATAAACATTCGTCGCCTAAATCTGATAAGAAATCACGAACAAGACTTCTTCATTGAAAAAATGCCAGCTTACTCGAGCGGCGCCATGACACTTACGAAATGGTGCTGGACTAATGCGTCGATGACAGATTAACAAGTGTAAGAACAGTTCAGTATTCTTATAGTCTACCGGCTACCATTTCGACAAATATGTCATACACATAATGAATAATAATATGGTTTATGACTTTTATGAGCATTTTTGTTGAGTGTGTTGAAAAAATATCAGTCATAAATAACTCATTTTTATAGCATCCAGGACATCTCAAACTGTGTAACTTTTGTTTGAACTCGCATACACATTGCAGCACTGCAGGCCGAGTATAAATAAATCATCCTTGAGAACTACTGGCTATTTGAGAGTGATGTACTTACCACCAGTGCCTGGTTTGTACCTACCATTGACCCCGAACTGAATGGAATCGAATGACACATAGTTTATATAACAAAATGGTTTATTTTTCGAATACCTATTACAATTCGTAAAATATTAAATTTCAAACACTTTTTGCACTTCTAAATGCTTTATAGTCACCACAATTTTATTTTCAAGTTCATTTGTTTTTTTTTTATTATATTACTTCAATAACCTGGTACTAGAATAGGTAATCTCTTATTTTATTATAATGACGTGATAGTAAGTAACTCGAGTTATTTTCGACTATAAATATAAGAAGAATTCTACATAAAAAAAATAGTAGTCATGAATCAAACCCTTTTGAATAGTATTACGAAAAAAATAATTCTCAAGTGTCTGTCTCACACCAGCAGACGATGATTTGCCGCGCAGTGTATAAAAATTCAGTAGCGCGGCACCTGGTGTTTGCGTAATACGACAATTTCCGCATTTATGCGGGAACGGGCGTCTGAGTGTTCGTGTCTTTTCTTTATAAATGGCTGATAACTAGGGTAAATAAATAATTTTTGTCTGTTTCACCTAATACTATAACCAGAAAATAGTATTTAAAAATGTTAATCAATGATAAACAAAGAGACATATTAAATCGCGGACTTCTAGGTATATTTAAATGACACCTGGTTCAAATTATTTTCCGAAACTATAAACTCGCGGATAATATACTGGCAGATAGGCGAATGAATGCAATCTCCAAAAGCATTCCTTTTGTAAAAATATTTTGTAAATTCACTTTGATCAATGTAACTTTCGAATATTCTATTTAACAGTTTACGCACCAAATAGTTTTTCAATCACTAAAAAACAATATAACTTATTATATCGCAAACTCGTATCGTTACAAACACGTCAGTCAAATGTCTTCGGCGCACATGCACTAAGAAGCGATAAGACACTATATACGCGGCAAATTTGAATTGGCCCGATGACTGATATATTTTTATTCAAGACACGCTCCCGAAAAATATTTATTTAAATTAGATAGAACAAAAGTTTAGGCTATCCATTGACAGATGTCAAGAGAAGGATGATTTTTAAATAAATTAAATCAATATTCGAATTATTCGCGCCTGGCGGAAAGCAGTACTAGGCAAACGAAAATCGAAATGACTTTAGTCAGATGACGCGCGGATGACTCGCGCGTATAGGCTGACTAAAGTCAGTTGCCGCGTTAGAAAGGTTAAGAGAGAAACCGACTAACACAAATGAGTTGTTGTGCTTTTTTCTACACTCGCGTTTGTTTTTTATGCCGATTCAAAAATGGATTACGTCACCTAATTGTTTCAAACGCGCAAACTACGCCGTATCTGGACGGAAGACATTTCTGGTTCTCGAGCTTAAATCGCGATGGGAATCGCACCATGTGGACAGACTCTTAGGGGTCTGAGCCGAAACAATAATATGTAAAGATTGTAGGAAAGATATTTGAGTCATTAGATTGTTTGTTGTCTTTTTCTGCCATCGGTTGAAAACTTTTTGTTTTTAAATATAGAATAAAAGCGGAAGAGGAACTGGGTGCGGCGGAGAGGCGGCTCCAAGAGGTGGCCGCCGAGAAAGAGTCGGCGGCAAAGGAGGGCCACGACCTCCGCATCCAGCTGCAGCTGACCGAAGATAAAGTCGACAACCTCAACTCTCAGCTAGACGACACTCTCCGCAAACTCAAAGAGGGTGAGAGCCTTTCCCCATCTGAATCCTTCCGTTATCCGCGGCACAGAATTATCTCATTTGAGCGGGGTGTAATTATTCAATGTCTGTTTTCAGCGGAGAACGAATCGGAGAGTCTGCACAAAGAGTTGACCGACGTGCGTCGGCAGCTGTCGGACAGCAACGTGGAGCGTGACAAGTACAATGCCAGCAACCGCGATCTACGCGACCATGTGAAGCGCTCCGAGCAGGAACGGAGGGAACACGCCCGCTCCCTCGAGGACGCCTTTCGGAAGATCGCCGGTTACATTCTCTCAATCTTCAAACATAAAAGCGCTTTTGAATTTTGTTTTTCCCATTCGATTCAGTCATGACTTTTAACAGTATGCGGAACGGTTGAAATTAATGAATTTGTATTTCATCTTCTACACCTGTATCGGCGAATCGAGTCCGTGGAGCTTGCGCCGGTTGTATGTTATTATTTCTTCTTATAATTAAAAGCATTTCATTTTCTGAAGAAGTCATTTGATACTCCTGTCTAGTATGATAGGAAATTCACTTTATAGACCCGTTCGATTTGGAACTAATAAGACACATTTTTAGGTTTGCATTTTCTTTCGTTTATACTTTATATGTAGGTATTATGTACCTACAATATTCACATTTTTCTCCATTAACATTTTAAGTATTTATTTTAGTTATTTCATTCAATAAGTTGCCCGGCTCGGGTCAAAATGAATGATTTTGTAGAAACAGTATTTTACAGCCATTCGTGCTATAGAATAATTTTGTTCCATTTCCTTCATTAATCACATAGATTGCTCTCAAATTTTATTGTTTTATATGAGTTATTAGTAGATAGGTACATTTATATTATATATTGTCTACATATGTAGATATAAATGTACAAATTTTCGATTAACATTTGGATTTGGATTTGGATGTCAAGGGAGCCAGTCCACAAAATTATAATGCTGAGAAACAGGCACACAAAGATTTTGTGTGACAAAAAAAGGAACATTTTTTGTTTTTAAAGATATAACAGTAAAACTTTCAACACAGAATATACTTTGTGGTATTATCTTTTTATTATTTTGTACAAATAACTAAAAAAAATAGTATCTTAGAAGTTATGTGTGTTATATCTCTTGACCACTGAATATTGAAATGTACAAAAAATGTAGTCAAAAGAGTTTTGTGGCTTAAATCCATTGACCACTGCATCTTTGATGATTTTAAAATGCTTTTGTATACTTTACTCATTTTCGCCAAATTTGTGGCTTGGTTCCCTTGACATCTACGGCGACGATTTATCGGTAATTACACTTTTGTCTGCTTGATTAACTTTTATGTTGAAAATTCACTGTTTTTGTGAAATATTATTCAACTGCAGGAATGTATGCCTTTTATCTGCATATTATTATGTTTATCAAACAATCCCAATATACAATTTTTCATAATAAAATAAAGTCACAATAAGTCTCCAAAGGTGACACAGTAATATGAGGGTAGCCGTTTATATTTCGGGAACAACAAACAAAAACGATTTTTTCATCGATGAAAACACTTTTATTATTTTTCAAATTTTCTCCACGATAGTTTATACACTTTTCCATGTGTTTGAACCAATCTGAAAAGCATTTTTGCCACTTTGCAGAAGGTAACTCCAAAATATGGTTTTTGAATGCATCAACCGCCTCTTCTGGTGTAGAAAATCGTTGACCGCGCAATCTATCTTGGACTGTCGGGAATAAAAAGAAATCATTTGGTGCCAAATTGGGGCTGTACGGCGGATGACCCATAAATTTAATGTTTTGTGTGCTCAAATAGGAGCTTGCTTGAGCCAATGTGTGAGAGCTCGTATTGTCTTGATGAAGGATGATTTGACGCCGACGGTTGCTTTTCCTTATTTCACCAAAAATTTCTGACAAACAAATGGTTGTGTACCATTCAGAATTGAGTGTTTTACGATTCTCTAAAGGCACAGTTGAGACATGGCCCGTTTTTCCTAAAAAACAGGCGACCATTTGCTTCGTAGTGGTTCTAGCGCGAGCAACTTTTGTTGGTTTAAGCTCATTTTGGAAGACCCATACGGTCGACTGCTGTTTACTTTCGGGCTCATACGTATAGATTCAATATTCGTCACCAGTAAAAATCTTATTAACGTTTTTTGAAGTACCTCGATTTTTTTTTGAGCATTTCCTTGCACCAATCGAAACGCCCCCTTTTTTGTGCGATTGTCAAATTATGCGGGATCCAACGTGAACATAGCTTCTTCATGTCTAAATTTTCATGCAAGATCGTATACATGCTGGTGTTACTAATGCCCATAGATGCCTCAAGCTCACGGTATGTCACATTATGATCTTGCATTATCAGTTCATGCACAGCATCGATGTTTTCTGGAGAAACAAACAACCGATTTTGGAAGACCTTCGCGCGGCTTGTCTGTGAGCGAACGACGGCCACGATAAAATTCGCTAAACCAGCGATATACCGTAATTTTTTATGGTGCTTCATCGCCATATAAAGCACTAAGTTCAGAGATGCACTGTTCCCGCGATAATCTACGTCGAAAGTTGTAAAAAATAATCGTACGAAAATTTTCAAGAGTTAATTCCATTTTTTGGCCGAGATAAATTTTTCAAATGAATTTAAAAAAAAAAACAAAAAGCGTCCGTATGTTAAAACGTTCTGAGTACTAATGCCGTTAAAAATGTGAAACTTCAAAATACAGAAGTCAAATTGCACCTAGCAACACCGGTGTTGCCAATTCCCAAAATATAAACGGCTACCTTTGTATGTATAAATATATTTTTCAGTGTAGTTTTGTAATTTTGCCGTCCTAACATGAAAATAACGATGAAATACAATTTTCTTACAAATCGCATTTAGAAGGTTTTTATTTAATCAATACATGTCAGTCATCAATGAGGAAATATCAAACAGGTCTGGAGGAGCAAAGAAATGCGCTGGACGCGGAGAGGTCGCGGCTGGGCGCGGCAGCGGGGGAGGCGGGACGGCAGAAAGCGCTGTTGGCCAAGCAAGCCGCCTCCGTGCGAGACCAGTTGCAGAAGGCGCAAGGGGGCCTGGCAGCCAAGCAGCATGATGAGAAAGAGCTGCACGCCAGGTCTGCATCTCCTTTCTCTTTCACGCTGACAGATCACAGGGGCCTTATATTTTTCTAAAAAGGATAAATGGTGACATTATTTACCTCCTGATACAGTACTCTCTCAGTAATCCGCGACCCCAAAAACCAGACAAGTGTCCAATTAGTGAAAGAGAACCATTTTTATAAGCTTTTTAAAAAGTTATGTGCTTAGATTTGAATAGATTTCAGTTTAATTTATTCATGATTAATGCATGGTTTTATTGAAACAAACAAGATAAATCACCTTACAATGACATACATAATCTGTAATATAATAAAATAATCATATTAGTAAATTACTAAAATGACAGTGAAAGATGTGAGTTCGAATCACATTCATGTTTTATTTTTCATCACATGTAAAGAATGAGTTTTAGATACATGAAATAGAGAAAATTCAACTTATTGTATGATGAATTTTTTTCTGGATTTCCTCTGGTCGCACGCAGACTCCAGAATGAGAGCGAAGAGCGAGAGCGTGTACTCCAAGAGCTGGCGCAGATGAAGCGGCAGAGCGCCGACCTGGAAACGCATCTCACGGCCGCCCGCCAAGAAGTGGGCCGCCTGCGAGCGAGGGGCTCTGAATTGGAGGAGCGCTGTCAGGCCAGAGATCAGGTATGCCCTCACCATATTTCATCGTCACCGTTTTCTGCTTTAACGTTTACGAGCGACTCACGGCATGTTTGTCTTTTGCATTTTCAGGAACTGCTGCTCCGTTTGGAAGAGTCTCGGGGGAAAGAACGGCGGCTGGAAGACCTCCGGCATAACTTGGAAGTGTGCCTGGCCGATGCCACCCAGCAGATCCAGGAGTTGAAAGTATTCAATATCCGTTTCGATTAACCTTTTACTACTTTCTATAGACACAGTTGAAATAATTATGCACCTATAAACTTTAAACAATTTATTTAATGCCCACTATGGCGGACCGTATAGGTTGATGTGGATAGCTGAAAATGGTTTCTCATAAAAAAAAATCTTTTAAGAGACGACTATTAGTTCGGTCATGTAACCGAATGTCCTTCTGCTTACACCTCTAATGCCCTCTACTGTTTGGGTCAATGATATTTTATTTTGGAGAGTGCGAATTTCGTGGAAACTAATTCTATTGTAGTGGTGAGGGGTGGAAGTAGGCTGTTGAGATTTGACATAAATACTGCACACTAAACTTTGTCAGCCATACTTATTTCTTTTCATTGAACTAAGAATACAATCCCCCACGATGGCCGCGCGGCTCTAGTATCGGCGTATAGTGTCGTGGGTCCCAGATTCGAATCCTGGGTCCGGCAAATACACATATTGTTTTTCAATTTGTGTATGGACCTAATAGGTTGAGCAAGTGGCTGACATCCATTTCTCGTAAAAACTAAATCTGTTAATACAAACCTCCACTCTGTGGAGGTCCATATGATCTTATTAGGATCGGACATGGTCAGAAAAAAAAAAGAATAAAATTTCCAGACGGTGCTAGTTTGTTTTTAAAATTCAACTAAACCCTACCTAACCAAACCGTAATAGTTTAGGTATGTTCTGGGCGATCTGACAAAATAGTGCACTGTTTTCAGTCATACTTATTTGTTTTCGTTGAAGTAAGAATACATACAGATAGATGGTGTTGGTTAGTTTTTTTTAAATTCATTGAGCCTTGCCTGTACCAAACCATAATCGGTAAAAAATATTCTTCTATCTATAAAATATCTAAAATGATGTATGTTTGAATGGAATAATTTTAGATATTTTACCGATAAACGAAAATATCTTTTGACTATTATCTACTATGGCTTGGATTAGGCAGGGTTAAATTGAATTTTATAAAGTAACAAACACAATCTACACATTGTATAGTGTAAGGAAAATAAATATGTTATGTCGGATCTAACAGCCTATCTCCACCTTTCACCTCTGGTTTATTGACATTAGCTATTGATACTACATAACGTAGGGTACCTATGTGTCAAGACACACTATAGTCAGGCTGTGACACGAAACTGTAATCTTCGATGGTAGTTATTGCTCTTACTTTCATTGCAATACGGTGAACTGTTTGTTAAAAATAGTTGCATATTGAAATAAGTGATAATAATTTGAACGAAATATGCGATCAAAAATCTTCATTTATTGCAAACAGGCTACCGCATCGCATTCAAGAATAATCAATAACTAGCACTACCATCATATTTAGCATTTCAGTGTCACAATCTGAACAAAGTCGGGCTCGGTACGTATATAGGTGTAAAGACGGAGTTTTGTATCTGCAGGCTCGAGTCGGCGGATCGGAGAGCCGCGTGCGCGCACTGGAGTCGTCATCGGCCGGGGCGGAAGCAAGCCGGCGCGGTGCGGAGCAAAAGCTCGGTGCGGTAGCGGCCGCCCTGCGTCGCATCGCCGGCATCCCTCTCGACCGCTCCCACTCCCCCGGGCCCCCTCTCGCACATGCCCGTCTGTCCAGCCCCACCCGACGCTGGAGTCCGCACAGAGGTGCGTCGCTGTTCTTCATTTTTGTAACTCTCTATTCTATCCCTCGTTTCGGCAGTGTAATAAAAAAATATATTTTAACATTAACATAAAGTCAGCTTTTTAAATAGATAGTGTCATACACCCCAAGAAAGAGTGGGAAATATTATATGGATGTGCAGTATGGACAAGCATTGAGATTGTTTAGTTTTACAGTTAAAAGATTATTGATCCTAATTTACACGGTGGAGGTAGGTAAAGCACAAATATGTGAACTAAAAAAAGTTTGTTAATTTATCTTCACTCTGTAAGCTCCAATTTCACGTAACACGCAAAATAAGTATGTATGTATGTATATATTGCACAAATTAATATGAATGAGAACAGAAATGAAGAAGATAAAAATATAGGATAAATATGTAGGACAAGAATGATGTCATACTTTTCATTAACCCATATACAGTCGAGCTCGGTTATTATGATCACAGATATAGCGAGATCTCGGATGTAACGAGGAAACATTCGCTGGCATTTTAGTTTATGATTTTCTCTATACATTTATTCACTTTTATAACGAGCTACTTATCGGATATACCGAGCTAAAATATCATCAAAAGTTTTCTTAAAACTGTTAATGTGTCGATCATTTAAAAACATTTCGACCCTAAGCAATAAAATCTGACCGGTCGCCGGAATCGGATTACGTTTATGACACTAGTTAAGTGTTAAGTACCTAGCTAATTGGTGTTTTTGCCGACAATATTGTAAAAGTATACACGCATATGGTTGAAATTACATGTAAGGTTTGTGAAATCACTAGGTACCTACCAGCGTTCATTACAATAAACTACTTGTTTTGTAGTTTATGAATGCCATGCTTGTTTAGGGGAAAAATTTTAATTGTGAATTTTTGTTTGAATTGCGACTTTTTGTGTTATGTGACCGCTCATTTAAAAATACCTATTCTCTGATATAACGAGTAACGCTTATAACGAGCAAATTCAGTCGGTCCCATCTTCCTCGTAATAATCAAGTTCGACAGTATTATATAATTTTCCTATTATTTAAAGTGAACATTTTATTAATAGGTACACAACAATATTGTGTCATTTTAGTCTTTGATCCTCCATATTGTATTATACAATATATTATTATAAATATCACATTAAATCAGTAGGTACATAGTTACACTAAAAACATAACACTGATTCCGTTCATAGATTGTATGCGTACGAATATGCGCTCATCGGCTGCCAGGTATTTAGTACGGCTCCCCATTTGCACGCACACCATCGACCAACCGAATCATTGTTTTATTTTTACTGTACATAGGTACTACTTTTCACCCTCCCCCCAGCGCTTCATTAGATTTCATGTCTATTTTAACCTTTTCTATGCCTCACGATATTACTATCGCGAGCCGAATACTACAAGGTTCTAAGTGTTCGTCCTTGAAAAAACAAACCCAACAATGAAGTAGTATTCTAAGCTGCCTCATTGTTACTTTTGTTTCTCCAAGGACAAACACTTAGAACCTTGTAATTCTCCACTCGCGCTATGGCAGTATCTGACAGGCTGCAGATGCTTTACTAAAATTGCTGTAATACCTATAATTTTAATAATTCTTCGTGTCTTAGTATTTCATAATTATTCAAACAGATGTCAATGTGTGTTTAATTTTTTAGATTATGCAAATCAATTGATGGTGGCTAGTAATTTGAGTTTAAAGTCGGACGAGATAACTCGCGAAATTTGTATGTATCAATCACGGCCTCATGGAGCGAGAAAACTCGCTGAAGGCATAGAACCGGTTAATTGGAAGCCACAGATAGATATGAGCCGAATATTTTCATGTAAAATTTAAAACATTTCAATTCTGCATTGTCGTTATTGCTATGATCATTATGCTGCGCATCGTAGTCGACATTGGCCTAGCGCGTAGATATAAATAAAGCGGCGGGTCGCAGATTCAAACCCGCGGTAGGTCAAAAAATGGATGTTTTAAATGTGTATTTGACCCAGTGCAAGGACCCAATGTGTCAGGCGAATGGCTATTCCTCGTAAAAAACAAAAATTTGTTAATACAACCTCCACTCTGCAGAGACCTATATGCTCCGATTAGGATGAAACGTTTTTGAAATGTTTTTTTTTGTTTAGCTTAAACTTATAATTTATTCAGCTCATATCTATATTACATTTACTGATATCGATCCATAGTACCTATATGTAATGCGAAAAAGATAATTTACATGGTAGACCATTTATCGTTTAAAAAACATCACTATTGAGTTCCCGACCTACAGAAAATCCAATTACATTATCAAGATATCGAGTTAACATTTTTCTTGTACATCTTTTTTTAGTTTAATAAACTTAAAGCTTAACCTATCAAAGACAGATTTAAAAGAAGAAAAATTTACATCCAGATTAAATTTTGTAGTAAATTTTTACAACTTTTTTATTATATGTTTAATTTCAATATAGGTATTGAAATGCTTCAATTTTCACTTATCTTTTTAAATATTATGTAGTTAAAGTTGTAGGGTTTTAACAATTTAAAAATAAAATAAAATAAAATAAAAAAAAAGGCAGTGGGTTAATGATTCACCAGTACATTAATATTGAGTTAGCATTTAGTAAGTTTTTAGACAGTCGATTAGTTATCCTTGTAAAAATTCTGTCATATACAATAAGTTGCTTTGTATAAACTTATGCGAAAGATCTGTATATCTGTGAGTGTATGCTGTATTTTCTTTTGTAAATTATTTCTCGTATTAATTCATTGCACAAATTTTTGCACAATAGCACCTCGGACGATGATTCCCCAAAACCGAAATTTAGGAAGAAGCAGAGCTCGCTCGGTCGACCCGTCGGTCGTTTCTAGGCGGATTCCCATCGCCTTGGGCCAAGTGGGCCGCGACACGGCAGCGCGGAGGATATTGTATCATTATTTTTATGATAAACAATAAACACCGAATCGACTACGGAGAAATGGAGATGTTATATATTATATTTCATGTGAAGACACATCTACGAGTTGACCCGGAAAATGAACAGGAAACTTTCCAACCGCGCGACGGAGAATCCTCGCTGATTATTGTGACATAGCCCTGATTGTAAACCGATCTGTTTGCCTTTTGAACAAACAATTGGACAAACGTTGAGCGGGTTAAAGAGTCCTAAGAAAGAACAAAACGGAGTGAAGAATTTGAAACATACATGTAACTGTAACGAAAAGACATAAAAACCATACGGAAGAATAAAAGTTGAAAGAAGCACGCCTTAGTGAGCACATTTGCACTCATTTGACTTTTTGACATTTTGGCGTTTTGGCACCGGAGGGTGACGTTTCGATAGTATTGCAGGTCAAGAGCATTCGGAGCGGGACCGCTCCGTGGAGATGATCACCGATGTGGACCCCGACATTGTGAGGAAGGGCATACGCAATTTAATGCAGCAGGTCGGCCACATCGAAAGGGAACGGGTGAGTCCGCGTTAATAAATATGCACCGTAGAAAAATAATGTCATAGAATATTTATTTAAGTAGGCATTTAACCTGACTGAGCTATTAACTGCGTTTCATTTCTCATTTTCTCACGTGCGCCGCCTTAAAAGTGTTAGCTCAGAATAAACTCTGCTCCGTGCCCATTCTATAAAATATAAACCATAAATTTTGGTTGAACTTCTTATGAAATTCAATATTGTGCGGTACGTCTTGTTATTTAGCATTTGAAATATTTGCGTATGGTTCAGGATACTGTTTTTCTGAATAGACGTACCAATATTGACTAGCTCACCATTGAAATGCTGAGGATTAAACAAGTACAAGTGACATAAATAAAAAAAATGGTTATGAAAAGTTTCCATATCCCCATAATATAATTATTTACACGTGAAACATGATTTAAACATGTACATAACGGCTTTGTATGTAAAATTATAAGCATTTTAGTTATAATATTAGATTACATTATAATATTCAATCTGAATGTTTTAACCTGACTTACAGTGAATACATTGCAAACGTAAAGAATACTAATAATTATTGATGATTTGAGAACCAGACCAATTTTGTAATAACAGTTGCATAATATTTAACTTTGAAGTCGATTTACTAAACTCAATCACCGGTGCAGGTCAATGACATTAATATGGACGAATCATCTGGGAATAAAAATGACACTCACTTTTTTGTCGGGTCTGCCGAATGGCATAATCTGTTCTAATGCCATTACAATAAAAGTGATATTGCTATAAATTCCCGACACTTTTAGTCGGGTCTGCCGAACGGTTCGAACGGGTGAACATTGACACTAGAAACATTATTCTAACGCCATTACAATAAAGGTGATATTGCTATAAATTCCCGATACGTGATATCGCATAATGGAAATTGTGTGACGTCTACCTATACATGTGCGAATGTTGCTGTGCGTGAATTTAATTGCTAGCTACTGTATTGAGTGCGTTGTCCATTAATAATGTCATTGGTGCAGGTGCACTCGTATTCGTTCAATCTATCAATCATATTAGTAATTAAAAAGTTAGTTTAAAGTGATTGGGAATAAATTGGAATCTGTCCCGGTCCAGAGACAGCAGCAAACGGTAGAAATAATATGAGCCCGTGTCTGTTTTGGGGGGCGGCCAGGAGGAACTCAAGTCGCAGGCTAGCGTCACCCGAAAGCAGCTGAAGGAGGCGGCAGAAGCCAAGAGTCGAGGAGACGGAGAGCTGGCTACCGCCTGCAAGAACCTGCGGGCCATGGAAGACAAGAAGTGCCAGGTGCAAGCCGCTCTCACCCAAAAAGAGGCCCAGCTCAAAACTCAGGTGTGTACACTTCGTTCTGCCCCGCCTTCATCGAATGCGTTTACATTAGAGTTCTGAATTTGTATTCATGTACATGTTATTTTTACATTCAATATACGCATTTGCGTCCAGCAAATTCAGCGAAAGGCTTGTAAAATTAACTACCGAGATGCCTCTGCCCTGCGGATATAAATACTATTTGGCCCAGAGTGTCTAACGCGGTCACGTTTTACCGGTATATGCGGAAGAAAATATTTAAAGATGCCAGTAGATCTTTGTGCGAACCTCGATTATCTGGATATCTTCATTTTTGATTTATCAGTTTCGTATGATTATAAGAAAAAAGTACAAATAAAAATTTAAGGATTTTTGGAAAACTGCGACTAAAAATATATAATTTGGGATTTAAATATATAGATGTTTTATTATTTTCTCCTATAATGGAGGTTTTACTGTAGAATTATAATATCCAGTCATAATGTTCGACGATATAATATTATGAAGAAAGTTGCAATGAGAATGAAGAAAACCAATTTCTTTGAAACCATTTTGCTTTGTATTTGGTGGTGGCCGGTATAAACCGAAATGTGGAGTGCGATTGATATTCAAATATACAATTGATATCACTCTTCGATGGCACTACAGCTCAAGTCAAGCCCTGTCCTCCAGCCGGAACGGTCCTCCGCACTTCTTTTCCAGTTCCTGATTTTTAGCAGCTGGTTGGCATCTTTTGTAATGTTATCACCCCATCGTGTGCGTGGCTTTCCCACTGGCCTTTCCCCCCCTGGGTTTCCTTCGAGGATCTTCTTCGGTATCCGTGACTCAGGCATGCGCTGGACATGGCCTTCCCAGTTTAGCCTCTGGAGTTTTATGAAGGTGGAGAGTTTTGAATCTTGGTATAAGTGGTATAGTTCCTCTATTTTAATTATGGTTGTCTTGAAATATTTTACTCAGTCGGAACTGATGGGGTCAGCGGTAGGATGCCTTTTTAATTCGATGTGGATAATATATTTCAGACAGAGGCGCTGCGACAGAAAACTGAAGAGGCTCACTCTCTCAGTGAGAAGATTACTTCCATGGAGCTCATCTTGAACAGCGGCACCGAAGAAAAGGGACAGATAGAGGTGAGAATAACAATAATGAATGGCCTTATAAATTGTTTTATCGGTCAATATGCTGAAAAATCACCATGACTCAATAATAATATACATATTATGTAAATAGACATTGAAGTTTGGAAATGTAATTTCTATTAATTTATTTTTAATATCCCGTCAAAAACATATCTTCTGTGTAAGTTCAATACCGCGTATGAGCCAAAATGTTCAAAATACGTATTTTTGGCGCTCTCGGCTAAACGGCTCAAACCACATTGATTGGTGCATTCAAATTTTGAAATTGACCAATAGACTACTTGCGCTCGGTTAAAATCAATACCACATTTGAATTATCCATACTAAAGAAGCAAGCAAGACCGCGTATATCCATGATCCAATACAGCGGACGAACGGAGAGTTGCGGCAATACCGCATAAGGTCCAACTGATTTACAAAATAACCCTATGGCAATTAATTTGCACAGACACATATGACAGTAAAAATATATTTTCTAATATGATCAGGAAAACACAATAAACTGTGTTTAAATTTATTTTTTATCTTTTTTATTGACGAAATTGCAAGGTTTTTTGTCCCTCCTGAACATTTTGACAAATGGTTCTTCCGCGGTATTAAACTTACGTAGACGATATGAAAAAAAACTGTTTTAAAACTTAATGCTGATCTTAAATTTTATTTTCCTCAGTAAACTGGAAAAACATTCTTTACCAAAAATATTGAATTGTAGATATTATATGTATTGGTATTTGGACGTTCTCTCTACCACTATCTTTTGGGTGTACATTGTGAAATAACGAAATAGAAGCGGTCTGTAATGTCCCAGAAAAAACTTCTTCGCACCCCGGTTGTGATTGTCACGCACTAGAACGTGCAGGATTCCTCTTTTATTTTCTATCGCTGAAATTTCGATTAAGCCGAAGGGAGTTAAATTTGTGCGATGTCAATGTGGATGTGTGCAGGAGAAAGCGGAGAAACTGCGGGCGTCACTGGGGCGCTGCGAGGCGGAGAGGCGCTCGCTGGCGGAGGAGGCGGCGCGGGCGGAGCAGCGAGCGGGACGCGCCGAACTGCAGCGTGCCGCCCTAGAGGGGGACACGCGCCGCCTACAAATGGCCAAGCAGGACCGCGATCTTCAGATGCAGGTCTTTTTTTCATTGCCCGTTACATCCGTGACATCGACCGAGAGTGATTTAGCTCATTCTAAGGCCAAATGCAAAGATGTCGATATGTGAAACTAACTAATTATGAACCCAATGCACAGTCGAAAATTTAGCATAACTATAAGTAATAATATCATATTATAATAAACTATCAATGTCACTTTTGGCAATAAACAGTGCTGCCATTTTTAATGTTCTATTTTTCTATATCTTTTTAAATAGAATCATAAAAACAAAAATCGTTTAATACAACCTCCACTCTGTGGAGGCCCATTTATTATGATCCTCTTGGGTCGAGCATGTCAATGTAGTGAACTTTAAATAATTTGATAGTCGCTTTATCAATGGTTTAATTGAATAAACGCCCACTCTGTGGATAGTATATCTATGCACTATTTTTATTTATTATTGAAATGGCAACACGCCTTTTATGTTTATTATTCACAAATCTATCCATTAATTATTGATTGAATTTTCATCGTCAATCATGCCAGTTTGGTTCTGTGTCATACATGCCACTGTCAATTGACATGTGTTGTCCAAGATAGACGTAGTTGTTAACTCACTCGATTCAAGTGCCATTGATGATCATTTCTTTTTGTTCAGCAAAGCAGTTTATTATTACTTTTGTCTTTTAGACATCTTTAAACCTGCTTTGCAG
Organism: Rhyacophila brunnea; assembly: GCF_057557595.1. NCBI lineage: Eukaryota > Metazoa > Arthropoda > Insecta > Trichoptera > Rhyacophilidae > Rhyacophila > Rhyacophila brunnea. The sequence goes on along the minus strand of NW_028232837.1, from coordinate 38,831,299 downwards.
CTTTCATTTGGAAACTCCTAAGTACATCCTGTTCTGAAGGTCTTCGGCGTCGTTTGCAAAAACAACAATGTCGTGTGCAAAACCCAAGTGACTGAGGTATTCGTCGTTAATGGCGATCCACTGTTTTCCCAGTCAAGTTGCTTGAATAGATCTTCCAGAGTAGCAGTGAATAATTTGGGTGAGATTGTGTCGCCTTGTTGGACACCCTTGCTAATAAGAAACTTGCAACACGGCTTATAAAGCTTTATACCGGCTGTTGTACTGTTGTTGGCTTTTTATATAGCGCCTAGAGATTCCTTGGTTGTACAAGGCGCCAATTGAGGATTTTTTGATAATCCCAGGTAGAATGGTAGACTATATTGTTTATGTCGTTCTATAACTTCCCTGACAACCTGTATATGATCAATTATGCGGTAGCCTCCTCTAAATCCGTCTCCCTCTCTCGGTTGGGTCTTGTCGAGCACAGTTTCTAGGCGTTTGGAGAGAAGGTAGTTTTATGAAAGCTTTGTACAGAATTGGCAACAGACTGATCGGCCGATAATTTTTCAGATCGTCAGGGTCTCCCTTTTTATGGAGAATGATGATGGTGGCATTTTCCTAGGCCTCCCCTCCCTCTGGGACATTCTCTTTGTGCAGACAGGCTGTGAACAGTCATGCCAAGCACTTCATTCAAAAAGTGTGCACTATTTTTGTCGGATCGCCCATGCATGCCTAAACTATTAGGGATTGGTTTAGGCAGGATTTAATTGAATTTGAAAACTTACCAGCACCGTCTGCAAATTGTATTCTTAGTTCAATGAAAACAAATAAGTATCACTGACAAAGTTTAGTGTGCATTATTTATGTTGAATCTTGCCGCTGAAATACCTACATAATATTTATGTAGGTACCTGAGTTTAGAAAATTCTTGTGGGTTAAGGTATTATTTCTTAACCGGAAGAATAGCAAAACATAATGCTATAAAACAAATAAAGCGTCACTCGCCCATGGCTCGAGTGGCGCAAGCCTGAGCCAGGAACTTTTGAAGGGACAAAATTCATCATTATTCTTAACGGTTTATGTGTAGAAAATGCAGGAGCACTGCGACAATCAGGCTCGGACGATAGTGACACTAGAGGAGCGCTGCGCGTCGCTCAAGTCCACCGTGGAGCAGCTCAGCGCCTCCCTGCAGAAGGCGGCCACCGCCGAGAGCGACCTGCGCACCGAGCTCAACCGTCTACAACGCCAGATCACGGAAGCCAAGGGGCGCGAGCACACTTCCCTAGACCGGCTCAAGCAACTGCAAAAGTCGCTGGGCGGATGCGATAGCGAAAAGAGGATCCTCAACGAGAAGCTGGAGGCGGCCAAGAAGACGCTCGGCGAGATCAAAAGGGACAAACAACAGCTGCAGGACCAAGTGCACCGCATGAACAACCAGCTGGCCAACGTGGAAGTTCAAAGGTCAGCTTTTTATGTCATTTGTTTTGCTCCATTCTAGACTAATTTTAGGATATCAGTGGCGTACATAACAGCAAACGAGTGAATCTCAAATTGAAACATATTTCTTGCTAATTACATATACTAATTTATTAATCCTATTGACGTGCACCAATTATCTTATTATTTATTAACTAACTTCTAACTGACTCGGTCCAGTTGAACATGTTTACGCACAGTGCGAGGGTTAATTTTAATTCAACACTCAAGCTCATATTGACGCCTATCGTCGGCGGTCACTCTTCAGAAATTCCCAGCTCCGACCTTCTGACCTATTAATCACAATATGATATATTATCCTCAGGTTATCCTCGATTGAAACCGGGGGGGATCCGGATGAGGCAGAAGGGATTGAGCATTTCACACCTCAATTAAAATTGCCTATTAAAATTATCTAACACAATATCTTTCCTACTCGCTCGGTTCTTATTACCCTTTGATACACCCCTGTTACAGGCGGGCTTCTCCCGGTGTAAAATAATCATTTAGTAGCTATAAGTCGAAACGTAACCCTGACCTCTAGAAACGGCTTCATAAAACATCTAATCTGATTCCTTGCTCAACCACGTTAAGTATTTTTTATTCATAAGTAAAGGCCTTTGTCCGGTGTGTGAAGATCACATATTGGGCGGAGGTGCAATTAGGATACATTTAATTTAATTTAAAAAGTATAAATGATGATGGATGTAAGAGATAATCTTAAGACTAAATATAAGTATTCATATAATAAATTTTGCCGCGCTTGTCGGCAACGCGGTACGCGAAGTTTGAAAAAGAAAAAAAAGTTAGTGAGCGTCCCTTTTCCAACATGTACGGACCTGCGAAACTTATTGTTAAAACAAAATACGAGGGTGGGTCAATAAGTCCTTAGAAAAGCCGACAGGTGGCGCGACTAGTACTGTAAGCGGTTTGTTTTCATGCAGCGGCACCACCGATTCAGTATGCTGCGAAGTTTCAATCAGATTGGTCGGGTTGATGTGTGTTTCTCGTACATTTAAAAAAAAATTTTGCTTGTGGAAAATGGAAAAATGGAAAATGGAGAAAATTGAGTTTAGAGCTGTTATTAAACATTTTAATATAAAAGGGTTAACAGCAAAGGAAATAAAAAATGAGTTGGATTTAGTTCACGGCATATCTGCTCCTTCACTTGCAACTATTTATAACTGGTTAAATGAATTTAAACGTGGTCGTACATCAACAAAGGATGAACCACGCTCAGGACGTCCTGTAGAGGTGACTACACCAGAAATGATCAATAAAATCCACGATATGGTGTTAAGTGACCGAAGATTAAAGTTGAGTGAGATAATTGAGGTTACAGGGAAATCAAAAGGTAGCGTCATTTCTATTTTACATGACAAATTGGGCATGAAAAATATTTCTGCAAGATGGGTGCCGCGTTTGCTCACAGTCGACAATAAACGCAATAGGGTGGTGGCCTCTAAAGCCCTGTTGTCGCTCATGCAACGCAATCCGGATAAATTTTTTCGTCGCTCTGTGACTGTAGATGAAACATGGATACACCACTATACTCCCAAGACGAAAGAACAGTCAAAGCAGTGGATTGCGAAGGCAAACCATGTCCAAAGAAGGCGAAAACCGTAAAATCAGCTGGTAAGGTTATGGCTACTGTATTTTGGGATGCACGTGAAATTATTTTCGTTGACTATTTGGAAAAAGGAAAAACAATAACAGGGGATTATTATGCATCTTTATTGGACCAGCTAAAAAACAAAATTGAAGAAAAACGGCCTCATTTAAACAGGAAAAAAATCCTCTTTCATCAGGACAATGCCCGTGTTCACACATGTTTACGATCAATGGCTAAAATTGAAGAATTGAAGTTCGAATTGGTCGACCACCCACCGTATTCGCCAGATTTAGCCCCCAGTGACTTTTTCCTTTTCCCAAACTTAAAAAAATGGCTAAGTGGACAACGTTTTTTTTCAAATGAAGAAGTCATCGATCGGACAAATGCTTATTTTGAGGACCTTCCGAAAACTTATTTTTCTGACGGTTTAAAAAAAATTGAGAAACGTCTAACCAAGTGTATTGAGCTCCAAGGAGATTATGTTGAGAAATAAAAAAAAAATACAAAAATCAAAACTGTTTTAATGCTTTTTTCTAAGGAATTATTGACCCACCCTCGTATGTAAACGTTTAAAGAAAATGTAAAATATAAGAAGACCACGTTACGAGCACGAAAGACCGTGTTTTATTTACACTCCAATCGTTTATACCTTTTTTTTTGAATCCGGGGCTCGATGGACACCTGAGCTAGCCGCTGGAACCCCGGGTATCTCAATGGCGCCCTGGCAACATGAGGCTCGGAAAACGCATGGTTTTCCCGAAAAAACACCCTGCTCAGCTCTAAAAATCTAATTAAAGTGTTCTACATCTAGACCATAGAACAACTGGTAACTATCGAGTTCCAGGCGCCTGAAGTGCCTAGGACCATGTACCAGGGAAACCAAGGACATGGTCATGAGCGCCCTAGAACTCCTGGAAATGTGAGGCCAGGCGGGTGGCACAACAATGCCACCTGCACGAAATGGTACGGAGTATCCGACCGGAAGTAAAATGGAAGAAGAAGAGAGACATGGAGGAGGCGCCGCGAGCTGGTGGTCGTCTCGGAGCAAGAAGACACCGGATCCTGCGGATGCCCCCCTACCATGGATCTTCGAAGGAGCGGGTGCAAAAGACGTGAATTTAGTGGAAATAGTGAATGTTTAAGTGTGAACTCTCGTCAAGCACATACCTACTAAGTTTTATTATTAGTACTAGTATATAAAAGATGCATCAAACGCAAAGCAAAGTTGATTTAGAATAATTTTAGATAATTGCAATGAAATGCCGTCCGCAAAAGTAACAAAAAAAAATACACGCCGTCGATTCGTACAACGGCCAGTGGCGTGGGTAAATGTAAATCCGCGCGGTAAAAGAGTACCTCGACGCTCGGAAATATTAAATTCAAAACCAATTCTAACGCCACGTCGGTAAGACGAAATACAACGAATCAACTTTGCTCGGCGAGCTGATTAGTTATAAGAAATATTGTTAAAAAAAAATATATACATATATAATAATGTGTGAAAGGATGTACGTTTGTGAAAGTCCTCGTAACTATTTCTTTCGGAGTCGACACTGGTGAGATTACCAAAGAATCCTCAAATCTAAAATAAATGATAACGCGTCGCATATCATTAGAAAAATATATACAGTATTATAATTCCCTTCAGGACTCTTAGAATTTTTGTTTAATACTGAAAAAGAAATAGATGATATGCATTGTAATAATCGTGTGAACAAAAAGCGAAGCTGCCAACGTTCATTATTAAATAATATGAAAAAGAAATGTTAATAATAAAACGTGAGAGGCCCCTCAAATCGGCGCGCCTTTGGCGAGAAAGAATCGGATGACATGTCGACTAAACGCGATAACGCCGGGATCGGGCGCGAAAAACATAAAAACCGTCTGGACTAGAAACTTTGAGACGCGCGGCAGAAAATCGAGTCGCATACGCGCGTAAAACGAAATAACAATTTTTTTTAAATAAAACGGGTTTTTGATACACCCCTGTTACAGGCGGGCTTCTCCCGGTGTAAAATAATCATTTAGTAGCTATAAGTCGAAACGTAACCCTGACCTCTAGAAACGGCTTCGTAAAACATCTAATCTGATTCCTTGCTCAACCACGTAAGTATTTTTTTTTTTATTATTAATAAGTAAAGGTCTTCGTCCGGTGTGTGAAAATCATATACTGGGCGGAGGTGTAATTAAGATAAATTTAATTTGATTTAAAAAGTATAAATGATGATGGATGAAAGAGATAATTTTAAGACTAAATATAAGTATTCAAATATAATAAATTTTGCCGCGCATTGTGCGTGAAATCCTCGCGCGCCGGCGCCAGGGTCAGGCTCGTGATTCGCCGAATCAAAGATCATGCGATCAGATTTGGCCAATCACTAGTCCCTTTTACTAGTTGGCGTGGGTCTGAGGAATTTAAAAAGAGAAAAAAAGTTAGTAAGCGTCCCTTTTCCAATAGGATAGGACCTGCGACTATAATCGTAAAAACCCAGATAAATTTGTGAAACTAAAAATCATAAGAAAATACAAGACCACGTCATGAACACGAAAGACCGAGTTTTATTTCCACTCTAACCGTTTATATCTTTTTTTTTTGTGAATCCGGGGTTCGATGGACACACTTGAGCTAGCAGCTGGAACCCCGGGTATCTCATTTTGCTAGTAAATAAATATAATGAGAGGGTGAAATATTTAAATTTTTAATATCAATGAAGTCTAATGAACGAATAAATGACTAAAGAAAGAAAAAGAATAAACACAGATGAAGACAATTTGGAAGCATAAAGAGAGCCACCTCTCGAAGTAAGCGCATCAGAAGGCAGCGTAGCTGAAAAATTCATGATACCAAAGCTTGATTGGTGTGGAGAGTGCGCACTCTCCTTTCTCGTCGCAGGTTCATGAGAAGACTAGGGACGTGACGCCTGAAAGATATCGTGAAACAACAAGAGGTACCTCCGAAGTGTAACCATCTACAAAGAAAAGAAAGAAGAAGAAATGGAAATGGATACTTATTGTGAAAAACCATCCTAGTACCTGTGAGAAAGCCGTGCCGCCGTCAACGAGCCTGGCCGTTGTACCGCTATACGATTCCTTGCCCGCAGTAATAGGAACAGATGGAGACACAGTATCTGTCCATGAGATGATACTCCAGAGACCAGCAGATGAGTGGAAAACTTTCCACAGAAAGATATCCGCTGCTCGGGACGAGCCTGGCCCAGTAGTCACGCTACTATCTCGCCCTCGTCGCGAAGGCAGACGACGTCCGGCTAGGTACGCTCCTATAGCGCCAGAAAGAAAATAGAAGTGCTTAGCGAAATAATAATTCCGAACGAGGGCCAAACGTCTAGGAATGTAGCCTCTCGGAATACAAAAAAACTGGACAGCCCAAGAGTCGAAGACTGCAGCTCCACGACCCCTCCGCTGACTAGTATAAAAGAACGAGAAGAATAACAAAAACATTACGAAAACAAAATAAACGCACGACATTACAGGAGAAAAATAAAATAATAATAAATTATGACAAGTGATAATAAGAAAGGAAAATAAATCAAACTCTGACTTATTCAGGAGCATTGCTTTGAGCAGGAAAATAGTAATTAAAATAAATATAGAAACAATACGTAAAGTTAGTTGTTTTGTTAGAATAGTTAGATTGTAGTTGAATTTTTTTATAAACTGTTATCATGCCATGTACTTAACGGATGAACAAGGAATTGGATGGGTGGCCGATGAGATCAGGGCGTACCTTTCGACTTTAATCCAGATGGGGCGAATTGATACACCCCTGTTACAGGCGGGCTTCTCCCGGTGTAAAATAATCATTTAGTAGCTATAAGTCGAAACGTAACCCTGACCTCTAGAAACGGCTTCATAAAACATCTAATCTGATTCCTTGCTCAACCACGTTAAGTATTTTTTATTCATAAGTAAAGGCCTTCGTCTGGTGTGTGAAGATCACATATTGGGCGGAGGTGCAATTAAGATACATTTAATTTAATTTAAAAAGTATAAATGATGATGGATAAAAGAGATAATCTTAAGACTAAATATAAGTATTCATATAATAAATTTTGCCGCGCTTGTCGGCAACGTCCAAATTTCCACGCGCCTGCGCCGGGGTGGTCCTCGTGATTCGTCAAATCAAAAAACATTAGGCGATAAAATTTGGCCAATCACGAGAGTCCTTTTTGTAGAATGGCGTGGGTACGCGAAGTTTGAAAAAGAAAAAAAAGTTAGTGAGCGTCCCTTTTCCAACATGTACGGACCTGCGAAACTTATTGTTAAAACAAAATATGTAAACGTTTAAAGAAAATGTAAAATATAAGAAGACCACGTTACGAGCACGAAAGACCGTGTTTTATTTACACTCCAATCGTTTATACCTTTTTTTTTGAATCCGGGGTTCGATGGACACCTGAGCTAGCCGCTGGAACCCCGGGTATCTCACCTTCTCTATCATCAGCGAAAGATGTGTCCCGCTTTAGATCCGCCATCTCTCGTTGCCCTCGATGAATGACAGCTGAAGTGTATCACGTTTCAGATCGACTCTGGAGTCCCAGCTGCGCCTGTCTAACTGGGACGGGAAGGAGACAGACGGCGGCGCGGAGAGAGAGCTGCACGCCACGCAACGAGACCGCTCAGAACTACGCGCCAAGGTAGACGCTCTGCAGGACAAGATCCGGCAGTTGGAAGCAGAGAAGCGCCAGGCCAAGTCCCACCGCAGCAAGAGCTACGAGCGGCCCGAAAAGTCCGTGTACTCGGACACCGAGTCCATCTTAGGCGCCTCTTCAGGGCGGGACATGAAGTTAGGAGGCGGCGACTCCAACCTGGCGTTGCATTCGCTGGGTGCCGACCTCTCGGATCCCCTCACAGCCCTCTTTGAGCGGGAGAATCGAGATCTCAAAAACAAAATACGCCGCTTGGAAAATCAGCTGGCCGAAAAGGTAACCGAGCTGACCTCTGATATTTGCCCTTTTAAATATTAAGTTTGTATGAAAATGGAGAACAGCAATAGATACAGCCACAACCTTTGAATGAGACAATTTACAATGCGGACAACAATTTCGCTGGTAAAGTTAATCCGTTTGTGTAACAAAAGACTATCATAGCCGATTCAAAAATCGAAAAACGTACATACTGTGTTTTGATTTCTATTCAATTTGTCAAGTAAATCATTATAGCTTTTCATCATAAATCCGCGATTCTCTCACCAATTTTTGTGTATTGTCGATAAAAAAGTTTTACTCTAAACATTAACATCATGCATTTATAAAAAAATTACATTTGTTATACACACTGCGAAGGTGTTTTCAGTTGAAAATTGGCACCCTTAAAATAGAGTCCACGGTAGACCTTTCCCGCCACTGATATTGCCTGTATATACTGAAAATCATTCGGACTCACAAGATGACTAACGTCGGTGTCCCGAAATGAACAGAAGAGGAAAGAAAAATTCTGCATGGCATTAGAACTAGAAAACCACAACAGCATTCAATCTAGTAATCCCCTCGTCCAATCTCATCGACAAAGTGATTCCACCTTGTATTGTGAAATGTTGCAGGAAGCAGAATTAGCGATAGCCCGCTGCAAAGGCACGGAGAGCGGTCACAGTAGGTCGGGTGGGGCGCTCCGCGAGGAATGCGACAGACTGCGGGTGGCTGCCGTGCAGGCCGAGAGACTCCTGGAATCCCGCGAGAGCAACTACCGTCAGCAGATACTTCGATTGGAGTCGCAGGTTCTCATTATTTGTTCTTCCATAAAAGTTTGTATTTTTTCTGAGGTTTTTCAAATCAAACAAGGCAACTGTAAAGTTACTTGTCGTAAACAGTAAACGTTTTATATGTAACATTCGGATCAACTAAATTACAGATCTACAAACTTATCTAAAGAATGGCCAGAAATAGAACTACGAACTACCATGGAACGCCATTTTGAAAATGTCATTCGAATGTCAGATTTTGTCCAGTTACAAGTCTTGATTGGGTAGTTTTCGACAGTGGCTCCTCCATCCCATTCTTCAGATAAGTTTGTAGGTCTGTATAATGTTTTGCAGGTAACTGTAGTATCCATAGTAACTTGCATTTGCATGGCAAGTACGAGGGTTGCCCAAGAATTAAAGACCTTCATTTTTGGCGACGCGGATGTTATTTCTCAAAAAATGGCAGCACTGGCGTGTAGCATAGACTTCCCTCTCGAGAACGAGTGGTGAGCTGGCTCGGTAGCTACAGTATGACCTTTGCGTCCGTTTGAGATGGACGCTCTGCTGTCGAATCCCGCCGCCTGCGAGGTGTATTAAATCATTCGGTTTCTCAACCAGGAGGGAGTCCACCCAGTTGAAATCCATCATCGTCTCACATCCAATTATAGTAATGTGATGAACCAGCGGAATGTTAGGAAGTGGTGTACTAAGTTTTCGAGTGGTAGTAACGATTGTTCATGATGAGGAGGGGCGAGGAATGAAGTCACAATCGCAAATCTCACATAACATAATATTAAATAGTATCAAGTATCATCTGTTACTAGGCAACATTAACAATTTCGGACAAATTTGTGATTTAGTTTATTTTTAACGGCTATTGAAAGCAGACAACCTCTAGTATTTTTATAAAAATGGATAAAAGTGCATTTCGAGTGTTGATAAAACATTATTTCTTGCATTGAAAAACCAAAACAAAGCTTGAAAAATATTACGGGACTCTTCGCCATCGATTAAAATGTTTCACCACACCATAAATTATGAGAAAATCCACGATATTCTGATGGAGACCGGCGAGTGAAAATGCACTAGATTGGTGAGGCTGCCGGCACCCCAATTGAACAGGTTCAAAACATTTTTCATAATCATTTAGAAATGATAAAGCTCTCCGCAAGATGGTTGTCGCGATTGCTCACAATCGACAATAAACGTTCACGTCTGACAAATTCAAATGCATGCTTTAAGATGTTTAAGCGCAATCCAAATGAATTTCAGCGTCGATTTATAGCTGTGGACAAAACATGGATCCATCACTATACACCAAAGACCAAGGAATAGTGGAAACAGTGGGTTTCTCCTGGAGAAAATGATTACTGCTACTACTACAATTTATTAGAGTGTTTCAACGACACTAAAGGGAAAACGATCACATTTTGCAAGGAAAAAAATTCTCTAAAGGAGAATATGTGAAAAAATTATTCATTGTTTCATTATCATACTTCCCTCGTACAACACAATAAGAGACACATACTTACCAATTTTCCCCATATTCCAAAAAACCTATTTCATTTAATTCTCCGATAGTCATTTCACACCGTGAGTGTAAAACCAAGGTATGTATCTGCAAATTTTTCAATAAAACAACTGCAAAAGTCGTGAACTTGATAATGTAAAAGTGAAGTAACTGAAAGACCATGCAATATAATGTAGATATAAACCAAATATTATGGTTTTTTTTAGAAACTCTATTTCTCCTAACAAAACGAAGACTTCAAACCCTAATATATCTAAAATATGTCTTTTGCAGATGCCTTGGTTTTACACTCACGGTGCGATTTATCTATGATAGTATCTAATGGAAATGCGCATTATAACATAACATAAAGAAGTAGTGCTGCAAATGAACATAGTGTCCTCAAATGTGTCAAGTTGAAATTATTTTGATGACAATTGCAATACTGAGCCAGTTTAAAAAAAATAGTATCTGCTACGTATCAATATTGTGTTAAAAATTTTCTAAGCATCGGCGGATCGAAACAGAAGGGACGGATGTAAAAAGAGTAAAATTGTATGTCCAGATCCAAGCATTGCGCGGGCAGCTGTCGGCGGAAGCGCGGCGTCGCCAGCTTTTCGTGTTGCGGTCTGGCCGACACGGGCGCGACATGCAGAGATTGAGAACTGCTCTCGGTGACTCCTTGCGCACCGTCTCTCAGGTACACAACGCCGCATTTTATTTTTACCAATATTATCTACGTTTTTATATACATATCGAAAATCGATGAAAATAGTTTTCATCAAATATCATCATCAGCGCTATGAAGGTCTACTATAGATCCGTCCGCTGCTCGGTCTCATGCATCTCCAGTCTCGTCTGCATTTGTCCAGTGGATATCCTTTCGCTGATATCTATCGAATGGTGCACTCTTGACCTGTTCCGTATCGCATTGTGTTACTCTTAATTTATGGATCTCACTCATGTTATTAATTAATTATTAATACCAAAAGTACTATTCACATATTTCTAGATAGAATAGAGCCATAAAAATGATTGAGACAAATTGAAATAAAAATGTTGAGGGTCGATGAAATATATCCCCCTGAAACCGAGATCCTTTTCTCTTTTTCATTGATGCGGTTTTGACACCAAATTATTTTTTTTATTGTCTACATTTAGATACCGCATGTATCAATACGCCACTCCCTAAAAAAGTAGTTGATCTGTAAAAATATAAATTATAAAATAATATCGTTACCCGAGAGCTAATGTATTATTTTTTGTCCAAAAATGTCACTTTCAGGAAAATGAAATTTAAGATTTTTCAGCTGCTCGATGTCTATAGACTTTTGAATTTTAGGTTTAGGAATTTCAGAACTCCGTTATGAATAGATTCAACAGGTGAATAGACTTTGGAAGATAATATGATAGTTCAGGTACCAAATCTGCAAAACCATACATACGACATACAACACACCGGCTCTGAGGTTCAAAAATACAGTTATGAGTAGGTCATAGTTTGTGTTAATTTAACTAATTTTGTTAAATAAATAACATCAATTAGGTATTTTTATATTCATTTTTTTTTTAAATATTACAGTCGTACTTGGTTATTACGATCACGGAAATAGCGAGATCTCGGATGTAATGAGGAAACTTTCGTTGACATTTTAATTTATGATTTTCTCCATACATTTATTCGCTTTTATAACGAGCTACTTCTTGGGTATACCGAGCAAAACTGTTAATGTGTCGATCGTTTAAAATCAACATTTTCGACCCTAAGCAATTAGACCGATGCCGCCGGGATCGGATTACGTTTATGACACTAGTTAAGTGGCATGTAAAAAATCCAAGCTTTGTGAAGTCAGTAGGTACCTAACAGCGCCGGCGGCTCAGCACTTCATTACAATAAACAACTTCTTTTGTAGTTTATGAATGCCACGCTTGTTTAGGGGATTTTTACGGTAGTTTTCAGATTTTTTATGTTCTATGCTTAAATAGAACGTGGCGCGAAAAATGTTATTTAACGATATAACGAGTAATGCTTATAACAAGCAAATTCAGTCGGTTCCATCTTCCTTGTTCGGAACCAAGTTCGACTGTATAATATTATTATGTACTGTACATACTCCTACCTATACCTACTATGTATGTACTTATTGGACTATACTTTATCTGCAGCACATGATAGAATTCAAAAAAGCAATCATCAACCAACCCTCATTTTGATTTTAACTTGTTAAGTTGTACTATTTTATAATTTATAAACAATTGTTATAAAGTGATGATTTTTCCTGGTTATTATTAAATATGTATATTGCATTACTTGTTATGTACTTCTGTCGCGTTCAGACGTGGCGATTTTTGTTGCTCAACAATATGTAGAATGACCGTCGAAAGTCAATTTAACCGGTAGCCGAGATGATAAACAACTCGCATCGCCCCGTCAAACATGTTTTAACTTGCATACAATCACATAGTCGATCGTCATAGAGTTATTGTTTTTGTTTCTGAATTAAGTATGGCATCGTCATCCAAAAAATGTTTTAAAGCGGTCAAATGAAATGTCGTCAACGAACTGACAAATGCATATCGATTCGAGTCAAATTAATATATGGGAACACATTCATTTCAATCTCAATCTTTAACAAAGTTGAGCAACAATGTATTTATAATTGAAACATTTGTTAGTTAGGTCAGTTATCAGATGTCTATGATATAAATATTATGTATGAAAGAAATTTGAATTACACGAATGGTTCATATAATATAGTCACCCCGGTTGAAAATGTTCTCTAAGGGAGAAAAGCGATCGCTAATAGTTATAATTTGTAATTAATAAAATTAAATACAGAAACATTAAGCATGTACCTTCCTATTCGAAAAAATCTGAGAAAAGGGACATTTCAAAATACAAAAAAATCTCACTTTCTAGGGTTTATCAAAATCATGTATTTTCCGATTTCGTAAAATTACAGATGCAGTATTCTCATTTACCTAATATGTACAATCTATGACTTGTCTTTATAGTGGTATGTTTTTAACATTTTTTGTATGGATGAGCAAGCTCAAATTTTTGCATTACTTGGAAAAATATGTCTCACAGTGAAGTCATACCTATTCACTTTATGTCCGGTGACTCATGTTTCAATATATTCGATGGCAACATTTCAAAACAGATTTATCACCCGTGAGAAGTGACAAGTGTCAGACGGTACCTGAATCCTTCTGAAGAACACTTTGTAATTGTCTACAGAATGACTGTTGTAACAGTAACTTATTTGACAATAGCGTTCTAGGATTAATGAATTTTATTTATGCATTGCAGACAATATGAAGGATGATAATAAATCTGTTCCACTTTTGAATGATTCTCTCATCTCCGCTCGTCGTTTTGTTTCAGGAACCCGCCCTCGACTCCATGCTGCTGGAACACGAAGCGAGAAAACTGGACAACACCCTCACTCACAGCTTGCCGCACTTCAGCGATGATTACGAATCCTCCAAATGAATTCATCGCCGGGCCGATCGAAACTTCAAAGACATTCATCGCTCGGTCGTCTCCCCGGTTGCGACCGATTCATACCCCGACTACGCTGATAATCAAACCTCTGTATACTGCTATAGTTAAGGTGTAGAATCAATGCGGAATCATCCGGATGCGGCCACACATGAAAATCGATTGTCTCTGAATTGCATCGCCGGAGTGATAATTTTCAAAACAATACTTACATGCCAGATAACAAACAATTGGTGACATTGAGCAACCGACAATATATCGGAGGAAAGTCGACCGCGTGTCAGGCAAAACTTGGCAATTCAAAATTGTATTTTTTTTTTTAAATATCTTCAAAAATGTAGTATGCCGAATTATGGAAATAATTTCAGTTTTTATTTTTAAATTTATCATGTCTCGTTGAATGGAAATGGGAGAGTAATTTAAAATATTGAAAAATCAGTTAAATAAATACCTATGATAAAATTATTATCATAATGCATATATGCGTAAAGGAAAAAGGGATGAGTAAAACAGAAGTTTCCATTCAAAGTGGTCCAAGTCTCAAACTTATTTTGGCTCTGCTGAAAAACAGTAATTTTAGACTCTTCTCCCTTTACCTTTTGTTTATTTTATTTATAGATTTATTATTAGTATTGTGTATGAAACTGTTATTGTGAACCCCAGGTGTATGTGTACAATCAATCATTGCGTTAATGTTAATTATTTCGTGTTTGTTAATGTGACTAAAAAAAATCAATTTGGGTGCAAACTTTTGATCTGCAGAGCGAAATAAATAAAAAGATAATGACGGCCACTGTCCGGATCCTATTTCGAATGGTGCAACATTATAGTTTTAACCAGGTTTATTCCAAAGCATAAAATGAGTACGCTAAAAGAAGAACTCGCTCGTGCGACAGAATACCAAAGTGGAAACCTTTTGTACAAACTGACATGATTTTTTCAAGAAATCTCGAATGACAACATAATATTATGTTAACGCAGTATGATTCGTTCACGGTTAGAATTTTCGATGAGAACTTAATTAGAAGTATATAGTGAAGTACAGTTTAATAAAAATTAAAGAAATCGTTAAATGAGTCGTCTATTTCCAATATCTGCTCTCTCCTCTCTTCATAATTTTGGCAAAATAAATTGTGTTTACTAATCAGTAACAAATGTGTTCCTAAAAATGCCAAATTTCAACAAAAAATGATTGAAAATTTTACATTCATTCTCAGCCGTTCAATAAACCGTTTGCCAAATCCGGTCGGCCACCGAGACGGATAGACGACTTGAATGACCACTGCCATTCTTGTAGTCGATTTTAAAGATTAAATAGAAATTTGATGAATTACCGTAGAAGTATTATCACGTAGGTCGTAGTTATTATTCCGATGTAATCCGATTGGATTATGATAATAATAAAAGAGGGCGGCGGAATATCTTTAATATTAATAGTTCACTAATAAAATTTGACAAACTCCAATAGGTGCGAAAGCTAAATCTAGGAATGAATTCAATACACAATACGTAGTTCGCAATCCTCCACACGTCACAGCGGTCTCTTTTTCGACTGTTCATGCTTTATCAGTAGAATTTAAAACACTTTCAAAATGAATTCTCGGAATGCGGTTACCCGCTATTGTTTCCTGTCCTGTATTTAAATATTTTTTTCACAATCAGAGAAATTTCAATTTATCAATTGACAAAATCCGTCCAGAAGAATGCTTCACTGACATTATGATAATATATTATTTATTATATTTGGTATATTTTGATAAACTTATCAATACTTTTATTAAAAATGAAAGGAAGGCCCGTCTCAACTGTATTCATCCAAAATTCTTTGTATATTTTAAAGTGAGTACTTGATGAGTTCATTTGTTTTTTTAGTAAAAAGATTTTTGTTCACTCTCGAGTTATAGATTAATCGTGTCGGATCATCGGCTGTAGAAATCAATAACACATTACTGATGAAAACATAGAAATAAAAAAAAATCATAGGTTGTAATAATAATGTAAACTGTTCACATTTTCTTTATTGAGATTTTAGTTTTCCCATTAAATATTATGTACATCGACAATGTTCATTATCAGATCACTTCCTGGAATGAGCCCTCTTTAAAATAGGTACATTATTCAAACAAGTGGAAGAATATTTATTTAACAATTTCAATATTACATCGTGGTCACTTCCGTGTATTCAATAAAATAATGATAATCAACTTTACTCAGTAAATGTACAACAAAATCATTGACCACATTCCGGTCATTGTTTCCCTTTATTCCAAAAATAATTGCACTTTCTACCATAAATACTTAACACACTGATCGCCGACAAGTTTTATGTAAAATGATAATTTGTTTTTTAAGTATTCGATAAATATGTAAGGCTACATTTTTTAATGTGCAGCCGCAGGTATCCGTCGCAGTGCCGATAAAAAGATCGATCACACTGCCCCGGGCCGGCCACCTGTCTTGTTCTAGCGACTGCGCTCACAGGTTGTTTCTGTACGCTCCACCGTTATCGTTTGATCAGACAAATAGTCGCAAAAATTGCAATCAGTAATCTGGGGAAATATTATTAGCGAGTGTGCGTGTTGCGACACAGTGCATACATTTTACTTTGCGATCTTTATTTACTTTAAACAAATATTCTCGGGCCGGTGCAGTAACACCCACGAGAGCCACTCTACATAGAAAATATACATCACGCGCGCCGGTCACATGTGACCCTCGCGGCGATCAATGTCTTAGTATAAAAAATAATCATTTCATTTCCGCCGGTTCCCCGAAAGCAACGATACTAGACTGCGAAATCTTTAAGGTGAGACCTGGCAGCGGCGCTCGCGTTGTATTTTGTCTATGGTTTTAGATTTCGAAGTATTGCAAGTATTGAAACGCGAGAGGAGGGAATGTAGTTCTCCAAGCCGCCGCCGATCACCGTAAAGATTTCGCAACCTATGTGAAACAGGTGAAAGTTCTAAAACAAAACTAATAAGTAAGTAATTTGTGTGTACATATTATTTTCAAAATTGGGACATATTGTCATCTTAATTAGTATACTACCCATACTTACGTTAACAACCTTATTATTTATCGTGATGTTTGATGTTTATTATTTTATTATTAATAAATGAGAAATCAGGCCGAAGGAAGTGTTTATTTGGAATGCCTTTCAACTGTAATCATTTATTGAAATAAATCTTCAGTCGTGCACGATTAATATGATTAATTAGAATTATAATTTGTTTGCGATTCCCAATTGTGAGCACGCTCTTTGAAAGAAGATCTTGCTTCATTCGGTGGAAATTGCAAAAGCCAACTTCTTTCTATGCGGAAGGACAAAATCATCATTGCGAAGCCTATCATAAGAAAAGGTACGCGTGAGATCACTCATATCTTATGATAATTTTTTAGATTTTCATACATATTCAAGTACAAAATGGGTGCAGTTACAATTTATTGTAATCTAATCAGAGTCACTGCTTTGGCCAAAGTCCCATTTTCAATAATCTCAGATAGCTTTAAATTCTATATCATGTAATCTCTCGATACCTAATTTGCAAGTGATAAGCGTAATGCCGTAATGAATCTGCAAACGCTGTTTCTATCTTAATTTTGTGTAGGTACCACAAAGTATGTAAGTAAAATGGAATCATTCAAACGGAGGTCCTTCCGCCCTTCTTTCTGAGAACGCTTTTTTTTTAATTCACTTTAAATTTCACTCGATTGCTCGATTTCTTTTTCTCCATGCGATGTCTTGTAAATAAAATTTGATTCAATCAAATTCTAAGACAATTTTAATTAAGACAAGTATTTATTTTTAATTTAAATTGAATCGTGCGTTCGGAGAAATATTATTTTTGTAGTTATTTATATTTTAAAGACTGCGTCGGTTCTTTTATGTCTAGAACGTTGACAAATGCAGTCTAGGATGAGCGTTTAGCTTTACTTTACAACGCATGTACGTGTACGCGACCGAATAGGCACCTCAGGTTTAGAATAAATAAATCATTGCCGTTGAAAGGTAGCAAAGCAAAGCAAATCGGCCATTCGAATAGAAAATGTACTACTTAACGCATGACACATTAATTAGGTGATTGATGTAATGTTAATGTAAAAGGTCAATAAAATCACACGATAAAAAGGAAGAGTAATCCCGTCTTTTATTTAACCATACAGAATAATGACAACGGAATAATGTTTTCCCATTTATATAATATCCATCCCTGCGGATGAGCAACCGACAGCTGTACGTTCATGGCATAGCATGAGGTGAGATGTTGCGAGGGCTCATTCCGCCCGCCGGTGTGGGTGAGCACGCACACTGACACTCCTCCGGGCGGGGGCGGGAGGAGGGGGAACTCAATTGAACTCTGCCCGCTGCCGCATCACTAATTACACTATTAATGCTCCACTATCTTTTTATTGGGCAGACAATTAAAAGCCAGCAGTCGAAATTCCACCCCACTTCTTCACTCTATTTAACACAATTTAAACAACACAGAATGGGGAAGACGCCTCTGCGAGAAAACGCCTACCGTACTTTTCCACTGTTGTAAATTGACTTGAAATATTCGCCCGACGAGGACCATCCGACGCCGTCTCGGGCCGAGGGGCATCCGTTCCGAGTTTTCCCTGAGAGAACAGGCGAGCGCCCTCTCGCAGAGGGCCGTAATGAAGGAGGACGCATTAACATATCTGACGGGACGATAAAAATGTACAGGTGAACATCGAACATAATCGAACGGGTGGGTAGGTATATAAAAATATATGAGAAAATCGGACCGCCTACGCGCGCGACGCGCCGTCCGAATTCAGTGAAAAAATCATAATTAAAAAACGTTTTAACATTATCGAACTTCTAAAAATTTATTAACGTATCATAGTAAAGCGAAAAACATTAAAAATTACATTAAATGAGCCATAAATGTTAAATAAAATGAGAAATAAAGAGACTGGACGAGCGCGGCATCGCCCCCCGACCAACTGAAACTCCGCGGCCGGGTCGCTGAACATCTACGCAATACGCACTACAAACATCAAAATCAACATTCATCTACTTACAGGGTCCCTCATTACATTTGGCAACGCGGTCCGCGCCCGGGGCCCGCCTGCGGAGTCTCAGTTATCACATTATCATTAAATATAATTGAATTATTTAACAATTTTAATATATTTGACAAATTATCCATAAAATTCATATTATTTTTTTCCATAATTTCGTTCTCTCTGGATTCCCTTCCGACGAGCGTCGCAACAGATAGGATCGAGAGGGGGTCGGGGGCCGGGGGCCCCGCCCCTGATATGGAGAGTCGACATAAAATATTCCAAAGTATAAAAATGAAACGTTTCCTCGCGAATGCGCGTTCCGGGCTCGAAGGGAACGAGTCTTAAAGAGAGTCTTCAACTGATCACTTAAATATATATACGATATACGTAGGTATCTGTGTGCGGAGTGAACGGTCGCGGGGACAGTCTTAGAGCAGGACGCAGAGGGATTTCTTTTTCTGTTTCTGCTTCTTCTCCGGAGACTTTTTGTTGATTTGTCGCACTAGATCGTAAAATGTGTCGTTAACGTTTATTTTGGCTTTGGCGGAGGTCTCCATGAAGGCGCAGTTGAACTGGCGCGCGAGATTAGAGCCCTGCTCCTTGCCCACCACCCTCTCGGCCTCGAGGTCGCACTTGTTGCCCACCAGCACCATGGGCACGTCGTCCGTGTCCTTGACCCGCAGGATCTGCTCCCGGAGGTCCTGCAGGTCGTTGAACGTCGACTGCGCCGTTATCGAGTAGACGAGCACGAAGCCCTGCCCGTTCTTCATGTAGAGGTCCCGCATCGCCGTGAACTGCTCCGTGCCCGCCGTGTCCAGGATCTCCAGCATGCACTGCTGCCCGTCCACCTCCACCTGCTTCCTGTAGCTATCCTCGATGGTGGGGTCATACTTCTCCACGAAGATGCCCTGCACGAACTGCACTGTCAGAGCGGACTTCCCGACGCCCCCGCTGCCCAGCACCACTATCTTGTACTCGCGCATCGCTCTACACGCCTTTGCGGGAATTAATATAAAAAAAATATAACAATTTCACAGCTAGCCAGCATATGAACTAGGAAGTTATCGCAAAAACGCTAATATAAGTCAAACCGCCATGACACCGTTAGCTGGGCGATGGCTGATGAGCTCTCAGCTCGGTGTTGCTATCAAAAAAACATCTTTCTGACTCATATTAAACGGCCTATATGGCCATACTTCATAAACGAATTTCTTATACACGGCCGGTTAAATTCTCTATTATTATTTTATTAATTTAGGAACGCATACCAATGCAATTAATAATATAAATTAAGTTGACACAACGAGAATCTCTTTGAGTTGACAGCAGTTTAGTTATGATTTTCATTTTACTAAGTGAATTAATAAAATTATCATTTGGAATCGACTATTTCTACTACTTACTAGTATTATTATTATGTACTTGGAACATTATTTTTTCAGTACCTAATCTAAATGTAGAATACATTAACACAAAAATACATCATCATCATCATCAATTTGGGTGATGGATTAAGGCCTCTCCAAGTGTCGATTCCAGTACTTTCGTTCTTGTAAGTTGCGTTACTACGTAGAGACTTTTGACAGAACAAAATTATTTCGTTGATCCAGTAAATTCTAGGGTCTTTCAACAATGGCGATTCTAGGCGTTTTATAGTGTCTTCTTGGTCGCTACTGGAACACTATACCTATATTATTTTGTTTAACGATTGTCTCATAAAAACACAATAATTGGGTTGGTTTTTTTACACTTAAATTTTTATTTCTACTAGGTACCTATAATAAAAAGGAAGGAAAGTATAAATACAAACAGGACTCGAAATGGACCGGTGCGCACTGGAGCCCCGTTCCGGTTCGTGAAACCGGAAAAATTATCGCTCCGTCTCGTGGAAAAAATATTTTGACCGTCTGAGCTAGATAATATGCCATATATAATAGAACATCAGCTAACAATCTTGTTTATATAAGATACACATAAAATTTGATAACTATGTAAATATCTTCAGAAAATTGACGAGCGCTCCGGTGCATAAACTTTTCCATTTCGAGCGCTGCAAATATACCTATATTATTATGTTATCAATGGGAAATGTGGTTCTTATAACAGAATTCGAATGATGCAATTTACTACATTATTTACCGCTAATAACTTATAATTTAACCGGTTGCCCAAAGCGTCTTTGGACGCCCTAATTACACCAATTCTTATGTTAAGTACTGTCAATTAACTAATTGCGGCATAGAAAGGATAAAAGTGTTTTAAATAATCCATACATACGTGTAATCGGAGAGCGTCGACGCTGGATTGTCCGGGTGCAGTGGCGCACCCAGGATTTAATATTGGGCGGGGCCCAAGGAGGAGAGGAAAATGTAAATTAGTCCCATAGGCTCTTTTTCTTCTTCACAGCCTAATTTCTCGTTTATCGACCTTTTGTCTATTGCAGTCGGTGTACCTACACCATGGTCCCCACATCCTGAAACGGGCCCTCAGGCTAGGATATTTGGCGGGCCCCCTACCTACCGCTAAGATTAAAGGCAGTGTGAAACACTACATTAACGTTTTTAACATTGTGTTTTAGAACAAATTAAGGGTACTTATACAGTGAATTATTGGCGATTTTTAATACATCTACTTTAATAATAGAGCTGTCGAGTATCGACACGTCATAATAATCAAAAAATTTATTGCAGAATTATATAATTAAAAATGTTCATAGTGTTGAAGGATAATAGCGCCGCAGGCGACTTTTTTTTACTATTAAAGCTAATTTATGATGTGTGTTTATTTCACTTATCTGGTCAACCCGACACGCCAGGCCCCCGGCTAGAGCCCTGTCAGCTCTCCCCAGCCATGACCTACACCACTACAGAATTCGGGTGGACACCGAGAATTTTTTGACAGTTTCATTAGGGATTGGGTTTCTAAAAAAACCTGATATTAAGGAGGCACCTAGCGGAAAAATACGAAGCTTGCAATTTGAGACATTTTTTTGATAATATACAATTTCAACTGTATTAATTAATAAATGTGTAAGTACCTGAAAACATTAAAAAGATTTTTTTTTAAGTCAAAGATAAACTTACAATAATTGTAAAAAAATGTGAATTTGTTGCAGGTCCCATCTTATTATTGCATTATATTTTATGGTCATATTTATTATTAAAATTTAGTTTATTAAGTTTTCAATTTTTTAATGTTTAGATTTTTGACAAATTATTCATCGCTTTAATATTGTATATATTTATTTTAAAAAACATCGATTTTCATAAAAATATAAATGTATATACTTAACTTGAAATCCTTTTTATGTCAAGTTTCAATATTGGGACTATAAACATTTAAACATTAAAAAAAATCTTTTTAATATTTTCAGTATATTATCAAAAAAATGTCTCAAATTGCAAGCTTCGTATTTTTCCGCTAGGTGCCTCTGCTGGCATGCCTCTCCCCCTTAAGGCGAAGTCTTCACTGAGCCTTTTTTAAAGAGGCACCTAGCAGAAAAATACGAAGCTTGCAATTTGAGACATTTTTTTGATAATTTACAATTTAAACCGTATTAATGAATAAATATGTAAGTATCTGAAAACATTAAAAAGAATAAAGATAAACTTACAATTGTAAAAAATGTAAGTAGTAAAATGTGAATTTGTTGAATCGGACCGCACCCTATTATTGAATATATTTTATGGTCATATTTATTACAAAAATTTAGTTTATTAAGTTTTCTAAGCATCACCTAAGAGATTTTTGATTAATTCATAGTGTTAATATTTTTTTTATCTACTTATTTAAAAAAACATCGATTTTTATAAAAAATATAAATGTGTATAACTTGAAATCCTTTTTATTTATATCAAATCATACTTCAATATTAGGACCATACATAAATAAAAAGGATTTCAAGTTATACACATTTATATTTTTCATAAAAATCGATGTTTATTAAAATAGATATAAAAAATATTAAAACTATGAATTAGTCAAAAATCTGTGGTGATGCTTAGAAAACTTAATAAACTAAATTTTTATAATAAATATGACCATAAAATATAATATTTATTATAATTATTATTATTAAATATTTATATAAAAGCATGTTTTTGTAGGGCATATTATATCGAAGTACCTATATAATATAATAATTTGAAGGTATTTGAAATAAAAATGATGTCATAACATTCTATCGATTATTTAAAAGAAATTGGATCTTTCGTATTTTGTCGCTAGATGCCTCAAGTACCCAGGACCGCGCCAAACGGCATTGATGGTGCATAGCATCCGGGCGGCAGAGTACTTCAAGGGGTATAAAATATCCAAAAAATATTTGTCATAATATTGTTTAAAAATGTATTAAATTCAATTACCTACATAAACTGAATGATGTAAAAATATATTATAAAGTAGGTAGGTAATTACGTATCTTACGTAGTGGCAAAGAGCGGAAAATCAAACGAAGAACTGGGGACAGAATGAGGAATAAGCCACGGAAGCCTTTATCTAGCAGTGAAGATGCTGATGACGCAATGTATTTTTTTATTAATTATAAGTTTAAATCCGCCAATCTATGAGCGCAATGCATCGCACTTTTAGGTAATACAAAAATACTGAAATGAATTTTACATACGTCGTATAATTGACTAGTTGCAGGATACCATACTATCGACTCCGGCTTACTCCATTTGGGCAAATTGTTTAGGAATGAGAAAATACAACTATAGGGTGAAATTTAGCAATTCCAAAAATACGCTTGGAAATTGT
Source organism: Rhyacophila brunnea (assembly GCF_057557595.1). Classification (NCBI taxonomy): domain Eukaryota; kingdom Metazoa; phylum Arthropoda; class Insecta; order Trichoptera; family Rhyacophilidae; genus Rhyacophila; species Rhyacophila brunnea. The sequence goes on along the minus strand of NW_028232837.1, from coordinate 38,807,727 downwards.
TTTTTACAAATAAGCTGCACTATGAATTTATCAATACACTATTTTGCTACCCTTTTATATATAAAGACAATTTATATAATGAGCGATACGTTATTGGAAATTTGGCACCTGCAGTTGGCAGTTTTGTGTGAAGAATGATAACTCATTTAATTATAGGTTTAGGAGTTTGAATTTTTGCGTGAGCATAGAAAGTAATATGCTTTTTAACAAAATGCTATCAAAGTATCATTTTTGGTCAAAAGTAGAGAACTGTTTTGCAGATTAAGCAGCCGCAAACGTTTCGCCAAAAATGTCATTTTAGGAAGATGGCAAAAGGAGTTAGGATAGTCATACAATTTTAAAGGGCAAATTTTCTCAAATCAACGGGAAGCAAAAAAGCGTTACAAATAGTTTTTTTTAACTTTCAATAGATTTTTATAATATCCTGTAAAAATCAGATTTCTGGCATAAAATTTAACGAAGTTAAGTTTTTGACAACGGCGCAATAAGTATATCAACATAATATCGTGCTTACCAAATTTGTGTTCACAAAAATATTCGAAAAGTACCTATACCTAGTCATAACATCTCGATAAAAAATGTAGGTACAATACTTGCTGGTACGAGTAGGTACATTCATTTACGGTGATCTAATTCGTGTCCGGAAACTTGTACGTATGCAGTTCGCCGTATCACACTTCAGCGTGAAATGTTGTATTGGAAATATATGGCCGTATATTAAAGACCGTCCAACCTCTTTGTGTCGTATAGTATTGACATAAAATTCATGTCATACCTACACTTTACAGGAAGCCAGCAGCAATAAAAATTTGAAAATAGCCGATATACTGGATTATTTATTAGGTTAGATTAGCTTTTCATTCTTGAATTCATGAATTTTACCAAAGTCAGCTATGAAGATTGAATTAATGTTCATATTGAATCTAATAAAATTGGAGACCGAGTAGTATACGGTCATCTCTTTTCGATAGAAAGCTCACGGCGAACTGTGCGTCGGTGAAATGTTTTACGTACAATTTACAAGTAACCGATCTAATTAGACGGTAGGTATGGTTTATTTATATCACATTAGATTCGAAAAACATATTGATTTTTTTCTTTTATTGTATGTTAACTGCCAATTTATGGTGGAAATGCATTGTATTTTTAATTTAATAAAACTCAATTTTGTATTGTAAGTACTTATTCCAGTTGAAAAGTTGTGAAGAAACAGTTGCGGACGAAACTGGTCCAGATATTAAATAAAAGTGGAATAAGTACAATGAAAATTTGAGTTTTATTAAATTAAAAAAAAAAATAATAATAATTTATCTTCGGAGAACATTGGTATTCACGGGTTATACCTATTATTATGTAAGTATTATTAGTTAAAACGCTAGTCAGTTAAGTATACAGTGTTATGCCCGAATGTGAAAATATGTTATTACTTAATCTTAATAGACATCAAATACCTTATAGAAAATGAATCATTTTGCCAGATACGTAAAAAACTTTTCAGTAATATGTTTAAAATAAATATAGAAAATTATATTAATTTATAATCATCAGTCAGTTTTAATCCGCTGCAGGAATGAGGCCTCCCCGAGCTCTCTCCACTCTTTTCGGTTAATTACTCTTTCACTGATATACCCAAAAACAATGTTTAATTTTGAAAATATTATATTATTTAATATAAAAGAAATACATATGTACTGTGAAATTTAATAGGTACGTACAACTTACATGACGTAACCAATAATACTAGGGTAAGGTCCGCAAATGAACGCTTAAGGGGGGACATGCTCGTCGAAGGTCAAAATTGAGTTTTTATTGTATTTTCAAACCATGATCCTGGACACTCCTTAAACGTTGTAGATAATCTATTTATATAATTTTGAAGCCTTATTATCCTTTATAGTTATTTTAAACATTTAATGACTGCATAAAGTATTTTTGTTACATAAAATAGTATTCTTTTAAACCTCTCGCTCTAATGTTTTAGAATATAGTCATATTTCGGTACATAACTGTGCAGTGGTGTTAAGATTTTTTACGTTTATTAATTTTTAAACGCATTTATAAAACCATTAGTATAATTTATTACGAGATAATTTTTGTAAAATATTCACGATAAAAAATTATATTGATAATCTCTGTGATCCCAAATTTGACAAGAATTAGGCATTTTATTTTTCAAAAAATCGGCAAAATTAACAAATTTGAAGATGATTTTAAAGATACTTATTATAAGCTATGTCTTTGACTATTCAAGTGTGATAAATATCTTATGAATAATGATTGCTTTATAATAATTATTGACCTAAGAATAAGGTAGTGTTTTTTTGAAATACGCCATTTCTTTTGTCATTCCCCGGTGGTTAAGCTACAACATACGGCCGTATGATTACTTCGGGTCAAGCGCATCTGACAAAGGTGGTTTGCGATACTCAAATCAAAAGGAGAATAGCAATAGCAAAAAAAATTCTAACCTGCAACCAATTTAGAAGAGGGAAAATATCACCAATAAGACTTAAATTCACTATTTGTGTTGGTACCTATAGGATAGGCAATATGCTTCTACGGGCGGTAAACGCTTTAAAGACGTGTAAAATGTGGTCTGGAGGCGAATGCTCAATCTCATGGATGGCTAAAGGAACCGACGATTCCATAACCAGCGAAGTTCAGATACAAGACAGACTCTCGTCGATTTTCCTTCGCCGGACTCAACAATTTTTTGATCATATAGACCGCGGGGAAAATGGGTATCTGTATTGAAAAAAATCTTGCTGTATTTATTCAAGTCGAAGGTCGGAGATGACAAGAAAGAGCTCCCCGCATATGGATGGAAATAAAAAAATAATACCACGACGTTTCCGCTGTTGGCGGTCCCGCTGAATGTCTAGCTAGAGGGATGGAACCGAGCCGAGGAGAAGGCAGTCGGATGCCCAAATCATCCGCGTCACAATCTTCAGTCATGAGGTCAGACGAAGAAGAAGAAGCGCATCTAATTACAGTTTATTGAATACGGCCTTATTAGGTACCTACCAACTAACTTAATGCGACCTTCTAAGATGAAATTGTTTCCTATCACTGACATGTATTCACCTATTTGTGGTGTGTGGTAATAAACCAGCGTCGTGTTTTCATAGAAACTTCCTATAATATTACGATAACGGATCTTCGCAGTCCACAGACAGGGAGGGGAAAGTTGTTTTTCTCGCTTTGCGAATTGCCAATTGCGATTCAGTTGATATTTTGAGAGCGGAATTGAAAACGCCTCGTTTGATATTTGCCATCTGCATAAATCATTCGCAATCGGACAGTTCAGTCTGCGTACACAATAAAAAACACGAGCATGTACTTCGGTCGGTAAGCAAACAATCTTTGCGGCAGCTTCTGGTCGCAATTTCGCCGCTCGGCTTTCGAGGCGATCGCAGGTGTATTTTATTTTCTCGCGATACTACTCGCACATAAGGCTGAACGCACAGTCGCCCGATACGGGGTGTCATTATAAGATAAATTTCGTACTTAGGAAATTGAAGCAATTAATAAGGACACCTATTTCCTATTAGGCACCAGCTGTAGACTTTTGCCGCCCCACGAATCCTGCCGCCCGGATGTTTTGCAACCTTGCAACCTTGTCGCGCTTCTGGGTGAAAAATATCGTAATTTAGTTGTTTTTTATGGTTTAATCATGCCATTATGCATATTTTAATGTTTTATGTATTTTCACACGATAATACGTACGTTAGGATAAGTGTTTTCAAATCTTAATTCTGCAGCATCATAAGCACAAGTTCAGTTCCTCAGTGACATTAATTTACTTCTCTAGAAAACATTTCCCAATGAATACATTCATCAGAGTCACCGTCCCCTTTCGCTACGAGTTTTTGCAAGGCGGTTGGTCTCATAGGCTCTGCCCGAATTCAAATCACCAATACGCGATGGAGGCAGACGAATTATTGTTTCCAATAATTAGGTATTTTTATCAGCAGGCACATTTTGCCAAAATCCTTAAAGATTTTTTTCTAGTGACCGCGGGGTATCCTCAAAGTACCAATCTAGTGTTGTCTTTTATGACTTAAAATAATATTTATTCTATACATGGACAGAAATGCCATAATATTATTATAAAATTTGAACATTAAAAATTTGGGTACCAACCTATTGGTAATCAGTAAGTAAATGGGTGCCTACCATAATAAGCATGAACAATTGGCAAACTTTGTATAAAAAATGTTTGTGTTATTATCATGTTCAATCTCCTGTTACTACGCGAATCAACATTAATCACCTGAAACATTGTTTTAAAAGAGTTTAAAAATATTCTATCGATATGGAATAAAATAGATCATAAGCCATATTATTATTATGTAGGTAATTAACTACTTTAATTCATTAGATTTGCCAATTTCTGCTCGGCAAAATAATGTCCTCCACTGTTTCCCGCATAAAGCCAATCTTTTCCATTTTCCAGTCCTCCTCCATACAATCAATTAATTCACCCCTTTCATATCTAATGGGTTGACAATGTGCAATTATCAAAATGGTTGCTTTACTACAAGCAATTTTGTTGAGAACCTGCAAAGGCACAACAATAAATTAATTATCTCAATGATTTAAAGTCATCATCGTGATAAGCCTGAATCTATCCACTGCTGGATGAAGGCCTCTCCAAGCTGATTCCACTTCTCTCGGTCATGTGTGTTGCCTTGCCGCGTGGCAACGATTTAAAATCAATTTACAAAAATTAAACATCTGACTAAAAATATATTCATCGAATTGTTGCCATACATAGGAATCGGTTGAAAACAAAGGCACACTTCGCTTCATACGAAAACTTCTGCAGGGCGCACCCGTCTGCGGTAAGCGTGTCGCAATGAGTAAAAATATTATTATAATGAGACAAAATGGTGCGGGTAAATAAAACGAGCGGCGCGCTGGAACATAACAGGTAATAGGATTCGGAATGGCACCGCAAGGGTTACCTCCTCGCACCCTCTCGGTCGCTTCGAGCGAGACTATGTTTTCAGAGCGTTCAGGCCCAGAAAGAGCATGGGTCGGCGATAAAAGCGCGCAATATTTTGCCAAGCATTTTGTATTTCCGCTTTTCTCTCGGGGAGGAGCGCTGCCTCGATGAAAGACCGACGGCGTGGCGTCGCAAATCCTACCCATTCCCCCTCCCCGCCTCTATTATTATTATATTCTTCACAAACTATTATATTTTATTTGCTCCCTCCTGGACTTTTTCAAACCGTAGGTGCGTAGCAGGTACCCACTAGGGATTCCAATCCAGGGATCCCGAGCTATTTTCTATACCTATGAATCCCGGGATTGATAAACATAACCCCGAAACTTTCGGGATTGATTGTTTTTATCATTTTTTATGGAAAATACAATAAAAACGAAAATATAACAGAAAAAATACTTCGAATAACAAATAACTACATTAGAAATAAACTGAGTTTGAATGAAGTTTGATTTATACTCATGTGTAAGTTGCCGATTAATTTTATTTTTTCACATAAATTAATTAAAATGAGAAAGATTGGAAAAAACAATGCTTCGCACTATTAAAAAAGTAATTCCACCATGATCTCACACGTTTTACGGCAGTTTCATTTGGCTGAGTAATTAGATTTATGAAGCGGAAAGGCCATAAGTACACCATGATATGCTTTACTATTTTAAATCTCGCTAACCCATTCGTAAGTCTTTACTATTAGAAACAGCAATCTCATATTAAATTCACATTATTATTTATATTACAATATTATTTACTCTATTGAACTCATGTATTTCCAAGATTGAACGTATACAATATTAACAATAAATGTCTTAAATAGTATAAATTGTTATACTAGATTTATTTTTGACCGATTTTATCAATGTTATTTGTAAATACAAAAAATTTATATTAACAATGGAAAAAAATGCCAATCCCGGGATTGTTAAATTGTAATCCCGAAATCCCGGGATCAGAATTTTGGCTCGGGATTGGATTTCCTAGTACCCACTATACTTACTAAAATTATTCAAAAAAGGAATGTGAATTTCTCGATTTTGCGGCACATATTTTAATAGAATATACTTTCCACGACTAAACTACACAATTTTAATTGAGTAAATCTACATATGAGTAATGAATATAATTCTAGTATGTGGTGGCCAGATTTGATGAATGTGGGACATTTCAGTGGAAATCATTTTCAACATTATGATAACTGACATCTCTCTTGATAATAAAAATTGCGTTAATATGTTATTCACCATAATAATTTCAAATAATTAAGCAAATATGAGACATATTTGAAGTGTCCCGACTACTTTAATGATGCAGTAGGACAAAATGTTTAAAAATCGGTATTATTTCACGTAAATACACAGTGACGTCCAGTAGGGGTAGGCAGATTGAGCATCGCTTGGGGGCGGCAGTTACTTGAAGGGCGGTAAATCGTGTAGAATAATTTGGTATATTTAAATAAATAGCTACCTAAACTTGGTAATAACGAAAATATGTTTCCATTAAAAAAATCAGCCCACTAGTTGGAAACAAAATGTATTAATTAACATAGAGGGCTTAACGGGACTGTATTTTTTATCGGGTTCGGGATGTCTAGTTTACTTCCGTTGCCTTTCGACGTCCTTGGTGACCAGACATCGATTTAATAATGCTTAAATCTTTATGATCTCAGGCTAAAAATACCATTACAAAATTTTGTCAAGTTTTGCGAAGAAGAAAAGCGACACGGATCGCCCTTAACTAATCTAGACAGAGAAAATTAATGTATCGCAAAAATGACGTGTAAGAAACTACTGTATTACCAACGTCAAAAAAAACCCCACTTTTGGGAAAAAAATATTTATAAATTTAATTTTGTATGTTTTATTGTATCCATAGGTACAACACATTTCTTAGATATTGTGAAGAAAGAATGATAAAAAATACTGTATAAAAAATGGGGCGGCATTTTGTCTCTGGACGTCACTGTAAATAGGTACAGGACGTCTGGCTAACCTAACCTAACCTAACCTAACCTAAGTGTGGATGGATGTGGATTCTGAAGAAATGCCAGATAATAGTGACTATATATTATTTCAATGATGAAATATGTTCCTAGGTACTATGAAATCGTCGGACACATTCTATAATATTTTGGGATATCCTTCGTTGTTTATTTTAGGTTTTATAAAAAGTCTCAATACGGGCCTGAGTTCAGCAATATAAGAAACATGGTTTGACTTTATTCTATAAAATATTAATTCAAATTTGTAAACAAAGTGTGGCTATCTGGCCACATAATCTCTTAAATTATTGATTTAACATAATATGACTGTAACCATGGGAGATACCTACATGTTTATTGAATTGACGTTACCTGATTATATCAGTGAGTATTTTGATATTAGGTTATAGTAAGTTATAGAGTAGATATATGTAATAATATCTTCAAAAAGCTTCTGTTGATTTTGTCGTAAGGTGTAGAACCTACATTTACGAGTTATTTGGTCGGATAATATTCCTCTCAAAAGTAAAGATGGTTGGAAATCTTGGTGGTGAAGAAACCGATCTGGATAAAATAGCAGAAGATGAACTGGCTCGACTTCAGCGCCAGGTGAAGTAAATCCTTTTCTACTAAAATATAATATGTAGGTATTTAAAAAAAAATGTATCTTGCCTAGGCGCATTGACCATTAGAAACACCCAAGTGACCTTGTTAATGTTAAAACTGTCAGATTAAAAAACATATTATTATGAATTGAAATTTGTAGGTATCTACATAATTATGCACAATAGAAATATGAGTCAATAAAATTAGAATGTAAAATTAAAAAATGTATATTTCATCTAGTGCAGAATTAAATAGGTTGTACAAATGGTTAACAACTGTTCCTCCAAAAAAACAGTTAATACATATACACGACCTCATTTTCTGCTGTAAATAATATAATATGTATACTTCTTAGGTAGGTATATAATGATTCATATGCGACTTATCGTCGTCCAAGCTTCGATATCTTTCCTAAGTAGAAGCTTCTCATCTGCTATCTGGAGCCTGTGAAATTACATCTCTGGCGCCATTGAAGTAATATTCTACAATACCTAATTGTTGTGTTTTCCAGTACCGTATCATGGAAATGGAGAGGGTGACGATGTGCGGCGCCGTCAAACCGAAACTGAGGAAACAAAGACAACTTCTCCAGTGTCTAACAAAAGAATATGATCAAATCATGCTCGATTTGAAGGTGAGACAAACCAGTATCTATAGTGGATTATCTAACAGACGAAATTAACGCCTGCCTCAGAGCCTCTCATTTGCAGAGGCTTCAAAATTCCCGAAAAACCAAAAGTAAATGTGGTTATTTCATAAACTATTAAAAAATTCAACTTTATTTTAATAAACCACTTCTTATATTCAACGAACAATTCACAAGATTTTGAGAATGTAACATTCCATATATCGAACATACATAACTTGGAAACACCTCAGATAACTATTCACGATCACAGTTGGAGTGATACCAGTGGTTATAAGGGTTCAAATCCCGTCGAACATCGTGTTTTTTTTCAAATATGATTTTTTCTAGTGGAGATATCTGAGATATTTTCAAGTTATGTGACTTTATTTATTAAAATCTTTAGATATATGTATCACTCATGACTATTAATATACCATGCATATATATTATTTAAATACAATATTGGGATTATATTATTAAAACGGCACCTAAAAATACAATTATCATAATTATCAAAGCTTTAATTAAATGTTCGGACCTAAAAACAACAGTGCCTTATTGCTTCAAAGCAATTACTTATTACAATTAGTCAAATTAATTTAATTTTACAATAGTTAAATAATATCACTGAAGCATAACAATTTCACAAATAAATTCAAATTTGTCAATAGTTATGACTCGAGTTTATGATCGAGATATCTCAGTTCGAGAATTTTCGAGATATAATCAAAAAAGCCCAATCTCATATCTCGAGACACAAATTTTCCGAAATTTTAGGAATTCTCATTTCATTTCAAATCATCAATGAGAATCTCAGAAAATCGAGAAATTGTCACTAAGCTAAGTTATAATGAAAATTTGATTTCTCGGCTAAAAAAAATCCTCGACCAGCTTTACATTTTTAATATTGTGCCAAAAAACGCTACAAGTTTATTATGTTGCATTTAAAATTTATACGATTTTTTATCGACCGTCTCTCTGAACACAATTAAATTAAGAGAGGTTAAAAAAACTCTCAACTTGTTAACTTTGTCGGTAAGACCTGAAGAAATTTATAATATATTAAAATTTGTTGGCCGAAAAATCTAAAAAATAAAAATAAACTGGCAGAAAAAGATAATTTCGTAATAATGTTGATTTATCGTGAATCTCGAGAAAATAATCATTTTGATTTCGAGAATTCGTCTCGATAAAACCTTTAGCTATGCCTTCATAAGTTATATACCTACCTCATATAATTACTTCATAAATTAGACGTAGTTATTAAGTACTTATTATTTACATAGGTGATTGATATCTACGTAAGAAGAAATTACTTTATTAAGAACGGTTAGTGAGTAGTAAATAGGAGTGTGCGCGTGATTTATAATTTTGTGTGCGAAGGTCTCGACTTGTGAGTCGAACCTGAAGAAGGACGTGTTCATCGGAAATGAGATGTCCGAACTGCTATCGGAACAGGAGAGATGCGCCAACGAGATATCCACTGAGCGTTTCCAGCTGGGAGAGATGACCTATCTCTCAAAACAGCTCGAGAAGGAAGTTATCCTGCTCAGATCTCAGCAGACTACAGAAAAAGAGGTAAACATAATATATAAAGAGGATGTGTTATTATCAAGATGGTTTTCGGCATTTATTTTGGTAGTTTGTGGAATGAAATGAAAAAAATCGAATAATATAATGTACGAGTACCTAATGTATAAATAATTTTAAGTCGTATTGACAAATAAGCAGGTTTGTGCGAAAGATGTCCAGATGGAGCCTTATATGATTTATCTACAAAAAATCACTCAAGGCAATATAAGATTGACCTACATTCTGATTTTTGTATATTTTTTCATACCTGCATTTTTGTATATAAAAAATTCTCGTTGTCTTTGCCGTGGTTGATGAAAATTATTGGTCACTTTTGTCACGTTTCGGCTCCATCTCTATACCGGAAGGTTTTATTTAACACCTTTGGTTTATGGTATTATTAATGCCATATTATAAAACTAATTGTGTACATATCTTAATATACTTATAATAATTATGGTATACTTACGCACCTACTGTAAATATGTAGGTACATGTAGGTATATCTTTCACTTAGGAATACTAATGTAGGTGCTAGGTAGGTATGTACATGCAAACAAAAGGCAGCATGTCAATAATAATTAGTGTTATTAGGCAATGGAAGGAGTGGCACAAAGTCAGCAGAGGGTCGGGCAATTGGAGAATCGCCTGGACGTGGCCACCAAGAGGTTTAACACCGTCAATGCCAGAAACTTCAAGATGAGACAAGAAATCGATCATCTTCTTCGAGAGAGGTAATCTAATTCTAATAACTAATACCAAACTAACTAATATTAGTTATTATAATGATAAAAATAATTTTGAAGAAATTAATCAATGTACTTACCTATTTGTACCTGTTTGTTGCCTTGTTGACATGGGCTTAGTGCTAACCATTAGTAATTACTACTCGCAATAATTCCGCCATAGTAGTGAGAGTAGCGAGTAGATACTAATGATATTATCCTTATTCTTTTTTTAATAGTAAAATATGCTATGAGACCCGATAGTAGCGTATTTAGTAATATGAGTGAAACAATCACAAACACCCATCCTTTGAGAAAATCATATAAAATTATGACCTCATCAGGATCGTTCCCGAGGAGGCCGCATGAAAGGCTGGCACCTTACGCAATATACTACGAAGGCCGCCGATTAATTAGTTATAAGGCCGTGAAAACAAGTCCATCGACAGGCATTATTTTAATTCCATTGTCACTGAGAAGTAGCGCTCGAAATGGAAAAGTTTGCGAACCGGAGCGCTCGACAAATTTTCTGAAGATATTTACATAGTCATCAAATCGTATGTGTATTTTATAAAAATAAGTGTGTCAGATTTTCTATTCTATGGCGTATCTAGCTCAGATGGTCAACATATTTTTTCCACGAGACGGAGCGATAATTTTACAAATTTCACGATCCGAAACGGCGCTCCGGTGCGTTCCGTTCCATTTCGAGCCCTGCTGAGAAGGTGAATAAATTAAAAGCTTAAAAAGTATTAACGAAATATACCCACAATAAAATCGGTGATTAAATTAGTGCCTACTAATAAAGTTTGTGGTACGCTCAATGACAGTAAATAGGTGTGTTCTGTAGTCTAAATGGTACAGGTTCTGATATTCCTCCTAGCTGGATCCCGTGTGAGGATGCTGAGGGAGTTCCTCATTTTGGGATTATAGTGAAGGGGTTTTCGGGTACTTGGACCACACCATTATTTTGCAGTAAAAACAAGAAAAAATAGTGCTTGACACTACTTTCTTCTCTGCGCTGAGTTAGATTTATTATTATGAATACAAGAACATTATGGATATTAAATTATTCGTAGGGGGTTAACATTAATAATTAAGTATGACAAATTCTTGAGAAATTGTTACGGAGATCTCTTTATCTAGAGAGAGTGCGACTTTCTACCCACCGGTACTTCGGACTACTGAAATCGTTGATACACAATATGACACTAATTGTTAAGATTTGTTATCAATAATTATATGTGACTTGTTAAGTAAGATTGTTGTAAACTTTTTTGTTGAACTAATTACCAATTATAGCTGCCTATTAATTTATGAATATTATCAGTGTTATTACATACACGGATCCAAAACCCCTTACAACTGTTGATCTTTCGCCGGCAACATGGTTATGGCAACCGGCCACTCTTTCTGGTTGCTGGAAACCATGGTAGATGGAAACCAGGGAAGAGTGCGAATAATAATTTAAAAAAATAATACCTACTGTCAGTAGTTTTTAATTTTTATCATTTCACGGTACCCGTTGTGTATTAGTATTGAGGATATTTAAAAAAACCGACCTAAAATGCCATAAACAAAACATTGAATATACATACAATAGTAACACAAAAATGACAGATGTTTTTTAAAGGGCTCACTTCAACATAGTGTGGGCGAAGACCGTAAACAGTCTCACCAGCGGCAAAAACTTGATGATGGAGCTGGTGGAGCAATCGACGATGCTGTACGACCAGCGCGAGGAGTGGTGCCACAAACTGCAGGCCATCAAAGAGCGCGCCCAATTCGACCAGATTGAACACAACCACGTAAATCCGTTTCTCTCATAATGTCGATTGTGCCTAGTTATGCCTCCTAAGTGCTTTGATGCGATCTTTTGTGACTGCCTATCAATCTAATACTATCAAAAATATCGTATCTGTTGCTTCTCGTGTTGGACATGATATGTGTTTGTAGATATGAATGATCGTGTCATCGGATATTATGCAAAATTTGCCCATCTTTATCGTTGCCATCATCTGAAGCAACCTTTAGCATTTATTAACTATCTCTTCTTCAAACTTTTTAAAAATTTCAACGTCTCGTACGACTTGAAACGAGTTGTACCGAATCTATGAGATGAGGAGACGCGTGGTGACGGTCAAATTTTTATTAAACTACTCTGATCACTTACGATAGGAAATGGGCGAGCTTCAGAGGCAGCTCGACCACGACTCGAAGCTGCAGCAATTCCTGGCTGTGAAAGGCTCGGTGAGAGTGATGGCGGAGCTGGAGGCCAAAGAAGTCGCCAAGAAGCGAGCGCAGAAAGACAGGGATGTCGCGACTCAGGAAAGGTACAAGGATATTTTGCGACAGATACAGGTGAGTACATACCCTTTTATTCTCCAGTGTGTTACTGTTTTTATTATGTAGAAAATAGTTTAATAAGCTTAAATTGAGGAATTGTAAAGGTTTGCAACGTAACCATTTTATGGTAAAATTAATTTGAACCGAGACCGCATTATTTCAGGTTTTACCGGGATTTTATGGTACTTAATTTTTGACTCCAGAGTTAAATCGGTTTGTTTTCAGAAAATCAAAATTTAGTGCCTAAAAAAGATCCGTAATTCGCTCATTCGTTACAATTCAAGGTTTCCCAAACTATGTTCCGCGGAACACCAGTGTTCCGCCGAACCTGAATAGGTGTTCCGCGACCATTTGGAAAGGTTTACACTGTAACACATTTAAAGATCTTCTACTAAGTAGAAGTAAAATAAGTAAAGAATCTACTTCACATTGAAAGCCGAGTGATGATCAATCTCCATTGGATGTGTATGACTTCAAGTATCTAGATAGGTCATGGCTCCCACAAGGGGGAGACTGACAGGCCTCTAGCCTGGGGGCCTGGGCTTACGGGGGGCCCGGCGTGAGAGATCGACCAGCCAAGTGTGATAAACAACACACAAACATGCACTAATAGTCAAAAAACGTCGCCTGCGGCGCTGTTTCACTTCAAGCATAGGTACTAACATTTAATAATATGTGGTTTTGCCATACTTACAATTTTTGATTATTGTCGATATTTGACATATCCATAATTGTGCATATCAACATAAAAGTGAGTAAAAAAATCGTTAATAATACTCTTAATTTTACCTCGAACACCATTTGGAATATGCAACTGTAGATCGTCACATTGCCTTTAACTTTAGCGATAAGTATGGGGTACGCTAAAGATCCTAGCGTGGGGGCCCGCTTCGGGATGTGGGGGCCATGATCTAGGTACAGACGGAGGACCATCTTTTCTCACACTGTGCGCATGAAAAAGAAGGGTATATTGTTTTTAATTGACCGGCTGACAAGTCTTGTCAGTTTAACGACAGTTGCCAAAATTGGCAGAATGGTTAGCTGCGCTAATAAATAACCTACAAAATAAACTTAGTGTTCCGTTAAAATTTCCGGGTTTGCGAAGTGTTCCATTATAGAAAAAGTTTGGGAATCCCTGCGTTACATAATAATTGTACACTTCGATATCATAACAATATCATCTTTCAATGATAGAGTTTGCATTTCTTTAAGGGCTCACGTGCGCCACGTAGGTCAAAATGGAGATTTTATGATATCTTCAAAGCATAAACCTGGACATTCCTTAAACGTTGTAGATAATCTATTTAAATAATTTTGTAGCCTTATTATCCTTTATATTTGTTTAATCATTTGATGACTGCATAAAGTATTTTTATTACATAAAATAGTATTCTTTTAAACCTCTTGATCTAATGTTTTAGAATAGTCATAGTTCAGTAGGTAGGTACGTCCATGTGCAGTGGTGTTAGATTAAGATTTTTTAGATTTATTAATTTTTAAACGTGTTTATAAAACCATTAGTAAAATTGTTACCATTGTATAGTGAAATATTTACGATAAAAAAATATATTTTTAATCTCTGTGATCCCAAATTCGACAAGAATTAGGCATTTTATTATTCAAAAATGTGCACGATTAAGACATTTGAAGATAATTCTAAAGATACTGATTATAAGCTATGTCTTTGACCATTCGAATGTGATAAACATCCTACGAATAATGATTTTTTTATAATAATTATTGACCTAAGAATAACGTAGTATTTTTTTTGAAATACGCCATTTCTTTTGCTGGAATGAAATGCCAATAGAAATGGCGTATTTCAAAAAAATACTACCTATTTCTACATTTATTTATTTATATAAATCTATTTTAATTCTTTGTTATACAAAATACATCATATTATTTTAATTTTTTTAGTAGATAGTTACACAAACGTGGTTTTATAGAAATTTAGTGCGTATACAAAATAGTCACTTTTTAATTAAAGCAAGGCTTTCAGATAACAGATAAAAAATCAATTAATCATCATTTCCAGTTTATGTGGTTTGCCACTGGAAAATTGCCTCATAAAAGGGGATAGACTCTTCATGATAAGAAAATAAGTTTTTCTAATACTAGTCAAGTCTAGGTCTCTAAGTCTAGTCATATAATTTTTGAAATTTATTGGGACAGAGCCACCGGAATATGCTTTGTGGGTTGAAAGTGATGGAACTATTTTTAACTGCCGTATTTATACACCTTTGAACCGCATTCAACGCAGTAGGCGGTTTATCGGCCGAATAAGAAAGCTATAAAAAATGAGATGCGCACAGGAATGCGCACTAAAATGAAACATGGCGGCCGTCCACCTCCTGTCAGTTTGACACATGACATAAAGAGTCGGCAAAAATGAATTCATTACAAGTTTTTTGTTGGTTAGAATTGTCATTATACTATAATATATGTAGTACATATAATTATAATTGAGAACCCATCAATTTTGTAGATTCGATAGAGCATTTTCGAACTTTAAACAGTAATTGTGCTGTTTAAGGTGATGTCTCTAGGTAAAGTTGTTATCGAAAAATAGCTAGAAAAGTTTATTAATCGGTAAATATATATTCAAAAGTAATGAGAAAAATAAAATAAAAAATTGAGATGTATCGTGGAGTTCTATATACCAAAAATACGTGTCAAATTCGGTACATTTCTATCGGGTGGTAAGAATGAATGACATAAGATTTATTATCAAAATTACGATAAAAATGTACGTAAATCTATTACCTAGGGAAACGCTAAACGTTAATTGGAATTTATTATATCCTTATATCTTTTTTTTCAAATTTAAAAAACATCGATTTAGAGGTTAGAAAGCATGCAATTAAAATCGAAACATCTCGGTTCAGACGTAATTTATCGCAAAAAACGCTTAGCGTTTCTATTAAAAATATTATTTAATAATTTTTAGGCCAGTTATTTAAATTTAATCTTGTATTTTTGTATATTAACGAATCGATTGTAAATAAAATGAATATTTGACAAGACTTTATCGACATATGCTGCTAACGCGGAAATAAATCGAACTATTTTTGAAACAGTACTTGCATAGATTAAAAAATACATACACACACTCATACATTGAAAATAAAGGTTCGCCAGGTACGAAGACAAAAACTGTGTTAATTCTGCTGTCAATAATTTTTGTTTGCGATATTGGAGCATATGTCAATGGACTACATATATCAACCTCCACTTTCTGAAATAGTGTTGTGTAATTATTTCAGATATTTATTACTGTTTTGACGTACCTACCTTTTATAAAGCGATTTTAAAATAAATATAGTTTCATAATCATGAATATTTTAATCCATAGTCTAGATACAATGCTCCCGTGGTTTGATTACCTACTCTCTAAAGACGTCATAAAAAATGCAGTATTTCCCATGGATAATATGGATTTACGTAACATTACGATAAAATAGGTACTACATAATAATATGAGCCTACTAGGTAGTTACTGCTTTATTTAAGATATTATATATGCAATTGGAAGCAGTCTGCATTGTTTCAAAATATCACCTAAACTGTAATAAACAAGATTACAATCTCAAACACACTGGTAAGACTGTCATAGACTGATTGGTATATGATAATAATTAGATCCTTTTTCTGCTGATAAATAAAATGAAGCTGATAATAGTGCATGTATGTTGTTTTCGATTTCGAATTGATAGGTACGTAACTAACTGGGTTGCATAATATTCACACTTGAGCTGTTTCAGAAGAGAATGGATATTATAAAAATCCCAAACAAAAATATTTTTCTAATTTGTATAAGTTATGGAGTTTTCGAAATGACCAGTTAAATTATACAAACAATGAAAAGTAACTAATCGTGATGTAAATACCTATACCTATGATACCTATGATAATTTCATTTTAAGAAAAATTAGAATTTGAAATAAATTTCCATCAAGCACCGTCAGTCGATAGTAGGTAGGTACCTATACATCATTTAATAATTTAATAATGCTTAAATAATAAATAACAAATAATAAAATACCAATAGCGAAGGGTGGGGGTAGGCTGATAAGACCCGACACAAATAGTGCACATTAAACTTTGTCAGTCATTCGAATTTGTTTTTATTGAAATAAAACTACAATTTATAGATGGTCCTGGTTAGTTTAAAAAAAAATCAATAAAAGCCTGCCTAAACCAAACCATAATAGTTTATATATGCTGTGGGCGATCCGACAAAAATAGTGCACACTTTTTCCAGTCATACTTATTTGTTTTAGTTGAATTAAGAATAAGTACTTACATATATTATTACAGAATTGATAGTGTTGGTTAGTTTTTTAAAATTCATCAAGTCCTGCCCAACCAAACCATAATCGATAAAAAATATTCTTCTATCTATAAAATAACTAACAATATAATATGGTTTCATGGTATGATTTTAGATATTTTATGGATAAACGAACATTGTTTGACTATTATCTACTATGGCTTATATTAGGCAGGGTTTAATTGAATTTTAAAAACTAACAAACACTATCAACACATTGTAGCATCAGTTGAATGAAAACAAAAATATGTTTGCCTGAGAAATTTTAGTGTGCACTATTTATTTTGGATCTTAACAGCCTACCTCCACCGTTCGCCACTGGTAAGTACTTATCACTTCTTCACGAGTATAATAAAATGGCTATAAATGAAATATACTGTGAGTGCTAATTTAATTATGTTTTAGGATTTTGCGGACGAAACCGACTTGGAGCGCTTGATAGCGAAATTCACAAAGCAAGACGAAGAGAATTACGCGTTGTTTAACTACGTGAACGTCGTCAACCAGGAGCTCGAGGCCCTGGCTAATTGCGTTGGCGAACTCAAGATCAATATTGGTACACACACCTAATTAGATTGCACGAAAGCTTCTAAGAAAAACATGTGACATATTATGTAGAGAATGATAGAAGTGAAATTACGCGACACGTCTCAATATTTTCATTCGTCGTTTTGTAAAAAGGGCGAATTACCCAAAATGCTACGAGTATTTTACAGGAGGAGAATTTTTAACTTATGACATTTATTTATTAATTACCTGTGGACGATTATACATGTCAAACAAGCTTATAATAAAGCTTAGAAAGAATAGGTACCTACTGTCTTTATAATAGGCATTATAATATAATATTTTAAAAGGCCTAATATGTCACATTCGATTTTCATTCGTAATACTAAGTGGATATTCACCCTTTCTATTATCGTTTTTAAATACTTTCCTGTGAAGATAAACATTCGCCGTTTTACACAACAAACCTAGTGAAGTACCTACATATTGTTTTTTACACCGACGATATTTTTATATAAAATAGCCAACACTCTCATCCGAATATTTCATTTTATCCAGTTATTGAAATCCCTACATTATGTACGAGAATGTTGTAATGTTGTAACCGGCGCTGTAAATCAACGTGCCGGTAAAATACTGAACTAAAAAATCTATCTATAGCATTAGTAGCGAAGCGAAGGGTAGAGGTAAGCTGTTAAAATCCGCCATAAATAGTGCACATTATACTTTGCTAGTCATACATACCCCCACGGTGGCCGCGCGGCTTAAGCGTTGGACTATAACGCCGTGGGTCTCAGGTTCGAATCCTGGGTCTGGCAAGTACACAAACTGTTTTTCAACGTGTGTCGGTCAGGGTATGGACCTAATAGGTTGAGCAAGTGGCTGACATCAATTTCTCGTAAAAAACAAAATCTTTTAATACAAACCTCTACTATGTGGAGGCCCATATGATCCTATTAGGATCGAATATGGTCGAAAGAACTCATAAGTAGTTGTTTTAATTGAATTAAGACTACAATTTACAGATGGTATTGGTTAGTTTTTTAAAAATCGATTGAACCCTACCTAAACCAAACGATACGACATAATTGTGTACATACGCTTTTTCATTCATTCTTAAATGTTTTCGTTGGATTAAGAATGCATATTACGCATATTGTTGGTTCATTTTTTAGAAAGTTACTAGTTTAAATCAGTCAGAGCTCACTTTGAGCGTAGCGACCTTAGTCCTGGATATCTTCTCCTAGGGCATTCCCGGCCTAAAACTGAACTAGATGCTTCACATCGCCAATGTAGGGCCACGTGATACGCTCGATTAAGACCGAGTGTCAACGTGGCGGGTTTTGGTTTGGAGGGATTAACTTCAATGGTTCATTTTTTTTTTAAATTCATTAAGGCCTGCTTAAACCAAACTATAATAGTTAAAACATATTACACTAAAACAGATACGGGCGTCATTTAGCGGAAAGCAAACTGGTGAGTGTCGTTCGGGTGAGTATTTGAGGCAGCGGAATATTAGTATGGAGATGCAGAAAGCTAATACAGCAGCTGTTTTGTTTATACTAGATGTCGCAAGGGGGTTGGGGGTGGTATTTTACATGTTGGATGACATTATGAACATTAAAGCAATACAATGTGTAACTAAGGAAAGATATATTTTCGTACCTTTGTAATTCTTTTACAATTTATATGCTTAATCGTATTATTATTAATAATATACGTACTTACTTTTTTTTTTACTCAATACCAAAATATTATATAATAATATGTAATCGATGTGCGTTGTACGTACATGTCTTTTCTCTTTTATTATAGGTACTTACCTAAACCTCTTTGTTGAGTGCAATGAAAGTAAAATATATTATGGTAAATTAAAAATGTTGCACCTAAGTGGAACTATGTGGCATAAGTATATAATATATTTTCACGAGGATCGGGTCTTAGCCTCCCAACCCAGACCTTTGAGTCCTTATTTTATATCCAGTTCATATTGGAAAAAAAAACGGCATGTGAATTTTCCGGGCGTGGAATTAGAAACCACAACCCATGGCCTCAGAAGCCGATGCTCTGCCACTACGCCACCACGAGTGTCAATGATAAATAGTATAGTCATTAATAAAAGTTTTCTTGGATGTTTTTAATGAAATTATATACTTACCGTACGTACTCGTATTATAATTAGCCAATCTTTAACTGGTACCTAATAATAATTAATTCTGTTATGTCAGATGAAATGCGAATCCTGAACGAGGAGCGAGAGAAAACCGAACAGGAGTCTTCGGAAGGCCTCATTGAAG
Source organism: Rhyacophila brunnea (assembly GCF_057557595.1). Lineage (NCBI taxonomy): Eukaryota > Metazoa > Arthropoda > Insecta > Trichoptera > Rhyacophilidae > Rhyacophila > Rhyacophila brunnea. Next base: position 38,787,727 of record NW_028232837.1, on the reverse strand, counting down.
AGTTCCACTCACAGAAGAAGATCGCGGACGGCTTAAGGCTCGCTTCGGAGACGGCTCAGCACAGACTCGATACTTTCATGATCGGGATTCAAGATCTATTTGTGTAAACACTACCTACCGCTCAACTAATTATTATTAGCATAATATTAGTTCCGACAGGTATTTATGTATCTAAGTACGATTGTACGATAGCGTAGTTCGATAGTCCTAGGGAACCCAGAAATAATGGGAACTGAAATACCCAACGGGTAAGGCGATAGCAGGTAACCGACTCGAGTAAGGAAGAATCCAGGTTAAACTTACACACTTGTCAAGAATACGTTGTACGTCGAATACTTAAAACTGCTCTCGGTTTATGCATTTACGCCCATTTAATGTTGGTGTATTACACACACTATTGCACGTGCATAATGCGTGCTTCATTTTCGTAGGACACTCACACGTTCAGAAACCCTGCATTAACATGCGGCGTATTGAATATAGCTTATCGGTATTATATGTATTATCTGTTCTGTGGATAGTCCTTTCTGGTACTTATATGTATGCGCTCTCATAGCTAGAAAGAAGGAAAGTGGCCAGAATAATTGAATGCATTTTTATGACGATTATTTTGATTTCTAATATAGGTAGGTATAATTATGTTAACATTACCTATCTACTTAAAAAGTAAATAGATTATTCTAAGTACATACTAAGTTTTATATAATTTTTCGTTATGGGTACTTATTTCAGTAACATCTATTTAAAAAAAAAAATCGGTAGCGTGTACTTTACGCGCGTTAGAAGTTATACTTCTTTGGCGTAACTAAACAAAAATTGTGTTAACCTGGATTCTTCGACTAGCTCTTAATTATCTTGCTAAATTACAAACACAAGAAAAAGGGCATCTAATTGGAGCGCCATTGGTTTATTCCTATACACTTTAACTTATAGAATTATTTCTCGATGTTTTTTATTTTGAAAGTAACAGCTGTCACTCTGACGTTTAATCGTTTGTTTATGTAAGGAATTGCAAATGGCCGACAATAATAGATTCGTTACCGGAACAATTCTACTATCAAACTTGCGTTTGTATACAGCTGACTGATTCGCAGCTAACTTCATACAGTCGCGCACTTTTGTAACGGTGTCCGCGCGCAGCTCTCAATTTCACTCTCTACCAAACGCCCCAAAAGTAGTATAACTTCAAAAATATGTCTGCGCGAACGTTCATTATAAGTTATTATTATTAATGCGAGTATCTACCTATATCCTAGTATGAAATACAATAAAAAGTGCATTGAAGCAAGTTTAGACGTTTTAGGACTTGTCTTGAGGAGATGCATGCACTATTATAGCTCAATTCGATTCTGACATTCGAAGTAACAACATGGCAAGCGAGTTGGCGATTTTTATTATCATTTTTTTTTAATTGTTTACCCACTGCACTTTTTATTAAATTAAGTCAATTCAGTAAACTCAGCCAAAGCTCACTTGAGAGCGTGACGACCTCAGTACTTAGGTATCTGCATTTATAAGACATTACCAGGCGTAAAAAACTGCTGATGCTTCACATCCAAACATAGGACCTTGTGTCACGCTCGATTAAGACCGAGTGTGGTGCGGGGCGGTTGGTTTGGAGTGGTCTTTGTTGGTGTTCTCAGACGACTGATCACGTATCCTCGATAAATGTCATTCGTAATTTTGTGTGATTTTGAATTAACGAAGGTGTTAAGAATGCTACATTCTTAAATCTAATTTGAATAAAAAAGTAGTTTGAACCAGCAGGAATTTCAAGATTTAAAAATAATTTCTTTCGTGTTTACATAATAGTAGTATGCTTCATAAAAAATATGTATTATTGTTACTAGAATGATGCAATGTAATGCGGCGCCGATTCTGAGGCTACTGGGAACAAATGCCCAAGTCAATATTTACAATGTCATGCTGTATTTGAAAACGATTGAAAGGAAAACTCTCGACGTCATCAACTGCTCGTACTATGCGGTAAGTTTGTATCGGAATTCAGCAGGGAGAAACATTTTCGGGACAAACCATTCATAATAATATCAAGTTAATATTATTATGTAAACCGTTGCAACGTTGCCATTGATTTTCGATTAAATAATTACGAAAAAAACAATTATAACATGTACTGTTACACTATTGTGGTTTTATAATATAATACATACGTACCTAACTATAATATAATATATCCATATGTATGGCTTACGTACAGAATCTAATAAGATATGGAACGTATTCTAAGCATGGCGTGGAAATAGATACCTTGACAATAAAAATGTTGAAAAAAGAGGATTGTAGTACGAACGAAACTATGATATAGGTATCCAAATATTTGCATATTATATTTAAAAGTCGGTGAAGACTGTAAGTATAATGCTAGTTAGGTATTTACTCCACTCATCCTACCAAGCTGCAGTATCGGAATATATAGCAGGCATTGGGTCACGCCACGTCCTTTGGTTCAGCGTCACGTTCGGTATCCGTGAGGTTGTGCCGCATGGGCGTGGGGTGTCGCACTCTCAATCCTCGGGCGATATCTGAAGTAGGTACCTACATTCCTCAGTCATGTTAAATGCCTATTCGTGATCAGATTCGTCTGCTGTGTCTGTTCATAGCCTGGCACCATTAGCATAAGGAAGTCTCAGACTTATTATACCTAATTATATTATAATATTTTCATCATTCAAATCATGGAGATTGAATGACTATCTATTAAATCAAAGTAATCTTTTTTGATTATCATTTCAGGAAAGAATGAAGAAAATAGAGGAGAGTAGGAGCAAAGGTAAATTGGTGACAACGGTTAACCCGACACCCAAAATTAAAATGCCCAAAGAGCACAAGAAAAGCAGGTCCAAAACAAATATGGTGGAGAAGTCATTAAAAGCTTAGAAGAATCTCAAACAGAACCTGACTGGTTGTTTTCCTTTTTACAGTCTTTTTTATCATCCTTTCATGACTCCAACATCTAAGAAATGTGTTGTATAGTTATATTACTAACAAAATATATACCACTAAAATATACAAAATTAAATTTTGATTTAAAAAGCGAATCCATAAAATATTATTATAATACAACGCACTTACCCAAATCACAAGAGCTGAGGTCCTATTTGGTTGATATTTCTGGCACATTTGGTTTGTACCATTTAGTAATACACAGATTTGTTATTTTCACACCATTTTTACTATACTATTATTGTACATGTAAATAAAATAATTTTCCTTAGTATTAACCTATTTAATATACACCTACTTTTAATCATAAATACACTAGGTAGGTATTAATTAATAGTCTCAACACTCAACCATTATAAAAACTTTCCTGGCCTCTTATGTTACAAAGTCAGTAACTAAATCATCACATAAATAACACAATGCAAATAATATGCTTATTATATATATATATATGACTTAACAAAAATAAAACAACACCGTCATAATTTATAAAGTATAATATTTTTATATCAATTCTGTCTGTTATAAAAAAACATAGCAAGTTCGTAATACGTAATGCTATAATAATACCTACAATTATTAATAGTAAAGTTTGTTATTGAGGATTTTAGATCTAGTCCAACAAAGCAGTATTCTGTGAAGCTTTCAGTTTAGCGACTTTCACAATATTTCTCAGCTCTATGAGCGCCCGCATCACCATAACTAGTTGACTGTCGTAGTCGTGGACGTCTGCCGATGCTTCAACACCTTTATTAAAAAAACACACACAAAATGTATCTCACATATTACGCAAATTTGATAATAATAATGTACTCATCTTATTCGAAACTAGGTTTAATATGTAATAAGTATAATAAATTAAGAAAGGGGGGTTATTATCACAGGAACAGAAATCTTCTGCAAGGCTTGTAAAGTCCCTCAAATAAAGCAATTAATAATGTAAATCGGCACTGATTGTCTTTTTTATATCGAAATAAGATTAGATTGGGAAACAAGGCATACCTTTTTGCTTACAAATTGAAAGGTACATGGCTCTCAAACTGTCCTTGACGCGACAGAGCTCGAGTTGTTTTGTGGCAGTCGTCTCCTTCACCCTGCTAAGCACCATTTCCCACTTCTTAGATTCATTCACAGCGTTGTCGTACCGTAACTGGTGACCGTAACCAAGAAATAGATAAATTATATTATATTAATTTATTAATTATTAATTATATTATTATTAATTATATTAATTTATCCACATATTGTATATTGTATACAATAAATGTAAAAATCTGCAAAAAAAGAAATTCCAGAAAAAGAAATTCCATATTGAACTTGACAATGATGCAAAAACTACTAAACTTATTTCGGTATTCGATGGCTTAAATCAGTGATGCATAAACCGCGGCCTAAAGTAGCATTTGTTACGGCCCAAAATGACAAGTACTTCATCACCAAAATTGTATCGAATAATTAAATTAAATTGAAAAATTCTAATTTCCTATATATTAAGTTCTATCGTGCAAATACATTTGGAGACTGGAATATGTAGCTGATATGTAATTACTAAATTTAAAATAATAAGATGTATGTCTTGTCTAGTATAATATACCATTATTTTTTAACATTTTAACCCACTGCGGCCCGTGAAAAAATAGAAAATGGATAAATTGGCCTTTCTTTCAAACAAGTTGTGCACCACTGGCTTAAATGAATGAATCGGGTACTTACCAAGATTAGTAAAAATTAAATATATTACAAAAAATATGGTCTGATACACTAAGAAGATAGTATATTCATTGGTTCTTCTATAAACTTAGGTATGTATAACATCTTTTTCCCGACCATGTCCGATCCTAATAGGATCATATGGGCCTCCACAGGGTAGAGGTTTGTATTAACAGGTTTTGTTTTTACGAGAAATGGATGTCAGCCACTTGTTCAACCTATTAGGTCCATACCCTGACTTAGGGTACTTATCAGACCCAGGATTCGAACCTGAGACCCACGACGTGATAGTCCAACGCTTAAGATTTTAGATCAGCTATTATTCCAAATAGTTGTATTATGTACATTTTTCTGTTGAGTACATAAATACACCAATTCTCGATTGATATGATAAGTTCCACTTACGTAAAAAATGGAACGTAAGTAAATTGAAATTTTACAACATCCATCCCATCTACACTGACATTACAGTTAGGAATTTTAATACAAAATAAATATTAAAGTGAAATGAAAGTTGATCGCTTACCCTTAGTCCGGCCAGGTGATTGTTGAGTCCCAGGATGTGAAGTTTCTTGCTGTCAGTGAGCCGCGACATTTCAGCGCAAGTTTCCTGCAGCTGCGACAGGTCGCGCTCCTGTCGGATGGACAGATTATTTTTCGTGTTCGCTGCAATATTCATCATTTTACAATAACACTGCAAATCCACTTTTCATTATACCTACTTAACTATAAACTTTATCGGGTGCATGCTCATGGAAAAGTATGTGGAGAGATGCATATTTATTTTTGGCTTGTTATTTAAAAATAGAGAGGTAGGGGAACTGTACCGAATACTGGATACTTTTTTTGAAAAATAATTAAAAATAGTAGTAGATAATTATTATTAAGCATTGCATTTTTATGCATACATGTTAGGAATCTAACCTTTAATCACATGTTACATTAATCAAAGTGTTAATAAGAGGCTTAAATTTATTGTTATTTATTTAAGGCATTTGTAGGATTAGCCAAATTGAAAAATCTATAATGACATAATAATAATAATTATTATTTTGTACGTGCTGGGCTGAGAATAACGGGTAAAACTACGGATGGAGATCCAGCTGTGCATCAACGGCTGCTACTATCGATGATGCCATCGGATTTAGGTTCCTGGGGAATTATTTAGGTACATACGAATATCAATTGAAAAATCAGGTAGGAATTAAAAACATACTCAAAGCTTCGAATCGATTAATTATATCGGACGGTTGATGAAACTCTTTGTATGTGTCCACGACTGACTGCAAATAATTCTGAAACAACAAATAGAAAATATTTGTAGGTATATTAATATAAATACTTACCTACCTACTTAGTGAGGTACGTCCACGGAACATATAATCAAAGTCAAATATGAAGAGATTTCTGTCCTAATTTGTTAAGTAACGCATGACCTGCCTACTCTCACGGGACGCCACTAATTTTCACATTCTTGATTGATAATAAAATCATTGAACATTTGTTCTGTGAGACCTACATTTTTATTATAACAAAATGTTCTTGAAGGTTTACTAGAGTTCCCTTAATCAAAACTAAAGGTGGTTACTTATTAGGTATCTAAGTACTTTCATAATTTACATTATTTTATATGATGTATGTATGTATGTACGATGTTAGCCACACTCTCAACCTAGTTGGTCCGTACTCAGACTCCAAACGCACATTGAAAAACTTTACATTTGCTTTCTAATAAGATCTATTAGAACTCATAATTTTCGGTTTGGTTCTAGGTTACAGTTAAAAAAATATTTAAAAAAAAAATCAATACCTATGAGTAGTTAGTTAGAAAAATATATTCCCATTCTAGGTATCCCCTCTAGGCGGATCATAACATGGATACCACAATTTTATTTATAACTATTCAAATTAGTACTTAATACAAAATAAAAATAAAATAAACATAGGTAAGTGCCTACAACCTTTTTGTATTGAATTTTTAAAAATATATTATATACATAATATGCCTTCATTAAAATGTGTGCTTAAATGAAAATGTACTTAACCGATTAAAAAAAAACTTTTGACTAAAAATGAATATTAGGTAATAATGAAATTGAAAAAAAACTCTTATTTATTTAATTAGCATTTAAGATCGTAGAAAGTGGTAGGTATAATTTAATAATTGTATGATTTATGTTTCGATGCCCCTATCTTACGATACGATAAAATTAATAATGATAATATTATGCTAAACGATTTGATATAGGTACTTATCAAGGCAGGTAGGTATATTATATGACGAGTGGGTATATTAATGTCACAAGATCAATTAATTATTGCAAAGACGTCAAAGTTGATCAATATGCCACCATATTTATTATCTCTCCTCACTCTATAAATCGCTCTTGTAGCCATCTACATTTACAGTGTTTCCCAAACCCTTTTCCCCGTGGCCCAACAATTTTTATACTTCTCCTTCGTTAGCCACAATTTTTTAAATCGCCTATGCTGGCATATAGGTAAATTAATAAAACTGATTTGAATGTCAATACAGTTTTCATATAAATAAAGAAGCATTTACAATAATGTAGGAAATCAAACTAAAACCAAAGAATTTATGAATGAGAAGTTTATTCAGGTTTAGAGAAAATCACAATAAATTTATGCCGGTGCCGGGTCGCGACCCATCATTTGGAAAACGCTGATGTACAGGATTGGTCGCTATGACAAATTTCATGAGATCCAGCGAATAAGGCACTGTTAATTTTTGTTGTCGTTCTGCCGTCCAGTAAAAGGGTTGGTAGTTGGTACTATCCGTAAAACTTAATATGTGACTATGCATAATATTACAAAATACTATAGGTAAACGTCTCACCTCATAGATGGTATGCTTCTGCAAATATTGTTCCATGTTGGAGCAAACATTGCCCAGTTCTAACAATTCCGCCTTCGAGTGTGTGACCTCCTGACACTGCTCGGCGTGAGCTTTTCTGTCGCCTTCGAGCTTTTGCGCTGCTCGCTCTCGCTTATTCTGGTTTTCGCACACAAACTTAAACGTAACACAATAAGATTATTAATACCTGCTACTTTCTGTGGGTATTGTATTTACATAATGATAAAGACGAAAGACCCTTGTATTGATTATATCCGTACCTTATTGAATTTGATCAAAGAATGTCTGAGCATATTTTGCTTATTAGCGAGGGCTTTCCATCTGCCGTCTAAGTTCTCCCTATGTTCAGCCTGAGACGCCTTCGTGGCGGCCAGCATTTCGTCCGCCTCGGCAGCTGAAACCCGCGCCCTCTCCGTCTCCAGACCTCCTTCGCGCCCTGCTGAATCCCATACCGGAAACTTCCTACCAGATTATTGTAATCAATTAAAATACCTGACTTTTTTCCTTTCGATAATTCGTCAGATGATTATTTTCCGCCTGCTTTTCTACAAGGCATGCTTACTTTTCACTCTCTTGAATCTCGTCTTCTCCTCTTGAAACACTTTTGCCTGTTATCGCAAGGGATGGTTTCCAATCCTGGTGTCCTAATGAATTTGAATTTATATGCACCTGTCAACTACATACGTGGTCGCAGCCATGATTTATTCTGGATTGGAACCGTTTCCTCGTATCAAGCCTATCAGGCATCATTAGCGAGAGATGCAAGATTAGTAAATGCGCTCCCTTCGTCCGTTTTCGAAACTGTATTTTTCTGTATAAAATTGTATGTTTTTTTGTTTTCAAAAAATATATTTTTCTGTATTAAATTGTACCTAAGTAGGTTTTGTTTTTTTTTGTTATTATTATTGTTTATGTTTATATTATATATATTTTTTTCTATATTCTCTTCTTCTCTCTTGTAAGGGTAGTGTTTGACTTATAATGTAAATCTCATGTTGTGTACGCCTTGAATTTAGATTTGTTATGTCTACAATGTTTTGTATTCTCAAATAAATAAATATTTTTTTTCGGCCAGTCCGATCCTTATAGGATCATATGGGCCTCCACAGAGTAGAGGATTGTATTAACAGATTTTGTTTTTTACGAGAAATGGGTGTCAGCCACTTGCTCAACCTATTATGTCCATACCCTGACTCACACACAAATTGAAAAACAATATGTGTACTTGCCAGACCCAGGATTCGAACCTGGGACCCACGGCGTTATAGTCCAACGCTTAAGCCGCGCGGCCACCGTGAATATAAATACAGTATAACCTCGTTTTTACGTGCCCGGAATTCACGTTTTCCCGGCAATTGCGTGTATTTTTTTCAGTCCCGATGAATTTCAGTACATTTAATACCCACATTTACGTTTTTCTTTTCCGCGATTTACGTCGGAAATATTCAAAATATGCGAGTTAGGCCATCCTCCCACGGCACAACTTATGTCCGTCGGAACTGAAACTAAAATTCCAGCCAATATCTAGCTAATATATTTCAATGGCGGCTCGCTGACGGCGAGACTGGAATCTCTCAGCTTCAAAACGGTCGCGAAGAGATGCGACATGCTAGTCGCGCGGTCTCTGAAGTTTCCAGTCACCGTAAAACAGTGGTACCAACATCATTAGATTTCGGTGAAAAATCATATTTTCTTACCAAAATTGGTTAAATATTAATTGGAAAATCAAAATAACCTTATGTAAACGCTGCAGCGCCCGTGTTGTCAGTTTTTGTACAACACGGTTGATAGTTGAGTTTGACAGTTTGAGGTTATGTGATTATTATTTCAACTGGGTTTCAGTAGCGCCGTGTGCGAAGCATCACATTGGTCAGTTTATGAGCTCTTTCACAAACCAGTTCCATCAGATTTCAGTTACGCCGTGGGAGGATGGCCTTACGCGCACTTGACAATGATTGGGTCGTGACATTCGAACGATTTTTCAATAAAAATTTTAATTGAATGTTGTTTTTAATAAAACGTTATTTTTTTAGAAACATAAAATTTAAATGTTCTTTTTCTTCAGTCCCTTAAAAAACGTAAAATAGGAGTTATACTGTACCTATATTATAATAATATAGCTTGCAGTAAACAATTTGGTACCTATCAGGTCTGATAACATGAGAAATGCATTTGAAAGGTCACTGGTTAACATAGTGGTAAATCGGTACCTACTTGACTAGACTGGAAATCTGTTTCGATTTCCAAAGTTCTTCGGCCGCTTCCTCCGGCGAGGAGTGGGGAAGTGGAGCCATCGGTGTAATGTCGGTACATTTTGTGATATCAAACATACTAATGATTTATTATGAGTTCCTACTATTATTATTTAAAAAAATAAAATGTTGTATCAAAATTATCTTTGTCTTGTACATACAATTGACGGACAGATTAATATTATTACCATGACAACCACCAGCTACCCACGCCAGTGGTTTTTCAACGGTGGGTGTGCAAATAAAAACATATTGGACCTTTTTAATGGTAACATGATTAAACAAATTGTTTTGCTCATTCAATTTCAAGAACTTTCTCATTTTATATGGGTACCTACCTAAGTATTATCTAATTAGTACTTAATTAAATGTTCCACGTATTAATATTATTTATTTTACATGTCTTCAACACTGACACCTTGGACATATTATGAAGCATAAAAGTAATATTACCACGTGACCACCAATCACGGGTTATGATCGACCGTGATGAAAGTTAAGTTACTCCAAGACAGCCGAGCGCGTAGGTTTGTTAAATATATCGCTAGGATAAGAGTGATTAATACAAAATGTATTTGTTCGACCTTCGTTGCACTAAATCTGTTACGGTTTGAGTGAACGTCGTGTTTATATCATCCATACTGAACTTATCATCATCATTCATCAACCTCATATAATAATAATATCATCCATCAAAAGTGTAGCGTCCGTTTACCAGTGCGTGAGTGCGTGAACAACACCAAACCGGCTCCAGTGCACACCTGCCCTCTATAAACGTATGTGTCTGGCATAATGTGTACACCCCCCCTAGATCTATCTAGCACAATATTCTGTACCTACCTACATAATGTTAACTGGTACATAACTTTTTTTATTCGAAAGATGACATTGTGTTGAATAAAGTCTAGTAAGAAAATTAGTATCTACGTATAACACTTTGCTGACGGTAGAGAAAGTGTAAAAAAAATGTTGACCAAGTAATGGTGTTTCGTAAATTATTTTTTGAATTCAAGATAATGTGGATAATATTTTTTTATAATCTAAGGTGGATAATGATAATTCAACGTGTAAATTATTTGCATGTGATTCGATACAATAATTGATTGGAACGTTTGGCAATCTTCGGAGCCCCTATTAAATTCGGACTCTATGGTCGCTAGATTAAAAATACAATAATCAGAAATAATAATAATAGGGTAGGTACTAGGAAGAAATACCTTTTGTTTCAACATGTGATGCAAAATACCTAAAAAACTACAATAATTAATACCGAGTGGTGGGGTTTAGTCATTAGTAGGTACATACCTACCTATTCGAGTTTCTCATATTTTATTCATTAGGTACCTATGCATCAAGTTACTTATATTAATATAATTTTTATTAATAGCGATAGGGGTACCTACCTACATAGTTTTACATTATGTTAAATAGGTATCTACCCCTTTCAGAATAAAAATAGTGTTATTATTTTTATATATTTTAGATAAATAATGTCAAAAGAATATTAGGTACTATTTACCTACTTTCCTGAAATGATTTAATCTAGAATTATACCCCGTTTATACGTGCATGGATTTACTGTGCACATGTATGAAATGGGGAAACATGTATTATCCTATAGTAAAGTTGGCAAGATTGCGTGCATGAATCAAACAAATTTGGAAGCTTCTTAATTGTTGTTGCGCAAGTAAGATCTGCGCCTGCGCAGTAGAACGATAATGGTGAACCTGCCGGTAAAAAAACGAAATACTCATTTTGAGGTTAACCGATTTTCAATACGTCCTGTCAAATAGTACTATAAAATGACAACATCGCGTCTCGCTTACTCTTGTTGAATGTAAACAGTAAATTATTGTCACGATATTTTAAAATAAGCACTATTGCTGACAGTAAATCCATGCACGTGTACATGCTCTATTAATTACCTAGTATGTACCTATGTTAGACACTGCATGAAAAACATTCTTAAAAGCCAAAGAGATTAAAATTTGCTCGAAGCTCTGTTTTAATATTTTTGAATATGGTAAACTCGGTCGCAAAACGCAATTAAGAGAATGTTATTTTTGAGTTTTTGACCCTCATTTTATGTACTGGCAACACTTTGATGTTTTTGCATATTCTGTCGAATCTGTTTGCCTTTGCCGCCGGTGACATTTCACAAATCCGCATTGGAGCATTGGAGGGATTTTAGGTTATGTTGTAGTCACATAGTTGTTTCCACTAAAAATATAGTGACATAATTAATGATGGAGATAAATTCATCATTTATCACTGGATTAGCCGCAGGAGTTTGTCTAGGCTTTACCTTATTTTCACTAAGAAAATCTTTTAACCGAGTATCTATTCCAACAGTTGCGAAAGGCAACAAAAAAGAAGGAAAGGTAAATTTACTGATTATTTTTATTATTCCACATACATCTGAAAGTCTTGGTAAAATAGAAACTTGAAAATGTCGATTTTGTGTGCTTGATTTAATTTTATTGTGTTTTGATGTTTAGATCGTGGCACATACGTTTTCAATCAGGCTGTTTTCTATGCGTAGATCTGTAATCATATTTATCATAAATTTCAATTGAATAGGTATAATGGTTTTATATTGAGTAAGCATGACATTTTTCCTATATAGGTATTGACAGGCATTCTCGATAGGTTGCTGAACAGGGGCCTTCCCAAACCTATTTCTTCTCGCGAGACGGACATTAAACCGAGTACACCACCACAATACCCAAACGTGTGGGTATGTGGCTCATCAGGATTTAATTTTTAATGTTTGGTGCACAACACTTACCGATAGTCTGGCTAAAATGCACCCAACGCTTGATGTCGTCTTGTATTAGATTTATTTATTCATTAGATATCAAATTGCATTAGATTTATTTCATTTTCTTCAAAACGAGTATATTCCGAATCAGGCATCTCTGGCATGACAAATTGAGTGTTTGAAAATATTATGATAATTGAGGAGTAGCGATCATATTTAACAGAACTCTGTCGGTTCCCGTTGACATGATATTTTTTGTTTCTTAATAAGTTTATAAAAAGATGGACTGCATAAAGAGTTTTGGGTCCCGATTAGCCGAACCGATCAAAAATCAAAAATAGTTTCTGTAATTATTTACTTGACACATTGCTAAGAACACGCCTGGCGTGTGGCCATTAGATACTTATACATTCACTGCTGACCAGTTAATTACCACATTTAATTATGCTAATTGCTACACGCCCGGCCTGTCTTTAGCATTGACCGAGCTGTGATAATTAACTGGTCAGCAGTGAATGAGTTAACACATTGACTGCTGACTAGATAATTACTTATTAATTACCACATTTAAATAGCATGCTAATTATATTGAATGGCCACCTAATCGTTACGCGCTAGGCCCGTCTTTAGCGTCCAATGTATTAATTGGTTTTGAATAAGTCTGATTTATTTTGATCGCTACTTCTTCAATTTATTACAAGTTAACTCTAGATCGGCATCAATTTTTTCCCTTGCTTTAGACAAAAAATATACACCAGCAATATTACGGTAAATATAAAGATATAGGTACAAAGATACACTTCGGCCAATCGAATAACTTCAACTCGTATTATATTATAGTATTAATTCATTGTAATTGTATAAATTTTTGTAACAAAGATTCATTTTGGTTTTGGGCTGTTCAAGTATTTTTTTGATAACAGTACTGTATATTTACCATAATTACTTATTGTAGTCATATCACATCTAATCACAATTCTTCATGAAACCATTTTCATCATATTTTTTTGTCTAAAAGCTGACCGCTTATACCTATACCTAAAGGGTAAAATCGTAGATGTCTCATTGACTGCAGATTGGTTAACATATTTCAACAGGGTTTTAAAATTATTTTCCAGAAATACAAACCCAAAAATGATGAAGAGTACAAGCTGGTGTTGGTCGTCAGAAACGATCTGAAGATGGGAAAAGGCAAAGTGGCGGCGCAGTGCGCTCACGCGGCGGTCGGAGTATACGCCAAGGCCATCAAGAACGACGAGGCGGCGCTGCAGGCGTGGGAGTACACCGGCCAGGCCAAGATTGCTCTCAAAGTGGAGTCGGAGAGAGAGCTAATGGACGTTTACGAGAACGCCAAAAAGGCGGGGCTCACCACGTCACTCATTCGAGACGCGGGTCGCACGCAGATCGCTCCAAACAGTAAGACTGTTTTGGGTGTCGGTCCGGCTTCTGTCGGCGATATTGATAAAGTAACCGGGCATCTAAAACTTTACTGAGATTAAGTTACTTCTGACAATGTTTTATTCTATGTAATCTGTCCATGTAGACTGATTTGTGACATTATATAATTGGGCCTTTCTCTGGAAAAAGAGCGTTGTTTTTACGTACATTTGTCTATAATCTACATTCCAAGCTAAAACTCAATATTTAATCTTGACAACTGATGGCAATAGAAGTCTACGAGTGGTGACGTGCATCATGCACCATGAATCATGACTTTGGTTTTGGAGCTGGCAGTATTTACTTAATAGCTGTTATTTTAAAACAAAGATTTCAAGCTATCGCTATTTTTCCAAAACGGGTCTCAATTAATTTCACTATTTGGAATGTGAAGCTGTACACATACTTACTTACCATCACCCAAAACTCGAATCTCGAATATTAGCCAATTATTATATTTTGCTGTAATTTATATTATATTTGGCAAAACATGATTGGACTCAGTGCTCCAGTGAGAATTAAAGGTAAATAACAAGCGGTCGACAGTCAGAATGCAATGTTGTCAGAAATTATTGTTGCTTATAATTCGTTTGATACTACTTACTAGCAGATCTAACAGATTGTTAAAATGGCTGTAATTTTTAAACAGATCAGATATTATCTTTTGCACATCAAACTGCATTTCTCATACACTTTTATAGGCACTGTTACTAAACTGTACACATATTGGTTATTTATCGGTTTTAAAACCGATTTTAGTAGAATAAGTACTACAAATGTATAGGGATCAGTGGAGTGCAGTTCATTGATGCTGCAGATGTGGAGTATCCTCAGAAATAATCAAAAGTACTGTGTAAAACACTTAGTCCACAATTATAATCATGTTACATTAATTATATATTACATATCTTTTAGATATCCCACAGCTTTCACTCCTTTACACCCAAAGAATTTGGACTCTGATAGAAGGAGTCTTACATGCATTCAGTATTAGAAGTTTTCAGGGCATGAGAGAATACAAGTTGAATTTAATTATACACTACGTATCCAATTTAATGCCAGCTATTTTTGGAATAAAATAAATCCCTTAAAAAATATGAAATAGGAACGGAATGATAAATATTTGTAAAAACTTACCAAATCAACATGTTTCAAGAGATTATCGTGAACATTTTCACACTTAAATGATATAGGTATATTGTTTAGAAAATATACACAAATAGTTTATTCAGAAATTATGACGTTTACTAGAACCGGCAAGTTAATTAATGTTAATGCGTCCAGTCCCACCACTGATAGGGAAATGTTGAATGTGTCATAAAATTGACCCTTTTTGGAACTAATCATGGTTTTAATCCCATTCAAGAACATCTGGATCGGTTAATTATCAATTGTAAATTTTCATTTGCCATCATTAATATACTATTAGCTTAATAAAAAAAGAAAAAAAGGCTATTCGGAACCAAATAAAAAATACATATTTCCCTCTGAGGTTTTAAATTGCGAGGATCGTCTTAATGATAATAATGCTTTTTTGAGTTGTTTCCGTATTAACGTAGGTATCGGAATGATAAAGCAAGTTTTTCGCAATCCTGTAACAAATCTGAATGATATTTTCAACTTGCATTGGCATTCGAGCAACATTCAATAAGACTTTCCCACGGAGGTACTCAAACGAGGCACAACTGAAATATAAATTACCGACTTACTAGTGGGTAGTTTCTAATGTCTCAATAGGGGTTCGCTCGTGACACGACTAGTTTGTAAACAGTTTGCAACACATTTGTGATATATCACTGGCAACACAGTAGTCTGGTTATTAGTTACAAACTGAACCCCCTAAAATGTCAAAAAATTAGTGAACAATTGATTATAAAATTTGTGACAGGAGTTGCGAAATACATCATTTCCGGATATTTTACACAGACTGTTATAGTTTACCTGTTTATGATTTGAATCAATAAAGAATAGCTCGGTGCGGTATCCGTCAGTTATTGACCGGTTTGTGACGTCAATGACCGACAAGTCGTGTCGCTTATTAGTATCTACGTGTGTAGAAGGCCTTATAGTTATATGTATGTGACATTGGAGGAATAACTCGGCACGTAATTATACATAGTTTGTCCAGACACCCTGTAAATTGTTGATAGCTTAGCTGCTTAGCATTTATAAAGAAAACTTATGATTTAGTGATTGTCGGTTTCTAGTAAATGTATTTGAAGTTAATACATCAATGGCATTAGTGTTTTTCACTATTGCTATAAAACATTCTTTTTCTTTCGACCATGTCCGATCCTAATAGGATCATATAGGCCTCCACAGAGTAGAGGTTTGTATTAACAGATTTTGTTTTATACGAGAAATGGATGTCAGCCGCTTGCTCAACCTATTAGGTCCATACCCTGACAAACACAAATTGAAAACAAATGTGTACTTGCCAGACCCAGGATTCAAACCTGGGACCCACGGCGTGATAGTCCAACGCTTAAGCCATGCCAAAACATGCCAAAAGCCAAATCCAGACCGAGTTACATCTTTCCGTGAATAAATGAAAATTATGTAAAAACTGTTAATAAACATTTGTACTGAAATACTTGAATTGTTTTCATACATATTAGCGATGGTGCCCACAGAACGCGTCGGGCGCCGCACTCGCGCAAAATTTCTACAAGTGGCGCATAAATCATTGAAAATACAACGTAATCAAATACGCCAGCGCCCACTGGATATGGCGACGCATTATACGCGCGCGCCGCATGAATCATCGTTTTTTCGCGAATCACCGCTTCTCGGCGATACGAATGAAAGAAAATACAATGAGTCCATTCATTGAACACAGCGAGCAAAAACATGCTGCGCGAGGCATCGTCGATCGACGGGCGGAAAGCAATTATTTAATTACAGAGAAGTCATTGTTTTATTTTATTGCGTGTTCAGTTTATCGCTGGTTGAATAATGTCATCGTAAATTTTAATTACAAGCCCCGAAATAATATAATATTTTTATTGCTTTGTTATGAGAGGCGCTGTAATAATATTTATTTTGTGCTGCTTGGGCCGCTTATAACATAGGTGAAGGGTAATGCGCGGGAAGAGACGTGTGATTATGGTTATGAATAAACACTGCATTCGCCGACTTCGCGCGCCCGACGCGTCTGTGGGCACCATCGCTTATGCTCACTTTTTTTGTATTCCGCCTTATATGGAAACTTGTACAAAAATACTGATGTGTGGTATTGTGGAATGTTGATTGAAGTGTGTAAATTTGTATAACGTAGACTGACCGAGTTACATTTAATTTGATAGCAATAATTTTAGGTGCACATGTACAATTTGAAACATAAGATTGTGCATGGACATTTGTGCTGGGGCAGACGTGCATTTTTATATTTTTTTATGAACAGATGTGTCTCGGTCGGAATTAGGCATATTAATATTATTTATATACCACCTCATTGAAAGATTATAGAAACCAACATTAGTTGAGAACCAATTGATTGTCTTTAGAAATAAAATCACCACTTTCTAAACATATGCAGCAGGATCTGTTTAAATAACACAAACATCTAATTCTAAATTGAGATAAATAGTATCGTTTATATTAGTTTTGTGTGTTTCGATAACAACATACTGTGTATTGTGCATTTTGAATGTACTGGTATGTATTACATAGTAATTATTTAATGTGATGTATTTATGTCATACTAAGATAACCATGCATAATATTATAATGAATCACTAAAAAATATCACAATAATATAACTCATAAGTGTAAAAGATAAAATTTCCCCGTATTATGCACAGCCAAAAATGAGCAGTGGAATCTCCAATTTAAAAATTCTTCTTCTTTGGCCATATCCACCCTTTAGTTGGGAGCACAAGGTCCACAACGTCCCAACGTCCACAAGGAGCCTCCAAGAATCCCTGTCGCTCGCCAGTCTCCTTGTATCATTCCATGTCAAACCAGCATCTCGTAGCTCAGCCGTATACACTCTATGACGCCGGATTCGAGGCAAGTCCAATGTCGTCTCTTCATTCTAAGCGTGATGAGAGGTTGCTTTGTGCGTTCTCTTATGTCCTCGTTCCTCCTAAAGCCATAGCACCCCACACCAAGTATCCATCACAAACATCTGTTTTCAATGCTCAGTATACGGTTGCTCTGAGCCTTCGTAAGGAACCATTGATTCAATACTGTAAGCAGCACCGTCAGAATGCAAGCGTTGAATCGGCGGAATTTAGTCCAAGTACAATCGTGAGATTCTGCATCGAGTTGAATGTTGCTCCAGCCATTCCCATTCAGATAGCGAGCTCTCTGAAAAATGCCATCTTCCGTGATGTGTACCCCAGGTATTTGAACATGTCGACTCTCAATGTTTTGCCCCTCTCTAATCAGAGGGAAATCTGGATCAGGACAGATGGTATTGCATAAAATGTTGGTTTTCTTCACGTTGATTTTCAAACCAACACGAGACTAGTTGTCATGCAATGAGTTTTGAATGCCCTCGATTTAGTTGTCGAATAGGACAGCGTCATCGGCGTATTCCAGGTTGCATAGCTTCACCGTTATTCTTTCGAATTTAGATAGCAGATGCTGATATATAAATTATTAAAATATTTAATTATTTACACATTTTTCTCTATACGATTTTGATTATAATAGCAAAGTTACAAAAATATCAATTAAACACTCTTTCCTTGCAATTGAAAAGAAATATGTTTGTCCCACCATGAAAGTTTGAATTGAGTAAATGAAAAATTAAGTCTTAAGAAACCATATAATATGCATTTTTACAGTTATTTGTGTCACCAATAAATTATGGATAATTTCATATAGTTTTCAATAGTGAATTGATTTAACGTTAATAATTCTATTTAAAACACTACCTCAGAAGTCCAATATATTTGGTTCAATTTGTTGTTTGTGAAAATAAATCCTTATTGTTATTATTGGCTGGCAAAGATATATACTTGTTATGAAAATTGGACAACGGTCGACCAAAGTATATCGTATGAGAGGCTGTGGTCTTTGAAAACAATATATAATATATATGGAAAAAAGCTCGCCCTATATTAGGGATTATTAAAATATTAAATAATACATACAATGGAAAAAAAATAGCTGTATTGTTCATTAGATCACTGTTATGTATAAGTTATAGTAGGTATCGTTTACATCTAGATATATTACATACCACATACCTAGTCAATTACAGTATTTTGACTTAGGATTATTAATAAACAACACAAATGAAATTGTTTTTTTATTTTATACCTATGTTTCTAATTGACATTATTCAGAATATACTGGTACGAGACTCTTGGATGTTAACTCTCACAGTAAAGTGCCCAGTACACAGATGTTCCACTCGACAATTATATCCGAACTCTGAGAAATACCAATAAAGTTGCAGTCACTCCCACAGATACAGATTGCGACTTAATCAATTCATTTGAAACATCAAAAAACAAGTATCAAAATATTCAAACAGATTAAACGTCATTGTACCTCAGATGAAGAAACAACGGTTTTGTATTGGAGTTTAAGGAAAATGAGAAACAGATGTAAATATCGGGTACTTACATTCATCCATTAGTAATATACCATTACAATGTTTCAAATTGTTGGAAGGTTATTTTCCAACCTACAATGTTATTTCATTATGATATGTTATTTTCGTGCTCTGTGCGATCCGACAGGCCGAAGCGGCAACCACTTGACCTAAAACCTATTTACGCGCTAGCTAGTGTTAGCGGTGACAATAATTATGGTGTAATTTTTGAATTAAATACTTCAGCAACATGAATGCAAAAGTATCCGTCTTAAAGAATGTTGTGTCGATGCTGTGTGAGGCCGTACAAACATATTGTGTTTTTTGAATCTCAACTAATCACACTTACAAAGTTGCAGCCCCGCTGAGCTTGTGTGTGCGACCATCGTATATTCTATTGTCTGCAGTGAAGCACTAGATAGAATCGTCTACCTCTAAATCTGCGTGTTGCATGTTCGAATGCTGCGGCTGGATTAAATTCACACGTTATTCCTTTCACTACAATGCACGGACGCAATGGGACGGGCGAATTGTTAATTGAATTGTTTATTGTCATAAAAGTCAGCGAAGCGGATATGGTAGGTAATTTTTTTTTTCTACACCTGTTGAGCCTGTAAATGCAACAATGTGAATATAAAAAAAGAGTTAAATTCGAAATATTGACAGGAAAAAATCAAATTTTATAATGTTCCTAAGACGCGTAACCTTTTCATCGGGATGGCCAGTTTGTCCATTTTCTAATTGTTCGCGTGTCACGTAGGCTACAAGTGTCCCAGATAATCATATATTATGCCCTCTCAGGAGTATATACATTATTTTTAATTAGATGGACATGTATTAGATACTAGGGTCACTTTCCACTTTTCCTTACATACAATTTGCATACATAGACAAGATGGAACTCTGTATTTTTAAACTCACGATTTGACGTGCATTCATAATTATATGCGCCGAGATCAAGGTATAGCGAAGCCAACCAAATAAAGAGAAATTTAAATTATGGACATTTTTATTTTTTAGAAAAATCAATGTACTTAAATTACTTAGATATAATATTTATTTAAAGTATGAAATTATTCAAAAATCTTTTTGATGCCTTCGTTAGAGAGAATCCATAAAAAATATGTAATAAGGTGAGAACTCACTATTGTACACACTTATACACACTTAAAATTATTGTTACATGAAATGCTTATCGAATTGCGTTATAAGGTTGGCTATCGGTTTTGGTATAAAATTAAGGTAGGTGTCAATTAATTTCTTAATTACTAACCGACGTCACGGATTACTCCATTATTTAATTTTTATAACATACAATAATTTTAATAAACCACTTTTTTCTGAAATCTTGTCTTATTCGTTAAAAAAAAAAATAGTTTATTAATAAGATACTTATTGGTAATTCAAAATACTTAAAATGTAAATTATAAATAAATTCTATTTTATAGCAGGGTTCAGATTCTGCCTCTAGAGCAGTGGTTCTCACGTGAAATTTAACTGTGGCTGCACAGATGACATTGACAGTTCTATGTAAACGCCTGGTGGCCGCACCAAATTTCACTTTTGTTGTGATTGAAAAAATTAAAGCTAAATTTTATTTACTAAAAAAATGGATCAATTTATTTATAGACAATTTGAACATTTTAGTACATATTATCTATTTATTTAAAAATAATGCAAATGAAAATTCCTCAATACTCCTTTTTTCCAATGCGAGCCGCATGGCTGCTTCTAAGTTTACATTTGTCAACTTTTTTCGATATTTGTTTTTTATGAAGTGCATTACACTGAATGATCTTTCACAGTATACCTACAGTAGTAGGAAAAATCGACAATATTAATAAAGCAATAATTGTTGCCAATTCTTTCAATTGACTTGATTCTTGGTCAATGTATAACTTCGACCAGAATTTTTGAACCGTGGTATTATTAAAATGGTTTTTAAGTACTTGGTCATGACTCATTTCCAATAACGCATATTATTTAACGTTAGCCCATTTAATTAAATTAAATACTTTTTACAAAGAATTTAAAAAACATACCGTGAACATTACAAATAATTATAAATTTAAGACGTTCATAACATGACATTTAAAAACAAAGAAATAGTATTAAATAGTGTAAAGAAGAAATAAATATATGCAGTAACACAAAAACAGTATGAAAAGTAAAGTAAAAGGTACAAAAATAATAAAAATTGTAAAGCATGGAAGCACACCGAATGAGCCAAGTGGACCCTATTTTAAGAATTTATAAAATAACTCCCACCTATACTCATCCTCACGTAGGTGGAATATATCAACATCCTAAACAATTTGCGTGAACAGAGTTATTGCTCTCTCAATTGGCATCACCAATGGTAGGTTAGGTACTTCTGCACCTTGGAAGAACAAACAACTGATGCTTCCGATTTCTAAGATAGTTATCAGGGACACTCAAGTCAATACCACTAAGAATGGCAGAGTTCTCATTTACACCACGCATAAGTCGACAAAAATACTGTTTAATAAAAAAATCGTTTTTCTGTATAAAATTGTACTTAGGTATGTTTTTTTTAAAAAAAAAATGTATTATAATATAATGTTTGAGGCTTTAACGGTTGTTTTCCATCGTAGTAGATTTTTGGGTTTCCACCGTGTGTCCTTCCTTCGTCCTTCGACGTTTCGGGCTCGTTGCAGAGGCCATTATCAAGGTCTATCTATTATCATTATCATCACATATCATCTCTTGATAATGGCCTCTGCAACGAGCCCGAAACGTCGAGGAAAGAAGGAAGAAGGACACACGGTGGAAACTCAAAAATCTATATATATTATTTTATATATTCTCTCTTCTCTCTTGAATCTCTCTCTAAATAAAACATATTTTTATTCATAGTTAAATGATTTCATCAACCCTGGGATGGGGAACGAAAATCTTACACGATAAGTTCTTCGCCACTGGCGTAGGGCCCATGAAAATCTTTATTGTGTAGGTATTTGGCACGTTTTTCAAAACATCACACCCATAAAGAAAAATCAAACATTCCTACTTAGTCGGATTCTCCAATTGTTTGTCTGATAAAATAAAAAAAACTTTGAAGTGCTTTCACAAAGTAGTAGGTAAGTATTTGAAACGGTTTGAAATAAAGGATTAGGCAAGGGTGAGATTAAAAATGAACATTTCAGTTTGGCCGACCCTTCTCATAAATCCGCCTACCACCATTATTTATATTTCCAACCCCCACCCCCGCCCCCGCCTGCCGTTTTTCCAGGAGGCCCTCGGTCAATATAAATTACACAAAGCGGGAGAGGGGGGCAAGGAAAATATTCAAAGTCAACGAGGCTTGCGAGAAAAAACTTTTGCCCTCTATTTATTCTGTATTCATTTATCATGATAGGTATCTGTTTTATCCGCGGCGTTTCTGTATAGAAATTTTCTCTTTCAATAAAAAGACCCCCATAGCTTAGCGATTTAAGCCTAACAAGTACCAACACTTCTGACGAAAGCACTTTCAAGCTTTCTATAGGTTCGGCATTTAGTTTGCGGTAGGCATTTTGAATATAAAATAAAAATGTTAGAGAGATACTTCAATTTCAATATACTTTGACGGTTATGTGAGCCGGTAGCCTGTGAGCCGGTAGCCTACGGCATTCGGTACTTACGCAGTAGTACTTTACTGTCCCTTATGAATCATTTAAAATTAGCTATAGG
This sequence comes from Rhyacophila brunnea, assembly GCF_057557595.1. Classification (NCBI taxonomy): domain Eukaryota; kingdom Metazoa; phylum Arthropoda; class Insecta; order Trichoptera; family Rhyacophilidae; genus Rhyacophila; species Rhyacophila brunnea. The sequence goes on along the minus strand of NW_028232837.1, from coordinate 38,764,487 downwards.
AGAATAATATGTAAGCAGCTACCTACCGATAATTTTCTGTGAATTAAAAATACGTTTCTGTAAGGTGAAAATGTGGATAAGCAGGTATCCAACCAGAAGGGCATATATTACTTATAACTCTTGTGGTTATTTTACGATCTGGTTTTCATACTGAAAATCGTAAAAACATGCTACCTCAAAGGGGAGTAATATTATGATGTATTTGGCGGTAGTTTCGTGATGTATTTTGACGTATTTTGATGGATCCATCCATAATACTTGCCAGAGAGGATACAAATCAATAAAACAGCTTCGAATTTTTTCTTTCGCCAAAAACTGGAAAAATTCGCACGAATGAATTTCCAAACATTTTTTAAATCCGAAAAAAGTACCTATTTTACGTAAGTACTTATACCTACATAGTAGTGATGTACAAATATTAAATTAAAATGTCGTGAAATAGCAATTTAATTATTCCTTCAAATGTACTCAAAATGGAATTACTTTTCTTTGGCAAAGTTCTAATTAATTATTTTTTGTCGCGATTGACGTAGGCACAGTTTTCTCAGTCGTTTACTTATTTTAACAATTTTATTATTGTGATGAGAAGTACCTATAATTTGAAAATATTGAAAGGACTATTAAGATAATCAGCAATATGATGTACAGTGGCGAAGGGTGGAGGTAGGCTGTTAAGATTCAACATAAATGTTTGTCAGTCATTCGTACATATTTGTTTTTATTGAACTAAGCTACAATTTACAGATGGTGTTGGTTAGATTTTAAAAATGAATTAAAACTTGCCTAAACCAACCCATAATAGTTTGTTATGAGCGATTCGACAACATATTGCACACCTTTTCATTCATATTTATTTGTTTTCGTTGAATTAATAATACACATTAGGATTAGTCATTACACATGCTGTTGGTTAGTTTTTTAAAATTCAGTTAGCCCTGCCTAAACACAACCATAGTAGATAAAAGATATTATTTTATCTGTAATACAAATCTAAAATTATGTATGATTTAATGGCGTAACTTTATATATTTTATAGATGGACGATTATTTTTTTACTATTAATTATCTATTATGGCTTGGTTTTCGCAGTGTTTAATTGAATGTTAAAAAAACTAACCAACACCATCAGTAAATTATTTAGTTCAATGAAAACAAAATAGGTACCTTTGACTGACAAAGTTTATTGTGCACTATTTATGTCGGATCTTAACAGCCTACCTCCACCCTTCGCCACTGATGACGTATATATTATAAGTATATTATATTCATGATCGTAAAAGTACGGACTGTCTCTCCAATCGTATTCTTCAAGAGTAAGCGAGACGCGATATTGTCATTTTATGGTACTATTTGACAGGATTTGACAGGTAGTGAAAATCGGTTAACTTCAAAATGAGTCTTTGCGCGGTGTAGTTCGTTTTTTTGGTTGACCACACTGCTCAAGCGCAGATCGAAAAAATCCCAACTGTCGCATGAAAATTCAGAAGCTTCCGATTTTTTTTATTCATGCATGCAATCTTGCAACTCCAGGATAATACATGTTTACACGTATATTTTCTGGTTATAACCGCGATAATACGTACTGTCAGCAGTAAATCCATGCACGTGTAAACGGGGTATTAGTGTTAGTAATCCATATTGTTATAATCAGGTAGTAATTGTATTCTATCCGACATCCGAGATAAGATCAGAAATGATGTTTATTATAAAAACTCGTATAACATAAGAATTAGGTGGGTACCAGTAATCCTCATTAAATTTATGTGCTTATTACAAACGACTCGTGAACTGAACAAAAAAATATTTCATGGCTCGCGTCATACCGAAATTGGGTCCGGAGAAAGATTTTTCGAGCGGCATATTAAAAAATTTAAATGGTGAAGATCCATTAGGCAAAACACCTGCCGTGTTTACACAGACTGTATCGGCAAGCTGACAGAGATGGGCCTAATGTTGCTCTACAATATATCGCCATCAACCGGTTCTCTAAATAATTAATCATGTATTCATGTAAGTGAGGTTTTGTAACTTCAATACCGCAAATAAAACGTTTTGAAAATGTAACCTTACTACGCAGGCGTGATTTCTAACCAGCATAGCAACGAATTTTTTTCGTCACTCCGTATTACGGCTCATCTGTGATATGGTTTACATACCTGATTTATTTAAAGCAAGACTTATTTACTGAGAGGGGCAGAGAGTCTTGGTCGCTCATAAGATGATTGAATTTCGGGGTGGTCACGATTCTCAGCCATGAGGGAACGACCAAAAAGAAGATTTTCAATTTTAAAGTGAGTAGTTCACAGCGATATTGATTTAAGCCGACAATAAGAAAATTTAAATGAACCAAGAATGTTTTGCAATTTTCAACATATTTTTTTAAAATTTGTTCATTCGCGTTACCTATTGAAGATATTATACAAGCGATTATAGTGCATTTATATATGTAGGTATTATGCAATGACATTAATATGGACGCAGCATCTGGAAAAGAAATGACACTCACTTTTTTGTCGGGTCTGCCGAATGGCATAATCTGTTTTAACGCCATTACAATAAAGGTGATATTGCTATAAATTCCCGATGCTTTTTGTCGGGTTTGCCGAATGCCCATTAATAATGTCATTGGTATTATGTATTATACCCACGGTGGCCGCGCGGCTTAAGCGTTGGACTATCACGCCGTGGGTCCCAGGTTCTAATCCTGCGTCTGGCAAGTAGGTACACATATTGTTTTTCAATTTGTGATTGTCAGGGTATGGACCTATAGGTTGAGCAAGTGGCTGACATCCATTTTCTCGTAAAAAACAAAATCTGTTAATACAAACCTCTACTCTGTGGAGGCACATATGATCCTATTAGGATCGAACATGGTCGAAAGAAGTAATAAGTATGGATAATATTCTATAAAATATAATGACTTATAATGTCGAGGGTCCCGGGATCGAATCCTGGGTATGACAAAATTCACATCTTGTTTTTCAATTTATGTTTGGACCCAAAAAATGGAACCAATAGGCTGAGTAAGTGGCTAACATCCATTTTTCGTAAAAAAAAAAACAATAAGGATTTTGTGGAGGTTCAAAATGTATGATCTTTTTACGATTGAACAAGGTGTAATATATTATAATATATCATGGCGTAAGCTGTTAGACCATGTATATTTTTTGTGTGATATTAACAGGCGCGGCTCTACCTTAGGGGTTTGTAGGGACCATCCCCACATCCATATTATGTCAAAAATCCACGTCTAATATCTAATAATATACCTACATACTTAATTGTATGATTCAATTTAATACATAATTTATTTTATACATCATTTTCAACTCGTCGCTATTTTATAGATATATTTATTATTATTATTATAAAATCTGTCAATTGTTATAAATTATGTAATAATATAATGTCGGATTACCGGGGCATTAAAATAGTTAGTACCTATATGCAAATTAAGAAAACTATGGCGTCTATTTCTCGCTGACCGGGATAATTGTGTACCATCCCGTCTCCGTGGTACATATCTTGTTCTACAAAGGATTCGAATGCATTAGCGCTAGTACGCACTGACTGAGGAGTAATTCGAATAACCCCGAAGTGTGTAAACACAGCTTGCTTGATGTGATTGAGTAACGTTCAGTTAATGATATAATTTATTCTGAAAAAGGTATTTAACATATAAAATTACCAATTTTTTGAAATAATATTATATTACTATATTAAATAGCTTGGTTAAAATTAAACTACGTGTATCTGCTTAAGTATAAAAGAAAAATACAGAAGAGCTTGAAATTTGTTAATAATTATAGAATTATCTAACTAAATTACGGGGCGCGGATTTACACGTCATCCCCGAAACGTCGTTCGCGGCTGACCAACGTCTATAGCGGCCGCGCAACTTTTGTGACATTATTTTTCGTTACGCCTGTGCGATTTTTCGTAACGAATCCGCCCGGGAGGTCAAGACAAAATCATGTATCGATGCTAAAAAAACTTTTGATAAGTATTGGGTCAGGTCCACACTAGGTACTAAAATAAATATAGCTGAACGCCGAGAGAAACCGATACAAGCCATGAAGTAAACTAGTTGGCGGCCGAATTATCTTCGTCGTTGGTTTCGTAAGCCATGACCTGTGAGGTCCCGTGGAAGACTGAGAATAGTAAAATAATATATGAAGGCTCCCATCTCTTTAAGTCTGGATTCAACAAGAAGATTTAGGCACACGCCGGAAGTCGCTGTCGTCGACTAATGAGGAGGAGCTTGTTTAGTTCACAGTTTTAACACGTGGATAAATCGTCGCTAACCGGAGAAGCTATAATCGAAAATGGGAGGAGTTTGTTAGTTCACCGTTTTAACACGTAGCCAAGAAGATAATGTTCGACTATATTTTATTAAAAATTGAAAGAATGTGCTATTTCCTAAGAAATTTCTTAGAACGCCATTTCCAATAAAATTAATGTAGGTTGACATCTTCCAAATGAGAGATATATTTGGAGAAGAAGAAGGCGTAAGGTAGTAAAGTGGATATTTTATCCACCGGTTCGCGCGAGCCATTGTAAATTCATCACGCCACACCACTAACTGTGAGGCTTTTTTAGCGCCCGTAAATCACCCCCGTTGTAAATTGCTTGCAAAGAAAGCCAATAATAACTTTACCCTTTGTATAAATAACATCGCGCAATGTTTGACTGACGAATACGATCGACTGGAGACGAGACAAAACTCTTGAGATCAATATTCAATAGCGGCCACCCACCTACCCATATCTGCGTTAACTACCTAACGATGTTTTTGTGAAACTTTTCAATTTATCGGGATTGAACGTAGCGGACGAGGGTGTCAACGACCCCACAACTACTTCAAGTTTAGTATTATATTATTTTTATTGGATTTTTGTTTCTATTATCATCGAATCGGTGTTCAAGTACCTATTTAGGTACTGAGTATTTCACCGGGATCATAATGTCGTTCATTTTATATATATTTGCACTAATAAGTATGTTAGTTTCATATAAATTACAGTATGTACGTACTAGGATGTAATTCATAGGTTGGTACCCCCCGTCCTCGTATCTATCTTGAAAGTCAAATAAAAAAACTGTTTATTCTGTTCTAGTTTTTGCTTAACATTCAGCAGCATTATTGGAGATATAAGTATATAAGAGCAACATAATTTATATATATATATATATATTATATAAAATTTAAAACATATATATTATAAAGATGATGACTTTTGACGCCAGCTATAAATCATGCTAGTAATGTCATTATTATAAGTTGGTAGCTTATCGTTGACATAATTTGAAAAATGCCTAACTTAGTTTTAGCAATAATCCGCATGAATGATGATCTTGTTTACTAAATTGGATAAATAAAGGTAAATTTACTAAATTGGATAAAACACATAATTAATTGTATTAATAAGTAAAATATTAATTAAAATATAACTCAATACACTGACCAGCGCGTCTATTCTATAGGCAAGACTGGTTTTCGGCCTCTACGGCAGCTATCTAGGGTAGGTTTGTATCGATATATTAGCACTTATTGTAGATAACAATTACAATAAATTAGTTGTAATTGTTATAATAATTGCTATGTTTTAACAGCATCTCTCTTGGCTGTGTTAACTTTAGAGCGAGATAGACAGTTTTGACTGTTTAGACGGCTAACTTATTGTAACAATTATAATACCTAAATACATAAATATGATAAACTGACATTATTTATCACTTTAGCGGTCGCTAAGTATGGAATAGACCCACATGACTGATTTGCTTCTTCGTCTGCTTGAAAGAATATTGTGGAATAAGTCATAAGTTGAAAACAATAATAATTATTATGATTAGTCTGGATAAATCCACTGCTAGATGAATGCCTGTCCAGGATGATTCCATTCCTGACTGTCATGTAGCTTATTCTGACTTCTTTTACCTAATGAATGATAAAATTATTCTTTTATGATAGGAAAGTATAAACTTATGTAAGGTTAGTTTATTTTTAAACACAGAGTACACACACATGGTAAGAGCGATAGTAAGTAATATTAACAAAAATTGAGTCATAAATTGATTACTTAAATCCGGTAATCCCCGCTCGCATTTAATTCGCGGCCGAGCTTTAAGCTGCTCCCGCAAAAGCTTTGAATTCGTTTCATTCCCCGTGCCCGAAATACAATTTAACTTTTTCGTCATTTCATTTAGAAAAATAATAAAATAAAGCTAGACTGTACTGTCGACATATTAGGTATGTGATGTTTGCTGATGTAAACTTGCGGTGTATATAATATTATGTTACCTACATAATCTCAATCAAACCAATATTGCAATAATGTTTCTAATTTGTTCCAGTATAATATCATTATTCATTATATTATAATAGCATACAAAATTAAAATCGTGTCATGATATATGATTCTGTAATAATTTTTCCTCTTTGGACGAATCAGAATAATTATTTTGAGTGTGACTGTGGTAATCAAAAATAATGGATTGAGAGTCTTGAATTAATTCTAATACTACGATGCTTGTTATGTGGATTGAGTATTATATCGATAATGGTTTATGCGTTGGCTTATAATTTCGTGGGTCCCAGGTTCGAATATTGGGTCTATCACTGAGCCTTTTTTAAAGAGGCACCTAGCGGAAAAATACGAAGCTTGCAATTTGAGATTTTTTTTTGATAATTTACAATTTCAAAATAAATTTCAAGTTATATACATTATACATTTATAATTTTTATAAAAATCGATGTTTTTTAAAATAGATATAAAAAATAATCAAACTATGAATTAGTCAAAAATCTCTTAGGCGATGCTTAGAAAACTTAATAAATTAAATTTTAATAATAAATATGACCATAAAATATATGTAATAATAACATGCGGTCCGATTCAACAAATTCACATTGTATCACTTACATTTTTTACAATTGTAAGTTTATCTTTGACTTAAAATAAAAAATATTTTTCTTTTTAATGTTTTCAGATACATATTTATTAATTAATACAGTTGAAATTGTAAATTATCAAAAAAAATCTCAAATTGAAAGCTTCGTATTTTCCCGCTAGGTGCCTCTTTAAAAACGGCTCAGTAAAGGCTTCACCTTAACGTGTGTTTGGGGTCAGAGTATGAAGCTAATGGGTTGAGCAAGCGGTTAAAATCTATTTCTCGTAGAAACAAAAAAATCGGTTAATTTAGGGTTATAAAAAAAGACATATTATATTATATACTGAACGTTTCTCTTAATAAGTTGATTATGACACTAGCTGTATGGTATGTTGCACCATCTTGTTGGAATCATAAATCGTCCAGATCAAGATCATTTAATTCATGCCTGAAAAAATCACTAATCATGTTTTTGTAGCATTCTTCAATCTTCATTAATAGTAACTGCATTGCCATTTTCGTTTTCAAAAAAATATGCTTCAATTACACCACAAGTAAACCACACTAAACTATTATTTTTTGTGGATATGAAGGCGTTTCAAGAATAGCATGTGGGTTTTCATGACTCCAAATGCGACAATTGCGGTTATTTCCGATGCCATTTAACCAAAAATGAACTTCATCGCTAAAGATATTTTTTTCATGAAATAGTGGGTCTGTTTCAATTTTCTCTCAAAAGCCTAATCAGCAAAATTTCGACGCACCAAATAATCATTTGGATTTAGTTGTTGTGTTAACTATATTTTATATTATCTTCAAATACAAGTTTTTTATGAATCTTACTCCATGTAGTACCTACTATAAGAAAGTCCAAGTTCTTGATAACGACGTGTAATCGATTGTTCTTGATTTTCATCCACATTTTGATTCACAACATCGATATTTTAGGCAGTACGTTTATGTTTTTGACGGGTTGGATTTTTTACATCACAAACTCGAACAAAAACTCGAATTTTTCAATTAAATTACGAACAGTAACTTCCATAGGTCGATTATTTTGACCATCAATTTCACGTAATGCCCGAAACGTTCGAGGTACGGATTTATTATTGTTGTAATAAGTTTTAACAATTTTTACACGCTGTACAACTGTGTCTCTCTACGTCTACATGATGATTTGCCAAACAATACTGAACACAAATCTTAATGTCAAAATGTTAAAATTCTGTCGTACTAATTTGATAACCCTTATAAAACCTTCACCTTAATCTAAACCTCCTCATATGGGACGTCATTATTGGATGATAGTGAAGTGTTTATTCTGAGTAATCTAAATCTGTATCAAGACATTAAAAAAAACTATTTAATAATTAATAAGGAATATGAATATTTTTTAGATTTTATTATAATTTAATTACTTTATGAATGGCTTGGAGGCTCCTTATTAAATTGATAATGAATCGATTGCATTATTTGCCGCTGATCCTGGGACCAGACGTGTCAGATTACTATCATCCTCAACAATGTGCCATATTGTATAGAAGTTGCGTAGCCAAGAATACCGCTTTATTTACGTTGTAAATCGTATTTTGCATTGCGGAAAATGACCGAAGTACCTATGCAGCTTATTTTGCGTTTTATGTAAGCAATAAGTTGTCATAAATATTTTATATTGTTATTTTTGTTTTGTAATAATAATTAATTATATTTTGACTTGCATATAAGTAATAATATAATATACTGTATTTTGTACGTATATTCTACTGTATAATAAATGGCGCATTGGCCAAAAATGATATGGATGTCAGAATATTACTGAATAAATTAACAACCTGTTAAAATGTTAATTGGTACTCAGTTATTATAAATGACAACTGATATTGGCCGTATCTGGGCTCGGATCCAAAATATAAACATAGTTATATAGACATGGTATCCACTCCAAAATTTGTTTGATTATTCTGTTTAATAGTATAATATATAAACAACTCGAGAACGTTTGTCATTTTCATTTACTATCTACGTCATATTAGACCGTCTCGAGTGCAAGTTAGTGACAATTTCTAGTAAACATCGAGACAATTCAAGTACACGCCAAGTAATGCATACATAACGTGACCATTTATTTTCCCCCCCAAACCGGGACACATAATCCATTTTAGGCGCCTCACACTTTCATACAACTCAATTGACAAGATAGTAATGTTTTTTCATGTCGTATTAGGTTACGTATTCTATTTATTTATTTGAAGATTATCGGTAGGTATGTTTGAGTAGGCGCATACAACGATTGATTTCCTACATATTTTTTAATAATACATATTATTTTATTTATTAATGAAAAGTACACACAGAGATACATAAAAATTTATCTGTTATATTTTTCAGAAGAACAAATTTAGTAGGTACCTATATCTGGTGTTGATTTAAAAAACTAATGAAATTCTTGGCAAGGATTTTTTCGAATTTACTTTTATAATAATTAACATTGCATTAAGTACATCTACTTTCAACTGTGTTTTTTCACCGGTCTACAACTTATTCATAAGAGAGAAGACCCTTTCTACTGGTGCATTAGTGCCGTGTAGACATAAAATATATTCAATAATTACACGAAAATTTTTGTGATCCAAATTATTGGCGCGAAAGTGTTTGAACAACTCCACCCAACGACTTTCGGTTGAAACATTCCCAGTGTTCCATTCAGACACTTTCTGCGGTGTAATGTAATTAGAAAAAGTGAATACTCATCAAATATTTCTGTATCTTGGTCACAAGTTTCTTTCTTTTCGAAAACGGGACATTTTGACGTCCCGAAGCTGTGTTCGGGGACACCGGGACACGCCGCCTGAAAACGGGACGACTGGTCACATTATGCATACATCACCTGCATAATATCTTTGAAGAGAATAATTTGGCGCGGCAAGTGGGAGTCAGTTGCAACTTCAGTCATTACTGACCTACACCTCGTAATGTCCCGCATCATCAGATATTCCTTGGTTGGCATGATAGCAAAATCAGTCATGGGCTAGCAGCAAGTAAGCATTTAGAAGATTTTTAATTTACTAGAAAAGTTATTTAAGTTTTTTGTAATCTCTGTAGCTTCTGGCTGAATTTAAGCGGCCCGCATACATGATAATTATTATAGATTATAGAATCAAATTCAAATCAAATCAAATTAAATTTATTTATTATACATATAATGAACATAACAAATTATAAATTCAAAGCGTTCATGACATGACATAAAATAAGGGTTTTTTAAGCAGCATAGTAACAATTTTTAAAATAGAAATACAGAGAAATGTGAGTTAGTAATACAATAAGTAATAAAATAAGTAATAAAAGTAGATGGAAGCACACAGAGTGAACTATTGATAGACCCTATCTTAAAAAGTTATAAAACAACGTCCAACTAAATTCACCCTCACGTAAGTGGAATACATCAATATCAGAAGCGATTTCATTAAACAAGGTTATTGCCCTCCCAATTGGCATCACTAATGGCAGGTTAGCTCTGCACCTTGGGGGAACAAACAACGGATGCCCTCGATTCCTAAGGCAATTATCAGAGACACACAAGCCAACACTATAGAATATAGACAGACCCTACATCTGAACTCAAAAAGTTAACAAAATTGCTTTCCTGATATGGACAATTCATTTATTTCATAGAGCCAAAGCATCAATATCGACGCAACTGTCAAACAGTTAAATTAGTTAAACATCAATATCATCTATTAAACTATTATTCTTTTAAGGCCCGGTTAAAATAAACGATTCCGAGATTTTCTTTTAGTTTATTTTTCAAATTTAAAATTTGTTTTGTACATAAGGTATATCTTTTATTTTATCTTCACAAGTGGCCCAACAACCGAAGGCGGGTCCTAGTCTCCTCCTCCATCTTCCTCCATCTCCTCTGGGTTAGTGTCCTCCAGGTGTCTGGCGTCGGCCGTTCTAGCATCGCCGTTGACAGCGTCCAACCACTGGAATCGGGGCCTGCTGATCGAACTACGACCTGTCCGGCACTGTCTATTCGTGTCATATCTATGTCTAAGACATAAAGCCCATCAAGACGGACGAGCGGGCGCAGTCGGCGTAAGAAGCGTATATTCATAACCATAATCACACGCCTCTTGCCGCTCATTACCCTTCACCTATGTAATAAGGGGCCCAAGAAGCACTTAATAATTATTATTACAGCGTCTCTCATAACAAAGCAATAAAAATATTATATTATTTCTCCGGGCTTGTAATTAATAATTGGACACGCAATAAATAAACAAAGCGTACACTGTTCTTAATAATGGCTTCTCGCCCGTCTTATCGACGACGCTTCGAGGAGCGTGATTTTGCTTGCTGTGTTCAATGAATGGACTCCATTGTATTTTCGTTAAATCGTATCGCTGAGAAGCGAAAAACGGTGACTCATGCGGCACGCGGGCACAAGGCGTCGTCAAATCCAATGTGCGCTGGCGTATTTGATTACGTTGTATTTTCGACGATTTACTCGCCACTTGTAGAAATTTTGCGCGAGCGCCCCACTCGCTGCGTCAATGGGCTTTATGCCTAAGAATGTGCTCCGAGAGGAAAGAGAAGTTGGTCCAACCAGCTGTTGGACCCATCGGGCCGTCCAACTATATTGCATTTAACAAAATTGCGGCGTCTTATTGCGGATGTGAAGATCTCTTCACGTCATTTTATTTGTCTGCATTGTTTTACTTTTTTTTGTATCTTATATATCATTAAATTTATTTATTGCTGTTAGTCGCTCGGTTAAGACCGAGTGTGCTGCGGGGCGGGTTAGTTTGGAGGGGTCTATGTTTGTGCTGTCTATTTGTGCTGCATCGCCCGCACCTTGGAGCCTGCGAAGTTTAACTAATATACATTATTCTTTTATGAGATTGTAGAGCCTTTTCCAAGATCTTGTTGATGTATATCTTTTCTTTCACCTTACCCCATTTAATACGACTCTCCCTGTCTCGAGCTCTCCAACATATTCATGACGACACACATGGTGGTTTATAGAGCGTGTGCTCTCCACACACATTTTTATTTTTACGTTCTCAAGACGATATACTAAGACTCAAGCGATATTATTCTATTTTCCCCAATACTATGTCAGTTATCTGTTAGTGGCAAAATGGGCATGTTAAATGATTTATACATTTTTCTTATATAAATGTGATGCATCATTGGTTGTGTTCATACATTTCTGAGTGAAGATTCTTGGAAAATAATTTCAGACAACCATCTTGTTATCATTGCAATTCGCAATACTATTTATATAGGTATATCAATAGTTTAATGATGTTGTTTCAAAACACACAAAGATCGCATGGTATATGAAAACAAAATCATTTCGCAGTATTTGGATATTATATTATGATTAGGAAACTGATGTTAATATAAATATAAAATATTCTTTTTGTACAGACTCGCCTGTATCTATATTATGTAGATATTATATGGAATATGGATGTATACTTGATGCGATATTTTGATTATCCGTAGATCTATGTAATTTTAGTTTCGAGTGCTTTGACCAACTAAATAGTATCTTCAAAAATGTGACCTTGTGATTAAAATGCAACGTATTTTGGATAGTCTTACCGTATTTATTTTTAATTTAATTTATTCTATTTATTAACATAAGTGAACATTAAAAGTACTCACAAGATCAAGAGAAGGCGTTCGACATTTGAGATAAAACTAGATAATATAATGAAAACAGTAAAATAATATTATAATATATGAATACATAAGAGATTGTTATAAAACATACATGCATGCGAAACATGGACACGCAGTAAATGAGAATTTCAGAAAGCATAGCATGGTATGAATATAATAAGCACGCTGAGTATTAACGAAAGGAAAAACAAAATAATTGTATGCATACGTGAACAAAACAAGGTAAGTATATTATATAACATTGAAATAGAGTTTGTTAAAAACTTCAAATAGGAAATGGCTGACTAAAGCTTAAATATAATTCAGTCACTGGATAAATCTGATCATCCAGCTCAGCGTATAGGACGATAAGAGTGGATAATCATATTCATAACTGCTGGTATGTTTAGTACATTCAATAATTTAGATGATTTTACCACGTTTTTCTTAGCTCGTATTCTTGTTTGTCCGGTAGTAGTTTATCTAGTACAAATCTTGCAATCGATTTTAAAATAACTTCCCGACTAGATAGACATTTGATTTTTTTATAATATATCAGAACACGATGCCAATGCATTCTTTTAATACTTTTAGCCATCTTTAAGTAGAATTGAGTTCATTTTCAGTTAATTCTGCTTTGTATGAAAAGTTATTTCGGAAGAAATCCGTAATCCAATCCACTATTATTGGTTGCTAAGGGGGTGGTCCTAGCAACTTAATTTTTAATATATAAGTGCGTTACTATGGTAATCAAAATGACATTTCAGTATTCTATATTTGTTTCTTTGTTGCAAAATAGCAAAAAAATGATTTGTCGACAATTGCCTTATTTGTTGAAAATTTAAAAACGTGGTATATAAAAAGTTCTTTTTGTCTTGTAATTATTACAATTTATTCGTCATATTATACATATCGTTGTGAAACAAAATACTAAATTTTATTAAAATTATAATTCCCTAAAATAACATAATTTTCATGCCGATATAAAACAATATGTTTCAAAGAATATCATTTATTAAGGAGGAGAGGTACGCCAGCAGAGAACCTAGCGGAAAAATACGGAGCTTGCAATTTGAGTTTTTTTTTTTGATAATTTACAATTTCAATTGTACTAATTAATAAATATGTATCTGAAAACATTAAAAAGATTTTTATTTATTTTTTAATTTAAAGATAAACTGGCAATTGTAAAAAAAATGTAATAAAATGTGAATTCGTTGCAGGGTCAAATCTTATTATTACATTATATTTTATGGCCATATTTATTATTAAAATTTAGTTTATTAAGTTTTAGATTTTTTGTCGTTTAGATTTTTGACTAATTCATCGTTTTAATATTTTTTATATATATTTTAAAAAACATCGATTTTATAAAAATATAAATGTGTATAACTTGAAATCGTTTTTATTTATATCAAATTTTATTTTAGGCATGGTCCCAATATTGAAGCTCGATTTGATATAAATAATAAGGATTTCAAGTTATACACATTTATATTTTTATAAAAATTAAAATAAATATAAAAAATATTAAAACGATGAATTAGTCAAAAATCTAAACGACAAAAAATCTAACACTTAATAAACTAAATTTTAATAATAAATATGGCCATAAAATATAATGTAATAATAAGATTTGACCCTCCAACGAATTCACATTTTATTACATTTTTTACAATTGCCAGTTTATCTTTAAATTAAAAAAATAAATAAAAAATCTTTTTAGTGTTTTCAGATACATATTTATTAATTACTACAGTTGAAATTGTAAATTATCAAAAAAAAGTCTCAAATTGCAAGCTTCGTATTTTTCCGTTAGGTGCCTCTTTTCGCCTCTGATAGTATAAGCATCCCCCTTAATGTATTAATTTTAATAAACATCGACGTGAATAACGGATAATTATAAATAAATAAACACAACGCGTTCAAAATTATTTTGTAATCTGTAGTACAAAAATATATTATGTAGGTATATAAGTAAATAAAAAAAGAAATCAAAACGGTCTTATTTAGCTATTAGGCATAAAGCCCATTGACGCAGCGAGTGCGGCGCTCGCGCAAAATTTCTACAAGTGGCGCGTAAATCAACGAAAATACAACGTAATCAAATACGCCAGCGCCCACTGGATTTCACGACGCATTATACGCGTCCGCCGCATGAATCATCGTTTTTTCGCGAATCACCGCTTCTCGGCGATACGAATGAAAGAAAATACAATGGAGTCCATTCATTGAACACGGCTACCAAAATTACGCCGCTCGAGGCCTCGTCGATCGACGGGCGAAAAGCAATTATTTAATAACAGAGAATCATTGTTTAATTTTACTGCGTGTCAAGTTTATCGCTGGTTGAATAATGTCGTCGTAAATATTTATTACAGGCCCCGAAATAATATAATATTTTTATTGCTTTGTTATGAGAGACGCTTTAAAAATAATTGTTTTGTGCTGCTTGGGCCGCTTATTACATAGGTGAAGGGTAATGCGCGGGAAGAGACGTGTGATTATGGTTATGAATAAACACTGCATTCGCCGACTTCGCCCGCTCGACGCGTTCTATGAGCGCTATCGCTTAGGGCTCAAGTGTTCTAAATATACCAAATATAGAGTGTGAGCAATATATAGACTTTGTAGGAAAGATATCTATGTCATTATGATGCCCGATCCTTTTTCATAATGCGAATCAACATTTTGTTATCACTAAAGACCGGATCTTTCAAGTCTTTAACCGTCAACCCATAAAAAAACACATTAAAATGGTGGACGAATCCAATATCCTAAGGAGACTTTTGCCCAAATGATTCTTAGTATGGATTTCTACAATTAGTCAGTTGTTTTTTCTGGCAGCTCAGGTGCGATGGCAATTATTGTAATTAAAATAATCGTCTTGCCAATAATTTAACGCGACGTGCGGGCGACGTCAAACGAATTCAAATTCGCAAACTGTAATTTAAAAGGTCGCATTACAAAATTGATGGTTTGTTTTATTGCAGGTAAGTAATGGTAAACCATTTTTATAAAATGCGTGTAGAATATGTTTTTTCATAATTAAATATCGAATAGCTTTTGCGTACCTACCACTAATATAAATACAAATATTGAAAGATTTTGTCCGCTGACCCGTTTTATGTTCTAAGTGTATCATATTGATACCTATTAGTATTACCAAGCAACAATACCGTACCTACATATCGATAAAAAAATCACATACCTACTTGTTTATTTCTTTAGATATTTAAGTATTTTGAGGATGCTCTGCCCAAACTGGTCTATTTGATTATAAACTATTGACATTGAAGAATTTCATCAAATCGATCGTAAGAAATTTCATCTTCAAAATACCAGTGGCGTACATCTGTAGATGCGAAACATCCCTGAAAATATTCGTTTGAACCTACTATTATAATATTATGTATTGCGTAAGCCGTAATTGCATTCTTCTAAAGGTTTTGCAATATAATATTGCTTCAGATTTTCACTTAGTCATTGTATTACGTTAATATTTATTGTTGTTTAATTTAATAAAACGCATTTTTTTGTAGTACTTATTCCACTTTTAATCAATAAATTAGGACCGGTTTCGTTCGCATCAGAGGGACATTTTCAACTGAACAAGGGAAGATTCAGTTGAAAATGTCCCTCTGAGGCGGACGAAACCGGTCCTAATTTATTGATTAAAAGTGGAATAAGTACTACAAAAAAAATGGAGCCATTGTCGAAAACTACCCAATCAAGATTCGTAACTGGACAAAATCTGACATTCGAATGAAATTTTCAAAATGGCGTCCTATGGTAGTTCGTAGTTCCATTTTTGTTCATTCTACAGCTAAGTTTGTAGGTGTGTAACGTTAAAAAAGTCCTGCCGTCCCATTTAATACATTGTACGCTAAAGGCGCGCCGATTAGGTGGCCATTCGACAAAATTAGCATTATATTTTTATATTTAAATGTTGTAATTGAAAAGTAATTATCTGATATATGATTATATTATGTATTTGATTTAAATACTTACATATTATAAAGTGTAAAGAACTATTCATCACATAAAACGACTGGTACCTATTTAGATACATATTTCATTAAAACACTTTATATGTACTTTCGTACTTTTTCCACATTTATTTCATAATTTTGATATTTAACCGATTTTATCCTAATGGACATTTTCAATTGAATAACATTACAAAATATAGGTAGGTACATATTATTGCATAAAAAGTCAATTAATTAAGTATAGATAACGTGGGAGTCGTTGTTTACTTGAACTAACTTGTTGGTGATATTTGTCCTTATTTATTAAATGACTGATTTATATACATTATGAAATAGCGCAAATTCATCACTGAAAAATTTTCTGTGTTTAAAATTCACCTACCTCAGATATTAAAAAAGGTTCCCTACCAATGACAAATTTTGAATGTGGTTTTATTGTTTTCAATCGCATGATGAATACAAAAAGTCCCCTACTTAAAAATGAGTTATTTTCCATACGATAGTATGTATCATCATCAGCTGTAGTATATACCAATATTGTATATAAATTTATGTTTACCGTGGATTTACAAGAATAAAATTACAAAGCAAAGGATAATCTTAAAAAAATAACCATGCAATGTGCTTTTAAAACAATATTAATAGCAGGTTTACATAGTGCATTTGATAGTCACGCAGCCTTCGCTATCGAGGCTTGACAATTATATATTGTATGTGCCATATTATAATTTTTAGGAATATTATATTTCATCCATTATTGTTATTTTTAAGTTAATAAGTCAAAAGAATAATATCAACTAAGATTTAATAACAATAAACAAAAATGCAAAATGTACAATAACCATCGTAAGTTGTGATAGTTGTGTGACGTCTCAATATAAAGTGATTTTGTGGACAAAAAATCAGTTCAAAAGTGTTTAAAAGTACCTTATATACCTTCTAGAGGAAAACGTGGTATACTGGTCCCTATATCTAACGGGTACGAGTGGCAAAAACATTAATCAATAAATTCTAATTGATTTATGTTTTGTACTAGGTATTCTATTTAAGTCATTATTTACGACCCGGCGTATGCCTTCTTCGTGCACTATGCGCACTCACCGATCGTAAATGCACATTGACATCGAAAAAATCTAATTTTCGTTTATATAGTAATTTAATATAATAAAAGAATGTGAAAACCTTCTTACCTATTAGTAAAGGATCAAGTAAAAAACAAATTTTGATTATCTGAAGTGTTTGTGAAAACCCGTAATGAATATCTTACATACTATTAATACATTCAATATGTAAGCCCGTTAAATCGTCATTTCCCGTAAACAATGGAACCAGCTAATGTGAAATATCACGAAATATACCTACTCACTAAATACAAAACAAATCAACAATTTTAAGCTATAATCCATAATCGTCAAAACTGAAGTGATATCGGATTTTAAGAAAATACGTAGATCAGTTAACAAGCGCGCAGGTTAAGTTTTTTTTGTTTTTTCTACCATATTACTATAACATCAAATTATAGTTTCATGTGTGAACTCCCAGATTGGATAAAGCAATGAGCTATTAGGGAAGGTCAACTTGTTAAGAAATGGTAGGCACTGCAACTGTGTTATACCTATTTATATCTAATATTTCTTGATAAAATAATTTATTATCAATGGTATTAGGTACTATATATACACAATGTGTCAATGTCGACTAATTATGATTGTATCATTTTGATAACTTCCGAAACAATTCATTGAAATAATACTATGATATATAATTTATAGTATTAGGGAGTAGCAATTAACAGAAAACGCATATAGGTACTTACATATTTTGCATGATGATATAAAGTGTTTGAAAATGGCCTATCAAAATGTCAAAAAAACATTACAACATCAGTACCTATATATTAAAATTGAATATCTCAACATGTCCAACCACTTGCTTGAAACACAAAAGTACGATTTGAAGTATCTTTCGTACGAAACTTTTTCTAAATGGTTTCATTAACCACGTAGGTCCGATATTCTCCATTTTACCTATCCCTAAATCCAGCTGTTGCATTCTCGTATCACAAGAAACGTATTATATGTGAAGTATACAAAAATAATTACTAGTTTGGCTTAAGTACTTATGTAGTTATGGTAAATATAACAGACGTATCTTGATATTCTCAAGTGGCCGCTGTTGTGCATTGTGTAAAAATCTGTCCTTACTCCGAGCTGATAAGCATTGATTTGAATCCTCGTTGAATTGGTTTTACAATAATATAATAATATGTTTTTTATTATATATTTTCGTAGTATCAACATAATATACGAAATCATTCAGATTTGGTACGATTTTAATAATACACTAGCTGTCCGGTCCTTCTCATCATGGGAGCAAGTTTGATTTGTTATTTGATAGTGAAAATAGAAGTAGTTTAGTGGAAATTTTAAACTTTGATTTCAATAATAGGTACATAAACAGTGGAATATTATTAAATATTATAGATATTACTATTAACACCTAATTCTTCCACTCTATACGTAAGGGCTTCATTAATTTCTCTAAATAGTATAGTATATCTACTAATAGCAGCGTTTCTATATAATTAAGTATCGATAAAGTCTCTTGCACATATTATCAATATCATTTATTTCATATTTCATTGTACCTACTACATCGTACAACTTGAGAAAATATGCCATTATGGTTTATATTATTTATAAGATATCCATGGTTATAGCATTTTTTCAATCTGTTATAGTCGGTATATAAATATTTTATATGATCAGTAAATTAATATTGATTGCCACGATAATAAAAGATAAGTGATCATAATGACATACATATCTTTTAGCGATTATTCAGGGTACCTTTCATAAGATACATTGGTTTTAGAAAAGCAACTCCTTGCAACTGGGAAGTGACCCTTACGAAAGTCACGGAAGCAGAGGTGTACCAATAATTAATTAGCCTATGTTAACGAACACATTAACATACATTAAAAGATATAATATCACTTATAATAAAGTCCTTTTCTGCCATTTAAAGATAATTAAATTTCATTTCAGATGTGGTGAGTATTTGAGTACCTAGAATGATAGCAATTTCGCGAAGGCCGTTATTTTCAAATAAAACCTTTAAGTCGCGAAGCCATTTATTTAATATTACTGAGACTGTTTTCCTAAAACTCTACCGGTGGAAATGAGAACCTTAAGTAAAATAACCGTTGACCTTTTTTTGAAGCGGCCACACTTAACATAGATAGCCCAGCTAATCCGCATAAGTATGTCACTTTTATTTCACCCTCAGGCAAATAAGTTTCATTCTCAAAAAAGGTTTGAAATTTACAAATTCGCATCTCAAAGGCAATTATCGGCTTAAACACATCCCTCCGACCGGGATTTCCCCGGGACTTATTTTCCTTCGGCTCGGCGAGGGAAATTAAAGTCGTTAAATATAAATTTTCACTGAGCCCGATTATCAACTAGAAGCCTTCTCGTCACCAAAACCTCTTTAAAACTTTTTATTTATTCCTTAATGCTTGAATAATTTTTACTACCTGAATACTAGATGGATGAAAATGGATAGGGTTGGTGTTATCGACCGGCGGGTATGTTAATTATTAAACGATTGTACGTAGGTGGGTGCCCTTTAAAATACTAACCCACATTATTCAATATTATATTAATTTTGAATACATTATTCAGATTGTCCATTTTTGCATATGATGCCGTTTTTGATCAAAAGTAAGCGTTCAAAGTAGATGGATAAACCGAACGTTTTGATCGCTTTACTCATTTCTCAGATTGTGTTCCTTGGAGGACGCTTCTTGAACGTTATGCCATGGCATCAGCCTAAAAAAGGATACATATACGTGAAAGCGATCATGAAGAATTCTTAAAATTGATGGCGTAACTATAAACATTATGATGAAATGGGGATACATCGATAATCCTTCAAACTGCGAATGTGGCGCTGAGGAAACTACGGAACATGTAAAAATCTATTCGATAGTCGCATCCAGCTGCACCATCGATGATATGCTTAAAGCCAAACGACGAGAAGAGTCTAGGCGCATGTCTTTCACGTCGGACACTACAAAAGAAAGCTCATAAAACACTTAAAAAAATAAAAATAAGGTTGCATGGGGATCCCATGCTTAGAGCACCTGTGTATCGAATTTAAAGTTTTTTGTACACTTACAAGAAAAGTACACAAAAAAGCGTATAAGTAATAACATTTATAATAATATGAATGACATATTTTATTGTTTCTATATTCTTCTAGTACTTGCTGGTTAGAATTGAAAACCTTCAATTTTAAATGAGGTTCAAATGCTTTTTTATGACCATGTCCGATCCTAATAAGATCATATTATGGGCCTCCACAGAGTGGAGATTTATATTAGGTGTTACGTAATGTACCGTGTAGAGACACATGTTGTGCATAACGATCAAACAAAGTTGGTAGACATATTATTAATTGATACTATACGTAAGACACATCAGTAGTAGCAAACTAGACAATCTGTAGTCATCCAATGGCAGCAAAGAGAGATATCTTAAGCACGAATTATATTATGGTGCATGTCGCTGACTATCACGTGACGTCTCAGTAAGCTGCCGCTACGGGAAGAAAGTGTGTAATATCGTTTTTTTTTTGTTTAAAATGATGCTCCCATCCCGTAGCACATTTTAACATTTAAACTAACATTTTCAGTTGGAAAAATCTGCCGAAATCACCAGAACAACAATGAGGCCACCTCACGTTGAACTGCACTGCATCGACACCTGTATGACTCAATGAACGTTTTTATCATCTTCTACATGCCTACACTTTTCGACTATCAGTAAAAATCACGTTTTTTTGTTTTTAGCGGTTGGCACTATGTATTTTGCATAATCTATATGGGTTCTGTTCAAAATATTATCTATGAACGTCATTTCGCAAGTAATTTTAACGTACGCACACGTAGAAACTGTTAAAATTAATTGAAATTAGCATGAATAATTAATAATAATTCAAATTACTAATACATTATAGTTGGCACTCTTCATCAGTGTCATTCTTCAGTGAATATACAGAGATAGTGATCGTTCAAAATATTCTGCAAAATGACGAAACCATAGACTAAATTTGTCGCCGCGACAGCGTGACAGTAGGCGACATGCACCTCAATTTGATCAGAATTTAAAAGGCGACGAAGACGTGTCAGAAGAAGTAAGATGCGATAATTAAAGCGACCAGTAGTAGATACATGGCGATACAAGAGAAGGAACGAAATGTGTATACAGCAGGCAGAGGCCTCCATTCAGTAGTGGAGATAATTGATGATGATATTATGTATGCATGTATATGAAAAGGAAATCACGCTTCCAAAGAAACTTCCTAGCACATTCTTATACAAGCGTACTCGTATATAAGAAAATGTGATGAAAATAAAATGGGAGTTACGTGAATAAAAAAGCAATCTGGATCGTATTATAAAAGTGATGCAATCGTATTGCTCTGCAAAATGGAGTAAATAGGTAATTTAGCCTTATTGAACGAAGGCATGAACATGGAGGAGAATTGATTAGTTCCCCCGGGACGACACATGCAATCAGAGATGTTTCTTGTTTTCTTTTCACTGGCCGCGGAACTATTTGCACAACCTACCACTGGCGGTCAATGCAATGAATTTATTTATTAATATGTAGACATTATAATAACATGATGCCAGAAACATCAATATTCATTGAAAGTGATAAAATAGGAATAACACGTTTATATTTAAACGAATAGGTGTATTTTTTGATAGATATTTCCAATAATTAGTTTATTTATATGAGCGAACATTGAACATTGAAATTTTGTAACGCTTATAACATATAAGAAGAAAATGAACGACAATTATAATACAATTCCTACATAATATTACTTATTACTAGGGAGCGGATTTATATGCAACAAAAAACATGATTATATGCATGCACGTATGCACTTAAAATCACATTTTTTGTGGAAAAAATGTAAATACCCACTTTACCCAATACTACTGACAAAAAATCGAATAACTAGTTAGTACTTTTTCAACATAATACGATAGCAGAACAAAAAAACACAAACAATGAATATAAAGTTAATCAATTACAATTTTCAAAATAGTTTTTTCACAAGTACAAATAATTGAATAATAAATGCAATGTAAACCAAACATAACTTAAAATAAAACAAAAACGACACACTTAACTAATCGTAAATATTATTTTCTGTTTTTTGCCCGAATTTTTTTTTTTTAACAATATTTTTTTCAATATTATGCTCTCTGGCATTAAATTTTTCCGCATAGGTATCTGTCAGTATTTTGTTTATATGCGGAAAACAACCTCTCAACGTCCACAGAGGTGATTGAGCAAACTTTAAATAAAAGTGCCTGAGTTGACTCCACAGCTCGGAGATGGCATTAAATATGCAAGTGCATCTAAACCATCTTTCTAACTTAGTTATGTTTAGATAAAATAATTAAAAAAAACTAAAATTATAAATTCAAAAGCTCTAAAATTTGCATTTATTTATGCAATATATACTAATGTCTCAAATATGCTCTAACGTCTCAAATATGCATTTATGTGCACAATAAAATTTTATTTTTGGATTCTGTGGCTTTCAAAACAGATTTCTGTGCAACTCTCATAGCTGTGCATACTGCTTACACCCTAACAAAACATGCACTAGCATATAAATCCGGGCCCTACTTATTACGAAACAATTTGTAAATAAATAACAAATTAAACCAGGGTGATAAAATACAATATACCGACGTAGTAAGATATACATTATAATGAGAGGTTATAAAATAACGTTCATCTAAACTTACCTTACTCAAGTAAAAAAATAATATCGATATACGAAGAAGTGTTGTTAAAACTATATAATGCTCTTCCAATTGTAATCACCGATGGCATGCTAGCTCTGCCTGTACCCTGGGGGAATAAATAACTGATGACCCCGATTTCTTGTTAGATACAAAATGTTAACACTATCAATAATGACAAGATTTTTTACGTTGTTAGATCCAACGTTTGGGCCTTGTGTTATCTTGTATCATTTTTATTAACTCATTCTGTTATACTGGCAACAAGAGTCTGTAAATGTTTAGGCAATTCGTTAAAGATCGTTATTATTTACTATCACTAGCCTCGTAAGCAAATGTCAGTGCACAATTTTAAGTTAGTACATAACTTAGTGTAAGTAGTTAACTACTTGCTATCACTTACTGCATGGTATCGATCACATTTTATCGGAGTATGGCCACAATATGTCAGTTAAAAAGAGAGGGATTATCAAGTCGGTCCGACCCTCAACTGTACAGGTCAACAATAACGATTTCGTTTCTACGAAAACAAAATCAAAGATTAAAAATTTTCACACAATAGGAAATAATTTTAATTATCCTATCTATCAACATCTTTATAGTTATATAATATTGTTTAAAGCTCAAGTGGGCCTCCAAAGTTATGAGCTTATTGGGCCGTCATGGACGATTCTAAAAGCCATGATAGATTAATCGAGAATAAAAATTTACATATAGGTACTTTTAAATTGTAAGATTATTGATTATTATTATGGATCAAGTTACTGGACACCAAAATATAACTAGTGGTATGTATGTCTAGTAAGTAGTGGGTACCTAGAATTCGTCCAAGATAAATAATCCTTGCGGGTAGTCAGTACTGACCGGTAATTCCATATGACTTGTGCGATTGCATTGAGGGCTGCGCTGCATACAAACTGCAGCCCGCACGTCAGACAAGCGCAGTAAAATGCATTCAGAGGGAGGTTCATAGATAATTTAATTTCACCTGAATTTGTAGCGCGTCCGGTGTGTGTCAGCCTTTATTGTTCGTTAATTAACTCGCTTCAAAACCAGACTAAATAGAAAATTAATTAATTCTGTTTAACATCGGGTATTAGTGCTCATTCGAGTCTGTTAAATCAACGACGTATTTCGAATTTGTGTTGATTTACCTTTCTATATATTATATCCTGTATCATTAAATTAAAAACCTTTAAAACTAGATACCTACATGGGGCAGTAAAACAATCTAATGTAAATTTTCCTGATGTATGTACTTTATCGCAGTGCTCCGAAACCTTTTCTCACCCACGGCACACCGAAGGTCTTCTCAGAATTCCACGGCAAGCCACACGTAAAACAATTTATACACAAAAACATGGACCCCATATCCTGAAGGGGGACCACAAGCCAGGATTTTTGGCGGCCCCCCTACCTATCTGTAAGGCTTAACACAGTGTGATACTCTAAAATAGCGGTTTTAAAATGATTTTCGCGGCAAAATTAATGGTATTGATTGTATGTTTAGCCATTTTTTGTATTTATTAATACATCCACTTGAATTATGGATAGTTGTCGGGTTAAGAATAATTTTATTATTTGTCGAGTAATAATAATAAATTGTATCCTATAATCGCATGTTTTAAAATATTTATACCAGCGTTGTTAAATAGTGCCGCAGGCGACTTTTTTTTACTATTAATGCAAATTTGTAATTTGTGTTTATCTCACTTATCTGGATGACCTGCCACGCCGCCCCCCCCGAGCCTGTGCCCACAGGCTAGAGCCCTGTCATCTCCCCCTTGTAAGGGCCATGCACCAAAATTACATTAATTTATGTTTTTTCATTTGATAAATAATTAAATATACAAACAACATAACACACGACGAAGAACTAAAAATGTACATATTTCCATGTAGGTATGTGTATTATCAATATAATAACTAATCAATATGATTACTGAGGTTGTTTCAATGAACGTAAAAGTTGTATATATTTTGATTTGATATTTGAAAGAGCAACCCGAAGTTTTCGGTCAAGACCCTTCAAGCAAGACCGCTAATTATTTTTAATTATAACTTGAGTTGAAAAACTTTGCCCATCTAGATATGTCGTAGGAAATTTGAGCTAAACTGCGATAGCTTTTCGGAAATCCGAGGATATTCTTTATTAACCGAAATCCAGAAAATAGCCAATGGAACATCGGCGAAGGTCCGTTTTAGCGTCCCGTCGTTCCTCAATCCAACCAGTTCCTCTCAAATTTACAGGGAAAGCGCTTCGATAGAATTTTCAGCATTGATTTCAAAAGGGTTTCGCATCAAGTCAAATTTATTGTATGAAAGTAATGATGAAATTTATTTTGCAGCAAAGTTAAATGTTTTTGAGACGGTTAATTGTTTGTTTTCAATGGTGGTCTGGTAGGTCCTTTGGTACACTTGTAGAGATCCTTGTCTTAACTCCTTCTAATTTATCAGAGCACGTCAATAATATTTTCAATCTGACCTTGCATTGTTTTATGAAGTTAATACAGGTGCTCTAATATATTACCAGCCAAAAACGAAAATTTGGCTATTAAGTTAGTATTGTATAATATAAAAAAATAATTGTATTTTTTGGGAGCAATGCGCCGCGGCACATCTAGCATCGTCTCACGGCACACCGGTTGCGGAGCACTGCTTTATGAGAAGGTCGTTTAGGCCTGATGCACTGATCAAGGACTCGTTTTTTGAAGTGCTACGAAGACAACCAGCTTTTAATGAATTGTTGAAAACTATAACATAATTACTATAATATAGCTTCGAAACATAGGCGGCAAAAGTCTTTACGCATCTAAATGCGGTGATGGAGGCGAATGCTGGGCGTCTTGTGAGTGGCGAGATTTCATAATCATCAACTCCAGATTCGAGATAGACATTTTCCGGACTGTCATGTCACCCATAAGAAGGATGAAAATCTGAAACAACTGGTGGCATTTGTGATCCGAGACCATACGAAAGAATTTAGGAATCAAGGGATAATGACGAGCTATACACATGGGGGCGAAAAGATCACGTGGCATATGAAAATGCAGAGACTGCACTGGATCAGTCACGTGCATAGAATGCCGGAGTATATACGGGTGAGGCGGGCTATGTACGCAACCGCCGATGGCAAGAGAAGACCTGGACGGCCGAAATTGAGATGGCTGAACTGTGCCACGGGAGATTTAAAAATGCTCGGTCAAAACAATTGAAGAGTATCGCCGCTGGATCGTCCAGGATGGAGGAAGTTTTTGAAGGAGACCAAGACCCATCAAGGGTTGTAGTGCCATGACTGTTAATACGAAAGAATTTAAAGAACAAAATTACCGATATTAGAGTAATGAAAACCCATGTCTGAAATTGAAACATTATTGAACAAGTGTTACGATTTGAGCAGTAAT
Organism: Rhyacophila brunnea; assembly: GCF_057557595.1. Classification (NCBI taxonomy): domain Eukaryota; kingdom Metazoa; phylum Arthropoda; class Insecta; order Trichoptera; family Rhyacophilidae; genus Rhyacophila; species Rhyacophila brunnea. Next base: position 38,737,692 of record NW_028232837.1, on the reverse strand, counting down.
ATCAGCCGCGAGAATCATCGGGTTATTATAAAATTACTATTTAATTATTAATTGAATAATATAAGTAGGTACGAAAGTACGTCTTCAGAAATTTCATAGCAAGGTTAAAAAAATGCCATCGTCACAAAGGACGTCAACTGGATGATATAATTAAAAAACAAGTTAATTTTAATTAACAGCCTTCTTGCATCCACTAATAATAGCAACGTACCTATAGCAAACCAATGTTTTAGTAGGTATGACTTTTTCGGAAGAGTATTTTATTCTGGGCCACTCTGTATTAAACGTACACGACAGGGATGTGTTAATAACAACCTACATTTTTTTTTTGATAAATGCAACAAAATCATGTAATGTTAAATCGGTTTGGAACTACTGAACACAGACGGAAGAATACATAAGCAATAACCATGATTACGTATTTATCATAACTTAATGATTCGGTGAGATATTTTTTATCCTAGCTTAAAATGTTTTATTTTATAAATTTGTTGTCGGCATAGCAGTATCCGTAACAGAGTAGTAGCAGAAAGCTAGTCTCCAATGCCATGGTAGCGTGTTTGAATCCGGCGGGTGACTCAAATTCATACGTTGTTTTTCGTCCTGAGCAAGGATCCATAATATTGAGCGAATGCCTAATCACCATTAGTCTATCTATTATATTACCATAGGGTCAAGGACGATTTGGCACCGGGACAACTGGATGCCACCGAATTCGAAAATAAATAGACGTTAGGTACTTATAGGTACTTTAAAAAAATATATTTAATATTACGAGTATTATTTATATTTAAATTTAAAAAAATTTAAAATAGTTGGTGAGAATGTAAATACGCAGACGTAAATAATGATTTAATCGTGCATATGTTTAAGTTCCAACGAAAAAAGAGTTTTTTATTTTATACTAGCTGAAGTACCCGGCTTCGCACAGGGTCGCTTCGTGGTTATATTTATCTTAGATATTTGAAAAATAATAAAAGGTAATTATTTTTTTAATATTAAAATATCTGTGTAATACAATATGGCAATATGAAAATAATTCTAATAGGAGTAAAGGTCAAACATAAGAACACTAAAGTAAAATCGAATCCAAAATATGAAAACGTTATTAATGTTATTAATATGTAGTAAAAAAAAAAAAAACAAAATTAGATGGAACAAACAAACAACAAACTTTGTATTTTATACAATTTTCCTTCACCTTCGCCTTCACCTTCGCAGGTGTGCGCACAACAACTGACAAAAGTTTCATCGCAATCGGATGAATGGTATAGGAACGCATACGAATAGTAGAAGAAGATGATTTTCTAATTCAGAAATCTTTGTGGGCATGCGCATGACAACTCACCAAAGTTTCATTGCAATCGGATTAATGGTATAGGAACGCATACGAATAGAAGAAGAAGAAGATGGTTGTACTAATTCAAAAACCTTCGCGGGCGTGCGCACAACAACTGGTCAAAATTTCATCATAACCGGATGAATGGCATAAGAACGCATACAAATAGAAGAAGAACAGATGGTTGTACTAATTCAGAAACCTTTGCGGGCGTGCGCACAACAACTGGTCAAAATTTCATCACAATCGGATTAATGGCATAAGAACGCATACAAATAGAAGTAGAAAAAGATGATTGTACTAATTCGGAAACCTTTGCGTGCAAGGGCACAACACTTGATCAAAATGTCATTGCAATCGGATGAATGGTATAGGAACGCATACGAATAGAAGTAGAAGATGATTTTCTAATTCAGAAATCTTTGTGGGCATGCGCACGACAACTCACCAAAGTTTCATTGCAATCGGATGAATGGTGTAGGTACGCATTCGAATAGAAGAAGAAAATGATGGTTGTACTAATTCAGAAACCTTCGCAGGCGTGCGCACGACAACTCACCAAAGTTTCATTGCAATCGGATGAATGGTATAGGAACGCATACGAATAGAAGAAGATAGAATAGAAGAAAAAGATGGTTGTACTAATTCAGAAACCTTCGCGGGTGTTGGCACAATTACTGACGAAATTTTTATTGCAATCGGATGAATGGAATAGAAACGCATACGAATAGAAGAATATAGAATAGAAGAAGAAGAAGAAGAAGAAGATAGTTGTACTAATTCAAAACCATTGCGGGTGTTACCACAACAACTGACGAAGGTTTCATCGCAATCGGATGAATGGTATAGGGACCATACGAATAAAAGAAGATAGAATGAAGAAGAAGAAGAAGAAGATGGTTGTACTAATTCAGAAACCTTCGCGGGTGTTGGCACAATTACTGACGAAAATTTTATTGCAATCGGATGAATGGAATAGGAACGCATACGAATAGAAAAATATAGAATAGAAGAAGAAGAAGATGGTTGTACTAATTCAAAAACCATTGCGGGTGTTACCACAAAAACTGACGAAGGTTTCATTGCAATCGGATGAATGGTATAGGGACCATACGAATAAAAGAAGATAGAATGAAGAAGAAGAAGAAAGAGAAGAAGAAGAAGATAGTTGTACTATTTTAGAAACCTTTGCGGGTGTTAACACAACAACTGACGAAGGTTTCATCGCAATCAGATGAATGGTATAGGAACCATACGAATAAATGAAGATAGAATGAAGAAGAAGTAGAAAATGATGATTTTTCTAATTCAGAAACCTTCATGGGTGTGCATACAACCACTTACCAAAATTTCATTGCAATCGGATGAATGGTATAGGAACCATTCGAATAGAAGAAGAAGAAGAAGAAGAAGATGATGATTTTTCTAATTCAGAAACCTTTATGGGTGTGCATACAACCACTTACCAAAATTTCATCGCAATCGGATGAATGGTATAGGAACGCATACGGGACAGACACACAGACATACAGACAGACAGACATTCATTTTTATATATTAGTATAGCCTATACTCTTTGCGCAAGTGCAAGCAATAAGTTTACAAAGTTTTATCGCAATCGGATGAACGGTATGGTTGCGCATTCAATACGAACAAACAAACACACAAACACACAAATATTAATTTTTATATATTAGATAAAGCCTTAGGCGTGGCAATTCTCAATCCGCAATAAAGAATACATTATGTTAAGAGTAAAATGAATTAAAACTACTAAGTAGTAGATAGAAACTGATTAAAATACCTCGTCTACGTTCTGTATACGTGTCTACGACAGTGCGGCGTCCAATTGTCCGGAGTCCAGTCGTCCCATTCCCTTACCATAACCTCCACTCTATGGATACATCTAATGATATATTTCATGTTGGAGGAAAGATGATCATTATCTGTATATTAATATATACTACTATTTTTTTTTAACTATTATATAAATAATCGTAAGAATGGAAGTCGAATATTCATATTATGTTTAAACTATTTACAGACAAAACATTCTAGCTTAAAGGCGCAGACATAGTGGATGAGCTAGAATAATATGAAGACAATAATTTGCCTTAACAGTGACAGCAAGACACTAAGTATCCATGATGAGCAAATTATTATTATTTGTTTTTTCTACCATGTTCGATCCTGAGAGGATCATATATTATGGTCTTCCATAGAGTGGAGGTTATATTAACAGATTTTTTTATGAGAAATGAATGTCAGCCACTTGTTCAACCTATTAGGTCCATACTCTGACTCAAACACAAATTGACTGTATTGTATTTGCGAGGATTCGAACTTGGGACCTACGACGCTATAGGCCGACGCTTAAGCCGCGCGGCTATAGTGATTATTAAATTAATAACATAATGGGTGGTAAATTAATAACATCGGTAGAATACAGCGAGTGAATCTATCTCTATTACAGTACCGTACGGTCCATAGATGCTTTAAATGCTCCGTGTAACCAGAAATTATCGATATGCAGTTAGTAGGTACCTACTTATTTCATGTATTCCTTTTGAAATCGTGTGGTATATTTTATTTAACTTTACTTCGAAAGATTCTATATTATTAATATTACGTAATTATCTTATAGCAATGATGGCTGAGAGGTTACGTATCAGATCTCTAATATCGTGGTTGTCGGGTTCGAATACCAGGTCTGGCAAATTCACACGTTATTTTTCAATGTGTGTTTGGATCCACAGTATGGACCTAACAGGGTGAGTAAGTAAGAGTTAACATTCGTTTCTCGAGAAAAAAAATTAAAATCTGTTAATACAACCTCCAATCTGTGAATGCCCACATGATCATCTTAGGATTGGACATGGTTTTAAAAAAAATTAAAATATATCGGAAACACCACACACCATTCTCTCTCATAGAATGTGCTCCAAAATTCAATTAGTTTTAAAACTCTAAGGGCCGTATGTATGAGATTCCCAAATTCTTTATAAGCTATTTAACCGATTTTCCATCGAATAGCTTATAACACTCTTTGTGACGTAAGTGATCTGACGTCACGCGCCATTAAAAATGGCTGCCTCAGCTGTCACTTTCAAATGTCATTTTAATTTTGCATTCATTGCAACAAACATTTGGTTGAGGCCCTTATTCGTTTTGTAGATTCTGTAAAACATTTGCGAACTTTAAAAACAGTTCCTAGTCGTGCTGTTTACAAAATACGTATAATTTTGATCCCTAGTCTATAATCTAGATAGTAGGTAACGATAAAATGCCTCGTACCTATTTCGCTTGCAATATTTCTCATGGAGACATAAGATGGACTTACGTAAGATTACGATAAAATATCTCCGCTAAACCACCGCAAAAATATGTATCTACTGCTGTATCTGGCATTAAAATATACAATTGTAAGCATTCTGCGTTCTTCAAAATATTACGGTACCACCTACCTACCTAGTTAATTATTGTAAGATAACTGTAATAAACAAGGCACAACTCTCAAATACACTGGAAACATCAATAGTATCATACGGTGATTGGTATAAATGATAATATTATACAGAGATCATTACATATTATTGTCTTAAATCATTTGCATTTTCTGTCATTTATTCTTATTCTCTTTTGACATCTCAATAATTAAAGTGAAGTTAGTCATAATAATATTCAGTATTGCCACCAAATGTATTCAGTGTTGCCACCAAATGGAAAAGTTTACTGGCAATACAACCTTTCGTACAGTAGAATAATTATAAAATACATGTGATAAAATAGCTGATAAATTATTTAAAGTTCATAATAATTATTCATGTATGATTATAAAATTTATATGGTACCGTTCGCACACTTTCAGACACATTTACAATTTAGAAATTTTGAATTATAAATAAATCGGGGAATGAAATTTTATAATACGAACACCATGACACATGATATGTCACATTCGTGACGTCACTTAACAGCTAATTACGTTTTGTACTCATGCATACAAACGTGCTACGTGCAGTATATGGCCTATAAGGTTTTTGGGAATCTCATGCATACGACAGTAAGTGGATAACATATTTTATATACTAATTGTTGGTATATCCATATTTTTAACAGAATCCTTCAAATAAAACATAATATGTATCTTTCTCGTGTGGTTATTCGCTATCTGAGTATTTCAGTCAAATTTTATTTGATTTTATCTTCAACTCTCTTTATGTGTCCAGTACGTCATCGTGTATTATGTCAGTTTCTCCTATATAAACATCGATGATAGTGTTTTCTCAAAAGGGCAAATGCACAAAAAACACAAGTATCGGCCATCGCTCGATAAACATTTACCGTATCATTTGGCCTGAATGTCCTGTCCGGTCGGGATGTTTGCTAAGCGCCTCGCGGGAGCATTTTCTCTTCGCAAATGACAACACACACAGCGCTGTGTTGTAGGTACCTAAGTACCGACATTTTGTTTTGCTACAAGATACAAAAGTCTCTCACAAATAAAACCTATTTGCAGAGTGCGACACACTCACATAATATCTACTGAGCCGCTTTAAAAGAATTTACGCTCCTTTTCCCCGACGCATAAAAAATAATATTGACTCCGTTTTCTTCTTTTCGCGATGGAAAATATAATTTGAAAAAAATTAATACCCCGTTTACAAGGAAATAGACGATGTCGTTTTAAAATATTTTTTCAGTGTAAGTTTGTATTTTTATTGCGGCGGAAGGCAGGGTAAAATCGGGGAAGAAAATACAAGATCGGCTGGTTTTTTAATAACTGCACATATTGGTTTACTTCTTCTGTCATGTCCGTGCAAGAAATATGCCTGAACTTTTTCCAAATATGCCTTGGTCACCGTTAAGCGCGAATCAAATTTAGGTGCATGTCGCCTACTGTCACGGCGACAAATTTAGTCAATGGTTTCGTCATTTTGCAGAATATTTTGAACGATCACCATCTCTGTAAATTCGCTGAAGAATGATGAAGAGTGCCAACTATAATGTATGAGTAATTTGAATTATTATTAATTATTCATGCTAATTTCAATTCATTTTAACAGTTTATACGTGTGCGTGCGTTAAAATTACTTGCAACATGACATCCATAGATAATATTTTAAACAAAACCCAACCTGCAGACCATAAATAATAGACAACATTCTTATAGAAAATACATAGTGCCAACCGCTAAAAACAAAAAAAACTTGATTTTGACAGTCGACGTTTGACAGTATGACAGTCGAAAAGTGTAGGCTTGTTAGAAGTTCGTTAAAACGACCATTGAGTCATGCAGGTGACGATGTAGTGCAGTTCAACGTGAGGTGACCTCATTGTTGTTCTGGTGATTTCGGCAGATTTTGCCAACTGACAATGTTCGTTTAAAAGTTTAAAATGTGCTACGGGATGGAAGCATCAGTCTGATAACATTTTAAACACCAAGAAAAACGACATTACACACTTTTTTCCTGTAGCGGCAGCTTACTGTGACGTCGCGTGATAGTAGGCGACATGTACATTCAAAGATATGATTGATATTACGGCTGCTTGCAACGAGCGGACAGATCATCACGTCATTTTTCGTAGTTTCTTCGGCACCCCATTCTGTATTTGAAGAATCATCGGAGTATCCCCATTTCTTCATATTGTTTTTGGTGCTAGTTACTTTGGTTTGTATCCGATTCATCGTCTTCCAAACTGCAAAGTCCTGGATACTCCCAGGTGGCAGCTTCTCATCGGGCACCGTTGATAAACCTGCGTAGTCGCATCTCTTCTTCCACCTCGTCATCCTTTCCACCGCCGGCGGCTCCTAAATCTTCTTAGATATCGATGATGTCGGTACATCAATAACGTGTCTGTATTAAATACTAATTTTAGATCAATCATTCTTCAGTATTCTGAGAAATATTATTGTTAAAACTAATGCGAAGATAAATATGTATATGTGGAGTTAGCTGGTAAAATGAAAAAAAATGTGGAACCTCATAAAAGTATATATCGACTGCTTAATCTGCAAACCGGCTAACTCCATTTGGGCTAATTGTTCAGGAAGGAGAAAAAACTTAATTTTGTAACTATAGAGCGGAATTTAACACTTCCAAAAATACAATCGGAGTTCTTTTTTACAAATAAGCTACATTATGAATTAATACACTATCTTAGCTTCCCTTTTATATATTATAAAGAAAATTTATATAAAGAGCGGAGTTGTTCCATTTACAATATTGGAAATTTGGCACCTGCACTTGGCTGTTTTGTATAAAGAACGATAACGTATCTTTACTATTGATTTATATCAATAAAACGTATTTTTTTGTACTTTTTCCACTTTTTTATTTAATAAATTTGAACCGGTTTTCAAAGTGGAATAAGTACAAAAAAAAAATGCGTTTTATAATACAATACAGTTCCACCATGTATTGAGAGATAACACAATAAAAGAAAAAAAGATAACGTTGTGAGCACAGAAAACATGTTTTATGACAAAATGCCATATCTCATTTTTGGTCAAAAGTGCAGTTAGCTGGTTTGCAGATTGAGCTGTTGATATACAACCACTGATATTTTCTGCCACCGGCATAGTTCCACATACACTGAAGAAACAGCTGAGATAGTTGATGGTAAGCCACTTCTTGGGGGACTGATTCCATTAACCGATAGAAGCGTTTGAAATCTAACTCTTTTTAGCCTTTTTGAGCTGCACGGCATGTTTCTTGTCCATCGTAGACTGATTGATATATGGCGCGTAACCTCATTCTTATTTAAATTTTCTCTGAACCACATAAATGAGAACATTCTTGGTAGTATTGACTTGTGTGTCCCTGATAACTATTTTAGAAATCGGAAGCTTCAGTTGTTTGTTCTCCCAAGGAGCAGAACTAACCTGCTATTGGTGATGCCAATTGGGAGGGCAATAACTCTGTTCAACCAAATCGTTTCGGATGTTGATATATTCCACCTACGTGAGGATAAGTATAGGTGGACGTTGTTTTATAAATCCTTATAATAGGGTCTGCTTAGCTCATTCGGTGTACTTCCTTGTATCTTATTTATATTTTGTTGTATTTACAATTTCTACTGTTTAATAACTAAATACTGATCTATTTCTTTTTTACACAATACTGTTTTCATAATATTTCTTTGTTTCTAAATGTCATGTTGTGAACGTCTTATATTAATAATTTGTAATATTCACTATATGTAAAAAGAAAAATAAAATTTGAATTTGAATTGAAAAGAATTGACAGGAGGAGTATTTTAAAGATCGGTTCTTTATTTTTTTTATGAATATTAGACGGTATTATGACTAATTGAAAAATGTAAAAGTTGCCCCACAATTTTGTAATTAAACTTAAACTTTTATAATAAATTATGATTATATATTTTTTTATTGCGATGGGGTCGCATTATCTACCGTAGCGCAGTTTTCTAACCGTACTGTTACATCCTCGATTGCGGTAATCCGGTTCAAAGCCACTGTCTTACTCTAGAATAAAACATAGAAACCTACTAGAAACAATTCCTTATAAGTTCCGGAATTTAAAAAAAATAGGTACAAATCGGAAAGTGAAGTTACATAAAATTCATGTATGCTGTTAAAGTAATGTGATTATTTTATTCAGTATTAACTTAATCGATGCAAAAAAAACATTAGATTCGCATCTATTTTATATGATAATAAAGGAAAGTTAGGCTTTTTTACGGAATGAATATTTTTGGGCAGCTCCCTATCGCGTAATTTATGTTTCATAAAAGCGACTGCGAAAGATAACAACGGAAAAAAGTTTTTTTTTTTAAACCGAAGACACAAAAGTTTCGGTTGGCATTGTACTAAAGTTAGTACCTAGGTACTTCCCTCGGATAGAAGTCGCATTGTAAAAAAAAGACGAAACTGAGAATTGGCAAAAATAAAATCATTCTTTACATTAAAGTCTATTTTAAGTTGTCGGATAACGATATTTTTTCCAACTTGAAAAAATTAGTCTTACTTATTTATATTATAAAATTCATATTCCAGAATTCCATGTATTATTTTCGTATTTTATTATGACAGCAACGTAACTACTACCGATATTTTGTTTGTAAATAATTAAGTTAGTACCTATATAGGCAAAATAATATACAAATATCCTTCCGTCTTCAAATAAAAAAGTGTTTTTGAATAATATATGCCACTGTAAGAAATAGAAAATTCAGTTTGAATTACTAAAAAGACTTTGTAAGATTGTTTCATAATAGAATAGTAAGTTAAGTTCTCGGAATCATTTACAGTGTGTTCATTTTCTTCCATTATATTTAGCTAAGATAAGATAATAATAATATTATCTCTGTGTTTAAATCACTTCAAAAAAGAGTGTTTGAAAAGTATTCGCGGAAAGCAGTATAGGTCTCTACAGAGGAGGTTATATATAATATTAGTAACAAACTTGGAAGTTAATATAACAGAAAATACATTCTCTGTCGTTATAAGGGAATACCATTTAGATTTTTATACTATATACGTACTTAAAGCCAGGGATATATTTTTACAACGAATGCATTCAAGAAGTATTTATTGTAGATGGTAAATAACTGCTAATACATACATTATAAATTATATTTAACTAACAATAATTTTCACAATGACAGTTATTAAAAAATAACCATTATATTATGGCATGTAGTTTAATAAACCATAAAATAATTAATATATAGGATCTATTAGAAAAAAAATGCGCTGAATCGCCAATTACCACCGCGTTTTGCATGGTTTAAGGTTAATTCAATTTAGAATTCATTTTTTTTTAACATATTGTGGACATTGCAAATTATAAGTTTAAGACGTTCACAACATGACATTTAGAAACAAAGATATATAAATATAACAGTATTACATAAAAAAGAGATAGATAAATAGATACATTAGATATGTAGAAGGAAGTACACCGGATGAGTTAAGCAGACCCTATTTTAATGTATTAAGCTTTTGATACTCTCGCTGATCTTGACTAAATTTCTTAAAAATACCCAGTTAGGTACTATTTAAAATTGTTAATTCTACAGTATTATTTCAAATAAAATATGTTTAATTAATTTTAGATATTTTATGAAAGTCTATAAATGTTATAAAACAAAATAATAATTTAATGACACAAGGATTGTTAATTAAGACATTAACTACAGTAGTTATCGTGAGCCATATATTATATTGCTAAGTATGTAGCTACGTAGATTAGATTAAAGAAACTGATTGTATCGTTATTCAACCGGATCAGCTCCAGTAGTACTTTCAGAAATGTGAATGAACATACTATACCTGCTATCGTAGAAAAATATGAATAATAGACTATGCCTTTTAAACCGTTCATGAAAATTTCCGCGCGGAACAAGTTTTGAAATGTTTGAGAGAGTGATTCTTCAGACGACGTTTATTGAGCTCACTACTCAATCTTCAATTAGATTTCCCCCAGGAATGGAGCGAAGGGGAGGGCTTAGTCGCCTACCAGATTCCGTTTTACACTGCAAAAAGGTATATTCCATATTAAATTTGAAAAACATAAAAAACTGCCACCTCTAGGGAAATTCAAAGCGAGGAAATAAATTCAACTCTAACAAAAAAAATATTCGTTAGCAGAACGCCGATATGGAAATAAAAATACAATCACACGATTTATTTTGCATCTGATATTTTACTCATCAAGAAATTGATACATTTTTTTCAAAATTATAATGCTCTATCGGGGATGATGGATTCAATTATGCAAAAGTATACACCGGTGTTTGAAATCAGCGTTTCTGTGACAAAAATGAAAATGTTCGCCGACTGAGAAAATCGAATATGTACGTAGCGAAATAATAATTGAATTTATATAAATAACTAGTTAGTTTTATAGCGCCTGTATACGTGCATGGATTTACTGGCAGCAATGGTGCGTATTTTAAACTATCGTGACAATAACTGTTTACTCGTAAAAGTGCTGACTGTCTCTCCAATTTATTCTTTAAAATTGAGCGAAACGCGATGTTGTAATTTTATTGTACTATTTCATACTATTTGACAGGTAGTGAAAATCAGTCAACCTGAAAATTCGTTCGTAGTTCATTTTTTTACCGGCAGGTTTGTCACTATCGTTCCACTGCGCAGACGCAGATCGAAAAACTCCTACTGTCGCATGAAAATTCAGAAGCTTCCAATTTTTTTTTGATTCATGCATGAAATCTTGCCAACTGCATAATAAAACATGTTCACACATATATTTTTTTGTTATGGCTGCGATAATACTTAGTGTCAACAGTAAATCCATGCACGCGTAAACGGGGTATTATGCCGTGTCCACATTGGCAACACGTTGCTGGCAACCTCATCAAATTTCACGATAATTATCGTAATTTATAATATGACCATAAATTATTTTAATCGAAATTTAATGAGGTTGCCACAACTCGTTGCTAATGTGGACACCGCTTAATACACATAACATAGTACCGCACCACACATTTGGATGTGAAGCATCAGTATTTTTATATGAGAAGGAATGTCTCAGGAGCAGTTACCCAAGACTAATTTTGACATACACTCGAGTGTATTTTGATTTATAAGATATAAATACGAAAGCAAGATGTCATATAGAAGAATAATGCAAGAAGTAACCAAGAGTTTAAAAAAAAAAGATGCATGAACGTTTTAATAAACACGTACAAATTATGTTAATATTGTTATGTACTTGTAGATCTCCTCTCTATGATATCTTCCCAATGATAATAAATTGTCTTTTGTTGAATTCATCGACGCCCTAAGTAACTAATTATGTACCTACTATTGTTAAGAATATTCGATCGGTGTGATTTCGACTATTACAATGTAACAACTCAATATTATATTATTGATCAACCCCAATTTATCCACTCTATCTAGCTATATTACTCCACAAATATAAACCCTTGTAAAAAGCGTCACTTATATTACTTACTTACTATTTCATATAAATAATATTGTAAATGATTTTGATATCATTCAACTCGGACTATTCAACTTGTTCAAACTTAATTCAGCTCTACTCACCGAGTTGTTTCACTGCGGATTGAACTCTCCTGAGTTCTTTCCATTTTATTTATTCACCATATAATTATTGTAAACTGAGAATTGACGAATAAACATCTCTGAAGATTAACATCCATCGAGTCTTATTACTGACATACACCTTCTACTGGACCACGTGAAGAATCGGGGCCCGTTGGTAAAGATTTCCGTTGCCGTAAACATAACAATATGTTTAAATACATGAAGTCATCAGTTCAGGTGACATTGTAAAGAAGAAACCGAGAATTTTAGAAACAATGTCATGATAGAATGTAGTCATTTTAATTTCTTTTATCGAGGTTCTATATTTTTGAGCTTTCTCCTCTAAAAATAAATAAAACATATTCACACTTCTGGAATAATGATTTGAAATTGAAGTGGTTTTAATTTTCCAGCCAAAATATTTTAATATCCACCCTAAAACAAAGAAGGCTATGAAAAACAACAATGACTAAAATAAAAGAAAATTGGTTTGTGTTTTTTAAGAGGCATTAATAAGAATGATGAAAATTTCTCACAAAAGATCGTTTTTGCTTTGATGATACTGTTGGAAAGAGCGTTTTGTTAAAATCTGCCCAAAATAAAATTCACGAAAATGAAAGCCGATTTATTGTAGTTTCAGAATTCAAAGTGTTAAAGATATTCTTTCTTTGTGTAAAATGGAAACAAAAACAATCTGTTGAAGCATTTCAGCTAAAAGCAAGTTAACAACAAAGAAATGAAATATGGTAAATACGAGTACATATTATTATGTACTTAGATATTTTAAAATAAAACCGTGATTCACGACCGTACACAAGATTCGTATTATTGTTGAAATTGTAATGAATCGTGAAAAATGTTACACCACTTAATTTGTGGGATTTTATTGTTTGTAATTTTCGATTGAAAATGATAATTTTATAGTTAACGTATTTTATGAATCAAAAAATGATTAGTAGGTGTCTAAAGATAAGCGTTCGCAACATGTACTCGTTCTTTTTTATGTTACTGCTTACCTACACTATTTAACAAAATATTATTATTCAATTTATGCAGAGTGTAATACTATAATGTAATAAGAAATGTAATAATATGTTTTTTTTATTACAAATATTACTCAACCCTCAGTCTTTCTAAAAATACTGTTTTAAAAATATCATCCCTACAGATCCAGGGCATAGATTTTCCACAGTTTTAAATTTAGTAAAATCATTTTTGATTAATTTACTCATATTTTATTTGAAATGCCACACGATATATAAAAATTGCATACGTCAGTCTAATTTACCTTAACAAATATTTTTAATCATCCAGGTAGAATGCATGCAAGGAATCAATGGTGCAATATATTTCTAATATTATGCCTATGTTTCGAGATGGACACCATGATATATTGCATACGTGTAAATAATTATATTATATAATATTATTTCTATGCACGACTGTACGGTCTACGCCAAGTGTACAATCGCTCTAGAAATACCGTCTGCATAGTACTAAGTCAACACTCTACAGTCTGCAACTCTACACCATTCTACGGCATGAAATAATATTGCTCTCGTTTCACTAGTTTCAATCTTTATACTTTATGGGAATGCGGCTGAGTTGCAATTCTCACATTGTGACTTATGTCTTTTGAATCGTGATTTTTAAACTCACAAAAAGCTTTCATTTGTTATACTTTTACAGTTTTATCAATGTCTCTACCGCAAAGCACAATTTAAAACAAAGTAGAGATTTCAATTATTATTAGTTACATATGTTATGAATTATTTTTATCTTCTTCGAAAAGTATTGATTTTAAATCACACTAAGTATAATAAAATTATTATATCATCTTTAGTTTGTAAGACAAAAGCATCACAATTGCTTTTTGCATCTGGTACTTTTGGTTCCAGGTCACAGGTTCGAATCCTAGGTCTGACAAATACATATATTGTTTTTAAATTTGTGTTTGGAGTCAGAGTATGCACCTAATAGGTTGAGCAAGTGGCTAACATCCACTTTTCGCAAAAAAACTGTTAATACAATCTCCATTCTGTGGAGGCTAATATGATTTCAGGATGTAATATAATATATCAGAAACTAAAAAAATAATACGTATGGCCCAGAATTTTGAGTCGAATTAAAGGTTGCCCTTCCCTAGTTGTGTCACTGGATAGCTATAAGTATGTCTAGTTTGATTGGAAGATTTAAGAAGTTTTATGGAGTCAGTTATATTTATAAAAGGAAACAGGCTCCCCCGGGCATTCCGAGGCAAAACTTTTGAAAACCATTGCAGTATTGTATATTCTAAATATAATATAAATGCATTGAGAGTGATACAAGACTCAAAACACATAGTTTATAATGATGCTATCGATTTGAAACCTTCAATAATCGAATTCTCACATTAACGTTTTCGACTCTGATTTAATGGAAAAAAGTCATACTTACTCGTAGTTCTCATTTACTTACTTATTTTTTTTATGGTGATGATGTATTTAAGATTTACTATTTAATAGTGAACAAACATAATTTGAAAACACCTCCGAGAAAAATGACGTAACCACTAGATTTTTTTTCTAGTGATTATATATTTATCTTATGTGCTTTTAAATAATGTATGTTCAATAATAGAATGTTGCATTCGGTGAATAATTATTCGTTGAATAAAAAATGTTTATTTTTTTATTAGTATGTTTACATATTTTAAATGTACCTACAAAGTATACTTATTTAGTGAATATGATCATTGTGTATATTTAATAAGTCTTTAATCTAATAATTTCTAAATCTTTTAAGAATATTTTTTTAAAGAAACTTTAGAGAAAGTTTTTGTAATTTAGTGAGAATTTTGGAACCTAAAGCCGGGTACTCATTTGCGAGCCGTAACTGTAGCCGTAACTGTGTGGTATTATCAATACAGTGATGCATTGGTAGAATAATTATATTTTTTGGTTTTCCTGGAAGTTATTAAAGTCGAGTTTAGAAATATTGTTGGTGTATCATTATTGTAGGAGAATAAAACGCCAATAAAACAAGTTTTTAAATAATAATAAAATGTCAATAATCAGTCATTTAGCGATATGTTTTAATTGATGGAAGGTGAAATCAAGGGACTATAGACTGTTTTTATATTATAATAAATAATAATATTAGCTGTCAGATTAAAAAAAATACGTAGGTAGTATCAAATCGATTGAATCCCCTGCAACAAAATATCAATTGATTTTTACAAGTTAATATACCTACTTGTATTATGGATGTAGTATATAATATATAATATTATAATAGTATAATAACACACGAGTATAATTTCAGTAACACAAATATTAATTAATATAATATTATATTATAATATGTCGTAGGTACTTCTGAGAATATTCTGATAGCACGACCAGTGGGTCTATTCTATACTTATCGAACACTAAATTGATAAATATTATCAAACTTAGGGTAGGTTTGTATCAAAATATTAGCACTTATTGTAACAATTACACGAAGCCGGTTTTTATTGTTGCAATAAGTGCGATATTTTAACAGCAGCAAGATAGGTGCTGTTAAAATATAGCACTTATTGCAACAATAAAAACCGGCTTCGTGTAATTGTTACAATACGTGCTAATATTTTGATACAAACCTACCCTAAGTTTGATAATATTTTTCACTTTATCACTTTAGCGGTCGATAAGCATAGAATAGACCCACTGAACTATGTACAGTGAATTCAAAAATCATGCTAATAATATAACTGTAATTACCAGAGAATACAGGAAAATATTTATAAAATAGTAATACTGTCATTATATTATCGTTCTTCATGTATTGAATCAGCTTTTCTTTATGTACATAGTTTTTCTTTACTTTTCATCTAATAATACGTCAAAGCCTGACAAAATAATGTTGTTCCCATGTTTTGAATAATAGCATGATAATGATAATATTAGCTGGTAAAAACGTGATATTAAAGAAATTTATATTCGTAAAAACGAGACATGAAAATCATTTTATGGAAGCATTGACATTTGAATGCGAAACATCACGCGTGTCGGCATTGCAGGGGGTAGTTAAATAATTTCAATACATACTGGATAGACTGGTGACTACATATTTTTACGATGCAGTATTTTACCATTGGATTCTTCAGAATTTATCCCCATGCTGCCTATTCCTTGACGAGTGTAAACGGCGAGTCATCTGCGGCTGCGCAAATGAAGCTCGGAATGCAATCAAGTAATCAAGTGCGCGCGTAAAAAGCGGCGTAACACTAAACTTAACGCGGCTCTAGCATAAAACACCTGTTTCGTGTTTTCATTTCGAGCGTGCAATTTGTCTCCAAGCCGCGCTTCAATGACACCCTTCATGAAATTTACATACATTTACCTACACATGAACATTGTGCCAACTTCATAAAAATGTACGACAAAATAAACCACGGCATTAGATTGCTTCGAGGCACATTTTCTTTTATTAATAATTTAAAAACACTAGAGACGTCGAACGAAACCTTCCCATAAGGCGAAGCCTAAATAGCGAAACTGAAGCTTAATAAAAGGATTCCCAGTTAACTACAATTCAATCTTTTGTCAAAATTTACTTGTGGCTATAAAAAACGCCCAGGATTTTCCAAAATCCTGCAAGCCGGAATGAAGTTTAAAAAAAAATATTTTACTCGTGAACTCTCAGTTTGAAAGTGTGTTCAAAACGTAATTGCTCATTATAAAAAAAACATAAATAGAAATATCCACATTTTCTCAAATTTGAGTTAAAAATGATTGCTTTTTTGATAATAATATTTTTTGTGATACTTTCATAATATGAAATTACTCCGTGATGATTAAAAACTTTTAAGCATAAAATATATTTTTTAATGGGCGCCTCCAAATTATACTGCGAGTATAAGCATCTCACCTAACTGGCGAAATCTGCCCTTGGTTATACATAATGAATTATTTGCTCTGAATAAAATTATAAAATTAGTCGACATTGATAACAAATCTTCAAATTAGATAAAATTACTTTAAATCTAATGAGTGCCATTAATACTTTATAATTTTAAATAAAACCAACTCGATTTTAACCGATTTTAATAGAACCATTCAAAAAATATAAGTATCATCAAAACCTTAAGTAGGTAGTGAACGTTTTACGTTTAAGGGGGGGCATGCTCAGCGTAGGTCAAAATGGAGCTTTTGTTCTATTTTCAAAGCATGATCCTGGACATACCTTAAATGTTGTAGATAATCTATTTATATAATTTTGAAGCCTTATTATCCTTTATATTTATTTTAAACATTTGATAACTGCATAAAGTATTTTTATTACATAAAATAGTAGGTATTCTTTTAAACCTCTCGCTCTATTGTTTTAGAATATAGTCATATTTCAGTACATAAATTTGCAGTGGTGTTAAGATTTTTTACATTTATTAATTTTTAAACGCATTTATAAAACCACTAGTATAATTTATGTCGACATTATTATAGTGAAATATTTACGATAAAAAATTATATTGATAATCTCTGTGATCCCAAATTTGACAAGAATTAGGCATTTTATTATTCAAAAAATGGGCAAGATTAACACATTTGAAGATAATTCTAAAGATACTGATTATAAGCCATGTCTTTGACCACTCAAGTGTGATAAACATCCTACGAATAATGATTGCTTTATAATAATTATTGACCTAAGAATAAGGTAGTGTTTTTTTGAAATACTCCATTTCTTTTGGAATTCCCCAGTGGTTAAGCTACAACATACGGCCGTAGCAATAAATTGACAAACTAAAATTGGATAGATATTAATACGATTACTTGACTTGAGATAAAGACCACGATAATGAATAGTGAATTTACTGATTATGAAGAACAAAACTAATTAAATAATAGTAATTGTTACTGTCCGACAACATTATTTAGGCGACAACAGGAAGTCGCCCTTGTCGCATTTAGAATATTTCTCAGTGTTGTCATTTTTTGAGAAAACATATCCGCGAAATAAGGTTTTAAGTTTTAGTACATTTTTTTAATACATTTTAGTTTTAGTACATTTTAAGTACATTAATTTATAAGTCTAATTATTGTTCAATAAATATCCATAGAAATTTTTTTTCAAATAATTTCACCTCTTAATTATTACTATTATATTAAGTTAATTAATACAGCGTAATTATTGAATTTGGAAGGAAATGTATCATTGAACCCACATTAACTGATAATATTGCTGCAGGTATTTATTAATGAAATAACTAGCACACAAATTATGACTAAATAAGTAGAAGTGAAAGATATAACATATTCAATATTATATTGATGACCCAATCACATGTTTTATAATTTACAAATGATGTCTTTATATCGTATTTTTACTAAAATTGTTGTAGAAACACATACTGTGAAAATAATTTTCTATAAATTAAATTATATCCATCTTACATAAAATTTAAAACAATATATACCTACTTATCGGTTTAAAAATACAAGGATAATTCATGAACTAACAAATGATCATTTATACTTAATTATACGTCTAAAATGTTAATAAAATAGATTACGATACACATAACTTTATAAAATACAAACATAATTTCCAGTATTTGGGGAAATATTTCTAGGATTGCAACACTGAATTTTGACATACCTGACATGACAGAAACCCGTAAAATGGGCTTGTTTAAAGTATTGTATAGGCTGGCCTTTTAAATACGACTCTTTTTCTTCGTCGCAATAAATCAAAAGTTTACTGATAATATTACGAACATCATTTCGTATTGTTTTAGACATCTTTTGAATATAAAAAGCTTCAAATTACGTAAATTGATAGATGCGCCCAATACGAAGTGTCAAAAATGTAATGAATAATTTGGGGGCGTTCCTAATTTGAAACCGGAAGTTCGATTAGCTGTACTGGAGGGGATTGTAGTTCACAGATTTGCCACGTAGCCAAGATGAAGTTGCCGGACAATAGTGTCGTACCTAAAATAAAATGACCTAATCATTATCACTGGTCTAGTCCAGGGATGGATAAACTGCAAATTGCGAGCTACGTATTGTTCTTTGGTACACGCGTGTGGTCCTTCAGTAATATTGTATGCCAAACTTCCATAATATGGATTTCCAAAATATATCAACGTAGGTACCACCGAAAAAATAATGCCTTCATTTATATTTATTATTACCGGTTAGATAATTTAATAATGAAGCACGAAATACGAAGGAAGTAAATGTGAAAGTTTCTGAAATTCAGATATTACAGTCGATCCATTTTTTACACACCTTTCAAAGTCAAGTCAAAGTCAATCAATTAATTTTGTAAGTATCTATTTTATTTTGAAACATTCGTTATTGAAATGCAGTTATTGGATTCGTTGAGGCTTTAAATATATACATATTGATACTACATACTATTATGACAACGAACAAAGAAAAAAGGAATATAATTGCACAATAAAAGTGTCGTAAAAACAGCACGCGAATGTTCTTTCTCTCTTGCCGTTTACGCTAATACTTATATTTGGTTTTTTGTGTACAAAGTTTAACGAACCCTGGAATCTAGTCGGTGTGCGATAGTCTGAGGACAGGTGTATGAACTTTCACACCGTATCACTTACGTGTCCGTAGCTCAAGTCGCATGCGTGAACGTAGAAACAGGAGAACAATAAAAATAAATTCAATGCAAGACCTTCCTGTAACAGTGTAACACGATACAGCTTTTTGTTTTAAAGTATTATTTTTCAACGGTATAGAAAAGTATTGTTTCCGTCTGCTGGATAGAAAATAAGTAGGTACAATTGTTACATTACAAATTGCTTTAAATAGTTTATTATTGAATATCCTTAGCCAGAGGCAGAGGTGCATTGGTCCTGTGGGATAGTCTATAGGCTAACGTGGCGCAATCGTTTTTTTATGAATATTATTCTTGTAATTTCTGAACAACGTAACTGTATAATATTATTATTATAATTTTGTACATACGAGTATCATCGCTGAGCGTCGTTGACAGTCACGTCCCTAGACAAAATGCCGCCCCTTCGCAGTGCCATACAAAATGCCGCCCTATTTTTTTTTGTCACCAAGAACATCGAAGGGCAACGGAAGTAAACTAGACATCGCGAACCCGACGAAAAAAATACAGTCCTGTTAAACCTTTTATGTTAATCAATACATTTTGTTTCCAACCAATGAGCTGATTTTTTAAAAGGAAAGATTATCTTCGTTATTAAGTAGGTACTCAGCTTACTTAGCTATTTCTATACATACCAAATGATTCTCCTCGATTTGCCGCCCTTTGAGTAACTGCCACCCCCAAGCGACGCTTAATCTGCCTACCCCCACGGGACGTCACTGGTCGTTGACAACATTTAAATATCGCAGGAGAAACCAAAAAATGTTTTATAAACTCAACAATTTATTATTAACTAAACTTGAATATTATTTTGGAAATCTCAGAATAAGCTTAATTTATGTAAATGATAGATTATTTGGAGCTCGTCATCATTAAGTATTTGTAAAAATTTGAATATCTGTCAAATGAGAAGTATACAATAATTTATATGCTCCTATTTTTTGTTTGTGTGACAATATTTTCAAGTTTTGTGTTTGTTTAATTCATATCGTCTTCTTCCGCATCTATTCTATAATATACAAGACTGTTTTCGGCCGCTATCTAGGGTAGGAAAGTATCCAAGTGTCCTATCTTGGTTGTGATAAATTTTAGACTGAGATAGACAGTTTTGACAATAATTCAGACGGCTAACTTATTGTAATTGTTACAATAAGTGTTAATATTTCGATTCTTTCCTACCCTAATTAGCTGTCGTAAAGGCTGAAAGCAGTCTTGTGTATAAAATAGATGCGCTAGTCATTCAATTTAACAAGAGAATTTAACAACATATTTAATTTCATACATTTTTTGAATTTAGATTTTTAATATTTTTTGTTTGTTGGTAGGTGGTTCATACATTTCACTTATTATAATTGCAATACTATTTATAGATGTCGCTAGTTTGTCGCCTAATGATTTCAATAGACACGAATTGAATTCTTTATCAATTACTTAGTAAAGTTTGTAAACATTATGAATTATTTTAAATATTTTTATATAAAGCACAACGTGGTATGGAGAAGTGCATGCTGGGCATAACGCGAAAGGACAAAAATAGGAATGAGTGGATAATGAGACAGACAATGGTTTGCGATGTAATAGACTTCGCAAAAAACCTCAAATGGAAATGGGCTGGACAGATAGCTCGAAGAAGGGACAATCGTTGGACAAATGTAGTCATCTAGTGGTATCCAAGAAGTAAAAAACGTCCGCGGGAAGACCTAGGATCCGCTGGATCGATGAAATTCTGTATAAAGTTCTGCGGAAGTACGTGGTAACGCAACGCACAGGACCGTCAAGTGAAATCAGCTTGGAGAGGCCTTCATCCAGCAATGGATAGATTCAAGCTGATGATGATAAAACACTAAATATTTTTTTAGTATCGACTCTTTGTCACTGAAAATTTATTCGATATTCTACATTATTGACATCAATATTTTTTTGAAATTTGTTTTCTGTAAGTATAGTAAATTAAAAAGAAATACGTAGAATCTCCAACAGACAATACAAAAAAAACATGAAATAATCGTAAAGTACAAACGGTGCGTAGTGGGTGGGCATCCGGTGTATGTGAATTTTTATTCAAATCTCGGTCATACATTTAAGGTCGAAAAAGGCGTTTTTTATGAGGCTTAAATTTAAATAAAGATGTGAAAAAGTGGAATCCTTTCACACTTGGCGTAATCCTTTCATTATGGAAAACAATGGCTCGAAAACAAAACACATATTATTATATAGGTACGTAGGTAGTCCATGATATTGCGATATGTCGACTGAGTACTACATAATATAATGATATTTAGAAGTCACGGTAAACAATTTTGAACAAACAAAACTATTTCACATAAATGGTAGCGAATAATAAAAGGACACGATTAACGTTAAACACGTTATTCGTCTGTCGTTTGTCGTATCTGCATAAGATGAGCCTCAGTTTTTACTTATCCGAGTGTAGACCGTAAGGTACAAAGTCCACATAGTGCAGAGTTTGCGAACCTTTTTACGTATGCGTGCCAAAATTTCCCAAATATTATTTTTCATCTGTCTGACGTGTTGAGCAGTTTTTCATGAGAAAAAAATAGTTTTTAAGAATTCTATATAGTAAATGATGATGTTCTAAATATCACTGGCAGAACATAGCACACATATTATAGTAATTCATTTCGGTCCATCAATTTCGAAACTGTCTGCCAAAATTACTACTACTAGCTTCACTAAGTTTTTGTTTCTTATTTGACATCAAAATGACATTTAAGTATTCTATATTTGTATGTTTGTTGCAAAATAGCAAAAAAATTATGTGTTGACAATTGCCTTATTTGTCCTAAATTATTAATACATAGAATTGTCAAATTTATATGATTCAACAGAAAATTTAAAAACGTGGTATATAAAAAGTTCTTTTTATCTTGTAATTAATTATTTTATTCAAAGTGACAAGATTGTAGTATTCGTTATTTTAAATGCATAGTTTGAAAGGTCCAAAATATATCTATTAGAAAAATATTTTCCTAAAAATACTGGTACGTAGCGGGATTCAAACCCACATCCATTGGATTTCGACCAACTTGCTTTTCCAACTAAGCTATCCATGACATACTTGATTACGGAGATATTAACCAACAAGCGACTGAAATTTTGTGAATATTGACACCAACGTATGTAGTTTGAATCATGGTAAGTACTAATAAAGTTCAAATTTTTGTTCCTAGACGGCATCTCAGGAGATCTCTAAATTTTAGTTTTATCGTACTTGTATGTCTTGTTAATATTTTATCACAAGTAATAGTTAAAATCACAAGGTTTTAGAATGTAATGTTGTTATTGAATATGTTATATAATTTAAAATACCCCAGCGCATCTATTCTATACACAAGACTGCTTTTGGCCGCTACGGCAGCTATCTAGGGTAGGAAGTATCGACATATTAGCACTTATTGTAACAATTACAACTAGCTTATTGTAATTGTTACAACAAGTGCTAATACTTGGATACTTTCCTACCCTAGATAGCTGTCGTAGCGGCTGAAAGCAGTCTTGTGTATAGAATCGATGCGAAAATACATTATGTTAGAAAAATGGTTATGACCGGAATTCAAAATTCACTGTGCCAATATTTTTTCATAAATATTTTTCTAAAATGTACGTTTCTGAGGTGTTAAAATTATTTATAATATTCAGTATGTATAGACCAAGAATTGATTACAAAAGTATATTGATATAATGGAGATTGCAAAAATAAATCAGAATTATCTGAAATTATCTGAAAAACCAATGTTATTTTTGTTTAGTAATATTTCGTAGTAGGTATGTATTAAAAACAACTGTCAACGAAAGTATTCTAACTGATAAAACATTTGACAAAATATCTTTGATGATATCTCCATGTAACATGGCATGTGGTGAGCGGCTCATTTGACGAGCAAATTTCCGATAGCATTTTCGAGCGAGAGTGGGCCGCAATATAACCTCAATAAAAGCTCGGGAAAAGCCACTTAGGGCGGTGTTAAAGGAGGCCACAACCCGCAGCGAGCAGCCCACGGGAAAACCTGAAAAGAAAACCGAAAGCTTCCCTGTTCTAACAACTTAAATAAAATGGCGCACCGCTTTCTTTCTGAACCGGAAGGGCGAGAGGAAATGAGGAGTAGGTCTCGGGATTTGTAAAAATTTACGGTGGGTTTTCTTAAAAATGTTTTTATCGCTAAAGCTCTCAGCGAAGATTGGTCTCCAATAAAAAATAAGTGCTTATTCGAATTAGCCGGACACCGCCATACTAATTCTTATGAACCAATTTTTCAATTAAATTCGTTGTTTAAAATACTGACACATAAAAACCATGTTTGTTTCACTTAAATATCCTAAAATCAAAATTACACAACTATATATATATATGTAACATGTTTGTAGTGAGTTAATATTAATATTCCACCTATTAAATTATTTAACAAACAAACGGGATATAACGAATATATTATACAAATTACATATTAAAGTTAACCTTAAATTAACTCTCTTTAAAACTTTAAATAGAGCAAATAATAATATATGTATGTATCTAATAATAAACATTTACTTGAATAATAAAACAAATCTCATTGCATGGGCTTTGCTAAATTTCCTTATTCTATAAAAGGTTTTAAGTAGAAAGTTACCGTAATACATATTCCAATTAGTATTTTAGTTTATTTCAATTGAAAATAATTGGGCTTTACATAGTGTTCTACAATCATAATAATTCGCCAATAGAATATGTTTACAAAGCTTTCGGATATTAACCTAACCTAATATGGTTCTGGACCACCTATATAAAACGAAGTCTTCTTTTATTTTTGATCCATTTGCAACCTAGTTAAACCACATTAGTATAATTCTCTCGACCCTCCTTTTATATTTATAAGTCTGTTGATGATAAGTCTTAAGTTCATGCAAAATATAATCGCGATTTATCATTTGGTAATTTGATATAATATTTGATAGCTGTTTATTTACTGGTTTATATATGGTAAATCTGCAACAGGAGAGCATGTAAGGGGGGGGGGGGGTGGGTTCAGGTCCGAAACACCTCAAGAACGAAAAACATAGAAATTATTTAAGTGAATGTACTTCTTCTTCTTATTCTTCAGGACCTCATGACTGAAAATAGTGACCCGGATGAGTTGACTGCCGAATATCCTTTTCAAAGGGTTGGCCCTAATTCACTCGGCATTCTACGATACGCAAGGCAAGTGTCAGTGGAATAGCCGTAGCAGTCATGAATTGGTGTAATCATTTGGGTTGTCCAATGTTTTATTTACTATTCTGTCTCATTACGTCTAAACGTCAAGACTGCGCGCCATGCGCATTCGATAACCAATTGTGTATGTGTCCGATCGCATGATAGGTGAGCACCCGTAGTTATAACTGCGAACCAGGCGTTTATCGCTAGACTGAAAGTGCGGAGTGTCTAGGTAAACGGAATGTAGCCGGAAAAGTGCGGGGGAAACTTGCTAGTTTTTGTTAACTGCATTAAAAAATCAATAATTTAATTGTTATCGATAATTTTTTGAAATGGACCCCCCATACCATTTTTATGTGTAAGCTCCTGATCTGCACTACTAAATGTGTTATTCTGTTAAATAATAAAAATGTTCGTAATGAATCTAAATATTCGTTTGAAAAAGAGTTTCTGTACTTAGTTGCCTTGTGCATTATTCAATATTGTAAATGTATTAGAATATTCATTGCTCAGTATTTAGCAAAATTTCAAAAATATATATTTCATATTTAGGAAAATTTCACATGCAAAAATAGAATTAGTATCGTGGTTGAATGAACTTCACTGAAAAATATTTATAGATACATTTACGGAAAGTACGCCATCCAATCCAATGATGTTCGCGTGAATAGCGAATGTATAAAAAAATAAAATTAAAAAAACATCACCTAAAAAAGAATTGTCGGTTTTTAAAAATCAATTTGCATTGCAAAATAGATTTGGATCGCGAAAAGGTTTCGGCGGGTTTATTTGCGTACATTTTATAGTAAAACAAAATATATGTAGGTACGCAGCGCTGGTTTCTGAGTAATAAATAAATTGGTTTGTTGGTTAGCTCAGGTTAGGTGATGCCTCAATCGTTTTCCTTATTCAATTCGTGAAACATTTTATTTTAAAGCGCAATGTGAATAACGTAAAGGAGATTAATCGCAAAATAGGCATTGAAAAGGGGTCAATGACGAGCTTTAACTAAATATGGATAAGTAGTGCAGGTTAAAAATTTGCCTGTCTTCTTTACCTTGCCCTATCTATGGAATTGGAACTTGTAGTGGTCAATAACTTCGGGCCTTATCAGCATTATTTCGACATTGTAAGAATTAGCAAGTCATTTAAACTATCGCATAATCGTCGCATCTACAGTCAGCATATTCTACACGCGTGATATCGAAGTGAAATCATGCAGAGGTCAGCAGATTTTTCAATAGCAAACTTCATCAACAATGATTCGCAATTTACCGAATATTCATGTAGGTACTTATATAATTAGCAGATCATGTTGATGAGTTAGACAGTCTAAATACCTATTAGTATCAATCATAATCCCTGTCTGATACTCTGATCAGTAAGCTTCGTGTAAGTTGCTTCTGTCCCACGAGTTCGGACCTCGGGACAATATACGTATTGTACTGTTTAAGCTGCAAATAAAACTCGCTCCTGCATCCATCGGAGCAACCACCACCAAATCGCGACTTCTCATCTCTTCTCCTAACGACTCTTCATATAAACCTCTCGCTCATCACCAAACTCAGCAGTATCGTACCTCCAACCACCATACCCGCAAAAAACTCATAAAAAAGCCATACGATTGATGCCTTTGAGACGATGCGGTACTGGAAACAAGTGATAAGGATTCTATGAGCACTACAATAAATAGTAGGTATAGATAAAAGTCCCAGCTTGTTATAAAAAAAGATCGACGATATATTGTTTACGTAGCATAAGAAGACGCCGCATTCTGTATCTTAAGAAACTCTGTGATTTGTACAAGGGCAACTCCATCAAAGTGTTTCCTTGGGTAGATTATCTTGATGGTAGCTAACCTCCGGTAGATAATGTCATAACAAGAAGATGACGTAGTTGACAGAGCAGCACGTGTGTTAAGCTACACAGCCAACTTTATAAAGATTTTGTTTTCGAAATAAAACGGACCAGGCAGACAATATGCGATGCTTTCACAAAAGAAAAACACACATAAGTATACTATGTTTTTTCAAAATTACACCAGCTAATTCTGGTGGCTTCGCTGGTAGGCTCTATGAGGTTGGTCTTGTTACCCGTGGAGGATAATTACAGGATGCAAACCAGATCGTCTAGGAATGTTCTAAAATATGTACGGAATGTGAAGAGCTGCTCCAGCCGGTTCACCCCGCTGTTGGATCTATTGGAATACCCAACTAGGTCGCCACAAAGGCAAATTTTGTTGTATTTAGAAAATTTGCGTTATCATACTGTCAACATGAAGATCTATTCACTTAGATTGTTTATCAGTTTTGTAATAGCTTTTTTTACCTACTTATTACAATTTCTTCTACGTGCTCCTCTCACCCATTTACTTAAAAATATGTAAATTCAGTCAAAGTACATTTGAGTGCATGGTAACCCTAGTTTTAGATAACTACTCCTGAGACATTCCCAGTCATAAAAATGATTCTTAATACAAAATGCAGGATCCTTTCACAGGGAACTTTCAAAAGTTTTTGAAAATTCGACCGGGATATTTCAATAAAGATGATATAACTAACACGCCAATTTTACTGTGCAATTTATGCGGGTATTTAGCAGAGAAAATTTATTTTATATAATATTATAAAGAGAAGAATGATCTAATATATTAAAAGGATATAAATAAAATATCACTCTTAATAAAATTGTATACGTTGCCCCCAAATCATACCCAATCGTTAGACGTGGTGACAAATCATGTTGTGAGGACCATTGCCACCTTGAAAAAAGCGTCATGTCGAGAGTGATTTCTGCAAAATTAGGAGACCAACTATTTGTGAAAATAATTAAAATATGCAGAAATAGGTCAAGTGATTGTGGCTGCTTTCTGGCGTTATGTAAAATTTTTCGTAATGCATTTATGGAATATTTTTGTATGCAGGCTGCCTGGGTGATTTGCAGAATATAAACATATTGTTAGTTTGTGTTAAACACGATAACTCATTTTTTCCTAAATTGTGGACTGTCTGCTTTCTGCATAACTACGCTCATATTATAATATATTGAAGCGTAATGGTGATAATTATTATGGTGCATGTTTTCGATTCGTATACAGTTTTTTTAACAGACAACGAGATCAATACTGTACCATTAAAATTCTCGTAAAGTCCGCAATGGAAATAATGTGTGCGTATTTATTTATAGGAGGCGGCATGGCCGCCTCGCCTCTGCCTTCGCCTCTCACTCCGAGTTATTTGGCCTTTTTGCCTTAGCGATGTTAATGTAGCACAGAAATGGTGTGGTCACATGCGAAGGTTTAATTTATATTACGGTCAAATTTCATAAATCCCTTTAAATGTATTTGTTTGTTCTCATTAACGCAATATACAGCTGCGAATTTGCGACGAGCCTCGTCTAACTGAGAATGATGATGACACATTTTAATTAAATCATTTTGAAACTTAGATTGATTCAAAATATGTACACCTTATTCATTTCGATGTCTTAGTAAAATATAAGAGAATAAATTATAATATAGATACTTATAATATATTAAATACTAGTAGTAGAGTAGCCGAGAGCATGGCCCCCACAAGGGGGAGGCTGATAGGGCTGTAGCCTGGGGTCCGGACATAAGAGGGGCCCGGCGTAGTGGGTCGACCAGATAAGTGAGATTAACACGCACCACAAATTTACTCTAATAGCAAAAAAAAGGCGATACTTTCCTCCGGAGCTATTAAATATTTATATAGATATGTTGTTGCAATTTGACATGATATGAAGATTTATACTTAAATGATAATTTCCGTGTAGAGTATTGGAAACTCAGAATGTGGGGGCCATGGTTGAGAGTTTAACGTAGAGGTTTTGATGGAGATTTTTCGTCTTGAGATATTTTTTTAAGAATTTTAAAATTCTAATTTATTGACAAAATATCCATGAAAATCTGGCCAAGTCTGAAGAGAAATTGACTAAAAAAATGTGATGAAGAGCTAAAAAAGGCTCTAGACGGAAAAAATGGATTTAAGAGCCTAATTTGTTTCCGACATAAAAAAATATTTCAAGAAATCAATAAGTCAATAGTCAAACTCTCGAAAGCTAAGATATTCTTTAATTCAAGAATTCATGGCACTAAACAAATTTTGGAGCTTGGTACTGAAGCCAGATGAGCCAGTCTCTTTGATGGTCAAACGTACAAACAATTTCAGATTTAAGAAAAACTTTCTTTACCTTTTGCCTTTTGGTAATATAGCTCGTAGGTAATTGATGGTAGGTGTTTAATAACCTAGTTTTTTCTTCAGAGTTCTATCAGTCGTCGAAATATAAAGGCCGCAGGAAGGATAACATTATGCGAACTCATTGTATTTAGTTGGGCTGACGGTCAAAGAGTACGAGGAAGAGGTTCCTAAAGATAAATGGACCAAATCAAGATTGTCACGGGTTGTTCATTGAAACACGCCACGAAATTACGGAGAAGGCTATCAAATAACTAAATCATTCAGACCACGATCATCAGTCATAAAGTCTCGAAGAAGATGAAGAAAGAGTGTCTACAATTTAATTATGATGTTTGAGAGATTATTTTGGCGGATAACCGGTCGTGGAGAATTACCCAAATTACTCAATTACTCACATATCCATTTTTTAGCTACACCCAAAATGTAGCGTTTACTGATATTTAAATATTGAATGTGGTAGACAGAGGTCGGAAGTGATAAAGTTTATCATTAACGTGAACATTTTGAAATATTTTATTGAATCTGATACATGTGATAGAGAAAGCTCGCTTAATTGAATCGTAATAGGTAACTGTACATATAACTTGAAAAAGGTGAATCTATTTATATATTTTTGACGTAGGTATTTTTGAAAGTTCTAGAATTAGTTCTAAGTTATAGAGGAAGTTTTCGTTCTTTTTATTCAAATCAAAACCAGACAAATATATAAATTTTCGATAAACGGCTGTGAGACGTCGCATTTTACAAAGCTTCAAAGTTCTCGGCTTTTGAGCTTTGAGAATCGATGTCTCCGCCGAATCTTAGGAGTACACTGGTACGACCGCATTACAAATACTCGAGTTCATGAGCGGACACAGCAGCCCTCGAGGTGATCATGAAGATATGCTTCAAGTGGCTGGGACACGTGTTCCGGAAGCCGCCAGATAGTGCAACACTTCGTAACCTTGTGGCACAGCCTCAAGGGTTTTGTCCCCGTGGCGGCCCTCTCTCACCCTGCAACGGTGCTACAAAACCGACCTACGCGCTGCAGTTCTGACATGGCGGGAGGCGCATGAGTTGGCATTGGACCGAGGGAAGTGGCGCGAAATTGCGCTTGCCCTATGCCCCAACGCTGCGGCGTGACAGGGTAAAATAGTAGTAGTAGTAAATGAATAAATCTATACAAATATTTCACATCTACCGCCATGTTTCTGTTATGTTTTAGGAGAGAAGGGGTTTAATAGATTTGATAATTTTATAATGTTTGAGGCTTTCACGGTTGTTTTTTTTTTATCCCTATATATCCCTTTATATCCCTATCTCTTGATAATGGCCTCTGCAACGAGCCCGAAACGTCGAGTAAAGAAGGAGACACGGTTGATAATTTTAGTCGATAACATTGTCCAGAAAAAATAATACGAATGTTTCAATTTAATCAATAAGTTTATTTTAAAGACAAACATTGAGTTTATCATACCTGTTATTATGATGGAAAGGAATAATTTTTACGATAGTTTACTTAGAGAAAATATGTTTTATTACTTGGTTGTATTTTATGATACTTTATATAATTATATTTATCAATACCCAAGTGAGTATATAAGTATAATGTGAATAACAACTGACAAATAAATTTTATCAAAGAATACGTCATGTTATATATTACCAACATCGATTTGTAATATATAGAAAAAAATAAATGAAATTTTCCCACAAATAAATAGTGTACACAAGAGTGTTAAATCTAGAAATTGCTATATTTTTATGTTTATAAATTTGTCACTATTTTATATTATATTTTAAGTTTATATTTTAGTGAAAATTATACACAATCTAATCCCAGATTCTCCAGCATTTTAAATTTCAGAATTTTGGGACAAGGAATTGAGCGGGATCTTAGAATGACAAATATAGTTAGTGCCTATTCAAACTGATGAACATGATATTATTAAATTTTCACTTTCTTAACTCACGGACATAGTAATATTATGCATACCGAACAATACCGATAATAAACATAAAATATCAGATTAATCGGAATATTACGTTTACTATTTGCGATTCATGCCTCGATTGTAGGCTTATTACCCTTTATTGACCCTTTTTGTCCGCTTTTTTTTGCTATATAAAATAAATACCAAGGAATGGGCATTCGGTATGTTTTCAGCATGTAAAGCCCATAATTATTTTAATTTATCGAATCATTTAATTTAATATAACTATATAATATTTATCTACCTATAATTATTATGTACGTAGGTATATGTTTTATACTTCTTTCTTTTTCTTTCGACCATATCCGATCCTAATAGGATCATATGGGCTTCCACAGGGTAGAGGTTTGTATTGACAGATTTTGTTTTTTACGAGAAATGGATGTCAGCCACTTGCTCAACATATTAGGTCCATACGCTGACACCCATAAATTGAAAAACAATATGTGTACTTGCTAGACCCAGGATTCGAACCTGGGACCCACGGCGTTATTGTCCAACGCTTAAGCCACGTGACCACCGTGGGCGTCATGGTTTATACTACGTTAAGTTTATTGTTCGAGATGAGACTTTTTGATAACAATACCAATAAATATTATCAGTGGAAAAATTCAACCTTGAATTGCACGAATGAGATTTTTTTTATTGCACAAGAATTAGACAGGGAAGGTGTAGGAAAATATTGTTACGTCTGCTATTTTAGACTGTTTTTACATCAAGGCTATTGCATCGCTTTCTCTTGCTTGGTGCCATTGTCTTGTTTGAGTAAATACATTTTTATCGCAAACATATTAAGAAAACACGTAGGTACAACACAGAATCAAATATATCGGGGGTAATAGGAAGATGCTTAATAGTCCTCGATGTAACGAATATCACTGTTCTGAAGATTGCAGATTTGTGCGTGACTTGGAGTGCTTCGGGACGTAATGAATAACACACAGAGATGGTATTTTCATGGTTTTATATTGTGGTAATAAATTTAGTAAGTATAAACACGGCACAAAGTAAACGACTGTCACATTAATTTGGTTGAGTTGGAATAATTACATTAAAATTTGGAATTTAGATTAAGTAAGACGCGGAACAAAGACGCGTTTTCGACTACATTGTTGAAAGGCCAAAATGCAACTGTTCTAGGACGGTCGAGATGTTACCGTTTCATTTTCCATTTTTGGGTAGTTGTCTATGGTCTATTAATGACCATAGACAACAACATGATAGTTTGAAGATTTATACGAAACCTCTACAAGTATTTAAAATATAAATTTTAACATTTACAATGATATTGTATGATTTGGCACACATTGTATATTGAGTAGGCCAGAAAATTTGTACTTTACGTATTTAGGTAGGTACCAAGTAGTCCCAGAAGTACCCGACCTGACTGATAGATAGCATTTGTTGTTTGAAAATAATGACCATGATAGAAAGTACCAACCTTATAAAGCCTAAGTTTGAAGTTTGACGACGCTACTTTGTTTAGTAATTATTTGTCAGCCATCAACAGTGAACGCTCTCAGTGAATTTGTAAACATGGAAAAAATTGGTCATACTTATGTGATACAATACTTTCATTTGAAAAGTTTCAGTCCAACCAATATCAAAGCGGCGCTAGATTTTACTCTGAGGGTGTCTGCTCCTTTGTTTACAATAGTAAAATATTGGGTGGCTGAGTTTAAACGAGCTCGGACGAGCTGCCAAGACGAACATCGCAGTGGTCCACCAAATGAGATGACCACGCCAGAAATGGTGACGAAAATCAACACAAAATGGCATTGGATGAACGTAGACTGAAATTGCGCGAACTAGAAGATTTGGTAGGCATTTCAAAAAGTGCTGTACATCACATATTGACTGAAAAATTGGACATGAGAAAGCTGTGCGCAAGGTGAGTGCCGTGATTACTCACAATGGAACAAAAACAGCATCGAGAGGATGTTTCAATCGAGTGTTTGGCGAAGTTTCACATCAATAAAGCAGAATTTTTGCATCTATTCATAACCATGGATGAAATATGGGTCCATCACTTCACACTTGAGACGAAAAAACAATCAAAACAATCGACTGAAAGGGGAGAATTGGCTCCAAAGAAGGCGAAGACAGTTCCATCTGCAGGCAAGGTCATGGCGTCAGTTTTTTAGGATGCGCGTGGGGTAATTTTCATTGATTATCTACAGAAAGGAAAATCAATCAACGGCGTGTATTACGCAAACTTATTGTAGCGTTTGAGTGATGAAATCAAGAAAAAACAACCGCATTTGGCGAAAAAAAAAGTTTCGTTTCATCAGGACAATTCATCAGTTCACTCATCCGTTATCGCAATGGCCAAAATCAATGAGTTGCTTCCTCACGCAGCCTATTCGCCAGATTTAGCCCCCTCGGATTATTTTCTGTTTCCAAACTTGAAAAAATGGCTCGGTGGTAAAAGATTTGCCAACAATGAAGAGGTGGAGTCGAAGGTTGATGGTTATTTTGAGGAGCTCGACGATTCTCACTATAAACAGGGTATCAAAGCTATTGAACATCGCTGGGAAAAGTGTATCGACCTAAAAGAAGAAACGTAAAATTTTTGTGTTTTCTTTGTTAGGTTGGGTACTTCTGGGACTACCCTCGTACATTTAGACCTAAACAATTTAAACGTTGTTTGACTTTAGGTTTGATGTAACTTATAAAATCTATTGGTCGATTGCTTGGAAACGGTGTACATATATTAAAAGTGTATATCCAAGTAAAATAATAATATATTAGGTACCATTAATTATTTAAAGATTGTTTATTGTATGGCTGGTTCGTGGAGTCATTTAGCGAGCTCTGTATAAGCTTTCTTGTCTTTATCCTTTGACCGGCTTTGTGCTTACAGTCCTGCTTACAATTTAATTTTAATGAATCATAAAAGTACTGCCTGCCCACACTATGTATGCCTGCACTTTTATCATTCGGAATTTTAAATCCTCAGAAGTGGGAGACTCATAAATTTAGCCAGATTTAACACCCAACCATCTACGGAGTTATATATAATATAGTTTTGTTATTTATAGACATAATATAAAGTTTTTTTGTGGAATTAATGTCTAAATTTATTTAAAATAATGGTTAAAATGTATTTTTTCACTATTTTCATTAAGTTTTTTTTAATAAACTATATTTATTAAATATTCAAAAATAAAATGGATTATGTTAATACAAATAAAATAATTAGGTGACATTTTATTAATCTTGTTTTTATTTCTGACAGATATGAACTTACTGTTGGTCGCTGGTAAAAAAAGAAAAGACATTTACGTAAATAGATATTATGATTCTGTTCATTGACTTCTGAATTTACCAGGGTCCCCTAACCAAAATTTATTGTTTTATAAACAGATAAATGGTACTGTTGTCCTATTTTGCTAATGGTTCTATGGTTAGTAAAATTAAATACAATATTCTACCTAATTTGCAATGAGGGCGATTATTACAGATTTTCATCATAATATGTCTTTGGCCTCTTTTGTATGTGATGGTGTATCTGTTATATTAAACTTCTGAACAGATGATTCCGATTCTGATCATTATTAAATTATAAAAAATAAATGAAGACTTCCAGTTTTTGCTAAAAATATGTTAAGAAAACTTTTTTGCGAGCTGATTAAGATCCACACCGGATTGAAGTGGCAATGAAAAAATCAACGGATGTTGCGTTGAAATTATTTATATTATAAGAACAGAATAATATTGTCTTTATCACATGTTATTATATTTTTTTAGAGCTAAATTTTATTTAGTTTTCACTTTTGATAGTAGTCTTAATATAGTTTTAGACACGTATTATTATTTGTTTTGAAATATAATAATATGATTGGCAAGAATAATATTATGATATCGAAACTGATGCTTGGGAACTCAATTAAGGTAGATTTTAACGACTAGCCATCCCAAGAGAGTGTAATAGTACAATATTACAGCGAACAGAGTAAAGTAGAGTGTGAACGAGGGAAGGAGGCTTCGCCTTTAGCTTTCGTCTAGCTTTTGCTTTGTTGAAAAGTTTCCATTTTGTAGGGCAGGTCCGCTGAGAACTGGATTAGATATAATATGACTGGACAAGCGGTGCTTGCTGTAATCATCGCCCTTTTATCTTTTTTTTACCAAGGGGTTTACGAAAAATTCAATATGTAACTATTAACAACATATAAAAATACATTTTTAGAGAAGAAAAATTGACCTAGATTTATTTTTAATCTGGTAGGCCTACAATAATATGATATTCATATTATACTACACGATATATTTATTGATTTTATTTTTATCTTTTAGTAATAAGATAGGTTATTAAAAAAATATATTTTACGAAGCTATGCGTGGCATGAAAAGGTGCATGCTGGGCGTAACGCAGAAAGATCATAAAAGAAACCTATGTATTAGACAACAGACAAAAGTACGCGATGTTATAGAGATAACAAAGTTGATGAAACGACACTGGGCCCAGTATTTATAACTTGGTACGAAACATTGACATTTGAGTGCATGTTAGAGATTTTTTTTAAATATAAATAACCATGCCCTTGCTTTTTTTTACAAGGTGGTACACATGTTAGAGATTGCGGGAGGGTCTAAAAAGATTAGGCTGAATGCCGCTGAATAATTAATGGTACCGACTGGATGACAGGATAACTGAAAGACGGGACAATTGGGTAACAGACATCTGGGAGGAGCAATACACACTCGCTATGAATTGAAACAAGTACATTAGTAAGGAGATATTCTCAAGTTATCGTAGTTTTCACATACATTTAGCGCTTAGTATATTTTTATACGATGTAAGTGTATTTTTTCGGTAATTTTATTGATCTGTGCCAGCGCCCAGATGTCCGTCATCCATTTGTCTGGCATCCAGTTGACGAAACTAAATCATCCCATTCCAATTACGGGATTAGTTTTACAGTCCTAGGTCTTTGGACTTGGACAAAAAAGTAAAATGTCGGCTATTTTTGTGTAGGAACTGACGTAGTTACTATTAATTTTATCGATAATAAAAAATAAATATTTTATGTTTAAATAATTTTACATCATTGATGATGGAAAGTGGAGTTTTTGATTTACAATCACGTAGACCCGTGACTGTTAGGAGTTTAGGGAAATATTGTCTCTGGTAATCAAATAATATTCATTAACTTTCTTTAAATTACACTTCTGTAGTAGACAAATCATAGCATTTATGTAGAAAATCATAAAAAAACTAATTCTATAGCAGGAATCAACAAATCGGGCGCTATCTCAGGATATTTAACTCTTGATAGTATAATACATCTAATTTGTAATATTTTAATTTGGAAAATGTTGAGAAGAGTGCTACACAATATCAGCAAAGGATAACTGTTAAATAATTTACAAATTATAATTGGGTAGACCAGGTGAGAATATCACAAGTGGGCAATTACGGGGTGAAATGTTAATATTTACTAATATTTCTGTGATATTTTTATTCATTCATAATAAGATTAAATCATTACGTATAGTATTACCTATTTACTAACTTACTTCCGTGTTATGTCAATTTAGTAAATTTTCATATGAATGGTAAATTTAAGTATCATAAAATACATACCCAATTGAATATATTCTGATCATTTTCGGAGTTTGATAAAAGATCAAAATTGGCTTTTTGGTTTTGTAGAAGTTGTTAATAAAACTGTTTGTCGGTTGACTTTGAATCGAGCATTGGAATGCTGGTGATATATTTGTATTTTGTACATACCTACTTACATCAACGCAATCTTTATTCTAGATCGAGGAATCGAAAAGGCCCTTTGAACACAACATTTCACCTTACGAATACGTAAAATATTTTCTTGGAATCTTCAAATCGCATCTCTCCCTTTCACGCTCGCGATCCACCATCCCAAAAGAGCGGGACGGGGATGCCGACTTTTACCCAAAAGAGTGGTACAAAGAGACCCCCTTGTTTGTTTCTACGTGCTCACAATATTACACACTATCTTTTTCATTGGCAATGCTGTTTTACGAAGAAGGTTTATTTTTATTTTTGGTATTTGAAAATACGACTCGAAACTGGCAACATCACTGCTTAATCATTGGAATTCATTTACAAATAATTGCCTATTACACTATTCACAAAATGTCAATATTATAAAATTCTAAATATTTTTTAGCTTAATGGCTATTAGAAATCATTTTAAAATACTATCTTAATCAAAAAAATAAAAACATACATTATCAAAGATTTCTTGATAAAATTAGCCATGATCAAAGATGTTATATAGTATGAAAGATAAAGATGGAACCTTCTGTGGTTAACCTTTCAAAATCACTGAAGAAAATTCAAATTTACTATAAGTGCCATTTTGTATATCATACAACAAACAGTGAGTTTCTTCTTAATTAGTAAACCACTGTTTTTTTTTAAAATTCACATTCGTATGTTTATGTCCTTTCTCTATAGAAGAAAGTTTTACTCGACATTTTTGATCCTGATCATTATTTTTAGTATCAAAGGAACAATAAATTAATTTATAATGGCTTTCAATCCAGAATAAAATTGTCAGTAAAACAGTTACATACCTAGTTATAGGCTGGCGATTACTCCAATGATCAACAACTTGGCAGACGCCAATAAAACGTAATTATTAAGAATAAAGCCAGAAAGGGTTTTTTTTCTTTAACCTAGTGTTTACATAAAACACAAAATTAAATACAACTTAATATTATTTCGAGATAAATTCCAGAAAACTTCTGGCTATAAAACTGTCAAGAAGCCGGTTATCGCATAATCCCCAAAGCAGGGTAATTTAGTAGTTATTACTGCAATATATTCATACGAAGTTGAATAGTATAATACTTCGTACTCTACTTTAGGTACAATTGATAATTATTGCATTGTCATTTTTACTATGTATTGTGGCGCATTGGAAAATCTCTCCAATGAGAGAATACTATTTCTCAATAAATAAATTAAATTGATTGAATATAATAAAAGTAAATAAATAGTTGTTGTCTTAGATCTTTGTTGCGAATACTAATTTATATTAGACTTACCTAGTCTTAATATTCGTGAATTTTTAATAATAATAATATCATCAATCTGTGCTGTTCCCCTTCGTCCAATTGTTCTAGGATCCTGTCGGCGTCGCGTCACTGCAGCCCTATGTTGTAACTTGTGTCATGAGTTCATCCGACGACATGACGTAATTGTGACGAAAGATCAATACACGCATCGAGGCGAACCGGCCAATGCACACGGCTCACCATAGATATTATTATGCTGAAACACCTATTTGTGTATGGGGACAATGAATAACGCCAGTATTAGAGTAGCGTTAATTTCTCGAATGCTATTGACTCACTCCGGTAGTACGTCACAATGATGTCATATGACGTCATGTCGCCGGGCGACTTCAACTCGAAAGTTACAACATAAGGACGCCTTCATAGATCTTTATAGGTACATATTATATCAAAGATACGAGGGTGGGTCAATAAGTCCTTAGAAAAGCCGACAGGTGGCGCGACTAGTACTGTAAGCGGTTTGTTTTCATGCAGCGGCACTACCGATTCAGTATGCTGCGAAGTTTTAATCAGATTGGTCGGGTTGTTGTGTGTTTCTCGTACATTTAAAAAAAAAAATTTGCTTGTTTACAAAAATGGAGAAAATTGAGTTTAGAGCTGTTATTAAACATTTTAATATAAAAGGGTTAACAGCAAAGGAAATAAAAAATGAGTTGGATTTAGTTCACGGCATATCTGCTCCTTCACTTGCAACTATTTATAACTGGTTAAATGAATTTAAACGTGGTCGTACATCAACAAAGGATGAACCACGCTCAGGACGTCCTGTAGAGGTGACTACACCAGAAATGATCAATAAAATCCACGATATGGTGTTAAGTGACCGAAGATTAAAGTTGAGTGAGATAATTGAGGTTACAGGGATCTCAAAAGGTAGCGTCATTTCTATTTTACATGACAAATTGGGCATGAAAAAAATTTCTGCAAGATGGGTGCCGCGTTTGCTCACAGTCGACAATAAACGCAATAGGGTGGTGGCCTCTAAAGCCCTGTTGTCGCTCATGCAACGCAATCCGGATGAATTTTTTCGTCGCTTTGTGACTGTAGATGAAACATGGATACACCACTATACTCCCGAGACGAAAGAACAGTCAAAGCAGTGGATTGCGAAAGGCGAACCATGTCCAAAGAAGGCGAAAACCGTAAAATCAGCTGGTAAGGTTATGGCTACTGTATTTTGGGATGCACGTGGAATTATTTTCGTTGACTATTTGGAAAAAGGAAAAACAATAACAGGGGATTATTATGCATCTTTATTGGACCAGCTAAAAAACAAAATTGAAGAAAAACGGCCTCATTTAAACAGGAAAAAAATCCTCTTTCATCAGGACAATGCCCGTGTTCACACATGTTTACGATCAATGGCTAAAATTGAAGAATTGAAGTTCGAATTGGTCGACCACCCACCGTATTCGCCAGATTTAGCCCCCAGTGACTTTTTCCTTTTCCCAAACTTAAAAAAATGGCTAAGTGGACAACGTTTTTTTTCAAATGAAGAAGTCATCGATCGGACAAATGCTTATTTTGAGGACCTTCCGAAAACTTATTTTTCTGACGGTTTAAAAAAAATTGAGAAACGTCTAACCAAGTGTATTGAGCTCCAAGGAGATTATGTTGAGAAATAAAAAAAAATACAAAAATAAAAACTGTTTTAATACTTTTTTCTAAGGAATTATTGACCCACCCTCGTATAATGTAAACATTCAATGATTTTATTTTAAAAATAAAATAAAACACCACATTGCTGACATAATCGGCTTAATAAATGATTGTATACTCGATTGTACTCTGTGCTCAGTTATATATTTTGAGTTCAAATATCACTGCAATATTTTTTTTTGTAGCATTGGGTTTAATATTTTTTTTATCATAGCATGTATACTCTTTTCTTCTTTTTCCACCCTGTCACGACCCAACATTGGGGCATAGGACAAGCACAAGTTCGCGCCACTTCCCTCGGTCCATCGCCAACTCTTGCGCCTCCCGCCATGTCAGACCTGCAGTACGTAGGTCGCTCCTGTAGTACCGCTGCACTTTGAGGGAGGGCCGGCCACGACGACAGAACCCTTGAGGCTGTGCCACAAGGGTACGAAGTGTCGCAATCTTTGGTGGCATCCGGAATACGTGTCTCAGCCACGTAAAGCGTCTTTTTATGATGTAAATACATTAATTAACTCATGTAAGTTTGTTTAATCTGATATAAAATTACAACTACACTATAATAATTATTGATGACAGCAATATGTTGGTTATAAATAATGAAATCAATTTACCGGCTTCTTACTTCATCAAATATTAAAATATTATTTATTATACGTTTTCTAATTATTATCAAATGCATCTTCTGTGATAAAAAGATTGTTAACCTCTGTCTTCGAGGTTTCACTCACACCTTAACCAGCAAGTACGAAAGTTTTGGATTAAAATTAACTGTCTATGCGGGACTCTTATCAGAAAAGCGATTATAACACTTAAAAAAGTGAGTAAAATGTTGAGCTTTCGCTGTTAATATTTTAAAATATACGCAGTAATTATGTACTTATATTACCTATCTAATTTATGAATCACGGAAATTTCGCTAATCCTTAAATCATCCGGGAGCTTTTGTTAGTTTAACAAGTTAATACAAAACCTCTAATTAATGAGAAAAATATAATTAAAAACATCTTCCGTTAATTAAACCCTAAGCAGTCCCACTTTATTAACATTTTGTAATTTAAAACGTGGTAAAAGAGTTAACAAGAAAACTTTGGCAGTGTTGCCAGTCGCCGTCATATTTTTTTCTGAATAAGCTCAAATTGTGAAGTCGCAGTTAAATGAACTTCTGTAATGCTGCTGGCTTCATTAAAAACTTGATTTCTGAATAAAATCTTGCTCATCAAAAGGGGAAAAAGTGAAGATATTGTAGAGTATAATATATTACGTGTTCTCAATGGTCCTGCATTTCTATTCCGTATTGAATAAGAAATA
The DNA here is from genome assembly GCF_057557595.1 of Rhyacophila brunnea. Taxonomy (NCBI): domain Eukaryota; kingdom Metazoa; phylum Arthropoda; class Insecta; order Trichoptera; family Rhyacophilidae; genus Rhyacophila; species Rhyacophila brunnea. The sequence continues at coordinate 38,696,279 of NW_028232837.1, read as the reverse complement.
TGATATTATATTTTAATTCTATGGCCTTTAATCCTGCTATAAAAATAGACATAGTGTACTTATTTTTGCTCTCAATACATATTAGCTTTACTTGGTTGGGTCCAAAATGAATAACTCAGAATTTGGTGCGTGAATGAAATGAACCCTGGTTTTATTATCTCCTCCCAAATAAATATTAATCTAATTATTACAGATAAGTTTACAGATTATAATTTAGCTGAGTGAAATCACAATTATGCGTTCTGATGAATTTACGAGATCGATCGGGCGAAGTGAACGATAACCTTGCGGTTAAATCTTTGATAACTGACTGACATATTGATTTTATGTACTGAGTGTTTTTATAGTGTAGTATAGTTACAATAGAAAATGCTGCTATCAACTAGGTACTTGAATATTTTTGATAATCATGCTTATTAGGTTTATTGTGTAATGCATGGTTCGTTTGTAAATTATAAATAATTGATTTTAATTTGAACAATTATGCAGTTTTTAATAATTAAGCAAGATTGATTTTATACAAATAACTTTTGTGCATATCACGGTAAACCTAAATATCATTATTTATTAATTTGCAATATTATTGATTAAGTGAATTATTAAATTATTTTTGCTAAATTAGCTTTCTGTTTGAATTTTGATTTACTCACATAAATCGCTTGTTTTGTAATTTTGACAATATTATGTTGCAAGATACATTGTAGTTATAAATTAATGGTTTAATGCCAAGTCATGCTGGATGGTAGGGTATTGACCCTACATATATGACTATTTGACACTTTTTTATATGCGGTCTTTTAGTACCTACATATAGGTGAGGGGTAAAGAAAGTAACTGATTGTCATAGTTAAGTAACAGAGGTGGGTATAGTAAAGTTACAGTAATGAGAGAAGACGTATATTAATATATTTTATTCCATAGATATTATAAGATGTGTGTAGATTATCCTATATTATATTATGTCGTAGAATATCAGAAACGTTTCAAGTGCAATATGTGAATATGTTACATAATTAGTAATTGAACTGGCGTTTACGTAAGTAATATAATTTATATTATATTGATTTTGAACCAAAGTTATTTTTGTGAATTATATTTTAATTCGGATATCTCCGGTTATTTGACAGCTGTTTCGGTCTATAAATGAACCAAGCTTCAGAATGATAGACACATTTTTGCATCTCAATGAACGAGTGGTAATGTGTTTGGATTCTGGAACTGGAAAAAGTGGATGGAGAGACCTACAAATAGTTAGATGAAGCCAATGGAAAATCTATCACAGAAACATGAATTATTGTCTTTAGATATTTGAAAGGTGTTGAACAGGCTGTATCGATGTCCCAAGATGGAAGAAAAACTTGATAAAGTGGGGGCATTTTAATCGGCGAAAATGTTTCGTGGGAATGTGGTAAGGTGTAAGACGCGTGTCATTCATTTTTTTTTTAACATACGGTGAACATTACAAATTATAAATTTAAGACGTTCACAGTATGACATTTAAAAACAAAGAAATAATATTAAACAGTGTAAAGAATAAATAAATATATGCAGTATCCCTAAAACAGTATGGAAAGTAAAATGGACCTTATTTTAAGAATTTATAAAACGACGCCTCATCCTCACATAGGTGGAATATATCAACATCTGAAGCAATTTGCTTGAACAGAGTTATTGCCCTCCCAATTGGCATCACTAATCAATGGCAGGTTAGTTCTGCAACTTGGGAGAACAAACAACTGATGCTCCCGATTTCTAAGATAGAGAGATTGCTAGAATGTTTTGTAGAGAGTTGATTTAGGTGATTACCTATTCGCGTTGATTGATTCTGTTATGTTTACTGGATGTAGGTATATTGGGTAATTTTTTTTATGGCATTTATTGTAGATAGCCACTACGTAGGCAATAGCGACGATAAAACATTAAAGGCAGGTGCTCAATGTAAGATGGCAGTAAAGATTGCATCCTGTTTTTACTTTTGGGTGACCGGAGTCACTTTATAAATGAGTGACTGCTCAGTATCCCCATCCCTTTCTTTTCTCTGTTCTCCCGCTCTCGTCTGACGGTCAATTCATTAAATTTTATCTCGGCCTCACGCGCTTCCGCACAAAAAGAATAAAATGCTTTAAACATTTTCATATTAAACTTGGAGAGGCAATTTTGTAGCCCCTCAGGTAATTCCACTTTATTAAAAATATCGTAAAATTGCCAGAGCAAACGCTGTGCACGTTAACAACAAAATTGGTTTCGGGATCTCACGCTCATGTTATACTCTGACAATGATCATATTTTTTTTATTCAGTACCAATATGTACATAGAAATCGAAATCATCAATATACATTAGTTTTATGGTGCCCACATTTCATTTAACTTCATAATAAAAATTATAAAAAAATATATTACAATACCTATATAAATATTCACTCTGTATTATATATTTGCTAAAATCTAATTGATTGAATTTCTCGTAACTTTCATTATTAAAATATTATTATTCAATTATGCATCTTAAGTAAGTAACTAAATACGACATCATGCGACAATTCAAACCATTCAAGAATCCAAATATCTTACGTACACTCTACGTCTCATTAGTGCGTACCATTCTTGAATATGGATCGATTATCTGGTATCCTTATTAGGTTTCCTATAAGCTTGTTTTAGAACGAGTCCAGAATAAATTTCTTCGATGTCTTTATTTTAGGACAATATATAACTATTTTCCTTTTAATAATAATTTGTCAAACGATTACTTTCTGACAGCCTTTCTACAAGGCATGTCCAATTTTCAATCTGTTGAATCTTGTAGGTCACTTCTGCTGTTGAAACATTTTTGTCTGCTATCACGAGGGATGGTTTCTAATCATGGCGTCCTGAAAAATATATAATATATGCGCCTATCAATTACCTACGTGGTCGCAGCCATGACCTATTCTTGGCCAGAACTGTTTCCTCGTGTCAGGCACCATTAGCGAGTGGTGCAAGATTAGTAAATGCGCTCCCTAAAGGCATAAACATTTTCAATGATGTACTTTGCATTTTGTTTTTGAAACTTTATTTTATTGTATAAAATTATTGATGTTTTTATTATTATTGTTATTATTCTTCTTCTTTTTTGTGAGAGTAATATTTGTTATAACGTAAATCTCATGTTGTGAATGTCCTGAATTTTGATTTGTTATGTCCACAATATTTTTTTTCTTAAATAAATAAATAAGAGAATCCCTCAGAATTTTATATGTTGACCATATCTTTAATATAAATAAAATTGCCATTAAAATTTGTAAGTATTAAAAAACTGTAATATTGTATATTATTTTGTATTAGTTAACAATGTAGCATTGAAGCTGATAAACTAGTTCTAATAATTATTTAACTATGTGGAATAAATACATACTTACTACATATTGTGTATTATTTAAACTAATATTTAAAAAGATTTACATCAACAATATTTTGTTGTGTATTATAATAAATTTGATGTAAGTGAAGAAATGCCGATACAAAAAATTGGAGAGGCGAAAGTGAGAAAGGAGGGCGCGCAAAAAATCAATATTGGGACGATTTGTAGGCAAAGACATCATCACACTTGATGATTTATGTTTATTGAAAATGAAAGCACGAGTGAATAGAGGCCGTGAGAAGAATATAGCAAAAGAGCGACGACCACGCAAAGCAAACTAAACCAAACAGTGGCCCAGTCAGAGACCTGCCAGGGAGGCGCAATGCCATTCGGTGTATTTTTTAGAACCAAACACTTTGTTTCAACTAATACCCAGAGTAAACCATAGAATGCTATAAATTATTATTAGAAAATAATAGTATTAGAGCATTACAGCGTATTTGCCATGGCGTCAAAAAAACATAATAAAATACAGTCTACAATTATAAACAGTATAAAATTATGAATTGTCATGAAATGAAAAAAAAAGACTTAATTATTAATAACAGATATTACATATATAACACGATAGAAGAAGATATACAGTACGTTTTATGTAAATATAGAAGTAGAATTAATTAAAACAAAAATAACAACCTTTATGGTGCCATGATCAAATAGGTTAATCGAACGGTACACAGCACCATGAAACATCACATCCTATCAGGAAGATTGCAGAGTTACGAGTGAGATTGGCGGGAACATGATAATTAATACTTGCCCGTATTGACGGATTGTAAATGACCTGATGAAGAAGTAAGAAGAAATGCCTTTAAACGAGCAATCTGTCTACAGGTGGAAAAGGATTGCATTGATCATTTATATTATAAAGTCTATGTCATTTTTTTTAAATGCCTAATAAAAATGGCGACAAATATTGAGTGCAGAGGGTAAAATACCCGCGAATGGGGTAAATGGAAAAAAGCCCAAAAATATTACAAATTAAAAATATAAACAAAAAAAGCGAGTACAAGAAAGTGACAAAGACGCTGTTGCTTTTTGAAAAAACTTATTTTGGTGGGGAACAAATATTTTCCATTATTATGAAAATGAATAGAGAATGAGAGTGTAGAAATCACTTAGAATAATAAGACATCATACAAATTATTGACATATTATGATGACCTGATATTTTTTAACAATGTTATCTTATTCATAATGAAAGAACACCATTTTTCCGAAACTTTAAGTGGAGATGTCTTGAAACGAAAGATTTTAGGTAAAATATGGGGGATATTAAAATCTCCAACTATGTTGTGGCATCTTTATTTTTTGGATCCAATAGTATAGATATATAGATTATAATAATAGCCCTCACATGGCCAGGATCTTTGGCGGCTCTCTTACTTATCGCTAAGTACAGTAGTGTTTTCCAAATAGTGTTCAAGGTACCCATTAAGGCGATTTTTTGTATTTTGAAAACATAAACTATTATCGAGTTAATGTTTAATTACCGACACACAATAATCGCAAATTGTATCGCACGACAACATAATATTTAAAATTTTTAACATTCATGAAGTAAAATAGCACCGCAGGTGACTTTTTTATAATGAGATAAAACTTGTGAGGTGTGATTATCTCACTTCACTGGTTGACCCGCCACTCCCGCCTCCTCTGAGCATGGGAATTCAGAATAGAATCCTGTCATAATATGCGTATAGAAAACAAAATATTGTGTAGCTTTCCGTATTGGGCTACAAACGCATGTTGGCACAACGCGTAGGGGCGCCACGACGGCCAACCAAAAGACGCCGTTCAGAGACACGTCGTAATACTCACGAGACACGAGCTTTCTCGAAATATACCAATACACCAAGCCTACTGAATATTTTTGTTATCTTTGATTTTTAAAGCACTTTTCAATACGACACGCATGGCGTCTTGTAAGCAGCTATACATATGATATATGAATTCCAGTAGCACACTTGGAATAAATTTTCACTTTTCTCATACATATCTTGTACATTAGTTCACACTGCGTATAAATAAAATATTGAAAGCCACCATATTATGAACACTTGAAATACAACAATAAAAATATAAATTTAGTTTTATTAAATCAATCACATTTATTTTATATTATTTCATTTAATTCAATGCTAATTATGTTTACGAAGTAATTAGAAGATGAAGACGATGTAGTGACCGAAAGACTTGTTGCATGTTGTTTCTATATTATAATCTACTAAACTATGAAAAGACAGCTGGGAATTAGTCACTGCAAAAATCTTATGAACCGTATTTAAAATGGGATAAATTAACATTTATGCTACTGCAAAATGCGTGTCAATGATAGCGAATCAAATAATAGGTATATTTAATTTATTTTATAACTACCCCGAGTTCGCGAGTATGAATATGAATACGAGTATGAATATTTAGTATACAGTTTCGCAGACCTATGCATTTTTGTTGTAAAATTATGAATTGTTCCAGGTTGATTATTAATTATAAATCAAACTTTTTAATACAGTCTTTAATTCATTGTGATTAATTTTAATTCTAATTAAAGTATTCCATTTACATGTTCAATACGTTCGGGCACTCAATCATTACATTACATATATGTTTTTTGTTAAAACTCAACTTGTGCTATTTTATAAATGTGTTCATTTTATTTTACTTTTTTTTACCGAAATGTTAATTTTGTTATTATTGTTTATTAGTTATATTGAAATTATATAAATTGTTATTCCATGACCCATGTGCTTATTTATAGATGAATAAATAGAATATTACCTATTAAAATATAAGTACTTTTATCTAATATGTTTTATTTTCACTATAACGTTTGCAAACTAAAAAAACAAAATGTTAAATTATGACTACATAATTAAAAATTATGCTAATCACTTTAATTGTATTAACTGTCAATTAACAATTAACTGATGGAAATACATCATATTATATTGGTTACATGTAAGTTGTACGTATGCAGTTCATCGTGGGACACTTATTCGTGCGCCGTAGTACGTGAAACATGAGTTCGTATAACATTTTATCAAATGGCGAGTTCTTCGTTGAACATTTCACCGTGGAATACATTTGTACGTATCTTACAAAATGCGGCAATAATTTGCAAATAGTACTGTTCCAATTAGATTAACCCTAACCTAACCTAACCTAATCTAACCTAACCTAGTAAAGACATCTCATAAAATTCGCCACATGTTGTAGCATACGTACAAATATACTCCACGGTGAAATGTTCAACGAAGAACTGGTCATTTGATTAAATGTTACACTAACGCATGTTTCACGTACTGCGGCGCACGAATAAGTGTCCTGCGGTGAACTGTTTACGTACAAATTTCCGGATACGTCATATATTATATAAAATAAGATACAATAATATTATGTAGTATTTATTCCACATAAATTAATATTGATCAGGACCGGTTTCATCCATTTCAATGGGACAGTCTTAATTCAGTTAACTTTAATCAATTTATCATTGCTCAAAATCACAAATATTTTTTAGCTGTGGTATAAATAAATAAACCCACCTCGAAACAAAAGTTATATTATCAAAGTCTTTTTTCGAAAGACAAAAAAAACAAAACAGAAAAGTATAAAACAAATAAAAATAGGAACAATACGTTTTTTTCGGTCGAGAGATTTTTTTGACACGAAGACAAATAAGAAAATAGTTTATCTTTTGTGTTTTGCGGTTTGAAGGAAATTCAGTTGTCTCACGGCGAATACACTTTATGATGAGTGAACATTTTTATTGATCCGCCAATTTGATATAGACCACAAAAAAATAAACATTTTTCACTGTCACAATAATGCTGCGAAGTGTTATTTTTGGATAAAAAAAATGATGAAAAAACTGTGTAGGTTTCCAGTGAGCAAACGTGTATCGCCAGACAATGAAAAAATGAAACAAAACGAATAAACTTAGATATAAGTAGGCACACGAATGCGTAAATCATTCTAAAACAGTAGGTAAGCTTTTTATATCCAAAATAAAAAGCTTGCTTAGTACTAGTATACCAAAACAAAATATGTTTGCCTATCTATTGATTACACTTTAATAATAATTCTATTTTCATTATTTCATTATTTCATAATGGTTATATCTGTTTTTCTCTTTATATACTTGAACGAAAATAAATGCTTACTTACATACTTAAATTCAGAAAAAAACAGTCTAAATTCAGTAATTAACAATAAGTGAATCTTCTTCTTCTCGTACCACCCTATATAAGACGTCAGCCATTGTGAAGGAAGTATTTTATTTGTTCGATAAAGCTGCACTCATACCTAGGGAATCCAATCCCGGGATCCTGAATCCCGGGATCCCGGGATCCCGAGCTATTTTCGATACCTATGAATCCCGGGATTGATAAACATAATCCCGGGATTTCGGGATTGATTTTTTTATCAATTTTTATGGAAAATATAACAGAAAAAATACTTTTAATACAAAATAACTACATTAGAAATAAACTGAGTTTGAATGAAGTTTGATGTGTAGGTTGCCGATTCATTTTATTTTTTCACATAGATTATTAAAAATGAGAAAGATTGGTAAAAAAACAATGCTTCGCACTTTTAACAAAGTAATTCCACCATGATATCATACGTTTTACGGCAGTTTCATATTTGGCTGACTAATTAGATTTATGAAGCGGAAAGGCCATAAGTACGCCATGATTATTTGCTTTACTATTTTAAATCTCGCTGATCTATTCATTATGTCTTTACTATCAGAAATAGCAATCTCATATTAAATTCACATTATTATTTATATTACAATATTATTTACTCCATTAAACTTGTGTATTTCCAAGATTTAACGTATACAATATTAACAATAAATGTCTTAAATAGTATAAATTATACTAGATTTATTTTTGACCGATTTTATCAATGTTATTTGGAAATATAAAAATTTTATATTAACAATTGAAAAAAATCCCAATCCCGGGACCAGTCCCGGGATCCCGGGATTGTCAAATTGTAATCCCGAAATCCCGGGATCAGAATTTTGGCTCGGGATTGGATTCCCTACTCATACCGATCACAGATGTTATTTAATCAAAAAATGTGGAGTCGTATACTGCTAGGTTTACCGTTGATATCTTTTTTCTCGGATAGCTAGTTGGGGAATGGTGTACGTTTGTCTTCTCATAATGTAGTCAAGTTTCTAATTTTGATGGTATTCAGTCAGTTCTCAATAGTTTTCTTCTTCTTCTCTGTTGGGATCTCATGACTGAGACTCATGACCTAGATTTTCTATCTGACAGCCTTCTTCGTGACTTGGCTTCATCCGGCTTGTCAATGTGAAACATGTGGCATTCTTGATGTGATCTATTCATCGTTTTAGGACGTTAAAACCTGTCACCTTGATAGTTTAATGAGTTTTGAGGAACTATACATCCAATTTTTGAAAGCATTAAGTCTTTATAAAATGGTTTAGCGTCCAAACATCCATGCCGTATGAAATAATAGGATGACATAACAATAAACCATGCATAGTCTCAGATAAAAATTGAGGTCTTGAGGCGTTTAATTCTGAGAAAATAAGCTTTTGCTATCTCAATTCTATGACATTACGAGTAAAAATAAATTCGTACCTACCTCAAGTGGTATTCTATAAATTTTAACATCAATATCATAATCTTTGTCCATCACAATATGTAATACACAATTTCGGTTTATATTCCCTTAGAATTTAATGTACTTTTATAATAGTTATTGCTAGTGAACTATCCGCTTCCCATAACTTATCAATTATTACCAAAACTAAATTTTATTCCAAATTTATTATAAAACCCCCTTCCACAGTGTCGAGGATAACGGAGCTATTTTTTATGAATAATAATTTTTGCTATTTCTACAATGAAGAGGTGCAGAAAAAAGTATAAAAATATTTGCAATAACGGGATCGATTTCTTTCCAAAAACAAGAATTCAGTTCATAACTCAGTTTATCAGTTTTTAAGCTTTTTATAAAAAAAATAACACCAAAACAAGCATTTTTCCTTCAAAAATATAGAATGAGAATTTCATCCCAAATCTAACTTGAGAATGTTTCATTTAGCTCTTCCTTCCAAAATTTCCCAGTCTCGATCACCTTTTAAAAATCTCGTCAAAATACAAAATTTCTCGCCAAAATATAATTAATTGCTTTCATCATCCGATTTAGTTTTATTTAAATTTTTCCAGGTGTTACGTCTTGTTTTAACCTAGTACCTATTTTAATAAAACTGGGTCATTTTTTTGGCGTATGTATCAATAGAATTTCGGCGTGTGCCGTGAGTTGGCTATCGCTAGCCTAGCGGTTGAGACAAGCATAATGTTACGTAGAATTCTCATTTTATTATTTAAGATTACCATTGATCAGTATCGAAGGGTGAAGGTAGGCTGTAAGATTTGATTAGTTTTGGTAGGCTTTGGGCGATTCGACCAAATGGTGCATACTTTTTCATTCATGCTTATTTGTTTTCGTTGAATTAAGAATATATTACACATGTTTTGGTCAGTTTTTTAAAATTCATTAAGCCCTGCTTAAACCAATCCATACTATATAAAATATTATTATATCACTGTAAAATTCAAAATTATGTATGACTTAATGTCATAATTATAGATATTTTATAGATAGACGAGTATTTTTTGACTATTATTATCTATTATGGCTTGGTTTTCGCATGGTATAATTGAATTTGAAAAACTAACCAACACCATCTGTGAATTGTAGTCTTAGTTCAGTGAAAACAAATTCTTACGCATAAATGACAAAGTTTAGTATGCACTTTAACAGCCTACCTCCACCCTTCGCCACTGTTATTTATACTAAAAGTAAAGACAACACGAAATATCAATGATAAAAGGCGCTATCAAATATTAGTATGACGATAATATGCTTACATTTTTATGAACGCAAACGATTCTTTTCATCTCCACATAAGCAAGATTAATTATGCTAATTAAAATGAAAAAAAATATCACTTAGTAAATACGTACAATAAATATTTGAATGAATGTTTTTTGTGTCTTGAGCAGCAGTTTAATTGGCCGAACGTCCGCCAAATTGTCGGCGTCTTTATTAATTAATTTATTAATGGATGTAAATTTTAACAACGAATTGTAACAACACAATAAATGCTCTTATTGCAGTCTAGCGAGAATAATTTGATACTGCTGCAGATTGCATTTTGATGCCATTGAGCAGACAGTGGAATGTTGTACCTACTTAATATATTTTATGAATACAAAAATAGACGCTCAGGATAGACACAACGATATTTCGATAATATAACTAGGTATAATATTTTTTGTATTATTCTTCTTCTTCCACCCTGTCACGTCCCAACATTGGGGCATAGGGCAAGCACAAGTTGGCGCCACTTCCTTCGGTCCATCGCCAACTCCTGCGCCTCCCGCCATGTCAGACCTGCAGCACGTAGGTAGGTAATATAGTAAAATGAAAAACGTACCCAGCCTCATCCATAAAATTAAAATCTTAATACTTATATTATGTTACATAATATCAAAATGTAATGTAAATGTAAACCAATAAGTATGCATAATGGACAGACCATTTTTACTTTGTTTATTGCAGTGTCGTCTAAATATGACATAAGATTTTTTTTATTTATTTATTTAAAAAAAAGAAGACACATTGAGCACATAACAAATTATTAATTCAAGACGTTCACATGACATTTAGAATAATTGATTATATTTATGCTCGTATAAGAGAATTGAATTTTAATATGTATTAAAATATATATTTACAATAAATCAAACAATATTCGGAAACAAGTAATTTAATAAGAAGTAATTAACGTATAAAAAGTAACAGGAAGGAAGGGGATGTTATTCATTGCCCCTAAAATTAATACTTAAATACATTTAAGTGAAAGTAATACACTTGTAACAAATATCGCCATATAACGGAACGGAGTTGGGAGGGGAGGGGAGCAGGAAGCAGAGGGAATACGGACCTCCAAGAGGAAGTCAGACTTTTGTTTAATTCCCTCTCGCGTTCATTTTTCTCTTCCCTCCTTTTATTTGACGCCTTTTGCTTTGCTTTTATTGTTGTATTATTTTTACTGCAGAAGTGGCCCCTTAAATCGTTACTGCAACCCTCCCCATGTCTCCTTCTTAGCATTTCACGAGGGAAAGAACATAATCCAATGTTTACTACGTCGTTCTTTACGTTTTGTGTTTTATTTTACGCAAAATTAGTTTGAATTAATATATATTTGAATCCTCACTCACTATTAGATTTTTAAAATGGATCCTATAAATAGTATATCATCAACATCTTCATTATCTCAATCTCTCTTCATACACTGCTGGATGAAGATTCCTCTTTGTTATCACCAGTCTTTTTTAGCACTACAACATAACGTGATGCCTAATGACAATAGTGTAGTAGTATAAGTGAAACAATTACAAGCACCCAGGCTTTGAGAAAATCATATAAACATATTTTATCTTTACTGGGAATCGAACCCGGAGCCCTCGAATGAAATGTCATCGCCTAAGTCACTATCGGCCCTCAGACAGAAAGTCTATAAGAGGCGGCCTGACGAGGTATGGAACTTGCACCATTGATGAGTGTGGATAGCGTCTGAAGATGCCGAACGGAGAAACCAAGGTTTCAAAAACAATGCAAATGGAATTGTACAAAACTTTAATCAATTAGGCTTAAAATTAAAATTCTGTCAAGTCTCCTTTGATTAAGAGATAGCAGATAAAAAAATTAATAATTTTTAATAGCAATAACGCACACGTTTTAGAATCTTGTAAAAATCTATACAATTTTAAATTCTATAGATATTTTCATAATGTGAATTCACGTTTAAAAATTTTAATAATTTAATCAAAGGGGATAAAATGATATGAAGCATATTATTAAAGTTGATAAATTCTTTTACAATGATAATCTGAAATAAAAAGTATCTTATTATTCGTTGTGTAATAAAATACTGATATCGAATTTAGGTTCGCTGTAATTACGCACGAAGAATTTTACGTAATATTGCTAACAAAAAGCTTGATTTGTAGCGTATAGCGTAAACACGAGTGGGTCTACCTTTAGATTAAAAGTTTGGCAAAGTGAGTATATGGCTTGTATGTTTTCCAGGGCACGAGCTTCTCATGTGACAGTTTTATTGGCAAAGATTAAATCAGAAAAGGGAAAAGTCGAATAATAAAAAAAGTATCCCGCGTTTGATGTCCCGCCGTTCAAAACAAATACTTAGCGATACAAACATTTTTATAAATCAATACCCAAGACTTGTTATGGTTTTTTTATGGCTGTTATTTCTGACGTTTATGGGCTTTCTTTCTGATATTGAATGATCAATTTTGACTTACGTTTTTATTTTGATTCTGAAGCATTACAAATATCTTTATCTCTATAGATATCCTGTATAACTTTTTTCTTATAAATACATCGGAATAGAATATGTATAAACAAGTTTAATCATAATATCCTCGTCGAGGTAAACTATACAGACTTCTTCCACACAGTGGAGGTATCTTTACCTTTTCTGTACTGTGACATCAAGACACACATCACAGTTTCTTCAATATGTTAAATTTAATTATCAACAGACACAAATCACTGGGTTCTCATGCCATAGGTTTTTGTATAGTACATACAAGTGTATATGTCCCTGTGATGTGTTTGACTACTTACTGTAAATTGGAGTCTTATCACCTGTTGTATTGTTAAAAATGCACGCCATCGACTCAGTTTTATATTATCTATATCTAAGAAATTATTGCTGACAAAATAATAATATGTTAGCAAATAATTGTCATGAAATATTTTTTTAATTCAATTTTGAATATGTAGACCTACAAGATTTAAACATGTTAAATTCTTGTTATTGAAAATTAAAAACTTAAGGGGGGACATGCTCAACGTACGTCAAAATGGAGCTTGGACATTCCTTAAACGTTGTAGATAATCTATTTACATAATTTTGAAGCCTTATTATCTTTTATATTTATTTTAAACATTTGATGACTGCATAAAGTATTTTATATTACATAAAATAGTATTCTTTTAAACCTCTCGCTCTAATGTCTTAGAATACAATCATATTTCAGTAAGTGCGTCCATGTGAAGTGGTGTTAAGATTTTTTATTTTTATTAATTTTTAAAAGCATTATTTATAAAACTATTAGTAAAATTTATGACAACATTATTATAGTGAAATATTTACAATAAAAAAATATATTGATAATCTCTGTGATCCCAAATTTGACAAGAATTAGGCATTTTATTGTTCAAAAAATGTGCAAAATTTACACATTTAAAGATACTTTTAAAGATACTGATTATAAGCTATGTTTTTGACCATTCAAAAGCGATAAACATTATATGAATAATGTATGCTTTATAATAATTATTGACCTATGAATAAGGTAGTATTATTTTGAAATACGCCATTTCTATTGACATTTCCCAGTGGCTAAGCTACAACATACGGCTGCAGCCATAAATTGACAAACGATGAATGAAGTAGGGAGTAATATCATAGTAACGCGCATGTTTGAACATGTACCATTTAAAAAAAAATTAGCTAGGTTGTGGTCCAGGATCATGCTTTGAAAATAGCATAAAAGCTCCATTTTGACGTACGCTGAGCATGTGGGTCGTTAAAAAACGTACATATTTGAAAAACCCCAGAATCGTGTTTGTTTGTACCTAATATAATTAATTTTCTTGGCGAAGATTGTATCAATGTAACACCTATCCGAAGTCGCGTAAATATACGATTTAATTATAATCATAGGCAAGAGTAAGTAGCTCAGGGAATAGAGCAGTCACTCACACATTGGAAAGATCTGAGGTTCGACTCCCACGGCCTAACATTTTTTTCTAATATGTTTGTTTTCAGGTTTTGAGGTATTTAAAAGTTTTATATTAAACGTGAAGCTCGAATTTTTATTTTAAAATACCATGATACCGTGAGACTCGTCTGGTTCTACAATATTGCGGTACGGGCTGCAATGCAATTTGTTATCACTACGAGAGAAACTTTAATAAACCTTTTTACGGCTACCAGCTGTAAATCCAAATAGATAGATTATTCAAATAAAAATAAGTACTTATTTTATATGGGATTAAGAAAAAAAATAGTAGATAAAATAATTACGGCATATTTTAAATGAAAATTATTAATGATTACCCACAATAATTAGATGCAGACATTTCTTCGGGCACTGCGCATATGTTGACTTGCCGTAATATGATATTTATTTTAATTCAAATATATCAGAATACTCAAATCTCTTATTATAATATTAACATTACATAGCTGTATAATGTTTAAATGTTATATCTGCTCTCTGTTAATTTTAAGAACTGCCAGGTAGAAAACTGCACCTTGAAAAGGTGGCAAAATGGGTGTAGGTGAAAAAGTGCTTTTCTATGAGTACCTACTATCACTTCCCTCCATTTTGGGTGGTAATTTCTCAACTGTCACTTTTATTTTTAGTTATGGTTTTTTTTCGTCTGGGTTCGGGATTTGGAGGTGGATAATTGACACATCGGAATTATGACGGAAAACGACGAGTTTATTTACGTGTTAATATTATAATCGTTACATTTTTATAATTTAATTTTGCGGAGGACGCAATCAGCGTGTTCGCGATTTGCCCAGCAGGAAGCTTCTCCCGCTCAAACAACAACGGTTACCTTTTCTGAGCCGTGCCAAATGCGACGTTGCCATTCGTATTTTTTTTGGACAATATTGCCGGACAGATATTTATTAGTGGTATTAAACATTGTTCAATTATTTTCGCAATCAGCCGTTATTATTTGTTGGCTTCGATACCGATTCGGGCCTCTCAAGATACACAAAGACATCCCCAAATGGGGACCATACGGGGTTGTCACAAGCGCACCTCTCCGGAAAGGTCCGAATGGGGGTCGGGCCAACTAAGAGCTGATTACGATAGCGTGTGTAACTGGACAGTGCGGCGGCTTGATAAGGGGTGGTTGCGTCTCTAGACGTTGAAGGATCGAAGCCCTTCCGGTACGTCGGCGGCTGGAGAGACTCGGATGCAGCACTGTAGCATAGTGGTTCGCGGTTCCCAGGCCTACCGTAGAGCTGCTGAGAGAGGAGGGCGTCGCGCCCAGCCCTCTCAACACCCTCGGACCATCGGCAACCGGAGAGTTTCGGATGCAGCACTACGCCGCTTTGTGGGCGTAGTGGTTCGCGGTTCCCCGTGTCTACCGTACGGGCGGATGCTGAGAGAGGACGTCGCACCCAGCCTTCCCAACAGCGACCGTCCGAAAATCAGTCGATCCCTCACGAAAATGCATACCGGCGCATTACTCGACCCTTTTTTGCTCGTTTGCCCTGCCGTGGCTATCAAATTACACGCACTGCACTGATATTATACAAATATAATATGAATAAAACTTAATTTATCACTAAAAAGGCTTTAAAGTTTATAAAATTATTGTTAAAAATATATCAGGGCCCGAAATGGACCGGAACGCCATTCTGCCTCATACAACCGCTCCGGGTTGTAAAATTTTCCACTTCGAGCACTGAAATAATTTATTATACATCGCTTCCAAACACAAAACACTTAAAACTAACTAATCTATGATGCCAATGGCTGAGGATGCTGCTTGGCTGCTATCCGCTGATGGAGGCTGCTTTGCTCAGCTGAAGAAGGCCGCTTTGTAGCTCTCTTCATCCTGGTGCACCTAGGCTAGGGCTGATTGCAAGGCTCACAGACACGCTGCTGTTGACGAAGAGGGCTCAAGCGGCTGATGATGCAGGGCATTTGATGCCGTTTTCCCTCGTTGGAGCCATGGTCTTGGCCGATACACTCGTCCGTGGGCCAAGTTCGCTGGCGGATGCAGTTGGTCGGGAGTACATCGGGAGCCATGACTTCGCAATCCGGGTGTTTCTGCTCTTTTCTTCACTGGCTTGGCTTTGGCAGCATCCTCTTTCTACTGCTTTTTATTATTATAGTTTGTTGGCAAGCCTCTGGATGTTTCTTCCTCGCCGTTTCCTATTCCGGTGTTTGGATCTCAGGGTGTGTGTCCGGGTGAAAGAAATTCCACCTGTTTCTTGATTTCAGACGATCAAAATCAAGAAGCGTAGTCCCACGTTGACTGGGGCCACTTATCACTTCCCTCCATTTTGTGTGTGATAATTTCTCAACTGTCACTTTTATTTTTAGTTATGGTTTTTTTTCATCTGGGTTCGGGATTTGGAGGTGGATAATTGACACACCGGAATTATGATGGAAAACGACGAGTTTATTTACGTGTTAATATTATAATCGTTACATTTTTATAATTTAATTTTGCGGAGGACGCAATCGGCGTGTTCGCGATTTGCCCAGCAGGAAGCTTCTCCCGCTCAAACAAAAACGGTTACCTTTTCTGAGCCGTGCCAAATGCGACGTTGCCATTCGTATTTTTTTTTGGACAATGTTGCCGGTCAGATATTTATTAGTGGTATTAAACATTGTTCAATTATTTTCGCAATCAGCCGTTATTATTTGTTGGCTTCGATACCGATTCGGGCCTCTCAAGATACACAAAGACATCCCCAAATGGGGACCATACGGGGTTGTCACCAGGGACGGCTCTAGTAAAGGAGCAAAGTGTGCAGTGCACTCCCGTCATAGATTAAATAAAAATATATAGGTAATATAAAACCCCCATGTATTCAGAAAAATGCGATATCGAAAACTTATGCGAAATCACTCATTTTAAATTCCGCGCGTTTTCGAACAATGGTGACGCAAGCGTTTCAACACTTCGCCTCAGCCACCCATACACACAAATGTCGAAAAAACAATGTCGATGAGACGCGACCAATACACACGTAATAATTCCATCGATGCAGGAGCATTATTCGAAGTGTTCCTTGAATTTACGCACATTTTTCACGCATACATTTATAGCGGACAACCACAGCGACAAAAGAAATGAAGCTTGTAGAATCAAAATCACCAAAGTTCTATAAGACTACATGAGTCTTCGTTAGAAACGATGTTTTTCATATTCTTTTCATTTCAAGTACAGTGCACCGGCCGAAAGCACACACACATAAGCTAGTCATTTGGACTTTATACACAAACCTCACAAACCAATATGAATATTCCTACATATAACTCAGGCGACGCGTCGAGGTACAGTTGGAAGCCTAATTATTATAATGAAATGACGAACTTCATGTCGATGCATATTGTGTCAAAAATATAATCATATTCACGACTGTTAGTTTGGTTGATATAGTCTATGGGTTGATCGTTCGACAGTTGGGTTTATAATATAGATTTAATAGTATTTACAATGAGTACCGTGTATTCAGTTGCATATACCTATTAAGGACAATCGTCACGATTTTTCCAAACGAATTGATATTAAAGTGGCAGGCCGTCCTTTGCCATGTATAAATTTAATTCAAAAGTGTACAGTGAAATCGAAGATTGTTAATCGGAAATTTAATGTGCAAATGTACTCAAAAACACAATGGCTTTGCGGATGTAATATTCTTAATACCCTATTTTGTTTTCCGTGTCTGTTGTTCGGCGGAGATGTTAACTGGACGGTCCATGGGATTCAAGACTTGGTCCACCTGTCAGTAAAAATCAAAAAACACAGTGGTTCAGAAAAACATATTTTAAATGAAATGCAACTTGCAGTCTTGGGAGAAATAGATATACGTTCACAATTGGATGCAGGGTACCGTTTATCTGTGAAACAATTTAACGAACGTGTTGACAAAAATCGTTATATTTTATCCAGATTGATTGACTGTGTGAAGTTCTGTGGTGCATTTGAATTAGCTCTTAGAGGACATGATGAATCTGCAGATTCAAATAATCCAGGTGTTTACCGAGGGCTTATTGACTTTGTCTCGGAAATTGACATAGCCATGAAACAGCATTTGGAGAGCAATAGTGTTTTTAAGGGTACGTCAAAAACGATTCAAAATGACATTTTAGATTCGATTCTAGAGGTGTGCCGTAACGAAATTAAAAATGAAATATCACAAAGCAAGTTTGTAGCTATACAAGCAGATGAAACAACGGACATATCTACTACAGAACAACTTGTTTTGGTCATAAGGTATGAACTACGCGGACAGATACATGAACGATTCTGGAAATTTATGACGCCGAAAAACCACACTGCGGCAGGTGTTGCATCTGAAATTTTGAAAGAACTAGAAGTTCTCGACATTAAACAAGCACAACTAATTGGCCAGAGTTATGACGGCGCATCCGTGATGAGTGGCCGATTAGGTGGTGTACAGGCTTTGATAAAAGCTTCGTATCCACACGCACACTTCATACATTGTTATGCACACCAATTGAATTTGATAATGGAAAGAAGTGTTTCAGCTAACACCATAGTCCGAAACTTTTTTGCTAATTTACGAGCGTTTCCAATTTTTTTTTCGAGGTCTGCGAAGCGAACTGATATCTTGAAAGAAATAGTTCATAGAAAAATACCAGCAGCACCAACAACGAGGTGGAATTTCAATATAAGAACAGTTACTGTTGTGCATACTTATCGCGATCAGTTAAAAGAGTGCATGGAACACATTTTAGAATCTGAAAATTTAGACGCCGATACCATTAATCAAGCTGGAATGTTGTTACGGTATTTAAACGAAGACAATTTTAACTATTGGTTAGATTTCTTTGCCAAAATTATGCCAAACTGTGATATACTTTTTAAACAACTTCAATCGAGGTCAAAGGACGTGTTGGAGATAAATATGGACATTGAACACTTTACGCGTGCTATACAATGTATTCGTCAAAATAATCATATGTCACAAATTCAACCATCGAAAAAACGTCGTCCCAATGATTTACCTCATTCTGTAATATGCAATGAAGTATGCGACATTATAGTGAACCAAGCGAAAGATCGTTTCGAATATAAAGGTCATTTAGTAATAGCCAAATTGTTTTTTAGTGAAAAGTTCCGGGATTATCATACAAATTTTCCAACTACAGATTTTAATACGGTAACCACATTATACGACATTATTGACAAATTTAAACTTAAAAATGAACTAATAGTCTTATACAGTAGAGAAGATTTCTACGTTACTGATGGAGCATTGTCGATACTTCAACTTTTCACTAATAATAATTTACTGGAAGTATTTAGTGAAAGTGTTACCCTATTAAAAATAATTTGTACAATTCCGATGACTTCAGTGGAAAGTGAGCGTTGTTTCTCAACTTTAAAGAGGGTTAAGTCATTTTTGAGAAATACCATGTCTCAAGGTAGGCTAAATGCTCTTGCGATGCTTAGTATAGAAAAACAATTGATATCGTCAATACCAGACTTTAATATTCGTGTTATTGACGTGTTTTCAAAATCCAAGGATCGGAGGATGGACTTCTTGCATAAATAGGTGAGTCTTTTTTGCACTCCCTCATATTCTTGTCACCGGCCGCCACTGGTTGTCACACTACCTACCTACAATAAATTCGTACGAAAAAAGGCGAAATAATCTATTCTGAAAGTTTTGCATAACGAATCACTGGAAGAAGATATGATATATTATTATTGTGTTCCGCTATTAATAATTGATGTTTGATGCAATTTGATAGTTAAAAATAATGCTGAGGACAGTCGTGGAAATGGCCACTATGTTATATTATACATACACCTAAATAAAAGAAGGAACATAAAAGAAGAGTAACACTACTTCACGCAAATGTAAATAAATCTTTATAAAGATCAATGAGATAATGTAACAGAATTGGAAAATTCGCATATTGTTTTTAATCTGGAGCACCTGCGCCTGTGCCTGATTGATTGAGCAATTGGATTACAGCCATTTCTCGTAAAAAAGTGTTCTTGAGAGGAAGCCAAGATTCACACCAAATTGTGGAGCTAATTAACAAAAACACGAACTTATATTTAATATTTAAATTGTCAATACTGTATTTAATAGTCTTGCAGTATTCTTTGATGAGAATGAATGGTGACAATGTTATTTTACAGAACGACTAATCAGATTTATTGCAAAATTTGTTTGGGTCAATTATCTTTCGCGTCGATACATATTTACATAATATAAATTTAGTGTACAAAACAAATTGGACATTATTTTTACTTATTATGTGTAATTAAATTTATATTCTACTTTAATATTATTGTCTTCCAAGCTTTGCAGCAGAAAAAGAATTGTGTTCCACCGCAAAGAAAAAGAAATTACACATTGATTGTCGTAGCACATACAAGAATAGCTTTATATCGATAATAATAAAATTGTAACCATACAAAACAGCCACGGCAAGATTCAGATATATTATATTTTTCATGGTACAAGATACATTCAACGGTTAAAAAAGACTTTATAGATAAATAATGGTAAGGTAAATGATTAGAAAATATATACTTACTTTAAGTTGTGATTAAATTATTTTAATCAGGATAGTCTAAAATATAAATGTTAGTTATCTACTATTAAATATTAAGCTATTATAACTCTAAGCTGCAAATGTCTGTAAAATAGTTAAAAGCATACAGAAATGCTGTGCACTTATCCCTTAGTAATACATTGATTGAAAAGTTGAGAGATCCGACCCAAAATGTTTTTAGGCCACTTATTAACGCACAATTAGGCGGAATCATTGGAGGGAAACACTTTGCCTAAGTGGGAAATCATTTGACAAAACGCGAAAAGCTATATTGTAGAATAACAACTTTAAAATCGAATTACAACGTTTAATGGAACAAACACGCGCTCCACTAAAAGTTCAATGAAAACTGCTTCGCAACAAATTTAATGTACGGCTTGCCATTTCAAACTTTCCGCTTATACATTGTTAACTTTCCCATAACTCGGATATTTATATTTCGTTGTTTGCCATTTGTTCGGTAATTACATTAAAAATTTGATTTAAAGTATCGATAAAAGTTGCGACTCCGCATTAGCTCTGTCTTGATTCGCCGTTTCTGTTTGTTATTATTATTATAAAATCTCCTTACGGAAAAGTTCTGCCCGAGATTGCGAAGCGAAAATATATTTCTCATTAAATTGGTCGCTACAGTTTGTAGGCGATGCCGAAAGCACGGAAAGTAAGCACAGGTTAGGCGTTTGTGAAATTTACGCAAAGAATTATTATTACTTTACGATATTTTAAGCTAACTTTGGCTGTTTTAGTCGAATAAAAAGGGAAAAAATATGTACATAAAAGAGATTTTCGATGAAGTTGATGTTCATTCGTTCTAAGAAATTTTAATAATTTTCCTTCTCTTCGAACGAAATATTTTTTAACAACGAGAAGCTTCACAAAGAAAAACTAATAATTTTATAGCAGCCATTAATAGATCAAAATTTAGGTTTATTTTCTCCATTTTATTACTTATACTTGTAACACTCTTAACCCAGACAAGTTTTGTAAATCGCTTATTATTCTTTTGTCATCCAATCAAAATTCATCACAAAAATATAGTTACTGAACTATTTTTTTATTCAACAAATAATTCACAAGATTTAAGAACGTAAAATTCTAATTATTGAACATACAAAATTCTGAAAACCCTTCTGAGAACATAATATATTATAACCAATCGAAAAAAATCCTTTTGTAAAAAGTAATGTAAAACGTAGTAATGAAAAAGTAAAGCCGATCGCCAAATAGTAGCTCAATTTGGGAAGTATTAAAAGGCCAATAGTTAAATTTTGTCGTAATTAAGTATGACTCCTTTAGCATAGTGGACTATGTAAGTAGGCGCGATACCCGAGAGATGCAGGTTCGATTTCTACCTTGCTTTTTGCAAAAAGATATTTTTATTGCTTATAATATTATATTTTCTCAGAAGTGTTTTCAGAATTATGTAGGTAAATATGTACAAAAATATAATTTCAAATTTAATTTGCAATATAAATGAACCACAATAGTTTCATTGACAGAGTAGCCGTCTATGAAGCCGCAGGTCATAAGTTAAATCCTGTGGCTTTTTTACAACATATATTTGATTCACAATGTAAGGACCCAATTGGTTGGGCTATTGGCGAACAACTATTCTACGTAAAGAAAATCTCCCTTAATGTAACCTATAATCACCGATGATATTATATATAATATTATGATCTACTTAGAAGTGAACACGAGGTAATTTTTTTAAACTTTAATAAATAAAATTAGTAGCCTAATTAGTAGTTATGTGCTGAAACTAGTGGCAATTTGACGTTTCTGGAGACCCAAGACGCTGATTATTTTTAAAGTTCCAATTCAAATATTTTGTCTATTTGATAAAGTGTCATTCACTATACAAATGCAGGAATAGTTTTTGCCAGTTTTTACACTCATATTGTAAAAAAATACGTATGTTTTTAAGATTTTGTAACATTCTGATGAACTGGCTACCTCATGTGCTGCATAAACAATCGCCACTGCATGAAATAGATTTGTGAGAGATGGTGAACAAAATGATTAAAATTCAAAATGGTCGTGATCTTCAGTTATGAGAAATATTCCAAATTTTTCTTCATCATTTATTTATTTATTTGAAAAGAGTATTATCGCATTACATTTATTTGCCAATACATAATAATAAAATACAATAAAAATATATAAAGAGTATGAAATTGGTGTCCTAAAGAATTTGAATTTACATGCGCCTGCCAATTACCTATGTGGTCGCAGCCATGATTTATACTGAATCGGAACCATTTCCTCGTGTCAAGCCTATCAGGCACCATTAGCGAGGGGTGCAAGACCAGTCAATGCGCTCCCCAAAGACGTAGACATTTTCGGTGACGTACTATTTATTTTGTATTCGAAATTTTATTTTTCTGTATAACTGTACTTACGTGTGTTTTATTTTTATTTATGATTATTATTTTATATATTATCTTCTCTCTTGTGAGGGTAATATTTGTTATAATGTAAATCTCATGTTATGTACGTCTTGAATTTAGATTTGTTATGTCCACAATATTTTGTTTTCTTAAATAAATAAATATAAATATGTAGTTATGAAATGAATAAAAAGACTAGGTAAGGTATTAGAAAAATATTCTAATGCACAATAACAATATTATATTATGGTATATGGGACCTGACACCATATCGATGAAAAATTATTGTATTAAACTTGGCAAAATTTTTATTATCAGATTCCGTCGTTGTGGTTAAACCTTCTTCGCATTCTGCTGGTCTACTATGACAGTGATGTCAGATCGATTTATGCTCAGATCAAGAGTTGAATTAACATTAGCTGCATGAACTAACGCCGGGTGAAAATGGTGTGACGCGATCATCATGATAATATGGTGATAGTTATTATAAACTTATATTATTTACCCAAAATATTGCGAATGAAAATGAACGGTAATGTTTGCACTAAAAACGAAAAAGATATTGTGTCACATTTTCTCAGTGGTGGCACAAACTTTGTTGAAGCTGGGGAACAATAAAGCAGTAATGGAATCTTTTGTTTCCATATTGCAACGGCGGGAATTAGTTTATTTAAATTCAGTCGGCAACAAAAGAGCAAGGCCGGAGAGTTGTGGGGCTGCCTATTTGTGTAGGCGAAAAAACGTCGGCTTGAGGATATGTGTGATACAAGTTACAATACGAAAAAGAAGTAACTACAGAAGAGAATTTGCAAAGAGGACCAAAATAACAAACTTTGTGTTAACTGGATTAGGGTTTGTTTAAATAAATAAGTAACTATGCTATAAAAAGGTCTACAACCGACCAATGAGAATGTACTGCTGGAATAGACTGATACGAACTTTTTATATAACAAGACTTGTTGAATTGGTAGGTAACTATATAAATATTAAGAAGTAAGATTGAAGCCTTTGGAGTGTGGTGAATTATAAAGATTGAATGAAAAATAAAGAGTACAAATTCTAAAAGAAATAAACGAGAATGACTGGCTTTCTAAAATATGTCTATATCAGTGGCGAAGGCTCCATACTAAGCGATTATTTAAAGCTTTCCTTCTATTTTCAAGTATTTAATTTAAATACATAAATATCTATATTGTAGGTTATAATAAAAATATTGATTGTCATCTATCGTCGTTATTTATAAGTAGAGCGTTTAATTTAGTTAAGTTTCGAATCAAAAATAAATGACGGAACGTCACAACGTGAGTGCTATTTTTAGAATTATTTCAACGATAATCCAAGCCGAATTTTCTACCACAATTCAGTCGCCAACTTCATGCATGTCTGCGTTTTTGTTCCCGACTCAGAAGCGTAAACAGACAAGCTTATACTCTATGTTGATTTGTTTATTGTCTATGCGTATCTTTAAAAGCAAATAATAAATGGTAAGGATGATTAAAAAAAAATAATAACTATTGTGTTCGATCACATATAATTTATAAATTTTTATTAAAAATAAATATTGTATTAATTCGCGATTATTATTTAGGTTACTTCAGTCATAGACAAACATAACATGCTATTCACAGTTCATGTAATTTTGACATTTCAAAGCGGTGATAAAGGTTTATTTTATAATACAAAATTCAATGTGTTACTGTGTTTTGAATGTGGATAAATTATCTCATATTGTACCGAAATTATTCGCCAGTGCTTTAAATATATCAGTATTTATTAAATTGTATAGTGTCCCGATAGAAAATGTGCGAACAATTGCATTTAAAAATTATCAAAGCTTGACCTTCCAAGGGTTCATTTAGATTTGAATACAGCAAAAAAACTTATATTAGATATTTTCACAACAATTTATATGATAAATATTTGTTTTTAACTGGCAGTTATACATTAAACAAACTTTTTTGTTGGCGATGCGTATTTTTTGGTAAAGAAAAGTATGCGTGGAATTCTACTGCCATAAGTGATTTAAATAATTTGACAAATTCAGCGGTGAAACCTATGACCAGTGTGTCGTTGTCATTAGTGTGCACCTATTCAGCAGTAGTAATATCGTAAGTATTATCTTCTTATTTCCCGTAAGTTACCTGACAAGTGTGCTCTTTTTCTCTGATCTCCACAGCTTACCTCTTTCCAAAAGTCACCCTTCGCCACTGATCTATATCTATAGAGTTCTTTGGCTACATACTGGTTAGTTAGAAAGTTAGAAAGGAAAATAATAATTTGGAAAGGCCAATCATCAGCTAAGATATGATATTGTTTCGAGACTAATAATTGAATTATAAAATAATCGATTTTTGTATTTGAGCGTTATATTAATATGCTGTTTGGCGGTTAATTGAGAATTATTCTAGTTTACCCTAGTAATACATTCTAAAATATTCAGCAGCAAATTAAAAATATCCATGAAATTTTAATTCTTTATCGGCGAAAAATATGCATAGAACAGAGGTTCCCGACCTAGTTATGGTATTTCAGGGGGTGTGAAAAAGTGGGTGTCAGAATCATTAATTTGGTAGATATCTTTCCGTTAGAGACCTAAAAACTTCATAAGAATGGACAATGAACACGTCATATTTCTTACGTTTTCCGTAAATGTTACACGACGAAGACCTGAAGGAAGGGTTTATTGATTTTGATCAAATCAAGTGATTTAAGTCTTTAGATGTCCCTCATTCAATTTGCTGACATTGTGTGAACATCTGGTAAATCCTAATTCAGTTCTCTTTTAATACTAATTCTAAGAATCGCTTAAATTCACAGATATATATGGGGATCCCAATCAGCAAGATAGTTTCAGATTTTGACAAAACCATAAATGAGAAGCAGAAACAAGAGTCATTGAATTTTATAATCACAGATGGGACTTTTTAACTGTTTTAATTTTAAATTTGCATTTAATGCACATATACTAATGTTAGTGTTGTTCAATATATGGATAGAAAAAATAAAATTTGTTAGATTTATCATTGAATGTATCATTTTTGAGTATACATGAAGCCAATATCTCATGTGGCCGCTCGGCGTAGAACATTATAATAATATGGAACTGTAAGATTAAAACAACTTATATTAGAATTAAAAATCTGAAAATAATATATTTAAAGATTTCCAGGAAAATATTTGCTCTTTGAATGAATTAATACGATTATTGGTATACCTAAATAAAGTATAAAATAAAGATACACCTATCTATTGGAAATATGTCATCGACATAGTTGAAAGCAATATTTTGTGCTTCTGGAATCACTATCGAATAAGTATGACACAAGGTTTAACAATTTTGAATTAATAAAAAAAATTACAACTCTTAGAAATTATTCATAGAGGATAATATCAGATGGATCCAATCATCAGTGAAGTTTGGTTAAAAAAAAAGTTCACGGACTGCAAATTTGGCGCACCAGGACGCTTAACATTCTTATTACTTAACTGATATGCTGCCACATACGTAAAACAACAATACGCAGTAAAGATTTTAAATAAATAATATTGCAAATAATTACATTATCTCGAAAAATAAATGGAAGAATTAACAAAAAAAATGTTTTTTTTTTACAAAAAATGTTATCTGGGGACTACCTGCATGGAGTACACGACCGACCTATGTATTCAAGTTTTTGGGTATAAGGAATGTATGCGAAAATAAATCATTAAAACCAAACAGAAAAAAAATGATAATAAAGGTTGAAAATTTTAACTACCTAGGTACCTACCTACATATCTATTTATATTATAGAGTATAAAATAAATCTATACATTGAAAAAAAAATGAATGATTCTTTTATATTTTAAGTAATTTGAGATGAAAAAATCATTAATATTTGTGTAATGACTTACAATGAAAAATATGGGTATTAGTTGTTGTCAATTGAAAAAAGATACCCATAGGGAATTTTGTACTGTTGTTTTTTTCATTTTCTTTATTGCGGTAATATACGTGAGTCTAAGATGTTTTTTTATTGAAAATAAATTTGGGCAGACTTTACAAAAAAAAAAAACAACTTTTGTGGTCGAATAAAGTAAATTTAATTATTTTGCGGAGTAATATTATTGAATGTACAATAATATTATTGGCTTTATTTGTGTCTGTAAAAATCCCAGTAGGTACCTAGTTCAGATATTCATGAGAATTACAAAATATTATTTAGGTTATTCCATTATTATATATGGAAAGTACCTATGAAAATATGGAAAGTAAAATCTATTTTGATATTTTATCACAGTTTTTACTCAATGGAATATATTTAATATCAGGACTCGAAATCGTTTTTCACATAAAAATTTTATTGTACGAGAAATGAGAAATGTATTTTTTTCAAAATCATATAATTTTATTATGCTTAAAGGTAAATGTGAGCAAGGTCAGCTTTTATTGCCATTTTAGTAAAGAAGTGGACTCAAAATAATATATAACATTACAACTAAATGCGGAATCAAATTCAATGCTAATTAATTAACTAACATAAAAGTTCCTATTTATTTGAACATTTGAATTAGAGTGAATGAGCAA
Organism: Rhyacophila brunnea; assembly: GCF_057557595.1. Taxonomy (NCBI): domain Eukaryota; kingdom Metazoa; phylum Arthropoda; class Insecta; order Trichoptera; family Rhyacophilidae; genus Rhyacophila; species Rhyacophila brunnea. Next base: position 38,668,477 of record NW_028232837.1, on the reverse strand, counting down.
TTTAATCGCATTAAAACTTCCCTACGTATTTTCACAAAAGAATTTCGCCTGCGGCACTATACTTTATGTTATATTATTTTTATTAAATAGGCATATGTATATATATATAAATAAATAAATGTGGGGATTATTAAGCCACGTATTAATTAATAGTACCTTTCCTAATCACGACATTTCATGATGCTTTCTATCACATGGTTAATTTATTTGATAGTACCATAAATATTAATATATTTCCAGTTAATTTGTATACATTAGTATACAAATTAACTACAGTAGATACATGTGTTTGTATTAAACTGCATCACTTATGTCGCATTGACCAAAAGCTGTCATGTAGTAATATTACTGAATAAAATATATCACTTTAACCCGAAACAGCTACCAATTAAAACAAGTTTATATTATTATTATTATAATGTAGTAATGTCTACTGAAAAGTGTCAGTATTTGCCAATTTCCATAAACCGTTTTGATGGTTTCTCATTGGCGAAGGTGCTGTTACGTGTAAGTTGTACGTACGCAGTTCATCGTGGGACACTTATTCGTGCGCCGTAGTACGTGAAACATGAATTCGTATAACATTTTATCAAATGACGAGTTCTTCGTTGAACATTTCACCGTGGAATACATTTGTACGCATCTTACAAATTGCGGCGATAGTTACAGCAAATAGTACTGTTCCAATTAGATTAACCCTAACCTAGCCTAACCTACTAAAGACATCTCATAAAATTCGCCACATGTTGTAGCATACGTACAAATATACTCCACGGTGAAATGTTCAACGAAGAACTCGTCATTTGATTAAATGTTACACGAACTCATGTTTCACGTACTGCGGCGCACGAATAAATGACCTGCGGTGAACTGTTTACGTACAAATTTCCGGATAAGCAAGGTAACACAACCTCACCTGATTTTTAGCAGCTACTCTTGAAAATGTGCTCACACAATATTTAGGTATAAACATAAAAATATTTGCATTGATGGTGAATATTCTTTTAATTTACATACACTTTTCGGATAATATTGTCATCTTCGACCCAAAGGTAATTTTAATCAATGGTGTCCAGCTCAGACAGCATTCGTCTTTAAATATTGGTATGCATGACAAAGATGTCTGCCGATCAAAGTTGTCGAGAAGTGCATTCGGTCATTCGGTCATTCGAACACAATTTTCAATAGAGACAATTGCCTGTGCACTGTGCCTCAAACACAGGGTGTCAAGCCATTGTACGTTTTTAGTAATCACGTATCCAGAGGAATCTTTGTATTTTAGTAGGTAGGTTAGTTAAGAGGGGCAAAATGTGGTATACAGGCGTAAGTTAGGAATTAGTAGGATGTTAAGAAAGTCAGAAAATGATCAAATGAATAAGGTTGTCAACGAAGGTAATATGTGATGTCATTAAGTATGCCAAAACCCTTAAAATAAATGGGACAGTGAAATATTTTATCGACAGGATGGATCTTGAACTAATGTGAATGGACAAAAACAATGAATCCTGTGGTACTTGAGGGATATAAGATGACTATACGGCCACCCCAAAATATGCTGAAGGTTCGCGGAATTACGTGGCAGCATAGATCTGGGAACCGGGAAGAGCAGTGATAGCTTGAGAAAGCCTTCATCCATCAGTGAATTAAAACACGCCGATGATGATGCTAATGATTGTCGAATATATTTCTGCCAAGCAAATGCTGCTAGGTACTTATCTCTTAAGTAATTAATTTTCAGATAATTTAAAATTAAAGGATAAAGCCTTTAGTTAAAGCTTTTAATGTGAATAGGAAAGGGACAATATTTTACGAAATGTGATAAATTAAAGTACTTACGTTTTCAAAATAAATGCTGAATTTTAGAGATTCAACGAATTTCGTAGTAGGTAAATAAATTCTCTGTTGCCTATTAATCTTCAAAAATATGTAAGGGAAGTTGAATTTTGTTCGGTTACAATAGTTTTTTGATTGTACGAGAGTGGCATAGAATATGGAAATATGTTCGCAGCGTTTTCCCAAAAAGGAGACTGGATAACGATAAACACGCCGCAACTCGCGAATTTGCATTGTTAATTGGGAACACACACCACCCACTCCACCCACACCACCCACACCACACACATCCCATACACATCCCATACACATGCCTGCGTCGCTTAGGGATACGAATTATTACAACAGTACCTAGATATATACTTGCGATTCTTTCACTCAAATAAAATATTATATTGTATAGGAAAATATAGCACAATATCATAAAATAATGTCATTATACTATGTATGTAATTTATAGCGTCGAAAGCTTTTAAGTATGTAGTATATTATATAAAATATTTTGTGAATAATACTGAATATTTTGTAAAAATAATTTCGGTATAAATTATTATTATGCTGTACATTTCCAGATATAATCAATAAAGTACCATATTGTATCAATATTATTCAGGTATCTGCCAAATTAATTAGATTAAGTAGATAATATATTGCACCCACGGTGGCCGCATAACGCCGTGGGTCCCAAGCTCAAATCCTGGGTCTGTCAAGTACACATATTGTTTTTCAATTTGTGTGTGAGTCAGGGTATGGACCTAATAGGTTGAGCAAGTGGCTGACATCCATTTCTCGTAAAAAACAAAATCTGTTAACACAAACCTCCACTCTGTGGAGGCCCATATGATCCTATTAGGATCGGACATGGTCGGATAGATAATATATTATGTTTTTCTTTCGTGTTCATGCAAGAGATGCGCTAAAACTTTTCTTGTCCACGTCTCGACTCCTATTGTATCATTGGCTAACATGTCATCGAGGATAATGCTGGACGCAGGAAGCAAATAGACCATCCCCAGTAGTATACCAATTTCTTCCTATTATCCTTGCGCCTACTTACTCCAGTATGAATGCAGTCGATTGTTATTTAAACTGAATAATCTAGCAATAGCCCACGTGAAAACTTTTGGGAATTTTGTTGAATCTCAACTCTTGCGTAAGTGCGCTATTCTCATTCTTAAAGCTCTTCGTGGATTTCAGTCATTGTAAATGTCCATGAAGCTTTTCATGGGTCTTTTCCGTTACAAATTATTTTATGATCAATTAGTTTTTCCACCAAAAACGTTAATTTTAGCCAGAAGAAGCAGTGACAAAGTGCATCAGTGCACGAAGAGTAAAATTGTGTGGATATTTTTGAAAAGCATACAGCCAAGGCTTTGAATGCCATTGCGATAACTTAACAACATATTTATTATTTGTTTTTCCATTTATATAATATTTATATAATGTTACGTTACATGTTTAAAGAGCAAGCATTTATTCGATATGTTTGTGGAGTGGTACCCAATTAGTATTTAAGTTCCTAAGGAAACGTCTTCCTTGATATCTGAAAACAGTTACTGTTTACAGTCAAAATATGTAACTGAAACTGTAATTTTCCAAATTTTACAGTTTATTTATAGTTTTGTTATTTTTTTTATTAAAAAAATTATAAAAACTGATAAAAACTTGTGATGAAAATGAAAAAAATGCATTACATTTAAACCATGTATAGGTGCTAAAAATATCTCAACACATAAAGTTACAATAGAGTAATGAAAATTTTATTTAAAAAAAATAAAAAAATGGTTAATATTTTGATTCATGTCAATTTCCACAAATGTGCTGAATTATGGTTGGTTAAATCCCAACAATGTGTGATGTGTTTTTAAAATCAGGAATTTAATAAATTATTAGAATATATTGAATGAACTGCATAATGACTACCAATTTCGTTAAAACGATGGATAATCAATACGATGATAAAACGATGTAACATCAATAAAAAAAATACTAATAGGACCACCGAGGTATTTTGTAAAGTATTTTTTTTTGTAAAAATAGTTTAAAAATACTTGCAATAATCATAATACAAGAAAATATGCAAGACATCCAAAGATAGGGTGTGTGCACATAATTCTTTTTATGAAGGTGTATTTCGTGTCTCGGTACCAAGTGAAAGGTGGCTGTAGTCGTTTGAGGAGGTTGAGCACTTAAAAAATAAAAGATAACAAAGCAGAGGCAATAAAGTCGCGTTAGAGGACACCACCTGTCAAAAGTGGGACAAAGCTGTTGGATATTTGTTCCCACTGTCATCCGCAGGATTCCTATATAACATTTTTATTTTCTCACGCCGCGGTACCTCTCCCGGTTCGCCACTGGCGGATACAGGCATTTTTAGAAACCACTACCGGATACTGATTTTCAGGCACATATAAAAAAATGTTTTCTATTGTTAGTATCGCAGGCAAATTATGTACTTATTCAAATTATCATTAATTAATTGCACATTTTTCAAGAATTCAAGGAAAATATTCCTAACATATTATATTGGACATATTTTTCTAGACATTTCATTGCAGAAAAATATGTGCATACATTTTTACTGTCCAGTCATAATTTTTTGCTAATACTTCGACGCCGTTAGTAATAAACTTTAGGAAAAAAAGCTATCTTTTGTTAAGCTTTAACATATTGTGCATTTTTTTTTTGGGTAAACTGTAGAGACAATTATTGCAATTTTTTGTATAGGTGTGTTTATACCAGACACCTGTGTTTGTAACAGACATATTATGAATAAAATAACATATGATTACTTTGGAAGATATACCTACTCGGTGAATTTTACCTCAGTATTTAAAACAATATATAGGTATTTTTAACTTCGAAATTATATTACTAAAACATTGATTATTGTATAATTCTGGGAGTGTATTATCATATAGCTATAATCGCGTGAGCCCTTCTCATTCTCTTCTTTCAGTTGTCATGCAATGGTGTTGGATGCTAATCTGGAGCAATTTTTTTCACCTATTTAATTTTATATAAGCACTTGTAAAAAGTATGCTGATACTATAAAAAGAAAGTTTTGCAATAAATATAGTTCAAAAATCTTGGCATTAAAATAATGAAAAAAATATCAATAACTCTAAATCTATCACATAAAAAATAAGATTTAACAAACCATATCATATTTGACGACAGTAGATTTGTTCACCGCGGAGGAATTTGGATGAATATTGCATGGCCTTTAGTAAAAGAAATCCCAAATGAAGTCGAGTACTCAAATGGGACCAATCAAAAGATAGTCGAAGACGGAGTGAAATGTTATCATTATATTATTTTATGTTCTAAAAATTCCAAAAAAAATACATTACAATAATTACTTACAACACTAACAAGCACCATAATACGGGTTACAATACAACGTAGTAAAGTGATCAATGATCTATTATTGTGTTGGAAATATCATGGTAACCATTATCTTTTTTAATTACGAAGGAAGTTTCTTGTGAATCCGTTCAAATTTGCAATTAATCGTGACTATCTACGCTAATCCGGATGTTATATACATAATTTGAGGGGCTTAGTATCATCTCTCAGAATCTCCATCAATGTTATTTTTCGTCAAACATTCAAGATATCTTCAATTTAAACTTGGAGATTCTTAGTTTTGATGTGAGTCTATGGAGATTATTAGTTTAGAAAATACGCCATAAAGATATTATGAGTTATATTTTATTTATTATATTATAAATATAATTATAAATAATTATATTTTATTAATTATATTAATTAATTAAAACTTGAATAAACTGGGGAACAGATGTTTACACTTTGATAGATAAACAAATATTGTCGACCATGACAGTTTAATGCTGCCTTCTCATTGGCTGGAATGGAGATTTTTAGTTTTGAAAATCATAGGGCACTGGAGAATATAAGTTTTGAAAATAAACACAGATTTCACATTCATTTTGTATTGGAGATTGTCAGCTTGGAAAAATAATTTATACTTTGAATGGTAGGTATGAGCACGGAGAACAATGCTGCATTCCCAACTCATTTTTGGTATATGCTGGAGATTATGAGTTTTGATACCAACGCCCTCATTTGTAACCCTACGTTATAAGGAAAAGAAACAGATAATGTTTACAATTGGTTATGTTAAATAAAATATGTATGAATACTTGTAAGTAGGTATACTATTATACTATACTATTTCATGATATAATAAGTAACTATTTCGAGGCTCTGAGACGCACAAATATGGGCCGCGTGTGACAATGCGCCACTGCTTTCCGCGAAAGAAGTTTATTTAGAAGTGTACCAAGAACCGTAAATTTGTACGGGGATACTTGAGCCCGCATTCATGAAGAAGAATTATAGCAAAAAAATGTAATGAAACAACGAAAAGAGAAAAAAACACGGAAATATTTCAAACAAACGAAATGCTTCACAGGCGGCAGAGCTTAGTAATAATTTTCAACCAGACTCTTTGACCTTTGATATCAAGAAAAGGATTACGTACAGCAAATTGTTTTTCTTCTTCTTGTTTTCGGTTGTTCAAGTACATTAAAAAAAATACAACAAACGATTTTATATGGCAATTTTATTTTACACAAATTAATAACGACTCTTTTCCCCGCATATTGTACTATTTACCAAGAAACCTGATGTAAAAAATATCATTTAAAACATTTGAAAATCAGACGATTGTCGAACTGAAAAGAAATTAAAATAAGTACGTGGAAAAAAATATTCTCTATATAAAATAGATAGAGCATAAAAATATAACATAGAAGGCTGAGAAATATTCCGAGACACATAGTCAGTGTTACACATATCACATGTCAGGTTGATATTTTTTATGAATTATTAATACTTATTGTTAGACACATTAACTTTACTATTACACAATTTTTACTCATATCGGAAACATATCATTGACATTACAAATAAATAAATTACAAATGTAGTTTAAACTGATCTGAAGACACATACTAATACTTATCTCATTCAATTATTAATGTACACATTATTACATAATATAAATATAGATATAAAATAATTACAAGATAAAAAGAACTTTTTATATACAACGTTTTTAAATTTTTTGTTGAATTATTATGCTCAATATGCTCAAAACTTCTACTTGATTTGAAGTACTTACATAAAAAAACAAACAAATATAGAATACTGAAATGTCATTTTGATTTCCATAGTAATGCACGTATATATTAATAATTTAGTTGTTAGGACCACCCACTTAACAACCAATAATAGTGGATTGGTTTACGGATTTCTTCCGAAATAAGTTTTCATGCAAAACAGAATTAACTGAAAATGAATTCAATTCTACTTAAAGATGGCTAAAAGTATTAAATAATGCATTGGCATCGTGTTCTGGTATATTCTAAAAGTTTCAAATGTCTAGTTAGTCGAAAAGTTAGTTAAAAATTGATTGCAAGATTTGTACTGGACAAACAACCACCGGATAAATAAGAATACGACCTAATAAAAACGTTGTAAAATACCGAATACATTAAACCAGCAGTATTTACATGAAAAATCACAAAAAAACAATGCGATCTTTCAGAATACATTTTTTGTGTCTTCCAATTCAATTGTCAAAATTTTATGTAATTAAACAATATCAAACATTTTCATATTGAAAATACATTATTTTGAAAAACCTCTGAAACGGAGACTGAAAAAAGGATTCGAATTTACATCATTCTTTTACCGGGCGTGTGACTTCTCTTGTTTGCGAAGGTATTGATCTACCTATAACTCATGCCAATTAATTCTAATAACTACGAGTACGATACTGTTCAAAGTCCGCCAAGAAAACGCAATCAGCTTTGTAATTAAATCAAAGTAACTCAATATGGGTTCTAATTCCACTCTTTCCAATTTTTTAAAGATTTTTTTCAAATAAGTACACACGTTACAGAAACTTACTTATTATTAATTTAACAAAAGTTTATTGTGCCTACGATGCGAGAATTAAGATTTAATTTTTAAATAGATGTGATAAGAATATTTTGTATGTAATTAAATCATTACATTTAATGAATTAATTTTTGCGATCATCATGATACCTATCTAAAAAAAAAAAATGTAGAACATCCCCTTATTTTCAGTGCTTTATGAATAAACAGTGGGTGTCTATAAATCTGGAAATATGTAATGAATGGTAAGACCCGTGTCGCGAATAACAATGAAATTTGAAGTGTTCAAGTTTTATGTTGTTTTGAATTTAAAATACATTTTCACTAAGGACTCTTTGTAGTAGTATTAGTAATTAAAAATCAAATGTCAACAGAGTCATTTATTATCTGTTTATTTCCTGTTATTTTACTTGAAATAGTTCCTTTACTATTTGCCCCCAAAACTTATCAAAAATGACACTAGTGATTTATTTACGGGCATGTAACCACGGTGCGGAGGTCAATGGAATATTTTTATTATAATAATTCCGTGGCTACTAATATTTAACACAAAAAAGTGACAATAGAAAAAAATAATCCTTTACAAAATTTACAATACTTACCAATTATTTATAAAACCTTATCACGCTCTAGTATTAGACAAGGTTGCGCTTTTCAATGTGACACCTGCAGTATATAGATCGCTTTTGAACCATCGCTGCGGGATGAAGAAGGGTCGTTGACGGAACACATGTTGATATGCCACAATGTCATCCTTACCCCGAAAATTGAACATTTGGAGAAGACTCAAACTATGTGGGTCTTCACCTGAATAGAGCGAAGAAAAAAGCATTGCATTGACACTGATACTGCTTTGAGGAGTTTTGGTTAGCATGTCGAGCTGGTTAACATACATTTAAATACTTTGGTGCCATTCTTGCCAACCATGGTAGTTTCTCATGTGAACATGGAAACAACATTACTTACAGTCTCATACAGGTCAACTAGCGCCATCTAAGATACAAAGCCTGAGCATATATTTTTGCACAAGCATATTTTTCAAACGAGTGGTCCTACTGTTCGGGTATCAAAATCAGATCCCAGATTGCTTGACATATTGATTTGCAATACCACATAATTATAATCTCTTTCTCGTTTCTAATTTCGAAAATTAAATTGTAATACTTAGCTTTCACAAATTTATTTTAACAACGTGCTTTATTTAGGCTGAATTGATGGCGTAAACAGCATTATTTTTATAACTTTGACGTCTTCGTCTAAAATAATATTTATTGCTAATTCTGATAATAACTCAAAATATGGTATATTTAACTCATTTAAATATTTTTTGAATGTTTGTTTGACAATTAAATCTGCGTGACAAGGTTTATCATTTTGTAAAGCAACACGATAAAATAATATTATTTTTTGTAACAAAGTAGTAACTTAAAAATATATACCGTCGAATGGGGTGGATAGAGACACTTTTTTCCCTTGACGATAATGTATCTGCATACTTATTCCAAATTATATCAACACGATTAGCTTAAAACTTGTTTTTATAGTCCTTCTACATGTTTATGGACATATTTTTCAAATATCCTTTAAGGTTATTAAAGAACAGCCAATTTTGTTCGATGTCTCTATTTAACTTGAATTGGGTTGAATAGAGACGAGAGGGGGGTGAATAGAGACTTGGAAGGTGAATAGAGACTTGGAAGGTGAATAGAGACAAAATGTATAGGGAGGTAGGTAGATGTAGGTCATTTATAAACATTCATACATTTGAGATTATTAAATCGAATTATAATGTTACAAGTGCAATTTTATAAAACATAATATTTATCAATATATAAAATATATAAGCATTTGGTTTCCTTACACTAACTTTACATACATTTATGGAATTTATAAAATCAAAATATTTATTTTACAATTATTGCACTAGGTTTCTTTTTGAAAGATAATTATCAATCAATTATGAAAATATTATAAAATAGGTAGGTATCTAGTTACATAAAATTAATATTGTGAGTTTATTAGGTAGATGAGTAGGTAACTGAAAATTAAAAATGCTCAAATCTATGGAGTTTAGGTATTAAATGAAATTATTAATTTTACATGTGCACTATTTAAAAAGATATTTATCAATGAATAAAATCATTATTATTTAGTTATTAACATTAATTAGTATTATTGGAAGTTTTCCCAATATAATAGCTTGTACAGCATTCTTCAAAACCTATGGGTTGTGTTTGAGGTGTCTTTTGGTGCTTCGGGGATCTGGTTTAAAACACTTGGCATGTTTATATTGTACAGTGATCTTTCTAAAAAAAGAAAAAGAAGAAATATTATACCAAACATAGTCACTTTTCAAACTATTTAAATTTAAGTTTTCTGTATCATCACTGTCTCTATTCACCCACAGGCTGTCCTTATTCACCCCGTATTGCGTCTCTATTCACCCCTTATGGCGTCTCTATTCACCCCCTTCTCGTCTCTATTCACCCCAAAATATGTGAAAATTTCAAGTTCTGTCAAAAGAGCCCAATAATGCCGAAATTCGATGAAATACTATACAAACTTGTGTTTATAGTATAAAAAACACTTGCAGTAAATGTAAATTATTATGTTAACACAGTTATACTTACGTTTTCTGGAATAATATCAAAGTTTTTGAGCAGTCGAAAAGTAACGATTCACGGACACCGAAGTCTAACGCAGTTGTTTAAATTTTGACAGATTATAGAGTTGCTTTGGTGTTGTCATCCAAAATATGAGATTACCAGCAGTCAAAAAATATTCACATACTCATGATAAATACGTAGGATACTTATTAAAGTTGTGTTGAAATTCATACCATGTTTTTGTCTCTTTTCACCCCACAGTCTCTATTCACCCCAAACGACGGTATATATCCTGTTTATCATACTATTAATAATTGATAACGTACTTGATAGGTCACCCATAGACAGCAGTGGGAGGGGTATGAAAGGTAGGACCACTCGTTGTCGCCAAGTTTCCGAATGCTTCTGCTTGTACTTAAGTCGGCTTTGGGTCAACGCCAGTGACGTCCGTAGACAAAATGCCGCCCCTAGGCAGCGTCAAATGCCCCCCCATTTTTTATACAGTATTTTTTATCATCCTTTCATGACTTCAATATCTAAGAAATGTGTTGTATGGATACATTACTAACAAATTATATACCACTAAATCTAATTTAAATGCCATCTCTAATTCAATAGAAAATATTGTGAAACCACGGTTTCAGATACGTTAAAAATATACCTGACAACTTTCAAAACTCGCGAGTGACAGGCAAAAATATTTGATAAATTAATCACTTAGGTAACTATGTAGGTACATACTTATAATTTGCAAATCTGTACGTGTCGTTGTTGGTCATCAAGGATGTGACGTCCAAGGACAACGGAAGTAAACTAGACATCGCGAGCCCAACAAAAAAATACAGTCCTATTAAACCTTTTATGTTAATTAACACATTTTGTTTCCAACCATTGGGCTGATTTTTTTAATGGAAAGATATTTTCGTTATTAAGTACTAAGATTAGGTACCTATTTCTATATCTATATACCTAATGATTCCTCTCGGTTTGCCGTCCTTTGAGTAACTGCCGCCCCCAAGCGACGCGCAATCTGCCTACCCCCACGAGACGTCACTGGTCAACGCTATATTATTTGAGAGCCAAATGTCATTTATTTAAAACAGGCATGGATCTGGCATTTATTACCATGAGTCTTAATTTCAGCGTTACAAATCAATATCTCCACCGAATCTTTAGAGTACGCTAGTATGACCGCATTATGAACGTTCGAGATCATATTGGTGATGGATCTGAGCATGAAAAAGAATTTCACACGACTAGGGCATAGTATCTTTCGGATCCATAATAACATTGAAGTTTTCTAACATAATTTGTTCAATTATGATATAAACTGAGAATTGGCTTTTCGGTAGTGAAATGGTAGATACTCGATAGTAATTTAATTAATTATCTCGTAAGATAATATTATTCATATTATTTGATAAAGATAATTAGACTGTAATCAAATAATGTCGAAAAAATTAAAATACTACTTTGACAACGTTTTTAATAGAGATGGATATCTATCCTCCTGTTATAAAAATTAGAATTGATACCTTTTAATTTCATATCCGTTTTAATTAACTTCATCGAATAAAATCTGAAATTATAAATTAATTCTCGGAGGTAAGTTAATTACTAGTTGGTAGAATTTTCATTAAAAATATAAAAGGTTGCGATAGCTGCTGATAAAATGAAATCGAGAGAATTCGTTCGCAAAAATACTTGTACAAGATAATCATAACAAGATGTGAACGAAGCGAAAGTTAAGTAGAAAACGATAAATAATACGTAATGAATCGTGTCTAATAAATCAAAGAAAATGTTCGTTATCAAATCTGCTTGTTTACCTGCTACCCTGATATAATATAGATGCCTACAAACACACACACACATATACATACAGCTACGAGACAGTAGCGCATCCCGAGGGGAGATCAATATAATGCGTAAACCTTTTAAAATGCGAAATGTACACATAAATACAATTTCTAATTTTTAGCAAGTAATTCGCGAATGTTATATGGCAAAAAAATATGTTAAAAAATAAATAAAAAGCAAAGAACTAGGGACTAGAGATGAGTTTGAAATACTGTCACCAGTTTGTGTACTCAAGTCTCGGATGAAACTACCCATACTCAGCATGTGTGGCCCAATAAACTTGTTCCAAAAAACTTGTGATGATATCATCGCGAATCGCTCGCCAGTTAAAATATAGGTCATAAATTTTGTGTCGCAGCGGATTCCCTCATGGTGACTGGTGAGATGACGCACAGGCTTGTTATGAATGGTATGAGTATGACCGCTCAAAACATATTGTTTTAAAAAACAATCATTGTTATTCATTCTATGAACAAGAATATTATAGTTATAACCTAACAGAAAAACAACTCAAAAATTTAAAATGTGTTTAAAATTTTATAATAAATAGGACATTTCGAAAAGCTGACCTCAGAGTATTTTTAGTGATTCTATTGAAACCGATATTTCAAATACTAATATGGAGTGGGTTTAAGTTCCAGTTGAGTATGGGACTTGTGTATGACTTGCGTATGTCACATACGCACGTCAAATAGTCTATATAGTATTCCAAATACTAGTAAGTTTTTTGGAACAAGTTTATATACTAAGTATTTTTTATACTGGTAGTAAGTATACTATTAGCATTGATATACTACTGGATGAATCATATGCTTCTTAAAATGACGCCCGATTTTCAGCGACTCGGCCTTTGTTAAAACTTACTGAGTAAGCCCGACCTAGCTTGCATCTTACTCTAACTAATAGTCAGCGCATGACGACTTGCTCTGTCTGTTTTGCGTTGCAGCCACCCTTAGGTTCACTATTCCAAGAACGCAAATTTAGTTTTACAGCCAGGGCAATACGGGTGAAATTCGGGAATCCATGTTAACGGTCATAACGCATTATACCTACAAGGAAATATTATAAGACGATATTCGTAATATCTTTTGTGGTACATTTTTAAAATGACACTTGTATGGGAACTGCTCATCTAGTAGTATATCAATGACTATTAGTCTTCAAAATCGACCAGTTTTCCCACCTATACTAGGGACCGATAATAATTATCATATTTAAGTATGAAATGCACTATGTGTAAATTTTCCTCTAACAACAAGTTTAGTATGAAACGGTTTGACAACAAAAAAAATTAAAAATCAACATAAACAATATGATATCGTTATTGATAATAATAATAATAGAGTAACTTTAACTCATTATAATATCATTGTCGACTAAATGTGATAGTCTTTTCCACACCCACATACATATGCTTGCTTGGAGTCATTGTTTCTTTTAATTAACAAATAACAATAGATTTTTAGTATTAATAACATAACAATGATGGCGTACTGCCACTGTTTGTAGCTACACAAATCATTTATCACCCTGACAGTAGAATCTGTAGCAAGTTTAGTGAGTGCGCTACGCTGACCCCCGAAATGGCGGACGCCAGGCAATCATTATTTTATTTTAATTAATTAACAAATTTAATTCAAAGCCATTTCTTTGACGCACTTTGTTACTTTAACGTTGACTAGTACAATAAAAAAATATATAATTAAAATGTCATTTGAATTGTATGAATAATTAATTACCTATTTTGAATGGTTCACCTAGAAAGCCGGCTTTTTGTTTCACTTGGAACAATCTTAATAAAACTCTATAGGTACTGCGTTAAGTAACAAACACATTTCATTCAACGTAACAAGACCAAATTGGAATTTTAATTAAAATACTTCCAAAATACTCATTTTAATTAGAAAAAAGACTGGATTCAAATTATTATTTTATTATAGTGTATGGTTTGCGTAAAATTGAAAAAAATGCTTTCCTGAATATCAAAAACTGATTAATTCTCTACTAGTACTAGTACACACACATATTCACGTAATGAAAAAAGATGTTGATTCGATTTTAATATATATTTTTTTTCATTATTATAATTTATTCACATAATATATAGACAATGGTTGGATCTAGCCGCGTGCCCCTCTATTCGCACCTTACCCCTATCTGCAAGAGTTGACCACTTTACCTATACGAAATGATTTGTTGGAAGTATGTTACTTTGAAAAAGTTTTAATTTGATTTCGGAAACTTTTAAGAAATCAAATGAAACCAGTAAATTTATAACAGGAATGTTCTTTATAAGCACCCTAAGTTTTATGAATATTGGCCACGCGGCATAAGCGTTGAACTATAAAGCCGTGGCTCCCAGGTTCGAATCCTGGGTCTGGCAAGTAGACATATTGTTTTTCAATTTGTGTGTGTCAGGGTATGGACCTAATAGGTTGAGCAAGTGGCTGACATCCATTTCTCGTAAAAAACAAAATCTTTCAATACAAACCTCCACTCTGTGGAGGCCCATATGATCCTACCAGGATCGGACATGGTCGAAAAACAAAACATATTTTATGTAAAAATAGTCAAAACGCTGAGAAAAAATAAAAATAAAGCTATATACGTACAGACGTTACCTACCTACCTACCTAAGTAGGTATATGTACATATAAATAAAAATATGAATAACTGTTGATTTTGATTCTAGACGGAATTTCATAAATAATTCGACGATTTTTTCCAATACCACCTAAAAAAACCTCGACTTTCCTTTTGATCAGAATTTGTGAAATTCGTAGATGAAAAAAAATCTCTACTTTGAATTAGACGGAAAAGTTATTTTTTATGAAAATTCACAAGTTTGTCAGAATCAAATATTCTTGAAATCTAGTATAGTTGCCAATCTCGAGAATCGAAAAAGAGTGGAGAAATCATATTCTTTTATTTTACCTAGTGACAGCTAACAGTGCTAAAGTGATTTTTGGTTTGTGGAGACCTTGAAATATTTTCTAAAATCACCCGGTGAACCATTTTCGGCTCGACAGGGGTAAAAATATGTTTTATTTATTGAAAATATATTTACTTCTACACTATCAGCTTAGATCAATCCACTGCTGGATTGCTTTAAGTCGATGCCATTCCTCTCAGTCCCGTGCACTGCGTTACTATTTATTACAAGCGCCTCTCCTTCCCGGATATCTTCTACCTCTTGGGTTTCATTGGACGACAAGATTTGTTCAGTACGTCTCTCCTTTGAGCTATATGCCTGCCCAATTCTTTTACAGTTTTTAACTCTATTACCTTACGATGGCCGTGCGGCTTAAGCATCTGCCTATAGTGTTTTGGGCCCCAGGTTCGAATACTGGGTCTGGCAAGTACACATATTTTTTTTCCAATTTGTGTATGAGTCAGAATATGGACCTAATAGGTTGAGCAAGTGGCTGACTTCCATTTCTCATAAAAAAACAACATCTGTTAATATAAACCTTCACTCTGTGGAGGCCCATATTATAATCCTATTAGGATCGGACATGGTCAGAATGAATGAATGAACATCGCGAAATCATTCGCCATACCTACGTATTATATGACGTAGGTATATTAAAAACGTATAAATACTAATGATTATGATACAATATAAAAAAGTATCAATATTTATTCATTTGAAAGCATATTATAATATTTACATATTCTTGAAATTTATTCAAACATGTATCATATATTACATAGACTCAGGTAGTATGTAAGGTAAAATGTTATATAATGTATAGGTAAGTATACAATATATCAGCAATCGCAGTTTGCAAGAGGCTGTATTTAAGGCTTGTTCAGCGAAGCATAAGCCTGCTACTGCTTTGAATCAATACATTAATATCATAACGAGGTATCAGAAATAATTCATTTCGAAGATGAATGCGACAAGCAATCGATCTCGCTGGCGCAAAATATAATATTACATTTTCTATTACTCAGACATTTAATAGGGTTGAAAAGCTCAGACAGTTGGAAAACTTTGCAAATTAATGTTCATTATTCGTTTGCTCCTTATACGAGAGTCTTATAATATATTATATGAAGATTACCACTCCAAAGTTTGTCACTCGGAATTAATAGCATTGAGGAGTCGTAAAAGTAATGTTTGTATTGCAATCCATTACTGTAAACTATAATGTTGTTCTATTCATTGGTGAAATAACTTGTTTTTGCTCTATTACTAATGTATATTTTTTACTAAAAGCATTTAGTATCACAGCAATAACAAACAATATCAATATACATGTCTCCCCGTTTCTAAAAAGCCGTAAGTGAAACATGACTTTTTTTGAATTGCCTGTCTGGCTTTAATATCTCCTCGGCTAACATCACTACATACTATTATAGTTGATGAATTGGGTCACGAGATACCCGAATTTCTATTTTACCATATCGTATATATTTGAATACAATATTGAATCTCAATTAACCCAACACGAATAAATCGTAAATATTGTTAAAATTGGGGAACTACGAGTAACGTTTATTTTTTGTCGAAGAATTTATAATAGTAGAAAAAATATAAGATCTTTGTTATTTATATTTATAATATTATATTCGACCATGTCCGATCCTAATATGATCATAATATTGGCCTCCACAGAGTAGAGGTTTGTATTAACAGATTTTGTTTTTGCGAGAAATGTATGTCAGCCACTTGCTCGACCTATTAGGTCCATACTCTGACTCATACACAAATTGAAAAACAATATGTGTAGGTACTTGCCAGACCCTGGATTCGAACCTGGGACCCACAACTCTTTAGGCCGACGCTTAAGCCGCGCGGCCATCGTGATTGTTTTTTAATATAATATATAAATTCGGTTCACGGAAAAATGACCGCAGTAGGCAACGCAAGCTTCTCTCCAAACCAACCCGCTCCGCACAACACTCGGTCTCAATTGAGTGTATCACGATGCCCTACGTTGGAAATGTCTCAGGAGCAGTTGTCCAAGACTAAGGTCGTCACGCTCTCAAGAGTGTACTTTGACGAATTTTATTCAAGACTAATACTAACAAAAAATAAATGACTAATTATTAAATATATATTATTATATAAAATAAAACTCAAAAAATACTGATAGACGAAACTTCTTCATAGTGTAATAGCCGAGAAAATAGATCAACGAGTGTAACTCATTTAATACGCTACAAACTCAAGCTAAAAAATAAGCTAAAAAAATTTAATGGAGACACTCAAATCCGTAAAAGTTATCAAAACTGCCATCAAAAAATAATATCGTCGGTGAAACATTGTGTTAAATTTACAATTATTGTTTTTTAATGTCAAGTCGTATGCAATATCTTAGCGATGAAGTATTTTTAAGTGTTTTTGAGAATGTTTGAATTTGTCCGTGCGTTTTATTTATCCGCGGTGGTAAATTATCTAAGTACGTGTAAACGCAGCTTTGGAGCGTGCTGACTTGGTATAATATGCATACACATGTACATAGTTGTATAAAATCATAATCATAAAATTATGCTTAAAGTACACATTATATTATGTTAATGGATGTCATATACCCATTAAAAGCCTTCAAGTAAATCCAATCAAACAATTTATATAAGTAATACCTAATTATTCTATAAAATGAAATATTAATCAGGACCGTTTCAATGTAGATACACTGTCTTAAAAATATGGTCTTTATTATGCAGATCTAAATCTAATTTTGTACAAACGCTGCACAAAAAACCACATTCGCTTCTAAGCAAAGTATAATATGTGCCTCCGCAGAGTAGAGGTCATATTAACATACCTTTTCCACAGGGTATGGCTATTAGCCATTCACACGAACGCTGCTTATATCATAATGAAATAACTTTCTCCTTCATAATGACGTATTCTGTATTAATAATACGAGTGTGTAGGTATATTAGTCAGTATTGGTACCTACTTGTAATATGTTTTTTACGATAATTGAGTTTCAGGCTATGCACCCATCTTCAGAACGATTTTAAGATAACGATAACATTAAGATGTCGTTTTGAAGATGAGTTCATAATCGGAAACAGCTGTCAACACAGGTAGCTCAATTATTATAGAATTCATAAAAAACTTTTAAAACCATTATAATAAAGTTCTAAAATGTAAATGCCAGTTAAATTAAGATAATATCAACATGTAAGTTAAATGTGTTGTTATTTAAGACTGAATATACATAAGATTTAAGAAAATAGTATTAATTATTCCATGATGTGTGTTTGATAAAATCCGAGTCTTGGAATTCTGTTGTTATTTGTTGGTTGTATATTCTTGTGGCAACTTGGAATACCAAGTTATCTAATAATATTAGGGAAGTAGGTAATATTAATAGTAGATATATTCAATCAGTGGGTATCAGTATCTCTAAGCTGTATCTGTTTATAGTGTTCGTGTAAAAAGGACGAAGCAAATCGTTTTAAATGTGTTTTTTTAGTATTATTGGTATACTGCGGTTGATTGTAATTAGTATAATATTTTCCCACCAATACGACAATTAATAGTATTAAGGCACCAGACACCCACGATGGACGAGCTGTTGACGTGTTGGCTAATAATGTAGTAGTTCCCAGGTTCGAATTATGGGTCTAGAAAATACACATATTGTTTTTCAGTTTGTATTTGGAGTCAGCATATCGAACTGATAGGCTGAGCAAGTGGATAACATTTTTTTTTATAAAAAAAATCTGTTAATATAAACCTGCACTCTGTGGAGGCCCATACAATTTTCGTAGGAACAGACGTGTTCAAAAAAAAAATTAGGCACCTGCAAACTGCTGATAAAATTTTAAATTGACTGTTTTTCTATATAAATTGATATTAACCATTTGAATAATTCATTTAGTCGTTGCTTTGGCTTAAACACACACTGAAAGAAAATAAGAGGTGAATTTTGAAAAATAAAACTGAGAAAACTGCATTTAATTGTTTTTAAAAAATATTTAAATAAATTTAATTGAATAGTTTATAATTATAGTACTTTATAATTACGAGCTCTAAAAATTATTTGATGAGCCTAACGTAGTAAAGTTTATTGAAACGCAATGCTTGCATAGGGTCGGCGACGTAACATTTATGGATAATACTGACAAAGCACCTCACATTTAATGGTCCAGGGAGGAAAATAGAGCGAGACTTCCGAGCGCTAGGAGTGATCGACCGGAGAAAGAGAGCGGAGGACCAGGCAGAATGGATGCGGTCCTGGTTCACCCCGGGTTTTAATGCCAAAGAAGTTATTAAGGAAGTTAGAGTCAATTTTATTCGGAATATTAAAAAAAAAAGTCTTAATAATATTAAAGAGCGTATTATATTTTATAAAACAGTCTATTATATTATATTTTTTCCTTTGAATTTTTTTTCAGTTGATCTGGAAAGTAATATTAAAAAAAACCTAATGTAAGAAGACAATACTATTTGAATAAAAATAATTATTTTTGTACGCTGGAGTTCATTTAAAGAATGATTGTGGTGGAAGTGCGAGTACCTACGCGGTATTTTAAAGAAATGTGACTCGTATTATTAAAGCCTATTAATGCTGAAAGTTAATAAAAAGAAAAATTTAGAAATACGAAAACTGATACTTACCTACCCTTCTGAGGCTTTCCGCTTCCCCACTGGCTCTGGAGGCTTTCTAAAAGGAAACAGGAAGGATGTTATTGTTTTATTTTATGATTTTATTCAGCATGTTCGTATTTTTTACATTACATTTTTCCATTTCGGGAGTTAAAATTTTAGAATAGGTTCTTTGCCCAGTAGTTTTTATACTTAAATATGAATCGTTAATATGACATAAAAGTTTATACAAATTTTATTTACCTATCCCCTAGAATAGTGTTTTGCAAACTGTGAAACCGCGAAAGTTGTTAAGTGCCAAGGGGTTGAATCTCAGAATAGATAATAAGTAGAATTCCGATAAGCTATATTCAATACGCTACATTTTGATGCAGGGTGTGAGTGTTCTACGAAAATAAAACACGCATTATGCACGTGCAATAGTGTGTATAATACACCAATATTAAATGAGTGTCAATGAATATATCGAGAGCAGTTATTAGTATTCGACGTATGACGTATTCTTGACATTTTTAAAGTTTATCCTGGATTATTCCATACTCGAGATTGGTTACCTGCTACTCCTTACCCGTTAGGTGTTAAAGTTTCCATTATTTCTGAGTTCCCTGGGTTGAATGATTTTGTTTATATACTATTTATTATTTTCACAAGCATTTTTTGAGTTTTCACCTGTATCAAATAATTTTTATTGGTAACTTTTAGAATTTTCCATGTTGCATTTATGTGAAATGGATTTTAATGCATTTGTGACCACCAAAATAAGAAAGAAAAAGAAATTGAATTATTGACGTGGGCCCTTCCTTTTTGTCTAAAGATCACAAAATAATATGGAACTGTACATCAGTGCATATATTTCTTTTATCACTTAAAAAAGCTATTTAATAGTGTTAATTATCATTTAAAAAAATTATAACTTATTATTTAATCTGTTATTAATAATAAATAGCTAATAACAGTTACATGCCCGTAGGTACATGCGGTGTAAAATTGGACAAATATTTTGTAAGGTTGTGAAATGCTACCTTGGGCGTTATTTAATCACAATAGATTAATAATTCTATTAGATTATAATATGTTTTTAATGAAATTACTGAGAATTTTATATACATTATTTATTAAAAGAAAAATTCACTAAGAGAACAAAACTTATAAACGTTATAATTTGAAGTCAGTTTACGTTTACATCAAGTTACGCCAGTAAGTTGATAGTACCTACTAATTTATTTTTGGTGGTATGAAGTCGTCCATAAATGAAACCACATTTTTTTGGTATTTATAGACCCCTCTTTTCCCATCGTCACACTTTCTTACAAAATCTTACCTCCCTGTTTAAATTAAGTCACATTTACCTTTCATTAAAAAGCAAAAAAATGTATAAAATGATTGAATTTCATTATAATGTTAATAATGTTCAGAATTAATCATGACGTATATATTGATGGATTCGTGATATTCCTTTTTAATAAACACTCCCCCCCAATCCTTTTCGTCAAAATCTCCATATTAGGTATATCGATCCTCTGCTTTTTCAGTTGTATTATTGTCCTCTTTGCGAGTATGGTGAGATTCAGATCGAGGAGTATATCATGGGGTTATGTTACATGTATGCCTTCTTTGGAGGAGTTTCAGCCGTACTCTAGGTCACACCGGAAGCTATTGAGAGGATTAATGCTTTGCTGGTTCCACTGTAACCTGTCATCTGACTATATCTATGATATTGTTTTCTTCTTTATCTTTTTGAAGAAAATGTTTAACATATTTATTTTTATACTGTCATCATATTGTAATTATTATAAATAGTAAATAATAAAATGTATAGTTAAATGGAATTATTAATCTAAATGTTGTAAGTTATAGTCGACTAATCCGAAGATAAGTTTATAGCTGACAATGTAAATTACCTAGTTAAAGTAGAATTAACAAAAATAACGCACCCCCGATAAAATAGAGTCATAACTCAAATTTAGATTTTTCAATAGAGCCAAAAAACTAAAAAAAAGGTTAACTTAGTATCAATGTAATAGAATCGCAATGCCATCTAGCGGCTTAATAGTAAAGCTAAAATTATGACTTTGCAGATGGAGATTTTTTTTGTGAATATTTCTGTATACTTAACACAAAATCGTGTTTTTGACTTATGACTCTATTTTATCGGATATGCGATAATGATTAAATAACTATGACAACACTAATATTAATAATAATACATCGAAAAAGTAATACTAGATTACCATGGTTACTGTATTTAACAAAACGCTTTTGTTACTTAAACACAGTATACCCATCAAGCAGTGTTTTATTGCAAACTTTGTAGCTTGTTTGTGTATATTATAATAATAGAACAGAGTATAAACTGCGAAGGCAAAGAGTTGAAATTGCAGGTAAGTGTAACACAATGGTAGTGGGCGCCATAAATTCGAAGGCTGTTGACATAAATACAGTATAAGATGACAACGGAACGGCCGGAGCTTTTCCCTGCAGTACACTATTTCAACAAGTCTCGGGAAGCTCTGAACGTTCAGCATGCAGCGTATACACCTCGCCAGCTAACACTTCTCTTCCGTATGAAAATCTGTCTTGGAATCGCGCGTGTCCTACATACTAGGCGAGATTATGAAATATATTCTTGGAGAACTTAATAATTAATCTCTTTCTTCAGTTGCATAATATACTATACTGTTACACAATGTTCAGGTTGGTAGGATTCTTGGTATAGAACACCATGTGAGAAAGCTTCAATAATTACTTCATAATGATGAAAAGATGATATGATTTCAATGATGTGATCTGCTGCTCTTTGGTTTCGTCAGGAGTTCTGTCAATATAAAAAAAAAACATAATAGATGATAAGTTCAGGATGGATGATATATACGCGACCTTCACTCAAACCGAAACAGATTTAGCGCAACGAAGGTCGAACAGATACGTTGTGTATGAGTCACGCTGTAATTAGCGGCGGTAAAGCTATAACAAACTTGCCCACGTCCGCTTTCTGGATATCACTTAAGCTAACTGAATGTTATTCAATCACGGTCACGTGATGACCCGTAATTTCTCGTTGTCTGGTCTTGTGAAAATAATCAATAAGGGATTTGGAAGTAGGTGGGAGAAAAGGAATGTAGACTAGCATATTTGGCCCAACCATATTCAATTAAACTTACTAAACAATGTCGGAACCTTACGACTGACAATAATTGTCACCCGAATGATTTAGGCAGCAGCATTTTTTAAGGCTTTGCATTACACTCTTGGCATTCAGCGGCACACTGAGCACGTCTTTGGGGAAAACCCATGATGCTTTTGATTTTGTTCATCCATTTAAAATTTGTTATTTATTTTCATCTTCTTTAGACACGATCAAATACCACAAGTTTTTGTCTTGGAATCTATGCAGCCAAATAACTGGTGCAGGAAAACTGACAACACTTTATCCCGAATATTAATATTGCTGACAATGGACTCATTATTTGTTCGATTTCGATTTCTAGATCCATATCTAGCATTACATCTTAAATGCGTATATTATTGTCTTTCTCTTACCTTGACGTTCCATGTCTTCCAGACATTCATACACAGTACGCTTTACATGATAATTCGATGTAATATAATATTCAAATAACAAGAGCGTTAAATGAAACAAGATAGTCGATACCTGTTTCTAAACATAGGGTTTCTACTAACTACCACAAGCCGTCTATATTACTGACTGAGATATCGAGCCGAGCTGTGGGTAAAGCTAGATAACAGATGATCATCATAATATGCTAACATAGTGACATGACCCGGCTCACGGCTAGCTCAATAATGCTACCGGGCCGTCACTGAGGAGACTAGTGATGAACTAGGAGAGGTGGATCTCCTTTGTAGTATCACAACTTTTGAATTCCCGAATAAAACTCTCAGCTGGTGTGGTGCCGAATTTATTCAGGTACTAGAGTTCACGGTCACACAATAAGGTTAACTGTCATTGTTCCCGTAATTAAATCTCATTAAAGTATCAGCAAACTATTTATTTGTTCACTATAGGATCTCTGTGAAATCTTTCACAAGTTCCCAAAAAGTCACACCTAATTCAGAGAATGTATACGTAAATATTCTTTGAATATTTTTATTTCACGAAATATTTTTTTGTAAGAAAAATTATAATTTATTCTTCGGTCACATAGTATCGGGTTTATAAAAGAATAAAATTTATTTTATTGTTGTTTATAACGTTTATTTATGTTCACAGTATGTTTACAAATATTTATTTGTGTTTACAAACTTGTTTACAAAAGGTTTGTTAATGTTTACAAATTTATTTACTAAAATTTATTTTTATGTTTACAAATTTATTTACTAAAATTTGTTTTTATAATTATGTTTACTTAATAAAGTTTCAAAAGTTTATTTTAAAATTCCGAAATGATTTGTAAAATTTATTATTATAATCTGAATTTATTAATTTGTTTTTATAAAACAAATCCGATCACGTAATTTATCCCGATTACGTCACCTCGTACGATGCGTAATGAAAAAGTGATTACTCCGCGAGCTCGTCACTACCGGCAGATACGAGTTATTCGCGTTACTTTTTGCCCGTCGATGGGGACTTACTGTATGTAAAATTCACGAAAACTACTGAGAACCATGTCTCATATCCGCGGTAGGACTGCTGCTTTGTTGGAGATCGCTGGTGAAGAGTGTAGAAACTAATGATTTTACGGGAAAAGTGGTCGCCTTTTATACCCTTCGGATAGAGGTTTAACAGGAAACAGTCCGTAAGGGATAGCAGATCTATATCTTTCTCTCACGGGATGAATTTACGTATATCTCCCGTTCCTGGCAACTTTCTAATAGAGATATCTTCTAATTTAGTCGGGTTAAATTTACTCTACTTTATTTCCGCAAAATTAAGACTTAATAGGGGTGTTTTAAGCACCCTCTAGAACATGTCCCTTAAATACGCAGTTACGATGACGTAAGCAAAATAGTTGATTTTATATGATTTTTCGTGTTCAAACGAAGGGGAAAGTTTCTAGCTTTCCAACGAGGTGTCGGAATAAGTATTCGGGTACTAAATAAGGGAATGGCAGTCTTTAAATTTAAAATGTCAAAATGAAAGGTTGACACCCACGTACTAGTCCTTTCCACCACTCTTGGCCTTTTTAGGCCAATAGAATTTTACTAAGTTTTAATAAAACTGTTTGGAGCCGCAGAAACTTTCTCATTCGATATTTACTTTTCGGACGAATATTATTACGAGAAAATACTATAATATTATACTTAACATTTCAACTTAAATATATAAATGCTTAATCCTAACAAGATGTTATACACGAACAGTTACTAACTTATTTAATCTTGCATAGTGACTTTTACATAGTAATCTGAATGTAACCTTGAATCTATTTTTGTCTCGCGACGTGAACCAGCTGGTCGGTACTTTTGACTGAAATAGATTTTCTTTAAAGTTCAAGGTTGAGCGATAATTCGTAATTTTAGTTGTAATATTTGATTCTTTTATTACTTAGGATGTGATTAAGATTTATTATTGTTTATGGGTAGAAACCCATTTATACCAGAATCTTAAGCTTTTCCAATTGTTATTTTTACAATATTCATTATAGTCAGCAAGTTATAGCATTAACAAAATTTATAATTATAATTACGCGTCTATAAATATAGGTACGCGTTTACAGTATTTTTATAACGGTAGTTAACTTCTATCTTGTATTGATAAAATTAGTATTAAAATTCTTTATTCATAATTATACAGTATATAAATTTATAAATATTCAATTTTCTTTTCCAATTTTCATACACTTCCATTATTGCTATAAAAGCTATTGAAGCATGTACTTGCTAAATTTTACGTAAACAATCTCTTCCATAACTTATTTTCTAAGTTTAATGGAGATTTCCCGGAAATTATTTTCAAAAAATACATCGCGCTAATCTACGCGACGTGTCATCTCGAGGCCTGTGGTCACAGCGCTCCGATTACACTTTAGCAGTCTCGATTTTATGAGGCGAAAATTTACGTAAAATTTTTATTACATTCACAAAGAAAAGGTTACAACATACATTTTACTTCCTAATACTAAACGATTACGCTAGTGGTTACCTGTTCATGGTCTTTTTGACCATTTCATTCTTGATTCTTCCATAGTTTAGAACCATGGGACTTATATATCCTGTCTGAACCGTGTCGTGAGGTTGTCGCAAGGCTATTGAGAAGTAGAATTGACTAGAAGGCTAGATTTGTATAGTTATGTCGTTAAACCATACTCTGCCACAAACACTAACTGAAGGTCGGCGTTTCTGCTCGTGTCAATAGACATAGCTTAGATAAGACAAATTATGCAGAATACATACGTATTATCTTCTTCTTATTTAGTGGCTTGGATCTCTTACGGCAAAGAATTACGGATTATGTCAATAAGATCAACCATTCCTTTCTGTAACGATTGATAAAATGATCTATGCCCCACATATTTCAAGTGCGAGCGACCTTGAGCCTATGTTCCGGTACTGGACTGTAGCTGGCTGCAGCAAGTAATAAAGTAGTAAGTAGTGGAACATAATATAAACCATACGTAATGCCTCCTGATATCCTTGTACGCTAACCAATCTTCTTGAATCTTCCTAGTATACCCAAGGTCTGTCGTATGCATCCTGTGGTATTTAGCTGTCTTCCAAGGTATTAGAATACAGTTGGCTTGATCAAAAGGCTAGTCAGGATGAGATACTCTTGGGGCATTCACAGCACGTGACCGAGCCAGGCCCAAAGTCGCATCTTCACCTCAGACGTGACGAGCATTATAGGATTCGACATAAAATACGAATACTTCCTAGTTATATAATATACCCCTTAAAACATAAACGTATTCTGTGTAATAATAATATAATATGTACACGTTATTATTGTATATCCTAGCCATTTCATTAATGGTGAATAGATTTGTTTCCATACATTAAACCTTTATTTTATGGTGACATAATATGCAATAATTAAATATACGGAATCTGCAAGATTATGTGGATTGGCCGCAGAGGAAACTCGCCCACAACGCTTTATGACGCGATTAAATTCAAATAAAAGAATATACGTTTGTCGTTATTTTGGCTTTATATGACATATAAAAGTAATAAAGGATACACCAGTATAGTTACGCTAGATGCTGGGTACATAGTTAAAACTTCATTATTATTATTAGTTGTTATCAAAAAATGCTAAGGCATTATTTATACCACGGTCTCTCCCAAAGAGTTTTGGGCCATAATTGAATGATTAATGATTATTTTCTATTAAGACACTTGATCGCGATTCCACAACGTTATCAATGCATTAACGTATTTTCTGTAAATATATGGCATGCCTAGTATTGTTTGATATTTTGCGTCATTTTATATTTTCATAATAAATTTCTCCTATCAAATCATACAAAATTTAACGTTAAGGTTTAAACATATTAATACCAGTAGATTTAATAATGATTTATGAAAATGACTGATTGACCAAATTTAAAATTGTGTTGAAATGCTTGCAGTTTTCTATAAAATACGGATGATAATATTGTGAAGTTTGCTATAAACAAATCTACAATACGGAATAACTTTAAAAATCATAATTATATCGTAACGGGGCTAAAATTTTAGTTAATTACGATTTTCCATGATTATTTATCTAAAATAAATATTGATAGTTCAGCAGCCTTTTTTCTGCCATTTAAAATAAATGAAACACTTTTTTAAACCTCAGAGTGGCTTTGGAATTTTTGAAAATGTAAATGTGAAGCTGGTTTCAACGAATTTGTTATTAAATATAATTTTTGTATACAAATGAACCGCAGCTAAATTATCATTAACCGCAATATCATTTTTATGCCTTCATTTCCATATATTTAGATACCTTTTATATCTACTCTGAATAGGATAATTTTCAATAATATTTTTGGTATTTCCATGATAAAAAACATATTCAAACACAATCACCATTATATTATTATAATGTATGTTTACATAACGACATAGGTAAAGATGTAACCGTTTGATTTTTTTCTTAGATATTTCTAATCAATTTACGTACACATTTTCTATAAGCTATTATTGCCGTGTAAAATATACAATACGAGTATATTATAGTGCTTTTGTTTTGAAGAATTATTGTAGAATTGTATCAATTTATTTATATGTGTTGTAATGTGAACTTTCAATTGATTTATTTTATAACCTACAATTTACGACAAATTACAGTAGCGAATCATGGCACCTTACGAAGGCTCAGAGCAACCGTATACTGAGCTTTGAAAACAGATGTTTGCGACGAATACTGGGTGTGCGGTTTTAGGAGCAACGAGGAGATAAGAGAACGCACCAAGCAGCCTCTCATCACGCTGAAAGTGAAGAGGCGACGTTGGACCTGGCTCGGCCACGTACTGCGGATGCCAGAAGAGAACTTCAACCTGGCTTGCCTGTTCTTCAAGCCAACGGATTCCGGCGTCCTGGAAGGCCGCTAAATACTATCTACAGAGTGTATACGGCGGAGCTACGGGATGCTGGTTTGACATGGAACGAAGCTAGAAGACTGGCGAGCGACAGGGATTCTTGAGAAGCCGCGTGGTGTCCATATGCTCCAGTTAAGGGGCGGATATGGCCAAAGAAGAAGAAGACAATTTAGGTACATTTTGTAATATTAGTAGAAGATTTTTAAATTGTGGCTCTTGCATTACAACTTTGAATAAACTTTGCGTAAAGCAGATAACTCGCTTCAATTGTTTCGCAAACCGAGCAATGACAGGGTGCAACATAATATAGAAATGTAAGTGCCATATAAAAATAATACAAAGTTCGTCTTATTCATCTTTCTTTGTGGTCTTGGACCACCAAAGAAAAAGAAAATTAGACCATGGTGTTAGAGGCATTTAATGGCAAATAATGAATATCTTCATTCTGAGACAAAAGCATATTGTGATAGACTGGCTCTTTAAAATTGTCTCCAAAACGTTCTGCTCTTCAGTTTGGCCACCCAAACAGAATGGAAAAAAATGAAATTTAGCTTATCGTCAATAAAAATATCGGAGGTCGACGCGAATGAGAGAAGTAAGGATACACAATGTTCAACTATGGGTCATGTAGATTATATGGGATTACTGAACATTTCAGGGGAGCTAAAAATCAATTTTTTAGGGAACCAGAGAAAAACATAGGAGTACAACAGTGAGAATAAAAATTATAAACTATCAATAACTTTATTTTTTCAAAAATATACACGTAATTATTTATAAAAAAAATATTATATTTAAATACATATTAAATAAATAAGGGAGTATTAATTGAAAACGAAGAAAATGCGAAAGCTTTTAAATGCATATCTTTAACGGCCCACATGCTCGTCGTAGGTCAAAATTGAGTTTTTATTGTATTTTTAAACCATGATCCTGGACACTCCTTAAACGTTGTAGATAATCTATTTATATAATTTTGAAGCCTTATTATCCTTTATAGTTATTTTATATAAACGGTACATGTTCAAACCCGCGCGTTAACATAATTTTACTCCCTACTTTAATTATAGTTTGTCAATTTATGGCTACGGCTGTATGTTGTAGCTTAACCACTGGGGAATGCCAAAAGAAATGGCGTATTTCAAAAAAACACTACCTTATTCTTAGGTCAATAACTATTATAAAGCAATCAATATTCGTAGGATGTTTATCAAAATTGAATGGTCAAAGACATAGCTTATAATTAATATCTTTAGAATTATCGTCAAATGTGTTAATCTTGCCGATTTTTTGAATATTAAAATGCCTAATTATTGTCAAATTTGGGATCACAGAGATTATCAATATAATTTTTTATCGTGAATATTTTACAAAAATTATCTCGTCATAAATTATACTAATGGTTTTATAAATGCGTTTAAAAATTAATAAATGTAAAAAATCTTAACACCACTGCATAGTTATGTACCGAAATATGACTATATTCTAAAACATTAGAGCGAGAGGTTTAAAAGAATACTATTTTATGTAACAAAAATACTTTATGAAGTCATCAAATGTTTAAAATAAATATGAGGGATAATAAGGTTTCAAAATTATATAAATAGATTATCTACAACGTTTAAGGAGTGTCCAGGATCATGGTTTGAAAATACAATAAAAACTCAATTTTGACCTACGACGAGCATGTCCCCCCTTTCGTTGGTTGTGATATTTTGATATCTATTTTTTTTAATAAAATTATGCGATTAACGATATATTTTAAGATGTCGAAAACACAGTTAATTGTTTTGTTATGTTAGTCATTGTGTACATAATATATATATTTTTTTATTCTTCTTCTATGTTATGTACCATCTGATCGAAGATTAGATAAGGTATCTCTGTTTTAATCGCCGACTTTTGCGGCTTCAAAAAGAGATCCTGTATAGATTCTTCAGTCAAAAATACGTTTTTTTTTCTGGTACCTACTAATATTAACTCTCTCTACTCCATCAATTTTTAATTGATCAATTAAAGCAGATAATATTACCATATTTTTTTATTTTGTGGCTGAATAATTCGATTTTCGTATTCTCACAATGGTTAGGATGTCGATGTATTGAAAAATCTTTAGAATATTATGAAAACAAAATATTCGCAATAGTGTGGTCCCAACAAAATCATAATAAACACAATAATATAAAGCTGCGTTTTCGAAAATAATGTAAGAAAATGGGTGAAAATAGATGTCTATTCATCTAAGAGTTTATTCGTCCTATGTGGTATTATTTTCGTATTGTTTCACCTTTATTCAACCATGCTTTACACTAAAATAACGAATCTGTTGTCAGCTATAACTTAAAATAGCTTAAGTCGGACTTATACCTTTTTCACGAGTGGAGTTAAATTTTAGCGGATCGCAATAACCCCCCTTGACTTCTCGCACCCCCCGATCCCCACTCTCGTATCACGATTTCTCGCTATGTTCGCTCAGTATAGTCCAGAGCTTTGTCGAAGATGCACGCTGCGAAAGCTATAAAAAGCTCCCATACGATTCGTATATCAGTCATAACGTAATAGTAAATTTACAACAAGGCATATAAATAAATAGAGTGATTATAACACTTTTTATTATATTTAATTAAATAAAAATAAGGATACGTTAATATACAATAATAAATATAGAATGTTTAAATAATATTTTTTTATTTAAATGGACCCTTGAGGGTGATTTTGTGAATGATGAAAACACTGTGAAAATTTACATTTTTTTTTAAATATCCCATACAATTAGTGTGATAAATCATAATTAACTTTTATTTTTATTATTTTATATAATGGATAATCCAAAGACTTGACAGAGTAGTGAAATTGTACTAAATAATTAAATAAAAATAATTTTAGTAACTTTTAGAGAATTTAAATTTTTGATGAAACTTAGTAATCACCAGTGTGCAGTTGTATAAAAATAATGAGTGAAACTGTCAGTTGATATTGGATCATTTTAATTATTCTGAAGTGATTGTCATGACTGTGGATAATCATGTGTTTTTATCACATCTACTTTTTCCTATCGATATTAGCTTCTATAAATGGTAAGTTTATATTCATTTTTATTTTTAATTTATTTATATACATGCAAAACAAACAGTAACAGCAAAACAGCAAAAAAGAGACGGTGCTTATATTATATATTATAATTTGTTATTGAAAAATCAAATTTAGTTGTGCAGTTGATGGCTATTATTTTCGCTTTTTACTCCATCACGACTCTGTGTAACAACTAACCAATCTATCAAAACAAAAGTTTATAGGTAGTTTGAATAATGTTGAAAAAACATAAATATATATTGACTATTATAACATGGAGTTCCTATTACAAAAAAATTAGTACCAATCGTAAATTATTATGAATGTATTAAGAAAATAGTTACGTATTTATTTATTATTCTAAGATAACTCATTAAGGGGATTTTAAAATACTCTAAAGATTACATACTATTATTAATTAAAATAAACACAATATTATTATAGTTTAAAATTTTATAGAATCAATTTAATGGCGATCAAGACCGTTTTCGTCCGTTCATATGGATATCGAAAACTTAACTAAATTGTTTAGAAGCAAAATAAATAACATAATATGTCATGATATTCAATATTAATTAGTATTATATCTTATATTATTTACTATCATATTGTATTTTCACTAATAATTGAGAGTTTACACAGTTTTTTTTAAATTATCTACCGTTTTAAAAATTCGTACCTAAATGAAATTAATTATTTAAAATCAAATACCAAGAAATCCAATTAAGTTGATGTATTTCGACAATCGGGATGATTTTAAACAATACAAATTATATTCACTTGAATGGTGTTGATTGTCACTTTTATTGGTGGAGAGATATTATACTACTTAATCAAAATTCTCAGCATAAGGCATCTAGAATATTATGAAAAAAAAGATACATTTGATACATAGAGTAGAGGATGGGTAAAAAACTGATTAAATATATTATATCGTCTCTGTTCTGGCAGAACACACTAACTGGAGAATACTAGTTTTGAGTAATTTGACTTTGAAGTTGTTACAATGTTTGAAATGGTCTATCATGTGAGTTTATTAAGTAATCGTAAAAAGGATGACTTTAAAATAAAGAATGTTTATTTATTAAGAAGGTTTCTAGACGGTAAAGTTTGAAATAAGGAACATTTTGGTATAACTAACTCTATATGTCACTTTTTCGAATTAGTGTCTTCTGCCAGAACAATGACGATTATTAAATATGACGTAACTTTGAAAAAGCTTTTAAAAATACCTATTAGATAATTCCGCAAAAAACCTCAGGTAGCTTGTGATACTAACACACATCTTATACTTGCAGGGTGAGTACTGTAACCATTTAAGCTGAAATAATGATTATTTTTGAGTATATTCAATATTATGTAATAATAATATGTGTACTATTATTGTTATATGATTTATGTATAATTTATGTTGAAATTAATTGAAATACATATTATTACAGTATCAGAAATAAATTGCTAAATAAGAGTCATGGCATTAATATTGAAAACGTCCTTACGAAACCATACCATGATCATAGTTCTAACCATTTATTTTATTAAAAAAATATTATATAATAGCTATGTCAACGTCTTTTTTAAAATGGTTTCTTAATTCCAATTCAAATAAGATTGAATATGCCTCGGAGGATGCGTCATTAAAAAATATTATTTAATACTGCAAGTAGCATTTATATGAATGGCTAATAACCATTCCTCGAAATAAAGCATGTTAATTATATAACTTCCAGCCTGTGTGGGCTCTTATGCTCCGTTAAGTAACGAAAAATGTAATTTACTTTTTTTTGCAGCATTTGTGCAAAATTAGAGATTGAGATCTGTGTAGTAAAGATCAAAACTTACTGATAGTGTTAGTACTTGTATACGTTGAAATTTTTCTGATCGTTATTAAATTATTTCGAATGCGTATAAAGTACGCAAATATTATACATTGGTAGTATGTTTTAATTTATATTATTAATGCTTTTCAACTGAGAGTATTTGATAGACATTGACTTAATAATATAACGTGTACCCACGTCAAGCATAATATTATTATGATTATTATTTAATACAACTCTATATACAAGCCCAACTGCTAAGCATACTCTAAAGTTGTGCTTACACATATGCTGTTATAACAATTGGCTATTACAATAGAATACGGGTAAAAATCACAAGTAAAAAAACGCTACATATTCACTGCTATATGAAAGACAATAGCTAATAATTAATTACTATGACATTACGAAAAAACATAAATTAAAAACTGCAAGTTATATTAAATTTGATAATACCGATTAAAATGTAAACTTTAGAATTTTTAATAATTTGAGTTTATAGCCAATTGTTACCTGAGATGCACCAGTGACATTAATTCCTGAATAATGCAGTAGGTGCGAAAGTAAATAATGAATGTTTTTATCTGCGCAGCAATTATTGTCCAAGGCGGTCAATTTTTCGTGAACCATGTTTCCATATAAACTAAACCAAAGATGCAACTAGAAACAACGATTGAATGTAATTTTTATTCGTAGGCATTTAATTTAAGTTGAATGTTTAGCGGAAACATGTCGGTATAACTTGAAAATATTTCAATAAAAACCATATTATTACAATATATACATCGATTACCTAGTCTTCTTCTTCGGCCATATCTGCCCCTTAGTTGGAGCATATTATGGACACCACGCGGCGCCTCCAAGAATCCCTGTCGCTCGCCAGTCTTATTGCTTCGTTCCAGGTCAAACCAGCATACCGTAGCTCCGCCGTATACACTATATAGATAGTATTTAGCGGCCTTCCAGAATGTCGGAATCCGGTCGGCTTGAAGGCAAGCCAGGTTGAGGTTCTCTTCTGGGATCCGCAGCACGTGGCCGAGCCAGGTCCAACGTCGCCTCTTCACTCACTCACTTCACTACGTATTACCCGCGGTTAACAATCGTGATTCCTTTTAATTTTCTTCATTAAAATACTTCTTAGGTCTTCGTAGTCCAATGCGTATGGCACTGAGCTCTCATTCGGGGTTCTGGGTTCGATTTCCAGCGGGGTAACAATATGATATATCTGATTATCCAAAACTGTGTGTTTCTTTGATGGTTTCATATTTCACTACATCACGGTCATTAAGCTTCATGACTTATTATAGTATTAAAATTTCTCCAGTGATCCATTCAGTTAGCCGTCCGAATAGCTAAAGGAATTGAAATACCCATAGCATCATTCACTTTATTAGAACAGGTTAATAAGATTGACATGCGAAAACCATTTGCCATATATCAAGATTTTGAAGCTGTGCTATCTTTATTTTGTCGAAAATTGAAAGCGTGTTTCGTTTATGTGACCGACTTTAATGCACATTATTATGATATAGATTATAGACGCATCTATTGAAAAGAACATATCATTATTTAATCTGTTTAAGTTTATCCCATTTTTCACACACTTGAGATTCATAGCCACATGGGTCCCACAAGAGAGGGTTGACGGGGCTTTATCTTGGGGACCCTGGGTAAGGGGGGCCCAGCGTGGCGGGTCAACCAGCCACGTGAGATAAACACACATCACAAAATTGCACGAATAGTAAAAAAATGTCACTTGCACCGTTATTTCACTTCAAGCAAACTAAAATTTAAAAATATATGATTGTGCGATTCCATTTTTGATTATTGTTTGTCGATATTCGACAACTCCATAATTATTCAAGTGGGTGTATTAAAAAATACCCTTTACCTCGAACATCATTTGGACTACGCAACTGTAGATCGTCACACTGCCTTTAACCTTAGCGATAGGTAGGGGGGCGCAAAAGATCATAGCCTGAGGGCCCGCTTCAGGGTGTGAGGGCCATGCATAGCCTATTACTTGACTTACTTGACTTTTGATATTCCTAGTTGCTGGGGTTCCCACACATTTCGTAGCTGATCCCCTTCATCTCTTGGACATCATCTCTAGTTTTAGGTTTCGTTTGAATCTACGTGGCGATGTGAATTGCCCGGTCCTTGAAGAGAGCCGGGGGATGTGGCAGCCTCCAAGTGCAGGTGTTGTAATTCGTCTTCATTCTTCAGTGGTGATTTGATTTCCCGGTTCTTGATGAGGACCGGGAGAGGTTGCCGTCTTCTAGTTCAAGTGTTGTGTGGCAATTTTCAAAAATATAATGATTTTTGAAATATTATTTTATTTAAAGAGCCTGGCGCGCTCTTCACTCGGCCACCGCATCCTTTTCTTTGCTTCGCGACTGTGGTTTTCTAGCTTCCTTTTCGTATTCGTAGGTGGCAGTTTATCGGCGGCTGCTATTCTTCTTTTTTCTGGTGGGTTTCTTCTTCGGGGTTTCTGCAGGTTGCTTCTTCGGGGGTTCTTCTGGATTTTTTCCTAGTCTGTATAGGCGGGTGTGTATTTCTTCTTCGCATTCTTTGATGGCGTCCAGTGTTGTGCAGCAGTCTGTGGTTAGGTAACCTTGGCTGTGTATTTTATTCCTTTCGTGTTTGAGATATGAATAAATACTCCATAGAGAATCTTCTGAAAATTTTTGTTTTCGGTCTTTTAGAAGTTTTGTATTATTTTGGATCTGTTGTGATCTGTTGGGCATCTGCCAGTCGTCCTCTGATGTCTCCGTCTGTTTTTTTCTGGTGACAGGCTCCCATTTATCTTCTAGGGTCTCAGATGCATCCAGTACCGGAGTAATATAGTCCGGTTCCGAGGTAGCATATCGGTTCACATCGTCGTCGCTGCTGATGTCAGCCTCCGGCAGCTGTTCGCTCTCCGGGGCCTCAGCATATTCGGTTTCCGGTTTTGGCGGAGTTTCCGTTTCTGTGGTCTCGGCTGCTTCAGTGTCGTGTGGTACCGGAACTAGCGTATCCGGAATTTTCTCTGCTTTTGAAGCTGTGAGAGTTTCCGTTGTTTCATTTTTCGGAGTCTCGGTGGTTCCGGTTTCCGGGGTCGCTGTTGGTTCGGGTACTGCAGTTTTTGTCGCTTTGAGTTCCTGGGTCTCGGGTAATTTGATTTCCGGGATGTCGATTTTCTGGGTGACGACTTCCGGGGTCTCTTTCGGGATGATGACTTTTTTTCTTTTCTTTTTTCCTTTTTTCGGGGCGTCGACTATGTCCATATCTTGCGACTCGGCTGTAGTGATGGGAAAGGTCGGTGTGTGCTGCGGGTCCTTTGTGGAGATGGATAAATCCGTTTCCAAAGATACCTCCGTGATAGGTATTATGTCGTCCAGTATGTGATCCGTCTGGGTTTGGGATGAGATCGAAATGTTGTTGTTCGATCTGTCATCCAATATGCCCGGTTGGTATTCCGTGTGTAGCGGTGAGTCAGCTGTTAGAGTCTCCGAGTGATGTGGTGAGTCGATTGTGGTGGATTCGGTCTGCGTTTGAGTCATGCGGCTATGAGCTGGGCTGATTTGTGGATTAATTCCCCTCCTCGGATTTTCTATGGAGATTTTCCGGTGCAGGGCGAAGTGCAGTGTGTGAATCTGATTTCCTTTGTCGTTGTCTAGGATGCAAACGAGGAAGAGAGGCATTGGGTGCCTGCTTCTGCCCCGTGTCATCCTTCTGACGTTGATTATGGGGAAGCCTTTGCGTATTAGGTCATTTGTGATGTCTTCTGTGTTTGTGCCGATGTGGAGGCCCCTGATGACGACGTAGATTCGATCGTGAGCATGTAGGCTGGAGTCTGCTTCCTTAATCGGCACGTGCATTGATGGTCTGTAGTGTCTTGAAGATGATCTGTATTGATGTTGCGTATTCCTGTAGGTCCAAGTGTGCGATGGTCTCAGTGGCAAGTTTGAACTGTTGATGCTGGACCTCCAGGAGTGTGGTCGAGCAGGTGAGATGGCGTGAATTGTTTCTTCTGCATCGTCATGATAGGCCGTGAGTAACAAGAAGTGGAGCGTCAAGAGTTCCCGTATTTTTGTAGGTTTATTTATAGAGAGTCTGGTAATTTCTCTATAAATCTGCTCCATTTTGTAGTAGGTAGCAGTTGTCCTCTGATTGGTAGGTAGGTCGTATGTGGTTGG
This sequence comes from Rhyacophila brunnea, assembly GCF_057557595.1. Classification (NCBI taxonomy): domain Eukaryota; kingdom Metazoa; phylum Arthropoda; class Insecta; order Trichoptera; family Rhyacophilidae; genus Rhyacophila; species Rhyacophila brunnea. The sequence goes on along the minus strand of NW_028232837.1, from coordinate 38,631,116 downwards.
TCTCGGCTTGCAGGTAGGTATATGCTTGTGCGGAGAAGGTCTCTGGTCACTTGCGGCGGCAGAAGTAGGTATGATCTATTCAGTCGTGGAGCTCTTTCTTCCGCGTCAACCATCGATATTTATTATGGCGATGAGACTCTCCAAATTCTCGTTTTCTACTCTGGATATGCAGTTGAAGAGATGCAGAGCTGTATAGATATAATTATGAGAGTCGGTCTCGTACTGTTATTTTTTCTAGTCGTCATTTTTGCCGACAACGGAATTCTCAACCAGCAACTGTAACTCAAATGCATTAATGTGCTACCTACCTTTTTTAATATTTGTTTCTTTATTAAACACTACAACAGGCCTGTGAAGCCCAATAATAGTCGTAAAACTCCCAGGCTTGAGGAATTTACATATTAGATTATGTAAATATATTTTGACCTCACTGGGAATCGAACCCAGAACTCCGTGATGGAAGGCCAGCGCCTTGCGCACTGCACCACGAGAGCCGCCTTTTTTGACTTTATTTATCAACATTATAAAAAAAAGTTCAGGAAGACTGTTGACTTCAGATATATTTTATTTTGTTTTAATTGAGTACATTAATTGTGTCGCTAGATTTCAAAATCAGCCAAGTCCACCTTTAGGTAGGTATTTTTGACTTTTTTGTAAATCGCTGAAGAACTACTGCTTTCTAACATTTATGCATAATCGAAATGAGGAACTTATTAATTTTAAATAGTCTATACTCGAAATAATATAAACTTTCACCCTTGTGACTGTGTACTTGAGAAAACAAAAAGCTGTTTTTCTCCTATACATATATTATGGACTTGGCTGATTTTGAAATCTAGCGACACAATTAAACAAATAAATTCAATTATTGATACTTGTAATCAACGGAAACTTAGCAATAATAAAAAAGCAGCAAACTCATAAATACCTAATATAATATATTGTACTTATTTACATAATTGCATAAGGTATTCAATATCCGGAGAAAAGGCATTATGTCTCAAGGTGCAGAAAATCCTATACTTGTTAATAAAGCTCACATTTGGTTATTGTGGATATGTAAGTATGCAGATATATGTTTCAAAAAGAAAAACAAAACATATTCAGTTATTGAATTACTGAGCACGTACGTACGAGGACGAGAAATTGGCATGCAAAAATATTTTGTGCGCACAAATAAATTCTCTAAGACTTTTATGATAAATTCAATAATGAAACTTTTTCTGCATGAAGCAAATTCTAATAAATTATTCATTTCGATAACTTTGTTTTCTTTGGAATTTCAATCACATGGCTTGATATATTATGTTATAGTAATTGGTTATTATAATAATATATCATGACTCTGAATATAGTATTGTTACCTATAGGTACATCCATTCAAAGAAGACACACAATACTAGCAAAACAATATCCGATCGTGATAGATTCTTGGGTTTCCACCGCGTGTACTCCTTCCTTCATATCTCTTGATAATGGCCTCTGCAACGAGCCCGAAACGTCGAGGAAAGAAGGAAGAAGTACACGCTGTGGAAACCCAAGAATCTATTACGATAAAAAACAACCGTGAAAGTCTCAAACATTATACAATATACGATTTTTGCACTATTAAGGGGTATAAAATACCACTAGATGTATAATCACATTTGCTTTCTAAATCGAATAATTAAATTTACGAAATATGTTTAGAATATGTATTGCACGGTATAAGGGTAGTAGTTTTTAAAATTTTTATTCATTATGCTTTCTCTAAAAGCTTTCTAAATCTATTAATTAATTGTTAAGAATATAAAGACAGCTTCAAGATAAAATAAATTATTTAACTATAAGAATTGAATCGATTCCAATTACTAAATCAAAAAATATATTCAGTGAAAAGACAAAATTTAATGTCAATTTCTTCTAGCTATGAGACTCAAGGAACATTCATTTCGTCTCGGTCAAAGTCTTCATGCAATGATATTCCCTTACTTTTTGATCGTACCAACAAGTAGTAATAATTATGTATTTGCAGAATGTCATTTAAAAAAATAATAAATGACAATGTTCTATGTTACTTGAGGCGACCAGAGTGCACCCAGAGAAGAAGAATAGATCTTATATTATACAATTTTTACTAAATGCATTATGTTTATTGTTTTTATGCCCTAAAATGGTTCATCATACACCGTCGACGCAACTGCACATTTGAGTTGCGCACGCCGCACACGCCCCGCCGAACGCTGTTCACTCAGGCCACACACTAAGGATTTAGATGCATTAATATTATGTTTCAATAACCCCTTTAGGCGTAATAAATAAAAAAAATCGTCTATATTCATCAACACCCTCATATTGAGACAACACAATTGACTGTAATGAATTTTTGAGTGTAACCATAAAGTTTTTTTAGTATTGTTTATTTACGTCCTTGATAAAATAAACGCAAAATAGCACAGAAAGGAGTGTTGTCTGAAATTAAAAATATCAATTCAGCTTGTAAATGATTCAAAAAATAAAAAGTAAGGTATTTAATTAAATTAGTACCTATGCTGTAAACGTGAATATAAAAACATACTATTAGTTACTGTTTTTTTTTTGTAAATATTTAGACGCAAATTTCAAATATTTTTTTTGAAATGAAAATATTTACTTTGAAGTTATTCATAGAAATATATCCGTGTTTGAAACGATTCATATATTCTTATATCTATTGTACGTTTGACATGCAAAAAAGTATTTCAAAAGACCTTGCTTTTTTCGTTTCACTGAAGTTTTCACTAAAGCCAATCGATGCTTTATAAAGTAAAATCTATTGTAAAATAGGTTTCATAACTATTCGGATTGATAATAATTATTAGTTATTTAAACACTGTACTTTCTACCGTTCGTTGAGAAACTTTGAAATTATGTATAGGGGATTGATCCTAGCATTAGGGCCCATGCCCACCCAACACCCTTATATCATTACGTAGCACTATGATTGTAGAATTGAGGAATACTGACAATCAAAAACAATGGTAAGTAATAAACCATTCGGCTGGTGGGGCAAAGTGAAGAGTGACCGGAGACTTGAAATAAATGATTTCCACTCCCATACGAACCTCGGCGGGTGCTCCCGCCGAGGCCATATAATTTATTTGGACCCGTTACCTTCATTATTGCCATAAAGAAAAGTTCTAAGCGCCAATTTCTCCCCACGTTATTTTTTGCTCCGGAGGAATTCACTTCTCTCGATGCCTTCGGGAATCCCCTGCGACCCCTTGGGAAAAATGTTATTTTATCCGGCAAACTGAATTATGGCATGCAAAAAATGACAGTAATCGGTGATGTTAATGGTGACATCATAAAAATATGACCCTTTTTGTGTTATTCAATAATATAGTAGTATTGCATATGAAGTACCCTCTTAACTTAACTAATTAGGGACAACTAGTGCTGTCATATCGAAATAAAAACTATCGATACTAGGTACCGGCATCGTATCAAATGAAAGTATTGATACATACTTTAACTAGTATCGTATCGGTAGAAAAATACAAATATTTGTAGGTATCTTTTTAATAATACAAAAATTCAATATTATCTTCGAAATCAATACAAATTACATAAAACAAAATTTAGATTGTTATGGGGTATGATTATTTAGCAAAAATTGAAGCTAAAAATTTAATTAGCTACAAAAATTTTGCGGTACAGACCAACAAACTTATCTGAAGAATGGGATGGGATAGCTACTGTCGAAAAATACCCAATCAAGACTCGTAACTCGTGACAAAATTTGACATTCGAATGAAATTTTCAAAATGGCGTCCTATGGTAGTTCTTAATTCTATTTTTGGCCATTCTACAAATAAGTTTGTAGGTATGTACGTAATATTAACTTCATTATGCATTGAAAAATAGTTCATATTATTATTACGAATGTTTTTGACAGATTGATTCAAAACAACTGTGAACTTATTAAGTTTGGGTACAACGGTGTATTTTATTCATTAATATATTATTTTATTTTTAAACAAAGAATATTACAATAAAACATGTTTATTCTATATGCTCCATCTGGGGCAAAAATGTAAAAAAAAACATCTAAGAAATTATGACTAAATATTGTTAATACTTTGGACGCTGAAGACGCGCATGCGCGTAATGGCCAGGCGGCCGATCGATGTAATTAACGTGCATTTTAACGCTTTCGCTGCTGAATAGATAATGAGATTTTAATTACCCCCTTTAAAATGCACGTTAATTACATCGATCGGCCGCCTGGTCATTACGCACCGTGTGCGTCTTCCGCGTCCAAAGTATTAAAGGAGGCAATTAAAATCTCATTATATAGTTAGCAGCGAATGCGTTAATATTGTAAATGCATTGTAATCGCCAATTGGCAGTTAAATATGCCAACTAGAGATAAAGGATCAAATGATCCGAAACTGATAAAAAAGTATTGATACTTGGTATCGGTATTGTAATGAAGTATTGGTCAAAAAGTATCAGTACTTTTGTGATAGCCCTATATAGAACGTCACAGTTATATAAAAATAAACACGTTTCTAACATGTCAATTAACTCTAATTAACTAATTGGGATGCGCCTATTCAAATTAGGATGAGTATTATAACACAGCGATGAATAATCCGTCACCGGCGTGTGATGATTTCAAGAGACTGGTATTGGGTTGTTATAAACTGGAAGCATAAAAATATTTGATTAATCTCAAAACATTTCATTAGACAAAAGTAATAACAGTGTATGCAAACTGTTTTTTATATTGCATTAAGCTTCTCTGGGACATTGTTATATTTATAATATAAAAAAATAGTTTATTTTTAGTATGGAGAAAAAAAATACAAGTGCACACGCCCATTTATACCCCATTTAAAATACGTCTACTGGCACGATTTATATTACCGAAAAACTAATTCAGTAAATAGGTAGTTGCCATAAATAATATTGTTATATTAAAAAACGTTCTACATGATAGTATCTACAGTATTCTGTTATTGTTGTTATATTTAAAAAATATATATTTGAAAATTTATTTTTGTAGCACAAATAAAATATACTCATATAATATAAAAAAGCTTAACCCACGTTTGTCCCTATATGTAATTAACGATCAGTTACGGTTTTGTGTGCTTGGATTGACAATGGCAGGGAAAAAAACATATATTTTCGGGAGCTCTTTATTACGTTACTATTTAAAAGAGATATGGATATTCATAATATAACATTATAACAACATATTATTATGTTTATTTTTATATTTACTCTAAACTCTAGGCTCATAGTATAATGTACCTACATATTTAAATATTCTCTCAAGCAGTGGTCGAAAACTGGCAATTCACGGGCGCTTTTACGACACATAAATGGCTGACCACCATACTCTACTAAGGTAGCATGACGTGGCTTATGTGTTGAATTATTTTAACATTTAGGAATGCATTTTCACTAAAAAATGTTTAATAATTTATTAATGCCAAAAAAAATAGTTCTATTTAATTAGTGTCATTCAGAAGATGACAGCTACATTTTTAAAATTATGCAAAGATTACGAACAAATATTTTTTGTCGAAAGTTTAAGAAATAATAAATTTCTACTGACTGATACATGATTCAATTCGTATTTTTACCCCAAAGTTGCTATAGATAAATTGGCTAATAGTCCAGTTATATTATGTAAAAGTTACCATATACCTGGAATTGGTTTTTTTAAAATTGATATCTAATTTTCCAGTGAATGTATTATCCCCATGCAATGGGTGCATTCATTGCCGACTCAAGTAGAAAGCCGAAACATTCACGACTGGTCCTAACTTTTCCGTCCTCCCGTTGTCTATGGATGACCTGTCATTGCCTGTCATTGTTTTATAGAATGCTGATACCGACGCGTCTGTCGTGTTCACTTGTCGGAGTATTCTTAGTTTCAGATTTCTTTCAGATTATTTTAACGTATCTTGGAGACGTTAGAGTTCATCTGATTTAGTGGTTCTGTGTTATTAATAATTGAATGTGACGATCAAAGTAAGTAAACTTCTTCTGTGTATAATAATATCATAATACACTCAATGCTACATATTTTTTGGAAATCGATATCACAATCAATTTTTGTGTGAAGGACTAGTCTGACTTTGACAGCCGATGAATAACAGGAATGTGTATTATTTAAAAATAACACTGATAGTAGTTAATATATTTGATTTGAGAATTTTTTATATTTCAATTTGAAACGAAAAAGGGCGAATCAATATGTCAAGCAATCTAGGATCTGATTTTGACAGCTCAACGGTGGACCACTCGTTGTTTGTACAAAAAGATATGCTCAGGCTTTATTAATCTAAAGATGGCGCTGGTGCATTGCATATGCATAGCACTAGTAAATGCTACTGCCGCCATTTTGGAAAACAGCAGCCAATATATCCATTAAAATATAATATATTATGTGAGAGGCACAGTGAATTAAAAAAATGTTTGTATTATAATAGTCATATCAATATAATATTCGAAATTCAATTTTAAAATCTGTTTTTTAAATATTTTTCTATTATAAAGCTCGGTAACCATTGCGTATAATATGAAGGTAAGCGAACATACTTTATTTAAAGATATGCATATTATGTTCTATTTGAAAATTGTTATAGAAAAATCGTCCACCATTTTCTAATCTCAAGATTTAGTATATTATTACTGGGAACTAGCACTATACAGTCTCCCGTTTAAGGGAATTATTTCCTGGTATAACCCTAATTTGAAAAAAACTATATGGGACACCAGTCACACAAGGGAGACCGGTGCATAACACGTATTTTGTTTTTAATTTATAATTTATGTTATTATTTTTGTCCTTTTTCGATAATATTTTTTCATTGTTTTAATTAAATAAATCATGTTTGTTTGATATCTTGTAGGTACTTTAATATTTAAAATTGGATACTGCCTATCTCCTGTTAAACGCTTACAGCACTATTAATACAACTAGCAGTTGTCTGTAAAGGTTGCCGAGCCCTACTTCAAAGAATCTAAAAATAATAACGCGAACAATGAGATTCTACATAATACACATACAATTTTGAAAAATAATTATTCTCACGTTTAGTAATAATGGAATATTCGTACCTCGGGGTAATTTATTTTCCAGAATGCTCTGAAGAGAAAGAACAAAATACCTTCATCCAATTACCAAAAAGATACGAAAATGTTGACACACACATTTTCAATGGAATTTAATGCTTTTTTGTTTTTCATAAATAAAAAATAAGTTTGCAAGAGTGTAGGTAATACCATTTATTTGGAGGTAACTCCTTCGTACTCCTTGTTACTTGCTTTTTTCCTTTTTATTTTTTCCTTCAGCCACAAAACTGCGTTGCGTGTGGTCCAATCCTCTCGAGAAATAAAAAAGATCTTCCAGTTATTTAGGTACAATTTATTTATTTTGTTAGGTGGATCTTTTCCTCGAAAATATTCCAAATACTCGACTATTTATTTTAAGTTTATATCGTAAATGTCATATCAATATGAATACGTAATAATGGTATGTAATATGTTAAGTCTTTATAGCGAATGAAAAGAGTTTACTATTTACTCGCCCTTTCTAGTCCTTTTAGTGATCACTAGGGTTTGTATTACTGCTCGATATATTAAACCTCAAACCCCGGAATTGAAAATTATCGAATTTCGGAATTTATGAATTAATTTTAATGAAATATATTTTTGTAAAAAATATACGTAATTACTTAATTTCATATTTTTCTACCTCTACGTCTTGGATATTGAGCCACTTAAGAAGGTTACTCAGTTAATATACTATCTTTCTGAATACTCCTCTGTTATTCTGCAAATTTTCTTCCATTATAATATATTTGATTAAATCATACTTATTATTGTGAAAAATATGTTTGAAGTATACAGACTTTCTGCGATTGATGGCAGCCATAAGTTATTTTATCTTAAAACCTTATCATTGGATAATATGTGATCAGCTCATAATAATTCCCATTGAATGCCGTTATAGCTACAATTTGAAAGCTTCTAGTTCTAAAGAAATATAAAAAATACATACTTATTAAAATCTACGAAAATTGCGATTTATCGACTGTAATATAATTATACCTAATCATGATATAAATCATGACTACAAATGTGAATCTTTGATATAAATTTTATGACAATTTGGTGAAAAGTTTGGAAAAATTTGTAACGGGGAAAAGCTTCATCAAAAATATTATGTTAGAAATCTTGCAATTAAAAATATTTACTGGGATGGTAATTCCTCTTATGAGCTTATAGCTCGTAGAAAGAAGTGGTAGGTAGGTACACAAATAAAAGATATACAATACAATCGATTAAAATATACTACAACCTACGCAACGTTCTATTAATGTGGCAGATGTAGTGCAACAGAAGAAAAAAACAGAGCTAAGTATGTATATTATTTTCAGCTCACAAAAAATTGTCATGTCGACTAGGTACTAAAATGTTTTTTCAAAGCATATCAAGATAACTAACTATTCGTATGTACCTATTTGTTTTAATTTAGTATCTGTCATAAGATATTAATACAATTTATTATATGGTTACTGCTTTCATTTCTCAAAGACTACAAAAACAACAATCTTTTAACATAACTACAGAAAAATTTAATATTTTGAGAAAGTAATTGAATACTGGATAAATAATGAGTTTTTTGTAATATAAATATTTTAGATAATATGTAATCATATTTTTAAATATTTTTGCTTATAAAAGTTTCACAACATTACGGAAAATGAGCAATGAGAAAATGAGTGATTTAAAAAAAACCCACTTGTAATAATAAGACAATTTATTTTATAATGGAGTAATGAATAGAAATGAATGTTTTATTTGTATTTTTTTTTAGAAAGATACGATTAAAATACTGCAAATATAATCATTAGTAAATTATTGTATGTATTAAATGGCATCTTTAATTGGGGATATTTTTCCTTCAATAATATTGACATTTTCAATAATTTGTATTTGGAACGGCTACTCCTAGAGAAGTTACACAAAACCTTGTATAGAGATGAAACCTAAACGTAAAAAAGTAATAGCAAAGAAAAACTGCTGGGATCACTAATTTTCATAAAAAAAACTCGGGATTATCTTCCTACCTTACAAAAATGGCACGTACATCAAATTGAAATCACCGTCAGTGATTATTATAAGGCAACCGCAGAAGGCACAATCTGGAAGATGATTAAATTTAATATCTTTGGTGGATAATCTCAATTGTAAACGACAAAATATATACATTGTTGTTAATTATTATTTTTATCATGTCTACTCATAAGAAGATCACAGTGCCTCCACATAGTGGAGGTTGTATTAATAGTTTTTTTGTTTTTACGAGAAATGGATGTTAGCCACTTGCCACTTATTGACATCTGCTTGACATTATATTAGATTCATATTCTAGCCCAAACGCACATTGAAAAGTAACATGTGAATTTTCCAGTCACGTGATTCGAATCCGAGACCTACGACATTATAAGATGACACGATAACTGCTCGGCCATCGTATTAAGAGCATACATAAGTAAAACGGCAAATAATTTTAAACAGTAGGTGGAACGAAATTTCACAGTCGTCGCCAATCGGAGACTGATAGTCGAGGTGTGAGCACGTCAATTTGTTTTGTGATGGCGGAATATATTCTAAAATCATGTAAAGATGACTAAAAACGTTCCGCATGTACTTGAAAAAGAAAACATGTCAATGAATATACTATTATTATTACGAATATAATAATAAACATAACATTAATAGGACGCATGTTGAATTTTTATGACAAATTATATTTCGTTCGGCTCGCGTTATTTGCATAATCCGCGCATCGCCTAGTGACGATCTTTTTAGACCATGTCTCAGCCGAAGTAAGTTTAGTAATGCAGAAAAATTGTATTATAAATTGAGTGTGCCCGCCAGAAATCATACTAAATTGAGATAATTGTAAAACATTATTTTTGAATTTATTGAACTTTTTTGTTAATTTTACGATATTAAGAAATATCGTAGAATTTTAAAAACAATGTCAATTTTAAAATTGTAAAAGTACGACTATATTTTCGTATGTTAAATAAAATCATGACCCAGAAAAGACATTTTTTTTATAAAAAACGTAACAATCAAACTTTATCGTAATATACTTACATTCATATAATTTTACATGACTTTAAACATATTAAAATTTTGTTTAATTAAAGTGCATATTTTAAATACTTCGATAGGTATATATTAAGAAAAATGTTTTTTTCATACAGAAGTACGTTTATCATTGATTGACTACCGTAGGAAAAGTTGTTCTTGGTAGAGTTAGAATTTGCGGTTTAGCGACTATGTGTATCATAGTTGGCGAACTTTTACTTGCAATTAATTATATTTACCGGCAAACTTTCCTGGAAGTGGGTTTATTGAAACCCAGGCAAGTAGAATCGAAGCAATACTTTACCTCCCGCCCAATTAGTTCAACTTGCATACGTATTAGCGACTCGTATCGACAATTCCGATCCTAACTTGTTATCAATTTGTATATCGTTAAAGACGTGCAGCCCGAAACTTTGCTAATAATATGCGTTATTTGCGAGTAAACTATGTGTAGAAAGGGATATGCATTTCCTCTAATGAGTATAATATACTAAATATCAAAGATAGGAAGTTCAGTTGCTAACAGATATTAATTAACTAAGTAATGTGTAAGCGAGAAATACAGAACATGTTACTTAGACAAACTAAGCTTTGAAGTTAAATAATAAAGAGAATAATTCATTTTTCATTAACTTTTATCTTACTGCCCGTCTTACGTTCCGTCCGGTGCTGTCACATTACGTTACCATAATATAGTGGTACCACATAGAGCAGTGGTGGCAAACCTATGACACGCGTGCCACTGCTGGCATGCGAGGTGATTTTGCATGGCGCGCGAAAGTTTTATTTTGAAGAGAAAAAAATTACCTCTTTTCAAAAAAGTTTAACGGAGTAACGGTGTACTCCTTCATATAACATCAAAAGATAATGACATAGTCATGCTTATTTCATTGGTTTTTAATATATTTTTTTTACCAATCTATACACCAATGAAAACGACGAAATTCGTGCATAAAAATGACAGATCACATACTCTTTAAGAATAAGCATTACTTACGTTTAATGTAAATATATAATTGCATTCAACAAACCTAATGAAATTTAATGGCAGTGATTCAAATATACTAGCTGCTTGTTATTGTGCCTCAAACATAATCGCTAAAAATGGAAAACTATACACTGATATATGAAAGAAACGTGGTAAACTTTTTTGAAAGCAACTATTCAAATAATAAAATATATATTTAGGTACCTTTAATTAGGAACACAGTGAAATATAGAATTTCAAGTGCTCAATTGTGGTTTTTAAACATTTTTAATAGAATTTTTAAAATTATTTTTTCATTTTTCCCCCATGAAATACTGCTCGGCACGTCAGACAGTCGAAAAATAATATTTGGGTAATTTTGGCACGCGTACGTAAAAAGGTTCGCCGACCCTGACATAGAGGGTAATTTGCGCAGATAGTTACAATTTCTTCCCGTACGAAAGAGGTAGGTAGGGCTAATTTGTATAATAATGTTGTCTATGGTCGTTCTTTCTGGTAGTTTTTACATCACTTTGGTTGTAAAACTTTTACACTCAGTTCATCAGCCGCTATTTTATTCCATGCCCACTCTATAAAACCTTAGTTATAATACGATATATTTTTTTATAATATTACAATAGGTATTTAAAATTGGAATGCCATTGTTTGGTATTTTTGAGAAGGCTTTCGGCAGTTTGCACCATCCTTGTTTCTGAAGGAAACTGAGAGTTTAGATGAATTGAAGAATTGATGATACTGTTTGGTTTGGGGTTACGACCGAAGTCAGATTGTGTTCTTACTCCGTTTTTATTCATTAACCTCCTTGACTTTACACTACGAAAGTCAATACCACCTGACCAAGGTTTGAATACGTCGATGACGCTATCCTATTCGATAACTCAAAAGAGAGCATTCAAGAGACAATTTGTCACGCATTGATTTTCAAACCGTTTTGTGTAATGGCAACTTTCCTGATAATCTATCGAGAAATGAGAACTCTGCCATTCTTGGTGGTGTTGGCTTATGTGTCTTTGATAATTACATTAGAAATTAAGGGCATCCGTTGTTTGTTCTCCCAAGGTGCAGAACTAACCTGCCATTAGTAATGCCAATTGGGAGGGCAATAACTATGTTTAATGAAATCGCTTCGGATATTGATATATTCCACTTACGTGAGGGTGAATTGAGGAATCGATAGCTTTAATAGGAGTGATATTACGGGAGATGATACTTTACAATGGGGGCTTGATCTCCAAATGGGAATGGCTGGAAAAACATACCTACAACTCGGTGCGGAATGTCTGGAACTCACAACTATACTCGTGTTATGTATCCATAACTCCCCTCTCTATAATTCCTCCCCAATGATAATAAATAATTGTCTTTTATTTAATTCATCGACACCCTAAGTTACTAATAATATACTATTGTTAAGAATATTCGATCGTTGTGATTTCGACTATTACAACGTACCTACTCAATATTATATTATTGATCAACCCCAATTTATCCACCCTATCTAGAACACATATAAACCCTTGTACCTGAACTAAGCGTCACTAATATTACTTAGTTATTATTTAAAATTAATACTATTGTAAATGATAGTAATATCATTCAACTCGGACCATTCAACTTGTTCAAACATAATTCAGCTCTCCTCACCGACTAAGTTTCACTGCGGATCGAGCTCTATTGAGTTCCTTCCCTTTTATTTATACACCATGTAATTAATTGTAAATTGAATATTGACGAATAAACTTCTCTGAAGATTAACATCCATCGAGTCGTATTACTGACATAAACTTTTCACTGGACCACGTGAAGGATCGAAGCCCGTTGGTAAGGATTTCCGTTACCGAAAACATAACACTCGGTTAAATGCTGTTTATGTGACGCTTGAATTTTGAAGGCATTACTAGTTATTCGTGAGTCATGGCAACTTATGACGCTTTGGGAACATAATATGTTTATGGTGGATATTGGGTGCGATATGATATGCCTTTAGCAGTAATGAGGAGATAATAGATCGGAACAAGCATAATTCATCATGCTGAGAGTAGAGGCGATGTTGGACCTGGCTCAGCGACGTGGTGCAGACTACTAAATACTATCCACAATAAAATTAAGCGCCCTCCACCGAAATCCACCCCGCACCACACTCGGTCTTAATTGAGCGTATCGCGGGACCCTACAATTAGTGATGTGAAGCATCTGAAACAATTGGGCAGGGAGTGTCTTGGAAGACGATGCCCAAGACAGGTTGCTACGCTCAAAGTGAGCTCTGATTGAGTTTAATGAGTTTATTTTAATGCAAAGTGCCAGGAAGAGAAAAACACATGAAAATTACACATGGAAGTTACGTTGTGTATATAGTCAAGAAAACGAAACTAGTCATACGGACAGCAAAAATTATGTGAAGAGATCTTCACGCCCGCAGTAAGACGCCGCAAAATTTTAAAAGCAAGATAATTGGCTTTAGTAGCAACCAAGTCAGATGGGCCGATGGGCCCAACAGCTGGTTGGGCAGACTTGAGCATTTCCTCTTGTTCGGGTCACATACTCAGATATTCCCAAAAGATGTGATTGGCATCCTGTATTTCCCCTCCGCATTGACATGTCGGATGGCTTGCAAGTCCAAGCTCAAAGAGCTTGCCCGCGAAACCACCGTGTCCAATCTCAAATTGACTGGTGTAATAGTCAAGAGTCAGATATTTGGTTATCTCCATTCGCCACTTTATATCTGGAGAAAATATGTATGTGTGCCGGCCCTTGGTTGATTCGTCCCACTTACGCTGCCAGGTCTTCCACGCCGCGTCAAGCGTCAAGCGTCATAAGACGTATTCTCCGCTTCAACGAGGTTACTTTTTCAGCAACAAACCGAGGAAGCAGGCCAAGGTAAAAGTCACAAATAACGACTTCCTCGCCTTTATACTATCCACAGAGTCTATACGGCGGAGTGAAGGGATGCTTGGCATGAATTGGGAAGAAACAAGTATACAAGAAAGTGAGAGGGATTCCTGAAGGCGCCGTTCAGTGTATATACCTATGCTTGAAGAAGAAGATTATTAGAATTATAATGATAAATGAATGAGGTGTACAAATAAATATTTCCCAATTATCTCGTTCGCTTGTTTTCTCAAAAAATGACAACACAAAAAATCTTCTACACGCGACTAAAGCGACTCTCTGTTATCGCCGAAATCTTGTTGTGGATAGTAGTTTAATAATTTATTCATATTGAAAGTAACTTTGACAATTTTCTACGTGTAATACGGGCTGTTTCCTTCTTAAACGCTCGTGTACTGGCCGAAAACAGTCGAATACAACCGAACATCAAAAGGTTCACTTTTATGTTGTAGGACTATTTATAGTAAGAGTCGTTATTACTCTTGCAAGACGGGTAAAGAATGACAGACAAATACCTAATAATTTATGTACTTATATTTAAAAAAATCAGCCAGGTTCTCTGATTAAATTGCCATTTATGGGATAAAACTCATTATCATAATAATTATGATGGATTTCAGCTGTTATTCTAAATTTACAAATTTGAAACTAATTCATGCATAACAAAATATTTGTTATTATACAGTTTAGTCTGAATATTAACTATTTGTCCTTAGTTATAAGTATTATAATTTTATGCAAACGAGTATATAGTTTTATATTCATAATATAATTTCGGCCTATTTCTGTTTAATTGTTTTATTATTGTTGGATATAAAATAATATATTGGCTAATACTAATATAGGTTACTACGTTTACCAACAAAATAATACATCAGTAAGATATGTAGAAAGACATATTGTTATTACCAATGAGATACAATTATATTGAAATAACATCCATATTAAAAAAATCGGTTTTACTGCCGAGTTTAAAATTTTAGTATTATTTTAATACATTCTTTGATAGTACAGTGAGGTACGAGTGAATGTTTGCTTTTGAAGATTTAAATCCAGAGTATACACTCATTGGGTGCAATGTATCATTAATATCATAGGTCTTAAAAAATGTTAAGAAATCTCTTCGGGAGAGAGGCAAGAATTACACCGAAAAATCATATTATATACATGTCCCTGCCATCTAATGCGGCCCAATTGAGTGTGAGGTTCACACAAATCATAAAACTTTGTTGTAGTCTCTCCGTCTCTGCTCAGACTGTGCGTCTTGGGTATGTCAGAATATACAAAGAAAATGCTAGGCTTAAAATTAATCATACCATCATTCTTTTCATTTTTTTTGTTGTCATAAAGCAAGCTTACATGATAATCGGTTTTATTGTGGAAGTTGCAGTTAAAGCGTCAAAATAAATTAAATGAGACCATTTGTTGCCTAAAGTAAATAGTTGTACAACCTTAATTTAAAGTTTTTATTTGAAACCTTTAGATTTAGACTAAAATCTACGAGAAGTTTGAAGATAGTAACTATACTACTCATTGTCTTACCCGAAGATAGCCGACAAAGCGATTTTAGCCTTTGAGGGAATTGTCAGGTAAAGCCAACAGAGCATCTCCCACCAGAAATAGTCTTGAGCACCACATATGAAAAGACTTCAATAGATTTACAATCACGGTAGGGTACAATCGGAACGATCTAGTAAAACATGGATCATAATATATAGGATGACAAGTGCGGCAAAATTTAAAGCATGGGAAACCTATTTTTTCGTATCTCTTTCTACACATAATATCCAATGTAGTGTAATATCTTGAAGAGGAGCCGATTGGCTGATGAGTTGTATTCCAAACTAATATGGCTACCCAACGTTGTCACCATACAACACATGTTGTGTATTTATAGTTTGTGGTCGTATCTTCCTCACCGCGAAGACTCTTCTTATTATCTTTATATCAAAGGTATCCTGATTGCTTTAATCATCATTAAAGTATTGTATAAAGTTAGCAAAAATGGGTCCTAAGTGAGCATTTTCAAAATTACCAACAATGTCAAATTGATATTCAGTAGTCCGATATGCTTTATTATATATTTTTTGTGATATTATATATATGTATAGATCGTATTAAGAGATTTTTGTTATATTTTATTTACGAGAAATGGATGTTAACCACTTGCTCAACCTATTAGGTCCAAGCTATGGATCCAAACATATATTGAAAAACAACTTTTGATTTTTTCACCAGACCGAGGATACGAACTTTGAACCCACGAAATTATAGGCCGACACGTTACCTGCTCGGCCATCGGCCTTTAAATACCTAAGTATCTTTCCTTGTCAATTATTTATATAGGTATTTAACAATCTAAATGGACTTGGTAGATATCATCTAATTTTTTATCTAGCGTTATGTGTGTCGCACTGCACTTTGTTTACATGGAGCGTCATTTATACTCATTCGTGTGTCATCACTCAGTATACTTAATGAGTTTGGCCGAGGGTCAAGTACATAATATGCCGATTTAGTGAAAGATTGAAAAATACTGGCGTAAGAGTACCTATATAAAATTATAGCCTTGTTTCGAGTCAACATAAAGATATAAATAATTGAATGTCTTTTTTTGTTTTGCAATAAAATATTTTTACTAGAAATTTGTCAGCCTTTTTAATGCTTTATAAGAGAGATTTGTTGATATATTAAAACTCTTCAGAGGCTATTAGTCGATGAGGAATTTGTAAATAAAACAAATAATACTGCAGTTAATCTCGAAATGTTTTGCCAGACAAAATAATATTGTAATACTCGTACAAATGTCTCTTCGAGTCGCTGTTAAGATACCTTCTGTATGCTTTCGACTATAAATAACTTACCTCGTCGCATTTTGACGTTTACTAATGCAAGTCTGCAGATTACAAATATAATACTGAGCTCGCTTTTTCAATGTAAATTTTCCGTGAATTTTAGAAAATTAATGGCGCTTTAAGCCACATGCAATAATTTATTTAAGCTAATTTATGAATACTTTCATTTCAATAATGAGAATAATAAAACGATAAAATTTATATTTTCCAATGTTTCGATTTTCATATTTAAAAATATTTTTTTAATCTTGATTGTTTACATTGAATAAAATTGTTGTAATTAATATTGAAACTGTATAGAAATAGTAAACTTCTATTGACGAATTCACTTTTTTTCTTAAAAATAATTACAAACACTGTTTCTTATTAATCGAATTGGCGTTCATGTAAAAGGTATACGTTATTATAAGGTTTTTATGCTGTCTGAAACTGCTTTATGAAAGATCTGTCAACATAGATAAATCGTAGAATTTTACTTAAACGTTGTTTCTAAAACTGTTATATTTTTTAAAATTACCTAGAACGTTTTCGTCTCCACATTTTCACAATTCATTATAAATCATGATTTTCATTTTAGTTAATTCAAAAAAAAAATAATGACAAAACACAATATTACTTATCCTAAATAATTAGATAATATAAATAATTTATTTGTAATGTAATATAATATATAGCTATTTAAAAATATAATAAGGACACATTTAAGATATTCGATATATATTTTTATATTAGCATGTGATTTTACAGTAGCGATCTGCCGATGCTTGAAAACACTAAAACACTGAAAACAAAAGCGGATATTATAAAATAATACATATTTTATAAGATGAAATTGATATTTCCCTAATTATTATTTTAGAATCTATTTCATGCTAAATTAACAATGAGATAATAATATAGTACTTAAATGATCATAATAATAATATACTAGCTGAGCCAGCTGGCTCTCGCCAGTCTGTCTCGCTAGGTCTTGCAGACGGCTTGGCGGTATTGGATATTAATATAATTGTGAAGTATGCATAGGCGGCGCCATAATTTTCCCTTCGTCGTAGATTTTCATTCACCTCAGACAGTTTGATATTTTGCTGATTTGTCAGTTTTACGATTTGCAAGTCGTCACTACCAATATAAATTCGGGGTCATATGCGTAGTCTATTCTGGAGTCTGGCCTTTACAATATCGTCTGACACCACTTCAGACTGATAGGCCTAGCAGAACAGCTGGCAATCGCCGATCGCTACTACTGACATTTTAATAGAATATACCTAATATGTTTATATATTGCACTTTCTCATTCATTCTTATTTATTTTCGTTAAACTAAGAACATACATTACACGTCATGTTGTTGGTTAGTTTTTTATAATTCATTAAACCCTGCCTAAACCAAACAATAGTAGTTAAATATTATTCTATCTATTAAATATCCAAAATGATGTATGATTTAATGGCATAATTTTAAATATTTTATAGACAGATGCGTATTATGGCTTGGTTTCCCAGGGTTTAATTGAATTTAAAAAACTAACCAACAACATGACGCGTAATGTATGTTCATAGTTTAACTAAAATAAATATGAATGAATGAGAACACTATCTGTAAATTGTAGTCTTAGTTCAATGTAAATAAATACGTATAACTAACAACGTTTAGTCTGTACTATCTATGGTGGATCCACCCTACCTCCACCCATCGCCACTGCAGGATAGTCTTATTTTTCATACATTTAGATTATTGCGATATAATACGTTTTATTTATTCAATGGGATCACCTTAGATTGCATCCACTATTTCTTATAATAAGTCTTTTAAGATACTCGTAATTACCACTCTGAAGGGGTGTGTCCATATGCTTTGCTTAAGAGCAAAAATGGTAAGTACTTTATTTTAAAATTCGTAAGTTCTTAATATACTAATGAATAAATTTCAACATGCTAAAATTATTATTTAACAAACTATCTTTGTGGGGAAATAAAAAAAATATTATTTTTATCATGTACAAAAATGGAAAAAGAAACAGGTAGGTACTTACTTATTGTACCTAATTGTGTCGTATAAAGGTCATAATCGACTATATTTGACTATAAATATATATTTCACTTAGAAGAAATAAAAGATGAAATAGCAAACAACATGCATAATATCATTATCAAAAGAAACATTATTGCAATTTAATTTTTATTAATATTAATAGTTACTAATGATATAAAAGAAGAAGGAAGGTTACTGTAATTTTATATTTAATTATTATTATAAAATATATACCTAAACATTATTAATGTTTAATTACTTGTATTAAACGTCACATGAATTTCATTTACCAACGAAATGTAAAAATAATACAATTATTACTGAATCACGATAACTACCTATCTATTTTATATGGAAGTGTGTGATACTTCGACGTTGATCTGACAATAGTATCTATCTGACATTTATAGTCAATTTTTCAGGCGGTTCAAAAAACTGTTTTTGTCGGTATCAGTATTATTTTTATTTTTCAAGTGAAATGATTTAATATTAGTACTAAAACAGTCATTTAAAGATGTATGAAAATTGTAATGTCATAATAAAATAAATCACGCAGATAGATAATATTTCTTTTTAGTTTCTAGACACTTCGATGCAGATAGACACTATTTTCCACGTCAAATTTGAGCATTTTAGGATTTTTTTCGTAGAACAATAATATTTCCATTCGATCCGTCACCATTTTGTACAAAATACACCAATAACCTAGAATTTGCCAAAACTGCAGATAGATACTATTGTCAGATCACAGTCGACTTACTATAATATTGAGAAGAGCGTAATATGTACCTCTATAATCTAGTTTCTTATTTATTAAGTCTGAAATTATTCAATTTATTGATGGAATTATTAAAATTATCTTCATCTTACAATAAATGTCTTGATTGAAATTGATTATTTATGGGTGCTAATAGAAATGTCACATTTTTTCGATTACTTATTCCTGCAAATTCTAAATTTGAAATCTGATACGTCAAATGAACTTGTTTTGCGAAAGAAAACAAATGACAATCTAAGTCTTTTAGTTTGACAGATAAAAAGCAGTGACATGGTTTTAGATTATATTTTCGTAATAATTAGTGAGGAAATATCCATTTATTTTTTGTTAAATTTCTTCGTACGCCAATGTGATACTTACAGATTTGAATAATTTTGTGGAATATTAATTTAGATATTTTGCAATATTGATTATATAGAAAGAATTAAGCGACATTATAATCGATTTGCGGTAGACGAAAGGCAAGATGCGAAAATGTATGGTGACGGATATAAAACGCGATTTAAAAATGATTTTATCTGTGATTGTGTCGAGTTTTATCAGATTGTGTCCGATTCAAATGGAAGTAGATTCGGGACTCTAAAAATTGAAGTGAATTCCTTTAATAATCAACAAAGTGGTATTTAAATAAAAAAGTTGACGTATTTTCCAAAATCTCTTAGGATAATAATATATAGGAGATTCTTAATATAAATGAAATTAATAAAAATAACGACGGATGTAATATTATTATGAAACAAATTTTAAAACAAAGAACTTATGTACCTACTATTTTATGGTATAAAACTATTTTATATTCTTAATCCCATGCACAGGTAGCTTTAGACTAAAGTGCTAGCCACCTTAAATAAATTAAAATTGTTTCATTTTGTAGAGTTGTGTTTGTTATATGTACCTACTTAATTTATGGAAGTATGTAAAATTAATATTAAGAGATACAAAATTGTATTATAAAAGTAACAATTTTATTACAATTCTATCAGAATCCGAATAATTAAAATGATACAAACAAGTAATATATTTTCATCTCTTTTGGTTACAAATACTAAAATTGAAGATTGGTTGGATAATAAATAATTACAAGATAAAAATAACTTTTTATATACCTACGACGTTTTTAAATTTTCTGTTGAATTATTATGCTCAATATGCTCAAACTTGTACTTGATATGAAGTAAATAAAAAACAAACAAAATAAATAAATATAGAATACTGAAATCTCATTTTGATTTCCATAGTAACGCACGTATATATTAATAATTTAGTTGCTAGGACCACCCACTTAGAAATCAATAATATTGGATAGGATTACGGATTTCTTCCGAAATAACTTTTCATACAAAACAGAATTAACTGAAAATGAAATCAATTCTACTTAAAGATGGCTAAAAGTATTAAAAGAATGCATTGGTATCGTGTTCTGATATATTCTAAAAGTTTCAAATGTCTAGCTAGTCGGGAAGCTAGTTAAAAATCGATTACAAGATTTGTACTGGATAAACAACCACCGGACAAATAAGAATACGAGCTAAAAAAACGTTGTAATAAAATAGGCATATTGTTTTAATTTAAAATGCAATATAATGAAAAGAAAAAAAATAATATTAAAAACAGTCATTAACGTTTTACAGAAATGCAGTCCACATTATTATTGTTACTTATTTGAAAATATATGTCTCAAATCTATTCTACAATAAGTTGTCATGAAGAACGGTTAAGAGCGTACTTCAGTGAAATGGAAAATAATTTTCAACAGTAGGTGCGTCGAAATTTGGCACTGGTCGCCAAACGGTGACCGACGGTCGAAGTGTGCGCACGTCAATTTGTTTTGTCATGCCGTCGGATGAATATATTCTTAAATCGTCTAAAGATGACTAAAAAACTATACGTATGTACTTGAAAAAGAAAAAATGTCAATGGATATACTATTATTGTTAGTAATATAACAAGAAACATAACATTAAATGGACTCATGTTGAATTTTTATGACAAATTATATTTCATTCGGCACGCGTCATTTGCACAATCCGCGCATCGCTTAGCCACGATCTTTTTAGACCATGCCTCAACTGAAGTATAGCCTTAAACATGAAAATTAATATTCGTTAGTATAACCGATAGGTATTTAATAATTTCAGCAAAACTAATATAGTACACGTATTTTGCACCATACAATATTTATGTCTTAAAGAACGTCAACCAAATCAGACGATAATTATATAAAATTAAAATTCTTGACGCCATCTCGTTATTTTATGGGTCTTTGTTTTTGAATGTCAAGGATAGCGTCAATAAAATAGATGTTTAAACTGAAAATCTATCAAATCAGAGTATAGGTAATAATAGAAAATTCAAGAGTCCTAATTGAAATATAATATCAAGGTTAGTTTTAAATTAATATGCATATATTTTATTTTGGCTGCCATTTTAGAATTTATGAACATTTTGTGCCTAAATATCTTAAAAATATGCTGTAGATTCTGCCTGTTTATCTTGCATAAATATAAAACATTTTAACTATGCTGCTGGACTTACAAGTATAAAAATATATTTAATTAAATGTGTGACGTGCTCAGTTACCCGAAGCAATTCTATAAAAGGGGTAGGTATAATAATCCATTATTTTGACGTATGTTCGGAAAAAGCACCCTTGTTTATTGTTAAAGAAAATCAAGCACGTATCAAGCAATGCATCACACACACATGTGTGCGAAGCACAATCACAAAGGTAGAAATATGAGGCGTTTATTGTTTGTCCTCAGCCACTCTGCGGAGAGAAAAGCAAAAGGAAAAGCGTGGGTACACACTTGTACTCTCCCTTATACACTTGTACCCAACACCGCCAGAAACACGCTCCATAATAATTATCAAAAGATGTTGTGAGAGGAGTCATTTGTTTGTATGAGTGGGTACATACATTTTGTACAGTTACTTTTAAGGGATGAACTGGAATAAGTTTTAAAGCACTTTGAAAAATATAAATTTCATTGGAAATATTAAGAATGCAAGTGCAAAAATTTTGGGGTTAAGCCTGAATAATCTATATTACAAAAGATATTTACGTCGTTACAATGCCCCACTATTTCTTGTCGTATGATACGTACTGCTATACCGACAGAAAGAAATCTATATAAACGGAACTAAGTTTGAATTATTTCTTATAGGTATAGTCATCACATGGTGCCCGAAATATAAAAAAAATGTTCAACAGTAGACCTAGAGGTCGCAACTTTGACAAAATGGTTAAGTACTGTGAATCTATCTGGCATCTCATCGAACAGGACAGGAGGTATTGGAGTCAGTTTAGAAAAGCTTTCATCCATCAGTAGGTGTAAATACAAACATAATGGTCACGTACACATATTATATAGGTGTATGTTTACCAAATAATAGTATTATTTTGTTATATATATAGTTATATATAATAAACAAAAACCGATTGCCAAAGTAGCTTGATTTGGAAGAGCGCTGATGAGTAGGTATTAAAAAGGCCAATAGTTAAAATTTGTCGCAATTAGTATGTCACCTTGTAGCATAGATGTAATGCACGGACGGAGCGTAAACCCAGGAGATGCAGGGTTCGATTCCCCGCCGGGGTGTCTTACTTTTTTCAAAAAGATTTTTTCTATTGGTTATAATTTATATTTTCTCAGAGGTGTTTTTCAAAATGATGTATGTTCAATAATTAGAATGGTACATTATTAAATCTTGTGAATTTTTCGTTGAATAAAATAAATAGTTAGTTTTATATTATTTATATGTCACAATATCTATGCTGTGTACCTAATACTTAAGTGTATTATTATCTCAATGACTATTCATTACCATTCAATAATACATTTATGGATAGGCCTACGTTCAAAACTTATTAACTTTTGACTTATTTTTACCCTTAAAGAAAAGTGGCTACCTAATTAAATTTGCACGCCAGTATCGTCAATGAATTGAGTAACAGTTAACTCATTAGGATTTAATTTTAAAAGAGAGCAATTATTACATTAATAATTTGGATGGTCAACTGATAAATGTATCAAATTTTACTAAGTATATTTAAATACATTACATTGTTTTTCGTAATTTTATAGTTTTCTGCTTCTATAATTACTCTAATCAGTATCATTGAATATGTCAACATATCCAGGCGATGTATTTATGAATCGTATACCGTTCCCAACTGGCCATCAATAAGTCTAACAAGTAAATAAAAGTATAATGTAAAGTTCCAATAAGGCCCTGAGCGCAGTTGTACGTTTTCCCGGTGTGATGTGTGCCCGTCACATTACTGGCTGAGTAGACTGATAAATCTTAGTCGCTTAATTCGAGTATGCAGACGGAAGAAAACACACTCGTTATTATTATTTTGTGCGGGCAACACCGAACACGCAGGCGGGCCACACTGGACGCTCGCGTGCCTTTAACATGCCTAACAACTTCCACGTCACGATTAGCTGACCTCACAATACATGCCTGAGTTTTTATAAAACTGAACCCATAAAGAAAAACCGATTCTCATTTTGTTAAGCATCTTATCGAAAATTCACACAACACGGCGGCTAATCCATCACAGGAATGCCTGAATTTTAGCAATAATTTCCTTAATTAAAAATATTACAACGGGTCGAAAATAATAAAGAATTTTCCAGAAATAGTACATTCATATAAAAAAGCCTAATAATAATGCATACAACGTTATTATACAAATTCGCATACAATTCAAAATAATTGTTGTTGTTGATGATTGAAAGCATTCTCATGGTATAAAAGTAGGTAACAGAATGAATTATTAGTCATTTTCACATAAGTGTAAAATAGGATTCATCTGTGAAATTAATTTCTATGAAAAGTTATAGGTAAGTAAACATATTATTCTTATTCGTAAAATATTGGATAAAATTCATATTCTCCTGTTATGAGTCGTCGGGACACAAAACCCTCTCTGGCAACTTTTCTACTTATAATTTTATTTATAACGTCTTTATACTTGCGAATAATAATTATTTTATTATTGCATACCGAAGCTCTTTACATTGGAATTATCTAAGTTGGTCGCTTAACATAGGCGGAAATTGAGATTATATCTGATAATGTAAATATTAATTATTTATTTCTTTTATTCAACTAATAATTCACACGATTTAAGAATGTACCATTCCAATTATTGAAAATACATAATTCTGAAATCACTCATGAGAAAATATAGCCAATAGAAAAAATCTTTTTCGAAAACTAACTAAATTTGGAGAGCGCTTATAAGCAGGTATTAAAAAAGCCAATAATTAAAAGTTCGTCGCAATTAAGCATGGCAGTCGTAGCATAATAGTGGTAATGCACAGGGCGCGAAACCCAAAAGATGCAGGTTCGATTCCTTTTTTCGAAAAAGATTTTTTCTATTGGCTATAGTTTCTCATGAGTGTTTTCAGAATTATGTATATATAAATATTAGATTTAATGCGCATTAGTCATATATGAGCAATAGCTCAGATAGTGAAAGATGTGAAATTTGACAGTAATGATGTATTTTTAATAATTATAAGAATCTAACTTTCTTGAAGAATCACGTATTGTGTATTCTGCTTGTAATAAAAAAAACAATACTTCAATTACATTAATAAAAGTGAAATAAGATACGTTTTTGTTCAGTATTAAGAAATACAATTTCGTTCACAGGAAATATGTGGTGACATGCATACCACATAAAGGAATTTGTAATTTAAACTCGCATACCAGATTGCCAAGAAATAAATGTACATAAGTACAGGCATGACTTGTTTATGTGTATCTCAACAATTGAAAGGAAGCGAGACGCTTCTGTCAGAGCTTTTACGCTTCACCACCGCCAATTTACAAATGTCATACTTAACACGTTATTTTTTATTCCATCGAAAAACGTAGTGTGGGAGCTTTATTCGTATTTAGGATTTGTATTAGAAAAAGCTCATTCCCCAAAATTAATGTTTACTTTAGAAACACAAAGAGAGTGATTTTTGGAGAAGAAAAATCTGTCGCGTTAAGTTGTAAACACTGTAGGAATACTAGGAATAGATACAATGAGTCAAAAGTACGTACACAAGTATGTTTACATTAAATACGATATCCGTACCTACTGATTTTCGATAACAAAGATCAAATATAGATGTATAAATACCTAACATAATAATTATATACGTTACAGGAATTTCGGATTTAATTGTGATCCATAGGTAGCACATAGTGTGTAGATGAGTCACTTATTACTTTTGAATAAAACCGATAATCTTTGGCTTTTTTTTAAATTTTACATGATTAATTAAATAATATGTAGGTTTTATTATTATAATTAAATCACTTTTTGTTACTTGAGTAATATAGTTCATTCTACAAATCAAAATTATTAAATTAAACAATGTTCAATTTTGATAATGATGTAATCGTTAAAATTAGTTATTTACTAAAAATGTTAAAACTAACAAAAATTATATAGAATTATTCAGAAACAAACAAAAACCTAAAAATCACGTAGATTATTTTGTAATGAATGGGACTTGAACCCAGTGGCGCACCCAGGATTTAATATTGGGGGGGGGGGGGGGGGGCAAGGAGGATAATGTAAATTAGTCCCATAGGATCTTTTTCTTCTTGACAGCCTAATTTCTCGTTTATCGGCCTTTTGTCTATTGCACTCGGCGTACCTACACCATGGTCCCCACATCCTGAAACGGGCCCTCAGGCTAAGATATTTGGCGGGCCCCCTACCTACCGCCAAGATTAAAGGCAGTGTGAAACACTACATTAACGTTTTTCAAATTGTGTTTTAGTTCAAATTAAGGGTACTCATACAGTGAATTATTGGCGATTTTTAATATATCTACTTTAATAATGGAGCTGTCGAGTATCGACACATAATAATCAAAAAATATATTGCACAATTATATAATTGAAAATGTTCATGGCCATGAAGCCACAGGCGACTTTTTTTTGCTATTAAAGCTTATTTATGATGTGTGTTTATCTCACTTATATGGTCAACCCGACACGCCGGGCGCCCCACAGCCCGGGCCCACAGGCTAGAGCCCTGTCAGCCCTCCCCAGCCATGACCTACACCACTCCGGAATTCGGGTGGACACCAAGAATTTTTTGACAGTTCCATTAGGCATTGTGTTTCTAAAAAAACCTGACATTAGTGTTTCGAAATTTTTGTGTTAGAAATTAAAATCTAAGAATTTTTTTTAAAAAGGGTGCTGGAGAATTACAAATCATTTTTTTGCCGTGTTTTTATTTGTCTAAGCCCAAAGGTATGGTTTATCGGCTTTCAATTTCAATGTTTAAAATCATTCTTGGCCCCTTGCCCCCCCCCCCCCTGGGTGCGCCACTGCTTGAACCCATATTCATCGCAATCTGAGCGTTGAGCTTAACCGATAACTACAATAACTATACATCGCACCGTGAGTGTAAAACCAACGTATGTGCAAATTACATAGTTTGGAGATATAAGGGTTTGAAGTTTTCATTTGGTCAGGATAAATAGAGTTTCTAAAATAAAACGATAATATTTGGTGTATGTATACATTATGACATGTTCTTTTATTAATTTTATTTTTTTTCATATAAATCCATCAAGATTACAAGTTTTAGCAGTTGCTATGGTTTTACACTTTCATGATGCATAGAAAATGTTGATATTTCGCAGTTACTTGAATTGCAGTAAGATTTTTATTGGGAACTTTGGTAATACCATTATAATATAATATATTATATTATTATTAAATAAATCAAGAATGATATTTACCTATAATATTTTGATATTTTAAGCTTACTAACTATAATTTATTAAAATAGATGCATACAATTTTAAACCAAAATAAAAATAGCAAATTACAATAATTGCAATGTTTTTATAATTAATTTTATCGACGTCAATTATTATCTGAATCTGTATTTAAATGTGTAGATGAAAGTTTTTTTTATAAAAATTATGGTGTATTTCTGGTATCACTTTCGATGAACATAGGGAAATCAAGTCATTTAATTTTGCTTCGGAGTCCGAGGTGGTTTTATAAATGCTTTGTGTAGTTGAGGTTGTACTGATTGACGTCCGCCCTGACGTTTTCTAATATTTATTACATCAAACACTTCTGTTTCATACTTATTTTTATAGAACAGGCAATAAGGATTGTTTTTCCTCACTTCAATAACGCAAATGTCTACCCAACTAACCTTTTTACTATTTTCGTTGAGTTGAAAATTATTGCCCATTTCATTTGCTAACTTGTGAAAATCAAAAATCTCGTCAGTGCCAATTTCCAGTGAATCACTGGAATCCACTGTATTGGTATATAAATTGGACCTGACTTCAAGACTATTTTTTTGTTTCTCTATGCAAGAGTGTTAAAGAGTCACCCTCGTTCTAGGTGTGTCCTACGACCAAAAAGTTGTGTGTGATTTTTGGGATATTAAAATTCTGGAGGGCGTATAAATACATTGCTGTAATAAATTTATTTTTATTCTGTCCGGCACAATTATCCGAATAAAAAATGACTTCCTTCCCAATTGATTTATCTTCCAAAAATTTTACAACACAAGAACCAATTGCATTGGCCCCTTTGTTTGTAGTCCCTTCATGCTAAACAAAACAGTAACAATTTTTATTATTAATGTGTGTAAGATGGTAAAATTATAGGTTGAAAGCTTTCTTTTATAATATAGCACTGATATCTGGGCATTTGGTGTTGATAATACGGCCTGCAGATTATAGCAACATACTATTTTATTCGTCTTTCGCCTTCTGTGTTCTCGATAATTGTTTATTTTTTTTGATGAATGTCATATATTATTTAACTTGAATTATATTTTTCTCTTCGCTACTGCAATTTTTATATTTTTCACAAAAGTCACATAGGTCCTTGTTTGGTTGAAAAAAGCCTATATTATAATGGGTATTGTTCCTCTTGCAAACCAGCAGCATCCTTATCTATATCCAACATGGGTTCTTCAGCATCAGGAAATGTACTTGTCACATTTTTGAAAATCTGTAACATTGCAAAAACAAAAGTATCATAGATCTGATTGATATACTGTTGTGTTAATTGAAAGAGTTTATTATTGTAGGTGCATAAAATAAATACATAGGTACATAAGATAAGTCGATATTAATAAGTTTCATAACAATAATAATATTAAGGTTAGTTTTGTATATCATTTTAGTATAATATTTATCACAAAGTCTTACCTTTTTAGAAGTTTTTCAGCTTTAGAAGCTTTTAAAGCTAACTCCACCATCATTCGAATCCTTAAACTTATATTTGATAAAAACAAAATACACTGCACTACATTACTTGAATCAAAGGAAACAATAATGTGTTGTAGAATACGTCTGGATGCGTTATCAAAGTCTTAACACTGAATCATTTCAATAATTGCCTGCTATCACAATAATAAAAACAATGCCACATTGCATTCACCAAAAGAATGCGTCTGATGCTCGGGTTTCACAATTAGTCATGGATAATCATTTGCAGATTTGCAGATACTATGGTTTTACATTAACAATGGAAGTAAATCTTTGTATTGTAAAACCCAAATATCTGTCTTTTTTAATGAAAATTTTTAAGTTTGCAGTAACTTCAATTTTACATAATCAAGTTTATGACTTTTGCAGTTGTTTTGCATTTAAATCTCGAAATTGAAAAATTTGCACTTGCTATGGTTTTACACTCACGGTGCGACATGTAGACTTGTTTTTAATAATTATGCATCTTTTAAGCCACGGCATTAATAATTAATGCACTATATTTGATTCCTAGACAGTGTCAGTATCTCTAATTCGGTTTTTATAATATATTTTGTATTTGCTAACATATTTTTATTCAACAAATAATATACTCGATTTTAGAATGTAACGTTATTATTTCACTGCATTATTATGTTATTTATTTGTTTTTTGGCGTATTGTATAAATCCTGAATAAACAAACTCAAAGTTTAATCCAAGCGAAAACTTAGACCGGGTAATTTACAAAACGTATAAGCACCCATTTCGCATTGTGTAATGTCATATGTAAAAGTTATGTTATAATGTATGTAATACCTGTATTTAGCTGAGATACCTACAACATTACTCGAAGCCTTTAAGTATAGGGGAGCATCAAAGTTCTTGCATATCAAATAGCCTTCTTTGTTTGTTGAGTTTTTGTCTGCGTATTGGTTGGTTAGACGAGGGAAAATATACTCACATTAAAACTTTCCTTAATGTATGCAAATATGTTAGCCTTAAAAAGTTTGTTTACCGCCCTGTAAGTGTTTTAATAAACTGCCAGTTTAAATTTAAATTCGCTGGGTACTAAAAAAGTACAAACAGAAATAAATGTGGGTAATTTTTCTTTTTTAATTTGTTGCTTATGTACTTAAAATTCTACATTTATTTATACGGATTAGGGTGAATGTAAAAACTAATTTTTCTCTTCTAAATTATTGGATTTAAATAGAAAATTTTCAAAAAATTTAATAAACCACTGTTCACATTTTCTTTTATAAGTAAATAAATTATTTTATTGTTTTGCATAGACAACAGAGCCAAAATCAATAATTATTTTGGAACAGGAATCTTAAAAACTCCGAAGCAAAACCAAACCTTCTTAAAATTTTAGGGTTCTAGAAGTTTCATGGTTTTAAATTTGAAATTTTGTAGTATTTATTTTCCATTATTTTTGATTATCGTTAATGTAAAAAATGTATTAATTATTATTCGACATAATGTTATATAAAAATTCATTTTGCTAGGTAATGTGGTAGAACACATACTAATTGTGGTATATAATAATATGCTCTGTCTAGTAAAGATTGTTTTAAAAATAGTATAGACATCTACATTATTTATCAAAGTTAAAATAAAATAAATTATCTATGATACACGTCATAATATAACTAGACAGATAGATGTAAGTGAGGAAATACATTGATTGTTAAGAAGGTTTGAAAAATACCATACTTAATAATATTAAAAAGGGGTTCTACAGTTTCAATAATATATACACATTATTTTAAAATAAACATTAATATTGAAGGCTTTTTACTTTTTTTATTGTAACCTTAAAATACAAGTATATTCAGAATAAAAAAAACTGTTGAAACGACTTGTAGTAAACCTTTTTTTAATACATGTTATAATGTACATTTGCAAGTAATTGAATTAGAAAAATATTACATCATATATTATGCAAAAAAATATGACATGCAATATAGCAACATAGCAATTTGACGAGTAGAATATTTTTATTAGACCACGTACGGAGATATAGTTTTTGCTAATATCGTAAAAGCCTGATATTGGCGATTATAAAATAAAGATTGGATTTTCACCATTTTTAATTTCAGTTGAGTTCTATGATATGCCTTTACTTGTACGTAGCCGTTAAATTGCTAATGATTTTTTCCGTACATCCAGACTATCGAAATTTGGTATAAAGATCTTTATACAATAGTAGTATCATTATTTTGGTAGAATTTGACTAAATGAGCATAAAACCTATTTAGTTGTGTGTCAATCAACGATGCATCGTTGATATTTTATATATAAATTCCGTTCACAATGACAATGCATTATTTCTTTTGTATAAAACTATTTTTGGCTTTGTTTTTTTTTCTCTACTTTGTTTTTTCTCTAATTGATTACTTGTAATTTTTATTCTAAATCTCATGTTGTGAACGTCCTGAATTAATATTTTGTTATGTACTCAACGTGTCTTTTTTAAATAAATAAATAAATATATAAGTACCTACCTAAAATCATTTTATCATTTATTAAAATGGAACTAGGTACCTTAACCACGGGTGTAAATGTAAATATTTTTGGGATGATCTCGTTAGATCTATTAATTATTTTCCAACATGCCACAGTAAATGAAAGGTTAGTAAGTAAGTAAGTAAATAATGTTTAGTATAAATATACAGGGAGGAGTAGTCTTACACTTTACAACATATTGACGAAGGATCGGGCACAACGGCGAAAACCTTAAGATAACGTATTCGTACATAATTGAAGTGGTACCTATATGGAATACAAAGTATTATAGCTATGTGAATCGCTTCTTTGTGATTACATCCCCGTGATAAATAAACCAACTGATACGTATTCCGTACATACGCGGAGACGTTATTTAAGGCGCTGGGTACCTACAACTAAAGAGCACAAGACTCTATACTTTTTCGAGGATTTTTTTAATATGCAACGATGCAATGAAAGAAACATCAGTATGCAGAGAGATGTTAAAGTTTACACCCCCTAATGGAAGTAATATGTTTCGCCTTCGCAAGGCTCTCCCGGTATAAAGAGGTTTACACGGAACGTGATGGATCAGCGCATTTGTTTCCACTCTTTGACCCCTGGGCTTTTGCGCAACAAATGCTTAAAGCTCTTACAAATCAAAGGTGCTGCATTTATATTATTATGTACGTGTTGGAGTAATTTTATTTAATATCTGTGTCTATGAAAAGAAGAAAACTTTATCTTTATACCTAAGGAGCGTATGCATAGTTAGTACCTAGTACTTATTTAAAAATGTCTGCTCAGTCACTTGTCAGCGGATTTTCAGATGAAAAGTTACTAATAATTAATAACCAACGTATAAAGTCCATGCATGTGACGACGTCGGCGGTAATACAATGAAATACAACAGACAGCTGTCAAATACTAACGTTTTGTTAACAGACACAGTATCGGACAAAAGAATATCTTTTTGATTAGCGATTGTCTAAACAAATACCAACCAGAACAATATGAATATTTTGCAAGCATATGCAATAATAATTTTCGGTAGTCGATCAATTTTAAAAAAAAGTTACACATGGGTGAAAAAAGTCAGCGTATTGCCATTTTAATAATGAATACAAATTATTTCGGAATAATTTATCCACTGTGCTGTGCTACAATAATTTAAATACCGATTAAGTCCCTAACCATTCAATTATTTAATGTTTTTATTAACTAGATAGTTTTTTATAGCTATTCAATTTATGTTGTACCTACAGTTTTTAGATATTCAGCAATATATTTTATTTAAAAATATATTTTTTAAATAACGAACAATGTCAACATTTAGAATCACGAAAAACGACATTGGCATGTTAAACACGTTTTCACTTAACTGTCGCTCTACTTCCTTCTATGCATCGCATTAAATGGTTAGTTTCACATAAAGACAATATTCTATGCATCAAATACTAAGTTTATTTGAGTTTTCATCATAACAAACTAAAACTACAGACTACAAAACAAATGAGATAAGGCAACAACCTTTTTTTTTTTTTTAAATTAACACGAATTAAGCCATAATAACAAAGAAAATATGCTCGTAAAATGCACTAATTTATTATATTAATTTTAAAAATACGTAAACATTTGTTACCAATCTATTTATTAGATTTAAACATAAAACAAATGACAAATTTCTAATATTCTTTATACATAAGTATACTATATTCCTTAACTTCCGTTGTCGACAAAATGCTGCATCTTGTTAAACATTATAAATATACACCTCAATGATAGTGGCAGCGCTATTAATTGCTAACAGAAAACTAAATTCATAACTTTAGACGTCGAACAACTAATGTAATATATTATTTCATATACATAATGTGTATTATATTGTTATTAGATATCCAGTTCACCGGAGAAGTCTCAGAGTACACCTGCAAATTAATATTGAGTTTGTAGTCTGAAGAAACTTTTAGCGAACATCTCCATTTTATTAATTGTGTTAGCATTTATTTTACAAAAGTCTGTTTCACAAACAGAATTAATTTTATTAATTTGTGGAATTTAATATTATAATTAATATTATACATTTTGTAAGAATATCTTTGTTTTCTTTGGGTTATAAGAATGTGTATCACAGTTAAATATGTTTATTAATAAAAAAGTCACGGTATAATTTATTACTTTTCTCATGAAAAGGTTTAAAAAGTTGAAAAATATGATATATTATTATTTTTGCAATGGGATCATTTTGAAAAATGTCCTTTGCACCCATACGTGCCATAAAAGAGCTCTTTAAATGGCATCGAATAAAAAGAACAAAGATTTTTTCAATGCCATAAATTTCTCCTCTCAAATGAATCACAGTAGCAGGAAGAAGAAAAAGGTGCTACGCCATTCGTATGAATAATTTAACAACGCTCTTATTTTAATTCAGACGCCATTTAAAATGGCAAAACATAAATTCTGGCTGCTGCTTACAGAATTGGAAATGGAGCTCTAAAATTATCAATAACACTCGGCCGTAATAATTATTATTCGAGAGGGGTAGCTACCGATGTACTACAAAGACATTACAATAAATTTACATTATTTAAATCATTTTCGTTTTGAATCATTAAAATTTTCACTGCTGCTAAGAAAATTATTTAAACAAAAATATATGATTTTAATCTGAAAACGAGTATAGCTCACTTAAAACACAAAGTCTCGAAAGAATATAAAATCCATTCTCTATAAATATTATTATTTTAAACAGTAGCCAGTACTTATAAATATTTATTGTTTAATTAATTTGTATAACTAATTAATTATAAACTTTCTGAATAAGAATATAGCTCAGTGGATAAAATGTAATTAAATCTCTTTTATGTGGATTCTTATCGCGAAATAACAGCTGTCTACATCACTAACTTGAAACCAAAAAACGCTTATCGGAAAAAAAACTTTTTTCTTTAAATTTAAAGCAATTCGGTAGGTAAGGATTATACGGATAGACGTCCATAGATAACCGTTGAATAAGTCGATTAAAATGTTGAATATGCAATTATCCACACTACACAGCTGTTTTGAACTTTAATTAAAATCAAATGATACAATATTTTGATGAAATATTGACATTTTTTTATATTGGTGTTTTTATAGGGTAATATAAATTGCTCGAATTAAATAACATGTTGCTTATATAAAATAATAGAAAAAATCTACACAAGACTTGTGAGCTAAGGTTATACATAACATGCTTACCATTTAACTTATGATACAAAACAGAGGTGCGTTGGAAATACTGTCACCAGTTTGTGTACTCAAGTATCGGATGATACTACCCATACTCAGTACGCGTGGCCCAATAAACTTGTTCCAAAAAACTTGTGATGATATCATTGCGAGTCGCTGGCTAGTTGGTAAACTTTCAATACATTATTATTTCAATACAATTGAGATTAAATGCGCACTCGAATACAATTATATTTTAATTTATTAGTCTATGCATGCGAATGATATCATCTTATGTATGAACAATAGGTCATACTGGTAGTAAGTATACTTAGTCTTCAAAATCGACCAGTTTTCCCACCTCTAATACAAAGCATTTATATTTTATGGTTGAATCACTTTTAATTTATAAATATTATGTAGGTATGAGGTGATGTAAAAACCGCTTCTCACTTCTTACTTATGTTTTTAACTTATATATTCTAACTTATAAATCTTTATTATTTTGATTTTTATTTTTAACTCATTAACATATTATTTTAGCCAATTATCTCACCAATTATTATAATGATAATATTATGTCCTACCAAATTAGAAGCAGGGTTTGCATTAGTTTTGTAATTATAAACCTTTTAATACGAGGGTGGGTCAATAATTCCTTAGAAAAAAGCATTAAAACAGTTTTTATTTTTGTATTTTTTTTTTATTTCTCAACATAATCTCCTTGGAGCTCAATACACTTGGTTAGACGTTTCTCATTTTTTTTTAAACCGTCAGAAAAATAAGTTTTCGGAAGGTCCTCAAAATAAGCATTTGTCCGATCGATGACTTCTTCATTTGAAAAAAAACGTTGTTCACTTAGCCATTTTTTTAAGTTTGGGAAAAGGAAAAAGTCACTGGGGGCTAAATCTGGCGAATACGGTGGGTGGTCGACCAATTCGAACTTCAATTCTTCAATTTTAGCCATTGATCGTAAACATGTGTGAACACGGGCATTGTCCTGATGAAAGAGGATTTTTTTCCTGTTTAAATGAGGCCATTTTTCTTCAATTTCGTTTTTTAGCTGGTCCAATAAAGATGCATAATAATCCCCTGTTATTGTTTTTCCTTTTTCCAAATAGTCAACGAAAATAATTTCACGTGCATCCCAAAATACAGTAGCCATAACCTTACCAGCTGATTTTACGGTTTTCGCCTTCTTTGGACATGGTTTGTCTTCGCAATCCACTGCTTTGACTGTTTTTTCGTCTCGGGAGTATAGTGGTGTATCCATGTTTCATCTACAGTCACAAAGCGACGAAAAAATTCATCCGGATTGCGTTGCATGAGCGACAACAGGGCTTTAGAGGCCACCACCCTATTGCGTTTATTGTCGACTGTGAGCAAACGCGGCACCCATCTTGCAGAAATATTTTTCATGCCCAATTTGTCATGTAAAATAGAAATGACGCTACCTTTTGAGATCCCTGTAACCTCAATTATCTCACTCAACTTTAATCTTCGGTCACTTAACACCATATCGTGGATTTTATTGATCATTTCTGGTGTAGTCACCTCTACAGGACGTCCTGAGCGTGGTTCATCCTTTGTTGATGTACGACCACGTTTAAATTCATTTAACCAGTTATAAATAGTTGCAAGTGAAGGAGCAGATATGCCGTGAACTAAATCCAACTCATTTTTTATTTCCTTTGCTGTTAACCTTTTTATATTAAAATGTTTAATAACAGCTCTAAACTCAATTTTCTCCATTTTCCATTTTTCCATTTTCCACAAGCAATTTTTTTTTTAAATGTACGAAAAACACACAACAACCCGACCAATCTGATTGAAACTTCGCAGCATACTGAATCGGTAGTGCCGCTGCATGAAAACAAACCGCTTACAGTACTAGTCGCGCCACTTGTCGGCTTTTCTAAGGACTTATTGACCCACCCTCGTAGTATACTACGATTGAATAAAATATACTTATAAAATATTTCTTTTTCTCTTTTTGCAGAGATGTGGTGCCTCCGTGTGAGCGAGCTCCGCATCTCGCCAGTGGCGGTGGAGCGCGGAGGCAGTGTGACGCTGCAGTGCCTCTACGAACTGCAGGGCGCGCCCCTCTACACCGTCAAGTGGTACAGGGGCCGCCACGAGTTCTACAGATACTCGCCAGCTGATCATCCCAGTGCTAGGATCTTCGCATTTTCTGGCATTAATGTTGATGTAAGTATATTTTATTTTCTGTTGGTTAATCTGTACATAATGTAACGGAAATATATTATGACAATATAACAAAACGTAAACATTCGATATGTGGGTAGAAATGGATGTTAGTATATTTGTACTATTAGATCCATACAACATGTGCATTTGCCAGTATTGGGATTTGAATACGGGACTCACGAAATTATAAGCCGATAAGGAAATCGTGGGTTGTTTAATGATCCGGATAAAATGATGAAAGTTATTAGTTGAATAAAAAATGGTCAATTCAATCATTAGCTCGTATAAGTACATTAAGATAAAAAATTGGAAAAACCCTGACGGTGGCTAGTAATTGAAGTACGTTCCTACTTATTATTAGTATTTTGATTCAAACCACAAAAAGCCGGTTGCCAACATTACTTTTATTTACAAAATTTTATATTATTGAGACACAATTTGTAAAGCGCTTCAATTGTATGACTACCAGTTCTTCTTCTTGGTCGTTCACTGATGGCTGAGGATCGTGACCACATTTGAATTTCGCCATCCTTTGAATTACCAAAACTTTCCATACTTCTCGATCTTCCGCTGCTTCTCTCAGGGCAGAATGGATGGTGCCCTCCCCCCAGTCAGCTCTTTCACTTGGTCGCTCAAGCGCTCTTCCTCTGTTTCGCCTTCCCTGGAGGCCACCCGAAACCACCAGTCTCTTCAGGTTGTCCAGTACGCGCCTGACAATATGTCCAAAAAACTGCAGAATTCATCTCAGACATACTGTCGAGAGCCGTTCCTTTATCTTCAGTCTCTGGATGATTGACTGGTTCGTATTGTGCTCCGTCCAAGAAATAGGAAGCATTCGGCGCCAACACCACATCTTAAAGGCATCAATTGCCTTCCGTTCCCTTGCTTTCAGGGGGACCAGTTAATATGGTCGTAATGGGGTAGAGTGTAGTTGGCTAAATTTGTAAAGCACATGCAGGTTTAAGTTCTGCCCTGCGCCATATATATTTTTTAAAGATGTTAGATGTGTCACTGAGATGTTTTGAAATTATGTATACCTACAATGTAACGAACAAAATAATACGTTTAAAATACAATAAATTTGTGAATATCGACATATTAATTATGTATTTATTCGCCTTCCAAGATTTGTTTAAATAAACAGTATGCACAAAATCAAATTAATTTATCAATGTGAGTAAATATTGCAAATTTAAAGTTTACGAAGTCATTTTTCTATATTAATACATCCATAAAAATGACCGGGTTCACATATTTTACCATGTTTTTAGTAGCTCGTATTCTTGTTTGTCCCGTACAGATTTTTTCTTGTTTGTCCAAGATTTTTCTTCTTACTTTTGAAATTACTTCCCGACAAGCTAGACATTTAAAACTTTTAGAATATATCAGAACACGACGGGAATGCATTTTTTATTACTTTTGGCGATCTTTAAGCAGAATTGAATACATTTGCAGTTAATTCTGTTTTGTTTGTTTTGAAAAAAATTCGTTAAAAGTAATATTTACTACTCACTATTATTAGTTGCTAAGTGGGTCCTAGCAACTAAATTATTAATATATACGTGCGTTACTATGGAAATCAATATGAAATGTCAAAATGACATTTCAGTATTGTATATTTATCAATACATAGAAATTGTCAAGTTTATATGATTCAACAGAAAATTAAAAAAGTTCTTTTTATCTTGTAATTATTTTGATTCATTATCAATAATATACAACGTTACATTAATGCTTGTCAAGCTAGACCGATGCTAAAAATATAGCGCATGTCTGAATCAAATCCGATGTGGGTATTTCAGATATGCTTATGTGATGGTTAAGTAGAGTTTGAAAGAGTCCCCACTTTACGAGTGAGATAAAATTCAAACACAGGATGTATGCCTTCCCCGGAGGAGTTTCAGCTATACACCAGACCAAATTGCAGGCTTTTGCATGGTTTGATCCCTTGCCGGTCCCACTGTGACTGTGAATTGTTATATGACTAATTCTATTTTGTCGTTGTGACTTTGTTTTATAATATACTAGCTGAAGTACCCGGCTTCGCACAGGGTCGCTTCGTGGTCATATTTATCTTAGATATTTAAAAAATAATAAGAGGTAATTATTTTTTAATATTAAAATATCTGTGTAATACAATATGGCAATATGAAAATAATTCTAATATGAGTAAAGGTCAAACAAAAGAACACTATCGAATCCAAAATATGAAAAAGATATGAATGTTATTAATATGTAGTAAAAAACAAATCAAAATTGGATGGAATAAACAAACAAAAAACTTTGTATTTTATATAATACTAATTTAGAAACCTTCGCAGGTGTGCGCACAACAACTGACAAAAGTTTCATCGCAATCGGATGAATGGTACCTATAGGAACGCATACGAATAGAAGAAGAAGAAGATGGTTGTACTAATTCAGAAACCTTCGCGGGTGTACGCACAACAACTTGTAAAAATTTCATCGCAATCGGATGAATGGTATAAGAACTCATACGAATAGAAGAAGATAGAATAGAAGAAAAAGAAGAAAAAATGGTTGTATCAATTTAGAAACCTTTGCGGGCGTGAGCACAATACTTGATCAAAATTTCATTGCAATCGGATGAATGGTATAGGAACGCATGCGAATAGAAGAAGAAGATGGTTGTACTAATTCAGAAACCTTCGCGGGTGTTGCCACAACAACTGACGAAAGTTTCATCGCAATCAGATGAATGGTATAGGAACCATAAGAATAAAAGAAAATAGAATGAAGAAGAAGATGATGATTTTTCTAATTCAGAAACCTTCGCGGGTGTGCATATAACCATATACCAAAATGTCATCGCAATCGGATGAATGGTATAGGAACGCGTACGGGACAGACAGACAAACCGACAAACAGACATTCATTTTTATATATAAAGTAAAGCCTATACTCTTCGCGCAAGTGCAAGCAATAAGTTGACAAAGTTTTATCGCAATCGGATGAACGGTATGGCAGCGCATAAAATACGAACAAACAAACAAATATTATCTTTTATATTATAGATATATTTTTCAAACAAATATTCTTTTACAATCACCATGTGATCGTCATAAAAACCAAGGGAATCAAATGGTCATACTCCCAATATCCATTGTGTCATAATAATAAATATCATAATATATATATACCTATGTGCTATATGGGAGTAGGAATAACTAACTCATGCTGCCGATTTTGATAGTTATCAGGTATATTCACATCAACACTAGAACTAATGGCTGACTTTATATTTACACCACGCATATGTCGAGAATAATACGTCGTTGAATTCAGACCTCTTTTTGGTTAAACTCTAGTGCGTTCGCATGTCCAAAATAAAGTTAGTTGGCACATGCCACATGTACCAACCATCTACACATTACAATATTATATTCTGTACCATCTCCACCATGTGGACGACTGGACGTACTTCAGTTAATATGGGAGCCCAAACAATCAACTCACTCTCAAGCTTGTTTCAAAAGAATCAATTATCATCATCATCAGCCTGAATCTATCAACTGCTTCTTTCAGTCTGTGCATTGCGTTGCCACGTACTTCCGCAGAACTTAACCATTTTATCGATCCAGCGGGCTCTAGGCCTATCCTGCAGACATTTTGTACCTCTTGGGTAGCACTGGATGACTAGATTTACAGAGCGATTGTCCTTTCTTCGAGCTATGTGTCGAGACCATTTCCATTAAATTTGAGGTTTTTAGCGAACTATATTACATCGCAAACCCTTGTCTGTTTTCTTATCCAATCATTCCATATTTTGTCCTTTCGTGTTATGCCCTGCATGCACCTCTCTATACCACGCTGTGCTACTCTAAGTTTATGGATCTCTGATGAATTATAAAGAAGTCTTAATACTAATAGTACGAGTATGTATGTACTATGTATCTACCTGACCAAAATATATATCTAATGTTTATACATATCTTTTCTTACCGAAATTGAGTTATTGCAATATAAAATAATTGTTATCATATTATATAATAATTAATTATAAGAACTGTAAAAATAGTATACATCCACATAGGGTTTTTGAAACGATATTGTTTTATTCAAATACATAATAAAATGTCCATTTCGACATTGATATTCAATTGATTCGAATGTTTAAAATTAAATTCTACCGAAACATACAATATGCACTGAACAAACGATATTAATAATTTAATATTCAAAACGACTATTGGTTTGTCACTAAAAACGATGGAAG
Organism: Rhyacophila brunnea; assembly: GCF_057557595.1. Classification (NCBI taxonomy): domain Eukaryota; kingdom Metazoa; phylum Arthropoda; class Insecta; order Trichoptera; family Rhyacophilidae; genus Rhyacophila; species Rhyacophila brunnea. Next base: position 38,590,037 of record NW_028232837.1, on the reverse strand, counting down.
TTTATAATTTTCAGAAATTGTAGAAAATTATAAATTAAATATCTACTAAGTAACCTCAGTCAATATTATTAATAAACCGATACTAATTAATCATTTTGTGGTTTCATGAATTAAGATTCTTTGAATATTAGTAGGTACTATAATTTGTATAATTTAAATAAATTATCTCATTAAAACCGAATGGATATTTTTGATTTGGTTTTCTCAAAGTAATTTTTCGTCAAAATAATAATAACTATTTACACTTTCAATAATATCGACGCGATCTAAATCCCAGAATATTGGATGAGTCTTTTATTTACGTAGTGTTTATGTATGATATCGATTCCGCGAAATATTATTTGAGAGTAAATTACCCTTACCACATTGGGTTTAATGCTGAAAAAGGAAGTAAAAGATTTTTTCCATTCGGAAGTTTCCTTTGGGAATACTATAAAACCTATGGGATTGCGGAAGTACTATTTATGATCATTATCCTTATTTTACGATGTTTTTTATATTGTGAGATACAGTAAAAAAGTATCCACCTGGTTTATTGTCTAATGTAATAAAAAGAAAACAAACCTACAAATTGTACATCAACTCTCCAGAAAACAAACAAAAATAATAAAATTTAATACTCCAGTATAATAAGTTCGTTCAGGGTGTTTTCTATCAATAGATTTTTGAGTTTATATATTTTATCATAGTATTTGGTGGCGCTTTTAGAAGTAGACTGTAATTTGAGGGTGCTGGTGGTTGGTGGATGCCTGACACTGGCCTTTATGATGAGATGGCTGGCGCGCGCTGGGGCCGGTTCGGTGTTCACGCACTCACTCACTGGTAAACGGACGGTACACTTTGATGAATGATGATGATGAGTTCAGTATGGATGATATAGACGCGATGTTCACTCAAACCGTAACAAACTTAGTGCAACAAAGGTCGAACATATACGTTTTGAGTCACTCGGTAGTTAACGACGGCTAAGCTATCAATGACCTTGCAACACGTCCGATTTCTGGATATCATTTGAGCTAACTCTTGAATCACCACTCTATATAACGCGGTGCGGCAACACGCACCCGTTCGTTCTCTTAAGTTGACTGCCTGTTCTTCGCAATTACGGTCGATTCATGACCCGTAACTGTCGGTCAATTGGTCTTGTGACAATAGTAAATAAGAAAATTTGAGTATGTGGGGAATAAAGATGATGGCGACCACAATCGGCCCAGCCAATATTATTGTTAATGAAGCTACGGAATGGTGGGCGTGCGACTAATACCTAATACCTTCTTTAGTAACCCTATTTATTTAAAACAAAAGTCTAGATGACCATTTCTACTGTATCCAGACGCCGGAGTTATGGTCTCCTGACACCTTTTGTCACAACGGCTTTGCCGACGTGAAACACTTGTTTGTGCTTTCTATGTGTTCCATTTGTAGTTATTTGCATCTTTTTATTTTACATGATGTCAAGCTCATTATAATAGACCTTATACAGTTTGTGATTACATCGGTACCACTGCCCTACTATAATAATGTTTCTTTGTGTATTGTAACCATTCCAAATTCAACATGATTTATTCTGATATCCACTCATTTTATACAAGATAAAAAAAGTTACAAATACTATCACTTGCCTACTATCTATTTATTTTATGGAAGATTTAAAATAAAACAAACGAATACCTGTTCCGTATTCTGCCTCTTGCATATAAACCACGTTTATAATAATATGACAATTTTATTCTCAAATATCAGAAAGTGTGATTGTTTAATTTTTGTTTATTAAATGCGATACATTTTAAAACCTATGGGAACAACTTGGGTGTCCCGAGAATTTTTGAAATGTATATACTCCCTGTTGACTTATGTTTTTGACCGGTAAAGATTAAAAAAATGCAATCAGTAACAAAAATGCGTATCAGATGGAACTTTAAATGTTAAATTATTTACAAATATATTTTTTTAACAAATAATTATATATTCTCGTATTATGTCCCATTTATGTAATATTAAAACCAAAATTTGAAATTATCACTATACCAATTTTATTAATCATTTACAGATAGCAAATATCACACCACACCAGATTTGATACGGTTATTGCGGGTAGCTAGTATATTATTAATATAAATAATTACAAAATAAAAAGAACTTTTTATATACAACGTTTTTAATTTTTTTTTCTGTTGAATCATTAACTAGCTTAAACGATCAAAAAAATTTGTACTTGATAGATAATATACTGAATAAATTAATATAGAATACTGAAATGTCATTTTGACATTTCATATTGATTTCCATAGTAACGCACGTATATATTAATGATTTAGTTGCTTGGACCCCAGACCCCTAGCAACCAATAATAGTGTTTTACCTTTTACGGATTTCTTCCAAAATAACTTTTCATACAAAACAGAATTAACTGAAAATGAATTCAATTCTACTTAAATAATATGGCTAAAAGTATTAAAAGAATGCATTGGCATCGTGTTCTGATATATTCTAAAAGTTTCAAATGTCTAGCTGGTCGGGAAGTTGGTTAAAATCAATTGCAAGATTTTTACTGGATAAACAAGCACCGGACAAACAAGAATACGACCTAATAAAAACGTTGTAAAATACAGGTATATTGTAAAGATTAGATATTTTTTAAAATTTAATTTTTGATGATTAGGTAAAAATATTAACTATTGATGGAAGTATAATATATCATTTCTATTTTAAGGTTAGTAAGTCAATATTGTGTTATTCATTGAAAGTATATTATTGTTTGATATTGTTTCAGTTATCAAATTCAAACTCGTCTCAAGTGATGCTGCAGAGAGTGGGATTTCCTCTCTCAGGAAACTTCAGTTGCGAGGTGTCGGCGGATGCTCCCTCATTCTCGACGGCCATTATATCGTCTTATATGGAAGTCGTTGGTAAGTTTCAGCATATTATTACGATGATTAAATCTTACAGACTCTATTCGAAATTATACGAAAACCATTTGAACTATTTCGTCTAAAATCAATCAAACCAAACGATATATAATAATATGTAGATATTTTCAATGTTGCCTTCATCATGGTATTTAATTAGATTTTAATTACAAAATATAAAGTGTAACAAGGTATGGCTAAGTTAGAAATCAATAGATTCCGACCATAATTTTAGAAACAAAAAATTTTGGTCTCTATTTTGGTATGTTATGGGATTTTAATTGCAAAACATCATGTTTTACTTAAAAATAATATTCAACACTGGTGGCGCTTTTAGCAGTGGACTATAATTTGAAGGTGATGGTGGTGGATTCCGGATCTAGGGGGGACGGTTTAACAGGATGCCAGAAACTGACCTTTTATGATGTTGATGATGGTTCCGTGATCTGGTTGCACTATAACTCGCGCGGTATGGTTTGTTGGGTTATCCGGTACGCGGCACTTGACGGTACACTGTTGATGATGATATGAGGTTGATGAAAGATGATGATAGGTTGTATGAATTATGATGATAAGTTCAGGATGAATGATATAGATGCGACTCACTCAAACCGTAACAGATTTAGTGCAACGAAGGTCAAACAGATACGTTTTGTATAAACCACTTTGTAGTTAACGCATATTCATTCGTATCGTATCAGATAGAGCTCGATAGCTTTAGAAAATCTACGCGCTCGGCTGTCTTGGAGTAACTAAACTTAACTTTGATCACGGTCGATCATGACCCGTGACTGGTGGTCTTGGGACAATAATTGTTGATTCGAGGTTGGTGGAAAGAAAGGACGAATGCGATTATAAACGGCCCAACCAAACACCATAAAATATATACCTAAACTAAAAATCAACCAAATCAGATGATAATACTAAAATTATTGAAAATTTACACGTTGGCCGTTGTCATATTTTATCTGTCATTATAATGTATGTATCAGGCGTGTAAACTCTCGGAAATCGGGTGAGAAAAAATTACATGGTATGTTAGACTACGGAGCACATCGTGGACTTTTGCAGTGTGTTTGCCGGAGACACTTCGATTGATGCCTTGCTATTTTTTCCCACCCAATTTTTAACTTGACACCCACGGTGGCCGCGCGGTTTAAGCGTTGGACTATCATGCCGTGGGTCTCAGGTTCGCATCCTGGGTCTGGCAAGTACACATATTGTTTTTCAATTTGTGTGTGAGTCAGGGTATGGACCTGTTAGGTTGAGCAAGTGGCTGACATCCATTTCTCGTAAATAACAAAATCTGTTAATACAAACCTCTACTCTGTGGAGGCCCATATCTCATCCTATTAGGATCGGACATGGTTAAAAAAATTTTTTTAACTTGCCATCGTCATAATATTACGATTAAATTATTATCTACGAGTATATTAATATTATACATAAAAGTTTATAGATAAATAAATTAATAATAAATACATTCAATATTGCGATAAACATTATAGATATTATAAGGAAATGTGTACATATTGAATGTATCAATAATTTATTATAAAAGTGATTTTAAATTTTAATCACACTTATGTTATATCATAATGGTGAATACTTAACAGCTAAATTGTTTTAAAATGATAAAATATAACAATTATAATCAGTTTTCAAATGTTAGGTTTCTATTGAAATTTGAAATTTAGTTTTGAAATTCGAAATGACCATTATTGTTAATGTCAAAATATAATAGTATCGTGTCTATGAGGTCAGTTGATTTTGTCGACTATTTTGAATATATTATGTAATGTAATACATAAAGAGAATATATTTAAACACAGTTTTAACATGGGCATGTCATTGGTATGCTAGTATCATAGGATTTGTCCAATTATGTATCTCGACTTTTGATGTAATAATGCAAGAAAATTTAAAGCTCATGCGACGTCAGGTACAAAGTCTTGAGACGTCAGGCACTCGTCTATAGTCTTGACTGCCAAGTATAACAAGAGTATACTTACGAACGTCCTTATTTGATAAGCTGCTTCATGGCATTATTTTAAGGCAAGAATTTTCAGGTATACTTACTCCTAATTATAATATATTTAAATTTGACAAAAAATAACGATGCAAGATAATAATATTAGAGTCAGTAGGTACTTACGTTTATTATAAAAAAAAACTAAAATTAAAAGGTATGATGTCGCATGAAATATTATTTAGGATTATTTTGTTATAAAAAATGCATAATTTTCAGTTGTTTTCAATACTATAAACCTTTGGATTTATTATAATGTTACAAAACTTTTAATGCACAGGAAAATGTTGACTGCTAACAAAAATATACGTACCTACCTATTATAATATATTATAAAATCACAGACATATTATGTAGCTTGCCGGTAAGGATTCCAATCCCGGGATCACGAACTATTTTCGATACCTATGAATCCCGGGATTGGTAAACATAATCCCGAAGCTTTCAGAATTGAGTTTTTTTATCATTTTTTATGGAAAATAAAATAAAAACGAAAATATAACAGAAAAAAATACTTTTAATAACATACAAATACATTAGAAATAAACCGAGTTTGGATGAAGTTTGATTTATTACCCATGTGTTGCCAATTCAATTTATTTTTTCATATAAATTAATAAAAATGAGAAAGATTGGATAAAACAATGCTTTGCATTTTTAAAAAAGTGATTCCACGATGTTTTTTAATGCATTTGTCATTTTTTTAAAAAATTGAACTTGTATTTGTTATCTTTTCATAAAAAAATAAAACTATTTTACTTTCACATTATTATTTATACATATTACAATATAATATGTATTTCCACGATTGAACGTACACAATATTAACAAAAAACGTCTTAAATAGTATAAATTATACTAAATTTATTTTTGACCGATTTTATCAACGTTATTTGTATATATAGAAATTTCATATTAATTATTGAAAAAATGCCAATCCCGGTACCAGTCCCGGGATCTTGGGATCGTCAAATCGTAATCCCGAAATCCCGGGATCGAGATTTTGGCTCGGGATTGGATTCACTACTTGCCAGTAAGATGACACTTATTCAGGAGATACAACATTTAAATTCTGTACTTTGCCCATAAAGATGGGTAACTGAGAGAATCAAAATGATAGTGTGCATGGTTTTTATTTTTTGCATAATATGTTACCTTAAACAAATAAATGAAAAATCGTATTTAAAATTACTAATAGCTATAAACTTTTTATGTACATATGATTATTTAAAATTCGATTTTTTCAATATCACCGACGATTTATTTAGAGTTTATGTCACGTGTGTGAACATACAGAATTAAAAAAATATACTTAATTTTGTTTATAAACTTTTAAAATTTGATAGCCTGAATGTCTCACTTATTATAGGTTAAATATATCAATAGCGGGTTTCAACAGTTTGTATTATATATAGCTTTACTGTCCATTTATATTTAAGCACTGTTCTTTCCAGTTACGAATCGTTTACCTTCAATAAGCAGTCGTCGCTACTGGCATTACTCCTATTTATATCACGTAATATATTAAGATCGGAATGCAGAATTCAATATTTTGATCTTAAGGATAAGTTGCCGAAAAGGATGACTTAACTATAGACTATACTGACTATAGAGTTAAGGTATCCTTAACCATAGACTACTTTTGTTATGAATACGCCCCCTTCTGTATTACCATTTACCACTGACATCTGCTGTCAAAATAAATTCGCGTGTCTATAAAACAGTCCATACACTCAAATTCATTTAACAATTAATCTCAATATGGATATTGATAGTGTTAATTCGTTTGGCACGTATTTGCAGAATATTATTTTACTTTTTATACGCTAACCCGCAGAAATACAAGATAGCCAGACATAATGACACTTGACGCTAGTGTTACCATGTTAAAAAAATATCTTGTGGTGCCTGTGGAATCACGTATAATAACTGATAACGGAAACATAAGAGTATTGTAATTAAATATTAATATGTATTTATAGTTATTGCTTTTATAAAGTGCAGTTGTCATATTTTTGTCATCGTTTAACAATTATAAAATAATTTACCTAAACTACAGGGAAGAGAGTTTTTAAATATGGTATTATTTTCAATAGAAAATACGAACGAAGATTTAAACGAGGTGAACCATAGACAACATGATCTTAATTAAGGACGATGTTTCTGTATAGTGTTTTCTGCTAAGGAAATTTTAGTTATAACAAATGTTTCTGCATTCCGCTCTCAGGCTATAGCTCAGTTGAGGCATGGTCTAAAAAGATCGTGGCTAGGCGATGCGCAGATTACAGGTCGCGGGTGCAAATGACGCATGCCGAACGAAATATAATTTGTTATATAAATCCAACATGCGTCCATTTAATGTTTTGTGTATTGTTCTATTAGTAACAATAATAATATATTCATTGACATGTTTTCTTTTTCAAATGGGTAACGTTTTTAGTCATTTTTACACGATTTAAGAATTAATACCCCCGTCACCATCACGAAACATATTGATGTAATCACACTTCGGCGTTCGCTCTCCGAATGCCAGCGAGTCCAAAATTTCGTCGCGCCTATAGTTGAAAATTATTTGCCGTTTCACTGAAGTATCGTCTTAAGCAAAGATACAATATGTGAGATATTTTTATTTTACTAATTTATTGAGATTACAAATCGTGCACTTACGTACTGTATAGCTAGCTATGTAGAAATAAACTCCAATTAACAGTACAAATACATTACTAGAAAGAATATTAGGTACGTATCTACTTTGTTAGGATAAAGGACGATTGCTGTAATCAAAGAGCCGAAAAGATATTAAATCGATGAGGTAAATGTTAACCGTGATGTCGCCGACCCGCCCCCTGCCGAAACGCCTGGCGCCCTGCGGAATGTGACAGGCACAGGTGATCGCGTCTAATTAGATCCGTTCGGGTTGCCCAAGTTTGCTAAAAGGACCCCGAAGAGTAAATAGAGTAAAAGTGCTACAGGAGGAGGAACAGGAGGAGCGTCGGAATGGACCCTGAGGTGTATAACAAAATTATCGACTAACGAGACGGTCGTACACATTCTGTATAGAACGGAGGAGAACAACCTTTTATTAATAGACATCTTATATACGTAATATACCGTATTATTAAAGGTTACTTGCCACTTCTTCTTTTTCATTTTGTGTCATATTATCGTCGTCAGTGATGAGTTTAGCCAGTTTTTCCTTATCTGTGTCAAATCAGTTTTTGATATTCCTGAGCCATGATGGTTTTTTACTACCAAAGCCTTACTAACTGGAGATATTCCATTAAATTATAAGACATATAAGTTGATATCTTTCGAGATGCTGTATGATATTTTAACTTTTTCATCCTCAACCTCTGCCACCAGTAGGCATAAAGCAATGAGTGTTGTAATTTCATGTCGAAGGAGTAATGTGGTAAATAACGAACTTATAACTATCGGGTTCCAGATAAATGTTTTTTTTTTTAAAGATTTTAATCATTAAACGGAAATAAAAAATATCTATCTATACTATAATTCTCTACTAGCTCCCCAACAAAACAAAAATTATCCGGTTGCATCTATCTCCTAAAGTGGTTCCTTTCAGTGGCTTTATTGGTTACCAAATGATAAGGTACTTAGCCAATAAAGCTACCCTCTACAATTGGGGGTAATTTTTAGAACCTTTAGAATACAAAACAACGCAAAACATGAATTTTGTTTTAGATGTTTAGGATGTTTTAGTTAAATTAACACAATACTAAATCGCATCACATGCCTCAGTGGTGAAGCATTAAACAATATATTTATAAACTGATTTGTTGACATAAATAATTTAGAATAATCTCAGAAATATTAAAAAAAAATGTATCGTATGCGAAATGAATCCACTATCACATTCTAGGCGGTGAGCGATTAAGCTACCGATACAATTACTAGGGTTATTTAAAATTCCACCGGGATATTTTTTAATATGTGTATGTTTCTTAAAGTGTTACAAATTATAGGGAACGCTGCACTATTAAATTTAATATTTTGAGTGCAAGTCAGATAATTCTTTGTTTGTCCCAAAATATGTATGTAGTTTGGATGGAATTTGTATTCTGTGAAAATGAATGGTATATTTACATACATTTTTTTTCAAATATTGCCACTGTTGACAGAGCCTGGATACACGAAAGTTGAGCTGAAAAAAAGTTTACTATGACTTATAATTAATTTTGATACTAATAATTTCGCATTGCAGATTAATTTAAGCTAGATTCATATTCATATTTTTATATCTCACGATCACCGAGTGGATAACCCGTCGGCCTATAATGTCATGGGTCCCAAGTTCGAATCATGGTTCTGGCAACAAAAAATACATGCGGTTTTTTAATGTGTGTTTGGACGTAGAGTATTATGGACCTATTAGGTTGAGCAGGTGGTTAATATCTATTTCTCGTAAAAATAAAAATCTGTTAATACAACCTCTACTCTGTGGAGACCCATATTATTATGATCGTCTTCGGACCGGACATGGCTAAACTTTTTTTAGTAAAAAAATTCTCAGTTAAAATGTGTTTCATTTGTATCAATGAGCTATTGATGATTCATAATGTAGCATTGCCATTAACCTTCTTATGACCCTCGCAACAACATGTGATTCATGTGTCGATGGTTGTCTACGCCTGCTGTAGACTATACATAGAGTTATCTGACACATTCGGTGAAGCTAGTTTGCTAACGGCATTTCGTAGCGAAATTACTTTCTTGCTAGTTGGAGCGCATGTAACGTCTTTTGAGGGTATCTTGACCTTTTAAAGATTTACCTGTGTAAACATTGTTCTACTGTGTTACTTGCTAAATTAAATTCCATACTACGAGGGTTCATAAAAACAATTTGATACAGGTAAATTAATCGTGTAAACACGTTGCCGAAAACCTTTTCGCCTTCAAAGAAGGTCTCTTGTTTTAACAAATATATTTTCAACATCACCACGATGAACGAATGGTAAAGACGTTCACTTCGGATGCCGGGAGTTCGCGTCTAGAAAATTCACATGTTGTTTTTCAATATATTATTGGACCTAGGGCATGGACTTGACAGTTTTTGAAGTTGACTAATATTAATTAATTATTACATCATTTTATATTTAACAACTTCATTTAACTATATGAATATTTTTGAAGTTATACTTCTTTTGGCGCGTTTGGGAAATCAGATCAGAGTGTATTTTTGGCATGTGACATGTAACACATAATTTATTTTTTCACACGAAAAAAAAACGCACTCGATTGGATTCGAACCACCGATTGTTCGGTTATCAGCCGAATACACTACCTTTACGCCACAGTATGATACTGCAATCGTGACGATTATACAGTATAATATTATAGTTTATAATGGTTCCGTTGCCTAGGCAGAGAATTTATTATTGTCGGCCATTTGCAATTCCTTACGTAAACAAACGATTAAACGTCACAGCGAGAGTTGGTACTTTAAAAATAAAAACAACGAGAAACCATTATATAATTTAGTTATATAAGTTCCAATTAGGGGTCGTTTTTCTTGAGTATGTAATTTAACAAGATAATTAAAGCCTCAATTACATTAAGCTTCTTTACGAGCTGTTTGTTGGCGAATTTATAATCTGCCTGTAAAGTCGCCCAGTGTAATCATCGAACATGTTAGCTTGTTCGATGATTACACTGGGCGACTTTACAGGCATATTATAAATTCGCCAACACACAGCTTGTAAAGAAGCTCAATGTAATTGAGGCTTAAGAGCTAGTCGAAGAATCTAGTTTATCACAAGTTTTGTTTTTATTTTGTTACGCAGAAGAAGTATAACCTCTAACACGCGTAGATTAGTACACACACTGTTTTTTTTTAAATAATTATTTTTATTTTATTATTCTAGCAAAATAATCTGTTAGGTACGAAACTTCTCCCAAAAGATCCACATCGAAAAATCTCTAAGTATAGAAGTGTTGTTTCTTTTTTACATTGACAAACCAATATTTTTGTCAACGAATCGTCTCAAAATTTATTTAAAAACCAGCCATTTAATCTCTTTAGTAACTATATACATTGGTCTTATAATATAAAAACAGAAATATAATAATACTTAAGGGGGGACATGCTCGTCGAAAGTCAAAATTGAGTTTTTATTGTATTTTCAAACCATGATCCTGGACACTCCTTAAACGTTGTAGATATTCTATTTATATAATTTTGAAGCCTTATTATCCTTTATAGTTATTTTAAACATTTGATGACTGCATAAAGTATTTTTGTTACATAAAATAGTATTCTTTTAAACCTCTCGCTCTAATGTTTTAGAATATAGTCATATTTCGGTACATAACTGTGCAGTGGTGTTAAAATTTTTTACATTTATTAATTTTTAGATGCATTTATAAAACCATTAGTATAATTTATTACGAGATAATTTTTGTAAAATATTCACGATAAAAAAATATATTGATAATCTCTGTGATCCCAAATTTGACAAGAATTAGGCATTTTATTATTCAAAAAATCGGCAAGATTAACACATTTGAAGATGATTCTAAAGATATTTATTATAAGCTATGTCTTTGACCATTTAAGTGTGATAAAGATCTTATGAATAATGATTGCTTTATAATAATTATTGACCTAAGAATAAGGTAGTGTTTTTTTGAAATACGCCATTTTTTTTATCATTCCCCAGTGGTTAAGCTACAACATACGGCCGTAGCCATAAATTGACAAACTATAATTAAAGTAGGGAGTAAAATTATGTTAACGCGCGTGTTTGAACATGTACCTAACCGAATTTTTTTTTATTTTTTTTTTAAACGGTACATGTTCAAACACGCACGTCAATATCATTTTACTCCCTATTTCAATTATAGTTTGTCAATTTATGGTTACGGCCGTATGTTGTAGCTTAAACACTGGGGAATGACAAAGGAAATGGCGTATTTCAAAAAAACACTACCTTATTCTTAGGTCAATAATTATTATAAAGCTATCATTATTCGTAAAATATTTATTACATTTAAATGGTGAAAGACATAGCTTATAATAAGTATCTTTAGAATCATCTTCAAATGTGTTAATCTTGCCGATTTTTTTAATAATAAAATGCCTAATTCTTGTCAAATTTGGGATCACAGAGATTATCAATATAATTTTTTATCGTGAATATTTTACAAAAATTATCTCGTAATAAATTATGCTAATGGTTTCATAAATGCGTTTAAAAATTAATAAACGTAAAAAATTATAACACCACTGCACAGTTATGTACCGAAATATGACTATAATCTAAAACATTAGAGCGAGAGGTTTAAAAGAATACTATTTTATGTAACAAAAATACTTTATGCAGTCATCAAATGTTTAAAATAACTATAAAGGATAAAAAGGCTTCAAAATTATATAAATAGATTATCTACAACGTTTAAGGAGTCTCCAGGATCATGGTTTGAAAATACAATAAAAACTCAATTTTGACCTTCGACGAGCATGTCCCCCCTTAATTATTTTTGCGTTTCATACTAAAATTAAATAATACAAGTAGGTACCTACACAAGTATTAATTATTTTTATTTGGCGTCACATGATTGGATTTACAAATACAATACATAGTAATTGTTCAACCAATACTAGATATAAAAATTTAATATATTTAATAATAATGCCCTGGAAATATACATTATATCATATTATTCAATTATAATATATTATGAATACCAAAAACCTCTAAAATAATCGTCTTTATGAGACGAAGTTCAAATTTATGAAATTGAAGATGAAAATTAAGAACAACATTATAACAATTCAATAAGTTGCAAGCCATCTTGCGTTGCAGATTTATTTTAAATTATAGTGGAACCATTTAGTGTGCAGTAGTTATATAGGGCGAATGTGATTATTGTTACAGTTGCTAATGCCAACTTAACTTACATAAAGTCTATTGAACCGCTTTGTCTCCTCAACGCCCGTCCCACTGTATCTTGTTTCGTATCAAAAGTATCAAACCTTTCACTTGTATGTTATATTAAAAAAAAATAACATTTACATTTATTTATTTACACGGAATTGAAATTTTTACAAGATTAACACATTTACAGTATGACAAAAGCTACATTAAAAATGAATAAATAAGAAGAAAGTGCCACTAAGTTAGTTATCACATTTTTTCATTCCGTCCTATTATTAAAATTACAAAAATATATAAAGTTATAAAAACAACTAGAACGCCATTAGTGTTTCAAAAATAAATAGGCTTTTTGAAATTTATTTAAAAGATGGCTTTGAGTAAGTTAAAGTAACTATTTAAAATTTCAGAAGTTTAAATAAAATACGCCTCATTTCACTGGAAACTTTTTATCTTTTTTTTTTTTTAATTAAAAATAATTACCCTCTTGCAAAGAAACTGAAGTTTGAAAAAGTATTGCGGTTAAAAGGAGGTTAATTTTGGTATAAATATGTATTATCTGTAGACCCCTATAATAAAGCAGATATTAACGTGTTGATCGGCAGACTATAGGTTCAAATCTCAATGGCTTGGGTTAATTTTTTCCAATCAATATTATAATATGCATTTGGATTGAGATAATGAAATCAGGATATTTTAAAAGGATTCTTAGATTTTTTTGATGGCTATTATTTGTCTAAATCAGTGTAATTTATTTTTCTTCACCTCAGAATACTGTGATTTATCGGGGGTTATCAAAGATGCTGATGTAGCCCCGATGTTCAGATTATTTTATTTAGAAGGTTGCGTTGAGTGTGCGTGATATGGTAAATTCGGGTAGTGAGGAATAATACACAGTTGTGGTATTTTCTTGATTTTATATTGTAGATATACAGTTTGGATAAACTCCGCACTAATAAAGAACTATTACATTGGTTTTATGTTGAATTGGGAGGTTTACATTATTATTTGAATTTAGGTTGAATGTTCCGCAGAGTTGCGCGCGTAAATTGACTACACTGTTGAAAGGTCAAAATGAAACTGTTTTAGGATGGTTGAGATACAACCATTTCCTTTTCCGTGTTTGCGTAGTTGTCTATGGTCTATCAATGACCATAGACAACAACATGACAGTTTGTAGGTTTATATACGAAATCGCTACAGATTCAAACGTCTAGAAAATGCGGCATATTGTCAGTCATCATGACGAGTATTTTCATTTCAAACCATCTGATAATATTATGTGATATTCAACATCTTTATATTTAGACACACTTCTATTTGTTGTTATAAAATGTATCACACGTTTATTATATAATATTTGACAGACTTACAATCTTTTATTAAAATAATAATAGTTATCCAATGAATAGCAAAGTGAGTGACTATCCAATAAATAAGTAATTGACAAGAGCTGAATGAATGTCGATTGACTAGTAAACCGAATAATAATTTGCATATTAAAAACACAGTGCACTATCGATATTGAAACCGGCTCATTGTATTGGTATCTGCATTATTATGCATATAGATTGTCAATTCATATGACGTGGAGCTGAATTATGATGAAAATGCAAATTATTTTAATGTTTTTATAATGACCGCCGTAAAATTTTGATGACACATTGAATACTATCCCGATATAAAAGCTTTTCAATAGACAATACAAGATTTATTTGAGAGCTGTTAAATAATATTGAAAGCTTTCAACGGTTTACGTACATTATTAATGAACTTTGTTATTACATACATAACATATTTTATTCCTTAAATAAATAAATTAATCAGTGAACGAACTTTGAATATTATTACACGTTTAGTAGGAAGTGATAAGATGAACTTACTAATAATGAAATCCTATTAATTATCAGTAAGTCATTAAGTCGGTAAATTATTCTTAAAAATCTCTCTGAAATACTAACGGATTTAAAATAAACCTTTTCCATCTTTTTGTTAGTGTTATGGCAGATGTTGCAGGCGTTTTCAGCTAATTTATTCATGTGATGAGTCCATATTAATAGCATTCGATCTTCGCCTCTTTTTCCTGTGCACACACACTACCCATCCAATATTTAAAGGCTCTCTATGTTTCAAATAGTTTTATGGCGATATTACATAATAAAAATTGAATTAATAGGCGACAATAATCTTTATATATCTGTTCTAACTTAGTTAGTTAATAGATGACTAATTATTACATAATTAAAAGTTGATAAATAATAATTAGTACATCACGATTGATTGAAAGAGAATTATTCGATTATAAGTTTTCGGCAGAAGGACATCGCTCTGGGCTGTCAGTGGATTCACATTATTGTAACACTTGTACCCCTGTACTAGGGAATCCAATCCCGGGATTTCGGGATTACAATTTGACGATCCCGGGATCCCGGGACTGGTCCCGGGATTGGCATTTTTTCCATAGTTAATATAAATATTTTATATTTACAAATAACATTGATAAAATTGGTCAAAAATAAGTCTAGTATAATTTATACTATTTAAGACATTTATTGTTAATATTGTGTACGTACAATCTTGGGAATAAGTTTAATGGAGTAAATAATATTGTAATATACATAATAATGTGAATTTAATATGAGATTGCTGTTTCTGATAATATTGACTTAATGAATGGATTAACGAGATTTAAAATAGTAAAGCCAATAATCATGGTGTACTTATGGCCTTTCCGATTCATAAATCTAATTAGTCAGCCAAATATGAAACTGCCGTAAAACGTATGAGATCATGGTGGAATTACTTTGTTAAAAGTGCGTAGCGTTGTTTTTATCCCATCTTTCTCATTTTTATTAATTTATGTGAAAAAATAAAATGAATCGGCAACTTACACATCGGTATAAATCAAACTTCATTCAACCTCAGTTTATTTCTAATGTAGTAGTATGTTATTAAAAGTATTTTTTCTGTTATATTTTCGTTTTTATTTTATTTTCCATAAAAATTGATAAAAAAATCAATCCCGAAAGCTTCGGGATCCCTGTCATAGCACCATTGGTCCTCACATCGATGACTCCTACAGTTTGTATTAATAATTTAAAAATATAATGCAGGTACAACACATAAGACTTTTCACTGATGTTCAATTATTCTGAAATATCGGAAATTAAGAAATCATTCCACGGAATGTAAATTATATTATTATTACAGTAAAGTTTTCGGAGTGCGATATTTATTTTGTTTAAAATATACGCTGTCAACGGATGTTGCTAGATTTTAATTATTTTGCTGAGCAAATATTTTATAACTGATAATTGATAAAAAAAATATTATAAAAATATATAATTTCTAATATTTTTTACATATTATTTATAAGTAAGTCAACATGCACTTAATTAATATTTAAATTAAGACTGGATGACACGTAAACGAAGCAAGATGGCGTACAAAATTTAGATTTTCTTTAATTATTTTACTATCGTCTTATTTGATTGATTTTTAGTTTATAATGGTATATATTATTCTGGTGCTAAATTCGTCATCATCATCAGCCTGAATCTATCCACTGCTAGATGAAGGCCTCTTCAAGCTGCTTCCACTTCTCTCGGTCCTGTGCATTGCGTTGGTACGTACTTCCGCAGAACTTTATCATTTCATCGATCCAGCGGCCTGTAGGTCTACCTTGCAGACGTTTTGTACTTCTTGGATACCACTGGATGACTAGATTTGTCCAAAGATTGTCTCTCCTTTGAGCTATGTGTCCAGCCCATCTCCATTTAAGACTTTTAATAAACTCTATTACATCGCAAACTCTTGTCTGCTTCCTTATCCACTCATTCCTCTTCTTGTCCTTTCGCGTTATACCCAGCATGCACCTCTCCATACCACGTTGTGCTACTCTAAGTTTCTGGTTCTTTATTTTACTTAGGGTTCATGTTTCACACGCATATCGTCGTAGGATTGGTTTCCCGAATAGACCAAATGTTCAGGAGACGAAAAACAAATTTCATAATCCTATATTTAAATACATGGAGATATTTAAATTGTTATTTTTAAGGCATATGAATGATGTATTCATTACCATTACAAAGTAATTTAAAGAAAAGGATGGTTCTCGTCCAATTAGATACAAAAAAACATTATGCATTAAGAGGTCGATTTCGACAAAAACGGATATTCGGGAAATCAATCCTATAGCGACGATATGTGATCACAGGAAGCACACACTGGTTGAACACTTTGCGCTTTAGGCACAGTGGAAGGTCACTTTTGAAGAAATTATTCAGGCTGCCAAACTCTCCACTACGGAGTGGTCCACAAACGGCCACTTCAGCCTAGCTTTACTCTGCGAACAATTTCATCAAATATGCATCCATCAGCTATGGCAAATATCCAACACTTGTTGTCCCAGATAGATGTAGCTTTTCATAAATACTTAACAATTGCTAAATAAGGCGTAAAATTTTATATTTCGTAATATTGAAAGCTGATGAAATATCAAGATGATGGTCAGATAATCAATTTTCTGTGAATATAGTTTGATTTAATTTGGTTTTAACGTATATTTTATGGTGCTGAATACTTACTAAAAATTAAATAAATGTAATATTTTACAATTGGAAGCCCATAAAATTGCTAGATGGGACAACATTTAATTTTTTAGTTATTATTGAGCAAACAGACATATTATATACTTCATTTTGATTAATGGTATACAATGTTTCCTTGGGTGGGTCAACTAGACACTAAAATAGGGATGTTCGTTTCTTTCTTTCAGCGCTCCCACTCGGAGCGCCTGTGATCGTGACGGAGCGGCCGAACTACGAGCCGGGAGATATCCTGCGAGCGAACTGCACGGCGCCACCCTCCAGACCGATGGCCAACCTCACGTTCTTCATTAATACAATGCAGGTTAGTACCATTACCAACACATTAATTGAATAATGCATAAGGGATGTAACCAATATATTTTACTGTTAAGTGTTTTTTTTTGATATAATAGTTCAATTTCTTTTTTAAAAATATATCTTATAAAAAGAGTTTCATTTAATAATTATAACGGGTGTCGGTAAGCACAGTTTAAATACACATATCATCAATATATTCAAAAAGTTAAATGTTCAATCAATCTCTATATCCCGGGTGTATAAAATTAATTTCTTTGTCACATATCATAATTTTAATTGTGAGATAATAACATATATTTACAACTAATCTAACAAGTACAATTTAAAGTGTAAATTTAATATATCTCATCATTATTTGCGGGGGCAAGAAGTACGATCATCACCCATTAGTCTCTGTATTTTATGGAAAGTTATTTCAGAAAAATCCGTAAAAAGTAAAAGACTATTATTGGTTGCTAAGGGCAACTAGCAACTAAATTATTAATATATACGTGCGTTACTATGGGAATCAAAATGAAATGTCAAAATGACATTTCAGTATTCAATATTTGTTTGTTTGTTTGTTTTTTTTATTTACTTCACATCAAGTACAAGTTTGAGCATATTGAGCATAATAATTCAACAGAAAATTTAAAAACGTTGTAAATAAAAAGTTCTTTTTATCTTGTAATTATTATTTTAAAGTTTACTTTTAAACCATATCTGCTATTGTCTTGATTGTAAATATTATTAGGGTAATGAGCTATCCCAATGGTATGTTGTTATTTAATTTTAATAAACTAAAAACAACCAATCTTAAATTATTATTTCCGTCGATTTCTGGAAAGCGGAAAGAAACCGTAGTAAAGAAGCAATGTAGCGGCTTCAATCGTTTAACCTAACCTACCCTCACATTCTTCATAATAATTACTATGCAAGTATGTTTACGTTATTAACATAGCATTGCCACTATCAAACTATACTGTAGAGTTTAAAGTGCAGTACACTTGACATACGTGTGGTTAATGAAGCCATAAAAGGTCACACGATACTAAAGCTGAACATAGTTTTAATCAGGAATCCGGAAAAATATAAATAAACTTACCTTCTTAATAAATAAAAATAATTTTATACAAGATAGATGTTTTAAGAAAATGCTAGGCTTTCTTTTAAATGGCACAGTTTTAATGTCACATTTAAAATAAAAAGCACCCTTGAAACTCATTTGAAAAATAATAAAAATCGTATACATCTACATCTCAAAAAAAGTGTATATTATTTTCTACAGGGTAGAATATGTTCAGTGGTTTATTTAGGCGGAGTTAATCACCATATATAAAGAATACATACCATAATATAAATTCATGAAAAAGAGGTATGTAAGACAAATTCATAATTCGCGAAGCACCTTATAGATTATGGTAATAATCGTATGGTAGATATAAGTCACGGTCCCATACCTATACACGTATGTGATAAGTAGTCATCAACTTAGCCTCATGGAAGTAGTTGACATAAATACATACACTGATAAAAAATCAGATATATACTAATTAATACGTGAGTCTATTTATTGTCCTCTCTTTAAACTGTTTAAACACATTCTCAGTAACAATAAATAATAATTAAGATATAGGTACCAATTAAAAGTTGATAAATAATGTAAATGAAATTGCAACACGGTTATATATCATGTGAACTGAAACAACTTGGTTAAACACAATACACTCTCTCTTTATGACATGACTTGCCAATTGTAATCAGTACATAAGACACCAATTTCTCATGCGGGTGTTCGGGATTCAATTCCCGATAAGGTCACCATACTTTCATATGATTTTCTCAAAGTTTGGGTATTTGTGTGACCATAGCCCCCATGTCCTGGAGCGGGCCGCTAGGCTACGATGTTTGGTGGGCTCCCCAACCTATCGCTAAGGTTAAAGGCACTGTAATGTTCTACAGTAGTCTTTAGTTATTTTTATTAGTCAAGAAATACTTAAAGTAATTAAGTATTAAATATCAGTCGGAAGCCAACAGCGGTGGAGTGAGGTTGTACAACTTCGCTTGCGTGTTCGGGACGCTATTCGCCTGGTTACTCGCGAACGGTTATAAATACGGGATACAACAAAAATAATATTGTTTGTAAATGAATTTGACAATAAACTCAACATGTGTGGTCCCATGTGATTTTGACAATCAGTGCCAGTGCTTGAGAAAAAGTGAAAAATATTTATTGTTGCACGGATAGTGCACTTTGTGCGGGGAGTGCGTCAAACGCTGTGAAGCGAGGGGTTGTCCACACTGTTTTTTGTTCACACTGTTGCGCGAATTCCAAGACCGCGTGAACGGCAAAAGCAATAAAATGGAAAACACCACGATGGAAGTGAATGAAACCAAAAAAACGAAGAAGAAAAGAAACGATGATGAAGAGGAAGTGGTTGGAGAAAAAGAAGAAGAATGGCAGACGGTGACCTCTGGAAAAAAACCCAGAAGAGACTCTGGGGTCACTCCAAAGGGAAACCAAAACATCGTCATGATAGCGACGGGAAGTAAAATTCCATTAAAATTGAAAATAGCGCAGATGCTGCATAAGGCAGGAGTAAAAGTACAGAAAATTTACAATAAAAATTTAAAGACGTACATCCAAGTAGAAGACGAAAAAGAAGCAGATAAAGTGAAACAAGCTGGAGAACTCAAAGATCTCGGTTTTGTGACCAAAGAGAATGACTCCTGCTCTTATGGAGTAATAAGAAAAGTCGATATTGATATGGACCTCCAAGAACTGCAAATGGAAATCAAAAGTGATGCAAAAGTAATCAACCTTAAGAGGTTGACAAGAAAAGGTGATACAGGAGAGCTGACAAAGACCTCGTCAGTCAGTATTAAATTTGGGGAGAAAATATTGCCGAGAACAATTTACATATATGGAGTCTCTTTTGCTGTAGAACCGTATGTATTCAGGGTTATGCAATGCTACAAATGCTGGCGATATGGGCATATTGCGAACAATTGCGGACGTACAGTAGAAACGTGCCCTAAGTGTGGTGAAAACCACAAAACCTGCGAAAAAAATGAGGAAATTACGTGCATCAATTGCAAAGGTAACCACGCGGCAAACAGCCAAAAATGCCCAAAGTGGCAAGAGGAAAAGAATTGCAAAGAAGCAATGAAAAAAATGAACATACCTTTCAAGGAAGCAAAAAAAAATATGTTAAATAATAGCTATGCTGACATATTAAAACAAAAAAAAATCGTAGGAAGAGATGAAAGCGAAACAATTCAAAAAACTAAGGAAAACAAAAAGAAAGAAGAAGCGGTGGTAGAAGCTTCAGGCTCAACAATAATATCTACAGGTAGTAGCGTAAAGCCTACAAAAAATAAGAAAAATTCAAAGGGGAAGACAGAGGTTAACGCGATGGGAGAAATTATGAAAGTCTTGCTGAAAGGGGGAGACTGGCAGCAGATCATTAAACAACTAATAATTAAAGCAGTGGACTGGGTATGCAAACAATTCAAAGAAGGACACTTAAAGGAAATTCTAGGGGAGGTTCTGGAGCAAAATGGATAAGAAAGAAAGACGGAAGAGCTAGACAAAATAATTATAAAGCCATTTAACAGAATAGGAGTGAGGACCTGATCGAAGGATCCCCTTCTAGAAGAGAAGAGGCGATATGACAGCGAGTCGCAGTCAAAGCCTCGGTAAAATCACAAAAAAAAAAAAAGTATTAAATATAATTCTACTCGTCTAATAGCGCTATTTTTTACTATTAGAGCGAATTTGTGGTGTGTTTATCTAACTTAACTGGTTGACCTGCCACACCGGGCTTCTCCTAAGCCCGGGCCCCCAGGCTAGAGCCCTGACAGCCCCCTCTTGTGGGGGCTATGTGTGTGGCCATATCACTTCTACTACTACACTATTGTTATTGGGATTCATTTGTATGTTCTAGTTTCTCTTAACAATTATTAACAACCGATTGTTTTAATAAGAATGCTTTTTTCTAGTGTAAACAGTTCTAGTTTTTTAGTTATGCTTTTTAAACAAAATACTGTTATAATTATTACAATCAAATTTATGATAAAATTTGACGTTGGTATCCAGCCTCTGAGCTGGATGAAATATGACAGATTTCATGAGGAAAAATACGTTTTACGTGCATATTCTGGACAAATTGTGATAGTTTATTTATCAATGATGTAATGTATAATAGAATAAAAAACTAAACAGTTTATTACAGTACGTTATGTATAAAAAATTAATTCTAATTTAACATAATTTTTCATAAATTTCTAAATATTTGAATAAAAAAATGATAAAATACTTAGTTACTATGCACGAAAATGTAATCTATCTGTTATGTTTTCGGCAACAAAAATCCTTACCAACGGGCCCCGATCCTTCACGTGGTTCAGTGGAAGGTGTATGTCAGTAATAAGACTCGATGAATGTTAAATCTTCAGAGATATTTATTCGTCAATTCTCAATTTACAATTACATAATGATAATATGGTGTATAGATAAAAGGAAAAGAACTCTGGAGAGTTCGATCCGCAGTTAAACAACTCGGTGAGCAGAGACGAGTTAAGTTTGAACAAGTTGAATGGTCCGAGTTGAATGATATCAGAATCATTTACAATAGTATAAATATGAAATAGTAAGTAAGTAATATAAGTGACGTTTTTTATAAGGGTTTATATTTGTGTAGTAACATAGCTAGATAGAGTGGATAAATTGGGGTTGATCAATAATATAATATTGAGTAGGTACATTGCAATAGTCGAAATCATACCGATCGAATATTCTTAAGGATAGTACATAATTAGTAACTTAGGGTTTCGATGAATTCAACAAAAGACAATTTATTGTCATTGGGGAGATATCATAAAGAGGGGAGTTACATAATATACATAACATATCTTTCAAAATACACCTTTCGTGTTATTCATTATACTTATATTATTTGCTAGCGAAAAGATATCTCAAAATTCTCCGGTTTTTTATTTTATTGAAGTTAACTTATCACTATATGATTGTACTAGATGGGATAAGAAAATTGTGTTATTTTTATCAGATCAGTCCAGGACTGCTGAGGCACCAGCCAGTGGAAGATGGGCTATACAAAGCGGACCTGTCAGTATCGCTTCTACTCCTGCAAGATCATTATGCTGAAGGGTCTCCTGTCCTAAGGTGTCTGGCGAGGGTACGGGAACTCTACAACGATGTGGCGGAACTGGCCCTCCGGGAGACGGACGGACCGCCGAGACTTGGAAGAGGTAAGTTGTGGAGGAATTTTTTAATATTGATTGTTTTATTTTGTAAAGTGTACGGTTAAATAGTGATATATCGACGGACCTTTCAATTTTAACTTATTCATAACTAAAATTATTTCAAATATTAAAATATTCATGAAACAGTTAAATGAAAAAAAAATCGGTGCGTGTACTTATGTACGCGCGTTAGAAGTTATACTTTATTGGCGTAAAAAAACAAAAAAATGATATTTAATTATACACAGTTAAATTATTTTTACACAACTAAATAAAATAATACGATAATGTCACAAAATCCGTGATAACATTTATGACGGCGTAAAGTTTGTTTACTGTACCTAGAATAAATCTGTTCAGACAAATATTAAACATAACCTCTAATTAGTAGGTGTTTAAAATTTCACTGCCATGCCAATATAACTGAAATAGTGCAAAATGGATTAAAATATGTTAATATCATTACGACAAATAACTGATATAGTATTTAAAATACGTTTAAAAGACCTGGAATATGATATCTTTCTCAGTTTCCAATGTCTTAATGTTTAAGGTTAGAATACAATTTTCTGCCGAATGCCACACGTAAAGGATGTCATCTTTTATCACAAATATATTTTGAGTATGTGTTCTCAGCTCTCAATTTTACCCTCTACTAAACGCGCCAAAATAAGTATAATTTCAAAAAATATTTAAACTACGACATAGTCAAAATTTCGTTTAAAATTTTTCGTTCGAAATTAAAATTTTTCACATATTTAATGGTTTTTGTGTAGCATTTTAGAATTTGATTTTTATAAAAAATCTTGTCTAAGTCATCACTAATTATTTGTTGATGTTTTAGAATATTGTAAACTACACTTTTTACAAAAATTATGATTAAGAAAATCTTGCAATAGTTTCGGTTGATTTGATAAGATGTCTGGTTTAGATGGTCCAGCAAATTAGGACGCCCACAAAGTCGCAGTAGTCTCAAAGCCCAGTGCCCACACTTAAAGCAGTATGTTTCGTTTTTTAGAATGAAAATAGGATGTTACGTACAAAAAATACATGGATTACTGCGAAACAATATACTATGCACATAATATTTTTGACTTTATGAACCAAAAAAAAATATTATAAATATTAACTGTTTTAGATAACATGATGTTTTGCTAAAATTCTAATAGTTGATTTAGGTTTAGAGGGTTTTGAGAGTTTAGAGCAGTGGTTCTCAAGTAAAATTTAACTGTGGCCGCACAATTGACACTGACAGTTCTATGGAAACGTCTGGTGGCCGCACCAAATTTCACCTTTGTTGTGATTGAAAAAAAATTAAAGCTAAATTTATTTTATTTACTAAAAAAACTGAATCAATTTATTTATATAAGTCCATTTCATAAAAACATTTGAACATTTAGTACATTTTTAGTATTTATTTTAAAATAATGCAAATAGAAATTCCCCAATACTCCTTTTTCCCAATGCGAGCCGCATGGCTGCTTCTAAGTTTACATCACTGTCGATTGGCTTCGATATTTCTTTTTTATTAAGTGCATTACACTGAATGATTTTTCACAGTATACAGTAGTAGGAAAAATCGACAATATTAATAAAGCAATTGTTGCCATATCTGGTACCACATTTAAATAAATGCGTGAAATTGTATACCGGCAGAAAATTAAGTCAGAAACGGACTATTTCACACATGATCTCATTACAAGAACACATTATGGATCATTTGAGCGAGGAAAGAAATTTAAGATAAGTCATGTGTATTATTGAAATATTATTCTATGCCCTGGTGGCCGCACATGAGAACCATTGGTTTAGAGGGCTACCAAAAAATAGTTGAGAATTACGATTGGCCGTACGCATCACTGATTTAGGTGCTCAGAATCATTCATTGATTGTAAAACGCCTTACTGTATTTTGTCGGTATCATTAATGAATTGATTTGTTTTTCAGTGACTTCCAACGCGTCGACAAAAAAATCCGTCTTCAGTGTATATTTTCAAGTTTTATTGACATTTTTAATCTGCAGCATTATGCAAATGCAAGCGTTAACTATAAATCGAATAAACAAGCTCGTGATGTAGAATATTTAACTGGATGTGATACGAACTCTGTGTGAAATTATTACACAATAAATTATATTATAAAAAAGTATACAGACGTCTGTCAAGTGTTTAATATTGAACGAAATATTATTAATCTGTCAATATATTATACATATAATTACAAAAATTAATTTCTTTGGATTAATAATATAAACTTTTAACTGTATGTTAATAATATAAATAAATTTAAATGTAACTGGATATAACATGTTATATATTATATTATAATATATGACACATAGATTAAAACAATTAATGCCATTAGCATTAATTTTGCTAATATTGTTACATTATTAATTATTATTACATTTCTGAGTGAAACTGAAATAATATTATGTAAAAAAAAATATTGTATATTATTATTTTCAAAATGTCCGCAGTGTAGATAAAAAAATCTTGTTAAAAAATCATTGAATTTAATGTTTTATTTTTATGACGATACTCAACTAATAAAGTATTAATTATAATTTGAAGTATCAAGTTTGAAGAAAAATAAGTGTTTTAATATTTTTATTTGACCCTTATTTTCTGTATTATAAAATAATTTCAGGAATATTAGAAAGAAATATTAATTATAATACCTCTTCGTTTTTAAAAAAAATGTATAACTGTATTATTTTTTACAGTCATAATATAATTTCATAATATTTTCAAAAATTTATCTTGTTATATGAAACTGAAAATCATAATGTTTTAATGGCTAGTCAAAACCATTAAAAAATTATAAATAGCCTCAAAGTGAAAGATTGAATGTTGAGAAAAATTAGGATAAAAATAAATTTAGTAGATAATAGGCAAAAACGCAGGTATCCAATGTATTTGTTTATTTTGTTGATAATAATGTTTATTTAAAGTTTTATTAAAACATACCCGATTATAACTGTAAGTTTTTAGAATATTTTTGTACAAATGATGCTACCTGAAATTGTAAAAAAATGCAATAAAATAACCCCACGTACTCTAAATGTGACTTATTTTTATTTAAGTATACACCTCTTTATAAGATTTATAAGATGTTACATTCTTTTAAGATTCAGGGGGTGTCCGGTACCTATTCAAAACGTAATGCTGTTATTTAATACAAGCATAGTACCTACAATGTTCTTAGAAATCATTTATATTGCTGATGGCACTATTCTGAAATCAACAGATTCCCCATGGTCATTTTACAATGCCAGGTTAGGCCTTTTTTGTTTAAATATTATGAATTAGATAAAATGTCACTTAAGTTAACACTGACACAATACATAGATAAAACCACAACCACACATTTACGGCAGTGGCTTATTTACGACAGTTTTACATTTCAAATAGGTATATTTTAATCTTTACTCTACATATTCTTTGATTTGAATCATACACATTGTTTTAATGTAAAATAGTTACTCCTAACATTCGATATATTTTTTAAAGTTTTGTGCTCTTTATAAGGCCAGTGCTTTGGAAACTTGTTTTTAATTATTTTTTTCCCCGACCATGTCCGATCCTAATAGGATCATATGGGCCTCCACAGAGTAGAGGTTTGTATTAACAGATTTTGTTTTTTACGAGAAATGGATGTCTGCCACTTGCTCAACCTATTAGATTTTTTAGTTTTGAATAATTATTGTCGAATATTAAAATTTCAATTAAGATTGAATTCAAACTGATTTAATGTTCTGATATTTAAAACAATATTTATATTAGTTTCAGTATTAATATGCCACAAAGGTAAGCCACAGTTGTATTAAAAAATATCATCGAAGTCTCTATCTCCATTTTAAAATATTGAATGAAATTGCAAAATTCAGAAAGCTTATTTTGAAGTCATCATTATAATAAAAATATTAGTATTATCTAATAATTGAACTCACGTTTACGTGGTAAAGCTTTATTATAATAGTTTTGAAACAAATTTATTTTATAACATTTTTTATTTACAACATTTTTCTTAGCTTGTATTCTTATTTGTCCGGTAAAAATCTTGCAATCGATTTTTAACTAACTTCCCGACAAGCTAGACATTTAGAACTTTTAGAATATATCAGAACACGATGCCAATGCATTTTTAATACTTTTAGGCATCTTTAAGTAGAATTGAATTCATAAAGTTAATTCTGTTTTGTATGAAAAGTTATTTTGACACCATTATTGGTTGCTAGGGGTCTGGGGTCCTAGCAACAAAATTATTATTATTAATATATACGTGAGTTACTATGGAAATCAATATTAAATGTCAAAATGATATTTCAGTATTATCTCTTTCAAGTACATTTTTTTTGATCGTTTAAGCTAGTCAAGTCAAGTTTATATGATTCAACAGAAAATTTAAAAACGTTGTATATAAAAAGTTCTTTTTATCTTGTAATTATTTGTTACTTAATTATAATTTAAAAGAAGAATTAGCAAAATTGTTTCAAAACCACTATTACTGTTTGTTATGTATTTTTAAACAAAGTTAACGATTTATATAAATAATACACAAGGGATAACCTCATGAAGAAAAAATACAAACTAATAAAATATAATATATTCAATTGAAATATTTTAATAAGGAACGTGTCGCTGAGAAGTATGTGAATGCGCATTGTCATGTTGGGTGGAGGTAAGAAAATATAAGAAAATCGAAGAAAAGTAATTTTCCAGAGAGAGCACGTGTACCGAACGACGAAGTATCTTTTATCGCGGCATATTGGAGACTCGCGCTGAATTATTGGAAACTTTTACGAAATTTCATAAATAAAAAGATTTAATTTATCGCGCACAAAGCACGAATTTACTGCAGTAAAAATTCCATTCGAGCATATCAAATTTTATATATAACGTTGAAGATTTCTAAGGTTAAAATGGTAAGTAGGTATCAACTATTTAACTATAGATTATAAACATAATTTCGAACAACCTCGTAACTTCATTACGTCTGTTGTAAACCACCGTAAGTATAAAAAATATCAATTTATTACAATATTAAGATTTCATATTTCGTAACGTAATAAATAGCACTGAGTTATAATGTTTTTAAGAACAACGAAAGTTAAGTTAAAATTAAAAACCGTTTGGGAATTCAAAAAATCTAAAAAAAAATACGAAATAACAGAAAGAAAATATTGGTAGGTATTTCATAATATTATGTGCTCACTACCAAATGCCATAAAACAACACCAATGTGTATCTCCTATAAAGTTGGCAATGTGTATTATACGACAGATACCTTTCGCATACAGACTAAGTAATATGAATGATTCTGAAAATTATAAAAATACCCTAGAGACAAAGTTGTACCGAATGGGAGTTCAATCTACATACATCGCATTCTGGGTGGTGGGGGTGGGGTGGCTTTAACAATTAACCTATCGATACTAATTACGCTAAGGGGTTATTAGATATATTATCAACATTGGTAGGTATATACTAAATTCAATAATATTTTAAAATCACCATGAATTATTGAAAAGGTATTTAATATGGATTAATCATCAATAATTTACACGACACGTTAGTCAAGTTTCTATATTATACCATTAATAATTATATAAGTGAAGGGAGAGAAAAAGACCAACATGAGACACAAAGAGACCAGTTTAATTTAAAAAGTATATGGATTATGGATGGGGTAATACTTTATAATAAAAATTTGCTGAAAAGCAACTAAAATTGAATATTTTTCACTGAGGTTACGTCTTGTTGAAAAAATAATTTATAATTAACTAATTCTAAATAGTCTAATTAACGAGAGTTTTGAATGATTATATTGTTGTTTATTTTACGGTCCCAGATTTTGACTTTTGGCATCTTCGGGCTCTATGTTAATCTATTAGTAAGTACACACGTTCTTGCTCGATGGTTTTACGCTTATTCCAACGTGTGTACCATCTGGCTCGATGGTTTTTGTTCGACATAGAACAAATTGCGCTATCCGAAAAAGATTGAAGGTCCGTAATTCTTGCTCGATGTAATTTTAGTGAGGGAGTGAGGACGCACCGGCAAGGGTCGTATGGCCTCGCTCTCACTCGTGGTTGAAGTCGTGGCGGTGTGACGGTGGCCTCACAGCGTCTTGTGCCGAGTTGCTCGACTGTGTGGACGGAACGACGAGCATGCTTCCAAGTCAACATGCTCGATCGAGCAAGAGCGTACGTGGGTAATAGGCTTATGGTATGTATACAACTGACAGAATAAGTAAGTAGTATTTTTTACTATTTATAATGGAGCTAAAAATATTCAGTTATTCGTATATACATTGTTTCTTTATTTAATGGATAATTAGTAAGAAAATTTTAAATGTGCCAGTCGTATGTATACCATAGATGAATATTTAAATATACTAGGTATATTATAAAAGCATAAAGCTAAATCAGTTTCTAAAGAAAACTAAAAAAAAAACTATTTTTATTTAACATATTTATCGACAAGGTTGTTTACTAATAATATTCTTAGTTATACATAATATCCAAAATATTTTATTATATTACTTATATTAGATATTTTATTTTCAATAATATATTTATGTAACGATTTCAAAGAGTTATTTATATTTTATTATATTATACGCGATAACTTTCATATGACAAATTCTGCATATCTGTCCGATATAAACTCGTTCACTGTAATTAATAAAACTTAATTGCTGTTATTAAATTATTGTCGTCAAAATATGTAAGCCTGATTTCTTACCTCTATGTTCAGAAAAGAAGCTTAGTTTTGACGAGTGTATAGTTTAAGTGAGTATCGTTGGTTCTGAAGTTCATGTATACAGTTGAAGGTCTTTCAAATGCAGTGAAAATATTTGTCGTCGCATAGTCTCAGCCAATTTTCTAACATTGTAATTTTAACGTAGACTTAGATACTTTGGTTTTACAATTCGGAAGTGATGAGTCGGTTAAGGATTTCCGCTCGGTGATATATAGCGACAATATTTTTCCTCTAACGTTTCCTTGTCAACAAGCAAAGTTCGAGCGAAAAGGTAAAACCGCCCCCAAAAGCTCCTTCCACAGAAATGTATCAGGATGTAATAAAAAACTAGAATACATGAATATAAATAAGAGGGCGATTACCAAACCAAATGATGTGAAAATGTTTTAGCTCCTGCGAAACCAAAACATAAATAAAGACAATATGAATACTTGACGCTCTATTTTCGCTCTTTAATGCAGTACCTCTCAAATATTAACACATAATAAAGGTAAACAAAATTGTTTACATGGATGATAAATTGATAAACTATGACCGAGGTTTTTTTTCGTGGTAGACCAAAAATTCAACCGTTAATTCGTAACGAGGAAGATGCAGAATATAACATAATAATTACAAGATAAAAAGAACTTTTTATATAGAACGTTTTTAAATTTTCTGTTGAATCATATAAACTTGACTTGACTAGCTTAAACGATCAAAAAAATTTGTACTTCACATGTCATATTGATTTTCATAGTAACGCACGTATATATTAATAATTTAGTTGCTAGAACCCCAGGCCCCTAGCAACCAATAATGGTGTCGAAATAACTTTTCATACAAAAAAGAATTGACTGAAAATGAATTCAATTCTACTTAAGATGGCTAAAAGAGCATTGGCATCGTGTATATATTCAAAAAGTTTTAAATGTATAGCTAGACGGAAAGTTAGTTAAAACCGATTGCAAGATTTGTACCGGACAAAGAACCACCGGACAAATAAGAATACGAGCTAAGAAAAAAGTTGTAAAATACGTCGTCAGAATCTTTATTATATAAGAACCAATATATTGTGGTTAAGAAAGCAGATAAGAGTTTGCGATGTAATAGAGTTCAATAAAAGCCTCAAATGGCGATGGGCTGGACACATAGCTCGAAGAAGAGACAATCGTTGGACAAATTTAGTCATCCAGTGGTATCCTAGAGGTATAAAACGTCCGCAAGGTAGACCTAGTGGCCGCTGGATCGATGAAATGATAAAGTTCTGTGGAAGTACATGGCAACGCAATACACAGGACCGAGAGAAGTGGAAGCAGCTTTAAGAGGCCATCATCCAGCAGTGGATAGATTAAGGCTGATGATGATGATATGGTAAAGGGTTGTAATCGACTTGGTGGATAACAGGATATTTGTATGATGCAGGTATCAACTATATACACATGATATATGAGAGACATGAGCGGAGGAGGTCGTTGTCCATAAGTAAAAGGTATCAAATTGATTGGTAAAAATAACATATAAATACTATTGAAAGAAATGGTGTATAGAAATTTATGTATTGTAAATAATAATCTTAATTTTTAAATCTTCTGTATTATATAATTATTGGTGATCAGATTTACCGTTTTAGCATTTTCAGGCAAAATTTTTATATATATTTAAAATAGAATTGATGACAGTTTTATACTATCATATTACAAGAATCAGTTATGGGATTTCGGTATTTTCAGGCGATGCTGAGGTCAAAAAATCTGATTCTTGTGTAATTATAGAAAATTCTTATCAATTGGAATATAAATTCAATAAGTCGATAGTACCTACCTATAATAAAATTATCTGAATACAAGATTATAGTAATTGTATGCACATGTAATACAATCAAGAGGTATTAAACGGTCACGAATATTAGGGGTCTAGGACGATTTGGCACCGCGAACTGGCCTCCGCCGATTGGCCTCCGGTAATTGGCCGCCGGTACAATCGGACGCCGGCCCAATTGGACGCCGACCCAATTCGACACCGACCCAATTGGCCTCCGGGAGGATTGGACGCCGCACAGTTGAATTAAATGCGCAAAGGAATAGACGTACGTTAAGATTTGTTGGAGTAAGTAAGCAAGTCAGTTTAATATGCTTCTATCTTCTCAGTAGTTGTACCTTATACATTTCGCACTTAACACATTTTTAATATAGATTGAGAATAATTATTATGCCTTATGATGTTTATTAAAAGAAAATAAGTCTTCCCTTTCTAAAACTTAAAGATGTGCATAATCAATTAATTTATTGTCTATACACGGGTACTTATTTATATTTACAACAAATATTAAAAATAATGTTAGATGTTAGAATGAAAACTACATTATATTTCAGCGTTTTATCGACTTAATATTATAATAAAGCTTAAACATGACGTATATTATTATGCATAAATGCGTATTTTAAGATAGTATAAAATTAAAAACAAAATATTAAGTAAGTTATCTGCTAAGTATAAATGTTTCAGTAGTTTGATTGATAAGCTACTTTGGTACTGGGAAGGTACTGAAACGAAATCCCGAAGGCCGAAATCTCGAACGCTGAAATCCCGAATGGCCGGAATCCCGAAGGCCGAAATCCCGAAAAATAAAAATAATACAAACATCAATAATTGCGCAATTTTTGCAAGAGACACAAAAACCCATTTTTTGTGGAAATATAAAAAAAAAATGTAAAATACAAACACAAATAATTGCGCAATCGCAAATTGCGCAATTTTTACAAGAGACACAAAATCCATTCGTTCTATAAAATGGTCTCTCCTGAAAAAAATTGCGTAATCGGAAAACCCATTTTCCGCAAAAATGAGATTAGTCTCTCTTACAAAAATCGCGCGCACGATTGCGCAATTATTGATGTGTGTATTTTACATTTTTTTTTATATTTCCACAAAAAATGGGTTTTTGTCTCTCTTGCAAAAATTGCGCAATAATTGATGTTTGTATTTTTTTATTTTTCGGGATGTCGGCCATTCGGGATTTCGGCCTTCGGGATTTCGTCCAGCACCCAGTACCTAAGTAGTTTATCAATCAAACTACTGAAACATTTATACTTAGCAGATAACTTACTTAATATTTTGTTTTTAATTTCATACTATCTTAAAATACGCATTTATGCATAATAATATACATGTTTAAGCTTTATTATAATATTAAGTCGATAAAACGCTGAAATATAATGTAATTTTCATTCTAACATCTAACATTATTTTTAATATTTGTTGTAAATATAAATAAGTACCCGTGTATAGACAATAAATTAATTGATTATGCACATCTTTAAGTTTTAGCGAGGGAAGACTTATTTTCTTTTAATAAACATCATAAGGCATAATAATTATTCTCAATCTATATTAAAAATGTGTCAAGCGCGAAATGTATAAGGTACAACTACTGAGAAGATAGAAGCATATTAAACTGACTTGCTTACTTACTCCAACAAATCGTAACATACGTCTATTCCTTTGCGCATTTAATTCAACTATGCGGCGTCCAATCCTCCCGGAGGCCAATTGGGTCGGCGTCGAATTGGGTCGGCGTCCAATTGGGCCGGCGTCCGATTGTACCGGCGGCCAATTACCGGAGGCCAATCAGCGGAGGCCAGTTCGCGGTGTCAAATCGTCCCATTCCCAATATTAGAATATTAAATAAAATATGGTGGTATAAAAGTTTTGGGGAACAATTTTAAAAGTACAGAGTTTAGTTATGGTCAAACCACGTCGTAAAATTGTGAATATTTATGATCGTAGTTATTACTTATGCTTCGAATATAATACAGTAAATTATTATAATTATATATTTCAGCCATATACTAGGACAAAATGAAAGCTATTGCGTGAATTGATACCTTGTTGGTCTCACTGTGATTGTGACTTGTTATACGACTAATTCTGTGATTGTGTTTAATGGTTTTATTTTAAACTTTACGTATTTTTCTTTTTAAAGCAAATATTTTTTTATTATCGCCATATAATAATATAGATACTGTATAAATATTTGATCAAAAACATTCATTTCATGGAAGCAGTTAAATGCATTCCAATTGAATTATAAAAACATAATATCACTACGATAAGGACTCACAATTTCGCGCCATAACCTAATCATATAACGTCTCAGCAAAGTAGAAACTTTAATGAGAACTGTATTGATGTGTTTATTTGATTTTAACTTTTAATATAATTTTATTAATTATCTACCTAATATATTTTACTTTAGTTTACTTGTCAATTATCTTAAACAGGAATATCTTAACCAATGAAAAACGTCCATTGTATTTTAAAATGTGATTTTTTCCATTATTTTGGAATACTATGATAACGAAGAAATACTCTAAATTATTCAAATATTAAATTCTTTTCTGAATTAACTACCCCTTAGAATGCGCTGCCCTTAAGCGATATGTTATCTACTTATCGTCATGGGTTGTTCTTGGTCATATTTGTAATCGTATTTTTATAATCTAAATTAATTGATGTCATCATCATCAGCCGGGGTCAATCCATTGCTGGATGAAGGCCTTCCCAAGTTTTCTCCAACTCTCTCGGTCCTGTGTCGTTCGCTGCCACGTATTTCCACCGAACTTTACCAGTTCGTCAATCCAGCGGCTTTGAGGGCGGCCCTGTGGCAGTTTCATACCCCTTAGGTACCACTGGATGACGGCATTTGTCCAGCGGCCGTCCTTTCGGGGAGCAATGTGCCCCGCCCATCTCCATTTCAGCTGTTTGGCAACGTCTATTACATTGCGTACTCCTGTTTGCTTCCTAACCCATTCATTTCTCTTATGGTCCTTTCGCATGATGCCCAACATACACCTCTCCATGCCTCGCTGTGTGACTCTTAGCCTTTGGACATCTCTTGTGTTGAGGGTCTACGTCTCGCAGCTATACGTGAGCATGGGTAGCACACATTGGTTGAACATAATACAACATAAACAATTTAGGATTAAAAATAAATAATGAAAATCACCAAGTTTTGGAACCCATTTATTTTAAAAGGCATTACAAGCGTTCACATACCCTGTGAGATATTTACGATTTTTATGTGTGCGAGCTTTTTTCATTCCCGTAATAAAAAGCTTTCATTCCGTTTCCAGTCTTTTACGAAGATTGAAAGGAGATAAGCGACTGTAAAAAAAATCGTCTCACAGATAAGCTTTTCCTAGAAACTTCGAGTATTTATTGAAATTGAGTCGTATGATATCTCTGATAATAATTATTATTCTAAATACGAGTACATTGTATGAATGGTACAACAACAAAGGATACTTCAATATATTATGTACAAAGGATACCAATAACGTTATAAATTCAATAATAAACATAAAAAGACGGTACGGTTAATACTCCAGAGTTTAATAAGTGCTATATTCGAAGTTTCTGAGATGTTATAAACTAGTGTTAATAATAGTGAACCATAAAATCTTAAGACAATCTCTCGCATAAACAAGATAGAAGAAATTTTTTTATCTCGACAATTCACTTCTTAGTAAGAGAAAATACATTTTATGTGGGTGCGATATGCTTTAAAATTTCAAGCCACATCTTGGTTACTAGTATGGCCTCTCCATTAGCTTTAAAAACTTGGCCAATATTTTTATAGGAGTCAATAAGAGAACAAACCATCACATGTTGCGCGGTTTTCTCAGCTCCACATTTAAAGATTTTTGAATCATTGGAGTATCCTCCTAGTTTTATATAAATCCTAAGTTCTGGTTACTCTGCTCTACATAAAATACAATAATCCTAACACAATAGTCGCGTTGATATAGCTGCCGATAGATTATTACATAAAGCTTATTTTCATTGGTAATTATATTCAAAAAGTGGTGATCGTAACTTACATATTATTCTATTCTACCATCACCACGGGA
This sequence comes from Rhyacophila brunnea, assembly GCF_057557595.1. Classification (NCBI taxonomy): domain Eukaryota; kingdom Metazoa; phylum Arthropoda; class Insecta; order Trichoptera; family Rhyacophilidae; genus Rhyacophila; species Rhyacophila brunnea. The sequence continues at coordinate 38,554,398 of NW_028232837.1, read as the reverse complement.
GGTGCCCTAGTTTGTAGAGTCTCCTTTAACGAGGAATGACCTTAAGTTAATACTGAGGCTAAGAACAGGGCACATAATGGGCGACAGATTTGATGTCCTCATGGGAAGAAGCGAATCGCAACTCTGCGATGAATGTCATGTTTTAGAGGACATTATACATATAGCACTACAATGCCCTAAATATGAACTTCACAGAGTATAGCGGATATCTATGAGAATGTCGACGAATTGAAAGGTATCCTGGCGGTGGGTAAGATGGAAGAGCTAGGCAAAATTTTAAAGTTATTTAACAGAATAGGAGTGAGGACTTGATCGACGGATCCCCTTCTAGAAGAGAAGAGGCGATATGACAGCGAGTCGCAGTCAAAGCCTCGGTAAAATCACAAAAAAACTTACATAATATAATATGCAAAAATAATAGAAGCTTGATTACTCTACTGGGTGTGGTAGTAGTATTGAATCGCTTTATTAATTTAGGACATACAACCAAGGGACACTACGCGCATTGATTGTCCTCAAATATTAATGCGCGTTTGTTTACGTGACAAACTTAAAAGGATACTATAAGACACACTTAAATATTGAAAATAATACATTCTTTAAAACGTGCTTAAGTTTATCCCATAATTTTCCACAGTCAGTTCCCATCAGTTTTATGTACCTTCATTACATACAAAGTAATTAAATAATCAGACAAAAATAATTAGATAAAATATTATAATTTTCCCTCTCTACCCTCTATTCATTTTTTACCTTGATTATTAATATTCATAAAGGTGTCTTCATCAAGTTGCACGTTATTTACTCAATAAAGGTATGACGCTTATGTCCTTTTATGTATTCCTTTTAAAGGCTGCGATATATTTCATGAAATCCTTAAGCGAATATCTGAAGTTGTACATAGTTAACATATGTTAAAAACAGTATTCAGTAAAATTGCTTCTTACCTACTAATAATTGGGAATATTCTTTATAGTGTATTCGGACTTTCATTCATAATAACATCGTAATAACAGAAAAAGTACGATATATGTAATATTACTAATACATCTAAGTGTTTTTAATATAATGGCTTTCCATCAATACTGATAAAATAATACTCAAAATCTTTTAATATAAGTTAATGCCAGGATAGAACATTATGCTCATTACAAAACTCTAAGAAAATATTATGCTTATTTGCGTTTGTAGGTAAGCTAGAGAGCTTTTGTATCGCTAAGCTTTCTGGACTTGGGATAAAGCCAAGTGAACGGTGTTGGTCGCCAAAGATTAAAGTACTACAAAGTGAGATTTTGCAACTGCAATATCTACTACACTGAACTGATAATTTATCAGGCAGCTGTGACGTCACACAAAAAGAACTGTGTAAGTATTTACGTATAAAAAATAATTTATAAAAAATCGTATACATTAGTATATGATATAAAAAGTATATACATTAAATTTGTATTATTTGTCTTTATTAGTCAAAGAAAGTAAGTTCTAAGTAATATATAAATAACTTATGTTTGAGAATATTTATGTTATCAATCGTAGAAATGAAGTTTCATAACAACATTATATTAATACAATAAGTTTGATGATAGGCTTCAATAAGTGTTTATATCCAATGAACTGGGTATCCTGATTCACTATACCTAAGACTGATTCAAGATTTCTGGTTGGATTATAACGAGTGCTTAAAATCAAACAATGTTATCTACAAAAAAAGCGTTTATTTTTTAGATAACGTTATTTTACATTCTCGGGTACATGATAGTGAAACAACTTTATGTCAATCTTTTCTAATTTATTCTTAAAACGTCAGTAAAGTTTAACGATAACAACTACATAAAGTTACACATATTTTCATATATTTTTTAAAACCATACCTACCTATAAATTTTAACATCACCACAAGCAAGATGTACAATACACAATAACTTATAAAATATGAATATTAGGTTTTAAATAAACATCTTCTTTGTTGAGTTACAAGAAACTAAAGCAGTCTTTTGGATTTCCTGTAAAGTTGCACTTTTGTAGATAGTGTTTTTTGACATTAAGTCTTCGAATTAAAATAATGTACAATGAATTAATTTGATTATAAACTATCGTTTTATCAGTAAAATATGTACATATTATTAGATTAAAATATATTGTTTTAATATATTTTGTACGTGAATACCATTTGTGCTCCTAAGCAGAGCATATGGGTCATACAGTGGAGTTCATTTTAACAGAAATTTTCTACGAGAAATGGTCATTATATTTTTTTTGTTCTAGATTAAAAATATATAATTTTCGCTAAATACGCCGATGGCATAAAGCAAAAGCAGGTAAGCTTTCCCCCATAGGGTATTTTACGAATATAAAATTTTAGGCGTACATCAAAGAAGGCATATATATCGTTTTATTCGATTAAAAATCTAAAAAATTTAAAATATGTAGAACCACGCAAGCACAACTTTTAAATGCATATAATAATGGCAGGTGATTTGTTAATGTACCCACATGGAACTAATTTAATAAGATCGTGTATTATTTAAGGAAAATATATAATTTAAATCTTTCATAATTTATGTCAAATAATGTCTTCTCTACTTCCTTTGGCATCATTTTGTCGACGAGAGCTTAAAATACTGGTACAATAAGTTGAATATCATTTTAATATTCCTGTGTGGTATATATTCTCTAAATACGGACATTTTGGGTATATTATGAAGTCGCTTTTAAATATTGCTTTTTTATTTTTCGATTTTTCATCATTTTCTTAAATTATGATATTAAGTAATATTTTTTTTTTATGTGAGATCTCTAAATATTACTTATGAGAACAAAAACAAAGTACTTATACAACTTTGAAAAGCAAAAGCTCTGCTATTTTTGAAGGGTGGATACTCCACCACTCAAGTTTTAAAGGCATTTTAATCCTGCAGTGAATTAAAACAGATGATTGATAAAAAATAACATAATATTTTTATGCTTTGACCCAGAGCACAGTTAAAACGTTTGAGCAAGTAGATAAAGTAATTAAACGTGAGGTTTTATAGTTTTGACAGAAAACTTGACACAGTCAGAGGGCGCCTGAGCAAGAGAAAGCGATGCAATATTGTAGGTATAATAATGCAATCCACGGTAGCAACTGTAAGTCCGGTCGTATACAGAAAGTCGTTTCGACTTCAATACGTAAAATTTGTCGATATGGTTTTGTTATCATTCACAAAACACAGATAATTTACAATACTGCCGCACACGTTAGTGTGACATTTTTAAATATCTGCTTGTTACATATAACAAATAATTTCACTCGACATGCAGCTTAGGTAGAATAGAAAAATGTTGCATCGGCGCATATGCAGAAGCTACTTTTTAATTCGTTTCGGCAAGCCGCGTGATGTCACTGTACCATCATGGTCTCGCCTGCCCGCGAAAGAGAGTAGCAACATTAATGGTGGTGTTAATTTATGCCCATATCCCGACGATTTTCTATGTGCGACTGGACTATCAACAATCAGATTTGACGTATGTAATCACTGCGCACTCAAAGAAATTACATCTGCGCATGCTCAAGGTAAAATTTTTCTTCTATAACAGTGCTTCTCAAACTTTTTCATACCACGGCCCCTGAAATCATAAAAAAAAATCCAAGACTCCCTCCCCAAATTGTTTAGTCTTTAGTGACCAACAGTAGTTTAATTACCATTAATTATTATTAAAAGTACATTTTTATTGAAAAATTTAGAAACAGTTTAATGAGAGGGGTGTAATTGCATATTTTTACATAATACAACAATATGCGATACAATGTTTGAAATGTTAATTCTCAGGGTTTGCTCTAAAGTCTCCGTTGAAAGACACGACCTGTGTTTATTTCTTTATTACCAGTAATGATAAAAATGCCGTTTCACATTGGTATGTTGTCGCAAAAGGAATTATGATTCACAATGCTGCTTTTGCAATTGACGGATATTCTTGCTGTTGCCTTATCCAAAGTTCTGCAAGACTTTTTTCATTAACATCGACTTTAAGGGAATTATCTGTTCAAATATCAATCAATTCTTATTGAGCTGTCCACGTTATAATATAATCATATTATTATTTTAAGGATTTAGCAAATGATGTTCTTATCCAATTGTACTTTGGTATTCATTTAAGTTATTAAAGTATTAAATATATATTATAAATAGTATCGTCCAGTAATCACGTTTTTATGATTTTTTTTCAAACACTGAAATATTTCGCAGCTCCCTTGTAGGAGGCGCCGCGCTCCTCAGTTTGTAAAGTACTGCTCTATAAAACCAATTTCTCGAAAAAAATATATCCAGAAACCTCTATGATACATTTATTTTAATGTAATATTTGCAAAATATTTATAGGGTTTGTTACCCCATTAATACTCGGCAGGTTGTGATATTATATTATAGCAATCTGCGAATCAGATCTGACTATATTTTGCAACTTTCAGAGAGGCTTCTACGAGTCTCTCCGCTGACTCCAGTGACAAAACACGGCGTAACGTGACGTCAGTGACGTAGCTTGACGTTTCAGTTTGAACAAGTGACGCTAACTAGCAACCTCGTTATCACCCGCAGTGCACGACTGTATCACTCACATATTCCAAATAGGGTGACATTCGTTTCAGAAAATTAATTATGGTGAATGAATAATATTGAAAAATATGTACTTCAAAACGTGATGACTATAGCAACCTTCTTCCTCTTTGGGTTTGTTACAATTAGGTGAGTTGTATATTTTTTTAATAAGTAAAAAATATCATGCGGCTTTTGATTATTTTGAAAGTGAAAAAACGACGTTGAACTTGGCTTGTTCATGTGCTAAGAGTCCCGCAAGAGAATTCCAATCTGGCCTGCCGGTTGTTTTAGCCAACTAGTTCCGTCGCCCTGGAAAACCGCTAAATACCATCCATAGGGTGTAGGTATTTAGTGGAGTTACGAAGTGCTGGTATGATCTAGGATGACGCAAGAAAATTGGAGAGCGATTTCTTGGGGGTGCCGCATAGCGTCCATATGCACGAAGGAGCAGACATGCCTCAAGAAGAAGAATATGAGATAATCGTTTAGCTTTATTGAGAGTTTTTGTAATCTGGGGTAGTTCTGTTTGTTATTCCACTAATTCTTGCTTAATATAATTTTAAGATGTGATGTGTGATTCCATATATTATATTATTAATTATATATAATATAATATATTGTTTACAAGAACGAACAAAAAGTAAGCAGTAAAATTTAAATATCATTTATATAATATTATATTCATTATGGTCACGTATTTTTAAAATAATTATTTAATAGAATTTGTTATGAAAACATGGTGACTCTACCCAATACGTAACGAAGTAGTGGGAATGTTGAAAAATTAGAGCAATTATAATACAAGAGAGGTAAAGAATCCTCATAAAATTGGTTTGTTTTTGCTATCCGAGCACTTTTCTCAGTGGGCATCTATCTACGTATATACTCGTATATTATAATATACTGTATTTTTTAATGGAGGCATAAAGTTTCTAATTTGATTATATGATACTGTTATAATTTGACAAGTTTATAAGGACTATTTTATTTACCTTGTTTACTAAACCACTCAGTTTACAAAATAATATTAATGTAAAATGTTTGATTTACTATATTTATATATCGAAGATAACGTCATATGTAATAATATTTGCATTGAAATCAATGAAATAGGAGAAATGGGATTTTTTTTATGCCGCAGAATGAATGCCGGCCAAATGGTCGATGGCACTGGACGACGAACATACGGGTGTCATTATATATACATAAAATATGCGTGATGTAGGTATGTATATACATACATTAACAATTGAAACAACAAGTAGATATCGTAAGTACAATTAAGTTTGATAAAGTTTATTAATTGTAGCGTGTGGTATATTTTCATATCGAGTTGAGTTAAGCAATCATTTGCGTTTCCCCCATTGGAATTTTACTGAATATACTCTCACGGAAGTATTGAGACACTGGTTGAATACCTTATATTTTATTATTACCTATTGTTATTTTACTTGTTATTCCACAAATATATTAATTAAAATTAAAATTTTGGTGAAGTTATCAACTGTTTGTAAAAGATGAATTAATGTTCAGAAATTTGATAAAGAGTGACCATAATAAGTTTTTTGAAGTAATCAAAAATCAATAAAAAAACTAAAAATATAAAAAATACACTTTTTTTAAGATCCAAAAATTTTGCAATACGTTGGTAGTTAGTAAAGTTTTTAATCTGGGTGCCGGACGAAATCAAAAACAAATGGGTTTTTGTCTAAAAATGGTATTTTTCTTATTTTTCGGGATTTCGGCTTTCGGGATTTAGGCTTTCGGGATTTCGGCCATTCGGTATTTCAGCATTCGGGATTTCGGTCTTCGGGATTCCGGCCTTCGGGATTTCGACCCAAACCCTTTTAATTTTTATTTATTAAAAAAAAAACATTTAATTGTATATTAAAAACCATCAATTGAAATCATGCTTCGGTATGATCATGTATTAGTTTCATGGCCATAGTTTGGCCATCCACGAGTCTTTCAGCATCCACCTTCAACACCCTATTCTAAATGTGGCTAGCCTCTTTCTTGATTTTACCGTTTAAGTAGGTGTAATACCTACAAAAGTTCATAAATGATTCCCTATAGGCATAGTCCAAACTTTTTATTTCTAATCGTGTTACAACAAATTCGAAAAATATACCCCGAGAAAACATTTCATTACCAAACCGCCAAGAAATAAATTCCCAATAATTAAATAACACCAACTTCCCTTTGATACAATTCTTTGTATTTCATTTGGAGAAAAACGATAAGGCCCGCCAACTTTTCCGTACCTCTGAAACCTTTTTCGCTTCATCTCACAGTGAGGAAAATCCACTGCAGGACTTCAAGGGAAACTTTCCCCGTCGAACCTTTCACACTCTCCCGCGACATTGTTTATTATGCTTGCGATTTCTTTTGGCGACGGATCTCAAAGTGGGGGCGGGGGATGAAAAAAGGCGCCGGCCGCAGCGAGACTCTGTTATTGAAACTTTTAAATTCACCCCAGAAACACTTTAGAACAGATTTAAATATTAAACGTCCTTATAAAAAGCAACAGGAAATTCTTAAAATTTACTTTGTTTTACTTAGGCGCAACGTATATAAAATAGATTTTAAAATTTGGGTTTTCCTTTTTACGAACTGTATTTATAAGGTATCATACATTTATTTAAATATAAAAAAACAAACTTCTACTATGTGAGAGTTTTGTAATTCTATACAATTAATCAGTCAAGATTTCGGCTTTCGGAATCAACAGATGTTATGCATAAATATATCATCATAATCACCAGTTGAAGTCAATTCCTCACTGGGTAAAAAAAATATCAATAGCTAGGCACATATAAAGCTACTGGTTGCGCTTTTTAGCAGTCGACTGTAACTTGAAGGTGATGGTTGGTGGATTACGGATTCTAGGTGGGAGGGGTTAACAGGATTGCCAGGCACTGACTTTTTGTGTTGAGAAGGCTGGCACGCGCTGGAGCTGGTTCAGTGTTCACGCAATCACGCACTGGTAAACTGATGGTTCAGAATGTCACTCTCATGTTTTCACTTAGTTTTTGATGATGAATGATGATAATAAAAAGTTCGGGATGGATGATAGACGCGACGTTCGCTCAAATCGTATCAGATTTAGCGCAACGAAGGTCAAAAATACATCACAAGCGCCAGTTAGCGACGACTTAGCTTTAACAAGCCTAAGCGCGTCCGCTGTCTAGATGTAACTGAATTTATCTTGCAATGACGGTATACGCATGACCCGTAACTGCTGGTCGCCCTGGTCTTGCGACAATAATAAATAAGGATTTGAGGTAGGTGGGGAAATAGGGAATGACGGCCAATATAATTGTCCCAACCTTGCTACAAATGGTTGATTTCCGTGGTATATGGTAAAATCATACGTGGTAGACTTTTATTTTACAATTAAGTTAAAAAAATCAATAATACTTTTAGCTATTTCGGTTGTAAAATAGCTTATTTAAAAATGTTATGATCGCAGATGATAGACTGCCAACAGACAATTTCTCTAACCACCACGCCGTATTCTTAGAAAATGCACCTGCACTGCATTAGTATGACGTAGTATATCAATTTTGTGGCTTATAGGAAAAGACGAGAGGCGAAACTCTAGCACCTCAAAACAAGGTTACGAGAAAGAAAAGCCAGGTAGAAAAAATACCTACCAACTTTCCTGAATAGCTTGATTTGATGTGTCCAATCACCTCAAATGTAAAATAAAATGCATGTTTATATTTGATAATCTTAAATTGGGTTGGTACAACTAAGACAAGTAGGCACAATCTTTTTATAGCATTAATTTTATTAATTCTTCTGTTTTCTAAGTTTACTACGGAAATCTCTGGTGTAGACGAATTCATAAAGTTCAGTAAATGGAAGTAGCAGCACTAGGGCTAGGTACTTTATCCAGCAGTGGATTGACCCCGGTTGATGATGAATATTATATATGTATATATATTATAGCCTCACGAAAATACAACTCTAGATTTTTTAAAACTTAGTAGACACCATTGATATACAGGACATCGACAGGCTGGCAATGTAGCAATAATGAACAAAGCCCAACTTACGAGGGGCATCCTGGATAGCAGACCGGGTGGATACAGATTGACTTCAAGGCTAAAATTCTTTTGTTGGAAGATATGCTAGAGCGGTCTATACGAGAGAGTGTTTGTAGGATATACATGACAGATCAATAAAATATAATTCAGATAGGCTATACGCCGAAGTAAGGTTTTGAATGTGTGAGTGTCCTACAAAAATTAAACACATATTGTAGAGTGTCCTTCAAATATACAAATATTTAATGAGCGTCAGTGCATAAACCGATAGCAGTTGATTTTGAAATAATTGCAAAAACATCAGAAAGCATAATATTTAGGACTGATATTAAAATATTTTCGTTTTGAAAATCTATAGAAAGATTTGGCGAAATAAAATAAACTAGTTATATAAAAAAAACTATGATTAAAATAATTGGTCTAAACATAACCAATTTTACAATCTCCTTTAATACTGTTTTAGTAACAAACGGACCTGAATTTAATAGTTTATGAATATTATGATGAGAGAGCTCAGCTTAGAGAAAAAACATAAGAAAACAATTAAAAAAGAACGTAACTGACTATAAAACCAATAGCTTCATAATTATAGTTATAAATCTAAGAAGAAGAAGAAGGTTTACTAGTTATTTTTTTATGTAACTGATATTATAAGTAGTCTATAATGACATTTTAAACCTATTCAATGAAAGAAATCAATTAGGGTATACAAAAGTCATTTCTTTGATGTAAAACTGGCGATTTTATATTATAAAAGGTACGAAAAAATCATGGAAAATCAAAGTATAATATTTTATTTACAAATAGTCGTTGTGTTTATGCCCTATTCTAGCAACTGCCTTATAACAATAATTGCTTCAAGGTCGCAAGTAAAAACAAAAAGAAACCCGGTTTTTGGGTAATGCCGGAAGTTGTTAAAATTTTCAGAGCCTTTTTACGTCCATGAGCGTCACTGATGCATGGCTACATTTTTAAAACGAAACTTCCTGTTGCTTGATTTATTTATCATTTTTTTTTCCGAGCCTTTGGATAATGAAAAAGATATTCAATCCAAAAAAAATCTTCTATGGGCGTTTGATTCGGGTTCTTCCGATACATTTGCGTTCTTTACATTTAAATTTGAATGTGAAATGAAGGCCGACTGCGCGCCGCGCGGATCTTGCTTACAATTTTATATTCGTCGAGAATTTTTATCATTTTCTTATAATTCAAGCGAAAAACGATAGAAAGTTTCCAACCCATAAATAGCCGAATATTCTGCCTCGAATACATACATATAAATTATGTTTTTACGATGGTCTACTATCGGCGAAAATAAAACTGTGTTCTATCGCGAAATGTCAAATTATATGTAAGCTGTTTGCCATCTCGAACAGGCGCACATATTATATTGTTTTATGGCTGTAGATATCTGTTTCATGATATTGAAATAAGATCTAAAGATATTGGAAAATCATTTTCACATTTCTGTCGTAAAAATCGGTGCCTTACTTTTCTTATTGGTAAGTAGGTACTCACTTTATTATGTTTTTCTGACAATAATATAAATGCGTATTTTTACTCGTACACTGGTAGTATTATGATGTTACGAATGAAATATCACCCATAATGAAATTTTTCAGTAAGGTATATTAGCTTTATTCAATATAGATATGAAGAAGATCACCAAGCTGTACAAACGGCACGGGGCCGGATTTATCATTTCGAGAGTGAACAATAATTTTATTGCTTGCCAATTAATCTAGACATCCAGTGGCTTAATACACAAGGTGCATTAATCAAAACATATATAGAGATATAGAATTACAAATTAAATATCTATCTTCCGTAGTGTCAAATTATAATGAGCTGACCGTAATAATAAATTCCGCATATCCGTTTTTCACTTAGTCAGTCATCCATTGACCCAAACGCCAGATATAGCCGACTTGATTATTTCAATAAAAAAGAATATTATTTTGATTGTATAAATAACAATTCATCGAAAATATCACTCGAATATACATTTCCGGTTTGTTACTATCTCAATGTCCGTATAGTCCAGCACAACATCTCAATGTACCAAGATGCGGACCTCGGATCCGTATCGTAAGTTTATTATTGTAACATAACTACTGTAACATACTATTGTACCAACCGTTACGCCGCAAATAAAACTCTCTCCTGCATCCATCTTCGACTTTTTCATCATCATCCACAACACCATGACCTACGACACGTCGACGACTCCAACAGTGGTAACTCAAATTTAACCCCACATTACTGACCCACATAGAACCCTACACATACATAAACATATTATATTATATTATATTATTATATATAATTTTTAACACTACAACACATACCACGAGGTTCAATGGAAGTAGTGTAGTTAGTAATAGAAGCGAAACAATTATTATAAATATTCAGACTGAGAAAATTACATAAATATTTTTTAACCTCACGGCGTTTATTACAGAGCCACCCTATACAATGCCAGTGCTTTACGTAATGAACTAGAAGGCCCGACACTCTGATGTATTCACCGAGTTTGACATAAGTCGGTGATAGAGAAAAACTATTATCCGAAAAAAACGTAAGGATCTAGGGAAAGCCTTTTTCCAGGAGCAAATAGTTTCCAGCTAATGTTGAAATAAGAATGTACCTAGTTATTAAAATGTAACTGTGTATTAAAGACATTTGATTTCTAACAAAAAGATGACAGCCATCTATTACGGAATTTGTATACGCCCTAAGCTGTTATTGTCGGTATTAGAAAACATCCATAATAAGAATACCTGGGTCGATAGGTTTTGGAACTACCCGGAAAACCAAAGACGTTTGTTCGATTTTTACTTGGTTCAAAGAGGATAATCTAATGAAATATTGATAATATTTAAAATGTTCGCCATCCACTCGTCTACTCAGGCTTTACGCTCAGTCCATTTCCGCTCCTTAATTAAAGAATATGATACTTGACCACTTCAGTTTTTGACTGGTCGTGATAGATTAGCTATCAAGATTTTGGAGCCATATCCATGTGGAGCCTAAAAAGCAGGATGCAAGCGATATCCTCAGAGAATGTTCGAGAATGTGCTTCAAAAGGGAAGAGATGCTCAATTCAATCCAACCTGCTGTTGGACTCATCGGGCTGTCCGACCTGGTCCCTACAAAAGACAATTTTGTGTTTCAAGTTTAGCTTTATATTTTTTTATTATATGCGTTTCTCTCCCTTGCAAATTTTTCTTAAATTATGTTAATCAGTAAACTTCACACCAAAAATACGGCCTTATGAAACGCTCGAATAAGACCGAGTATGGTGCGAGGCGTTTAGTTTGGTGGGGTCTTTGTTTGTGTTGGAGAATATTATGGATATCACGCGGTGCCTTCTTGAATCACTGTCACTTGTCTTTTGCGCCTTTTAAAGCTACATCAGAAATCGGCCCAATAGGTCCAATCGTCCTAAGAGAGGATTTATAAACAACCACTAAGGTGGTACTTGAAAATTAACGACAGTGAGTTCAGCATTATGGACCGCTATCGGCCGCTATCGGCGGCTATCCAGAGTAGTTTATCATATTTTTGTATTGAGGTATTATAATAAAATTATTATATTTATTTAAGAAAACGTAACATTGTTGACATAAAAAATCTAAATTCAAGAAGTACACAACATGATATTTACATTATAACAAATATTACCCTCACAAGAGAGAAGAAGAGACTATAGAAAATAATAATAATAACAAAAAAAATCAATATTTATTACATAATAAGTTAACCGTCAAACTAAATACCTCAATACAAAAATATGAAAAATTACCCTCGAAAATCCCCGATAGCAGTCTTGTTTATAAAATAAATATACTGGGATTGTCGATGGTTGGTAATTTACTTAGGAACTTAACAACTTAATTTAACAGTATTCAAAAGATTGTAGTTTCAGTTTGACTCTTTCAAACTGTAAACTAATAGCAATTAAACGATGTCATTAATATATAAATTAAATACTGTAAATGAATAGTAGCGGATAAGTAGGTACTCGAGTAAGTAAGTTGAATTTATAAAACCAAAAATATGTTAAGAAGTGGAGAGTCTTTTTAGACAAAGTTGATAATGAACCGGCAACATGATATTTCCGGCATGCAATTAAAAGTCAAGCAAAACTTTGGCCCTCGAATAATAATTACATTTTTTCCCTCGCGGAAATCTCGGCTAATTGAAAATAAAACTTGGCATTTTGTTTGTCCTAAATAAGTTGAACGTCTTTAACTCGCAACAATGCGAGATTGTTATTAATTGTCGATAGATTAGATTATTGTTTTTATAAGTGTTAGAAAGGAAGATTAATTATCTGATTCGTTCTTTGAACAACTTTATTTATTTATTTATATCTGCTTATTCCTATTCAATTTTTTCAATGGTTATTTATTAACACCCACGATGGCCACGCGGCTTAGGGGGGGACATGCTCAGCGTACGTCAAAATGGAGCTTTTATGCTATTTTCAAAGTATGATCCTGGACATTCCTTAAACGTTGTAGATAATCTATTTACATAATTTTGAAGCCTCATTATCCTTTATATTTATTTTAAACATTTATTTGTTGACTGCATAAAGCATTTTTATTACATAAAATAGTTTTCTCTCGCTCTAATATTTTAGAATAAAGTCATATTTTTGTACGTCCATGTGAAGTGGTGTTAAGATTTTTTATATTTATTAATTTTTAAAAGCATTTATAAAATCATTAGTAAAATTTATGTCGACATTATTATAGTGAAATATTTACAATAAAAAATTATATTGATAATCTCTGTGATCCCAAATTTGACGAAAATTAAGTATTGTATTATTCAAAAAAAATGGGCAATATTTACACATTTAAACATACTTTTAAATATACTAATTATAAGCTATGTCTTCGACCATTCAAATGTGATAAACATTCTATGAATAATGTTTGCTTTATAATAATTATTGACCTTAGAATAAGGTAGTATTTTTTTGAAATACACCATTTCTATTGGCATTTCCCAGTGGCTAAGCTACAACATACGGCCGTAGCCATAAATTGACGAACGATAAATAAATTAGGGAGTAAGATCATGTTAACGCGCGTATTTGAACAAGTACCGTTTAAAAAAATCGGTTAGGTACATGTTCAAACACGCGCGTTAACATGATCTTATTTCCTACTTCATTTATCGTTTGTCAATTTATGGCTACGGCCGTATGTTGTAGCTTAGCCACTGGAAAATGCCAATAGAAATGGATCAATGAATATACTATTATTATTATGAATATAATAATAAACATAACATTAAAACGACGTATGTTGAATTTTTATGACAAATTATATTTCGTTCGGCTCGCGTCATTTGCACAATCCGCGCATCGCCTACTCAAGATCTTTTTAGACCATGCCTCAGCTGAGCTTAAGCATTGTCCTATTGCGTCGTGGGTCTCAGGTTCGAATCCTGGATCTGACAAGTACACATATTGTTTTTCAATTTGTGTGTGAGTCAGAGTATGGATCTAATAGGTTGAGCAAGTGGCTGACATCCACTTCTCGTAAAAACAATATCTGTCAATACAAACCTCCACTCTGTGGAGGCCCATATGATTTTATTAGGATCGGACATGATCGAAAAAAAAATATATTTTGCAGCGTGTGCAGTACTAAATTATTTATTACAGAAAATACATAATAATTTCGTAAAACCACAGAAATAAAGCTATTAAAAAGTGGATTGAGTGGAACTCAATATCCCTTCTTTCAGATTCCGGATAAATCTTCTAGTCTTATGTGACATATTTCATATATATATATTGAACATACATAACACCTCAGATATATACCAACTAGAAAAATATATATTTGAAAATCTGAGGTGTTTTCAAGTTATGTACCTATGTTCAATATATTATGGAATGTTACATTCTCAAAATCTTGCAAATTATTCGTTGAGGAAAATAAATGGTTTATTATATATAGGTATATTATCCGAGGTACTTCAAGTTTCTCCAGTCGAAAGCGATGTAATCAATTAATTTAAATGACAGTAAAAACATAACTTTGACTGACGAATTATTGTGGCGCTAACCAAGTTTACTATCGATGTGTACTTGTGAATAATGAAAAAAATAATAGTACTGAATTCACACTAGATTGAAGAGTTTTAGATTTCTAACTATAGAAAATACAAAATTTAAAAAAAAACGTCTTTCTCTTTTTGGGTGAGTGCTCTAGCCTTTAACCTACCGATCCATATACGATTTATGCAAATTATTTTTATAGCAAAGTTTTAACTGAACTACTTCAAATTCCACAGGAGGCGATTGGGTTTTGTGATTAATTAAGGTAAATAAATAAAAATAAAAAAGCCTTTTTATTTCTTACAAACAAAAGTAAATGACAGTTAATTGACTATATCTAATGAATATATATATATATATAAGCTATGAATATATCTATTATGTATATATATCTATCTATGATTGTATTATCTACTTATTTTCTAGTTTATATAATATAATTTATTATTATTTTTTTTATATTTTTGTGTAATACATATATATTATATTATATATATATATATTAGGATCTTTTATTTTGTATATAATACTATTAGATATTGTTTATAAATTAAACAGTGATATGTAATTAGTTTGTTTGGTTTGTAAGAACCCCTCTTCGGGTGAAGGCCTCCTCCAAAGAGTTCCACTGGACTCTGTTTTTGGCTATTTGTAGCCAATTAAGGTAAATAACATTACTAAATTAATTTTAACATATAAGTATCTGGCGCCAGCCAAGTTTGTTACATCCTATCGACGTTGTTGTAGTTTTTTTATCAATATAATATTGTACTATTCAATACTACATACAAGATTTAATGTTAGATTATGTATTATATATTTACTTAACAGAATTTATGTGTGATTCTGTTTTAACTCCGCCCTCAAACAAGCAATTTAACATTAAATACAATATGAGTATGTAGTACAACAGCTAATATACTCTTGCTATGCTTACTATTTATGGATCATCATAAGAATTTTTGAGGATACAAAAATATCTACAAAGCGCCTCAAATCAATCGCAGTTTACAGCAAAATAATTTATATCGTGTGCACAATATCTCTGGCAGTTGGAGGCAAAATATGAGCCGTCAAATGTATAAATAAGTGTTCATAATAAGAACTTTATTGAACCCCTGTTCGACGGGAACTCCCTCGCGAATAAGCTCGAGTATTTTTAAACTTTATCCGAGCTTTATGAGAAAAAGTGAACAGGCCCTCTTCTTTGCGAGCAAATTTAAAGAGGTATGCGTTTTATCTTTTGTACTCGCGTTCTAATAAATGTTTTTAAGGGTGAAAAAACGGCTCATCGACTCGTGGAGTTTGATAGGACGGGATGGTGATAGATTAGGTATGCCCGATTTTCTTTATAAAAAAACGCGCGCCGAGCTGGCTTCGTATAATAAGATAGCTTAAGTGAGGTAACATACAAATCGTATTAATATATCAGCCATATTGGATCTTTTCAAGAACTTATACGTCAGTGTCGCCAACGAGAGGAATCAATAAATATCCGGATGAAGCCTTCTGCATAAATGTAAAACTAAAATATAAACATCTGTCAAGTCCCAGCCTCTTACTTAGCAGAAACTAAAAACGTTACACAATCAAGACGTCTAGGTACTAACAATAATATTTACATACATAACTTGAAAACGCCTCAGATATATACCCACCAGAAAAAAACTATATTTGATAAAAAAATACGATACTCGACGGAATTTGAACCTGGCTAACCATTAGTATCGCACCAATTCGTGCATTCAATTACGCTACGAACCTCCTATCTAATGGCGACAATTTAAACTAGCAGGTCATACATGAAATGCTTATCAAATTGCTATTATTGACTATCATTGTCATTAGATTGTCATCACTTTGACATTGTCATCACATCGTCATTAGATAAGGGTTCATAGCATAATTGGTTAATGCACGGATTGGCGCGACACCAATCGTTATATAATTATTTTTAAGTTACGTAAATTCAATACTTATATGGAATGTTATATTCTCAAAATCTTGTGAATTATTCATTGGAATAAAAAAAATGGTTTATTAATAATATTTACCATACCATGTCGTTAAAAACCTTTGTACCGTGGGTACAGTGGGTGGCGAAATTATTTGTTGGTTTATTAAAAAAGTGTCATTCAAGCAAGTATCTGAGGCGTCGAGTATTCATAAAAAGTTAAAGAGATAATGCAGTAGTCATATTATTATGTAAAATAATACATAATTCATGGAGATAACACTAGTACCTTTCTCCATGGTTTAAGCCAGTAGAACCCAGGGTCTGTATCAGTAGAAAACCGTGAAGCCCTTCTCAGTCAATTTATCCATCAATCTCCTCGTCGCGAGGATCTTCATTATACTAAGCTGAATGCAGAACTATTCTAACTTACATTTGAAATATTTTACAGAAGTGTTTTTAGAAATAGCCTACTGAAGTTATTTATTACTTATATAAACAAATGTATACATCATTTTATTTATCAATAGTTCTACCAAATGAGTTATACATTTATTTATATAACTAATAAATA
Organism: Rhyacophila brunnea; assembly: GCF_057557595.1. NCBI lineage: Eukaryota > Metazoa > Arthropoda > Insecta > Trichoptera > Rhyacophilidae > Rhyacophila > Rhyacophila brunnea. The sequence goes on along the minus strand of NW_028232837.1, from coordinate 38,537,162 downwards.
AGTGAAGTAGGTTGTTTAATAGAACTCTAAAAAAATCAAATGTGAGTTGGAATAGTTCTGCATTCAGCTGACAACTTTTTCTCCTTCGATCTGGCACATTACCGGAAGATTTTTCAGGTTATTTATTATCTTACCTGAATCAGACGTACAAAAACCATTATTAAAACTAAAAATATTTGATAAACTTTTGGTTTAAGTAGGTACATATTTTACTGCATAGTCAGACGAGAACTATTAACTTGCTCACTAAGCACTTGCTTATCCAGACATAACTGTGAAAAAGTATGTTTCGGCAATATTTACAAGATGGCGACCGACAGTAAATAATTACAAGATAAAAAGAACTTTTTATATCCCACGTTTTTAAATTTTCTGTTGAATTATATAAACTTGACAATTCTATGTATTAATAATTTAGGACAAATAAGTCAATTGTCAAGAAATCATTTTTTTTTGCTATTTTGCAACAAACAAACAAATTTAGAATACTGAAATTTCACCATGATTTCCATAGTAACGCAGGTATATATTAATAATTTAGTTGCTAGGACCACCCCCTTAGCAACCAATAATAGTGGATTGGATTACGGATTTCTTCCGAAATAACTTTTCATAGGTACAAAATAGAATTAACTGAAAATGAATTTAATTCTACCGAAAGAAGGCTAAATGTATTAAAAGAATGCATTGGCATCGTGTTCTGATAATATATTCTAAAACTTTCAAATGTCTAGCTAGTCGGGAAGTTAGTTAAAAATCGATTGAAATATTTGTACTGGATAAACAACCACCGGACAAACAAGAATACGAGCTAAGAAAAACGTGGTAAAATACAGTTTTTTACTAGTTTTATTTCAGTATAGTTTTATTTGTTAAGTACCCAACACTGTGCGTGAATTCCCAAATCCATATGAGTAGCACAAAATGAATAAGAGTTGGTTAAAAAGTTAGAATAACTAACTTAACAAACGACGCTGGAAGTTTTCTAATAATATAGCGGTGATTTTATAGATATTTTGATGTGCTAATCAAGAAAACTTGAACTTGCATTATGAAAGCTTCATTTCGTATTTGGAATCAGAGAGAGCTTTGGTTTTCTTTACTTTCACCTCAAGATATTTCATTTGCACGTGGTCGTAAACCAGCCCGAATGACGTCATAATATCTTTTATACCACGCTACGCGGTATTTTCTCACCGACTTAGCCCATGGATTATACGATGTATGCCATAAATTCTAGATTAAATTATAGATTTACCTATTGTGGCTTACAGAGAAAAAATATTACATAAATAATCAAAAATATATTTGTCTTCTATGATCTTTTAAAATCCTTCTCTAGCAAGTATTAATTTTCTTGTTCCTCTCTTACAACGTTTACTTAAATTTTAGAGCTACTGAACGCACGATAAATGTGCTATTTTATTTATTTATTAAAAAACACATGTTGAGCACGTCATAACAAATAATTAATTCAAGGCGTACACAACATGACATTTAGAATAAAAAGTATGAGTAAATCAACGAGAGAGAAAAACAAGGGATAGAAAAAAAAGCAAAAAGCAATTTTCATAGAAAATAATTAAGATAAAAAAACAACAATAATTAAAAAAAAATACAAATTAAACAATAAAATAGAATTTAAAAAACAGAATATATAATGCATCGCTGAAATGTATATTTCTCTAGGGAGTGCATTGACCAGCCGCACAGCCCTCGCTATTGGTGCCTGGTGAGCCTGAGAAAACAACTTTTACCCAAAATAGGTCATAGCGACCATGCGTGTAATTGATGGATGGAAAAATTCAAATTTTCTAGAATATCGGGGTTGGAAATTTATGATAGTGTATAACGTGTAGTTGACCTATTTGATAGCACCAATATGATTACCTAATATTATATTTGTTAATGTGAATTTACTAATTCGTTTTAAAGTTTTTGATTGTATTCTAAACAGATGTTATATGTAAACAGATGTTATATAATATGACTTAGATTTATTTAGTTTATCAAATTTAATGATATTATTAACATTTTTTGAAGTCTAGAATAATAACCATGTTAATATTGACGGAATTTTGAAAACATCATAAGCTTCGAGAATATTAGGAGTAATCCGCAAATAAGACAGTTTGATCGGTAGCTTAACCATTAAAAAAATTGCCTTGTAAGTGATAGATGAGATTACATTAGGTTCAAGATTTTTTATAGGCTATTTCTAGTAATTTTTATTTTATGTTATCAGAACGCTGTGTACCTATATGACGTGTATGCAGTTTTACTAGCAGTTATTTTTTAATATTATTTATATCGCTTTATCTAAAACAAAATGCGATACAATTTAAAGGTCATTCATAGTTTAATTGTGGTAAAAGAGGACTCAGATGACCATTCTTTATTTTGAATTTTATAACACATTTTATTTTTTTTCATTTTTAATAATTCTTGATGGAACGGGATGTCATTAGAAACAATAAAATGCTTTCTTCTTCTTATTGTGCCATCCCCTTGCGGAGGTCGGCCACCATCAAGGCGATATTATATTTGTCGTCTGCTACCCGGAACAGTTTGGTGGAGCTGCACTCGTACCACTCACGGAGGTTCTTAAGCCACGAAATGCGGCGTCGTCCTCTGCTACGCTTCCCATTGATCTTTCCTTGAATGACAAGTTTGGGAATGCTGTATTTTTGTCCTCTCATAATGTGGCCGAGGTATTGTAGTTTAATGGTTTTGATACTACGTAGAACTTCTTGGTCCTTCCCCATTCGATTGAGAACTTCAACATTTGTCACCCGGTCAGTCCAAGGAATTTTGAGGATGCGTCTATACAGCCACATCTCGAAAGCTTCAAGTCTCCGTGACATCTCTTGGTTTAGCGTCCATACTTCCATACCATAGAAAAGAATTGAGAGCACATAACAACGTACCATACGCAGTCTCAGACCTAGGTTAAGATCTCGATTGCTAAGTGTTGGTGTCTGGTGTCACTGTTTTTGATACTAGTAATAGTTTTGTTTTCTTGAGGCTCATTTTTAAACCATAAGAATTACTGACCTCATTAACCTTTTCTACCAGTTGATATAAACTCTTTAAACTATCAGCAATCAGCACAGTATCATAGGCATATCGTATATTGTTAATGTATAATGCTTAAAAAGTTATAAATTAATAAGTAATTATTCCAAAATTTATGATAATAATTATATTAATCATCATCATCATCATCAGCCTAAATCTAGCCACTACTAGATGAAGGTCTCTCCAAGCTGATTCCACGTATTTTGGTCCTGTGCGTTGTGTTACCACGTACTTCCGAAGAACTCTATCATTTCATCGATTCAGCGGTCTCTAGGTCTACCTTGCGGACGTTTTGTACCTCTTGGATACCACTGGATGACTAAATTTGTCCAACGGTTGTTATATAAGTATGGTAATTATATTATTTTAACTTAATTATTAGTGAACATTGGGAAAACCAGGTACTTAAGAGCAGCGGCGGCTCCTCTAATACCATGCAAGTGCTACGCACTGCCTGCATTTTTGAAGACATCGCTCAACTTTTCATTGTTATTAATATGTGTATCACTCACTTTGCGAAGTAGAATATGTAGCAGTATTATGAACAATATTTTGTTCATGGGCGCAAAGCGATTGCGATCCAAATAGATTTTCAGTTTGCACAAGATTACAATGAAGTCATTGTATACTTCTTAAACCGTGGTCCAATGTTCCTGTGTAGCGTTTTGTGTAGCATTTTTTACACACTTTATGATCGGCGCACGAAATTAGGACTCTAGAAACAAAAACGCCAGTTTCGGTTTTATAACAATGTTGGCGAGTTAATTTTTAACAATTTCACATTTAAGATTTAATGAATCGCCAAACTTTTTCGAAAATACCAACTCTCGCATTTATTTCTAAACCACTCAAATACATTCATATAATAAATCAAAATTCAAAAAAACACAGCATCACTACATGAGTAGTAGGTCGTAGCTGAATAATAAATAAGAACGATAATATAAGAGAAACATACTTTTAATGACATATATATACATTATAAATAAATCTGAGTTCGAATGAACGCTGATTTACAATATAAATATTACCCACGTAATGTTAGTTTATTTTATAATTTCACTTACATTAATAATAATGTGAAATTTAAGAATTAAACATACTGATATTCACTATTGACAAAGTGACCCAGTGTCGTCATCCGTTTTTAGAACGGTTCAATTTGGCTGACGCATTCATTGTTCGCAGCGTTAAGCCATAAACCGTGACATTTATTTTTCTTTATTGATATTAAATCATTCAAGTGTTTAAAAACTTTTTTAAGAAATAGAATAAATAATTTAATTACATATTTAATTTATCTTCTGAGAAGTTCGACGTTCAGTCATTATTGTACACTAAGATATTATCTTAGATTATTGACACGGCAGTCTTTGGTGATTAATGTAATCATGAAGAGACGCTTTACGACCTTTACGTCGCTAGGACAAGTGTTTCTGATGCCGCCAAAGAGTGTGACACTTCATACCCTTATGGCACAGCCTCATGGGTTTCGTTGCCATGGCCGGCCATCCCTCACCCTGCAGCGGTGCTACAAAAGCGACCTACGCGCTGCAGGTCTGACATGGCGGGAGATGCAAGAGTTGGCGTTGGACCGAAGTAAGTGGCGCAAACTTGTGCTTGCCCTATGCTCCAATGCTGGGTATAGAAGGTAAACCATTGCGCACTACCAAAAAACGATATTCTGAAGACCACCGGCCGCCACTGCTTAAGAGTATGGAGGAAGAATAGATACAGGAAACACTTTGGTGGGTAAGTCAACATTCAAAAATTTTAATCCTTCCATATAGTGGCAAGGCGTGTTAAATGATTTAGAAACTATATTATTTCAAGCTCAATGTACATATTTTAGATATTTTGATTCATTGATATTTTGTATGATGCTTAAAATTTGTGAAAATGTATTGGTCAATAAAGAGAGTAGCTATAACAATATTGTGTTTTAAGACTTTGTTTGTCTGTTAACAATTAACAATATTATACTTATTCTACAATTATTATGAGTAATATTAATAGTTTATTGTAGAATAAGTACTTGTTATTTATAATTATTAATATAGACAAAATAAAAATAAATAGTCACTGGCATGTGCAAGAAATAAAACGGATACGTTTCTGAGAATAATCTCTCTTCATTCTGACACGATTATCAAAATATAAAGAAAAATTAATACAATATATTAAAGTTAAAAAATAATTTTTCAAAAATAGCTGTCAACATCAATCTCATATATAAAATTAATATTTGTTTGTTTATTTGTTTGTTTGTTTGTTCGTATTTTATGCGCTGCCATACCGTTCATCCGATTGCGATAAAACTTTGTGAACTTATTGCTTGCACTTGCGCGAAGAGTATAAGCTATATCTTATATATAAAAATGAATGCCTGTCTGTCTGTTTGTCTTACTGTCTGTCTGTCTGTCCCGTATGCGTTCATCAAGTGGTTGTATGCACACCCGAAAAGGTTTATGAATTATAAAAATTATCATATTCTTCTTCTTCTTCATTCTATTTTCTTTTATTTGTATAGTTCCTAAACCATTCATCCGATTGCGACGAAACTTTTGTCAATTATTGTACGCACACCCGCAAAGGTTTCTAAATTAGAAAAATCATCTTTTTCTTCTTCATTATATCTTCTTTTATTCGTATGGTTCCTATACCATTCATCCGATTGCAATGAAACCTTCGTCAGTTGTTGTGGTTACACCCAAAAAGGTTTCTGAAATAGTACAACCTTCGTCTTCTTCTTCTTTATTCTATCTTTTTTTATTCGTATGGTCCCTATACCATTCATCCGATTGCGATGAAACCTTCGGCAGTTGTTATGGTAACACCCGCAAAGGTTTCTGAGTTAGTACAACCATTTTCTTCTTCTTCTATTCTATATTCTTCTATTCGTATGCGTTCCTATTCCATTCATCCGATTGCAATAAATTTTTTGTCAGTAATTGTGCCAACACCCGCGAAGGTTTCTGAATTAGTACAACCATCTTCTTCTTCTAATCTATCTTCTTCTATTTGTATGCGTTCCTATACCATTCATCCGATTGCAATAAAATTTTTGTCAGTAATTGTGCCAACACCCGCGAAGATTTTTGAATTAGTACAATCATCTTATTCTTCTTCTTTTATTCTATCTTCTTCTATTCGTATGCGTTCCTATACCATTCATCCGATTGCAATGAAATTTTGATCAAGTGTTTTTCTCACGCCCGCAAAGGTTTCTGAATTGATACAACTATTTTGTTCTTCTTTTTCTTCTATTCTATCTTCTTCTATTCGTATGCGTTCTTATACCATTCATCCGATTGCGATGAAATTTTGACCAGTTGTTGTGCGTACGCCCGCGAAGGTTTCTGAATTAGTACAACCATCATTAGTTAGAATTAGTGCGACAAAACTTGTGTCAGTTGTTGTGCGCACACCTGCGAAAGTTTCTAAATTAGTATTATATAAAATAGAAAGTTTGTTGTTTGTTTGTTCCATTCAATTTTGATTTTTCTTTAACTACATATTAATAACATTAATAACGTTTTCATATTTTGGATTCGATTTTAATTTAGTGTTCTTTTGTTTGACCTTTACTCCTATTAGAATTATTTTCATATTGCCATTTTGTATCTCACAGATATTTTAATATTAAAAAAATAATTACCTCTTATTATTTTTTAAATATCTAAGATAAATATAACCACGAAGCGACCCTGTGCGAAGCCGGGTACTTCAGCTAGTAATAAGTAAAAATAACAAAATGGATTGAATTAAAATACTTATAGTTTATCAAAAAAAACGAAATTCTACAAAGTAAATGTTATTCTATATATGGTTATTTTTAGCCCATACGCTGTAGAGAAAGTGAAGCCCAAGAGTGTGGAGGGCAGGGTACGGAAGCAGAGCAAAAGCGTCACTCCTTCACTCTCGACTCATTTTCCCGGTCCCTCCGCCTTTCTCCCATACGTTGGGCATTACTCCAGTATAATTCGTACGTGACTAGTTTTATGTAACACGTTTTTATTAGTTATTCTCCCGGCATAGTCCCGGAGCGGAACCGTATGCCATTTGTTTGTTCCTACAACTGGTAAGATATCCGTTTTGTGTAGATTATGCGAGAGAGCCCCCTCCTCCTCCCAAGGCCCCGTTCGACCGGCGAACCGAATGATAGTGTGAAATCGTATTTTTCATAGCCATTATGCTCCCTACGCGGGATACTCTCTATCGCTTTTTTATATTCGACTATCTCACTCTCTCTTTTGGCGAAATAAAAGTTTTTATTCGTTTTATGGCGTGAATATCGCTCTGAGGGATTTTGTTAGCAATTGCTATTATCCGCAGAAACTATTAAGTATGTAGATATATTATTATATATATAATACTACCAACACAATAATGCATCGATAAGGCCAGCAAAAACTTTAAGTACGTCCCTTCATGGAATTGTAATAAATGGAATATACAAATACAGCAATAGCTACCTACTCACTTATGTTGTTAGTATTTACGAGTAATTAACTATTTTTTTATTCAACGAATAATTATTCGAAAGATTTAAGAATGTAACATTTTATTTTAAAAATTATGTACCTATTGTTACACTCTCTGTGAATCTGGAGAACCCTAATCGGTACCATGCCGACAAATAGTAAGGGTTGATTACGAAAATAAATATTAATAAACCGGCAACGTTGTACATGGTTGGCGCCAAAAATTTCATATTGACAACGCCGCATTGGTATCGTTTCGTAAATGGCCGTTTTTTCGGCGCGACAGAACGCTGCAAATAGTCAAATCGTAAACGTATACATTTCGTCCTCCGTAAAAAAATATATAAAATGTAGTAACCTAGTAGATATTAACGCAATTAAAACTGTGTGTTATTTGTCCATCTCCAAGTACCGAATCCAGACGAAAAACCATACAAAGAAACAAAGTGACAGCATCTTTCAACTTTCGTAAATGGAGGGAGATGACATCATGTTCAATTATAATTAGAATGTTACATCCTTAAATCTTGTGAATTATTCGTTGAATAAAAAAAATAGTTACTTAAAAATTATTAGCAAGTTTAAGTAAGTCACAACAAAAAATCTTGGAGTGATCCGTGACGGCGGTTAGTAATTAAAGTAATACCTACTTTGATTTAAAATACAAAAGCCGATCGCCAAATAGTAAATCAATTATTTAGAAAGCGCTTTACTGAATATTAAAAAGCCATTAGTTTAATTTTGTCGTAGTTAAGTATGACTCCTTTAGCATTGTGGTCAACGTGCGTAGGCGCGATACCTGAGAGATGCAGGTTCGATTCCTGCGGGGTGTCTTACTTTTTTCAAAAATATTTTTTCAATTGTTTATTTATTTTCTCAGAAGTGTTTTCAAAATTATTTATGTTTGTTAATATTTTTTATTTATTAAGGATTCTGTAGTCGTGAGTGACCCTACGTCACATTGTATCGATGTTTGAAGATAATATATTGATATAAACAATGGCGCAGTACTATACACTGAAGCTTATGTCTGTACGTAAGTAAGTATGCCCGTAGTTGTTTACGTGAAATTTAGCCTTGAATAATAAAACACATTAAGTATACTAAAGTAACCTAATACTCTTCAGAATATTACGTCGTGTAGTAAAAATTACCAGTTTCTTCGGTTTACATCTTTAATAATTATTTATTTGATCATATTTTATATCCTCTAAATTTATTCAACATTCTTTTCTAAATTATTTTTCTCCTTCTATCTGATAGGTACCAAGGTCCACTATATTCAGTCCGCGGCACGAAACGGTAAATTTGGATCGTAGTGCTAGTTATTGGTTATTCTTCAAATGTAATAAGGTAAACTGTTTGAAGTAAATGATGAAAATGAAAAAAAATGTTAATATCTTTATAAAGTAATTGGTTGCGCTTTTAGCAGTGGACTGTAATTTGAAGGATGCTGGTACATTACGGAAATTCGGGGGGGTGTTTGAACAGGGTGCTAGGAACTGACCTTTTTATGTTGACAGGGCTGGCGTGCGTTGGAGCTGGTTCGGTGTTCACGCACTCACCATGCACTCACGCACTGGTGAACGGACGGTTCGAAATGTCATTATCACGGCTTTACTTTTAGATTTGGGATGAATAATGATGACAAGTTTAGGGTGGATGATAGACGCGACATTCGCTCAAACCGTATCAGATTTAACGCAACGAAGGTCAAACATATGAGTCACTCTGTGGTGCGGTCCACGAACAAATCACACGTGCCTGTTAGCTAGGGCTAAGCTATAAAGGTCCGCAAGCGTCCGCTTTCTTGATGTCACTCGAGATAACTAAATGTTATTCGCAATTACCGTCGTCTCATGACCCGTAACTGCTGGTCGCCCTGGTCTTGCGACAATAATAAATGGATTTGGTGGTAGGTGAGAGGAACGCAATGAGGGTCATCATAATTGGCCCAACCACTAATTGATATTAATGAAATATGCATTCTATCAACTAGTTATCACACTGCATTTAACATTAAACAATAACTAGAACTACCATCCGAACTCGCTATTTAGTACCGCGGCCTGATTGTCGATAGCCTTGAATAGTTGCATGTGTCTAAACACCCACATTCCGAAAGGTTCAAGTTTCTCAGTTGTGTCTCTGAGTTTCCATGCATACACTCCATATAGGTGGACTGAAAAGAAAATTATATTATTTTATTATTCTCATTTCAATTCCAGCTTTAGGTCATGGATACACAATACATCTTTACGTTGACCATCTAGTACCAGGTATTTCACTATAGTGATGTGATCTGAGTTGTAATTCAAAGTGTATTTTTTATTCTTCTTCTTGTGTCACCCTATATCAACGTCATCAGGGCAATTTATGTTTTGTCATCTACTGCTCGGAACAATTTAGTGGAGCCAGATAGTTACTAATCATAGATGTTCTTAAGTTAAGAAATGCGACAATTTACTCTGCTATATAAAATAAAATATGAATAAATGATCTTTCCTTGGATAATAAACTAGAGAATGTTGTACCTTTATATGACATGTCCGAGTTCTCGTATGGCAAAGATTGGCCGGTGGTAGTAGTTGTCACCGTTTTCAGGGTGCACGAGCGTGGAGGTTCTTTACATGCCCCACCCCAAAATGTGTGAAATGCAAAGCATGGAGCACCTACTTTCATGCAAGACTTGCCCAATAAGCTACAATTTCGACGAGATCAAACAAGCAGAGGAAAATGGTGTTGACTTTGCCAACTTCTGGACCGACACTTTGTAGCTATTGAAGACCTGATACAATGAAGACGATATATCCGAGGTACCGATGGCGAAGGGTGGAGGTAGTCTGTTAAAATCCGCCATATATAATAGACACTAAGCTTTGTCAGTCAGACGTATCTGTTTTCATTGAAATAAGACTACAATGTGTAGATCGTGTATGTTAGTTTATAAAATTCAATTAAATGCCTACTGCTTAACCCAAGCCATAGTAGATAATAGTAAAAAAAATATTCGTTTCTCTATAAAACATTTAAAATTATTCCGTTAAACATTAAACCATACATAACTTTAGGTATCTTATAGATATAAGAATATTTTTATCAATTATGGATTGGTCAGGCAGGGCTTAATGAATTAAAATAACTGTGATGACTGTCGAATTATGTCGAATCTTAACAGCCTACCTCAACCCTTCGCCACTGCGAGGTACCTACTTCAGTTTTCTGGTATCTATGCGAAGCAGAACTATTTAGATATTGTATTTTTTATCTTATTAAATCCTTAATGTGCGTAATTAAATATTTGAAAGTAAACAATACATATTTATAATGATTTTTCGATACTAGGGTGAAATAATATTTATCCAAAAAAAAATATTTTGATGATCACCTTGAAAGCGTTTATTTATATTTTCTTGACGTAAAAGAATTACAAGAAATAAGATACGTTGTTCGTTTCGATATATCGTGTTTGATTCTTATTTATATCAAATGTTATTTATTAGTTTGGCAATAAGAAAATGGCTGGCAACGAAATAATTCGAAATCTTTGCTTCATTCGGTTTGTGATATCATCCGTTAGATAAACTTGCAGGCACAATCATGTTTCGAATAATCTCCAGTTAAAACTTTTAATACACACTTCTTGCTCGCGAGAAGAAAACAAGTTAACACGGGACTCGGATAAAACAACAAGTCAGTTATAATAAAAACATACATAGTGTCTTTTCGACACTAGGTAAAGTTTTAATAAACAGCTATTAAAATGGTTTTTACTTTTAATACTTACACAAAAGAATAAAATTGTTCTTATCATAATATTATACCTATCGCCACTGTAGGTACAGGCCGATTGCCGTAACCCCCACTTTTCACTAAAGTGGCATTTTGATTGTAAACGACTTATTGCATACTCTTATACGAACTGGCTAAGTATCATAAATCCCAAAAAAATATTTCATATCAAAATAATTCCAAACTATTTTTAAGCCATTTGTAACCTGACAAAAAATATTCTAGCTAAATGCTCTAACCCTCTCTAAACGTAAGCCACGGGTTAGGTATAGAGTCAGCCACTCAATTTGTTATCTATATATATAAAAGAAAGTCGGGTTAGTTACACCATTTATAACTCGAGAACGGCTGGACCGATTTTTACGATCTTTGATTTTTTGGATTTGTGTCAGCCCCGAATAGCAGAATAACTATTAAAACATTGGATAAATCACGGAAAAAATAAATTATGAAGACAATTAATTTTCTCATACATTTTGACATTTTGAACAATGAACCATTCGCGCATTCGAAAATAAAAGAAAATCACAAAAAATTTAAATCCGTATTCAACGCCATCTCTGATACATGACAGAAACAATAAACAAACAAACAAAAGAAAGAATGATAGTCGTCGAAATGTCTAACTGCCAATGGTGTAGTGTTCCCAACATTTCGTGCTTCATGTTGACAGCTCAATTTGCTTGAAAACGATACTCATTGCGATATGACAATCGCTGAAGCAATTGTTTCTGCAACTCTAAGTCAGATACGCACTTTATTTACTATCATTATTTCGACATGCTTCCCATCAAATCCACCTGAACTGTAGAACAAATACAAGGATGACATGTCAGAAGACATTTTACATCGAATTTGTGTCAGTTCAGGGAATCCCGATATCGAGATGAATGAGGAGATACATAACCAGGCATTACTTTTGATCGAAGACATGTGTTACCTCACGTGCAGCAATTTGTTAGTTAGGAATGCCAACGCCACATCCTGGAATGTACGACGCTTTCAATCGAGAATTGGAACATGAATGTGAATATTATGATCGAGATGCATTGAACCAATCAGTTCGAACGAATGTACCACTGTTGAACCCCCAACAGAAAGAAGTGTACGATACATCAATGAAGGCAATTAATGGTGGCTTATTTTTCCTCGAGGCGCCCGGTGGAAGTATGAAGACATTCCTCATGTCATTGATTTTGGATACTGTGAGTGCGAGATCTGAAAATGCTGTAGCAAATTCTTCTTCTGAGATAGCGGCCACGTTGCTAGAAGGATGCCGAACGCCTCATTCAAAGTTGAAATTGCCCTTAAGCCTGCAAACGACTGAAAAACCGACATGCAACATTGCGAAACACTCAGTAATGGCCGAAGTTTTGTTAGCAAGTAAAATCATCACCTGGAATGAATGCACAATGGCGCACAAACGCACATTGAAAGCACTTAATTGAACTATGGAAGATCTGCGTAACGACTCAAGAAGTTTTGGAGGCGCAATGATTCTACTATCTGGCGATTTCCGCCAAACACTACCAGTCATTCCAAGATCGGCCGCTGCCGATGAAATAAATGCTTGCCTCAAATCATCGACTCTGTGGCGCTACGTGAAGAAACTTCAGCTGACGACAAACATGCGAATTGCATTGCTAAACGATCCATCTGCCAAAGATTTCTCCAAGCAATTGCTGACTATCGGTAACGGACGTGTTCCTGTCGATGAATCGAACGGATTGATTCCGTTTCCGCTGAATTTTTGCAATTTAGTCTCAACTATGGACGAACTCATCAACAAAGTGTTACCGAATATCATTGCTAACCACAAAAATCACAATTGGTTGAGTGAACGCGCATTCTTGCGGCAAAGAACAAAGATGTGGATCACTTAAACTTCACAATTCAAAATCAAATCGTTGGTCCACTGCATTCCTTCAAATCTATCGACTGTGTAACAAACGAAGACGAAGCAACCAACTATCCAACTGAATTTTTAAACTCATTGGATCTGCCTGGCTTGCCACCGCACAATTTACAACTGAGGGTTGGCTCGGTAGTCATCATGCTTTGAAATCTGAACCAACCAAAACTATGTAACGGAACGCGTTTGGTGGTGAGAAAACTCATGGGCAATTTGACTCACGCGACGAAAATCAAAGGAATGTTCAAAGGTGAGGAAGTTCTCATTCCGAGAATTTCGATGATCCCAACCGATATGCCATTCGAGTTTAAACGAATTCAATTTCCAATTCGTCTTGCATTCGGCATGACGATCAACAAATTACAAGGCCAATTCTTGAGTGTTTGTGGCCTGAATCTATAAAATGAATTTTTCTCTCACGGTCAATTGTACGTAAAATATTCATGTGTCGGCAAACCATCTGCTTTATTTGTTTTCGCACCTGACAACAAAACGAAAAATGTCGTATATCTCAAGGTGCTTCAATGAAGGGAATTGACCTGAGTGCAACCCATCCAGCAAATAGTTTAACAGAAAGTAGTGCAACAATGCTACGCGAATCATTTCGATTCGCTTCAACAAAGCCTTGCTGCCACGTGAATTACATTCTTTTTTTTTTATTTTTTGACCATGTCCGATCCTAATAAAATCATATGGGCCTCCACAAAGTGGAGGTTTGTATTAACAGATTTTATTTTTACGAAAAATGGATGTCAGCCACTTGCTCAACGTATTAGGACAATACTCTGACTAATGCACAAATTGAAAAACAATATGTGAACTTGCCAGACCCAGGATTCGAACCTGGGACCCTCGATACTATAGACAGGCGCTTGATTTACGCGGTGATCGTGGGTGTACAGTTTAATGTAATTAAAATACTTTTCATTTTGATTTGATTTTTGCACATTTATTGAACTTATTCATTTTGAGTATTCATTTTAATTTAATAAAAAACTGAATATAATTCAGCTAATAAGTTAACACAAGTATATTGATTCTGAAGCGGTACGAAGTTCGCCGGGTTAGCTAGTATTAAATACATATTAGTTATATAAAATAATAAGTAAATCCAATGCCTATAGTTTTTTTCACTTCCTGCACAATTTGATATTTGGGGGTTACGACAATTATTGGCCTGTACAGTGACGATATTTTTTATGTTGTAAAAAAATCTAAAATATGGTAAACTAAATGAGAGGATATTGTCCTAATCATCAGAACAGAGTATCCATTTTCCTTGAATTTTCATTCGATTACAAATTTTTAAAATTTGATTTTCTTAAAACATACCTACTAAACTGGACATAAATTATAACAAATTTGCAATACTGAAAGATTTTTTTCATTGGTTATACAATCCGGTCTTGGCCACCGCAAGAAGATATTTTGGTACTGTTCGGTTATACCGGAGGCAGCGGAAAACGCATTTTGAAAATAGCCGATAAACTGGATTATTTGTTAGGTTAACCTAACCAAACCTAACCTAACCTTACTTAACCTAACCCAACCTAACCGAACCTAAACTAACCCAAACTAACAAATAATCCAGTTTATCGGCTATTTTCAAAATGCGTTTTCCGCTGCCTCCGGTATAACCGAACAGTACCGATATTTTCTAACATTTTGTTTAACGAGAAATGGATGTTACCTAGTAGGTCCATGCTCTGGGTCTAAACACTGATTAGAAAAACAACAAGTTTATTATTGCCAAACCCGGGATTCAAAACCGAGACCCGAGACATTTACCAAGCGGACACGTTACCACTGGGCGATCGTCGGTGATCTATGTATTTTTGAAAAATCTATAAGAAATCAGGAGTACCCTGCATTATTTGTTCACACAAGGTGAGACCTGAGTTGCTATTGGTGATGCCAATTAGCAAACATAATGCTTCGATGTACTTTCATGTGGTGGATGAGAATATTTTTAAAATTTGAAATAAATAGTCGCATTAGTATTAACACCACAAAATTTAGTATCAATAATTGATAACAACTCGAGCGTGTGTGTGTGTGTCAGTTAATTACACAAATTTAATATTCTTTCGGTATATTTTTGAGGTATTCCAAATTGCGTACATAATTCAATATTATGTTGGAATTAAATAACATTACTTACATCTTTTTCTTCCTGTCATATTGTGACTGTCTTAATATTTAAAAATATTATAAATAAGGATTTAAATATCAGGAATCTAGGACCAGAAAGGTTGAGTAAACCATTAAAAAATTAAGTTCTACCCAAACCTGCTAAATATATATGTAGTTGAGGTTTGTACAGGGTCGTCCTTTACTTCATAACATGCATATCAAAATAAAGAGTTTATAGCCTCATAGTGTTAAATGAAACTGTTTTGAAAACATAATATACCTAATAAAATTGTCAGATGCTCAGTTGGCAGCACAATAATTTATAATAATATATTAAATTCAAATGGATTTAAGTTTTGTACTATAGCATTTGAGTCGTATTTATTATACTTTATTGTATTAATTTGTTATACAAGTTAGAATTTTATTAATTGTATTCATTATCACTGTGTATTTAGCTTTTGGTGAGGTCATATAGTGCCTGAAGATGCCTAAAGGTGAATCCTGAGTCGCAAAAAACTACTCAAATGAAGTAGTACAAAAAAAATCCATTCGAATTTAAATTGAAATTCTACCAAGAACCTTCGGTCGATAGTAGGTATAAATATTATAATATATTATTAAGTAGTGTCTGCTCCTCTCTCACTCACTCATCATTGGATTCCCCTGTATCTACACGAATGCTATCTGGCTGATGTCCGTGTGACATTTTTCAGAAATGGATAACTGAAAAACATTCAGGTATTTTACAATCTTCCAGCTAATCCAATTTGAACAGAAACATAAAATATCTGTAATTAATTTGTGCTAACTTATAAGATAGCCGGTTCCGGCCTAATATCTGAAAAAGAATCATTATGGTAGATCTTAACAGGTTTCAACAATATTTTATATAGGCTATTTTTTGATAATCTGGACGATGATGTGCTTATTATACCTTTTATCTTATTTTATCGCCCATATTATTGGGAGCTGTAATACGAGGTTAACAAACTATTCAACTTTTTCTAAAGTTTCATGCAATATTTATTATTTCTATGAACTCATCTACTTAAAACACTACATTAAATTTATGATAATGTGAACAACAGAATAAGATTTTTTCAAATAAAAAAACCCTTAATATACTGATATACTGATAATGCAAAGGTATAATATTGTAGGCCACCCTAGTGGGCGCTTACAAGCTACAAACACGACTAACTGTTAACAAAACCGATAAAATTGTATTCACCTCAAAGGGTTGTGGCGCGAATCGGGTTATCTTGGCCCTCATCACCACTACCCCCGACTTGACTTATCTTAACTGAGCGCCATTAAAAGTGACAGACGCCACTTCCTGCCTGCCATTTTCCCCGCCACTTTTTCAGACACTCGATTTCCTTAATTCTTTTTAAGTGAAAATGAGCCGTGAAAAAAATTAAAATTTTCCTCATTGGTTGTATATTTGGGGCGAGAATTACGGGAAAATTTCTTTTAAAATGTGTAATTATCGTTAATTACTTCTTATACACTTCACCCTGTCATGCTGCAGCATAGAAACCGAAATAACGTCAAGGTCACACCGTTATCTTCGATCCAAAACTACGACAGACGCTTTTTGCTATCAGACCTACATGTAGCACTGAGATAGTCAACTTGGTCCATACCGCCCACTAATGGGCGGTCCTGCTTTCATAGTGAGCGGTAAGGGTTTTAAAAACATTATCATTATGTTTTCATAAAATTCCCCGTGACAATTTCAATTTCAGATTATTATACCTTTACCTACCTAATATCTTGTGGAATCAGGCTTTAGTGTTAATCATATTATGACCAAAGAAAAAATCGCCTGAATATTTCCGAAAGAGGATACTTTCGTTTTCTTCACAAAAATTGAGCCATATATCCAGTATTTAGTTTCGCAGCATCAGCCTCAGGGGTCTCGTTAATAATTTAATTAATTAAACGTAATTTCATCAGACTTCATACTTCTATGAATGCAAAGTATAAATAAAAAGATACATTTAACTACAGTATGTTGTTTTGTAAAGATTTATTCTGCCAAACTTAGCAAAAGTCTGACATAAAGAATTTGGTAATTAATTATTATTATATGCTTTAACTTGCTGTAACTCTTATTTAAAATTTTATAAAGTAAAGTTACTTTCCTTCTTTATAAATTAC
Source organism: Rhyacophila brunnea (assembly GCF_057557595.1). Lineage (NCBI taxonomy): Eukaryota > Metazoa > Arthropoda > Insecta > Trichoptera > Rhyacophilidae > Rhyacophila > Rhyacophila brunnea. The sequence goes on along the minus strand of NW_028232837.1, from coordinate 38,519,597 downwards.
CATTACTGTGGAACCGGTGGGTGGTTAGAAAATTTTACTAATAACAGAGATACAAAAGTAGGCGGTAGGTATACAAAGGTTGACTACCCCTGATGTAGCAAGACTAAAGGTTAGGGCATGGTTGACTAAAATACTGAAATTTATGCGGCTGTGTCTCGATTACAATGTCCACATTCAGTGGATATATCGATTCTAAAAACTTGAATTGATTTGAGACCTCTGAGAGTTAGTTACGTATACGACGGGCCTACAGGAGTACGGATATTACGCACGTGTTGCACAAACGATATTTTTGATTGTTATATAATATAGCGGTAACCTCTATAAATATAAGCTCTAAGATGATTGAACGCAGACCCGCTATGTCCATGTGGATACTAGGTTCAATAGGTAATTATTATCAAAAATCATTATGTAAGATATTGAAATTATGTCTGTTTAAATTATATTATTATACTCTAACTATAAATTATAATGAAATTCCATTTCAATGTATTTATTATGTTTTATAATTATTAGTCATTCACTTTCATTGGTGTAGCATAGAAAAGTTACAGGTAAACGAGTTCAGAATTTTTCATGATAATATGGTCAGGTGTGGTCTTTAATAAATTATAACACCGACCTATACTCTCACCTTTACTTCACCTATTTACTTAAAATATGATGGTATAATTGCTTCAATCTTGAGCTCATTAAATAAAATTTTCCTGAGAAATTTACACGTCTTTATATTAAGCTAATAATTTAGTTACCTACTTCAAGCGAGAACCCGGCCTCATAAATAAGGATTATGGCCTGGATGATTCAGCCATCAGCTATATTTCACCAGATTGGTTCTACTTCTACGGTTTAGCAACATATATTGCTAATGGTTTATTGTAGTATAAAATCAATAGAATTATTGATTTTTATCTGCAACTGGAAACACTTATTTTTCACCCTTTGACCTGACCAAATTTTTCCAAGCTGTCATCCATCCTGTGGAATTATTTATACAGTTCATGTAAAACAAAGATCTAAATTAATGATATTAATATTTTTCGTGGGTTTCTTATGATCACATAAGGTTAGGTACTGGTAATATTATTGTGTACTTTATAGTGACTATCATAATATGATACATCATACAGCGATTATGACCACTTAATATATCAAAAATACTCAGTCATGAATAGATGACAGTACAGTACAAGGTCAGTTCAATGACCAATCAGAGCTCACCCATAGCCCAGCCAATAAACAATCGAGCTGCGAGACTATTAATTGTTACTGATGTCATGTCATTATTTTCAAATTTCATGTCAATTCTACATGATATTTTCAAAACATATGCAATCGTGTAATATATTTCGAGTTGACGACATTGATGTAAATAAAATATTATAATATTATGTAATAGTGTCAGAATAATATTGATGTTCGGCATTTTTAAACCATACTGATAATAAGGTTTTACAATTTGTACAGCTGATAATAAAATAAATTTATGGGTAAGTCTATTTTTATTATATTAATATGTTTGTATATGCTTGTATGTCTATTGAAATTTCTTTTTGAATTTCAGTTTCGAAATAATGATAGTACCTACGTATTTTAATTTTCAAATTTGCAAATCTACCAACGTAAACACAAATATAAGTTTCTCTTCGACCATTTCCGATCCTAGTAGGATCATATGGGCCTCCACAGAGTAGAAGTTTGTATTAACAGATTTTGTTTTTTTACGAGAAATGGATGTCAGCCACTTGCTCAACCTATTAGGTCCATACCCTGACTCACACACAAATTAAAAAATAATATGTGTACTTGCTAGACCCAGGATTCGAACCTGGGACCCACGGCGTGATAGTCCAACGCTTAAGCCGTGCCGCCACCGTGGGCGTGATGAATATAAGTTTACGTTTTAGTAAATTACTTATATAAAATTTCTATATTTATAATATATTTGCGCATTCTTACAAATGTAAAAAAGGCGACCATTGTCATTTTATTATTTGACATTGCATTTTTAAATTATTGTTTCAGAATCTACATTAAGATGATGTCGATCGTCGGGTTTTTGGCTGCGCAAAATAACAGCATGCGATGAAGATTTATTATTAATTAGATTATAGGATTCATAATATGATTTCTAAATTATTAAACCATATTCAAGTATGTACAAAATATGTAAGAAGAATAAAACTTATTAAAGGTAAGGGAAATATCAAATAATATAATAACAAGATTCTTCACCTCTGTATATTATACTAAACGTCACAATATATCTGTAATACACCAGAGACCACGAACGAGAAAAAGTAATACAAGCACATTTATTTATATTAAATACAAATTTGTTCTTATTTCATGAAAACGCGATTGGTTTAATACTATTTTTTTGCAAATAACTAACTTCATTTCTAATGCAAAAATATAATTTTCAACTCCAGTAATTCCAGTATGTAACAATATCTAATATAATGAATCATTAAAAGCATTCAGAATAATATAATACTATCAAGGTGTGTATACTCATATTATTACTAATTATAATGTTTAATTTAACAATAACTTTCTGTCTCAAAAAATAAATAAATCAAGAAGTATCAGCTGTATAATATTATTATATTGATATTTAATAAATACTTTCCATTTACGGGGATGATATAATATGCCGATGATATTATAGTAATTTTCTCACAAGACTCAGAAAACCTCCAAAGCAGAATGCAAGAACTCGTTGAAGTAAGCAACAGAGTAGGCTTGAAAATAAATTTAACAAAGACAAAAGTCAAGTTCAACTGCTTTGCGGGCCAAAAAGAGATGCTCATCAATGGCAGTCAGCTCGAACAGGTGAATAAATTCATCTATCTGGGACAACAAGTGTCTATAGATGGATGTATATTTTTGATGAAATTGTTTGCAGAGTAAAGCTAGGCTGAAGTGCTTTTGGCCGCCTGAATAATGTCTTCAAAAGTGACCTTCCACTGTACCTAAAGCGTAAATGGTTCAACCAGTGTGTGCTTCCCGTAATCACATATACGTGTAAAACATGGACCCTAAGTAAAAGAGAGATCCAAAAACTTTGAGTAGCACAACGTGGTATGGAGAGGTGCATGCTGTGCATAACGCGAAAGGACAAGAAGAGGAATGAGTGGATAAGGAAGCAGGCAAGGGTTTGCAATGAGATAGAGTTCAGTAAAAGCCTGGGCTGGACATATAGATCTAATAAGAGACAATCGTTGGACAAATTTAGTCATCCAGTGGTATCCAAGAGTTACAAAACATCTGCAAGGTAGACCTAGAGGCCGCTGGATCGATGCAATGATAAAGTTCTGTGGAAGTACGTGACAACGCAACGCACAGGACCGAGAGAAGTGGAAGCAACTTGAAGAGGCCTTCATCCAGTAGTGGATAGATTCAGGCTGATGATGCTGATGATGATAATAAATAATTTAAATAATATTACAATAATTGTAATGGAAATTTTTCTGTACCTTTATAGTGAAATTTGAACATTATACGAAAATAAAAGAATAAATTGGTGGTTGATACATGACTTGAATTTAAGAAAGCTGCAAAGATCTCACGTTAAATACTGGGGATAATCTTTTAAAAAGAAGAGAAAAGCGGATGATAATATTATAATAGGGGAAGAGGACTGGACGCTGCAAAGCCATCTGATATTTAAATATTTATAAAGCCATATAACAAGGAAGAAAATATAAAAGAAACATATTTTAATGACGTACCTTAATATAATATGTATTAGTTATATGATTATTACTGTGACGTCATGTTAGAAGCTACTTAGCAGGCACTAATGAACATAATATTATTATGTAATATTAATTTTATTTACTGTTATTTTTTGGTGAAAAGACATTGTACTTCAAAGAAAATAATATCACAATATAAAAACGTAACTACTTGGTGGCGCTTTTCCACTGAACTGTAATTTGAAGATGCTGGTGGGTGGATTATGGATCTAGGGGGGGAAACATGATGCCAGATACTGACCTTTTATGTTGAGAGGGCTGGCGCGCGCTGAAGCCGGTTCGGTGTTCACGCACTCACGTACTGGTAAACAGACGGCGTGGAATGTCGCTTTCACAGTTTCACTTGGCTTTGGGATGAATGATGATGACACATTCAGGATTGATGATAGACGCGACGTTTGCTCAAACCGTATCAGATTTAGCGCAACGAAGGTGAAACATATGCGTTTTGAGTCACTCTGTGGTTAACGACGGCTACGTTATACAGAGCCCGCATACAACCGCTTTCTTGATGTCACTCGAGCTTACTGAATGTTATTCGCTATCATGGTCATCTCATGACCCATAATTGCTGGTTGCCGGGTCTTGTGACAATACTAAATAAGAATGTGAGGTAGGTGGGGAAATAAGGAATGACTGCCACCATATTTAGCCCAACCACCACTAAATTAACTCATCTACAAGGATTATGCCGCAGCCCGCTTTTGGTGGTCTTATATGTTGTAATGAAGGTATGAAGAATTTTGTATTTCTTGTTTTTCTTCACGTTTTAAGAATTATAAATTATAGCTAAATACCTGATAAATCGAATATAAGCGTACCGATTTATAAAAAGGTCACACGGCACCTAGGCTAGCGATGACTTCATATAATATAGAAAGCTAGAAATCACGTTGACATGTATTTTTTTAACATTCAATGACTAAGAAGAAATAATAAAAAAATAATTAGATATTATTTTGATTGTCAATATTGTTATTTTTGACCAGATTGAAAATATCATTTCGATGAAACCGGAATATCTAAAAAAGTCGGCGTATTAGTATTAAGCGCTAATAAACCAATTATGTGTCAACTGATTAGTAAGGGGCAGTTTTCATCCAATAAGATTTAATTATATCGCTATAATGCTGGTGAGCCCAAATTGGTGGTGGGTAATTTTCATTCAAGGACGTCCCCATGAGTGCAGTGAAAAATATCATACCTTATTGGTTATTAATATAGATATTATATACGATTAGTGAAACATATTTAAAAAATATTTAGTTCTTATGTATTATATTATTATGTATAAGATTATAGTAATTAATGTTTTTTAAATAACTGATCTGCCTTCTAGATTCGTAAGAGTTTCAGATGGAAAATAATTAAGAGTTCAGTTCCGGTTTTATTTCCAGCTCTGGTTTAAGCACAGATATACAAATATATTATATATTAATTTAGCTCTTGTGAAGTTAATATATTAAGGTTAGTAAAAAAGGACTACATTATGATATGAGTATGAGACGGTAGTATGAGGACACAGCAGCCGCAAGTAGAATGGCCACTTTATTACAATGGAGAAATAAATAATAAATGATTTTGTGCGGATAAAACGCATGACATTAACATTAACCCACTGGGAATAAGCAGAGTAAAGTTGTTTGAGCTGAAAAAGCAAAGCATACATAAAAAGAAGACACTGCTTTTGACATTGAAAGATTAACTGATGGCTAGCGCTTTATTCGCTATTATTCTATTCCCAGCGATTCGCTGCGCTAAATTCAGTGCTACCTCGCAAACTTAATGTCAAAGGGATTATAATGTAAAATAAATACATTCACATATAAAGTTTAGACCACAAAATACAGGCATACTTTTAAAATACATATTTATTTATGTAATGATTACCGTTATCATATATAAATTTCTCCCCTAACGCTTTATAATTTTCTCGTTCCCTAGCTCTTTAGTCTTTCGGAAGTGTGATGGAATAGGGAACCGGAGGGTAGGCTGGTTTGAATCCAATAATAAGAAGATTGATGCGTGTATTAAACGAACCCTGGTTCTATTATCTCCGTCCAAATAAATATCAATTTAATTATTACAGGTAAGTTTACAGATTATAATTTAGATGAGTGAAATCACGGGAATGCGTTCCGATAAATTACGAGTTCGATCGGGCGAAGCAAAACGATAACCTTACGGCTAAGCCTTTGATAACTGAATGACGATGTTGCTTTCTTCTACTGAGTGTTTAATATTGATTCGATACAATAGAAAATGCTGCTATCAACTACTTGAATATTTTTGATAATCATGCTTATGAGGTTTATTGTGCAATGCATGATTCGTTTCGTAAATTATAAACAATTGATTTTAATTTGAACAATTATGCAGTTTTAATAATTATGTTAGATTGATTTTCATACAAACAGATTTGTGCATATCATGGTATACTTATATAGCATTATTTCTTAATTTGCGATATTATTGATTAATTGAATTATTATATTATTTTGCTAAATCAGCTTTCTGTTGAAATTTGTTGACTCACATAAATCGCTTGTTTTGCATTTTTTACAATATTACGTTGCAAGTTACACTGTAGTTATAAATTAATGGTTTCCTGCCAAGTCATGCTGGATGGTAGGGTATTCACCTTACAAGTCAATATGACGATTAGGCAGCCAAATTGGACGACTAACAACTGGCCGATGGGATGAATGGGGTACGGAGATCTGAGCGCTGTTACAGGTGAATGAAACTTCAAGTTCTTATTACCTGAAGTAGCAAGAGGACAAGTCAGTCAAACAATATAAGAGTATTTTCTTATACTATAAATTGTTCCGTTATCTAGTTGTCCTTTCGTCCAGATGACGATGCCGAATCATTCTAAGCCCCCTACATTAGAGTATCTACCCACCTCCTATTACATTAGTATATTTTTTGTATGGTGGCGCTTTTAGCAATGTACTGTAACTTGAAGATGCTGGTTGGTGGATTACGGATATAGGGGGAGGGGGGGAGGCTGGTGCGCGCTGGAGCCGGTTTGGTGTTCACAAATTCACGCACTGGTAAACGGGCGGTTCAGAATGTCACCCTCACGGTTTCACTTGGTTTTAGAATGAATGATGATGAAAAGTTTAGGATGGATGATATACGCGAACCGTATCAGATTTAGTGCATCGAAGGTCAAACATATTATTATGTGTTTTGTCACTCTGTGCTTAACGACGGCTTAGCTGTAGCAAGCCTACACGCGCCCGTTGTCTAGACTCTAGATGTAACTGCCTGTGACGTCGAAAGGATACTCGATGGACGAATTACCTTATACGCACAGAGGTTTATGAATAATTCACAAGTGCCAGTTAGCGACGGCTAAGCTATGACAAGCCTGCACACGTCCGCTTTCTTGATGTCACTCGAACTAACTAAATGTTATTCGCAATCACGGTCGTCTCATGACCCGTAAATGCTGGTAGCCTGGTCTTACGACAATAATAATTAAGGATTTGAGGTAGGTGGGTAAATAAGGAATGACGGCCAATATAATTGGCCAAACAAGTTGTGTATTGCCTTAAAATTTCATTGTTATTTTTATCATATTATTTGGTTGTCATCACCGTTTGTTACTTCTTTCCACGAAGATTGTTGTTTATTGCAAAGAGATAATGTATTGAAATGTAGTGATTTATTGTATGTATAATAGATTCTGCTTGAAAATGTCTAGGTAATATAGCGGCGAATTGATCCAGATTGATGACGTTGATGAACTATAACTTTAACTGACGTTAAATACTCGTTTAGTATTGAGTCATCACTACTGGGAGACGCTACTGATAGCGTTGAGAGAATAAAGCCAAATCTCTTTGTGCCAATAAGAATAAATTGGATTTTTGTGACATAAAGAAAAATCACGCATGTAATGGCTTTTGTTGTATCGTTTGATAATACATGAATTAATAATAAAAACGGTATAAATGAAACATTTTCATATGGGATCGACCGCCACAATACTTGGCCTATTTCAACGACATGATTTATGAGGGATGGATGTATTACTAAGAGACTTTGAAAATCCTTCATTATGAAAAGCTACTCCGGGAATAAGCTTACTTAATCATAATTTATTATAAAAATATGGAATGAAATAATTATGATAAAAAATTTAAATTAATTATTAAGACTATTCTTTAACGATAGCTATATTTGAAAGAAACTATTTACACACATCAAATACATAATATTAATTACATAATTTTTGAAAACGCTTATGAGAAAATATTGAAAACCAATAGAAAAAATCTTTTTGAAAAAAGTAAGACACCCCGCAGGAAACGAACCTGCATCTCTCAGGCTTCACGCCTACGCACATAGACCACTATGCTAAAGGTACCATACTTAATTACGACAAATCTTAACTAATGGTTTTTTGTGATTTTACCGAGGCTTTGACTACGACTCGCTGTCATATCGCCTCTTCTCTTTTAGAAGAGGGTCCGTCAATCAGGTCCTCACTCCTATTCTATTAAATAAGTTTACAACTTTGCCTAGCTCTTCCGTCTTACCCACCGCCAGGACACCCTTCAATTCGTCGACATTCTCATAGATATCCGCAATTCGCAGCTGCACTCTGTGAAGTTCATATTTGGGGCATTGTAGTGCTATATGTACAATGTCCTCTAAAACATGACATTCATCGCAAAGTTGCGATTCGCTTCTTTCCATGAGGACATCAAATCTTTTGCCCATTGTGTGCCCTGTTCTTAGCCTCAGTATTAACTTAAGCTCATTCCCTAATGGCTCTTATACTCTTTGAAGCGTTTTGTAAATTGGCTGTTGGCTTTTGTATTTTAAATCAAAATAGGTATTACTTTAATTATTACTAACTGATGTCACGGATCACTCCAAGTAATTAATTAAAAATTATTAGTAAGTTCAAGGAAGCTACTACACTAAAATATTCCTGATCGATTCCTACGGGGGTATTTTTTCAAAAAGATTTTTTCTATTGGTTTTAAGACGGTACTTCAGTGAAACGGCAAATAGTTTTCACTATTATATGTCCGATGAAATTTTGGACTGGCTGGCCATCGGAGAGCGAAAGTCGACATGTGAACACGTTAATTTGTTTTGTGATGGCAACGGGGGAATTAATTCTTAAATCGTGTAAAGATGACTAAAAAACGTTACCCATTTACTTGAAAAAGAAAACATGTCAATGAATATATTATTATTATTAGTAATAGAACAATAAACATAACATTAAATGGGCGCATGTTGACTTTTTATGACAAATTATGTTTTGTTCCGCACCCGTCATTTGCACAATCTTCGCGTCGCGTAGTCACGATCGTTTTAGTTTAGACCGTGCCCCAGCTGAAGTATAGCATCATCAGAAGTTATTTTCAAAAATTATGTATGTTCAATAATTAGAATGTTACATTCTTAAATCTTGTGAATTATTCGTTGAATAAAAAAAGTAATTAATTACAAATAAAATATTACATTTCATCTCATATTACCTATAAATTAAATTAAAAGTGATTAATAGTAAGATAAAACTAATGATAAATTTTAAATACAATTATCTGATGATAAAGGAAGCATTAAAATTTGAACCATGTAGGGAAAAGTTTCATAATGAAATTTCCTATAGAAAGTTTGCATAGTATTTAGAATGTACGACAGGGATCCGGCTTTATAAAATGAGTTAGGTAGATATCTAATAATAAAATATTCTCAAACAAAAATGTAATTGAAATATTCAGGTAGGTAATACTTTATTAAATATATTAAAGTATTTGGTTAAACTCAGTTATTTTTGTAGAATAAAAATGATGTTAAGCATAATATACGTGTACCCCATCTTCCTGACACTTGACGCAAGGAAATTGACTGATGAAAATATAATTTTAAACGAGTCATTATTACTATCATTATTCTGGGAATGAAACAATACTATAACGATATAAAAATTTGGTTACATGTAAGTATGCAGTTCATCGTGGGACACTTTTATTCGTGCGCCGCAGTACGTGAAACATGAGTTCGTATAACATTTTATCAAATGACGAGTTCTTCGTTGAACATTATTTCACCTGAGTCGCGTATAAATACGGGGGAAATTAAAAATTAGTTTATGAAGAAGAAAACAGTTAGTATAACATAATGAAAACATAAATATATGTATTTATTGAACATACACAACTTGGACACACCTCAGATATATACCCACTACAAAAAATCATATTTGAAAAAAAATACGATGCTTGACGGGATTTGAACCCGTATAACCACTGGTATCGCGCCAACTGTGCATTAACCAATATAACTAAAATATTTGACAAGAGCCGGGCGTCAGTTAGTAAGGTAATTAATATTCCTTGATTTAATACACAAAAACCGATAGTCAATAATAGCGCAATTTGGTATTTCATGTATGACCTACTAGTTTAAATTGTCGTAATTAGATAGGAGGCTCGCAGCATAATTGGTTTATGCACAGTTGGCGCGATACCAGTGGTTATACGGGTTGAAATCCCGTCGATCTTTGTATTTTTTCAAATACAGTTTTTCTAGTGGGTATCTGAAGTGTTTTCATGTATGTTCAATATATATGGCACGTTGCAATCTCAAAATCTTGTGAATTATTTGTTGAATAAAAGAAATGGTTTATTGAAAATATGGATATATAATTAAGAGACACGCAATATAAAAAAAATCAGTTATTGTGGAATAGTAGGTTTTTGGGAAACTTAATTTGAAAGAGGCAAGAGAACAAAACAGTCCCACTCAATCACGATAATAAGTATTCATAGTTATACAGAGTCGAGCCACAAAGAAGTTTTGTCGAAGATAAATTTAATGAAACTTCAGACTTAAACATATTATTATTTTACAATCATAAATTCAGTTTGAATTTAAAAATAAGTTGTCAACATTGGCTTCAAAATGTTTGAATATCTTAGATGTAAAGCTACACATGATCGTATGGAAGCATATACAAGTAAACATTGCAGAGTAAATTTAGTTAAACAAAGTTGCATCAGAAGTATGCGTCTTAATCTTATTTAGTCTTTGGCCGCGATCCGCGAGACTGCGCCCCTGCAACTGCGGTTTTACACTCTCTCTCTTAACACTCGTTAAACTTTCCAATGAAAAGCCCTGGGGTTAGCACGAGACTTATATCTTCATACGCTGCGCCATATCAGCGCATCCGACGATGCACATTAAAAAAGGCCAGCATACTTAGTGCGGCATTGGATTATATTATACACCTAACTATACAACTATAATACATACTATAATTATTTTATGATTTATTATTGAGTTTTTTCTATTGTATTATCAAAAAAAAATATATGTATTGTGGAAATGCAGAATTAAAGCTATCTGACCTTCTACTTACACACTATCTTACATATTATTATAACGCAGACCAATATAATAATTATAGCATAGTTTGGTTTTTAATGCGTGTGTCACTGATAAGTAAATAAAATGAAAATAAAGTTTGCTGACCCCTTCAAATTTTATATTTCGCACCATAGTTTTGGAAATACTGACTTATTCTATTGGGAGCTTGCTTTCTGAAACCAAACCTGTATTAAAGTAATGTGAATTTCAGTCAGTTGGTTTCAGACCACGGACGATGACTTTTTTACTTCAACTTTACAATTCGGAATCAATTTTTTTTTTTGTGTTTAAAATTATACATCTACAAAGTTGACACTCAAATGTGATATAATATGCTAACGTTGTGAAAATAATATATAACATCAAAACTTGGGGTAGTCAAATGCTATAAACATGGAGTCGACATACAATGTTCTTTTAAAAACTGCGTATTTTTGATGATATCATCGATCTGGAGCCTTAGAAATATATAAAAAAACAAAGGTGCTGTCGATTTACTTTCTGAGATAATTAAATTTAAATATTTTATTATGGGTCGTGTTTTTGTGGTATCAATCGACAATAATTCAGATATATTTCGATGTACTGTCGTACGTACTATTACTGAATGTACAACATTAACTATAATTATCTCATAATAATACCCATGCATTCAATGAATTAGAATGGTTACTCTTTGTAAAACAGTTATTTTTTTCTTATGTTTTGGTCCGTTTATAAAGGAATTATTTTGAAAACCTGTTTTTTTTTTTTAAAATATATTTCCGCAATTAGTGTTTTCAAAAATAGTGATATTTTTGCTTAAATTGAAATAACAATGATTAAACAATGTGGTGGCTTTTTAATGAAAAATGTGTATTAATAACAATAAAATGGTACCAAACTATACATACGAGTCATAACATTTAACATTCAAGTAAGTGATACCTAACTTTGAAGTAGTACTTCGTAAGTCTCATAGAATAATATCCTCAAAGCAGCGATACTAGCAAGTATATTATGACCCCATAATCCATTATGAAATCTAACCCTGACACATCTTAAACGCAATACTAAAGCGGTTAGAATATCTAAATTTAATGACGTAACCGAGCCCATATACACTTCCCATAGAATCAACTATAGAGGAATGGGTTAGGGATTGCAAACCTAGATTAAATGACAATTCCTACCGGTTTTTGGCAAGGCATTACAATTAACCGGTATAAAATAAGTTTAAAAAATTAATTAAAAATTAACAGCCGACTTTTTAAGTATACTTCTTAACACTCCCGTTACTGTAATGCCACCTTAGATTACATAGCCTAATAAACTGAAAATATTACAATTAATATACCCTACGTTATCTTCAAATTACGATAATTCTTAGAATCAGTCAATATAACATCTAATTAAAATGTTAAATATAGATATAGACTTACAAATTAAATATCTGTTTTTCGTAATGTCAAATTATAGCAAACTCGGTAAGGAGGTGACCTCAATAATAAATTCTGCATATCCGTTTTTCACTTAGTCAGTCATCCATTGACGTAAACGCCAGACGCTGACTCAATTATTTCAATAAAAAGAATATTATTTTGATTGTATATATAGCGAATAATAATTCATCGGAAATGTACCTGGTCCGTTACTATCTCAATCTCTGTATCGTCCCGCACAACATCTCATTTTACCGAGATTCGGACCTCGGAATATTATCATATGTATTGTAACATAACTACCGTAACATACTATTGTACCGACCGTTACGCCGCCAATAAAACATCCATATTCAACTTCTTTATCATCATTCTTAACACCATGACCTACGACACGTCGACTACTCCCACAGTGGTAACTCAAATCTATACCACATTGATGACCCAAAGAAGACCCCCACAGTTATTATTTTCAAAATCGATGACATTATCCAAAAAATACATAATATTATAACTGATAGATATCTGTCAAATATTATGTACAGCTGTAATGAATATGATTGGAGAGTTATTAAAAATCGTTAAAGAAAAATAGAGAGAGAGAAAAAAAATAGAAAAATATAAAAAAGTATATACATAGATAAGATAGGCAATGCAAGAAAAGAAAAATACAATAAAAATAAAAATATAAATAAGCACTCGTCCAAATAAAGTAATAAGTCATGGATTTTGGAGTGACTTAATTTGAAAGAGGCAAGAGAACAAAACAAATTCACTCGATCCCTGTGACGATTCCAGGTTCTGCAGAGTCGAGCCACCGGACAATGTTAAGAGGACGTTCTACAGAATTGGCCTTGAGAATTGAAAATATGATTTTTTAACATGTGGTCCATAATATCTGGTCTACTAGTTAATATAAAAAGGTCGTGTCAAAGTTGTTTGTGTTAATAAATTTGCTCTGTGACTGATCCGACTCATATTTCACATTTATTTCATCAGGGCTGTCGAAGACATAAATCATAATATATATTTATCATTTAAATTTTTTATTTATAATATACATTATTTAAGTTTTGTGCACCTAATGCCGGGTCCACACTGGCAACAAGTTAATTTGCTGGCAACCTCGTTAGATTTTACGATAATTATTGTAAAATTTCTTAAGCAATTATGGTAAGTATCGTAAAATTTAATGAGGTTGCCAGCAACTTGTTGCCAGTGTGGAAATGGCTTAATATCCACTGTGGTTCACGTAGTGGCATGGACCTGGGGTTAGCTAATTCAGGAAGTCAACACCCATGATAGAATTTTTTCCAGTTTTGGTTGCATTATATTCCAAAACTCTTCTGTAAAAATCGTTTCCGAGTTTATAAATGGAAATTTCTCGGTGTACATAGTAAACAAACCTACGAATAAAAAAGACAAAAAGGAACATACTGATTCATCGCAGTAAAATCTGGTAATCAAATTCGCTTTTTTGAAAAGCGACGATTTTGCGTAAACAAATATCACGTGGTCTGTACGTATGCGGCAAACTTCGAATGTGTTTGTAATTTTGTGCAAAGTGCGAATGTAATGTTTTCAAATAATTGATATGGATTAATTATACCATCGTATTATTTTCTCGAAATCATAAACATACTATAATAGTATTTGAGTATCAACCTATGTTCAATTTGAATTGGGTTATAATAATAATATACCCGTATATATATCAATAGTATGTTTGCTACAAAATCCACCCAAGTTATCAGTACGTACTTGCACAGGTTTGATTAAAAACCATGATGAAATTAACATTTAAAAAATATGAATGCTTAATATTATTTTGACAGCCCTGTTTTCTGATCGGCTTCATCTCGCAGGTGTTCATAAAATAATAATAATTCTCCGCGCGGCAGAAATTATCAGTAATAATAATAATATTTCTTGAAATAAAATCTCCGATGATTAGTGATTTTTGCGAAAAGATCGATTTAAATTGACGTAGTTACGACGCCGAGGTCCTTTTTATACTGAATTATATTTGAACGGCGGGCTCTTCAGCGGGCCCTTAACCTAAATTGGTTTTATATGTATAAATGTATAAAAGTGAGAAAATGTGAGAACGAATATTGACTCTTGGTACATTAAATTTAATGTAAGACAGAAGTTGTGGGAAATCTGTATGGTTATTAATTATTTTGAAGATAAAAATAAGGTCCAAAATAGTACGCCGTGTTTCTAAATATTGGATTTTGAAATATTCCAATTGGGAAGAATAATTGGGTAATATATTGAGATGACTGCTGAAAGATTGATGATTTAAAAAACGTTTTTGCACTAATTCGAATCTGCTGAGATGAATAATGTAGTGTGGGTTCCATACTGAACTGCAGTATTCGAGTTGCGATTGCACCAGAGTGTTAATAATAAATTGTTATATATTATTTGTTTTTCAAAACCGGGTGACTATAACGGTATTTTTAAGTTATTACATCCCTAGATCGGCTAATGCATCGTGCAGGGGGCTTTGTAAATTGCGAGTCGGAATTAAGCTCGCGCAATTAGTTGGATTTCGGTACTTCGGAGGAGGATTTACCTTTGGCGTCGGTCTCCGAGGTTCGCTACAAACTTTCTCTTGCTTACAGTCACTCTTTGTAATAACCATGGATAGAGCTATTTCAACACTACTTCCACTATGCGGGCTTAGCGAGTTTTGAAATCCCGTATGCATTAATTTTACATAAAAAATTACAAGTTTTCAAACTAGTTAACTAAACCTAAACCGGGATTATACGGGATTCTAAAAATCTAAAGAATTTATTAAGCTTTGCGTATATAAAAATTATATTTGATAATTTGCAATGAAATGGATTGTCACATATTGCAAAAAAATCTCAATTCAATAAAATTCAATATTAATGAATGTATCTGTAATTTAATAAGACTGTATTATTATGTGTAATAACTTGATCAAGCATCAATTTGAGGTTTAAATTATCTTGGCATATTGTTTGACTGAACAATATGGTTAGGTGTGGGTCTTTATCTGAATGCGGCTAAGACCAAATCCATGTGCAGTGCTGCATGCATCGACGCCCACACTCCTCTGCGGGTTTCCGGTCTGCCCGTCGAGCTGATGTCCAGGTTCAAATACTTGGGTGCCACGGTTGCCGATGATGGTGGTATTTCTAGTGACCTTGGAATCCGTATGGGTGTGGCGAGATCTGCGTTCAACCAACTTGGACTCGCATGGAGGTCAAGGATGTATTCTGTTAGGACCAAATGTCGTTTGTTTAACGCGTGCGTGCTACTTGTGCTCCTGTACTATGGCTGTGAGACGTGGCATCTTACTAAGCTTCAAGAGTCTCGGCTTTTGAGCTTTGAGAATCGATGTCTCCGCCGAATCTTAGGGGTACATTGGGACGACCGCGTTACAAACACCCGAGTTTGTGAGCAGACACAACAGCCTTCGGTGATTGAAGTTATCACGAAAAGGCGCTTCACGTGGCTGGGACACGTATTCCAGATGCCGCCAAAGAGTGCAGCACTTCGTACCCTTATGTCACAGCCTCATGGGTTCCATCGCCATGGCCGGCCCTCCCTCACCATGCAGAGGTGCTACAAGAGCGACCTACGTGCTGCAGGTCTGACATGGCGGGAGGCGCAAGAGTTGGCGATGGACCGAGGGAAGTGGTGCCAACTTGTGCTTGCCTATGCCCCAATGTTGGGACGTGACAGGGTGGAAGGAAAGAAGGAACAATATTTTTCCATTCTTTTTCTCATATAGCTCTGCGTACAAAACCATTTTTAGGATTCATCGTGAAACAAGCTACTCTACGTTTCATTATCTGGGGCCACTGTCAAATAAATGAAAATATCACGTGGCATATGAAAATACAGAGACTGCGCTGGATCGGCAAAGTGCATATATTGCCGAAGGATATTCCCGCAAGGCGGGCTATGTACGCAATCCCTGATGGCAAGAGAAGACCTGGACGGCCGAAATTGAGATGGCTGGACTGTGCCACGAGAGATTTAAAAATGCTCGGTCAAAACAATTGGAGAGTGTCGGTGCCGGATCATCCAGAATGGAGGAAGTTTTCGAAGGAGGCCAAGACCCGCCAAGGGCTTTAGTGGCATAAATGGTGATGATGATTGTCAAGTAAGTTTTCGACAAGCTATTAGCACGTCCAGAAGAAATTTATTCAACAACTATTATTTAAACTGACCTAAATAACAAAGTTCTTTATGCCAATTATTTATTAATCGAGTATTTTTAACTATGTTTCTTCAAAGCATACTCTTTTGAAGATCGTACCTAGGTCGTTCCTGGTCTTAAAGATTTTTTTTCTGGTATGGTTTATTCTAAAAACTTTGAATTTGTAAGTATCCGCCAATTGCATGTTTTGTCGTAGCCATGACGAGAATTGATAAAAACGGTTTCTTCGTGTCAGGCTTATCAGGCACCAATAACAAAGACTGTATGACTGATCAATGCACTTTTTAGAAACGTAAAAATTTTCAGTGATTTCAGGATACATTATTTTTTTGAAGATTATTTTGTTTAAAAAAAAAACAATATTCACTATTTATTTCTTTAGGATTATTATTTACTTTGTATTCTTTCCACCGCGATGATCGCGTCATTGGTTTTAAACATATCATCGTTGGGTGCAGTTGGATGCAACAACCGGACACATATCGGGGGGAAGAACGTACGTGTTGAAGTTACCCCCGATGTTATGTTTATCTGTTCTGAAGGTTGTGGATGTGTGCGTGATATGGAGTGTTTCGGGACGTGATGAATAACACACAGAGATAGTATTTAATTATAATGATAGTAATAAATTTAGTATAAACACGGAACAGAGTAAATGACTGTCACATTAATATTGGTTGATTTACGTAGATTGCATTTAGAATTTAGAAAGATACGCAGATGAGCAGAACTTATCGATTACATTGTAACTAGACTGGAACACAACTGTTTGATTATCGTTGTGTTGTTATTTGGTGGCCAATTTTTAAACGAAGTAGTAGTTAGGAGTTCGAAAAAACCCAACAAACCCAGAAAACGCAAGAGTAGTTTTAAAAGAAATATTGTGCGTATGGAGCTTTGAATGGTATCGAGGCCTAAACAAAAACGAACCATAAGTGCGAGTGAGTAAGCATTCGGCACGCTTACTTACACCTCCGCTTTATGTGTTAGAGTAAGATAGCATTTTTACGGCAGAATTAAAGAGAAAACAATGTCAACACGGAACTTTTGGTCGATTTCATGGAACTTAACTAATATTTTTATCCATTTTGGTAATGAAATCATATTTAATCAGTAGTTATATTCCGATAACATTGCATTGTTAAACGATTCAAGAAGCTAGTTACGTCTCCAATATTACAATATTCAATACAAGAATGTGAACGTAATTTTCGATGTATTTTACAAACAAACATGTATGTTTCTGTATTACAAAATCACAATAAATACTTAAATGAGAATTAATTTAAACACAAAATAACACTTTCAACGGTAATAGTTATTAAAAATATATTATGTAATAGATAAACCACCTATCTACAATATTATGTTCCGACATTAAAAAATCTGACGTTTACCATCTCGTCGCTGTAGGATTGGTTTGTCGAATAGACCAAATGTCAAATGTTCAGGAGACGAAAACAAATTTGATTATCCTATATTTAAATACATGAAAGTATTTAAATTGTCGTTTTTACAGCATATGAATACTGTTTTTGTTACAAAGCAATTTAAAGAAAAGGATGGTTTTGGTCCATTTAGATACAAAAAATCATTCTGCATTCAAAGGTCGATTTCGACAAAAACGGATATTCGACAAACCAATCCTACCGACTACTGCGAGTGGCTCTACCGTCAAAGCATAATTATAATGTAGCTCAAAAACTTACCGCAGTCTTAAGTGCCGGTTGACAAAATATAAAATTTCACTTGCTTTAATCGAAGGTTCCTTAGTGCTTCGTTCAAAAATCGCCTTCCTGTGGTCTATCAATGACCACATACAACAACATGACAGTTTGTAGGTAGAGTTATACGAAACCTCTACACACCATTACGATAGAAAAACATGTGATTTTTAACCTAAAGCTCTCGGTGTAAGAAGTCGGTGCCAATTGCTTTGGACTATGAGAATCGATATAATGTCTTTTCACCACGAATTGACAGTTAATACCATTATAGGAAAAAAACAAAAGATTCACATGCTATCTTGGGATCATAATAAATTCTGAAATATAATCTAAATGTGTTTGTAAAACTCGTAAAAGTCAACAGCGTAAGGAAAAATACATCGCCGATTTTGGAGCGCACCTTTTATGGCGATATCCCATTTCTTAAAGAGCGGCAGGAGGAAATTCTCGCCGCTGATATCACTTAACGGAAAGTAATCAATCATAAAAAAACATTAAAAATACTTTTAAAACCTTTTATCCACCTTCGCAATTTTCCCAAACACATTAAAGTTAACACATGATTAGCTTAACCTCTCTATCATAATATATCCATCATTTTCTCGGAGCGTTTTGATGTATTCCTTCGCCTTTTAGAAAAAAAATACCCAAAGTTTTTCTTTTCCCAAAGAAAACTCCAAACAGCTTTATGACTGACAATGCAATAAAGTATTCACAGTGTATCATCGCATAAAATGGTCTAAAAAGGTTCTATCACCCGCTAAAAAAGAAAGTTTATTTTGAAATACACCGAATGCTTTGATAGCGGTGGCAATAAAAATATTTAAATACCTAGTCAAAATGCTTACATATTATAGGTAATCAAATAATAGCAAATATTAATAATTACTTATCTTTAAAAAAAAAAATATATATATTTTACGTGTTCTACAATATTATGTGAATCGTTTATGGTGCATTCTGTAGGTCGAAACAAACATTGAAAAACAACATGTAAATTTGACAGAACTGGGGCTTGGTTACGACCTACGACCACATAAGTGGATACGTTACTGCTGGTCGATAGTGAGCGCAGAAACAATTCCTTTTCTTTTCGTGCCATTTCCTAAAGGACATCGTCCACCATCAGAAAAATCTTTGATATCTGTTGATTTGTAGTACTGCACTTATACCAACCACGGATGTTATTAAAGTGCGAAATGCCGTACCGTTCTTTGCAACATTAACCGTTAATTTTTTCATGAATACGATAATGTATTAATTTCTACATATAAATGTTATGAATGTCTACTACATCGAATGAAACAGATCGTATTCATCATTTATACTTATTTAGTTTAATTACTTAATTATTATTGATTTATTTCTTTATTAGTTAATTTATTTATGTATTCGGAAAACAGTACCTAGTTATCTGTCCAGCAGTATGGCAGCTTGAAAAACACAGTGATTTTAGTGGGAAGATGAAAATAAACACTTTAATTTTTAAAATAGCTGTGTATTGTACAATTTATAAAGATTCGAAAATTTCGATGGGTGGGACACATCTAGAAATGACGAATGACACATGAGCTTCGAAGCACTTAACGTGAACAAAGCCGAAGGGATGACGATGCCAGTGGCTGGATGAAGTAGAAAACGACCTTCAGAATCTTAATATACCCAAGTGGCGTTCCACAGCAGCCAAGACGCGGAAGATTGCCGGGGTTCGTACCTGGATGTAGCATCATTTGTAGTAATTAAATGATAAAATCATTATAAGTACTTATCTTGTTTAATAACTTTGTAAATGTATAAAAATATTAACAGCCTACTCCTAATCACCAAAAGGACAGGTTGAGGGTGGAATTGGAAAGAAAATCTTTATACAATTATCAACCAAAATGCTTTGGATGACCATATATTCCATTTTTGCGAAAAGTATTGTGTCACATTGGTTAGGTTAACCTAACAAATAATCCAGTATATCGCCTATTTTCAAAATGTGTTTGCCGCTGTATTCCTCATAACCGAACTGTGCCCTTTTTTTCATTATAATAGTGAAACATTATTGTAAACATCATGTTGTGAACGTATTAAACTTATAGTTTGTAATGTCCACAATATGTAAAAAAATAAATTAAAATTGAATCCCCATTAAACTGAGAGTCAACTGATATCTTTGTGTTCATAGTTGTCATAAGCGCGTAGGACGTTAAGGTTTGCGTCTTCTTTTTACGCGACGGCCTCATTATCTTCGCCTGAACTAAAGCATTGGTCACACAATGCTTATCACCCTTAATGAGTACGATTTTTTTAGCATCACAACCAAACCATCTACTCATAACAAAGAAGACCACCAAAAGAATGCAGTGTATGTAAGTGAAACATATTGTATTGTGTAAGTCATTATAGAGCAGCCGGAAGAGGGCGGTCCGCGCAGGCAGAAAGGACCGGCTATTGTCCTGCTGCCCCCACGCCTGCCCATCTCCCTTTGCGTGGATTAAGCCCGGATTACTCCTGCCAATAGTATTAGTGGAATTGATATTCAGTTTGAGCGAAAAACAGGTGTCGGAAAATTACGAATTCGTATCAAAGCAAAGCTACCTGTGCTTGATTGAAAATATTCGAAAGCCTGATTAATGTACTTGATGGCATTACGATTAAATTTTAGATTGGCAGTATTTTAATTTATTGAAACGACAGAAATACATACCAAAGGCGAACACTCGATAGCAAACGATTAATTAACACTAAACGTTTATCTTGACCTGTAAATAAATGTGTGGTGTAAATCAATATTTATTTATCGAAATATTATTTAAATTACGCACTATGACATGTTACGAGTATATTATTTATTGTCAATTGAATCTGGATTATTACAACCGTAATTTTGCGGGTTTGAATCCCGAGTTCGGTAAATTCACATGTTGTTTTTTCAATGTGTGTTTAGACTCAGAGTATGGATCTAATAGGTTGAGCATGTGCCTAAAGTCTATTTCTCGTAAAAAACAAAAAAACTGTTAATACAACCTCCACTATATAGATGGCATATTTAACGATGGAATATTATAACCCTCTTGGTATAAAATATGATGTAATATAATGTACATAATTCATTATTAACGAGCTAATTAATATATGGAAGAGAGAGATGATACGAGTATCTTTTAAAAAAATGCGCTGAATAGAAGAACAATGCACATAATACAAGGAGAAAAATAGTTTTATATTACAATGGTTTTGGTGTACCATCCATTTAATTTGAATTTAGCCCCTATTTCTGTGTTATATATTATTTGATTCATAAATTGTGTTGACGTAAAAAAATATATGTCCAATAAAATGTATTCCAAAATGTAGGTACTTGCATAATAATATGAAATAGTACCGTTGATAACTTATTGTATACTAGCAAAATATTTTTAAAATAATTCTCAATATCATGTATAATACCTATCTAGTTAATATTTTAAGTTAGGGGGGTTGACTATAACGCCCGTTGATTCGGGCTTGGTCAGGTTGTTTTTCAGTGTTTTGATTCAATACAAAGAATCAATGGATTTCGTGAGTAGATAATAACCATTTATTATATTATAAAGGTTGTTAATAATAATATAACCTATATCATATATAGGTCAATATGCTATGGTTAGCAACAAAAATTAAAACTACTTTATTATATAAAAAAAAAATATATTATTTGATTTTCATTATTGAGAGACAACCAGAAGGTATTATTTGTTATGTGTCCATAAGTTTTCTCAAACATATTCAACAGTGAGAATGAGTTGGATTTATTGGCACTATGGACCATATTATATGAGTAAGCCACACAATAATGCAATCTCAAATAATCTGTTTGGAACTGGATAATCTGGAAAATATGGTTAGATAATTCAGTCGAGAATAGATAGGTATTCGCATTAATGGCATCTACGTTTTGCAAATGACATCGTCGCAAGGGATCCAAATGACCCCCACAATTTGATATGGCAATTAAAAGAAAAGTCAGTAAGTAGGTTTTAAAATAAATGTCTCGAAGACAAATGTCACGATACACCACAAGGTTGGGCGGAAGACAATAATTGTTTTGCCATTAATGGGGATTAGCTCGAGCTGGTCTGCAACGAAATCTATCATAGACAACAACTGTCTAAGGATGGTGATAATATGCATGGCAAAATTGTTTGCCGAATAAAGCTGGCGTGGAGTACATTCAAACATCTAAACATCAGTTTAAAGAGTGATTCCATTATACCTCAAACCAAGGTGTTTAAACAGTATGTCCTTCCAAAGTTCACGCATGCATATGAAACCTAGTCAGATAAATTCAGAAATTAAGAGTTCTACGACATGGTATGGAGAGGTGTATGTTGGGCGTCACGTGCAAAGTCAGAAAAATTATCGAATGTATAAAAGAGGAAATGAGAGTACCCGACGAAATTTAGTGTGCCATTACCCTTGAAAAGAAAATGAAATGGACACATATTTCATCGGCAGCATGACCGCTGGAAAATACGATAATCTAATAAAGTACCATAGATATACAATGACCGAAATGCCGCCTCAAGTTGTGATATATTGACGAAATATTAAGGTTTTACAACAACATGGAATCGGAAGCCAAGAATAGTAGATAAAACTTGAGGAGGGTTTCATCTAGCTGTAGATTGGAACATATTGATGTTGATGAGGATATATATTAACAAAACATAATTTACTTTAGTTATTGTAATGTCACAGTCATAATAGTGCATCTATAGGACTTGTATACATGCTATAAAAATTAATAATTTCTGTTTTTTTTTCAAATACACTGAATCTTACTTTGAAATATCGCATCGGAAACTTTTACATTACATTTGCAAGTAACCCTCGGTTATGGGGTAACACTTATTAATCAACCTTTAGTACCCTTTTCATCTGCGTATATAGACATTTCTGTGTGAAGGTCGTGGTAATTTTAAAATTATATGCATTAAGTATTCACCGTAAATTTAGTCGATTTCACGTAAAAATAATAAACGTAGTAAATACGCATAGAACACGTCATTGTTAAGATAGAAAACAAATGTATTAGCTAAAATCAGAAAGTATTGTTTTATAAATATTGTGTTATACCTGCGTTACAGAAAAAAATAATGAGCATATCATAATGTTTTACGGGTGCAATCCTGTCATAAGTTTTTTTACTCGTTAACAGCGAGCCTGTCCTTTGTTTTAAAAATGTTTGCTTTTTGTTTTCATTGTGAGTGCGTGCAGAGTAAATGAGAAATAAACATACCTAGTCAAAACCTCACCTTTCTTCCCTTTCTTCTTCGTCTGTTTATACTCTTTTTTATTTTTTAATAACGCGAATTTATATTGTACAAGCTTTGTCTTGCTTGCTTTCAAGCTTGCAATTAAAAAAAAACTGAAAAAAAACCTTTCGGAAAAATAAAATTATAATTAGGTAGGTATCTACTCGAAATTAAGACACTAAAATAGCGATGCCAAATATCTTAGGATATTGGTCAATGAGAAATAGGATCATCATAAGAAATTAAAACAATAATTGAGATAGCAAGGATTCATAATGAGGCCCCAAAATCTGAAACTAAGTTCTCAAATATCTCTTCTATAAAATTGAGGCATGAACACTAAACATAATATAAAATATCACGCAGAGAATTGAGCTTTGAAGCCTTCGAAATGTGGCTGCAAATGCTGTCAGGCTTGTCAATCAATTTATTATTGTTAGGATAAGGATAGTTTGACCTAAGCATTTCCGGTTAATTTTTATAAACTTAAAATTTCACGCCATTTGCGTTACACAACTGGATGGTACAATATAAAACATGAGAGATTCAGCTTACAATCTGATAAAACGAGCACATTAGGTCCTCTTTGATAGTGATGCGAATAATGACATCAAAACGAAAATATGTTGAAAATGTAAGTACGTGATACCCATATACTTTTAGTATCCTAGCGTTAACTAAGTTTAATATAATATAATGTAATAGTATGATATTTCGCCTATTTGTTTTATGGTAATGTTAGAGTAATTGAATAAATAAACACGATTTGCGGAATACTCACCGCGCGCGAAAATTACTGTATATTATAATATACCATTTAATTTAATAATTTAATAATTTAAAGAAAATCTCAACTTCTAGCACTCTGCCGTCTATCTAAATCTCTGAATCTCGAAGTTAAATGAATTTTCCGACATATTTGCTCTTTTATTGTATTTCTTTTTACTTTTTCGTGGATTCATTTACAATCTGGCTAAGTATATTGAAAAAAAAAACAATTTTCATGTTCACACTAATATCACCCGCAACTATGCAGTATTCATGATACCCCGTCGCAAGACGGATGTAATGTTTCATGATGCTGTGTATTTAAGATCAGTCTATTTGATAGTACAATAAAGGTTGATTTTTAAAAACTATATAGGACGTGTTAAATAGGTTAAATTTATAATTGTTTTATTGTTTTACTTAAATATTTGCACTAGTACTTACTTGTTCTTCTTCTTTTTGTGTTGTATTTCTTATTCATTTCATGACTATTTATAATTTTATACTGTTTATATTTTTGCATTGTATTTTATTATGTATTATGGTGCATTGGCCACGAGTTGTATTGAAATAATACTTTTTTCTAATAAAAACACGTAAATATCATCATCATTATCAGCCTGAATCTATCCACTGCTAGATGAAGGCCTCTTCAAGCTGAATCCACTTCTCTCGGTCCTGTGCGTTGCGTTGACACGTACTTTCGCAGAACTTAAACATATCTTCGATCCAGCGGCCTCTAGGTCTACCTTATGGACTTTTTGTACCTCTTGGCTACCACTGGATGACTAGATTTGTCCAACTATTGTCCCTTCTTCACCCTTGTGTAAATATATATATATATATGTATATATAAATATCCTCAACATAAGTAAGGTGACTAGTATTAATTGACGTCCTCAAATAATTGAAAAAGAACCGAAAAGTGCTTGTAGCATCGAAACTAGATGACTAAATTACGATATTGTGATGGTACAAAAGTACAGCATTTCTCAGTTCGTCATCCAATGTAAGATTAGTGGCAATAGAGAAAGATGATGTATGTCCTTGAATGGTAAGATTGCAGCTCCAATGAACTGATTTGGGTAGCTGACGATAAATCATAGATTGTCTTTATGGTGGGCGACCTCCGACAGGAAAAGATAAATTTAATAACACTTAGTACACAAATTAAATCAAATCCATTATTAGGAGTAGGTACTTAGTCAAAACTTCATGAATAAAATTATGTAGCAATGTTGTACTCATTTAAAAGCTTAATAGCAATTTGCCCTGGCGAGGGAAATCTTGCAAGCCATTATTCAACAATTTAGTGTCTGTATCAAGTACCTATTGTTTTAGCCTTGAAAGTCAAATATGTTATACCGCGTAACATTTACGAAATAATTAAGTTTCTTGTTTAAATTAAATAACATGTTTCAATAGAATATTAAACTTGGATCAGAATTACCGTAGTAAGCTATATATTATACGTTTTCATTTTCTTGGCGCTATTATTAATGTGTTATATTTTTGTCTTCTTTTTCCTATGCGGCTTTCAATTCGGTTATCCATCTATCTTGTAAGATGTTGGCTGAGATGACTTAGTCCATGCTGGATGTCATGCATATGTTTCAGTTACAGAATCGACCGTGGTGACGTACCGACTTGATATAGAAGTCGCACTGTATATTATAAAATTGTAGATTATTGTTACTCAACCGTCATTGAGCTGGTAAAACCTCTTATGTGACATAAAAATCGGTGTGTGTACTTATTTACGCGCGTTAGAAGTTATACTTCTTTGGCGTGACAAAATAAAATAATTCGTCAAATTATTATTATAATTATAATTAGTCAATTAGTCAAAATTCACATCAACCAAAAATATTCAAACAAGAAAATAGTTTTCACATAAACTAAATATGTAATACACACTTAAAAATATTAAGATTAGTTTTGACAGCTAATCACATATCATTTTTATTTTATTTTGGCCAGCAATAATAAATTCGTTTCCTAGGCAACGGAATAATTCTTCGTACATATAATAATAAATTCGCTGCCTTAGCAACGAAATAAACTATATTATTATACTGTATAATCGTCACGATTATATTATCATACTGTGGTGTAAAGGCAGTGCGTTCGGCTGATAACCGCACAATCGTGGTTCGAATCCAATCGAGTGTGATTTTTTTCGTGTGAAAAAATAAATTATGTGTTACATGTCACACACCTAAAATATACTCTGATCTGATTTTCCAAACGCGCCTAAATAAGTATAACTTCAAAAATTCTTCTACTTTAATTTCTGTGCTCATAAAGTAGTTTTCTGTGTCTCATGTAAATAATGTTCACATAGAAAGTTTTAGCAGTTCAACGAAGACCTAAAGAATGATCGGTACTAATTATTATGCAAACATTTATTAAATATTTTTTTTTCAACCAAGTCCGATCCTAATAGGACCTCCACAGAGTAGCGGTTTGTATTAACAGATTGTGTATTTTATGAGAAATGGATGTCAGCCACTTGCGCAACCTATTAAGTCCATACCCTGAGTCACACACAAATTGAAAAACAATATGTGTACTTGCCAGACCTAGGATTCGAACCTGGGACCCACGGCGTTATAGTCTAACGCTTAAGCCGCGTGGTCACCGTGGGTGTCATATTATATAATATTTTATATAATACTAGCTGAAGTACCCGGCTTCGCACAGGGTCGCTTCGTGGTTATATTTATCTTAGATATTTGAAAAATAATAAGAGGGAGGTAATTATTTTTTTAATATTAAAATATCTGTGTAATACAATATGGCAATATGAAAATAATTCTAATAGGAGTAAAGGTCAAACATAAGAACACTAAATTAAAATCGAATCCAAAATATGAAAACGTTATTAATGTTATTAATATGTAGTAAAAAAAAAATCAAAATTGGATGGAACAAACAAACAACAAACTTTGTATTTTATATAATAATAATTTAAAAACCTTTGCAGGTGTGCGCACAACAACTGACAAAAGTTTCATCGCAATCGGATGAATGGTATAGGAACGCATACGAATAGTAGAAGAAGATGATTTTCTAATTCATAAATCTTCGTTGGCATGCGCATGACAACTCACCAAAGTTTCATTGCAATCGGATTAATGGTATAGGAACGCATACAAATAGAAGAAGAAGAAGATGGTTGTACTAATTCAAAAACCTTTGCGGGCGTGCGTACAACAACTGGTCAAAATTTCATCACAATCGGATGAATGGCATAAGAACGCATACAAATAGAAGAAGAAAAAGATGATTTTACTAATTCAGAAACCTTTGCGGGCAAGGGCACAACACTTGATCAAAATGTCATTGAAATCGGATGAATGGTATAGGAACGCATAAGAATAGAAGAAGAAGATGATTTTCTAATTCAGAAATCTTCGTGGGCATGCGCACGACAACTCACCAAAGTTTCATTGCAATCGGATGAATGGTGTAGGTACGCATTCGAATAGAAGAAGAAGATGATAGTTTTACTAATTCAGAAACCTTCGCAGGCGTGCGCACGACAACTCACCAAAGTTTCATTGCAATCGGATGAATGGTATAGGAACGCATACGAATAGAAGAAGATGGTTGTACTGTTTCAGAAACCTTTGCGGGTGTTAACACAACAACTAAAGAAAGGTTTCATCGCAATCGGATGAACGGTATAGGAACCATACGAATAAAAGAAAATAGAATGAAGAAGAAGATGATGATTTTTCTAATTCAGAAACCTTCATGGGCGTACATACAACCACTTACCAAAATTTCATTGCAATCGGATGAATGGTATAGGAACCATACGAATAAAAGAAAATAGAATGAAGAAGAAGAAAAAGATGATGATTTTTCTAATTCAGAAACCTTCATGGGTGTGCATACAACCACTTACCAAAATTTCATTGCAATCGGATGAATGGTATAGGAACGCATACGGGACAGACATACAGACAGACAGACATTCATTTTTATATATTAGTATAGCCTATACTCTTCCCGCAAGTGCAAGCAATAAGTTTACAAAGTTTTATCGCAATCGGATGAACGGTATGGCTGCGCATTAAATACGAACAAACAAACACACAAATATTAATTTTTATATATTAGATAATATTGAAGTTATTACTTTATGTAACCACTACGTGTGTATTAATTGCCTTAATTTAAAAACTGTATTGCTGTACCTACTACATATTATTACATGTCTGTGAAAAAGGCTTGTTGGTAGTCCTTTTAATAAATGAAAACATTTAAAAAAATGTAAATGAAACACGTGCGTATAAAATTAACACAATTTTGTATGTGGTGAATACAAAATGATACAACAGCTTTTAAAAAATGTAGGAATTGCCACCAAGTAAATGCTGAATTTTTTGTTAAAACTGTTGAAAGTTATTTGATGATAAAATTGAAATATCTATATAAGTAAAACATTGTTTTAAATTTACATAACAAAACGTGTTGTCTTTGCTGTATTAATAAAATAATACGCATATTTAAGTAAATGATCACTAATATTTATTGAGTGTATTATATTAGTTTGCCAAAGAGTTCATTTTTAATTTAGAAACGGTGTTCGAGAGTGTTGTATATTGAAAAATGTTTTTATTACTATTATGCATACATAATATTAAAGATAAGATTTTTTGCGTCAATATATCATGAGTGGATGCGAAATACATTATTTTACAAAGGGAAAATATAAATAAAAATGTGTACTCTTGTAACATGTGACAACCATTACCAATAAAAAACCTCTTCTAGAATCTAGAAAGCGGAATACTTGTGCAAAAAAAAAAAATCAGAATTTCTGTGTATACTAAGAAGTTCCCAATTGAATTTCGCAACACTGAAAATCTACGAAGATTTAGATGTATTTTCAGTTTTTCATTATTTATGATATAAATGCCTCTTACATTCAAATGTAATATATTATTTCTGAGTTTATTAAGGGCCTACTTACCCTGTAATGATGAACAATTTGGAATTTAGGGTAGTTATCTTTAGGACTGTAGTCTGAACAATATATAGACTTTGTAGAAATGCTATATATTATATTATTATTAACCCCTATCCATTCCCTCCGTACATTTTTTCTATGTATGTTTTTGGGGGTTTTCAAAATAATGTATTTTCTATAATTAAAAATCCTGTGAAATTTAGGTTTTGCATAATATACTCCCTTTCGAGGCACGCCTTCATATTAAAAAGAATAGATACTGTCGGTTCCACTCTTTATTGGTTTGTACTGCATTATATGGCTTGACAATATGATGATTAGAAAAATATTGGTCTACTTAAAAAACCTACGGGATGCTAGAATATTTCAGGAGAATGCATGAAGACTGACAGAGATAGAATATTTTGGAGACACTGGATACTATCTATATAATATGCTCCATCTATTGATATGGAAAAATTAATAGGAAAAGAAAAAAAATAAGGCTTCTTTTTGTAAAATGTTTGACTGCGCCTGATGTAGACAGAAGTAAGTACATTGAATATTCAATAAATAAATTCGATAAACAAATAGAACGAGTCTTTTCCAAATAGTGATGCTATTGTTTGCCATAACCATTATCCGAGTTTTCCCCTTGCATCACTTTTCCGATCTGGGAAATTCGGGAAATATTTTTTCTCTCCTCCAGCCGGGAGTGACGTCACGAAAATGATAACGGGTTGTCGTTTTTCCCGCTAAAAACAAATGGAAGTCTAAGTGAATCGAATCAGGGCGAATTTGAAAATTATACTTTATTTATATTGTGAGTGAGAAAAGAAAAGAAAAAAAAATCAAACAAATGAATTCACAGTTTTGAAAAGGTCTATGAAACGTAATGGTATTTGATTTTTTATATATAGCAGATAAACAAAGTATGGAGCTACCTATTGAAACAAGTCGACATTGATTGAAAATATGATTTTTTAAATGTTTTTGTTGATCGTATCAGCTAAAAATAAAAAAAAATACATGAATAATGTTTCTCGTCATTTTACAATATTTTATTTTGTCTCTAACTATTTTGGGCTTATTTATACTGGTACTGGCTTAATTATTGTAATTAAAAACTCAATATTTATATGAATCAAAAATAACCAACGAAAACAATCATTGGTAAACTACACTGTAAATGAAATTGTTACTTTGTAGTTGTAGAGTATGCCCCTCGAAAAGGGATCTATATGCAAAAACTTAATTTTACAGAAGAAAGGAAAACAAAATAAACAACAAGAATTTCAGTGATTTATAGTAATTACCTATATTTTTTTAAGGCAATGAATATCAATAATTAAAAATGTAACCATACATCACTGAAATTCTTGTTAGTTATTAATGTGTGTTTCTTCTATCCTATAAAATTTAGGTTATCTCATATAGACCCCTTTTCGAGGGGCATCTTCGGTTGACGGGAGTGTTATAATAAGAAAATTGCTTCTAATTTTTCAGTGAATTCCATGTAGTAAGTGACATCCGCTAATTAAGCCGGAACCGACTTCTGGTAGTCTTATAACTAGCCATTGCTTAAATTTAATATAATATGAATTAAATATATACGATTTAACAGACCACCTGTTGAGATAAAATATTGGGCCAATGAGATGACAATTCTGAGAAGGGCATACGGTAGCACAGCGACAGGGTGGCTTCAAGTAGAGATGACAGCGGAAAGGGGCGATGATTAGAAATTATCATTGCTTGCCGCTCACCTGAGATCGTAGGTTAAGAAGACAATCCAAACTGGCACTTGGCTGCCTTTCTAAGAGATGTATTAACATATTATATTTTTTAAAGGAGAGTAATTGTTTGTTATTTGCCTGAAAAATTAGATCTACGCTTTGGGTGGCACCGTATTTCACATTGGCTGATTTGGTACAGTATCTATGTTTGCAGGTATGTATACCTGTTTGACCCTCATATATGGAAAAAAAATCACAAATAGTCTTTTAATCTTATCTATGCAAGTCTATCGGGTGAGATGAGTGGAATACAACCATTCCCCATAAAAATATTCTAATATGGTATTAAAATAGCACAAAAGTACATTATTTTCAAAAATATCATTAGGTCAAACATCATGTTCAAATCAACAAATCTAGGAAAAAAATACTTTTCGGCCGGATAATTTCAACCTATTAATTGAATGATTTATTCGTCTATCTCACGAATTATAATATGTGCAATAACAATGCTATCTAAGATTCATAAAATTGTGATAAAAAACAGCTACCTTATTAGAGAGTTAGTTACATTCTTAAATGTTGTTAAAATGTGTTCCAATACATCCAACACATTAAAAAACAACATGTGAATTTTTTTAGAACAGAATCTAAGGTGCCTAGTATTTGGGAGTATGACACCGAATTCCTTGACTTACCAAGCGAATGTGTCACCACTCAGCCGTCACAGATGCTCTGTACTTTTTATCTTTATATTATTATGAAAACAAAATGTGAAAAAAGAACCACTTTATGAATAAAATCAAGCGATAAAAATTTAAGATCAATTAAATAAAAAAAATAAAAGATAAAAAGAACGTTTTTATATACAACGTTTTTAAATTTTCTGTTGAATTATTATGCTCAATATGCTCAAACTTGTACTTGATATGAAGTAAATAAAAAACAAACAAACAAACAAATATAGAATACTGAAATGTCATTTTGGTTTCCATAGTAACGCAAGTATATATTAATAATTTAGTTACTAGGACCACCCACTTAGCAACCAATAATAGTGGATTGGATTACGGATTTCTTCCGAAATAACTTTTCATACAAAACAGAATTAACTGAAAATGAATTCAATTCTACTTAAAGATGGCTAAAAGAATTAAAAGAATGCATTGGCATCGTATTCTGGTATATTCTAAAATTTCTACATTCTTGCTAGTCGGGAAGTTAGTAAAAAATCGATTGCAAGATTTATACTGGATAAACAACCGCCGGACAAATAAGAATACGACCTAATAAAAACGTTTACTTTGCGTTGAAAAATGGTACCTATATTAAAAGATAAAATGACATATTTTCAATAAAAAAATAATGCATTCATTATATTATTATTTAGTCATGAATAAAAATAAATAAACAATAATACGAGGAAATGTTGTATTCAAGGTTTCATCTTGATTATTAAATAATGAATGTATTTTTTGTGTTTTATTCAATATCTTAATGATATAAAAACAAAAAAGGGAGATGGGAATAAGATTATATAAATACACACGAGAGGACCTTATTTTCTCCAAAGAAAATCCCCAGATATAAATGGCAATAAAAAAATACACCGATAAAATCAATCTTTCTCACATTACTTACATCTTGTATAAAAGTCGTACGGCAGATAAATAATAATGTTCGCAGGATATGAGGCATGCTTACACTGAGAGGAAAGAAATTACAGGCTTAATTAATCAATATAACTTGTGTGGACACATCCCCTGAAAGGCTTACGGAAAGTTTCATAATGTAGCTGTCCCTCGGATTGAGTAGTTTCTAATGGACTCTGCCCATAATAGACGAAGATGAGTGATTAAGCCTATACCGAATTCCCGTTTATGCCCTGACAGCAACTAATAATATATTTAAGTAAGACTATTATGTTTCGGATTTTTTGTATCCATTTGGAGAGATGTTATGAGTATCTCATTAGGTGAAAAATGGGAAGCAAAAAGGCATGGGTAGAAGACATTTTTCTTGGATATCTGACTTAAGGGCTCAAGTGCTGTATAAACGTCGAAAATGAAACAAAATGGAAGATTGAACATACATAATTTTGAAAACACTTCTGAGAAAATATATTATAACCAAAAGAAAAAATCTTTCTGAAAAAAGTAAGACACCCAAGGAATCGAACCTGCATCTCTCGGGTATCGCGCCCACGCACATAATATACCACTATACTAAAGGAGTGCTTAATTGTAACAATTTTTTAACTAATCGCTTTTTTAATACTCTCTGAAGCGTTTTCCAAATTGAGCTACTCTTGGCGATCGGCTTTTGCATTTTTAATCAAAATACCTAGATATCACATTAATTACTAACTGACGTCACGGACCACTCCAAGATGTTTTGTTATAACTTACTTGAACTTGTTAATAATTTTTAATTAACTATTTTTTTTATTCAACAAATAATTCACAATATTTAAGAATGATTCATTCTAACAAGGGGTGCAATACCCATGCAAATATACCACTATGCTAAAATAGTCAAAGGGCGCGATACCCGAGAGATGCAGGTTCGATTCCTGCTTCAAAAAGATTTTTTCTATTGGTTATAATATATTTTCTCAGAAGTGTTTTCAAAATTATGTGTGTTCAATAATTAGAATGTTCATTCTTAAATCTTGTGAATTATTCGTTGAATAAAAAATAGTTAATTAAAATTAAAAGATTATTTTGGAAAATCTATAGAATCTTTAGAATACGTGTATAATGCCATCATGAATCGTTATTTTAAGATAAAATATTTTAGACCATCATATTATTATACAGGGAAAAAACAAAATATTGCTATTTATTCAAATTTACAAATCAATTGTATACTCCAATATAAAGTTTACCATACATATTTTACTACCAAATGTTAAATAAAAATAAAAAAAAACTATTCTGCACGTGTTGACGAAATAATATGATATATAAAATATGGCTTCATTCTCAATTTCAAAACGAATACGTTAACAATAACACTATTTTATTGTATATAAATTATATGTGATCATAAAATATTGATTTTTCAGAGTATCAGAATGACATATATAATTATTGTCCTGCTGTCCACAGTATTTTCAGGCTAAGCTCTCAAACTTAGTTATGTAACGCTTGGCTGTTGGATGTCGCATCAGAAGCTAGCAATGTATCACTGTCTCTTCAGATCCTTTTCAGAGCATTTCGTCATATTGTCAAAAATAATTTATCAAATTATTGGGTCATTGTCGTTACTATTTTTTATGATTATTGTTTAAATCAATTTAGTTTAATAGTGTCACACTTTGGTAAAAATAATATTACAGATCATTTTTATTCTACAAATAGTATTTTATATAAATTGAATATAATATTCAATTAAATTATGTTTACTAAAAACTATAGTAAAAATATTGTCGCATATCACTTGGAATTATTATAAAATGTTGCAGGTATCGATGATTGGCATGGTTGATGTCTAACTGTGTATTATGAGTTTTTTTTAATTTTATTTATTGTGATCGTTTAACTCAGTCCACGAAACTAATTGCCAGGCTAGGTTTGGACTATAACCAAAAATAATTTTGAATACTCTATGTATTACAACGAGTGGTAACTAAAAATGTACGCTGGTTCAGTTTTGACGTATCGTTATCATATGGCTCAATCAGTGCGGGATGCTTACACGACCTGAGAAAACACAAGAAGACTGAGAATCGACAATAGTTCTCGGAGGCACATGGCGTCCATATACTCCACTTCTTAGCAAGCCTAATTGATATTATCATTGTTTTTTGTTTTCTCTTCTTCTTGGTCGTGCAATCATGGCTGAGGATCGTGACATAATTGAATTTCGCCATCCTTTGAGCGACCAAGACTCTCCATCCTTCTCGATCGTCCGCTTCTCTCAGGGCAGAATGGATGGTGCCCCCAGGCAGCTCTTTAACTTGGTCGCTCCATCGTGCAGACGCTCTTCCTCTGCTTCACCTTCCCTGGAGGCTACCCAAAACTACCAGTTTATCCAGGTTGTCCGGTCTACGCCTGACAATATGTCCGAAAAACTGCAGAATTCTTCTCAGACATACTGTCAAGAGCCGTTTCTTTATCTTCAGTCTCTGGATGATTGACTGGTTCGTCCTGTGCTTCGTCTAAGAAATGCGAAGCATTCGGCGCCAACACCACATTTCTAAAGGCATCAATTGCCTTCCGTTCTCTTGCCTTCAGGGCCTCAACAATTTATTTGTTTTACGCATAATCTAAGGAAAACTTATATCCCGCATAACGGTTTGTGATGATAAAGAAAAGTAATGTTGGATTTGACCTAATAAATTTCCATCTGAAGTCGAATTTGACAGAGTAGTATAATAAATTCTTATTTTGATTGTAGCCATCTAGCCAATTTAAGCCGCTTTGCATGCAAACAATGATTAAAACGCAAACACGAATCGCGCAAAAGAGATATTTCGTATTTGTACGGGAAAAAATGACGATGGAACGTCAAATATTTTTAACGAGAACACTGATTTTATCGGCGGAAAAAAATGCGCGGACCGCTTTTGCACGTAACGTCTCCATAATCCGTTTAAAATTAGGTTTCGGTCGGAGTTGCCAGTTGCGAGAGGAGGAAAAATTCCCGCTGCCCGGGAAATACCCACTTTGCAAACAATCGCGAGTCGTTCAGCCGAAACACGAAATCCCATGTCGGAGTGTTTATTCACGTCCAACTTTGGGGTACCACTCACCTTCTCAAAACGTGGCACCTTCATATCACCACTCAAAAATTATCAATCAGCATCTCATATAGGTAGGTTGTGATTTATCTACCATTTATAGATATTTAAGAATTCGAGAACTAAGGAATATTTAGTTATTAAAATTTTGAGATTAGTTTCTAGAAAAAGCTCTCATCGAGCTTAATCTTAAAATTTTCTTCGGTAGAATTTTTATCTGACAAAATGTAACCATATTTTAAGAAAAAACATATTATATAAGTTTCACGAATAATGGCTCACAATTTTACTATATAATGCTGCTTACGGACATATTTTATGAGATCAGATTTAAGATCACATTTCTTTTGGTTTTAATGAACTACCAATTGAATGGAACTTTACATTTCCGAATAGGGTGTCATCTTATTTATATTTTTATTTGAGACTTATTATTAGATAATAATATTACTGTTGCAACTCATTATAGAATGTTTTCAATTTTCAAAATTGTAGCATACAAATTATGATAGTCTGAATTTATAATATTCAATTCAGTTGTAACTATCATTCATGAAATGACATTGACACTGGCTATTATTTCATAAACTGTTATACTAGTCTTTTTTTGTGATTTTACCGAGGTTTTGACTGCGACTCGCTATCATATCGCCTCTTCTTTTATAGAAGGGGATCCATCGATCAGGTCCTCACTCCTATTTTGTTAAATAACTTTACAATTTTGCCAAGCTCTTCCGTCTTACCCACCGCCAGGACACCCTTCAATTCGTCGACATTCTCATAGATATCCGCAATTCGCAGCTGTACTCTGTGAAGTTCATATTTAGGGCATTGTAGTGCTATTATGTACAATATCCTCTAAAACATGACATTCATCGCAGAGTTGCGATTCGCTTCTTACCATGAGGACATCGAATCTTTTGCCCATTGTGTGCCCTGTTCTTAACCTCATTCCTCGTCAAAGGAGACTACAAACCAGGGCACCTCTCGTGGTGATGGTAGAATAGACTAACTCCATTTCCCTTTTTCTAATGATGCCCTATGGTGAAAATCTATCCACATACTGGTATGGTATACTGGTATGGTATGGTATGGATATGGTACCCCTGAATGACCAGCTTCCTTTGCCAGATCATCCGCTCTTTCATTGCCCCATGTGCGATGGGATCCATTGAAGGCATAGATCTCCTCCATTTTCGCATTGTTGAGCGTATCATTAAAATTTTTGCAACAAATAAGATATATCGATAGGTACCTACAAACGAAAGAGAGAGAGAGAGAGCGCGAAAAATGAGACCACATATAAATGACGTGAATACCGAGTGATTAGGTAAAATTGTGTAATCAAATATTTTCTTTATTAAATTTGCTAGTAAAATACAATAGGTTATTTATTATTATGTCTATATTTCACTATTTAATTTGAATTTCGGTCTTACGTTATAAGACGGGATACTCATCGTATTATTGGGAATATATCAATTCGATATTGCAGACATATTATACTCAGTTGAGTAGAGACAATACGTATGCGTATATTAATCGTTATTAAATTTAATGTAAGTATAGATGCGATAAACAAAAAGCTTGTTTTAAAAAGCTCAACAATTTCAGGAGCTTTGGGCGACAGGTTCGGCGTTGGGAGCAAAAGCTTAGTTAGGGGGACATTTTGGTGTAAAACGCGCACCCTGCCTCCCCGAGTACCTCCAAAAGGTGCGTTATAAATTAAGTTTATTTTGGACGGGGCCTAATTAAATCTAGATTTTATTATCAAAACGTCATTTCACTACAAACCGTTATGCAAAACACTGCTGTGAAATATTCGACGCACACGACAATGTTTAGGCTGTTCCTAACCCAGGTAGATTAGTTTCTATTTAAGTTGCGTACACGGAAGGGTTATATTATGATCTGCAGGTAATAGGTATACTCTTAGTCTTTCTCGTTTTCCTCATGACTGAATATCGGAATAATAAACATGATTAAATGTCTAGGTTTCCCAGTTATATTAAAAAAAATAAAAAATGTTATCTATTCAACATACTTCTGAGAAAATAACATATTATAACCAATATGTAGAAAAAAACATTTTTGAAAAAGTAAGACACCCTGCAGGAATCGAACCTGCATCTCTCGGCTATCGCGCCCATGCACATATACCACGATGCTAAAGGCGTCATACTTAATTGCGACAAATTTTAGCTAATGGCGTTTAATACTCTGAAGCGTTTTCCGAATTGAGCTACTATTGGCGATCGGCTTTTGTGTTTTAAATCAAAGTAGGTACTTAGTACTTTAATTACTAACCGACGTCACGGATCACTCCAAGATTTTTTCTTGAAACTTACTTACCCGCAGGAATCGAACCTGCATTTCTCGGGTATCGCGCCCATGCCCATGCATAGACCACTATGCTAGAGGCGTCAAACTTTTGAATTTGGATATTGTTACTTTACAGTTGTAGTGAGTGATAGCATTTTTCATTCGTATGCTGAACTTTTTGACAGATAGGTACTAGGAGAATATAAAAAAAAGATTATGCAGCTTCTCATTAGATTTAGATTTTGGCAAGATGAAGAAGTTCAAGGATACTTTTACCACTACTTTAGTAAATAGATTTTTGCTGATACTTTATACAGTGGAAAGATGCATGAAGTTTTTATTCAGTTGTGAATGGGATTCAAGGTGATGGTGGTAAATAAACATAGTTTGACCACTTCTTTAATAAATGGACTTTTACTGATACTTTATACAGTGGACATATGGATAAGGTCTTTATTCAGCTGTGAATGAAATTCAAGTCGATGGTGGTGAATAAACTTGCACTGTGATATTTTATCATAACTAACATCATTATGAATCCATTGCTGGATGAAGCTCCTTCCATTCTTCTTGGTTCCTAGTTCATCGCTACCACGTTAATCCGCTGAACTAAATGAGTTCGTTGATCATGCGGGTTTTTGGATCCCCACACCTTTAATATCTCTATTACCATTCCACAATCTCAATGATCTCTTTAATAGTACATAATCTTGTCAGCGTCATTATCTATTAGTTTATTTTGTGGTCTTTCTGCATCATACCCAACATGTACCGTTCAATGTCATGTTGCGCTATTTGATTTACGTATACCTACAGTTGTTATACAGTTTGAAATGAAATAGTGTGAACCTATGATTTATTTTAAAGAACCCTTCAAATAATAATTGTTTAAGAATAAATTGAAGCTAATATTTTACCACTACGTGAGAGGATTAGGGCAATATAAATAGGGGAAATTTATGACGGCATAGATCCCAGTGATGGCCACAGGAGCACTAAAAATAGTATTCAAACGTGGGAGTATTCTATTTTTGTGTTAAATTATTTCTTACAATATATACTTCAATAATACGGATATTATTTGTGTATACAAGTTTGATACGGTCGACAGTTTCATATACCTTGGATCTCTTGTAACTCGACATAATGATATTACAGAAGAAATCAACTAGAGAATCATGTCTGCGAATAAATGCTACTTTGGCCAGTTAAGACATTTTAAGTCCCGCATACTATCTCGCCGAACTAAAAGTACTATTTACAAGACACTTGTAAAGCCAGTGCTTACCTACGCATCGGACACCTAGACATTAACTCTGCGAAATGAATGAGCCCTGAATATCTTTGAAAGAAAAATTCTCCACCGTATATATGGACCGATCAGGGACGGCACCAATTGGAGGAGAATATATAATGCTGAACTCTACGGGCTGTACGAAGATAGCAGCGTAGTTCAATCATTTAAGATTGGGAGACTGCGATGGCTAGGCCATGTGTACCGTATGATCGACAATGAAACGGCAAAAAGAGAGATGTCCAGCAATCCAATAGGACGTAGAAGAAGCGGCAGGCCAAAGATTCGCTGGTTAGATGGAGCTGCCAGTGACTGCCGTATTCTGGGGGTACCGAATTGGAAAGCGGCCACACTGGATAGGGACAGGTGGAAGGAGCTGTTGGAGGAGGCCAGGACTCACACCAGGTTGTTGCGCCCCTGATAATGATAATGAGATTAACGCTGTCATAGATATTTATAGATTTTTTTTATTTAACGAATAATTCATAATTTAATAATATTATTTATTGAACATACATAATTTCGAATATTAGTTATTTAGTTTCTCCCACTAGATAGCCCATCCGATTCATGTATCATAGCACAATATGCAGACGATACAGTCATCCTCTCTCGATTGCTGAATCGAAATAGAGCCACAGAATTAGTCCAAAAAGAGGCCGACCAAGTTTCAGCATTTGCGATAAATGGTGCATAAAGATAAACGCAGAGAAATGTAACACCATTTCATTGCGCGTTACCAAGATCGACAAAAACGCAAAATTGAAAGCATCGTAGTGCCTAATACTAACACCCCTTGGGCCAATAAGGTCAAATACCTTGGTTTTACGCTAGACAGTAAACTCACTTTCTATGAATACATTCTTCGAAAGAAACGCGATTCCAAGATACCTTTAGCCAGACTCAGACCCATGATATAGTAGAAGAAGCAAACTTGGCATCCGCAACAAGCTGCTATTATAATACACAGCCTTCATCCAACCCGTTATGATCTATGTTTTCCCTTACTGGGTATACGCAGGCCTCACATATTATCTCAACAGATCGCACAAAAAAGTCATTCCGAGCAATTACAAACGCACTGTAGTTCATTCGGAATATTACACTCTACAATGATCTTAACATGGAAACCATCAAAACACTCATCCTCAAGCTTATGGCGAAATTGTATAGCTCTATGCTCAACCATCTCAAAACTACCATTTTTGATTTACAGAACTATATCAGAAGGGAGTACTCCTGCCTATGCCCTCCAAGCTATACCATCCTATTTTTCTCCCTTTAACCCCAACTCAATTCTTTACAGCGACCATAATCGGAACTCCATTGCGTCACACGGAGACCGAATTTTCCTTGAGTATAAAATAATTAACAAAAGATGTTGGCCAGCCTGGCACTTGACGCAAATGCAAGAGCTAGGACTCACTCACTCTAGGTATTAAAAAATCTAAATACCAAATTAACACCAGATCAACGGTAAAGTAGTTTTGGTGCGCAGGGTGGATTTCTGCGATGATGTTATAGATTCAGTGACACTCCGTTTTTTCAGAATTTTTATATTACTGCATAACATCTAATTTCTGTACATTGTTATTTGTGTCTTCAATAGTCTTCGCAGCACCACTCCTGATTCCATCACAAGACGAAGTAACATCGAAGACGGTCCCAGGTGACAAAATCAACAAAATACTCACTATTTCACCAGCCCCTGATGGCCGCAAAGCCTCCAGGGGTTGGATTAAATTCACCACACACCCCAGCGATAAATATTCAAGATGAATGAGATAAGGGCTTAGCGCCCAGGTGCCCCATCAAATTAACATACCCCACACACATTCAGTTTGTCCAAATAACATTGGTAACTTGTCATAATTGAATAATACAATAATAATTATTCACTTTGTTGATCACGTGATATTACGTATTAAATAAAATGACAACTGTAAATTTAACACAATACATGGATATATAATAATAGTCCAAATTTTAAAGTTAAATATATACTGGTATCGGTAACAAATTATACAAAAATATAGTCATGTTAAATGATAATTACTGCATTTTAATAAAATTTATGAGAAGTAAAACTTGAAACCCAATTACATTAATAATCTGTCATTTCTTCTTCGATATAATCTCTAGACGATATTTATATTTGGCCACGTATTTTTTTCCGACTTATACGTGGTGAAAATGAGAACTCTGCCATTCTTGGTAGTATTGACATGTGTGTCCCAGATAACTATCTTAGAAATCGGAAATTTGTTTGTTCTCCCAAGGCGCAGAACTAACCTGCCATTGATAATGCCAATTGGGAGGGCAATAATTCTGTTCAACCAAATCACTTCATATTCCATATTCCACCTGCGTGAGGATGAGTATAGGTGGGCATTATTTTATAAATTCTTAAAATAGGGTCTGCTTTGCTCATTCGGTGTACTTTCTTGTATCTAATTTATATATTATATATTTTATTGTATTTAATCTTTTCTACTGTTTAATAACTTTTATATTATAATACTGTTAAAATAATATTTCTTTGTTTCTAAATGTCATATTGTGAACGTCGTGAATTAATAATTTGTAATGTTTACTATATGTAAAAATAAATAAAATTTGACTTTGAATTTGAATAATAAATATTGTTCAATTAATAGTAAAAATGGTTAGTTTTATATTTTAGTGAAAGGTAGTAGAGATCTACCATCATAAATTGGCATTTCAGCGAGGGCGCTAGTATGACATTGACAATATTACCATAACTAACAAAAAAATGGTAATTTATAATTTTTTATTGGTAGCAGATTTCTGTACAAATATTATGCAATCCATAACTCGAGAAACATGTTGTAAAATTAAATGGCATTTGTAACAAATTTATCCTCGATAGACAATTTTAGTTTCAAATTCGACCGGCTGCCAACTTACGATGGTAGATCTTTAACTATCAGTTTCGGTCAGTTATGGAACGTTTTGTTATTATCGTAACATGAAGTATAAGTTGTATTACTACTAAATAAACACAAATGAATTAAAATATTATCCATCTAATATTTTTTATTCTAAATTACTCTGCTTCTCAGGTATACAGCTGTATAATATATTATTATATAACATGATTTTTTGTGACACTCCTGTAGTTTTTGTAAACACGATCTCGTACATTGAAAACAGCTGCGTGTAACAACTTGCAG
This sequence comes from Rhyacophila brunnea, assembly GCF_057557595.1. Classification (NCBI taxonomy): domain Eukaryota; kingdom Metazoa; phylum Arthropoda; class Insecta; order Trichoptera; family Rhyacophilidae; genus Rhyacophila; species Rhyacophila brunnea. Next base: position 38,476,777 of record NW_028232837.1, on the reverse strand, counting down.
AAAGTGATAATAGTTAATGCGGGATGCGAAGGAAGAAGGAAGGTGCATGAATCTCCACGTGACGCGCTGAGGACGCGGTCCTACCACGCATCGAGGGGTAACGCAAGGAAAGAAATTGGACGGGTGGTTCATGCTAACTTGGTAGGATAGGGAAGCTACATTTGGGTAGATGCAACAGTGGTGAGAGACCATTGATTATTATTAATAGATCTATATTTTACTCGCGAGTCTAAGACAGAATTAATGAAATGAATGTCGATCGAATTGACAAGCTTGTATTCATTAAGAGTTTAAAGCGTCAATTACATTCAGCTACTTTACGAGCTGTTTGTTGGCAAATTTACAATCTGCCTGTAAAGTCGCCTAGTGTAATCATCGAACAAGCCAACAAGCAAACACTCTACTGAGAAAAGTTGAAGCCGGTCAACTTTACACGCTACACGCCGGCGTGTGGGCCTAGCAACCTCCCGGTAAAAAAACGAACTACGTTCTGTCAAAATTGTCGCTGGCTTGTTGCTTCCCAGTGAATGGAAAGTTTTGTGTGTCATCATCATAATCGCAGTAGCTGAATCGCCCGCTATTAAATTCGCCAACAAACAGCCCGTAAAGTAGCTCAATGTAATTGACGCATAAAACATTTTTTTGGAAGAAGCGACCAATTTGATATGTAGATAAATCATTATAACGTGGCACCATGAATACGGCAAAAGCGGCTTGCGATGTAGTGGTATTATTTTCTGGTATTGAAACAGGCATTGCAGCAAATAAACAGTACACCCGTAAATTACATATGGTGCCACTGTAATATCATCAATATCATCAGCCTGAATCTATCCACTGCTGGATGAAGGCCTCTTCAAGCTGCTTCCACTTCTCTCGGTGCTGTGCGTTGCGTTGCCTCGTACTTCCGCAGAAATTTATCATTTCTACGATCCAGCGGCCTCTAGGTCTACCTTGTGGACGCTTTGTACCTCTTGGATACCACTGGATGACTAAATTTGTCCAACTATTGTCTGTTCTTCGAGCTATGCGTCCAGCCCATCTATCTCCATTTGAGGCTTTTAATGAACTCGCCACTGTATATCGATTTACCTATACCTTGGTTCAAGCATCAAAGGTATTGGTAGCTGTGATAGCTCTGTGATGTTAATTAGTCATTTTACCAATATTTATAGAAAACCCACAAAAAGTCCCTTAAAAAAAATCTTCACTACAAAAAAGTGTATTATCTTATTATTATATTTTATGACATGGTAGGTAGTTAGTAAAAATTGTATGACAAAACTTAGACAAAAAATGAAATACATCAGAAACCATACATATTAGAAAAAATCCAATAAAAAAAATTAAACCTCTTTTTACTCGCCGGGCGACTGCTCTAGCCCCTGAGCTATTGATCTGCGTATGCTTTATGCGAATTAAATCTAATTATACGCGCTCTGATTATTACAAGGTTTGTAATTATTAAATCGAGTTAATTAATTATATTACTGACACGACTTATGGTGCAAGGCGAAAAGTAATTTTTTTTCATGATGTCTTTATACTTATTATTTTATTCAAAACTGAATTGACACAATATTTCGGATTGCTATATTCTTTTTATTATTACAACGTTTTTCTTAGCTCGTATTATTATTTGTCTGGTACAAATTTTGCAATCGATTTTTAATTAACTTCCCGACTAGCTAGACATTTGAAACTTTTAGAATACACCAGAACACGATGCCAATGCATTCTTGTAATACTTTTAGCCATCTTTAAGTAGAATTGAATTAATTTTCAGTTAATTCTGTTTTTTATGAAAAGTTATTTCGACACCATCATTGGTTGCTATTGGGTCTGGCGTCCTAGCAACTAAATTATTAATAATATACATTACGTGCGTTACTATGTAAATCAATATGACATGTCAAGTACAAATTTTTTTGATCGTTTAAGCTAGTCAAGTCTAGTTTATATGGTTCAACAGAATTTAAAAACGTATATAAAAAGTTCTTTTTATCTTGTAATTATTATGTCATTAAACCTAAAATAATATTTTAATGTTTTAAAAAATCCCTTCTCTTGTAAATTTTATGAAGTTTCAAATTAATGCGTTACACTATGTGTTTGTCTATACCTATATCTATTTTAGCTCATTCATCTTAGGCGCAGTATCATCATTGTTTTTTTTCCCTTTGTGTCTTAAATTAAATCCAACTTTAATTAATTATAACTGCTATATGGAGTCGTTTAAAATATAGCCTAAACGATAGCTTTGATTTTGTCCAGTTTTTGAGTCACAAACGCCATAGGTTTATCATTTCAATGAACCGAGCTTATTTTACCATCGTGCCATGGTCTTTATTTAGACGCGGGGCGAACAAATGTTCCCATATGTCTGATGTCGCGCTCGCGAGGGGACACCACCCTTAGTAACCTGACAAAATATGGCCAAGTACTCGTACCTACGCTTCCCCGCATATTTCTATGATTAACCAACTTGTCACTAATTTATCTATTTTAATCTGTGTTATTAAAAGCAAAATAAATTACGAATTTTTAAAGGGTCGGGATATAACGAAAATAAACGAAATTTTAACCAAAATATTTTATTGTATAATATATTTATTAATATTATTTGTTTTCTATTGTTAAAATAAAATAAAATATGTTAAAGGTAATTATTTAGTTCATTTAATATACTACGTATGAGCATGAACTTTTTAAAATGTGTTCTTCAAAAGCATTCTATAAATCAATTAGTTAAATTAAATTAATTTGGGTCGTTTTTTGGGACCTGGGTTTCGCCTTTAGGCATCTTCCAGCACTGTGTACATTCACCATAAACTAACACACATTAACTCTAACTTATATAACAAATCAATATAATAAAGTAAGTAAAAACCTTATCACCCACCTATTAATCAAGGATCCGATAAAAAATATAACAAACAAATTATGAACAGTTGAAGTGTTTGTAAAAATCCCCCTACTTTATCAAAAATAATACACTCGATAAGCGTATAATAAATCGTCAAAACCTAATTATAAATCAATATATAATTATAAACAATTAAAATACTATACTCCAGAGGTGTAAAATCGTCCATTATGGGAACAATGGTAACGAATTGGGAATTAATAGAGTAAAGGGATATTTATTTAGCTACATATTTTTTCACACTTATACGCGGCGTAAATGTGAACTCTGCCATTATTGGTGGTGTTGGCTTGTGTGTCTCTGATAATTACCTTAGGAATCGAGGGCATCCGTTGTTTGTTCTCCCACGATGCAGAACTAACCTGCCATTAGTAATGCCAATTGGGAGGGCAGTAACCATGTTTAACGCTTTGCTGCTGAATAGATAATGAGATTTTAATTGCCCCCTTTAAAATGCACGTTAATTACATCGATCGGCCGCCTGGTCATTACGCACCGTGTGCGTCTTCCGCGTCCAAAGTATTAATGAAATCGCTTCGGATATTAATATATTCCACTTACGTGAGGGTGAATTTAAGTGGATGTTGTTTTATAAGTTTTTAAGATAGGGTCTATCAAAGTTCACTCTGTGTGCTTCCATCTACTTTTATTTTGTTACTTATTTTATTTATTATTTTATTACTTATTCTCTGTATTTTCATTTTTTTAAATTATTAATACTTATTTTATGTCATGTCGTGAACGCTTTGAATTTATAATTTGTTATGTTCATTATATGTAAAATAAATAAATTTGATTTGATTTGATTTGATTTGGTTTGATTTGAACTAACGAGATATAATATCTATGATATTAGTCTTTAAAAGTTATTAGTTAAACAATTAATATTATTCTTAAATGATACCCACTTTTTTATAATATTATTTTTTAAATATAACAAATACACAAATAAACCCACCCAATATATATATTTATATAACACGTATACATAATTACATCCCCATACATACATATAAATGTTTCAATTTCAATTTATTTATTTTTAACATATTGTGGACATTACAAATTATAAGTTTAAGACGTTCACAACATGAAATTTAGAAACAAAGAAATATAAAACAGTATTACATAAAAAAAGAGATATGTAGTATGTTCTTAAACAGTAGAAATATGTACATACAAAAATATTAATTATATAGGTACCTACATGGAAGTACACCGGATGAGTTAAGCAGACCCTATTTTAAAAATTTATAAAATAACATACATCTATACTCATTCTCACGTAGGTGTAATATATCAACACCCGAAGCAATTTCGTTGAACATAGTTATCGCCCTCCCAATTGGCATTACCAGTGGCGGGTTGGTTCTGCACCTTGGGAGAATAAACAACTGATGTTCTCTATTTCTAAGATAGTTATCAGGGACACACAGGCCAACACTGCCCAGAATGGGAGAGTTCTCATTTATATCTCGTATAAGTCGAAAAAATACGAAGCTAAATAAAGATTTCTTCTAAATTGCAAACTGCAGTATGTAAGTATGCCTAAGAGGAAGTCAGATGGATAAAGCCACGGATAGTATCCGTACAACCTCAAATAAAGGAGTCTCAAGAATTTCTTCTGAACTCTCTCTACCATAAGGCCATACTTCAACTGATGCGGTGCTCAAACAATAGACCCACTCTCAAGTCTGCTTTGAACTAAAGAATTAAATAAAAGTTTTAATACCGTAACATCCGAAAAGACCCGGGAAGTACGCATGACGAAGCCCAACATTTTAAGCGCCTTGTTACAAATGGTAACTATATGGCTAATAAATGTCAGTTTAGTCTCAAACGTAATGCCAAGATCCCTTAGAGATGATATTCGTGACAGAACTCTGCCATGCATCGAGTATTGGAAAAACGACACTTTTGAGGCTCTGGTAAATGACAAAAGATTGCATTTATCAATATTGAATTCTGGTTTGTTACACCTGCCCCAATCTAATATATTATCTATACCAAGTTGGAGCTGACGACAATCGTCCAAGGTGACAACTTCCAAAAAGAGTTTCAAGTCATCAGCAAACAATAAAAACATAGCATTTTTTATTACCAATGCTATGTCATTTATAAAAATCGTGAACAGCAACGGCCCTAAGTTTGAGCCCTGAGGGACACCAGAAAATGTGTAAAAGGTCTGTGACTGATAAAAGTCGGACGACACGTATTGTTGACGGTTCCTAAAATAACTCCCGAATAGCTTCAAAAATCGATCAGACAATCCAATAAGTTAGAGTTTTTCCATCAGGACATCATGATCGACTTTGTCAAATGCTTTCGAGAAGTCATTGTAAGAACAGTCAAGCTGGTGGCCTCTATGCAGGGCCGATGAAACATAATTGGTAAATACCATCATGTTAGTTTCCGTTGATCGGCCTGCTCTAAATCCATGCTGTTCATTTATTATAAATGACTCAATTTTTGGAGAAATCATGTTGTGCATGATCATCTCAAGAACTTTTGCTGGTGCAGAGAGAACAGCTACCGGCCTGTAATTCTCCACTGATGACTATGTACCACTCTTATAGAATGGAGTAACCTTCGACATCTTCCACGTTTCCGGAAAGATACCTGTCTCCATTGTAAGATTATATATATATATGCAAGTGGGCCTTTAACGAAATCACCATACCCCTTTAAAAAAATGTAGGAACGTTATCAGGTCCCAAAGAGTGAGTAATTTTTAGTTTTTTAATAAATTTTAACACATCACTCTCATCAACTGAAAAAATATCAATGGACTGGGCACCGCTTGATGGCTGTATCGACGTGGAGACAACATCCAAATAAGGAATACTACTTGCGTAGACAGACCTGAAGTGACCAGCAAATGCTTCTGCCACTCCATGTCCGGTCACCTCTTCGCCTTTTCAACTCATCGAATCGGCATACCCGCCATCCCTTCTTAATGATTTAATATAATCCCAAAACGATTTGAGATTTTCACGAATGCAATCTTCTACCGATTCCATATATGTTCGATAGGCCATTCAAACAGCTTGCCTCACTCTCAAGCGATAAAGGCTAAACATTTCATAATCGCGTTGACCATGCACAGCCTTCCGAGTTTTGTGATAGCAATGCTTGATCTGAATGTCCTCAATAATCTCTCGAGAAAACCACCTCGGGTATCGTCTTCCACCACGACATGGCGACCTCCTTGAAAAAAATTCATCAAACACATTATATACAGTATTATAAAAGAATTGTACCGCCTCATTTACATCACAAATCTCGAGCAACTCACTCCACTTTACTTATTGTCATGGACAGAAATCATAAGTTTAATATGACACACGGTTTCTTAACCGCATACTGTTTCAGTCTATGTATGGCCTCTTAGTATTGTCACAAGACGAGACGATGAGCAATTACGGGTCAAAGAAGACCGTAATTGCGAACAACATTGAGTAACTCCAAAATCACTAATAAGCTAAATAACAATAAAGCTGTCGAGCTATTTCTGATACGATACGAACGAGGCCGTGTTAGATACAGAGTTATTCGAGAGTTAGCTCAATATGATTTGCAGCAAGCGGACGTGCGCAAGTTGTTATACTTCACCGTCACTTCCTACCTACAGCGTGACTCAAAAGTTAACTCAAAACATATCTGTTCGACCTTCGTCGACTAAGTCTGTTACAGCTTGAGTGAACGTCGCATCCTCATCAATCAAAGATATGTGAGGGTGGATATCACCCTCACATATCATCCATAAACAGTGTACCGTCAAGTGCTGCCCACCGGGTAACCCAAAACAAACACTACCGCGCGAGTGACAGTGCAACCAGACCACGGAGCCATTATAAATCATCATAAAGATCGGTGTCTGGCATTTTGTTAAATCTCCCCCACCCCTAGATCCGGAATCCACATCACCATCAAAATTATACAGTCCACTGCAAAAAGTGCCACTAACTTGTTTAGTGTTCACACTTACACAAGAAGAATATTAAAATAAACATAATGAGCGGAAATGACTATTTACGTTTATAATCGTAATATATTTTATTTTACTTAATTATATTTTACATTGTTTGTGTTAATTTTTATACGTATTCGTGTGTTTAATTTATATTATGTAATCACAATTGGAAACGCTCATAACCCGAGTATAAATGGGCCGCAACAACTCATTTCATTTCAATTACACCCGACCGCGTACTCGGAACGGGCCTCAAAGAAATTTGATTAGCAAATTTCATTCTGCGAAATGTTATTGAAAATATTTCGACGCGTGCGCCGAGTCATGCATAGAAATGTAATGCCCCACGCCGAGATTAAACTGCCAAAGAGCAACTTCCATACGCCAAAAAATATATTACCCCGATGGCATTGTGCGTGCCATTCTCCCCCAAGTAATATTTTACCATCGGGAGGAATGTAAATCAGAAATAGGCTTTATGAATTTTACGGCAGTAAGCAATTGGTTCCTTGTAACGTTTTTTCTCTTCTCGTCTAAGTAAGTGATTTACGTGGAATTTTACCGGCTATTTTTTTCCCAATACGAAAGTTTTGCTTGAATACTTTTTGATTAATAGCGGCATTCGGTCTATTTGTACCGTAGTTAGTTTTGATAGTGCCGTAAAAAGTTTTATTTGCGAATATTACCTACTAGTGTGGCAAAGTTGGATGGAAAACATGTTTTTTCCATCAGAAAGAATTATATAATATATTATACAGACAGGTAATATTTACCTGAAATAAATAAAAATAATTACAAGATAAAAAGAACTTTTTTATATACAACGTTTTAAAATTTTCTTTTGAATCATTTACACTTAACTTGACTAGCTTAAACGATCAAAAAAAATTGTACTTGATAGAAATAATATTTAAATGTCATATTGATTTCCATAATAACGCACGTATATATTATTAATTTAGTTGCTAGGACCCCAGACCCCTAGCAACCAATAATGGTGTCGAAGTAACTTTACATGCAAAACAGAATTAACTGAAAATGAATTCAATTCTACTTAAAGATGGCTAAAAATATTAAAAAATGCATTGGCATCGTGTTCTGATAATATATTCTAAATGTTTCAAATATCTAACTAGTCGGGAAGTTAGTTAAAAATCGATTGCAAGATTTGTACCGGATAAACAACCACCGGACAAATAAGAATACGACCTAATAAAAACGTAGTAATAATAAAGTTGTTTGTAAGAAATAATTATTTTATAATCATTCCTCTGTCTACGAATAATTTTAAGATACCTATACTTAAATTATGTAACTATAGATAGTCATCAGTCAGGTTTCGTCTACCGCTGGATGAAAGCCTCGTATATTCTACTATTTTTAGTATAATATTATATAACTTTTTTGGTGCCTTATAATTCCGCAAATTTACATCAGTTCATCGACGGATTTTAAGGCAGATTTGTAGCCGTTTAGTTTCCACTTAAGTTATCCTGCTGCTACACAATCCACCTCATTGCCATTTTATCAACTTTTAATGTATGTAAATTTTATCACATTGCTTATTCTTGTCTACCCACACACATTTATGTTTATTTAACATTAAATCCAGCATGCACCTTTCTACGACATTGACACCAATGCTTCAAGTCAGTTTGGTTATGCTATCAGTCCAATCAAACGTCATAGTATATTAAGTATAATATACCTAGGTGTTGTGTGTAATGTAAATATTTTTTTTTGTGTTGCATAAACCCCCTAATAACAAATTGAAAAATGTTAATATTTTGGGAGTAATACGTACCTATAGATATGAAAAGCGAAGGCTGTGAAGGAATGCCGTTGCATAATGTGAGAGCTTTCATTAGTATAGCAAACCTATCCAATATTAGGGTCCATTTAATCTCATCGCTTGTAATACAAGTCGCATAAGCAGGCTTCGGCGCTTTGTGTGCTTTCCGCGACATATCCTGCATACACTTATCAGCGGTAATGGAAGCTTTGAGCTTTGTACTCAGGGAACAAAAGCTCATATCCTAGGGTCGAAGAGTGGCGCACTTACTTATTACACAATTCAAAGAATAATATAAAACGACTGAGAATTTCAGTAAAACTGAGTTGGTTGTTATTTTTTTTAATTCTTGCCGTTTCTTAATATTATTATTAGTGTATATTCTTCTTACAGTTTATATGTGTACTTTGGATGTATATTAAATCTCTTTCTTAAATACTACCTTTCTATAAATGAAATGACTGAAGATCACAACTGTCAGTCTTTAAACTAATAGTTTACTGACGGTTTTTTGATTTTTACATTTCTTTAGAGCAGGGGGTGGAAAACTTTTTGGATGGAGGGCCAAATTCAAAAATTCAAAAAGAGCGGCGGGCCGTAAGTAAAATACCATTTTTATATATACATTATTTATTATCACGAAAAATAAACATTGCAAAAAAAATAATGAGAAGAATGAAACTGTTGTACATTTTTTAATATTTTTTTTTAATTCAGGTGTTAATTTTGTAGTTGATATTCTCAAAACTGCTTGTAAATAGGCATCGGAGATATTTGATCGTAAAGAATTTTTATTGAGGCTCATGATCGAAAATGTTTGTTCACATTTATAGGTTGATCCAAAAATAACGAACATTTTTCTTGCATAATCTTTAAGTTGGTCGAATTTGTCTGAATTAAGGGCATTGTAAAATTTCGAGATTTCTTTACGACGATGCAATTCTCTTAAATCAGTCTCTCTGTCGGTACACTATCAATTTCTATTGAAAATGGATCGCGTACTATTGCTAAATTTGTCTCATTTTTTCGGAAGTCACCAAATCTTTGTGAAAAATCGTCATTCAAAGCTTTAATAATTTTACCATATTCTTCAAATTTATGTTCTGGTATATTCAGAAACGTCAAAGTTGGAAAGTGGTCCACGTAATTATTCGATATTTTTCGAAGGAATAACTTGAGTTTTAATTGAAAACCATTCAAACTTTTTTACCATATTATGGGCATATATTTTTTTTCCTTGCAACGCGGGGTTAAAAGTATTTAAATGTGTCACGATGTTCAACGTAGAAAATAGTGGTTACATAGTGTAAGACGAGACGCAAGGAAGACGTACTGAGATAATACATTTACGAAACAACAAATTCTTCAAATTTTAATCTATTGTCAATATTTTTTAAAAATATATAAAAAGGTTATTCGTAATCTGAAGTACAATGACGGCGGGCCGCAAAAAAATACCCGGCGGGCCACAGTTTGCCCCCCCTGCTTTAGAGTATGTCCTCTACCGATTTTTCTTAATTCACTGCACATAAATATTGGATCTAAGACAATTTCATGCCGAAAAGTTCTGCGTAGTATCAAAACCAGGAAACTACAGTACCTCAGCTACATTATGAGAGGACAAACGTACAGCATTCCCCAACTTATCATTCAAGGAAAGATTAATGGTAAGCGAGGCAGAGGACGGCGCCGCATTTTGTGGCTTAACCTCCCTGATTTGTACGAATGCAGCTTCACTGAACTGTTTCAGGTAGCAGACGACACATCTAAGATTGCCTTAATGGTGGCCGACCTCCGCTAGGGGATGGTACAATAAGAAGAAGAAGATAAATATCCTATACTTACCAATTTTGGGTTACAATAAACGACAGCTTGGTGGAGAACGTTTTTATATTTTTGTAAATGACGGTTGTGTACTTACACTTTACAGCATGATATTATAAAACATATTATATATAATTATGATTGAAAATGGTCGAGAATTAAAGTCAAGCAATCCGCCTCGTTTGACTGCCGATTGCTTGCCAATGTCGGTGTACTGTATGAAACGATTTTGTACGAAACGGAAGGAGGTAGCGTATACGTTTTCTTCTGCTTATTTTTTCAATATAATCCTGTTTACTAATAGAGATATTTCTTCTTGGGTTCATTCAAAATCCAACTACACTAACATGAATAATAATAATTATTTTATTATGTTCCTGTCAACGTCATTCATAGGTCAGCGGATTAAAAGATTCCTTATCGCAGGATGTAAGTGGTATTTCGTGATGCTGTTCATAATGATATCGTTGACCTATTTATTTTGATAGCACCATTCCGGATAATATATTTGTTACTAATTTTTTTAAATGTGCTGAACAAGATAAGTCTATAATTATTACAGTAATTTATTTATTAAATATGTAATGCCTTACGAATAAGTTATAAGTAGGTATTGTCAATTTATTAATACTATATATATTGTTTTTAATTGCATGTCTTTACGTATATTTCTTACAATGCCATATAATCGATTGGTGAGATCTAATTTCAGTTCTTATCAAATCCTACATCTAATGCAAGGTAATATGATCAAAATTATATTATATTCCACAAGTTAGTCGGTCGATTTTGGTTGTAACACCATAATCAAGACTAAAAAAATAAACGACTTATCTATGTTAGTATAAAACTAATAAAATAGGACTGGATCATCTATATTTCTCACCCTGAGACTATTGAAGAATTATGTCTTCTTGGAAACCGTATTAATTTCAAACAATTAATTTACTTTTAATAGGTTATATAATATTGTAATATATTGTTTTCATGAATCCGTGCCTTTTCATGCTTTACGGCATTAAATGCTACAATAATTAAACCCATATTAGCTACATACAAGAAAAATATCAAATGAGATTCACATGATGATAATATTATTTATATTAAATTGAATAAACGTTTGGGCAATGAAATTTTCATTTATTATATTCTTTTTTGATAATGGTGTTAAAATAGAAATAGATGTCCACTAAGAAAGAAAATCATATCATTTGTCAAATAGAATAAAATTCTACTAAAAAACTGCTTACTCCATTAATAATAATGTGATCTGCCCAGAAAATTCTCATCGTACGATGATACAGCCATATTATCTAGAAAGTATCCAGTTTTTTTATAGTCAGTTTCTTCAATGTAAACCCTACATTGAATGGTCAGATAAATAGATGTTTTACTTTTTTCAATCGTGCTTTTTGCCGTCTTAATTCTAATCTTGATCCCACGGTCAGGCTTTCAGTCTTCCTATACACATATCAATTACGGCCTAAATATAATTTATTGTTGCATATTTATCTGTAAGTAACCGCATTGGAAAATTACCTTTTATGACATGATTCTGTTTTCTAAATAAATATATTAATATATTTTCTTTCATGGTGTATTAATTATATTTGTTGTATGTTACACCACTGTATAGAAATAACATAGGACGCAAAATGATGTATGTAAAATAACGTCAAAGAATATCTCTTGTAAGTAGTTGGCAGACCTTTTAGGCCAATTCATTAGGAATCCGAGACACTGTGGTAAAAAAGATATTGTATATCTACTAACCTACTTAAGTACTGAGGTATCACAACAAAAAGATTCCTCACAAAGGATTCATTAATTTAAGTGAAAAGCTGCCAGAGCTCAGAGACATATTATAGGATTGTAGAAATTGGAAATAAATAATATGTTTTCTATCTCACGAATGCGTAGGTAGGTACTTAGTATGTTTTTATTTTTCTGCTCACTACAGACCAGTGGCGAAGGGTGACTTTTGGAAAGAGGTAGGCTGTGGAGATCACAGAAAAAAGAGCACACTTATCAGGTATACCTACGGGAAATAAGACGATAGTACGATATTACTACTGATTAATAGGTACACACTAATGTCAAGGTCACACTAAATCGATGAAATTTAAATAGCTCACTGATGATATACAATTGAGCGATGAATATAAATGATATATTTTCTACACGTAATATAAGCCTAAAAATATTATTGGTAAATATAGCGGTATCAACAGCTCAAAATGAAAAACAACTAGACAAAAAAATAATATAAATAATATGTTAGTCTATCACTGAATTAACTGATAAATAATGATCACGAGATAAAATTATTATTTATTGTTAAAAATATTCTATCATTATATGACGTGATTGAAACCATAGATTTTTTTTTTTTAATTATCGCATTATTAATAATTATTATTTGAATAAAGCGGCAGTCATCGACACTAAATATATGCGGAGATTTTAGGCTTCGCTTTTTAAGCTTATAGATTTGTATGAAAAAAGCCAGACTAACCCGATGTCACGTGACACGCATTTCATACAAAAAACCACGCCAAAATTATCTCGAATGAATCGATATTTCAATACTCGCTAGAAAATATGTGGCACTGCTTATTTACGCCCATATTCTATTTATTCTAAATTCTGACGATAGAAGGCTCTCATTTTTATTTTTTAAATATTAAATAATTATTCTGACGTTATATTGGTTACCGCATATGTTTTTATTTATTTAAATACTTTCTATATATTTTTCTTAGAATGTAGGCTTCAAATAATTGCCTACCATGGAGCTTAAGCCACTGCTACAGACTGTTAGTTTTGTACGTTTACCATGGTATAATGAACAAGAAGCTCATTTGCATGAATAGTTCTTGAGAGAATTTCTCAAGACCGCGGTCGTGTACGGTGTGTGCACGATGGTTAGATTGACTGCAATTGTTACCTACTGTCAATAAAATTATTGTTGGAAAAACATTACAGTACATATTATTATAAGGTGATTTATAATTTTTTTTTTTTTTTAATTTTTTAAAAAAAATTATAAAAAAATTGACATTGGGGAACAAAGTTATAAATATTTATATAGGTAATTCCAAATTACATTCAATTTTATCAAGTAAGTCAATAGTAGGTATAAAATAATTCAGTTGTTTGTTATCCCAAGGTGCAGAACCTGTCATTGGCATTTCCAATTGATACCTAAGCTGGATCATACATAATATGTCGATGTGATACTGTTAGTATTCAAAAAACACATGTAACCTAATATACCTCCGCACACCGCTCGAATGCGACATTTTAGCTTGAGAAAAAAACAACTGGTATCGCAAATAGTAAATTTCACTCAACATAGGGTACAGGGTATAATTCCAAAATGTCGTACACGTGCAGAAGTGGGTTTTTCATTCATTTCGGTCTGCCACATGGTCACTATCCCGGCATGGCCTCGTACAGTAAAGTTGCACCCAATTTTTATTTATGATTATATTCCAAACGAACTGATTTTCTATGTCCGACAGGGCTAATAAGTATGTTCAACTATGGAATTCAATTTTTATATTGATATATTCCTCTTACGTTAGAGTAAGTTAAGGCGTGCGTCGTTTTATGAATAATCAATAAAATGGATATATTTAGCTCAATTGGTTTTGGTACTTGTCTGTTGTTGTGTTCGTATAAAGTATTTTTATCTCACAGTTTTTTGAAACATATTATTATATTATCGTCACCTTACTATTAAAAACTCGTAAATCTGTTTAAAAAAAATGTTGAGGGAGAGGAAAAAACTTAATAAAAACATTTTAAACACCTCTCTGATCGATGAATCTGTTAACACTGGTTGTGTAACACGAGGCTTTATTTCCATGTTTGAAGTCACGAGACTTTTTTTTTTAAATTTGTCGATAGATATACAGCATACTAATCTAGAGAATCGAGGTTTTGATATGATTTAAAATGTTTTTTTGTTTAAATTTTGTCGAACAAACTTCATTTTTTCTATAAAATCGGACTTACGAGGTGTTAATAGTAAGATGACGATATTAGGTATTATCTATTACTTAATTGGTTTACTTATTTATCATTATTATAAATATTTTATGTCGTATTATGAACATCATATTAAAATTGTAATTTGCAATATTTACGTATGCTAATACATAAATAAATTTCAGTTTGAATAAATATTTCTTCAAGCAATATTTTCACATTGAGTAAAAGCGAAAGAAGAAAAAATGCTACCAGTTTACCTATTGAGCGGTGTGCTCATATCAAGTATTTAGATTAATATAGATCAAAGAGAATTGGTTCGCGTCGTATAATATCGTCTGAAGGTGATTTCCAGGACCCGATTGGCAGATTATATTTTGATAAAAACACATTCCCGTTATTCGGGCAATAAAAAAGTACATAATGGCATGAAACAATGTCGTTCAGATTATTTCGATACAATATCTGAACGAACCTTATCCTGGAAACATAAACTGAAGGGATTATTTACTAGTCAAGGACCTGAACCACTGATTTGCATTACAAAAAATCATAAAAAATATGATTATATTATTATTTCCGTAAGATACTCGTAACTTTATGTCTACTAAACCAGTGCTTCCCAACCTTCAAATTATGCTATGGGTTTTTCCATCCACCACCTCGACGATACTTAGTTATCCGCCGTTATCTTCCAATAATTATCCAACAGCTAAAACTCATTGACATCGTAACCCATATTGTTTCTACAGTATCTGCGGTCTGGGAATCCATAGAGCATATTTATTAGAACCCTTCATTTTTATCATTTTTAAGTCGCTAATCCATATATTATATTTTATAAAATAATCACAGCATCGATTTGATGTTTTACTATTTATTTTTAGTGGTACTGGTTGGGCCAAGTACATTGGCCGTCATTCCTTAGTTCCCCACTTACCTTACATCCTTATTTATTATTGCCACAAGACCAGGCAACCAGCAATTACGGGTCATCGGGCGACCGTGATTGAATATATGTATGACCTTCGTTGCGCTAAATTTGATACGGTTTGAGCGAACGTCGCGTCTATCATCCATTCTAAAATTATCACCATCATCCATCAACCTTCATCATCATCATCAGCCTGAATCTATCCACTGCTGGATGAAGGCCTCTTCAAGCTGCTTTTACTTCTCTCGGTCCTGTGCATTGCGTTGCCACGTACTTTCGCAGAACTTTATCATTTCATCGATCCAGCGGCCTCTAGGCCTACCTTGCGGACGTTTTGTACTTCTTGGATACCACTGGATGACTAGATTTGTCCAACGATTGTCTCTTCTTCGAGCTATGTGTCCAGCCCATCTCCATTTAAGGCTTTTAATAAACTCTATTACATCGCAAACCCTTGTCTGCTTCCTTATCCATCTTCATCAACCTTATATTATACTATCCATCAAAAGTGAACCGTTGGGTTACCAGTGCGTGAGTGCGTAAGTGCGTGAACACCAAACTGGCTCCAGCACGCGCCAGCCCTCTCAACATAAAGGTCATTGCCTGGCACCAGTATCACCCTCAAATTACAGTCCTCTGCTAAAAGTGCCACCAGGTACTTTATTGGTCTTCTCATTAAATTAGTGCTTGACCAATCAAATTCATTATACCCTGTTAATTGCTGTGGGTTATTTTATTCCGTCGGAAATCGACGACCCACTTGTTTCCATAATTAATTGTGCCTATGCATAGGGCTTTAAGTCATAATATTGATGTAATATTTTTTTTAATAAATTGCGTACCTACCTAATCTTCGTTTAAATAGTGTCACAAATTGAATGATACATGTTAGATTGATAGTAGTTTTTAGGCTATACTTCAGTTGCGGCATCGTCTAAAAAGATCGTGGCTAGGCGATGCGCGGATTGTGCAAATAACGCGTGCCGAACGAAATATAATTTGTCATAAAAATCTAACATGCGTCCATTTAATGTTATGTTTATTGTTATATTACTAAAAATAATAGTACTACATTCATTGACATGTTTTTTTTAAGTACATACGTTAAGTTTTTTAGTCATCTTTACAAGATTTAAGAATATTTTCATCCGACGCCATCACAAAACAAATCGACTGTCGGTCTCTGATTGGCGACTAGTGAGAAATTTCGTCGCACTTACTGTTGAAAATTATTTGCGGTTTCACTAAAGTACGCTATTTACGATTTTTTCACGAATATTATAATCTTAGATTTCTATGGAAACTAAATTCTATACGTTCTTATAAAATATTCAATCAAAAATCTATGATTACCTATTAAATTTGAATGATAAAACATAACGAGTGTTCTGTGGTTGACTAGAAACGGACTAATGTTCTCAAAAAATCTGTCAATGTATCGGCGCCTAATCTCGTACAAAAGGCACGTGACGGGGTTTTCGTATCAAACTCTGAGAAAATCGTAATAATGCCTTGTTTTGTTTTTATTTTTATTTTCATAGACAGTGAAGCAAAGTCAAACCTCTTTTGATTGCCACGAAATGTGTTTTATGGCGTGTCCCCTTAACATTTCTAGTCTTTAAGGGACACTATGCTTAGCATAATGTACGGCCGAAAGAATTGTGGACAATCGGTTTTTGACTGAAAAACATTTTAAAAATCTCATTTTCTCTTTTCCAAAAACAGGACTAATACAAACAGTTTATTTTATAATTTACATAGTACAATTATTCTATTTGAAAATATAATATAATATTAATAAGAAAGTTCCATTATGAAAGAGTGGTAACATGTCCGTTTATGAAGTCGTGGATTTTGGGTTTGATCCCGGGTCTGGTAAATAATTCACATATTATTTTTCAATATAGAATGGTGACTTGTTTGCTTATACCGACTGTGGTTTGTGTACACATTAATATATTTTTCTTGCATTTTATGTGGTTCTTAATATCCACCCGATTGAACAATTATTTTTGTGTCCGCCTGTTATTGAGACATTCACTTTCTTATTCATTTAGAATAGTATATTACAAGTATATTACACTTCTGTAATCAATCTTGATGCATGGAGATTAAAAAAAACATATTTTTGGACACAGGTAGAGAAAATAAAGACGTGCATAGCTTAGTTGGTAGGGCACATTGGTACGAATATAGTGAACGCAGGTACAAGTAAAAAGATTTATTCTAGTTGTTATATATATATATCTTTCTGATGTGTTTTCAAATATTTTCATATAATTTATTTTTTATTTAGTTTGCTTTGTTTTTTTGCATACACGATCTTATGTGTTTTGTCGATAGTTTTGTATAATTTTATTATTCAAATAAGAATGACTAGAGCAGCATTTAATTCAATGCGAAATGACTGGGACTAACGGCTGTGCTCATTCTAACAGTGCTGCTTTACGGTAATAGCAGATGGTTATTAATTATGGAAGTGTACGGTGATATAACTTTAAAAATAATGAGGAGATACAACGGTATCGTGCAACCTCTAGTCAGATTGAAACAATGAAGATGTGACATTGCACTTTAGAAAATGCTACGGGTGCCTGAATATGGTTTCAATCTGGTCTGTTATATCAATATGAGGGTGGAAGAAGATTCCGCAGACAACGTGCAACGTGTCAATAGCATTTAAGTCATAGTTAAAAAACCTAGAAATATGTACATCATATAACTAATCTTAAAGTGTATTTCAAACCAAAATTTACAGCAATATAATTTTTACGATCAGTAAACTCGATTGTGCGAACTGACGCATAAACATTTCCCGCAGTCCGAAGGAATGTTTACGTGTCAAATTTCACCTGTTGTATTACAAGAATTAACAAGTAAATGATGCATTTCTGCTACATTGTAGTGAGAAATCCATTATTTAATTAATAACATTTGTGTCATAGTCAAATTTCGCAGACAAATTTCTAAGAAATAATCCACGGTGTAGGAACTAACAGCGGTCAGTCAATCCACGCCGTTTCTGATATTCCTTTGTCTATTTTTGCTATAAGTACCAATGTCGCAATACAACAGTACTTAGTACCTTCAAATCATTCAAACTAACTACACGCTTCTCGCTTCGACGTTAAATAATTTTCATTGCAAACACAATTCTTCGTAAATATTATTTGTAAACTTCTCGTTGTACGAACTGTAATTGAACTTGTATTTTTGTTTGTTAAGGGATAATAAATTTGGGTCTACTTTATCACGCAATAACACCCTTATATTCATTCGTAACCTACCCATAATCACACTCCCTTACCTACAAATATACTGATCCATAAAACATTTGAATTTTATTAATTTATTTTATTGTAGGGGACCTCAACATCAGTCCACTAAAACCGCCATTAGATTAACTGAATAATGATGATGCTTTATCAAATGTCTTAATATGTTGTGATGTTTTTGTTCCTTTATAAGGTTAGTGTTTGCTTATAGTTTACGCGTTTTTTACAACATGTACCTTTTATGCTAAGAGTTCATGCATGCATACGTGAGCATTGTGCAATATAATGTAATATCACAAAAATTTCAGCACAAAAATGATTAAAATGGCCTTTTTTGAGATGGAAATACCTACATAATAAGGTTTGGCTTCATTCCAGAGAGAAAGTTTTTTTACAGATCAATCATATTGTAATCATATTAATGTTTTTATGCTGTAAATCCTGAACAGACGGCCATTATAAATTTGTTACATAAGTAGGTCGGTTGGAGGATATTCAATACTAAAGGTTTTTGTAATAACAACGAAATCCGATTATCTACATTATTGTGGTGTTCGTTAGATTATCTTGTTTTGAATATTTCATGTATTTTAAATACATTTGAATAATATTATATTTGATATAAGTATGTTTTAAAAGATTCTATTAAAATTCATAGGTAATATATTATCTTTTTAGGGTATTTATTTTGAGATTACCAATTTTATTATTGTTTTTTAACATGAAAAATACCAACAGAGGTAGAATATTCAAATATTATATTTTTAACACATGGTATGAATCCTAATAACATGGTTGTGTGATACCCACGATGGATGTGTGGCTTAAGCGTCGGCCTATAGCGTCTGGGTCTGGTAAATACACAATATTGTTTTTCAATTTGTGTTTGAGTCAGAGTATGGACCTAATAGATTGAACAAGTGGCTGACATCCACTTTTCGTAAAAAGAAAATCTATTTATACAACCCTTCACTTTGTGGAGGCCCATATGATCTTATTAGGATCGGTCATGGTCGGGGGGGGGGAGGTGGGTAGTTAATTAGTAGTATTATAGTAGTCAAAGTGAAACGATACTCAGACTTTAAGAAAATCACATAAATATATCGTGACCTTACCGGGAATCGAAGCCGTAGCCCCTGGATGAGAAACCAGTATCTTATGCATCGGACAACGTGAAAATTTGAGATATGTATAATATTATATTTATTCGGTCTGTATTTAGCGTAAGTAATCACATTATAGAGATATTTAGATTTATATTAAGAAAAAGAAATCATAAATCAGAGTAGCACAGTATGGTATAGATACTATGCTTAACATAACGTGAAAAGACAGACAATTAAATTATTTTATAAGGAAATAAACAGAGCTATTAGATATAATAGAGTTTGCTAAAATTCTGAAATGGAAATGAGCTGGATGCATATCTCGAAGAAGAGACAAATTCAATCTAAGCAGTATTACGCAAGAGGTAGAAAACCTCTGAAAGGTAGAGCTATAGATGAAGTACGCATGTATGTACTATGTAAGTATGAACGCATAAAAAGAGACAAAATATGGAACTGGCTTGCAGAGGCATTCTTTCAGCAGTGGATAAATCCAGGCTAATGGTGTTTACTAAATTTTTTATTTTTATTTTTAGTTATTTCGTTTGGTAAATTAAAAAAAATAATAGCATTTAATTTTGATAGTTAGTTTTATTAAATTTACTATCCCAATTTCTTTTCACGGTTTACGTTTACAGCGAAAAAAAATATCAATGAAAATAATATGTACTTATAATGTTTTGCTTTCACGTAGTAAATTAACCGAACATGGCAGTATCGTTTGTAATGTAAATTAGTACTAATAAACATTTTTTTTTATTTAACGAATAATTAAGAAGATTTGAGAAGTCATATTATTTTATTGAATCATCTTTATTGAAAAACCATTAGTTGCTGCATCGCAGTAATGAAACAAAAATAATTACAAGATAAAAAGAACTTTTCATATACATCGTTTTTAAATTTTCTGTTGAATTATTATGCTCAATATGCTCAAACTTGTACTTGATATGAAGTAAATAAAAAACAAACAAACAAACAAATATAGAATACTGAAATGTCATTTTGACATTTCATTTTGATTCCCATAGTAACGCACGTATATATTAATAATTTAGTTGCCAGGACCACCCTCTTAGCAACCAATAATAGTCTTTTACTTTTTACGGATTTTTATGAAATAACTTTCCATACAAAACAGAATTAACTGAAAATGAATTCAATTCTGCTTCAAGATGGCTAAAAGTATTAAAAAAATCTATTGGCATCGTGTTCTGATATATTCTAAAAGTTTTAAATGTCTAGCTAGTCGGAAAATTAGTTAAAAATCGATTGCAAGATTTGTACTGGACAAACAACCACTGGAAAAACAAGAATACGAGCTAATAAAAACGTTGTAATATTATTAGATTTAAAATATTTGGTTTAGTTAGTTGTTTAATCGTAATTAAATAGGACGCACATGTTTCAATTGATAAAGCACATTGCCGCTAATCCAGTAAATACGGGGTGTCATATTGACAAAAATCGGTGTCTGTACTTATATGTACGCGCGTTAGAAGTTATACTTTTTTGGCGTAACAAAACTTGTGATAAACTATATTCTTTGACTGGCTCTTAATTATCTTGTTAAATTACTCGCTCAAGAAAAAGGACCGCTTATTGGAACGCCGTTGGTTTATTTCTATCCACTTTAACTTATAATACTAAATTATATAATTATTTATCGTTGTTTTTATTTTTAAAGTAACAACTGCCACTATGACGTTCAATAGTTTGTTTACATAAGGAATTGCAAACGGCCGACAATAGTCAATTCGGTGCCAAGGCAACGGAACAATTCAAAACTATAATATTATACTGTATAATCGTCACGATTGGAGTATCATACTGTGGCGTAATGGTATTGCGTTTGGCACCGAATAATCGATGGTTCGAATCCAATCGAGTGCGTTTATTTTTGTGTGAAAAAATAAATTATGTGTTAAATGTCACTCGCCAAAAATACACTCTGATCTGATTTTCCAAACGCGCCTAAAGAAGTATAACTTCAAAAAATTCTAGTAGATAATTAAAATATTTATTTATAAACTAATGATATTTTTATTTCATTACTGCGATGCAGTAAGTAAAGATTTTTAACACTAGTATGAAGATTGAATGAATTAATTAATACAGTACCTGGTTACAAAGATTAAAAACTATCATAGTACAATGTCTCTAATGAATTCATTATCAATAAAAATGATTGGAAAATTGGCTGTAGCTGAATTGTAATATATACCCATTTAGATTTTAGTGAGTCGAGGGTATATGGTTCAAATCCCGGGTCTGGAAAAATTTACATATTGTGTTTGAATGTATATTTGAATCCAGAGCATGGACTTATTAGGTTAAGTAATTGGGTAACATCCTTTTCTCGTGACAAAAAAAAGAAACAAAACCTCTTGGTGAGGCGACCAAGATTCAATAATAAATGACTTTATTATTAAACTGGCGCTAGGGGCCGTTCAGGTCCATGGCCGACTGCACAACGTTTCTCCAGGAATCTCTGTCCAGCGCTCTCTCTTCCCAGTTGACTATCCCCAGCCTTTCCGCATCCCTTTGAATGTTGTCCGCCCATCTCCGTCGAGGGCGGCCAAGAGGTCGAGTGCCAGCTGGTGTGCCTTTGTAAATCCTATAGAGAGTTCTAGATCTTTCAGATCGTACAACGTGGCCCGCCCATCTGAGCCTTCTTGACCTCAGAATATTAGCGATTCTAGGTTGTTATCGGTCGAAGAGCTCAGCGTTTGTGCGGATGCGCCACCGGTGGTTCTCATTGACGGGTCCAAGTATTCTCCGGAGGATTCTGTTTTCAAACACTTGGAGCGCCTTTTCTTGTTTTTCTGTTAAACCCCACGTTTCACACCCATACATGACGATTGGCTTGATGACAACGTTATACACCCGGAATTTCGTTTTGATGGACAGCATTTTGGACCTGAACAGACGACTCAGCGCGAAGTACGCTGCATTTCCACTTCTCAGTCGGTCAGAGAGCTCTAGGGACATTTCATTTTTAGAGGTAATGTTGGAGCCCAAGTACTTGAAGAGAGAGGTTCTCTCGAACGAGCAGTTTCTTATTCCAATGTTTCCAGAGGGTTCAATGCCTCTTGTCATTTTCAAATACTTGGTCTTTCCCACATTTACTCGTAGGTTCAACCTTTTCGCTGTGTCCTCCAGAGGAGTGAAAATATCTCTGACTTCTTCTTCAGATTCTCCGAGCACCACCAAATCATCTGCGTAGCCCAAATAAAAATAAATGACTTTGGTTTCATAAATTATTTTATTATGGCCACTTTCAGTGATAATGGTTAAAAGCAAAGCATAGAATATAATAATAAACTGTAAATTAAGACACACTTTACCGGTAATAATATCACTACATCCTTATTAGGCCCTACTATTATGTGGATCTATTGGCTGTTACACGGTCTGGACTGAATCTATCATACTGATTGTATATGATTTTTCTCATCATTTAGAAAGCTGCTCACTGTGCGATCTGACACCGCCCATGCTTTTCAGCCAGATAATACTCACCCTGATACAAGTGGTGGAAGCTAGGGTACACCGCACTCACCTACCAGTTGTTTCAGCTTGTTGCGCCATAAGTGCCTGCATTACTTCGAATACTAGAACACATGCAGTATTTTACCTTATAAGTTATTTGAATTTTATTAATTTAATACTTTATTACCCTTTCTACTAGTTTTTGATAATTATTGTTACAAAGTGTGCAAGAAATGTATGCAAAATTTAAACTGTCAATATATATATATACATATATAGATGTACATATACAATTATTATAATAAATGCAATGCGTGGGGAGCTCAACCACATACACTCTCAGATCTCAGCCCTTGCACTATGCAACTCGGTGGCCGAGTACGTCTGTTCGGTATGGCACAAGTCTGCGCACACGAGACATGTGGACACTGCGCTTAATGAAACCTGACGGATCGTGACGGGGTGCTTAAAACCTACACCTGTCACCAAAGTTTGCGTGCTTTCAGGAATCGCCCCCTTCAATATGACGCGAAACTGCAGCCCGAGTTGAAAAGACAGCCCAAGAGAGAGACCCGCGACACGTCATGCATGGGTATCAAATGTGCAAAACAAGGCTAAAATCCAGAAGAAGCTTTATGGCGACAATTATACTTCTGACCGTCCCACCTGAAGAATATAGACTATCCGCATGGGAGGCAAAAATATACTCTGAGGGTCTCGAAGATTGGGTAAAGCCAGCAAAGCATCTCCCACCCGGAGCCAGTCTCGGGTACCGTATATGGAAAGCCCTAAACAGACTAAGAATCATGGTAGGACGCACTCGAGACAACATGGTGAAGTGGGGGTTCTCCGATGGCCAAACCTGCGAGTGAGGTGAAATGAAGAGCATGGAGCACCTTTTTTCATGCAAGGCTTGCCCAGTAAGCTGCAATTTAGACTAGATCCTACAAGCTGAGAAAAATAGTGCTGCCTTCGCCAACTTCTGGAGTGACACATTGTAGTTATTGAAGACCCGACACGACAAAGAAGAAAAATAAATGCTATACTATAATTGGCGTATATTTTAATCTATATATTAATATTTTCATATTTTAGCCATAAAATCTAAAGAAATGCGTTATATTTAGTGAGTAGATTGTCATTATATGCGTATCACGGATTACGTAAGAAAAAAGGTTAGGACAGCCTGAAAACAAACATGGGGCAGGCTTTATTATATAATAGGTATTATTATATGATAACCAATAAACAGGTTTCGATAGCGAACACAAGTCACGGCGGGAACACCCGGTGCCAGCCAATATTCGCACAAACAGACGGCAAATATTGGCTGAACTCGTTCATTATATTAAAAATAGCAATATCATTGTTGTGAAATATGAAAATGTTGCATGTCAATTATTTGCGTTTCTTTATAAAATATATCAATCATTTGGCATTCAGTAAAATAAATAAATCAAAATCAATAAAAAAAATATTAAATATAACCCATAGAACACTTTAACCAAAGTCATTTTTATTCGATCTACGATTTCGATTACGAAAACCTCAGAAACATATTAAATTTACAAACAATATTTTTGAGAAATAAAGGTACCTATTGAACGTGACACGAGTATGCATCCTTCGGATTTCGGCCAATGTGATTTATCTATTAAGGAATCTGTACCATATTATTTGTCACGCCGAAATTTACTATGTTATTTGAAATTCCATTAAATTTAGTGATTTTACCTTGGTTCTCCAAATTTATATTTTAAATAACGTATGGTAACTGAATGGAATTCCTGTCATCACTAAAATTCTTCTTATTTATTTATTTATTTATTGAATAAAACAAAACATTGTAGACATAACAAATCTAAATTCAAGACGTTCACAACATGAGATTTACATTATAACAAATATTAACCTCAAGAGAGAAGAAGAGAATATATTATATAATAATAAAAAAACCCATAAGTACAATTTTATACAGAAAAATAAAATTTCGAATATAAAATTCATAGCTCGTTACTGAAAATGTCTACGTCTTTGGGGAGCGCATTGACTAGTCTTGCATTCCTAGCTAATGGTGACTGATAGGCTTGACTCGAGAAAACGGTTCCAATCTAGAATAAATCATGGCTGCAACCACGTAGGCGCATGTATCTTTACTTCTTCTAAGATTTTCTGCATTTTTATACACTTAATCTGTGGGTTAAATTATTGTCTGTATGAGATATTTGCATACGTAGAAGACAAATAGGTTATAGGTTATATATAGGTTGTTAATTTTTTTTTTTTTTTTTTTTGTGATTTTACCGAGGCTTTGACTGCGACTCGCTGTCATATCGCCTCTTTTCTTCTAGAAGGGGATCCTTCGATCAGGTCCTCACTCCTATTCTGTTAAATGGCTTTATAATTATTTTGTCTAGCTCTTCCGTCTTTCTTTCTTTCTTCTTTAGACGCCAGTGTTTTATGCACCAGAATCGCTCTCCTCCGTATCCATCCCTTCTGTATTTTCGATACATCGTGTAATCATTGAATTTCAGATAGTCTAATTCAGACCTCAGCCAAGTCTCTGAGATTAATGCTATTGAAATTTTTTGTCTTATTAAGTAGAGTTCTATATCATCCTTTTTTTGCTTCATACTTCTGGCATTCCATTGTAAAATCCTAATTTGTTTTTCATTATCCATTTTGCTCCAGAACCTCCCCTAGAATTTCCTTTAAGTGTCCTTCTTTGAATTGTTTGCATACCCAGTCCACTGCTTTAATTATTAGTTGTTTAATGATCTGCTGCCAGTCTCCCCCTTTCAGCAAGACTTTCATAATTTCTCCCATCGCGTTAACCTCTGTCTTCCCCTTTGAATTTTTCTTATTTTTTGTAGGCTTTACGCTACTACCTGTAGATATTATTGTTGAGCCTGAAGCTTCTACCACCGCTTCTTCTTTCTTTTTGTTTTCCTTAGTTTTTTGAATTGTTTCGCTTTCATCTCTTCCTACGATTTTTTTTGTTTTAATATGTCAGCATAGCTATTATTTAACATATTTTTTTTTGCTTCCTTGAAAGGTATGTTCATTTTTTTCATTACTTCTTTGCAATTCTTTTCCTCTTGCCACTTTGGGCATTTTTGGCTGTTTGCCGCGTGGTTACCTTTGCAATTGATGCACGTAATTTCCTCATTTTTTTCGCAGGTTTTGTGGTTTTCACCACACTTAGGGCACGTTTCTACTGTACGTCCGCACTTGTTCGCGATATGCCCATATCGCCAGCATTTGTAGCATTGCATAACCCTGAATACATACGGTTCTACAGCAAAAGAGACTCCATATATGTAAATTGTTCTCGGCAATATTTTCTCCCCAAATTTAATACTGACTGACGAGGTCTTTGTCAGCTCTCCTGTATCACCTTTTCTTGTCAACCTCTTAAGGTTGATTACTTTTGCATCACTTTTGATTTCCATTTGCAGTTCTTGGAGGTCCATATCAATATCGACTTTTCTTATTACTCCATAAGAGCAGGAGTCATTCTCTTTGGTCACAAAACCGAGATCTTTGAGTTCTCCAGCTTGTTTCACTTTATCTGCTTCTTTTTCGTCTTCTACTTGGATGTACGTCTTTAAATTTTTATTGTAAATTTTCTGTACTTTTACTCCTGCCTTATGCAGCATCTGCGCTATTTTCAATTTTAATGGAATTTTACTTCCCGTCGCTATCATGACGATGTTTTGGTTTCCCTTTGGAGTGACCCCAGAGTCTCTTCTGGGTTTTTTTCCAGAGGTCACCGTCTGCCATTCTTCTTCTTTTTCTCCAACCACTTCCTCTTCATCATCGTTTCTTTTCTGCTTCGTTTTTTTGGTTTCATTCACTTCCATCGTGGTGTTTTCCATTTTATTGCTTTTGCCGTTCACGCGGTCTTGGAATTCGCGCAACAGTGTGAACAAAAAACAGTGTGGACAACCCCTCGCTTCACAGCGTTTGACGCACTCCCCGCACAAAGTGCACTATCCGTGCAACAATAAATATTTTTCACTTTTTCTCAAGCACTGGCACTGATTGTCAAAATCACATGGGACCACACATGTTGAGTTTATTGTCAAATTCATTTACAAACAATATTATTTTTGTTGTATCCCGTATTTATAACCGTTCGCGAGTAACCAGGCGAATAGCGACCCGAATACGCAAGCGAAGTTGTTCAACCTCACTCCACCGCTGTTGGCTTCCGACTGTGGTTGTAAATAGTATAGTTTATTTTTGATGCATATAATGCACGTTGTACAAAATCTTGGTGACCGGCAAATATTTATGCTTTTTTATTATTGTAATATGAGTGACAATAGGGTAGATGCCGTAGGGCGTAGAGGGTAGGCCAGCCAACTAAAAATCAAAGCAAATTATGTTAATCACTTCATCCACCTCGTTAAATATTATACTTAATTGTATTTTCTCAAAGATTTATCTCTTAAGTGTTTTTAAAAAAAATTAATAGTGTTTAGTAGTTCAGTTGTCAACCGTAAAGTTTGAGGTTGACCGTGGTCGGTTTTTGATTAAACATCAGCCGTATTTAATCAACAAGTGAAATCAGTATATAATGTGTAAAAAAAATATTCGAAAATATTATGTTATACTCAACTATCAATAAACGTTCTTGGAGTGTGCACATTGTAATATATATCTATATACATAGACAAGGGAAATCGCGCTGGAAAAGTGTGGTCATACAAGCGAGCCATTTTCACTTTGGCACAACAAGAGTTTTAGTAGGTATAGATACATGTCTCAATATACAGGTTACTTTATGAGTTTTTTTATGACGAGTGGAGCTTTTAGACTTGGACCATAAGAAACACTTAAATCGCACTTAGGGCGTTTCTGTAGTGACTTAAGACGTATTTTTGTAAGTGTAGTTTGAACGAAAAAGGCCTAACTTTAAGGTATAACTAACTCTTGAATACAGTTAAAAAGGTAATGAAACTACGCATGAAGTGCAGTACCTAATCATGATTTCAATTATACACGTATTACTATATAATATAACTTAGCCACAAAACCTACCACAATCTACCTAGAAAACTGACAAAGAATATAATAATATATTTACCGTTAGTTATAAACTTAATTTTTGTGCTGTCATCGCGTATTCAATATTTATTTTTCTCTAATTTAATTAATAATGAGCACCAGTTATTTAGGGAATGGGATAACTGGACGCCGCACTGTCGTAGACACGTAGACGAGGAATTTTAATCAGTTTTTATCTACTACTTAGTAGTGTTAATTCATTTTACTCTTAATATAATGTTTTTTTTAGTGTGGATTGAGAATTACCATGCATAAGGAAATCCTTATGCATGGTAATTTGTATATAGAGATATACAATAAAAAACTCTTTTTTCGTTGGAACTAAACATATGCACGATTAAGTTACGTTTGCATATTTAAATTCTCACCAACTATTAAATCATAATTAAAATAATGTAAATATAATAATATTACATTTTGTTTTTAAAAGTACGTATAAGAACCAAACGTCAGGGCTAAACCAACAATATAATATGAAGTACGGATCCTTAATTCGACGGAAAAAAAAGTATGAAGTCATATCGCCCAAAGTATACCAATAATTATTATGGTTGGGTGTAGACAAGGTTTAATTGATTTTGAAAAACTAACCAACACCATCTGTAAATTGTAGTCTTAGTTCAATAAAATCAAATACGTATGCCTAACAATGTTTAATGTGCACTATTTATGGTAAATATTAACAGCCTAAATCCACCCTTCGTTATTAAGACCACATTTGCTCCAATAGTGAGTTATTCCGGGCAGATAATATTAATAATTATAATATTACAATAAATCAAAGATAATATTTTGGTAGAATCACACACATGATAAAACTTACTATTTGAGCGAAATACGAATCATGAAATACTTGTTTATTACGAATATCAAGTGGAATATATTAATCTATACTATTTCGAAAATATATTTGTTTTTGTTGGATTTCGACAAAATTTGAACAGTGGACGGAGGTCTATACAGGGCCTTGAAACGCGAAATTTAATGCTGCAACTCCCATTTTATTGAAAATGTCGCCAAAATGTGGACATTTAAAACATATTGGCGTTTATTTCAGCCCGATCGGAGGTCAAATGGCAAAGTTAGATGCAAATAATTGTGTTATTAGAATCGCTAATCGGCAGGGAGCCTACCGAGCCGGCGCGGCGCGGGCGATGCAATGCTGTCACATTACATCGGAATGCTTCACTCACGGACAATTGTATGTAGCGGCATCAATAGTGAGGAGTAGTAAAAATCTATATATTTTGGCATCAAATGGAAAAGCCACAAATATTGTAAATCGAAAAGCCCTGGAATGATGGATTGGATATTTATATTATGGATGGTATATTTATATTATATAGAAAAAAGCCTTAAAATAATAAATTGAATATATACTTCTTTTTAAGATATTTAAATGCAATACATGTATAAACATATATTATCTTATGAAATAAAAATCTCTAATATTATATGTTTTTACTTTTTTTAAATTCAATAAAGGATTGACTCTCTACGTATTAAATTTAGAATTTTTATTTTCAAATATTAAACCATTCCACTCCCAGCAGCGCCGGGTGATACGGCTAGTAATATTTATAAAATTAAAATTTAGTTGAATTGGTGCAATATATTCATATAATATTATCACAATGTATAATAATATTATTATTAATTATTATACCCTGTTATCTTATGTACTTTAAATTATTCTTTTAATTAATATGTTTTATGTAAAATTGTAAATATCTGAATTTTGTATTGTTCATAATTTGAATAAGAACTACCATTTATCATTTATAAATTAATAATACTGAATAAATATTAAATCCAATTGAATATAAAAAGACGTGTGGATGACAAAATTGTTTTTTTCATAACTTGCACCAACCATTAATTTGTGAAAATGTAGTGAATGATACATCATGTTAGAGGTTGCATAAACATTGTTTCCCTTATTTTATTCACCAGCCTCCCTGTCAACAAGCGCTCTGGAGGCTGTTGAGTTTCATTAATCATTCACAATCATGATACTTAGTTAATTTGTTTGAAACAACAAAGCCCCTATTAAAAGGCATCATATTAATCTAATAACATGTATTATCGCGAATTAATTTCCAGGCTGGAACGTCTAAGCCTAACCCTATCGCTATGATGATGCGGCATCAAATTTACATTGCCAGTCGGGTCGCATCGCGTTGAGTTGAATAATATTGATAAGAGTTGAGTGCGCCGTCATGAAATATTAAGTCATTAATTCATTATTTTTAAGAGAAACTTTGAGAAAATAAATATCAGACCAAAACCTGTATAATTGCTCCCCACTACTCCGATACTGGTGAACCGGTAGAGTTACCCTTATTTCATACTATACGGTTTTAACCGTACGGAAAAAAATCGAACGGTAAAAATCCGAATCTGCAACACGTTCACGCTCTTTTCAGACTATACGGTTTATGCACGATTTTTTTTAACCACAAGCTCAGTTTGTGGTTGATTTTTGTCGATTTAAAACCGTTTTATGTGAAATTGTGCGTTAGGTCACGTACATCACTGAGTAATTGGTGGCCGTCCAGGCGTCGTGCATACAGTGGAATGGACGGCTGCTATACGGCGCCGTTTCAGATTTTAATCCTTACAGCACTGACGGCACAGCTGTTGTGTTCTCGTTAAGTGGCCATTAGATATAATTAGCATGTTATTTAACACATTCGCTACTGACTAGATAATGATTTTTTAATTACCACCTTTAAAATGCACGTTAATTACATCGATCGACCGCCTGATCATTACGCGCCAGGTGTGTCTTCAGCGTCCAAAGTGTAATTAAATTTTCCGCGGTGAAGCCGTATAAACATGCTCTTCTTCACGCCACTAAAAGAATGTCGCCGTTCGATTTTTTTTCCATATGGTCAAAACCGTATAAAGTGAAAGGAACGTTACGCTGTGTCCTAGATAAATCTAAGCGTATGCAATGCAAGCAATACGTGATGAAACGAAATCGAACGAAATGCATAAATAATTAGTATTTTTTTTACAAAAATTATCTCGTAAAGTATATAGAAGACACCAATATTATAGTTTTTTTTAGTTTCTCTCCGAAAACTTACCACAAAAAATTGATGTAGATTATGGACAACTGTGAACTGAATGGTATGCATGCACTCATTATAAAGAAGTTTTAACTCTACTGCGTGCGTATAATATTATAATATTATATTATGTTATTTTTTGACCTGGTGTTTTTTTCTATTTTTCTTCACCTGTCTATGACTCCTAACCGAGGCTATTTTTCTCCTAATACTACTACGATTTCCATCTAATAGACTAAACTTTTTTATATGTATATATTAGTGTGAACATTACAAAGTGACACACAGCATGATATTTAAAATCAAAGAAATAGTAATAAACAGTGCAAAGAAGAAATATATTTATATGCAGTATAACAAAGATAGTATGAAAGGTAAAGGAAAAGATACAAAATTATAAAAATTATAAATTATAAAGCATGGAAGCACACCGAATGAGCTAAGTGGACTGATGATTTGTTTCATCGGTGATTGACCATTCACATGTGTCACGTGACTGGCCTATTAGACGCGCTGAGTTTTGATAAATCCTACAACGTCAAGTTTATCAAAACCCCATAATGTTTTTGATTGTAGTAAAGTCGGTGCTGCATCATATGGTGAATGGCATACTACCAATCTCTCTTTAGATTTATCAATGTCAATTCCTGACTTCTCTACTTAGGTGAAGTTTCAGTGCACGGGTAAAGTTAAAAGATGGCAGAGTGGATTTTTATTTTTATTGTATAAACTTTTTATTTAAGCCCACGAATGGTTATTATATTAGTTATATGAGACTTCGTCTCGGGAAAAAGAAAAAAGGTCACAGAAATCTTTTCAAAACTATTTCTTTTATTTAACGAATATCCGGACTTCGGTTAGCATTTATTCCACCTAATTGATGTCTTGGTTTAAAACACAAAAGCCGATAGTCGAAATTAAAGTAATTTTTTAGGCATTTTCAAATGTAAAAACTACTAAGTATACTTGAGCAACATCTTCTTGGCTACGTTTTAAAACCGTGGACTAACAAGCTCTTCCCATTTAGTCGACAACAGCGCCTCCCGGCTTTTGCCTAAGTCTTCTCGTTGGAGAGTAGTTAATTTCGTCGTAATTAGATAGAACGTCCATGGCTTAATAATTGGTAAAGTGCATTGGCATGAATCCA
The DNA here is from genome assembly GCF_057557595.1 of Rhyacophila brunnea. Classification (NCBI taxonomy): domain Eukaryota; kingdom Metazoa; phylum Arthropoda; class Insecta; order Trichoptera; family Rhyacophilidae; genus Rhyacophila; species Rhyacophila brunnea. The sequence goes on along the minus strand of NW_028232837.1, from coordinate 38,444,168 downwards.
TTGGATATCGGGTTCAAGTCCCGTCGGTGTCGTATCTTTTCAAATATTTTTTTCAGTAGATAATGGTAATTTAAAATAATGTATGTAATTTTTTTTTCATTCTGACACGTTTATATAGTCAAGGAATGCGGTTGTGTATAAATTTCGGATGTAGATTTATTATAAATTATATATAAAGGATATATGGTAATAAAGTAAGATGTTAATATGACATACATGGATAAAGATTCTACGCTATAGGTTATGGTAATCGTAGATTGTTAATATTTACGTAGTATGAACCGGTATTATAGTACGATACTTGTCTCAACAATATTTTATATATAAAATCTTTCATATTTCTTGCTGATATGGAATATTCGAGTTGCTTATAGAGACTAATATAGAGAGTATAGGTTTATTCTTTACTCAAAATGCTTCCCAACCACAATTATTATTCTTCCCTCATAATTCTTCAACTGGAAAATTTTTCACCGCATAATATATCACAAAAAAATATTTTTGACAGTTGTGATGGCATTTCTATGAATTGTCTTATATTATACACTAAACTACATTTTCAGTATGTTATAAACTGTAAAGAACAAAAAAATGGCGGTATTTTATTGGCGTCTTACTTTGGTTACTTATTTATCCACAATCTGATTGTTGGTGATCTTTTATTTACATAACGGTAATTAACTGTGTCGAGTGGTAAAGTGTTCGCTTATAAAGTTGTCAATTGCGTGCTTGAATCCCGCATCCGAAAAAATACATGCGGCCCACATGCTCAGCGTAGGTAAAAATTGAGTTTTTATTGTATTTTAAAACCATGATCCTGGATATTTCTTAATCGTTTTAGATAATCTATTTATATAATTTTGAAGCCTTAATATCCTTTATATTTATTTCAAACATTAAGATGACTGCATAAAGTATTTTTGTTACATAAAATAGTATTCTTTTAAACCTCTCGCTCTAATGTTTTAGAATATAGTCATATTTTGGTACATAACTGTGCAGTGGTGTTAGGATTTTTTACATTTATTAATTTTTAAACGCATTTATAAAACCATTAGTGTAATTTATGACGAGATAATTTTGATTGATAATCTCTGTGATCCCAAACTTGACAAGAATTAGGCATTTTATTATTCAAAAAATCGGCAAGATTAACACATTTGAAGATGATTCTAAAGATACTTATTAAAAGCTATGTCTTTGACCATTCAAATGTGATAAACATCATACGAATAATCATAGCTTTATAATAATTATTGACCTAAGAATAAGGTTGTGTTTTTTTTGAAATACGCCATTTCTTTTGTTATTCCCCAGTAGTTAAGCTACAACATACGGCCGTAGGCATAAATTGACAAACTATAATTGAAGTAGGGAGTAAAATGATATTGACGCGCGTGTTTGAACATGTACCGTTTAAAAAAAAATCGGTTAGGTACGGTTAGGAATTTTATGAACTCCACGTGCGAGTGATCATTTTAATATAGTTTTTTTTTAATATTTTTAACTGTCAATTCTTGAAAGAAATGCATAAATTAATTAAAATAAAACACAATAATATTATGTAGTACAACACAATAGATATAACAGTAAATTACGTAGTTAGAGATGTAACTATTAGTTTTAACTATGTCCAATCCTAAGAAGAAAACAATGGGCCTTCAACAGATTTTTGTTTTTACGAAAAATGGATGTTAGACACTAAGTAAACTTATTAGGTTCATAATACTCTAGGTCCAAACACACATTTTAAAACAACATGTGGTTTTTTAATTGCCACACCCGGCACCCACGATACTGTTGCCGACACGTTTTTTTTGTTTTTTTTAAAATAGGTATTAATAACAATAACCATTTCCTTGCTTTTTCTTATAAGGTGATTCTTAGTAACTTTGAACAATCCCAAACACCCATTCTTTGAGAAAAGCATATACATAATTATTGTATCCTCACCAGGTATCGTGCCCAGAACACTCGGGTGGAAGGCCAGCGCTTTACGCACAGCACCACAAAAGCCGACTATACTGACACGTTACCCGCTCGGCCATCGGTCATTAGAAAAATAGTAGAAAAAAGAATAATTAATAATTAAACATCTACTGATTAAACAGGCTTGAAAAATAATTTACTATACCTAACTAAACAAACTTTTACTATATTGTCTAGAGAAGACATTTTTCTTTATCGTCTTTGGCATGAATGAAATACTTAGCTATAATGAAGTAGTTAGTGTGACGTAACGTGGGGTTAATGGTTCTACTATTTTGAAATTATCTTTATGCTCTACGCTCCTCACCCCCGCTGTAATTAGCTGAAGGGTAGATCTATTTTGACGAAATTCGCGCCTCCAAACGATGCCTTATTAGGGGTTGAACTTTATTATGGATATAATAATTATAATTAGGTACCTACTTCACGTGTTATATACTAAACATATAAATGTTACATATATCACGCGTGTGAGATTACTGACAAACTTGAAGATATATTATTTCGTAACAATTAATAACTTTGAGATTGAAGTCTTCTCAGAGCTCAGCGTCTCTTTGTCTAATGAACACGTTTGAATATTATTTCATTTGTCACGAGACCAATTTGTTATACAATGGAACTAGCTAATTTTTATTCTATGCATAATTCTTCGAAAGTTAAGTTGATATACGCTATAGACTATAGAGGAATAGTATATTATTTGAATTATAATTAACGTATATGACTAATATAATTTGATTAAAATACAACAAAATATTATACCGATTGGTCGTAATTATTATTCCAACAGGAGCAAATCAACTGTATGTAATGTTGATGTAATTTCGGCCACATGGAAAGTGGTTTTATGGAGTATAAAGTAATGGATGAGCAATGCTGGTGCTGATCTTGAATATCAACGGTCCAACTTTTCCTGCGATGATCTTGAAATTTTAATGGAATATCTTTTCATAATATTTCGATAAATTTTACAAAAAATGATTATTTATTTAGTAATTATTTTAAAAATAAATATAAGAAAATAAAGTTCTTAAGTTCTTTGACGATTCCTTGAATCGACTTGGTATCAGGTAAAATATTAGAATGTTAAATTATTATAATATATGGTATAGCTTTGAGACTGTTTCTAGACTTTGATTTCGTTGCAGCATAATAAGAAAATCTTGCTTAACATAAATATGTCATAGTAAACGAAAGTAAAACAATAATAGGTTATAAATACTTTTATAAAGAAAAATTAACTAAAATGTAAAAGGTTTTAGGTAAAAAAATATAAAAAAGTATGAAAGTTGACATGATTTCTCCCTTCTGTATGATCTGATCAAGGATTTCTCATCAATCTTATTTTTTAGATCCGCTACGGGGTGGGTAATTTCCCAGATTATATTTATCCATGCATCTTCCCTAACCCATCATTCATGTGTTCTGAATATTGCGAGTTACCGTATCTACTTCAAACATAATGCGAGTGAGCGAAGTAAAATATTACCGTCCTGAGTACGCGCGGCAATCGTACTGAGGCACCTTTGAGCACCGACGAAAACCGACATCGCTTGGATCGGCCGCGGCAACGCTCGGGCGAGTTGTGTACTGACTGACCGAGTATTTTGCCTCACGAGGCTTATACGTATATTATCTATGGTGAAGCTGCCTTGAGCCTACGCGAAGCTGCTCGCTCAGTCAGTACGCGTCTGGCGCACACTGGTATAACAAAACGACGGGCCAATTTAGTGTAAAACAACGTTCGCAAAGCAACATTTGCTAATGTGGCGCGGTGGCACACGCGGCCTATAACGCCGTGGGTCCCAGGCTCAGATTCCTGAGTCTGGCAAGTACACATTTTGTTTTTCAATTTGTGTCTGTCAGGGTATGGACCTAATAGGTTGAGCAAGTGGCTGACATCCATTTCTCGTAAAAAACAAAATATGTTAATTTAATACAAACCTTTACTCTGTGGAGGCCCATATGATCCTATTAGGATCGGACATGGTCGAAAAAAAATACTGACATGGTATAATATGACCTATAATATAAATTTACGTGAGTATTTCTATTGTGACGACTTATATTTAAAAAATAAAACATACTTGTGTATCAGTGTGTTTTTTTCAACAACAATGATGATGAATGTCAAGTTTTTATTATATAAGAAATAGAATAATTAATGTTTAAATAAATAAATTATACCTTGGATGCCCAATACTGTGACACAAACTCAATTAAAACAACTTATTTCTAACAAGAGGATCGAAATTTAGAGCGACAAAATTGGAGCGACTAACTTTATCGAAACAATTCAGTGGCGGAATAAAGTTGACAGTATTCGATCAAATATGTATTTTTTCAACCTAGATTAAATACAAAAGAAAAATAAAGATTTCACATGCAAAAGAAAAAGAAATAAAATCTTCTTTCATATTTTTTTTTATTAATTTATAAAATATGATATATTATTATTTCACTATAAACAGTATAGGTACATTTTATAATACTATAAGCACCCATAATTGGTAAAAATATTAATATTTAAAAAATAGCTGGAAAGGTATCAAAAAACAAATAATAATAAACAACAAATAATACTACCTAGAAGTGAATGTGTATCATCATAATTATCTAGAATACGTCACCATTGAACTAAAGTTTGTCAAAACCATATAATTTTAAAGAAACTGGATTTAAAAACCAGCATTATTTAAATTCGAAATTATATTGCCTCCTTGAAGACTCTAAAAAGTAAGTTAGTTCTTAGATCAATATTTGCTGAAGTAACTCACTGGCAGCACCAGTTTACCCAGAATTGCTTTATGCATGCATTTAATATTATAATAGTAGTTACATTATTTCTTCATGGTTTCACAATTATGTCAAATAATTTTCAGAGCTTTAGGTCTAAAAGATCGTATCAGTCAGTGATAAATTTATTATTTACGAATTTCGGCATTCTTCCTTGATACAAAATGGATGAGTTGAAGAAAACCTAAAGAATTACACCAAAAGCACTTCCACTATTGTATATTAATAGATAGTTTTTTTTGATAAAAGTTGTCACAATAAATTAAACGAAAAACTATTATAAGTTCATCAAATTTCCCGTAACAAAAGTGACGGATAAACCTTGAAATACTATTATATAGTGTAGCATCTCGCCTAAACTTAGTCCGTGGCAAGCCTTGTTACTGTCAATAATACAACATGAACTGATACATATGACTAGGGTTTACAATCCCGGGATCCCGAACTATTTTCGATACCTATGCATCCCGGGATTGGTAAACATAATCCCGAAACTTTCGGGATTGAATTTGTTATCAATTTTGATGGAAAATAAAATAAAAACGAAAATATAACAGAAAAAATAACATAACTAAGTAAATTAGAAATAAACTGAGTTGATTTATTACCCGTGTGTTGCTAATTCATTTTATTTTTTCACATTAATTAATAAAAATGAGAAAGATTGAAAAAAAACAATGCTTCGCACTTTCAACAAAGTGATTCCACCATGATCTCAGACGTTTTACGACAGTTTCGTATTTGGCTGACTAATTAGATGTATGAAGCGGAAAGGTCATAAACCACGATTTACTTATTTTAAATCTCGCTAACACATTCATTATGTCTTTACTATCAGAAATAGCAATCTCATATAATATATGTAAACACTAAACACAATATTAACAATAAAAATGTCTTAAATAGTATAAATTTAATTATACAAGATTTATTTTTGACCAATTTTATCAATGTTTTTTGTATATATAAACATTTAATATTAACTATTGAAAAATGTCAATCCCGGGATCGTCAAATTGTAATCCCGAAATCCCGGGATCAAAAATTTGGCTCGGGATGGATTCCCTACTTATGACCGTATTGTTGACAGTCCTGACACCTATCACGGACCAAGTTCAAGTGGGATGCTACATACTCATTGAAAGTTGACATTCATTTTAGATTAAAATAATTGAAAAATATTAATTGCTGATTTGCTTTTAATAAGAGCATATGGATATAGCGCGACGCCTCTATAAATTCCTTTCATTCACCAATATTTTTGTGTATTCCGGAGTTCTTTACGTGTAAATTATTTGGTGTATGGTAATTAGTGGTCTTCCGGGATGATGGAATCTGGTTGGCTTGAAGATCAGGCAAGTCAGGTTTAAATTTCTTTGAGATATCAGTACCACGTAGTCGTGCCAGGTCCAATATTGTAACTTGATAAAGCAATATCTGTAAGTGGCACAATATCTAAGGAATTGTTGACTTGATACGATTGACCCCATATGATATGGATATGCACTAATATTTTAGTCGCCAATTCCCGAGAGAAGAAAACACCAACAGCTTAGGGGAAGATTTTATGTTTTAATTAATTTTGATGCTGCACGTTACTGATAAATATAACAATTAATATAGATCAAGTAGTATTTCATGAAAGTATTCTCAACAATCAAAAGTGTCGGTGACCGGTGGGAATATCGACAAAGTTTCCCAAACTATAATCGTTACTTTAGCACCTCCCTACTATTCAAAACGTACATTCTGATCTGTATTATATTATTTATATTGATATAGCTATCGCAATAGAGATGAGGTGTAAAATCACCAATATCAAGAAGTAATGATATTTGTATGAAGTCTTAATAACTGAATCGATTGTATATTGTCTTTACCAGTATTTTTCCTATTTTAATTTATGATTTTAAAACTGACAGTAAACAAAAAAAAACACGTACAATTAATGTTTTTGATATGAAGTGCTGGACTTGCTAATGATGGATGGAAAAGTGGATGAATATATTTGTTTTGAAAGAAGTTAAGATAAAACACCGGTTCATTAAAAAAACTTCTCTAAAATAATTGTTTATTTGTGCACCAGAAGGGTAAATAATTTCAAGATAAAAAGAACTTTTTATATACAACGTTTTTAATTTTTCTGTTGAATTATTATGCTCAAACTTGTACTTGATATGAAGTAAATAAAGAACAAACAAATAAATATAGAATACTGAAATGTCATTTTGACATTTAATTTTGATTTCCATAGTAACGTACGTATATATTAATAATTTTAGTTCCTAGGATCACCTCCTTAGTAACCAATAAAATAGTCTTTTACTTTTTACGGATATTTCTGAAATAACTTTGCATACAAAACAGAATTAACTGAAAATGAATTCAATTCTGCTTAAAGATGGCTAAAAGTATAAAAAAAAGTATTGGCATCGTGTTCTGATATATTCTAAAAGGTTCATATATCTAGCTAGTCAGGAAGTTAGTTAAAAATCGATTGCAAGATTTATACTGGACAAACAATCGCCGGACAAACAAGAATACGAGCTAAGAAAAACGTTGTTAAATAACAATGCTCATTGTGCGTGGAAATATCAAGAGACAATGTGGAAAAAGGGTGTTGCTTAGACGGTGATACTACCAAGTAAATTATGCTACACTTCTTTCAATACCTTCATCTAAGCAGGCGGTCGAATACAGGGATTGCTGGAGAGACATTATATCTAGAGACGTCGTTCTCATCAATTAGAAGAAAGGAAGCGGATAAAAGTATTCCGGGTAAAAATGAATGAAAAGATTTATTCCGGAATTCCAGAACCCATCTGGATTTTTTAGATACCATGATATGTGCCAAAGCAAGAATTACAATTTAGAAAGTAGGTATACTAGTATTACATATTTTAAAGTATATAGTGAGAAAATTATCGGGTGAGTTTTTACAAACCAGAATGATATACCTATATCAGGGATGGGCATACATGAGATCAACGAGAGCCACATTCTAGATTTTCATATACCTATATAAAGAGCCAACATAGTCATGTTCTCACGTAGTAGTAAATAGAAAAATTCAAATTTAATTAAATTAAAGGAAAATAATTATTAGTTATTATATATTTAATTTAAAGGAAAACTCGTGAATAGTGGGGGGAAAAATTATATTTTTATCAAGAGATATTGGGAGCTGCACTTAACCCAACGAAGAGCTACATTTGCCCACGTCTGATACATATTATCTTAAGACACATATTTTGGAAAAGTCTTCAAAACCCCATCACAACTCGAGAATTGCTGGTTGTGGGTTCTTACTATTAAGTTACAGACCAAATAATCAACCACAGTGATATTATATTATTGCTTTGGTGTCTAAAATATTTGAAAAAAGTGTGGTAAAAAATCGGTAACATTTGTAATTGAAATCAAGGTAATATTACATTACTAACATAATAATTTATAGAAGACAATCAGGATTTCGTAGAATTTAGTTTTGATATACATGTAGGTACTTAAAAATAATAATTTTCATTTGCTTACATTTTATTAAAGGCTAAATATCGTATTCCAAGTAATTAAAAAAAGGTATGCTAAAATGATACATTGTTTTTGTTATACTATATAAACATTGTTTTTGTTGTGTATTGTATGAAAGAACGATTAAATCGATTTTATATTACGATATAATCACATTGACAAGTAGTAGTCAAGTAGCATTATTCATTGACAATAAATATTATGAAAAAGTTACACCTAATGGTCTTTATTTTTCAGACAGTAAAGTTATCAGGTGCACATTACAATATTAAAAAAACGTTTCGATACTAATGAATACCGTCCTTATTGATACGATGTAACACCAGCTAACTTCACTGTCCACCGAGGCGATAAATATTAACTTTGAGAAGTTGGAAACTTCAGAGTGTAAATAATACGATCGGGATTTTGACCATGAAATCTGACGATATTTTAATTGTCTTATATATTATATTATACTATATAATATAAGTCTAACAAAAGCGAGCATATAATAACTATTCATAAAACGATTGCTGTTGTTGAAGTTAAAACCCTATAAAAATGTATGGGCCAACTCACATTGATGAAGGGAGATGCAATTATGAATTATTGTATAAATTATACAATAAGTAAAGCAATATAATATGTAATAATATATTGATTGTTTGAGTTTGGTAGGTTAGATACTATAATTATATCCAGACGGGTAACACAACTAGGTATTTTACAACATCTTTAAAGGAAGAACAGGAGTTGATGTTAATATCGATGACATGTGCATTGGTTTCCAGGATTATCACTTAGTAAAGGGATAGAATTCACACTTAATATTTTTTTACTCGAGGCTGTATGGATATTCTCTTTTGCTCTATCCAACTTCGACTGACTTTATCTTAGACAAGCTTAACATGCAAAAGCTGATATTGAGATTACAATAACTGTGTTTAACCAATTTGCTTTTTATATCGATATATTTCTCTTGAGTGAGATACAGTGTAGTTAGATGCTGTTTTTTTTTTTAAATAATTAAAATAGTGTCTTATATACTTCTTTGAACAATTTTGCATAGTTATTTTTTATCGCACTGTTTTTTTTTTTTTTTTTTTTTTTAAATATTTTCACTTTGTAACCGTTTTGAACTGATAATTGAAGGCGTCCCCCGCAAAGGGGTCTATATATTAATACATCATGTCAAAAAGTGATTTTATTGACTAAAACGGGTCTAAATAGCATTGATCACGATATTGGAAAGTTTTATTATTTTAACTGCCACACTTTTTGAGATATTAGCAACACTAAAATGCTTACCGTAGAAGAGGAGTCTATATGATTATTTTTATTACCCAAAATAAAAAAAATAAAAAATTGTCAATGATAAAGAGTGTTTTCATGAACATAATTATTATCACAGATATACATCAAAAGTCCGCATGATCGAATAAAACGTTTTTTTCCTCTCCTGAACAATTTTGTTTTTGCATATAGACCCCTTTTCGGGGGAGGCCTTTAATTATTGGTTACGATCACACCTGTCATTATATAAATAAATTGAATAAATATAAAAGGTGGATAAATTGTTTTGTAGTCCTGGTGGAATAAGTACTATAATATAGTTGATTAAATTTTATATATAATGATGCAAGAAGACTGGCGAGCGACAAGGATTCTCGGAGGCACCTCTTGGTGTCCATATGCTCCAACTAAGGTGCGGATATGGCCGAAGAAGAAGAATTTTCACAAAGGATAAAAAAGGTTAAAAATTAATTTCCTTTTTTTTTATATAATAAGTTATTTTGGCTTGGCATATTATTTGTAAGGATTATTCTTATGTTTTTATTTAATAGGTACTGCGCATATGCACACATATATGGGTGGTAGATTCCTATTTCTACGGATTATACGGATTGATTGGATTTGAATAATAAAAGCACTCATCCAGGCTGTGAATGATGTGCGCTTCAACAACACTCGGCCCAAAGTTTTTTTAGATGTCTTTTTATAATACGTAGGTTTCTGTATTTTATCATCCTCATAATATTTTATACTAAATATCTCTTGTACTTATATTAACAATAACGCAATAACTCAAAAACCTTACAGTTTTAGTAGATCAATAAAATATCCAAAAATGTCAAGTGAAACTTATTTTAGTACTCAAAATAGTATTCAAGTGATTAGTGTATTAGGAATTTGAGGCATAAACCTATCAAATTTCAAATGATGTTAACGTAGAAAACTACCATTCACACGGTACATTTGACTATCTATAAATATATTATATTATATTGTATGAATTTTATATTATGATATATCCTGCTTATTTTAAAAATAACATTATCTACTTATCCAGTTACTGTGTTTTTTTTCTCAATTGAGATAAAATTTAATCTAATTATATTTTCCAGTTTTGACTGTAAGGACTCTTAATGGTGTATAATAAATAGGTGGAAAAAACTACAAAGAATCAAAAAGAAAGGGTACTGGGGTATCTGAGGAAGTGAAATAGCATGGACTTCAAAATAAAAAGTACATACGCTCTCAAGGGTAGGCTAAATACCGCAAGAGGAGGTATTCTACCTATTTGATGAAGGACTAGGACGATTTGAAGGCGCCAAATAGACGTCAGGATAACTGGAGAATGTGACAACTGAACGACGAACATCACTGAACGTTATACAGATGAATAAAATACACGTACGTTACGTCTTCAAAAATAAATTAATAGACAAGCATATTATAATATGCTATATTATTATAAAACTTCTAACCATAATAAAGCGAGATTTATGGTTATTGCAAAATACGTATGTTATTGACGTGCTATTATATTTCAATCTTGTTTTATTTCAATATTCTGCAGTTATTGTATTTTTTAATCTGTCAATATTTCGGAAACGGCAATATTTATGAATAGTATTTTAACTTTTGTACTATTGCATAATAATAATTATTGTCAACATTCTCAATATATATATTTACTATTTTTTTTATTCAGTGAATAATTTACAAGATTTAAGAATGTGCCATTCTAATCATTGAATATAGGTAGGTAGGTATATAGTTTTGAAAAGACATTTTTTTTTTGAAAAGTAATTGGACCTGCATCTCTCAGGCACTATGCTAAGGCGCCATACTTAATTGGAATAAATTTTAACTACTGGCTCTTAATACTCTCTGAAGCGCTTTCCAAATTGAGCTACTATCGGTGATCGGCTTATGTATTTTAAATCCAAGTAGGTATTACTTTAATTACTAACCGAAGTGTTTTCAAAATTATGTACAATATATATGGTTCACTATTGTTAGAAAAAAATAATATTATTTCCAACATCAAATTTATCCGTAGAAAAATGAAATCTTTTAAGAAACTCTTTCTTATATACCTACAATAATATGTAAAATGTATGATAGTTTTGCATCAAGTAACGGAAAATAATACAAAAGTGACTTGAAAACATTCTATTAAAAGAATTTGTCACAGTATGTAAGTCATAAAAATAATACTTTAAAATACTAGTTTCCCATTTTATGAATAATAATTCGAAAACGAGGGTTTCAATCTATTAAATCTAACAAGGGAATGTGGAAATGTGTCCGGGAATGTCGGAATTTCAAGCCGTAGCTTTGGAGACAGTTCATTGATCAACTGTGTTAGTCAACAAGCTTTGCATAAGACAAATAACTCCTCTAAGATATATTTAGGATTGTAAATACCAATCGTTTTCCCAGAGACGAGTGTAAATCAACTTTATTTCCGGTGAGCGACTATGTCTTGTTTAGGATTCGGTAAGCACATCTTAGAAGCAAATACATACTGTCTTTTTGAGTTTGTATAAGATAACAATGTATTAAATTTAATTATAAATATCGCTATTATTCACTATCAATAGGGGGGGGGGTATCTTAAAATAGCTAAATATAAGAATATTACTAACTATTCTTTTTATTCAACGAATAATTCACAATGCTTGAGAATGTAACAAACGCGCATATTATTATGTTTACCTAAAGAACCAAAAATGGAAATGGGCTGGACATAGCTCAAAGAAGGGGCAATCGTTGGACAAATCTAGATTTCATTCAGTGGTACGCAAATGGTACAAAGCGTCCACAAGGTAGACCTAATATCTGGGGAAGTACATGGCAACGCAACTCATAGGACAGAGAGAAATGGAATCAGCTAAGAGAGGCCTCCATCCAGCATTGGATACATTCAGGCTGATGATATTTTTAATGTACGTTCATACTTTTATACCATTTGTTTTAATTATTATGAACACAATAATAATGTATACATATTAAAGTTTTGACAATCAGTCAAAAATAATATTGAATTCTACAGGGTGTTTTTTTAAGTTGATAAACATTTTAGCTGTAACATCATTATCAAAAGCAGTCTTAATTATGATGTTACAAGTGTTAAAATCGAAATAACTAATGACTTAAAACATTTCGTCAAATTTAATATAATTAATATTAAGAACATTTTTGTAAAATGGAATTCTACCAAGTAAATACTGCCTCAATTAATTAAAGTTTAAATTTATCTCAATTTTGTAGTTTTTTCGGTATCCATTTTTAACAACATGGTTTTCATCTATTATTATCTTCATGTTTTGTGTTTACGGCACGTATTCTTTTACTTTGTCCTTTTTATTCCTCTACAGTCTGATTTCATCCCTCTAGGAATTTAGTGGCATGCAAGATCTGTTCTCAAGATTCTCAGATATTTGCAGTATTATTGATTTCATCCATTCATATGGACAAAGCTCTTTCTCGTCCTTGCAGGCCTAACCTTATCTATCTAAGATCGATATCAGGTAGGTATAGAATTCTTCAAAATAAACTAAGATAATGTTTATACAAACATAATTGGAATAATTATTATAGCGTTACTATGTCTAATATAAGTAGGTACAATAGATTATAATATCCATAGGTACCATACAGGTGTATACCTTATGATTAATTGCTTAAGTACGCAAAGTTATGACAATAATCATAAAATATGCGAAAGTTTATAAATTAATAAGGTCCAGGTAAAAATTAATATTGGGCATCTAATGAATTTTTCATTGAAAAAAGGCAGTAATGGAAGTGTTAAATATTCAGATCATTTCGAAAATAAATTCAATTTTCATCAACTACATACAAACGATAGTTTAAATTAATTTATAATTATTAATGAGTCTACATAGACTATATTCTAAAAAATATTATTAATTATTTTTAATAATAACGATAGGTGTTAATATTAAATTACATAACGATTAATAAAACATACAATAGTCAATTGCTTGGACATAGAGTTGGGTATTTCTCGAAAAAATTTCAATCTCGAGGTTCGGGATTTCCCGAAATGATAAAATTTTGAATTCTCGAGATATCGGGAAATTGTAAAAAAAACTGTAAAAATCCTAAAATCAGTGTAAAGACAGACAAATTCGAAAAAAATATGATTTTTTTTATTATTTATGTAAGAAGACATACAAAATAGATGTAGAAAACAAAAAAAATCAAAACATTACTTATTAAAATAGACTTTCAATAAACACAGACTGTCAATTGCTGTGTCTGACAATCGCATACGCTTTTGAGACACAAAATTCCCTGATGTTGCAAAAATTTTGCTTATTTTGATTCGACGTTGGCTTTATTGTGTTACGATCAGTCTTTGAACGTTTTGTGTTTTCTGTCCACTTTTTCCATACAGAAAATCGTTTTTCGATTAATATTATAATGAAGAAATAATGAAGAAATGATGTAATAAAGTAATGAAATTAATGAAGAAATCTCGAGTCCCGAGAAAAGATTCTCGAGATCCGGGATTTCCCGAAATGTTAAAAATTTCAATTCCCGAGATTTGGGATGGAAAATCTCGAAAATTTCTCGAGAATTCCCATCGGGAAATTCCCGAAACCCAACTCTACTTGGACATAAGATAACATATTAGTTAATAAAGGGTTGTCTAAATTAGTAATTTTTAAAAAGTTATAGCAGCCATTTTATTCCCACCTAAATTGAAAATTTATGTTTGGTAGTGCTTGGAAAATTATCATGGAAAGATATTATACAGTTGTACAGCGCATACAAATTATTATAATTTATTACAATAATAGTGAATCTATTCGAACAACGTTTTGGGAATTATGTGAGATCTATAAGTAGTCGAAATAATCGACCTACAGAGCTTTCTAATAAAATTCGAGTTAAATGATAATGTTAAGAATTCAAGTCATCAAAAACATAAATGTACTGCTGAAAATATCAATGTTGTGAAACAAAGTGTGGATGAAAATCCAGAACAACCAATTACATGTCGTTTTCAAGCACTTGGACTATTTTATGGCAATACATGGAATATTCTACATAAAGATTTGCATTTGAAGGAATATAAAATACAAAGAACTTAAACCAATAATGATCATTTAGTGGGTCAAAATTTTATTGATTGGGTTTTATAACATTTATGCTTTACGCATTATTTAATGAAAAAATTATCTTCAGCGATGAAACTCATTTTTGGTTAAATGACTTCGTAAATAAGTACAATTATCGCATTTGGAGTAATTAAAACACATATCTTAATATAACTTTTACATCCACAAAAATTAACAGTTGGGCGTGATTTATGGTCTGGATGTATAATTGGGCCGTATTTTCGAACGAAAATGGCAAATGTAGTTACTGCCAATTTTAGAACGCTACAGAAATATGATTACTGTTTTTTTCTGGCATGAATTAGATGATTTTGATCTAGACACTATGTAGTTCTAACAAGATGGTGTAACATGCCATACAGCTTGTAAGACAGTCAACTCATTGGGAGAAAATTTCGGTATATAATATATGTATCTTATTTGATAACCCTATAAAAAGTGGTTTTATTTTATTTTTCGTACCTATAAAGTTTGCTTAAATACTTCTATAATATTGTGATATTATTAATAATTTGTAAGTATGATATATATTACGCATTGCATTAAATTAATATTGTTAGAAGGAGAAATCTCAAAATCGATTCCCGGAAAAAAATGAAAATTAGTAAAATATTCGAAAAAAAATCATACCCTTCCTTACCATGTTTTTTCAATTTACGTTAATGAACAAAATACATTTAGTTAAGAACATTGTATTTTCCCAGACGGTTTCTAGATGGAACACTCTAATCGATATATTAAAATTAACATAATATACAAAATGAACGCAATATTAATATAATTAAAAATTCACTGACAATAAATTATTGAATCTAAAACGAATTTACGTGTAATTTAATATAAAAAACGACATTGTTATGTTAAGATATATTCTATGTTATTCAACTACTATATTTTGGTGACAGTCTACACTCTACAATCTACATCATTGTATAGTTACGAACTTCGGCCACATTCAATGAAGATTGGTATGTCACATCATACGATAAGACATGCCGCAACGCCGTTAGGCTCACATCATATCTCGAGCTTTGCGGGCCGAGGTGCAAACGGCCATAGGGATTCCGGCAGAATTCGGGAGACCACAAGCGCCTAACCATCTACCTACCAAATCCGTCTAACCCACTTCCCCTTCAAGCCTTGCTAAGCCACTATCAGCTGTTTTACAGTCAACGACTGACAGGCTGTCACTGGGCACTTCCGTCGTCACTGGGTTTGCAGTTCATAAGATGAAAGATCAAAGCTGTTCAAAGGAATTCGGTTATTGATAATAATGATATTGCAAAACTCAAGAGTAGTTAATACATATAATATGACTGTACTTAAAAATATTTAAGAATATATGAAACCGTTTTTAACCAATAAATACTTTTTTTAATTGTGCAAGAAAAAACAAAAATAATAATAATTTGGAAAAACCTTAGAAATACGCATAAAAGAAAAAAATAGGTGCCTGGTCGAACTCGACCCCGCATCTATCGGATTCCAGCCAATATGCTTTAGAAATTCACGCATATTATGTACCATACCTAATTAATACGAAGTAATGAATATTATGCCATAGAAGTGTTCATCAATTTTTTATTGATGTTGGCAACCGGTTTTTGTAGTTTGAATCGAGGTACCTATAATACGTTTGATTACTATCTAGCTAAGATAAAAGTGTTAATTATTAAAATATTACATTACTAGTATATAATAGATCTATTATTAGTAAGAAATGCTTGTTAGTAAATCGCCTAATCGCCATATTGGATCTTTGCTATGGATAAAAAATAGAATATTATATTTTTTCAATGAGGCATTCAAACACGTATATTGTAAAAGTATATACCTACATACGTAATGAAATTGTTATTTAAATTTAATGTTATTTGTTTCATTATTTAACTCAGTGATATTCAAACTGTACGCTGCGGGGTCCTGGGGCGTTATATTAGTAACTGGTTTCAAAGGTATTTTTAGGAAGATTAAATAATAGTGAAGCTTAGAAGAATTTATGATTTAAAAAAAATAAGGATAGCTGTAGTGCCATTCCATTTGAATAGGAATACATGCGTTACTTGAGGGTGGTTAGTTAGGGAAAAATGCGAATAATATATTTTTAAAGTAGATGAGCGCCTTCGGAAAGACGATAAAATTTAAAAATCTGTATTTATTTATCAAAAATAATTAAGTAAAAGTAGGTAATGATTTTACATACAATTTGGAGACATTTTAAGTCTACTTAAGGGTCGATTGATTCAAAGATTTGAGAAACTACAGACTCACACAGGTACCCCACTAATTGGTAGGGTACCGTAAAATATATTTAGATATAAATGGCGTCATGAAAGTAAAAAGTTTTCAAACCAATGGTTGAACTAGTAGTATTGGTATTAGCTTGTTACACAACATGGTTCAAGACTAAATTATTGATTTATTATGACGCATTAAGATAACAATAAATTTTATTATTGTCCTCTAATCGCTTAAACTTTACGTAAGATCTGGTTTACCTAACAATTTTATTCAACAGACGTTTATATAATCAAAGCAATACAAGATGTAAACATTTTTTTATTTTGGTGACCATTATATTATAATATTGTCTGTCACATTTGTCTAAAGAATTTAATATATTTTTTACAATAAATTATATTATCATATTATATTACTATTTTACAGCTTTCATTTCACATGTACACTACCTTATTATTATATGGCATATCGTTGCTGTAGGGTTGGTTTGTCGAATAGACCAAATGTCAAATGTTCGGGAGATGAAAAACAAATTTGATTATCCTATATTTAAATACATGAAGGCATTTAAATTGTTGTTTTTACTGCATATGAATGCTGTTTTCATTACAAAGCAATTTAAAGAAAAGGGTAATTCTGGTCCATTTAGATACAAAAAATCATTCTGCATTCAAAGGTCGATTTCGACAAAAACGGATATTCGACAAACCAATCCTATAGCGACGATATTACTATACTATAAAACATTAAAAACTTGTTTAGTAACATTATAAATACAATTTTTATTATTGATACTACAGCCGGTGGTGGGTTCTGGTCCCAAATAAAATAATTTCCCCTTATCTCTTTCCCTTCGTCTTGGATCGCCCATTGGATATGTCAAAAGTATAAAAAGTTATTTTTATTAAATGCACACAAATGAGTCATATTATTATTATGAGTTCCGCCGGTTTTTATACGTCAAGGGCTACGACACACGGTGCTGCAAGATGCCATGTTTACGCCGTGTTGATGTGAATACTAGGTCAGTTTGATTGTGCCGGATGTGCATATACAATGCAAAACACATCTGGCAGGCACGTTTAAGTACCATACTTTAATTTTCTGCAATTTTCAGCATCATGTGTATAATATCTACTTCACTGTAAAGTTTTTTTTTTATTAAACTGTCATATTTTTTACGACCATGTCCGATCCTGATAGGATCATGGGCATCCACAGAGTAGAGGTTTGTATTATAACAAAGTGTTGTTTTTCCAATACTCGATGCATGGCAGAGTTCTGTCAGGAACATCATCTGTAAGGGATCTTGGCATTACGTTTGAGAGTAGACTGACATTTATTAGCCATATAGTTATCATTTGTAACAAGGCGCTTAAAATGTTGGGCTTCGTCATGCATACTTCCCGGGTTATTACGGATTTTACAGTATTAAAACTTTTATTTAATTCTTTAGTTCGAAGCAGACTTGAGAATGGGTCTATTGTTTGGATACCACATCAGTTGAAGTATGAACTTGTGGTGAAGAGGGTTCAAAAGAAATTCTTGAGACTCCTTTACTTGAGGTTGTATGGATACTATCCGTGGCTTTATCCAACTGACTTTCTCTTAGGCATGCTTACATACTGCAGTCTGCAATTTAGAAGAAATCTTTATTTAGCTACGTATTTTATATAATAAAGAGGTATAAATGAGAACTCTGCCATTCTGGGCCATCAGTTGTTTATTCTCCCAAGGTGCAGAACCAACCTGCCACTGATAATGCCAATTGGGAGGGCGATAACTATGTTCAACGAAATTGCTTTGGGAGTTGATATATTCCACCTTCGCGAGAATGAGTTTAGGTGGACGTTGTTTTATAAATTCTTAAAATAGGGTCTGCTTAACTCATCCGGTGTACTTCCTTGTACCTATCTAATTTATATTTTTTGTATATACATATTTCTACTGTTTAATAACATACTATCTATCTCTTTTTTATGTAATACTGTTTTATATTTCCTTATTTCTATATGTCATGTTGTGAACGTCTTAAAATTATAATTTGTAATGTCCACAATATGTTAAAAATCAATAAATTGAAATTGAAATTGAATTAACAGATTTTGTTTTTTACGAGAAATGGATGTCAGCCACTTGCTCAACCAATTAGGTCCATACCCTGACTCACACACAAATTAAAAAACAATATGTGTACTTGCCAGACCCAGGATTTGAGCCTGGAAACTACGGCGTGATAGTCCAACGCTTAAGCCGCGCGGCCACCGTGGGTGTCAGTCATATTACATATTCATAATATGTTTGGTCAGATTGCCTGCATAATTCAGTACATAGGAAATATGTAGAAAGAATTGAGTGGTTCACAAGCATAGTGAACCTAGTCCATTCTGGTTATTTTTGAGTAAGCTAGGTTCAAACAAGATATTTGAGTATTTCTTATTAAATTTATTATCGTATATTGTATCGGTTAAATATTCTTTGAAGTATGCATATCTTTAGTAGGTATGATATTAAAAGGTTTTTTTAAAAATTATTTTTCTCAACAGGATTAATACATTAATAAATAAGTACAATATGAGATATAAAACAAAAGGATAAGTAATGGTTCCTATAACAAGCGAACACAGAAAGCATAATTAAATCAAATTTACATTAAATAATAAATGAAGTTATGAAAAATACATTGGAGAGAGCTATTAAAAATGATCAAAAGAAAAACCCCTTAAGTAGTATTTTTAATAAAGTTAAAAATAAAATATACCTAGGTATTGAAAAACATAAAAGTATAAAAATATATAAAAAGAAGATAGAAAATATTTTATTAAAAATTAAAAGTCGATGTTGACAATAATAAATAATACCTACGGGTATGAATCAAAAGCTCCAGCTAGTGGATAAAATATTCATAGATATTTGTGAATATTAAATATCTATAACGTGGATATAGGCTTGTTGTGAAACCTATTAAAATCTAAACTAAATCGAAGTGTAATATAATGTAAACAATATATTATTTAAATTTAAATTACTCGAAAGTATCTGATATCGATAGTACATAATATAATATATATCTTTTGCAATCTAGAATCTAAATGCTATAGCTAACAAAACAGCGGAAGATTTCACAATACTAAAGCATTTCGGTCAGTAAAATATATTGGTGTTGAAGCATCCTCCCTAAAACAACCCTTTCCATGTACATCCCCTCCCGCTTCCGTCCCCACCCCGATCTCGGGTAGGGGGAGAAACAATAAGGGTGTGTAATTTGACGGCGATTCTCCATTCATTATCAAATTACATTTTAAGGGTGCTTCCAATATTGAGAGTTACTTAACACTTCTGGCGCCTAATTACGTAGTCGACAAAATATATTATTAGTCGTCGAAGAATTAAATTATTCCTTACAAATATATATAACTTTGTTTTATTTATATTACATATTCAATCATTGATTTACATTATAATAACAGTTTAATTATATACTTCTAGTATTCTATATTATAAAATTAGGTATTTTGTTTTGAAATAATTTAAGCGGGCGCGTGAACAGAAATATTTTTGAAGCATATACCTGTATTGTATTAAATACAATTACTATTATATAAACCTAAATGTTATATTGGTATATTAAATGACTGCGTATAAGGACGTTTTGTTGACGTGGGCTCAGTATTAATCATTAGTAATCGCTACTCGCACTAACTCCGACATTTGATAACATGCCTAATACAAAAATACTAATGCTTACTACTAATTCGGCTTATTCACACGTGGCGGTATTATTGATGATTAGCACTAAGCCCGTGTGAACAAGATTTAATGCGTAATAAATTATACTCGAAGGGGGGTACATACCAAGAGAAGGCAAATCGAAGAACGAATGTGAAATATTAAAAAAAAACATAAAACATAGGGTAGCCATGTGACCCATATTAACGGAATATTTAGAGTTTTTTTTTTATATATTTTGTCCCAATGTCGTAATGAAGGTTGTCGGGATAGTTGAATGTCTTTTATTTACGTAATTATTGGCGATTAAGTTATATTCTTAATATATAATAATTGAGAATATTATTTTTAAATATATTGAGATATGTGTTACAATAATTATCATTTTATTTCAACTGAAATTTAAAGAATATTGATGATTCTTCTATAAATGATTTTTTTTATCATAGTATTAATTTTTGAATTTTGAATTCATGAAAATCATCAATTATTTCGGTTTTCATATTGCAACAGTAAAATATTTAAATGTTGAAATTCAGTAATTGAAAAAAATGATGACACTGTAGTATTAACAATGTAACTGTCCAAATTTGTAGAATGAAATAATGAATGAACTAAAAAAACCAATTCATAATTCTGTTTAAAAAATGGTTCTCACTGAAAATTCCCAAATTCACATTCCTGAAAACTGGTTACCCTACCTATATTCATATTTAATAGTTTAAAATGTATGACTAATGTATCAAAATTGGATCGAAAAATAAAACATTATATATCTGAATGTCTCAGTAGAATTACTTATATACGCAGAATTGTAATTCTTCGTACGGAAAAGGTTGTCAGGAAATATACTCACAAAGTTATATTTTAAGGGAAAGTTTTCTTATAAATTTATTCTGTGTATTCGTATACTTAAAAAACGTCTGCTGTGAAATTTCCTTTGATGTTATTAAACATTAAATTTGTAAATACCTCGATACCACGTCATTTTCAAGCTTTCGATTATTGCTTATCTTTTAAATAATTATCTTATACATTAAGATGCTTTACGTATTTCGTTTTTAAAATTCTATTTTATAGTTTAATTTAATTTTTTTTAAATATTGTTGTTTTTTTATTTTATTTCTTTTCCATAAAATTATTTGTTACTTTGTTTTCTTCTGTTAGTTGATTTACCTGTACTTTTTATTCTAAATGTCATGTTGTAAGCTTCTTGAATTAATAATTTGTTATATTATGCTCACTGTGTTTTTTTTTTAAATAAATAAATTAATTAATTAAAAATGCTCTGCTTCCAGATACGATTTACGATTTTACTCGCTGGGTCACTCGTTCGAATTCCTCTGAATCTGAATTCTATGCTTTATAAACTTGTGTATTTCTAGCCTAACGTAATTACGAATATACATATTGCATAGTATTGATATACTACCATTATATTATTAAATATTATGATTATTAATGGGTTCGCAATATATTATGGTGGTTTAATGAAGATAAATATTAAAATTATTATGTTTCTCTTCGTTTTCGTTGATTAAATTAAATTATGAAATAATTCAAATTCAAATCTATTTATTTTTACATATAGTGAACTTTATAAATTATTAATTTAAGAGTTCATCACATGACATTTAGACACAACGAAATATTATTAAAACAGTAATATATAAAAAAGAAATAGATCAGTATTAAGTTATTAAACAGTAGAAAAGTGTTAACACAAAAAAATAAATCTGATACAAGTAAGTATTATACGGAATGAGCTAAGCAGACTTTATTTTAAGGATTTATAAAACAACGTCCGCCTATAAATACTCATCTCACGTAGGTGGAATATATCAACATCCTAAGCGATTTTGTTGAACAAGTTAGAGTTAGTAGCGAGTGAGTAGTAGCGAGAGAGTGAGTAGAGAGAGCAAGAGAGTTATTGTCTTCCCAACTGGCATTACCAATGGCAGGTTAATTTTGCTCCTTGGGAGAACAAACAACCGATGCTCCCGATTTCTAAGATAGTTATCACTTACCAGGGACACACATGCCAATAGATAGTACCAAGAATATATACGTCCATATATAATGTCTCGGACGAACGAAATAGAATGGTTTTTTAGACATTCATCGACGAGTGGTGACATCTATCATTATGACCTACATTAATTATAGATTATTCTTGATAATATATAAATAATAATTATATTATAAATTATAAGATTTAAAAACAGCTGATATATTTTTTAAACTAGTTTTTGCGCTAGAATAACATTAAGGTATTAGCAGCTCGAAGGTGTTAACAGCTTGATTATAACAGAATTGTGAAGGCAAAACATAAAATAAAGGTGGGTTGAGACGGACATTAAATGATATCATTAATTTATTCATCATCGTCTATAACCCCTTTAGCGGAGCAATTTTTGTCACGGCCCACTCGCTTTGCCGCCGTACTATGGAACCTTTACGTACGTACTTAAAAAGACGTCAAAGCATAATTTGAGATCATTTTCATAAATTATTTAATCACATTTTCTAGAAAATAAGCCGGATAGACATCATTAACAACGTCAAACGCAGAGAATATATACATTTAAAAATGATTCGTTGAGAAATATTACAAAAATCAAATTGTCTAAATGAATGCAAGCATATTACATTAAATTGTAATATTTTAAGTAAAAGTCTCGTATTAAATTTATAAAATTCGGCAAAACTTTATTATAAGAGTTATCTAGATTTTGTGTTAGAGCTGGAGACGTAATTGGAATCGAGCCTTGGAACCCCAACGACTCAAGTCGAACTGTGAAATCGGGGTTCAGAATTTTGATTTAATAGATCTGAACATAGAAACGGAACCCTATTTAATGTTTACACTAGAAATGAACACGGAATCGAATATTTTTTTAAAGTTTCTAGCCCGAATTGTGATAGATTTCAAGTAAAGGTATATATTTCTGAGGTTAATAAAAATTATGTATGTTCAATGAAGAGTGTAATATTCTTAAATAAATTATGTATTTGTGGGGGTCATGGTGTTGTGGAGGAAGAAGTCAAGATTTGGTGGTTGCTCCGATGGATGGAGGAGCGAGTTTTATTTGCAGCGTAAACAGTCGGTAAAAGAGTATGTTACAGTAGATATGATACAATACTTATGATACTATTCCGAGGTCTGAGTCTTGGTAGAATGAGATGTTATGCGGAGCGATACAGAAACTGAAATACTAACAGACCGGGAAATTATATTTGAGTGACATGTCCAATGAATTATGATCCGATATTTATTGATGTACTCACAATCTAAATAATATCTTGAAAAGAATATTTAGGAAATAATTATTATAATTGAGTCAGCTACTCTATATTGAGTTTACGTCATTGGATATGGCTGACTATGTGAAAAAACGGATATTGCGGAAATTATAATTGCCGTAAGCTATTTAATGAGTTTGCCGTAATTGGACACTACACGGGAAATGGATATTTGGAACTTGTAATTGTGGTCAGTTATTTAATATCAACGATCAATATGCTGACATGGATTGAGTTGTTTATCCCCATATAGTATTCAGCCATATCAGTCGTAGCGGTTCTAATTATGCACATAACTCCTTTATTCGGCGCTCTTGTTTAAATTATAATTTATGTATTTCTCCACCGTTGATCCTTTTAATAATTCACCTGTTTCATTTAAACATGCTATCTCCAAAATTTTGTATAAAAAGATATATAATGTATTTGCTTATACATATATATATATATATGTATATTCTTTTATTTTTTATGTTACTTTTTTTTAATCTTTTGTATATCATTTAATTATTCATTATTCTTCCTCATTTTTCTCATGTAATCTTCTTATGTACTTTCTTTATATTTATGTTATTTGTACTCTCTATCTTGTTAGGCTTAACTATATTATAATGTATATATGGAAACTTTGCTGGTTTCAAAAACTTTTTATTATTATATTTTAAATTTCTGTAATCAATATGTAACTGTTTGTTTTCCTTAATAAATGAAATAAAAAAAAACATTAAATAAAAAAAATACTTTACGCTAATGCACAATGTTATAAAAACTAATAATATAGAATGTTATTTAAAATATTAAAAAAATATATTTATCATATTCGTTATACTACGGTAACCCGTTTCCGATACATGAAAATGAAATCAGTGCCTTGAGTGAGTAGTTAGATGGGCAAACAGAAAAATATCCAAAAAGTATCAACACAGGTAAAAGAATCTATGAAACTTTTAATGGTACATGATTTTAAACATCTTTTTATTTTAGAAATACTTACGCAAGTCGTTATTCAATCTTGCTAACGGATCCCCATATTCTATATTTATCTTGTCGCTAAGTAGTTTGTAAGTCCGCTTGTAAAACATGCTTAAAACAAACAAACAGGGACGCTTTATTTTCGTTTTCTGCTTCTTCAATAATCAGAAGAATTATATAAAGTATAAATTGCCATACGCTGAAGACTTACGAGTTATTTAATATTTGTATTTATAACATCTGTTTATCGTAAAAGATTTATATGTTGAGACTTTCGCACATAATTTTTACAAAGATTGATTGTTAACCATTATTTCAACATCTCTTCAGAAGGTTGAGGGTGAAACGGTACAAAAAAAAACTCGCAAAATAAAACTCATATTATGATGGTGACGTTGTCTTTTCCTTTAACTCTTATTATCTAATTAAACTAAAAAACTACAGCTATCATATCAGATTTTCAGATTGTCACCGTGTATTATTTTTCCATCTTTCCCCGACGTTTCCTAAATCAGACCTTTGTATCGCAGTATCAGAAGCCAGAATTTTAAGATGTTATTAAAAAATTATTGCTAACATTCAGAGCTCGAAACCGACCGGAATGTACCGGAGTGCCGTTCCGGTTCATAAAATCCCCAAAAAAATCGCTCCGTCTCGTGGAAATATTAATTCGACCGTCTGAACGTCGGCTCGTCCATGTACACTGCGGTACTGCAGCACCCCCAAGCAAATTGAGACAAATGTTATATTATAACATACATTAATTTATGTATCTTCTTCTTGGTCGTGCACTCATGGCTGAGGATCATGACCACATTTAAATTTCGTCATCCTTTGAGCGCCCAAGACTTTCCATCCTTCTCGATCTTCCGCTTCTCTCAGGGCAGAATGGATGGTGCCCCCAGTCAGCTCTTTTACTTGGTCGCTCCATCGCGCAGACGCTCTTCCTCTGCTTTGCCTTTCCTGGAGGCTACCCAAAACTACCAGTCTCTCCAGGTTGTCCGGTCCGCGCCTGACAATATGTCCAAAAAACTGCAGAATTCTTCTCAGATATATCGTCGAGAGCCGTTCCTTTATCTTCAATCTCTGGATGATTGACTGGTTCGTCCTGTGCTCCGTCCAAGAAATGCAAAGCATTCAGCGACAACACCACATCTCAAAGGCATCAATTGCCTTCCGTTCCCTTGCCTTCAGGGTCCACGACTTGACTCCGTATAGAAATATCGAGAACACTAATGTTTGCACAAGCATCATTTTTGTGGCAATCGAAATTCCCCGATCCTTCCATATAGTGGTAAGGCGCGTCATCGCATTTTTTGCAATCTGTGTGCGTCTCAAAATTCCTTGGACTGACCGGGTGACAAATGTTGAAGTTCTCAGTCGAATGGGGAAGGACCAAGAAGTTCTACGTAGTATCAAAACCAGGAAACTACAATACCTCGGCCACATTATGAGAGGACAAAAATACAGCATTCCCCAACTTGTCATTCAAGGAAAGATCAATGGGATTGGGAATGGGAATTTAGTGGCTTAAGAACCTCCGTGATTGGTACGAGTGCAGCTCCACCAAACTGTTCCGGGTAGCAGACGACAAATATAAGATCGCCTTGATGGTGGCCGACCTCCGCTAGGGGATGGCACAATAAGAAGAAGAAGTGCGCTTTCTTATTTGCGCTTCGCAACCGCCCTTTCCACTGATGGTTGATCCCAGATATATAAACTCGTCAACTGTTTCGAGGATTTGGAGTGTACTTGGTGTTGGTAGAAGGTTGGCCCGATCAACAACCATTAACTTGGTCTTATTCCTATTAATAAGAAGGCCGTATTTGCGACTCTCTTCCTCTACCCGGTGTAACAGCTCTGTGAGTTCTCTTTCATCAGCAACGATTGGTGTGGTATCATCTGCGAATCTTAAGTTGTTTATTTTCTGGCCACCAATTGATATTCTGCCCTACCAATGATTTAGGGTTCTTCGCATTATATGCTCTCCATATATATTGAATAACTGGGGAGATAAAACACATCCTTGACGAACTCCCTTCTCGGTTCGAAAATTATCAGAAAACGCACTATTCACATTATGTATATTATATGTAAATATCAATATTATTTAGCGTGTAATCAACTCGCCTGCTGCGATACATCCAATGTCCAATAATATTATCATATAACGCGGTAGGTACTTGATTTTGCACAGTACCGATTTCAATACAATATTTTCGAGTGGGCGAAGGAGGAGCGCCGGCAGCGGTACTCTCAGCTTCGTACTGCCGGTCAGACAGTCCGTTTTCAGTATTTTTCCGTTTCTGTGTCGTGCGTAAGCACGCACGACAGAACGAGGAAAGAAATATAGCTATAATGATTTATTAACATTGTTAAAATTTATTTCTTCAAGCAATTTATGCAAAGTTCTTTATTTTAATTATTTATATTTAATTTTGATGTTAAAAGTAAAATATAATCCAAATAAACATTTATCTTTATTTTTAATCAACCGCAGCATCTCCAAATATTTTATCTCCGAGCTGCCACTGCTTATATGCAATAAAAAAAGTTATTTTTTTAAATACATATTACACAATAATTATATTATAAAAATTTTAATATTTTCGTATAATTATCGAGCGGTCGGGTTCGTTATATTTTCCATTTCTAGCACTGCTAACATTTAATTATTGTAATAATAATACTAAAAATAAAGATTAACTTTTATACATTCATTATATTATGACGTACATTAAGGGTGTGCATTATTTATTTTGTATGCCTTAGGGATACGCGAGGCAAAATGTTTGGAGGCCATTGATTGAGATAAATATTGGGATAGAATAATTGAAGCAAACAGCTGATTTAAATTGAAAATGCATTGTAGTAATAGGTAGATACTCGGCATTTGATTTAAGGGTTTCTTGAATTAGTTTGGTCTCCCAATCCTCGCCTCGAGAGCTAAAACCTTATCCCGATGGCCGTTAAATCTCATCGAATGAGTTTCTCTTTGCCCGAATACAGTTGCCAGTCAAGTAACTCTTCTATACTATATTACATTATGTGCTGCATATTTCGTACCAGGGTTTCTAATCGGGAATAGATTTTACTGAAATTAAATTTAAAAAATTGTTTGAATTTAAATTATGTACTAACTAACTTAATTCTATGTACTAACGCAGTAATTCTCAATATTTATATATTATAACCCTTGCAGTATTTTATAAAATCTCGGAAAACTCCTTATCTAGCTGAGATATATTTAAGTCCAGACAGGATACATTCTAAAAGAAACGTGTAAAACGTGGAAGCCAAACTATATAATGATCCAAATATGAAAAGGCCAACTATCAAAGCGGAATAAATGTCTGGATCTGGAACAATGTGAGCAATCGAAGAGTTAAACACCCTGAATAAATACATTTCACTCATCTATCCGTCTCCGTCTTCAGAGTTGTCAAAAATTGAAGAGTAACTGGCAGTATAATAATAATCGGTGTTGCTTTCTTCATAACTGTATATTCTACTTTCTTAATTATCGCACTAATTATATTTAACCAATACCTACATACTAAAAGTATATTATTTTTTATATTTTTTTGAAATTTTTAAATAAATTATTATCAATAACTCACTTCTGGTTTATATTACTTATTGTTTCACGATTTTTTAAGTAGGGCCCGATCCAAATCCTTCATTTATTTTGGATTTGTTTAGATATGGTATAGAAACATCAATGTCGGCCGTTATTGCTTCATCACAAGGGACGTGTACGCATAAAATACATCGGCCTCACTTGCCCGACATTGCAAACTGCAATTTTTGCTGCTCGTTTACGGGCCCCTTTAGGTTTTAAGGCTATACTTCAGCTGAGGCATGATCTAAAAAGATCGTGACTAGGCGATGCGCGGATTGTGTAAATGACGCGAGCCGAACGAAATATAATTTGTCATAAAAAATCAACATGCATCCTTTTAATATTATGTTTATTATTATATTCGTAATAATTATAGTATATTCATTGATATGTTTTCTTTTTCAAGTACATGCGGAACGTTTTTTAATCACCTTTACACGATTTAAGAATATATTCCTCCAACGCCATCACAAAAAAATTGACGTGCTCACACCTCTCTGTCAGTCTCCGATTGGCGACTACTGCAAAATTTCGTTCAACCTACTATTGAAAATTATTTGCTGTTTCACTTAAGTATGCTCTTTACTGTTTTGGTACACAGTTCAAACCTGTGACTGACATAATTTCTTATTTAGGAGCACACCTACAACAAGGTGTGGTAGATATTGATCTAGTGATTTCTTTCATTAGGTACTCAACATTGTAAAATTAAAAAAATATATTTCAGTAAGAGTCACTGAAACCCTATTTGAGTACAAATAATATAGAAAGAATACAACATAGTCCGGTTATTGACTGCAATAATTTATCGATCAGAGACCCTATTTTATATTACCTACTGGCAGGCTAAAGCCAACATTGTAAGTCACAATATTGGCTCGCAAGCTTTTTATTATCATCTAAATACGATTTTAAAATGTAGCCTGAGAGGACACTAAAAGAAGAAATGTTGCCGCATTGTATTTATGTTGGTAATATCTATGCGGCTATACGCTATTAATCCAGATAGACCGATCGGAATATATTATAGTTATGTACATTGTGCACTTTTTTCTACAAGTGAATTGTTGTAAATCGTTTAGCAGTATCAAATAATATACAAGAGTTAAGAGAAACGTTATTTTAGCGAATAAATTTTCATTTAAGTAGAGAAAAGTTTTCACAATTTTGTTTTACAAATTTATATTTTACAACATAATTAATGAAATAAAATATTCATATTTATTTATGTAGGTACTATTTACATAACGTGGAACAACCAATTTTATTCACTCACAATTAACAGGTTTTGGAATGGACAACGATGCAAATAAAAAACGGAATGCTCTCCTTTACCCTACTATTATGACTATTGTTGCATCATCATCATCATTTTCACGAAATTTCAGGTGTAACACAGCGACTCTAAAGCGCAAAGCCCACATACGGCGGCACGGCGAGTGTGCGAGTTTTTAGCGTTTGGTGTTTGTGGATATTTTTATATATTATCGCCTAGACGTCTACACCTTCTCACTAAACGAGTGATTAAAAATTTTCAAATTATAATAATACAAATTATCTGAAAAACCCTTAATAAACCTTAGATGGAGTGAGAATCTAATACGCGTCTTTTGCTTACCGGTCGAGAAATCTAACACCTACTTACTACGTACTATCTACTTAAGTATCTTTCATACTGATAATAATTTTTAACACTAAAGATGACTTAGAATGTTAACATTGATCACATTTCGTCAACAGAAATCTACAATCATTTATATCAAGACAGTATTTTGCATTATTACAATTTTTGTGTGACGTTCTTATATTTGAAAATGCTTTGCATACTAAAAACCAAGATCAAGTCCTGAATAAATAAACGTCATCAAATATCATCATCATCATCATCAGCCGGGGTCAATCCACTGCTGGATGAAGGCCTTCCCAAGCTTCTTCCAACTCTCTCGGTCCTGTGTCGTTCGCTACCACGTACTTCCGCCGAACTTTACCAGTTTGTCAATCCAGTGGCTTTTAGGGCGACCCTGTGGCCGTTTCGTGCCCCTTGGGTATCACTGGATGACGGCATTTGTCCAGCGGCCGTCCTTTCGGCGAGCAATGTACCCCGCCCATCTCCATTTCAGCTGTTTGGCAACGTCTATTGCATCGCGTACTCTTGTCTGCTTCCTAACCCATTCGTTTCTCTTTTTCGTCATCAAATATATTTTATATAATTATGTAAAAGAACAGCCGTTGATGATAAAAATAGTAAACTAGAGTTTTTGCTCAAATCACATCATTTATTCAATATAAACCCTTTGTGATGAGGATTCATTGTTGAAAATTCACTCAATCTTTTGACTACATATACATTTTATTAATTTAAAATAAACATTTTCACAAACAATATAATATTACAAATTTAAATCAGCCACAGTTTCAAACCCTTGAACCAAGTTTCTGGTCCAATGAGGGCAGATTAATAATAACGACTTTTTATGATTTTTTCTAGTGTACTCGTATATCTGAGGCGTTTTCAAGTTATGTATATTCAATATAATATGGAATGTTACATTCTCAAAATCTTGTGATATAAGAAATGGTTTATTAAAAATTGTTACCAAGTTCAAGTAGACTAAAATATTTGGCGAGAGCCGGCCGTCGGTTTGTAATTACAAATTTAGTTAGTAATTAATATTCCTTGATTTAATACACAAAAACCGATAGTCAATAATAACGCAATTTTATAGGCATTTCATGTGTGACCTACTAATTTAAATTGTTGTACTTAGATAGGAGGCTCATAACATAATTGATTAATGCACTGATTGTCGCGACACCAATGGTTATACGGGTTCAAATCCCGTCGAGTTTCGTATTTTTTTTCAATTATGATTTATTTTAGTAAATATTATTTGAGGTGTTTTCAAGTTAGTATGTTAAACTACTTTATTATTAAATTACTACTTTATTATTAAATTCTACTAATATTTTTCATATACTACAGCCTTTTCAGAGATATGGTCATTTTAATTCTATTTATTTAATTTAATAAAATGTATTTTTTTATCGTACTTATTCCATTTTTATGAAGTAGAATAAGTATTGAATTAAATTAATAAAACAATGCATTTCCACCATGAATTGACAGTTAACACAATACAAGAAACAGTTTCTCTAGATAAAAGTTTACTGATTGTTTAGAGTAACCTAACCTAAAACATATCTTAGGTGGGTACAATAATTTGTTTGAAATAAATTAAATATAAATTAACATTCCATTTGCTCGGTTTTGCAAAGCTGTATCTGTTGTAATGCCGGTGAGATTTATACTTCCGATCTGTTTTTTGGCAAAGATATAAGACAAATTAGATTAAAATAGCTTTTTGGCAGACGTGACTAAATTTATAGGCAAAACTGTTTCAAGTTGTAAGGAGAGTCAATTAATCATAAAAAGTGTTTGAGGAAAAAAATGAAAAAAATATAATCAGCCTTCAATGACTTGCTTCTGAAGGTGATTAATGAAATCAAAAAGGCTTTTATTACTGACTATCAAAAAAAGTTAAAGCGAGAAACTTTTGTTAGGTAAATACATCTATTTTTCTGGCAGTAATCTACCTTTGTTAAAAATGTCGATATTCAAGTGAAAGTTTTTTTATGCCACCCTAAAAAGTAATTCTTTGGCTTTAGTTTACACAAAGGAACATGTCAAGATAATTTAAAGTAAAAAAAAGGATCTTCATCTTTACACAACTTTCTCTCCCAGCCTTGCTAAAATTATTATTTTATGTGAACGATGATGTTGTAAATTTTATTATGGCAATTCATTCGAATCTCCAAAAATGTGCAATAATTATTAGAATTTAAAATCAAGGCACCAATTGTAAACCTGGTGACTACTGGTTGGTTCCCTTTACATTCTTTTTAACACAGACAATGAGGAATAAGTTGCGATTTAAACTAAATGAAAAAGCGTGGTCAACAATAACTAGAAATTGGTATACGAAACGGTTTCTTGCAAATATATTTATTTTGTCATTTTGATCGTTGTGCAGAAACAAAATATATAAGTAATACTAATACTGTTACATATTATATTAATTAGTTACTTATTTATACAAATGCTCCATATATTATATTTTTTCCTGTGCCTAAACGCAATGGTATTTTGATAATGCTAAATAATTTAAATACTGTTGTTTTAATTTATTTTCTCAAACGATATAAAACAACGTGAGGTATGAATTTAAAAATAAATGGGAAAAAAATCGTCAAATTAATTCTTAGCACTATACTATTTATCACCAGTCTATGTATAATATATTTATATAATATTATATGTATAAACATATTTTGCCAATCATTTAAAATACTACTTCGTAATAATGGATAATTTGGATAGTTTTCACATTAATTATTCAACCATATTGTTATAAATGACTTTTCCTATTACTCTCTTATTGTATTATTGTTAAATTGATGTATATAATTAAACTTACTTTTGACTTTTTAAAGACTACTACACTACACTATTGTAATATTTTTAATATAATTTTATTTTTAAATATCAGAAGGTTCCAAATTTAAATATATGACTAACATTTTAATAACAATTCATTACGAAGAGGTAAAGTGTTGTCAGGTAGCAGCGATGGAATGGTGAGGTGAGGTACAGAAGAGCGACTGGCTCCTCCCCGTCACCAACCGTCGTCAATGGTAGAGATTTAGAAAAAAAATACTAATAGAATCAGTCAATTTCATCATTCTGTTTAGTTGTCTAAATAAAGTTATGATTTTATAAAAAAAAAAATACTAAAATTCCGCAGATCCTACTTACTCTCAATGGACTAAAATATTGTTAATTAAACACGTCAGGTCAACTAAACTGAACAGCTGATTTCGCCAGAACTATTATTTATGTAAGCTTTTGTGTTGAACTGAAAATAGTTGTAACACTGAATTGCTTTGGAACCCTTCGAGTGTAATAAATTAAGCAAACTTTATCTCAAAACATGCAAATTAATAATTCATTTTGCGGTCGGCCTAATTGAATTGTCGGATGCGCCGCAGTTGCACGCATAATTCAAAATGCATTCCGGCAAAACAATTAAACGCCACTCCGATAAAATTATACCAGATCGAATAATTAAACTGCTAATTTACCGGCGGAATAAATCCGGCAAGTCGGAATACAAGCGTTTACTTTGCGAACGATAAATTAGGGTGCGGTAGACCTCAGTCGAACAAGCGGCCGCTGAGACCGCGGCTGGCTGAGCCGCATACTTCCACAACGTAGCAACGCGTAACGCTCCACTAATTGTAACAATGATATCGAAAGCTTTAAACTACACAGAAATATAGAGCAGATATATTGAAGTTAAATTTAAGATGACTACTATCAAAATAAACAGGTTGTTTATTTATTTTACAAATTTTGACGATGTTTCATGATTAAATAAACTACGAGGCTTGTCCAAGAAGGTTGCATGTAAGTTGTACGTATGCAGTTCATCGTGGGATACTTATTCGTGCGCCGCAGTACGTAAAACATGAGTTTGTATAATATTTTATCAAATGACGAGTTCTTCGTTGAACATTTCACCGTGGAATACATTTGTACGTATCTTACAAAATGCGGCGACAGTTTGCAAATAGTACTGTTCCAATTAGATTAACCCTAACTTAACCTTACCTAGTAAAGACATCTCATAAAATTCCCCACATGTTGTAACAAATATACTCTACTAAATGTTCAACGAAGAACTCGTCATTTGAATAAATGTTACACGAACTCATGTTTCACGTACTGCGGCGCACGAATAAGTGTCATGCGGTGAACTGTTTACGTACAAATTTCCGGATACGGTCCAAGAATTAAAGA
The DNA here is from genome assembly GCF_057557595.1 of Rhyacophila brunnea. Taxonomy (NCBI): domain Eukaryota; kingdom Metazoa; phylum Arthropoda; class Insecta; order Trichoptera; family Rhyacophilidae; genus Rhyacophila; species Rhyacophila brunnea. The sequence goes on along the minus strand of NW_028232837.1, from coordinate 38,409,703 downwards.
CCTTTGTTATTTTAAAAATCCGGAAAATTATATTTTTATAAAAAAAGCATACGAAATTTTAGGTACATGTCCCCATTATTTTTCGACGTAGTCTCTGTTACGATCGATACACTTGGTGAGCCGTGACACTAGATCTTTGATTCCCTTGTCGTAGAACTACGGCGCCGCCGTCTACAAACACGTTCTCACCTCTTCTTCCACGTCCTCATCAGTATCGAAGCATTTTCCGGCCAAAGTAGCTTTAGGTGAAGAAAAAGTTGGAAATAACTCAACGCTAGGTCCGGTGAGCATGATGACGGAGGACATCCCATTTGAATGAGTCCAAAAGGACCACCTAAGCGCTTTTCACACGATTTTGTGTGTGAGCTTCCGTCAGTATTTTGGGCACTTAATGAGCACACCTTTGCATACCCCAATTTTCCCCTCAAAATTGTTTATATGGTAGACTTATTGACGTCTGGGATCAAAATTTAGAGCTCACAGACTGTCAGACTCTGTCTGATCTTCTTCTTAATCTTCACGAACTTTATTATTGATTTTCTTCAACAAAATGTCACCAATTGAGGACCTCCTTCCTCTCTCCTCCTCACCATGACCACTAATTCTACCACTCGAAAACTCAGTACACTACTTTTTGACATTCCGCTGGTTCATCACATTACCATAATTAGATGTAAGACGATGATGGATTTCAACAGGGTGGCTTCCCTCCTGGTTGAGAAACCGAATGATTGAACGCAACATTGCAGGCGGCGGGATTCGACAGCGCAGCGTCCGGAGAAAAAGGTTATACTGATGCAGTTACCGAGCCGGCTTACCACTCGTTCTAGAAAGGGAAGTCTACGCTTAATGCCAGTACTACCATTTTTTGAGAAAGAATATCCGCGTCGCCAAAAATGAATAAAGGTCTTTAATTCTTGGACAACTCTCATACAACATTAACTATAAAGAACGTACTTATTCTACATACATAGTTTAATAATTATCAAGTTGACTATACTAGGTATAGCATGTCCAATAACATGATAATAATAATTATTGAAAGGTGGATTACAAAAACAACGTATATATTTGAGATATGTGTCATTTTGTTGAAAAAATATTTTTTTCTCAATTTTCAAAATCAAGTGACTCGCACATATAAATTTCGTGGTCTGCGCTCATTTGCTATTTCCATATTATTTACCATGCCTTCTCAGAATGTGGGACCATGTAACATATTTATTACACACCTTATGGCTAATTTTAGACATTCATAATAATACCATTGCAATACAATGTGTTAATCAATAATATTAGTTTGTCGGAGTTAGAATCAACTCTTTATCACAACTTGTTTGACGCTGGTTCCTAATCATCAAAAAGGGCAATTAAGTTATTAGTTAGACCACACGCATATAATAACATGATACTGTTCGGTTATCAGGAATACAGCGGAAAACATATTTTGAAAATACCCGATATACTGGATTATTTGTTAGTTTGGGTTAGTTTAGATTAGGTTAGGTTGGGTTGGGAAGCGTGAAAGCGAGCAAGCACGTCCTGCTGGTCACGCTCGACGTCAAAAACGCCTTTAATACGGCGAACTGGGAAAAAACCCTCAGGTCCCTAGTTGAATTTGACGTCCCAGCAAACCTCATAAGAATAATTGAGAGCTACTTCTCCGAGAGAGTTCTTGAATACGAATGCAGTGGCAAGAAAAGCCAGCGAAGTGTATCGGCGGGTGTTCCACAGGGCTCAGTTCTTGGGCCAGCCCTGTGGAATGCAATGTACGATGGCCTGCTGAAGGTGAACATGCCCGAAGAAGCGCGCCTGGTGGCCTTCGCTGACGATGAGGCAATCCTCGTCACAGCCAAGAGGACAGAATCCCTACGTCTCGCCGGAGAAGAAGCCATCAGGCGGGTTGAGAGATGGCTGGACAGCAACGGGTTGCAGCTCGCAGTCCATAAAACCGAAGCCGTTTTCTTCACCAGGCGAAGGAAACTGCTGCCACCCAAACTCGAAGACGACAACTACGTGGTGCCGTTTTCCAGGTCACTGCGGTACCTCGGAGTGCAGATCAACGACAAGTTGCGGTTCACCGAGCACGTTAAAAAAGCGGCCTAAAAAGCGACCACCATAGCAGAAAACCTTGCCAGGCTGATGCCCAACACCGGTGGACCAAAACATAAAAGACGGAAACTCTTCTCCGAGGTGGTCCACTCTGTCTTACTGTACGGCACCCCAATATGGGCCGACGCCACCAAAAAAGAACGGACAAAACTCACCCTGGCAAGGGTGCAAAGACGAAGCGTACTGAGAGTCGCCTCAGCATACCGCACGGTCTCGGGAGATGCCATACTGGTGCTGACTGCCATCCCGCCCATTGACCTGCTCGCTGCCAAAAGGCAGACAGTGTACAATGGGCAGAAAAGAGTCGATGCCAGGGAACTGACGATGCAAAAATGGCAAAAAAGGCCGGTGGACGCATCGGTTCATTGGTGAGCCCATGGCTTGGTGCCAGCGGAAACACGGCGAGCTGTGCTACCACCTTACGCAGCTACTCACAGGGCACGGTTGCTTTGGAAGTTATCTCCACAAAATAGGGAAAGAAGTGACCTGTGAGTGCCACCACTGCGGAAGCATCAAAGATGACGCCGAACACACCCTGTTTGTATGCCCTGGATGGGAGGAAGCCAGAAACAGTCTTAAAATCAAAGTCGGCGAGGAAGCAATGACGCTGACAAAAATGGTTTCTTCCATGCTGGAGAACGCTGCATCATGGTCGGCGTAGTTGGAGTTTGCATAGTCAGTGATGCAGAGCAAGGAAGAGGAGGAAAGATCCCGGCGAGGGGAGAAAGAGTAGCGGCATAATATGATGCAAGGACATAGCTGCCCTCTTGAAGCAATGCATAAAAGCGGATTCCGGGAGGGCAGCTGGGAAGAGGAGGGGGGTTTTAGTGGGTAAGAATCCCACACTACAACCAGTCAGTCGCCGCTGACTGCTGGTGGTGTCTTAAGAAGATTTCCCCTCGCCGCAAAAAAAAAAAAAAGGTTAAGTAAGGTTAGGTTTGGTACGGTTAACCTAACAAATAATCCAGTTTATCGGCTTTTTTAAAAATGTGTTTTCCGCTGTATTCCTGATAACCGAACAGTACCAATAACAATTATTATAATCGATTATGCCCGCTGCCTTCGATTTTGATTTTTTGTCGAATAAATCATGACGGTTATTCATCACAAATCAACGGGATTTTACGGCAATTTCTCTGTACCATCCGTAAATAATAATTGACTTTTATAACTATATTATGTAAAAATATATTAGTATACGTTAAAATTAAAATATATGAATAGATTTTAACTTCCTCTACAAATCAATGTGTGTATATTAAAGGCGGCTCTCGTGGTGCAGTGCGTAGGGTACTTGCCTCCCACCCGAAAGTTCTGGGTTCGATTCCCGGTGAGGACACAACTTTTATGTGTTTTTCTCAAAGCCTGGGTGTTTGTGATTGTTGAAAATTACTAACAACCACCTTGTACGAAAAAGCAGGGACATGGTTATTAATAATTCAAAAAAAAGTGTGTATAATGAATTAAAATTACAAATATATTATCGATTTTTTTAATTAATTTTATTCGTAACAAATCAAAATTATTCTAATACGTATATTTCTGAGATGTTCTAAATAATGTATGTTAAAATAGATGCAGTAATGTCTCAAAACTTTGTATTACAATATACGATTGTCAGTTTGTATTTGCAATAACTAAGATATACATTATTATTATAACGTTGTTTATGACTTCTCTTAACGGTCTTAAGGTTCGATACGAGCAAAGTTCCTGCGACATTAAACTGACTATTTCCATAATCAAGCGTCTCTTTTGCAAGATACCTTTGCGAGACCAAGTTAAGTTTGGTAGGTACTATAGCAGGCCGAACGAGAATTATTTAATAAGCCATTTAACGAGGGGAGTTCGGTAACAATAACGGCAGAGCCGGGGCAGAGACTTGGGCCCGTGTCCAAATATTTGCAATAAAGTAGCGCCACGCGGCGGCGGCGGGCGGCAAGTTTCGCGGGGCGCAAAGTTGCCCCCACTCGAGTGGTCATTAAGCCGCGCGTCTCAAACGTCACGACGTGAAACTGCCTCTCTATGACACAATGGCGTGCGGAGAGTTTGCGTCTAACTTTGTGCCACACCGATAACTAAATTTAACAAAAGATAATAGATTAAGACGATAAGAATGCGAAATGTCCAGGGTTTGGAATGTACGCAGGCGCTCTCTGTAAGGAATTCCGATTCACAAAACTAGCAATTTGATTGTTTGCCTCGTTTATGTCATATTATTATGTTATTCAATTCATTTTATTATGTCATAAATTCAAGATGTGCCTCATAATATTATCGAGAAATTGAAACAATTATCTTACTGACAAAATTTTGTTCCATCTAAAATATATTTGAAAATGGTGCAAAAATATTAATTAAAAAATTCCCGAAATAAATTGGCTATTTATTGTAAAAATAAATTATGCAATTTTCTTTAAATTAAACTAAATTATAGTATCATATTCCACTTACGTAGAATCAATTTAAATAAACGTCGATTTATAATTATTCATAATTAAAAAATGCTCTTTTTAATGCAGGCACTAGTATGTTTGCTGTATCTTCTCTTTTTTAAAAATTTATGTATTTAAATCCCAGTCGATCTGAGATTTTTACAAGCCTTTTTAATGTAGGTATAATGTATTGAATATATTATTACATAATTTGAAAACATTTCATGCTTATACCTACTAATATACATAAACATTTCATGTAAAGCGTATTAGTTAACATCGTCGTCATTAAGAACGATGCCTGAAGCTAAATTATTGGAAAAGCATACTTTGCGCAAATCCAGCGGTTACAGGTTCAAGTCCCGTCGGGTGTCGTATTTTTTTCTAAAAATGATTTTTTCTAGTAGGTATATGCGTGCAACGTTTTCAAATTATGTATGTTATATATTATAATATAGAATGTTACATTAATGTTACACCCGATGCAGATACCTGTTGGATACTGTTTTAGAATGAGATGAAAATAGTTCTATAAGTAGACCAAGAATCGCCCTGAATTGTAAAGTCACAGATAGTATTGTACGTGTAGACACTTTGATACTAGTGTCTATGGTAAAACATGACGTATTGGACCTATCCAAAATTGATATGTGATGATTAGGGAATCCAATCCCAAGCCAAAATTCTGATCTCGGGATTTCGGGATTACAATTTGACAATCCCGGGACTGGTCCCGGGATTGGCATTTTTTCCCATTGTTAATATAAAAAATTTATATTTACAAATAACATTGATAAAATCGGTCAAAAATAAATCAATTATAATTTATACTATTTAAGACATTTATTGTTAATATTTTATACGTTCAATCTTGTGAATACATAAGTTTAATGGAGTAAATAATATTGTAATATAAATAATAATGTGAATTTAATATAATATTGCTGTTTCTGATAGTAAAGACTTAATGGATGAGTTAGCGAGATTTAAAATAGTAAAGCAAATCATTGTCTTTCCGCTTCATAAACCTAATTATTCAGCCAAATATGAAACTGCCTTAAAACGTATGAGATCATGGTGGAATTACTTTGTCAATAGTAGCTAAGCATGGTTTTTTCCAATCTTTCTCATTATTATTAATATATGTGAAAAAATAAAATGAATCGGCAACTTACACATGGGTTTAAATCAAATTTCATTCAAACTCATTTTATTTCTAATCTAGTTATTTGTTATTAAAAGTATTTTTTCTGTTATATTTTCGTTTTGATTTTATTTTCCATAAAAATTGATAAAAAAATCTATCCCGAAAGTTTTGGGATTATGTTAATCAATCCCGAAATTCATAGGTATTGAAAATAACTCGGGATCCCGGGATTGAGATCCCTAGTGATGATATTAATACTATTGACTAGTACGGATGTTAGTAGTAGATGGAATAGTACAAAACTTAAATCCATTTGAATTTATATGTGATGATTATAGAAATGTCTTCTTGCGACAAAACCTATGAAGATAAAAAACGTTGTATAATGTAGACAATTTCACTATCTACGTCACTGTCTGGAAGTCGGGATTGGTCGGAATATAAACATTTAATTGGGTCTGAGCTCACCGGAAAACCACTGCATTGTGAAATCTTATTGTGGCTCACTTTGATTTTTTCACATTTAACGATGTTTAGCTTTCCGCCAATAAAAATTCAATTTAATTATTATTGGCTGGGTTACTTCCTGGTCTATTCTATAAAGTAATTACTAACTTGCAATAGCTGGCTGTAAAATATAAATGCTCACTATGGCTAGATTTCAAATAGGTACTAAAAGTAGATACTCATTCTTAAAATAGATGCCATTAGTAGAACAGAACAGAAACAGAACAGATGACGGAACTATGAATATCTATTGCCAGTAAATTTAAGTACCACCATATAACTTAAATTGTTGAATATAGACAAAATTCAGGTATATTAACTTTTATTATTGAAATAAATAATTACAGGAAAAAAAAACTTTTTATGTACTTACAACTTTTTAAAATTTTCTGTTGAATCATAATATAAACTTGACTTGACTAGCTTAAAAAATCAAAAAAAAAAATTGTATTTGATAGAAATAATACTGAAATGTCATTTTGACACTTGTATTGATTTCCATAGTAACGCACGTATATATTAATAATTTAGTTGCTAGGACTCCATACCTAGCAACTAGTAATAGTGGATTGGATTACGGATTTCTTCCGAAATAACTTTTCATATAAAACAGAATTAGCTGAAAATGAATTTAATTCAACTTAAAGATGGCTAAAAGTATTAAATTGCATTGGCATTGTGTTCTGATATTCTAAAACTTTCAAATGTCTAGCTAGTCAGGAAGTTAGTTAAAAATTTATTGCAAGATTTGTACCGGACAAATAAGAATACGACCTAATAAAAACGTTGTAAAATAAATTATATATTAACTAGTGAGTACCCGGCATGCGTTGCAATGCCATCCAAAGGAAGAAAGTTTTTGTGTTTTAATTCTGTCTATTGAAGTGCTCTTTCATCTTCATCGGATATACACAGCTGACATGTTTAAAATGTGTCTGATATCATCCAAACATCTTATCAGTCCAATTATTCAAGTTTAAAAAAAAACTGTTTTTAGGCTATATTAAAGCATATATTATTATATTTGCATTTATCTCATGATTGGCGTCCGCGATCTGTCGTGTTTATTTGAATCAAGCATTGTTGCACGTCATGAAGCTTTTAAACCCGGGAAGGTAAGTAATTGGTCACTCGCGTGCACTCTGTAGATCGAATATAGAATGACAAAGTCCTTACACCCCTGGACTGATTTTACCCGTCCACGTTGGAGCTATTTGCCGTCGCAGTCGTCGGGACTAAATGACGAAAATGCAAAGCGCCGCGACGCCGACGCTGACGCCTCGCCAATGAAAACTATTTAGTTAAATGCGGAAATTGCTTTTTTCATAGTAATCATCTTAACGAGGAAAAAATCTAACGGCTTTTTTTAAAACGAGCATTATAAAAAAATATTGTCGTAGAAATAAAATGATATTTTTTATTTTCATGCTTCATCTATGTTATTTATTATACAGTACCTGCATAATATTATTTCCATTTATTTGTCCATAATAGTAACGAGGAACATAAAAAAGTAAAAATAAAAAAACTAAATTTAATTAACTATTTATAACGAATATTTTTAAAATTATTTTTAGAGTAAAGGTTTGGCTATACTCATCTACACTCCCTATGAAATAGTTATTCTTTTTGTATGTTACATTACTTTAAGTTAACTCATTTAGTGCTAACAACGCGAGTGGTGCGTTTGCAGTAGTTGGCCATTAGATATAGCTAACGTGATATTTAAATGTGGTAATTAAAAAGTAATTAACTGGTCAGCAGTGAATGTATGATACTCAGTCTGGACCGATTCCATATACTTATATACGTTAAATATAACAATTTTCTATTGTCGTCATGTGCACTAGGTAATGAAAAATAATATTTATTAAATATTTTTTTATTCATATTATTAATTTATTAGCCAGTGCAAGTGCATTATAATAAACATTTGGAGTAATCCTGATACCGGTTTGTAATTATTAAGATAATTAATACTTTGATTTAGTATACAAAAAAGCTGATTGCCAACAAGTAACGCAATTTAGAAACAGCTTCAGAGAGTATTGTAAAAATCATTAGTTAACTTTGTCGCTATTAGATAAGAGTATAGAGTTATCAGTGTACATGGGCTCGAATTGCTAGGGTCGCAGGTTTAAATCCTCTTGGGTGTCGTATTTTTTCAAAACTATTTTTTTTCAATAGTTATGTATTTCTCAGGTGTGTTTTCAAAAATGAAAAATAATATTGTATGAAAAATCTCTGTTCGAAAATAATTCAATTACATAAAACCTAGAGTAAATTCAGATAAAATATTCGGTATTTCATTTTGAATAACATGTGTGTTAATAATTGAATCGAATGCAAGTTATAAGGAATGAACAGGTATTACAAATTAATCAGTATTTTCATTTATATATTATAGTACTCGAGAATAAGGTATCAGTGGGTGGCTGTGTCCAACTAAATTGCCTTGAATATATACATAATATATTTCATGAAGTTAACATGATAGTGAATTTAGAATCAAAATTTACTTTGTTACATAATTCATGAAAATGAGATATATTTAAAAAGCTAAGTAGTTGAGCCTTATTTAGCTGTACTTTTATAAAAACAAAATTACAAATATTATATAAATATGTTGTTCATATTAATATCACAAAAATAACCATGCGTTAACTAATATAATTTATACTTGCAGATTACATTCTCTCGGAAATATTTGGACACACAAAAACGCTTTGACGTTTGACTAAACCATAAAAATCTCAAGATGAAGTAGTAATTCATAATTTTAACTTCTTGAATTTGAAAGAGCCTTTGTATTTGACCATCATAAAGCGAACTTTGCCAAAAATGTGATTTATATCTTCATTGTCACTTCTACATTGATATTTAAAATCATTTATTATATTGTAAGGTAAGGATGCTGCAAAATTGTAATAATCAGCTCTGCAGCAATTAATTAGTACAATTGTTTATCTATAAAGTATTTTATTGGCGCACCAGGGTTTGGTTTTACTACTGTAATATGATTGAAAATACTTTTTGCTTTTTATTTTATTCTATTTTTTAAATGTATTTTCTGTTTTCCTAAATAATTCAACAAAGTCTGTATAAAGTATGGAGTGTTTATCTATTTTAATGTTATCATGTACTATTAATATTCAGGATTCTTTTTTATTAATAAAAAAAAATAATACATAGTTTGTATATTATACTTACACGTCAAAGAATGATATCGTTGAGAGTGGTGCGTTAAACTTAATTATAAAAATCTTTTGTTTATTAACAGTTTTCTATCAGTATTTTCCCTGTTATAGAGCTTTGATAAAACACTGAACTTTACTCTGCGAAGGGGTGCACAATACGTGGCATTATATTTCATTAATGCACTTTTTCGCTATAATGAGGATCCCGTTAAAAGCATTGGCGGTGCAAAGTGCGGGTGAAAGGGGGGTTATGGCAGTGTGCGAGTTTTCACAATATTTGCTATATTACACTGAAAGACCCAACTCAAATAATATAAATCACGATAAAATGATAGCCGTATGCACCAATTTTGAGTTTCATCTAATAATTAAGACTGTTACCAGACCAATACCAAAATGAGGCAGCTGTTATTTATTAATACCATTATCATACAGTAGTATTTATATCAAATTATTAACGTGCTTATCTTTAATTAATATACAATTAAATTATTTAAATATTATTACATATTATTATGTTTTAACCTTTCAGTTTAGGGATAATTTTAAAATAGATGGCAGCAAGCTGGGTGCTCGATTTTCTTTACAAGGGGGTTGGTTGCTGAATTATATCACATAGTTTATATTTTAAAGTTGATCCTAAAATTCAATTGTACTCATTTTAAAACTTTATCTCTACAATACATAAGAACAGAAATATTATATTATATTTAGGTACTTACAGAATATTGGCTTGGAGTGTTTTGCATATATCTTATAACTTGAAAAAATAACGGAAATTGGCAGAGTTACATTATTTAAAACTATTAAACTATGACATTGACGAGAACGTGGTAAAATAGAGACTGACCTCAAAATATCATTATTTTTTTTAGATATTTATTTTGTTAACATTTTATGAAAAACGGTACTTATAACATATATACTTATTGTGGTAAACAACTCAAACCGTGTAAGCATATTGATCAGCGATATTAAATATATTACCGAAATTACAAATTCTCTAATAATATCCGTTTCCCGGAGTGTCCAATTATTGTAAACTCAGTAAATAGCTTACTGCAGATTATTTCTACGATAACCATTTTTCCACATATTTAGCTATATCCGATGACGCAAACTCCATATACTAGTAATTATATTAATTATTTCCTAAATATTCTTTTCAAGATATTATTTTGATTGTGAGTACATCAATAAATAGCTGATCATAATTCATTGGATATACCACTCGAATATAAGTTCCAGGCCTGTTATAATCTCAGTCTCTTTTTTGCTCCGCACGACATCTCATTCTACCGAGATTCGGATCTCGGAACAGTATCATGAGTATTGTAACATAACAACTGTAATATACTCTTTACGCCGCAAATAAAACTCACTCTTCCATCCATCGGAGCAACCACCAAATCTCGACTTCTCATCTATTCTTCTGGCGACTTCATCATACACCACACCATGACTCCCACGGTGATGACATCCATATATTTATTAATATAATAAATTATTGAATAATTTGACATAATATGATTAAAATTTTTAACTGGTGTTAACCTATTATGTATTTTATTAAATGATGACGTGTTAAAATAATATGTTCAATGGATTCTATTCCAGTATTAAGATCTTCTTTCTTTGGGTTCAGGTAAAATGGGAGGAGGCATGAAAAGCGATTGACATGCTATTATTAACCAAATCATAAAATTAACCAATTTATTGTGTTTTAACATAAATTTATATTACGATAGAAATACTGTAAACGTGTGGTGTATAACACGCAAGTTCAAATATATTATTTATAAGTCCCAGGTTTTCAAGTAGGTACTAGGTATAATCGGGTCCTTCAGTGTAATATGGCCACATAGAGGGCGGTTTGTTGTTGTTAGTTGGAGATCCGCTGGCACACAACTGAGTGAATATTCACAATGGAACGAGGCGGTCGCACTAACGAGCTCACCGGCTACACAGAGGGACAGCTATCGCGAATGGCCACTGTGGCACACCACTGTGAGATGTGAATTGAACTGTTGTAGGAATACTATAGAGAAAGGAAATGAAAATATAGCCTTTAAAAACATTGTATTATACTTATTGATTGCGAAGTATTTGATTATTTTCTAAATGATGACAAGACTTGACGGAGGATGTTTTTTATTTAAAATATATTTACAGCATGCAGTTTACAATTTAGCCGACTAAATTGTGTGTCTGTATAAAGACGGGAGCTGAGTAAGCTACTTGTGACTCAAAGGTAACTGGCAAGTGACGATATATGATCATGCCCCCTCATGCTCACCGATTATTTTCTCATTATTCCTCATTATGCTGATGTGACCTTCTCAATATGTTTCTAACACTCATCTGAGTAGGTATTTGGATTTAATTTTTAACTATTAAAACTAATTGTTATTACTAAATTGTAGCCAACTCTTAGTTATTAGACTAACAGAAGCCGGTTTTGGCCTAATCCTTAACGTGGGGTCAATTTAGTGAATGCTATAACATATTTTTATTTTACTTTTTCATATTCAAGAATACAATGAGTCATTTTATCAAAATGTAGAATGACCGCAACATCACAAAAACCATAAAAAGACTTGTTAATGAGCTTATATTTCTTTTACAGTAATAAAGCCCAGACTACCAGGATAGAAATAGAATTGGCTCATCTGAAATTTGATCTTGACAGATGATGTTCCTCATTTTCATGGACGATTATGAAAATTACTGGTGGCACTTGAGGAACGATGTCACAAACACGGGTTTGGGTAGAAATCTCGAAGGCCGTAATCCCGAATGCTGAAATCCCGAATGGCCGAAATCCCGATAACCTAAATCCCGAATACCGAAATCCTGAATGGCCGAAATCCCGTTTGGCCGGAATCCCGAATGCCGAAATCCCGAAAAAAATACAAACAGTAATAATTGCGCAATCTTAACACCTATCTTGAATTGCGCAAATTTTACAATTATTAATGTTTGAATTTTTTTATTTTTCGGGATTTCGGCCTTCGGGATTCTGGTCATTCGGGATTTTAGCCATTCGGGATTTCAGCATTCGGGATTTCGGCATTCGGGATTTCAGCCTTCGGGATTTCGGCCATTCGGGGTTTCGGCCTTTGGGACTTCGTCTGGCATCCCACAAACACGTGTACATGACAGATGGCTTTTCATCAAGAAGGCGTCTAAATGGCTGAAACAACCAAAACAGTGAGAATCGTGTCAGATGGAAGGATATTTTTGACAAACTTTCTCATTTTAGTGATCTCTTCCTACTAAATGAGGTAAAAATTAAGAGAGACGTATTATATGGGTATTTTCCAAAGAATATTATAATTTAATCATAAATATTTATCTAATTATTATTATCTATAATAGGTATCAGAAAATATAATTCGATATTAGCTATATTTACATAGGTATTGTATTATGCTTTATGACATTGCACTTTTTTTACACTTTTGACTACACTAATTCGCCCCTTTGTCTAATTACATCGCATAAAATTATATCAAGTGATATTCACTTGTATTCATAAATGTAGTAATATGAAAATAAATAGATAATATAGATCTCTGTATTACATCTATTAAAATATCATTCGTATAAATATTTTCCAACTTAATAGTTTCCTCAACACGTCCAGCATATCACATATCCAATATATTCAACACGGCACTTATCAGGGTCCCATAAAACGTCAGATGTCACAAAAATGCGTCCGCGGGCAAAGAATGTAATTCGATCCCCACTTTAGTGGAGAGACGCAGCCGAAATCTTAACCGCGCCCCTGTCCGAGCGGGTTATTGCGACCCCTGTCCTATTTCGTTCGTCTGCACCCACACTAGTGCCATTATCTTCCCTACTGTACACTGGATTCAGGGATTATCAATTAATTGGCCATATACATGTTATATTACCAGGATCATGTATAAAATTATTATTACATATTATGCACATTTATTCACAAATTATGTCTGAGGAATTAGAACGCTAAAATTATTATTAGCCTAGAATAAGCCGGGGCTTCCGCGAAGTCCTGGTACTCCGTTCACGATTCTAGAGATTCCGCGAGGATTCACAAATTAAAGTTTGCAGAAAAGGTAAAACTTGAAATCAGTCGTAAAAGAGAAAATATTGACGTATTATATTTGTAAACGATGAAGCATTTTGAAAATACTTACAGCATGGTTAAATATCTTGTCATAAATACTATTGCAATAGCAAAAGTTTTCAAAAAATACAGGACTTTCAGGTTTCAGGTCAGTTTTCAGGGGGTGATGAATTTTGCCACTACGTACTGATACCTTTATTTCTATTAATATATTTAAAACTTTCACAGTAATTCTTTAATTGCAGCAAAGCATAGTTGTATTCCTACAATATTTATTGATAATAATTATTCGTGTATTACTAGGTTACTAAACGTTACAATCAATGGTTTCGACACTTAAAAAGGTTGGGAATCAATGCTGGATCAATCCAATACTGGATGAAGGCCTCTCCATGATAATTTGATTCCTCTAGCTAAGACGTTTTTTGAGTTGGCACAAAACTGTATTATTTCATCAATCCAGCGACCTTCAAAACATGTCTACCTTTCTGAAATTTGTATATTTTTTATACTACTGGACGATTATATTTGTCTTTTCTTCGAGATATATATTTCAACCATTTCGATTTTTTTGGTTTTTAGTAAAGTATTTATTACATACCTACCCCTGTTTGTAACGCAATACAATTATACAGAATTTTGTCCAATGCGTTCGGCCCACCATAATACGCTTTTGTATAACTCTAGATTTATGAATCTCTGTTTTAATGGAGTCCAACCGTCCAACGATCCAACAATGCAACCCAGTTATGCGAATAATTTCAACAAATTATTGCCATCTATAGGAAATTGGCCTCAAAAATTAATGTTGTTTTTCATCTGTTCGAACGAAATATTATTGATGAGAATCTCTTTGTGATCAGCAAATTTGTCCCATAGTTATTAAAAAATATATTATATAGCTATATAAATATCTTCAATAATATATTATACAACATCGTCTGCCAATCTCTATAAGCCACCGGAAAGATTTATTTATTAACAAAGGCGTCCGACATGGCTCTACAATCTCACCCAAACTATTCACAGCTATCTTTGAAGACAAAATAAAGGCCACTTGACTGGAATGATAAAGTAATCCTCATAAATGGAGACAATAATTTACATTGTCTACGCTTTCCCGATGGTAACTTCTTCTATTAATTAATTAATTGGAATAAAAAAAATATAACTTAAAATAGTAATCTTTTGACAGCAATTAAGGTATCGAGGGGTGCTCGAAGTTGTTAATATTCCCCTAATAATATATTGTTCAGACGGTTGCGATTATGTGTGGGATGGTACTGGTCTCATTTACGGAAATACATGTGGGCATTTATATTGTTTCGTATTTTGTATGAAGCACAATAAATTACGTATTACACGGCAAGATAAAATGACAGTACCAGGTACTTATATTAATTTATGAATTGACAAGTGCTGGTGATAATATTCCTTTTACATTTAGATAATTTAAGGGAATGGACGAGCTACTCAGAACGTCTACATTTTAAAAACTCTTATTGACAACTGTGTACGTTTCCGTTGCATTATTGTCTATACTCTATAATAAATGAGCATTGTTAATTACATGTCCGTTTTAGAATTGTAGAGTTGTATACAATCTCTACAAAGGTTTACATAATGAATATAAGAATTTTTATTATATAAACAATTCATTGGGACAACATGAAAATTCATTTTCTTTATTTAAAAAGAACTATATTTAAAATTAAAATAAACTTTCAGATTTCGAGCACCTCAGATAAAATATCACTGTGACCTGATGCTTTATCAAAACAAATTTTGACATTATGGTATTAATTGTGACACCTTTGGTATTATATTATTTTTCTTTAAAAAAAAAACCAGCCAGGTGTCTTTAATATCCCTGTTATACAACTTTACTGGCTATGCCGATCTCAAAATAAAGTGGCCGTATTGTCTCCTCCATTCAACTACTTGTCGCCATAGAGACGCTGCGCTGCCATTATCATTGATACTCTGATGCTCGGCCCACTACTCGGCACTGGTCACTCGGCACTAGCAACTCACCACTCGCTACCCTCTGCCGGATTGTGATGGTCTCGGTTTACAATAGCAAACATGATAGATTATTGTTTCCCTTCAAAACATCCCCACCAATCATAACGTGTTTATGTAACGTGCAATACTAACTTAAGTGATATCTTTAGCTGTTACAACCAATAGTAGTAATAATAGTAAAGTAAAATGGACTTTTCTAAATTAAAATAGTGCGAATTAAAGAAATAGAAGTGACGCAATAAGTAAACAAACCATTTTTTATGATGTTGTAATAGTATGTCTACTAAAAACATTTCAAATAAGTAAGCTTTACCCAATTTCCCTTTGTACATCGCCCACAATGAGCCAGTTACGTGAAGCATCTTTTCGTGATTACAACAGCCACGGATTAGTGATGTGTCAATTTACAAGCAGGAGCGGTCGTACCAATGCACCCCTAAGATTTAGCGGAGACACATGTTTTTTACAATTATTAATAACCTTGTCCTTGTTTTTTCGTACAAAGTGGTTGTTAATAGTTTTGAACAATCACAAACACCCAGGCTTTGAGAAAAAATACAAAAATATTGTGTCCTTACCAGGAATCGAACCCAGAACTCTCAGGTGGAAGGTCAGCGCCTTAAGTGTTGCACCACGAAAGCCGCCTCATATTTATATTCGCATATTAAATATTTAAATTATTCGATTAGTTGATTAATCATTAATGTTACTTTATTACACACCTGGGTTATTAAAATGGTTAGCTACTCAAAGGTATGGATTCCTTAATTTAGTTTTGATTTCTCTCTACAATGGGCTGCCAGATTACTTTATTCAACTATCCGCTATGACTGTATGCCCTTTCTATTTTACACCGTAACATAGTGAACTTGAAAGACCGTTCAATGTTGTACTTCACTGTTCTATTATATGTATACGAAAATTATAATCTATCATACTTATTTATATTATCTACGATATCTATGTAGAATAACTATCATGACTATCCCTGCCTCACCGTTAAGTATTGCTACAAGAACTATCTACTATATTTAGCGCGCCTGTATACTTCGTTTCCGTTCAGATGCTGGAGTATGTCAGGGTGGGTTTATGTTGAAATTAGTAAATAATATGGAAAAAATGTACATATATTTTGATTTGAAATATAATAAATCTCAATTTACAAAAACTATTTAATTATATCCAACTTCACAATATAAAAATATATATAAGGGTGGTTGCATATTAAAATATTTGAATATTATAATCATTAAATCTAAAATTCATTAAGTGCAATAATAAATTAAAGCACTTAATATATTTTATTCAGATATGACGATATATTTCTTCTTTGTCATGTAATAATAATGAAGTTTATGATTGATTTAATAAGTAAGTAGGTATACCAAATTCAAAACTGCACATACATCAACATCAGCCGGGGTCAATCCACTGCTGGATGAAGGCCTCCTCAAGCTTCTTCCAACTCTTTCGGTCCTGTGTCATTCGCTGCCACGTATTTCCGCAACGGTTTTTCGGGCGACTCTGTGGCCGTTCGTGCCTCTTGGGTACCACTGGATGACGGCATTTGTCCAGCGGCCATCCTTTCGGCAAGCAATGCGCCCCGCCCATCTCTATTTCAGCTGTTTGTCAACGTCTATTATATCACGTGCTTCTGTCTGCTTTCTAGCCCATTCGTTTCTCTTACGGTCCTTCGCGTGATGCCCAACATACACCTCTACATGCCTCGCTGTGTGACTCTTAGGGCCGTATGTATGAGATTTCCAAATTCTTTATAAGCTATTTAACCGATTTTCCATCGAATAGCTTATAACACTGTTTGTGACCTAAGCGATCTGACGTCACGCGCCATTAAAAATGGCTGCCTCAGCTGTCACTTTCAAATGTCATTCTAATTTTGCATTCATTGCAACAAACGTTTGGTTGAGGCCCTTATTCGTTTTGTAGATTCTGTAAAACATTTGCGAACTTTAAAAACAGTTCCTAGTCGTGCTGTTTACAAAATACGTATGATTTTGATCCCTAGTCTATAATCTAGATAGTAGATAACTGATAAAATGCCTCGTACCTATTTCGCTTGCAATATTTCTCATGGAGACATAAGATGGACTTACGTAAGATTACGATAAAATATCTCCGCTATACCACAGCAAAAATATGTACCTACTGCTGTATCTGGCATTAAAATATACCATTGAAAGCATTCTGCGTTCTTCAAAATATTATGGTACCTACCTACCTAGTTAATTATTGTAAGATAACTGTAATAGACAAGGCACAACTCTCAAATACACTGGAAACATCAATAGTTGTCATACGGTGATTGGTATAAATGATAATATTATACAGAGATCATTACATATTATTGTCTAAACCATTTGAATTTTCTGTCATTTGTTTCATATTAGTCTATGTTTGTTCATATTCTGTTTTGACATCTATTGCAGTGAAGTTAGTCATAATATTATTCAGTATTGCCACCAAATGTATTCAGTGTTGCCACCAAATGGAAAAGTTTACTGGCAATACAACCTTTCGTACAGTAGAATAATTATAAAATACATGTGATAAAATAGCTGATAAATTATTTAAAGTTCATAATAATTATTCATGTATAGTTATTAAATTTATATGGTACCGTTCGCACACTTTCAGACACATTTACAATTTCAAAATTTTGAATTATTTATCGGGGAATGAAATTTTATAATACGAACACCATGACACTTGAGAAGTCACATTCGTGACGTCACTTAACAGCTAATTACGTTTGTACTCATGCATACAAACGTGCAGTATATAGCCTATAAGGTTTTTGGGAATCTCATGCATACGACCCTTACCCTCTGGAGATCTCTCGTGTTGAGGGTCCACGTCTCGCAGCCATACGTGAGCACGAGTAGCACACATTGGTTGAACACCCTACGTTTAAGACATAATGGTAGGTCACTCTTGAATATACTATTCAGACGTCTGAAAGCACTCCATATTATAATTTATTATCCTTAATTATGATTCAGTTGTTACGCTTACATAATAATATTATGTTTGCACGAAATCAGTTTTTGGTGAACTTTCGGATAGTACCTATCTTAAGCAAATAATTTTATATGGAGATGTTATCAAGTTTTATGCATTGCGTCGTCATCTCACTGAGGATGATTATATAGTCTAACGTTCTTAAGAAAGTGCATCAAAATTAAACCTACATTCTTTTTATCAAATAGTTGATACATAAAATTAATATATGAATAAATTGTATATTGTACTTAATCAATTATTCATCTTGTATTATTACTGTTGCGGTAACACAAATGATGGTTGTTTTCATATATTTTATCTTGCACTAGTTCTCAGATGTAGTGGATCTAGAGTAAGGATTGAAAAGTAATCCCCGTAGGCAGTGATGTGTAGATAACATCAAGACAGATGCAGTGATGTTAAATAAAACTGACTGGAGAGAAAGAGAGATGCTGTTACAGCGATATACCGAGATAGATAGTACAATATACCAAGAGTATAAAGTGACATAGCGTAACTAAATATTATTTGAAGTTAAAAAGTTGGTGTTCTTTATAAAATACTTAAAATAATTTTTATAACTGCTAGAAAAAATTAAATTAAGAACCCAAGATTCAATACTCAAACTTTCGTTAAAATAACCTACAAGTTATTTGTTAAATTTAATTTCAAACAGAACGATGATGGTGTTTTTGGGCTATGATAATATATTATATTTTGTATCCATAGATATTTTGATACAAAATATGATGAGGTAAAATATAGCCTCAGCCACATATTGGCACCAAATTAAATGCCAGGTAGAGTAGATAGAAAAACAGATTTTAATAATCATCTTATGCATAGAGTTCCATTCACTCTATTTACAAATTAACCAAAGTATTTTGATTTATATATTTGTAAGATTGTATTATTTTGCACCCTTGTGGCACAGCATCAAGAGTTTCGTTGCCGTAGCCGACCGTACCTCACCATACAATACAACGGTGCTAAAACAGTGATCTACGCGCTGGCATGACGGGAGCCGCGAGAGTTGGCGATGGACCAAGGGAAGTGGCGCAAACTTGTGCTTGCCACATACCTCAATGCTGAAACGTGATAGCATGAAAGAAAGAAGAAGAAGATTGATTTGGTAGATCACCAGTAAAATACGTGTATATACTTGATATAATTTAATTTGAATTAATGAGGTGAGTATATAAGATGTTAATATTTTATCAACGTATACGTTACACGCAGGACAACTTAGATTAGGTACTTATAAATGTGTATGTTATCGGTGTCGAGAAGCACAGTGGAATCTTTGAGCTGATAATGCCATAGTACCCCCTTTGTAGTTAAAATTCTTTTTTAGAGAGATCGTAGCATTGTGTTAGTATTTACGCGATAATATAACTGAACTAAATCAATTTTATATCTTGACTACGTTGATATATTGGTAAGTTGGTGATTTTACTCTTCATTTTATTATAACATTTGTATTAGCTCGTATTCTTGTTTGCCCGGTGATTGTTTCAGGTACAAATCTTGCAATCAATTTTTAAGTAACTTCCCGACTAGCTAGACATTTGAAACTTTTAGAATATGTTAGAACACGGTGCCAATGCATTCTTTTAATACTTTTAGCCATCTTTAAGCAGAATTGAATTAATTTTTAGTTAATTCTGTTTTGTATAGAAAGTTATTTATTAAGTGGTCTTAGCAACTAAATTAATAATATAAACGTGCGTTACTATGGGAATCAAAATGAAATATCAAAATGACATTTCAGTTTTCTATATTTGTTTGTTTGTTTTTTATTTACTTCATATCAAGTACAAGTTTGAACATATTGAGTATAATAATTCAACAGAAAATTTAAAAACGTTGTACAGAGGCGGCTCTACCTTACGGGTTAGTAGGGACCATCCCCATATCATTATCATGTCAACAATACACGTCCGATATTTTTATCATTGTCATAATATACCTACTTTATTACGCTGACCCGGGTCACTCAGTCTCATCCCGTCACCACAGTACAAATCTAGTTCTACAAAGGATGTGAATGGATTAGCGTTACTATACTCATACTGGGGAACGAATCGAATGACCCCTATATGAAACTGATAATGATAAGTCTATAATAATCATTATTATTAATTAAGTACGCTTTTCAGGTGTGATTAAGTAACGACTGAGATAATCATATTATTTGTTCTGAAAAATTACTCATTTTCTCATTTATAAAATCATATTATTATAAGTAGCTTTATAAGTAGATTGGTACATAATGTATAATATATGAAAGTAGGTAGGTAAGTAGATTTAATAATTAATGACTAAACCCCACCACCTAGAAAGTCGTCGAGCCGCCACTGACGTTGTATATAAAAAGTTATTTTTGTCTTCTTATTATTAATTTTTATTTTGTTTGTAATTATTAAATTATTATGTTATGCTATGTTGATATAATAATAAGAACAAAATTGCTTTGCATCGGTGATCGAAATACATATTACTACGTGAACAAAATTTAATCACGATTTTTCTCGACACTGAATATGATAGATAACACTGTTTATTCCATGCCTTTTACATGCATTTCGTTGAAACAAACGCAACAATTATAATTTATTGATATGGGGCCATATAACCATTGACTGTGTTTATTGAAATGGTGATATAATGAAAATGGTCTCTAGAATTCGAATTCACAAATCTATAAATGAAAAATTCTACTGAAATATAGGAAGGCGTAGAGGCAGCGGGTCCATGTTTTGTGTATTTTTTTTATGAAGCAATATTACACGCACGCTTAATTTCGCACTCGTAAAATCTTTTATGTACCTGACCATTTTTTTGGCGATGAAAAAATGAAGCCCTTCCAGTTTAGCTTCAGAATACCAACATATTGTATTTTTCAAAATAATGCTTTCACATATTATTTTTTTCCATGACCCTCAGAATTTTTGTATTATTTTTTCAAACCTGTGACGGAAGTTAAAAATTGTCATTGAAACTGTAATGTTCATTAGACTTTATATAGTAGTGCATATCAGCATTGAATTAAAATTGGAACTCAAATTCTGGTGGATTCAAGCTCTGCACTATTCCATTTAAGTCGTTTTTTGCGACCCGGGTTTCGCCTTTTGGCATCTTTAGGCGCCTTGTACACTTACCAAAGGTAAACACATACTTTTGGTAAGTGTACACGGCGCCTGAAGATGCCGAAAGGCAAAACCCGGGTCGCAAAAAACGACTTTAGTGGAATAGTACAGAGCTTGAATCCATCAGAATTTAAATTCAAATTCCATCAAGTAACTTCAGTCGATAGTATTAATATTAAAATGGGAACATTGAATTTACTGAAGACGTGATAAATTAAAAAAGACAGATAACTGCCATCAAATAATTAAATGTTTCGAAATATATTTTTTTTATCCAGTACCTATAGTATTTAGGCGGTAGATGAGTGAAAGTAATAAAAGTTGTTGTTGCGTGGATGTTAGGAGGAGGTTTTATTTGTCAGTTCAAGAATATAATAATACTTTAATAAAATTGACGGCGTAAGATTATAAACATGGGTTATGATGTACTGGTGAGATTGACGTGATCAAGAGATTGATTGTATTAATAAACTGAGAGACTTGATTCAAGTGGAATGACGTCGATTATGTCGAGTGAAGGACTCATGACAATAATAGTGAGTCTCGTGTTGGAGCCGTTGAGTTGAGTAAGGATTCATGCATTGCCTTTCAAATTTCTATAAATGCAGTACATATAATATTACAAGAGATATTGACGCAATTTACAAATAAAAACAGACCCTACTGATCTAGCGATGATTGAAAAAATGCTGAGGATTAGTATCTATCTATTGTTTTGTTTTGACAACAAAGCATACATAATATTAAAGTATGTCACTCATTTAATGAGAATGATTGCTACAGTATATTAAAATTCATAATGTAGGGATATATTAAAAGTAAAAAGAGGCTGTCATATTATTGCAGCCTAAATACCATTTATTACTTACTTCTGAATGAGTGGAAAGTGTTCAAGAGAGGTCAAGCGCATCACAAGTGATTGCAATAATTAAATTCGAGATCTTAGTGTCAAACAACACTATCTACAAAAGTGCAACTTTACAGGAGAGCCAAAAATCGTTATTTTAGATTCTTGTAACTCAACATGGGAAATGTTTATTTAAAACCTAATGTTAATATTTTATAATTTATTGTGTATTGTACATTTATCTTGCTAATGATGATGTTAAAATTTATAGGATTAGTTTTTCAAAAATATGAAAACAAGGGTAACTTATGTAGTTAGCGTTAAACTTTACTGACGATTTCATAAGAAATTAGAAAAAAATGACATAACGTTGTTTGACTATCATGTAGCCGTAAATGTAAAATAACGTTATCTTAAAAAAAAAACACTTTTTTGTAGATAACGTTGTCTGACTTTAAGCACAGGAATTATTCCAAACTTACATCTAAAAGTGAAAATTATTTATGTTTATATTTAAAAATATATTAATTAATTTGTATTATTATTGTTCTTATTAGTCTTGGTCTACACTACATCTGAGGTCGGAAAACTTTTTTTACACAATAAAGCCAAATATGAGTAGCACAAACATATCAAGTGCCATAATTTGTTCACAAAACAGAATCTAAGCCAACAGCTTTATTCCATTTTAGCTTATCCTCCCAAAGAACACTTGACCGACCGGTCTTTTGAAATTGGCGATGGATAAGCTTATTTTACAATATGATATTGATAATCCTAATTCGGCCCCTTAGGGTTAATGAAACGTATCTCACTTTTCTCTATTTTCAGGAAAGAGCAAATGCAAGTAAACATAACCATGTCTCTTTGTCATTTAACATAACGTGTTATTTTATATCAAGTTATTTTATCAAAATTACCAAAAGTGCAGACACGTTTCTCTGATAATAATGGGTCGACTTTCCAGTGTAGAACGAACCTACCATTGGTGTTGCCAATTAGGTGGGCAATTACACTAAAATGCTTGGAATGTTGTCATATTTCACTTAAATGAAGGTGACTTTACGATGATGATGATTTTGAAATTCTCAAATACCCAACTTAGCCCACATGTTTTACGTCCTTGTACCCTTGTATTTTTCTTACTATACTGTTTTTTGAAATTCTTAATATTCACTTTTATTGCCATATTAATCATGGTAGTATTGATTATTAAAAATTGGGTAACTACCAGTTTCATTATTGGTTAATCAAATTGTCCAGAATACAGATTTAACTTTCGCTTGGTATTTTTTCTATTATTAATTTTTAATATTGTTTTGTATATATTTATATATGTTATTGTGTAATAGCACCTGTCCTGATCGAAATTTCTCTCTGATTAGCGACGGACAAAACATCGAGAGCGTCGACAGCTTCAAGTACCTGGGAGTACGCATCACGGGAGATGGCATTTTGCAGAAAGAGCTCGATATCCGAATGGGAATGGCTGGAGCAACAGTCAGCCCGATGCGGAATGTCTGGGACTCACGATAGTACTCGGTCAAAACCAAATGACGTCTATTCGACGCTTGCATTCTGACGGTGCTGCTTTACGGTAGCGAATAATGGCACCTTACGAAGGCTCAAAGCAACCGAATACTGAGCTTCGAAAACAGATGTTTGCGACGAATACTGGGTGTGTGGGTGGTATGACTTTAGGAGCAACGAAGAGATAAGAGAACGCATCAAGCAGTCTCTCATCGCGCTGAAAGTGTAGAGGCGACGTTTGACCTGGCTCGGCCACGTGCTGCGGATGCCAGAAGATAACTTCAACCTGGCTTGCCTGTTCTTCAAGCCGACCGGATTCCGGCGTCCTGGAAGGCCGCTAAATACAATCTACAAAGTGTATACGGCAAAGTTACGGGATGCTGGTTTGAACTGGAACGAAGCAAGAAGACTGGCAAGCGACAAGGATTCTTGGAGGTGCCGCGTGGTGTCCATATGCTCCAGTTAAGGGGCGGATATGGCCAAAGAAGAATATATGTTTCGGAGGCATGCATTATGTATATTACATTGATTTAAATTTAAATAAACGTTTGCAGTTAAAATAGTAGTAATTTAACGTTATATAAATTTTAACCTCACGAAAAAAAGTCAGAAAAATCAAATATTTAATATTTTATAAAATTTAATCATGCTTCATATAAAAGGGTTTACAAATCAAATAAAAATGTCGATAGAATTGAAAGAGTTTGTTCGGTAAATAGAATAAAAATATTCAAATGAAATCGTCGAGTAATATATATAATCCGGAAATATGCTTTGAATGCAGCGGCACACCGTAGAGGTCCGGGCAGAATGCAATTTGTATAACACGCTGTTTGGTAGAAAAACTTCGTGCGCAGTATCATAATAGCGGAATTTAATATTCAGGCAATGTTTCGTGAAACATATTGCAACCCCAATGCGCCACTTGACGCATAAATTAACTGAACGTACTATAATTTTGTGCAATACCACGACTGCATGTACTATTAATTGCCGTGTGTATGGAAATATTCTATGCTACGAATGAAAGTTATTGTGAAAATATTCCTTTTAAAGTTTTGTAAAATATTCTACACAAAGTAAATGAGGAATTCCTTTCAGTGATTCTCTTGAAATTATGTTCGAAAACGAATGTTAACTTTTAATACACAAAGTCACGCATTCAACTAAATACCTACCAATAATAACATCGGTACAGTTTTATTATTTTGTAACACGAATGTAATTTATTATTAAGATCATACTTCAGTGAAAAGGCAAATAATTTTCAACTATAGGTGCGACGAAATTTTGGACTCGCTGGCAATCGGAGAGCGAAAGTTGAGCTGTGAACACGTCAAATTGTTTCGTGATGGCGACGGGGATATTAATTCTTAAATCGTGTAAAAATGACTATAAAACGTTACCCATTTACTTGAAAAAGAAAACATGCCAACGAATATATTATTATTGTTACTAATAGAACAATAAACAGAGCATTAAATGGACGCATGTTGAATTTTTATGACAAATTATGTTTTGTTTTGCAGGCGTCGTTTGCACAATCTTTGCGTCGCGTAGTCACGATCGTTTTAAACCGTGCCCCAGCTGAGGTATAGCATTAAGAGCGAAATTGCTATAATTCCAATATAAAATCAAAAATATTGATATATTAATATTTTGTAGTTGTGATCCTTATCGTCACAACTACAAAATAAAAGAGAAACTGTCTCTCTAGATAGGATGGAATATAAAATAGAAAGTTAAAGAGAAGAAAAAGCATGAGACATAAGCAAGGGCCATGGGTTACATGCATCCTTTTCAAGCTGAACAATAATTACTTCCGTAACCTCGCAACTGACAACTGTAAAAATTAAATTAGAATACAAAAAGGAATTGCACGGCTGAAGGCACGTGCAATCTATGATTAAAGATGTACTTATTAAAGTCCTGGACGCCACACGGTCTTGATACCGTGAAAGATTATAATTATATAGCAGTGAGGAATAAAGGGGGAATAATAAATGAAAGAGCAATTTATGTACTTGACCGAAACTATATTATAGCAAAAACAAGAATATTACATTAAATGGTTATTAAGGAAATTATATAATAAAGGCAAGCAGCTAAGTTTTAAAAGAAACATTGGAAGATAAGTGAATCAAATAATAATAGTTTTAAAATACCAAACTTGGAACGACACAGAGGCCTAAAGCACTGCGGCTGCAATCGTACTGCTTTAAGTGACGTCCATTATAAAGGTTGGGTAAAACTAAAGCAGAGCACGACTATACTGGATGACAGACCGAATCAAAAAGCCTTGTTGCTTCTTTCACACCTCGCAACGTCCGTTGCGGCCGGAAATTCTATCAGCGACATCTGTGCAATGGCGTACGCTCCATGACGTGACCATAAATATTCGTCGGGGTTGCCAGAGTATGAATGTTAGTTATGTTCATTTTGAACATAACAATATCTCTCCCTGTATTTTAATTTCATAGTTATTGAATTGTAGAAAATATAATAATATATTATTCAAATGGTAGTGGCATAAGGTGTAATTAGTACTACTAATACGTATTGTAATAACTAAAACGTACGTGTAATAAGTAGTAGGTACTACTAATAAAGTATATGTTATAGGTAATACTATTTTATGGTGTAAAACAGTTTTACAATGTAGTGAAAAAAGGTGGGATATTAAAAGATACAATAAATTAGATTTTATACCAATATTATGGATTGTTCAGGTTTAAGGCCTAAATTTACTTCAATATCTTAATTTAAACCTAACATAGTTAGAAACTTTACATGTTATATTATACTGATAAAAATTACCGTTGTGTCAATCTTTAATAATCTGAAATAATACCACTTACAAGAGAAAAGAATAAAATATAAATTAAAAAAAAAAAACATAAGTACAATTTTATCCAGAAAAACAAAATTTAAACAAAATACATAGAATGTCACTGAAAATGTCTATGTCTTGAAGTAGCGCATTGACTAGGCATGCACCCGTCGCTAATGGTGCCTAATAAGCTTGATACGAGGAAATGGTTCCGATCCAGAATAAATCATGGCTGCGTAGATAATTGACAGACGCATGTAAATTCAAATTCTTTAGGACACCAGGATTGGAAACCATCCCTCGCGATAACAGGCAAATATGTCTCAAGAGCAGAAGTGACCTACGAGATTCAAGAGAGGGAAAAGTAAGCATGCCTTGTAGGAAGGCGGAATACGTAACGCATACAATCACACCAAGGTATATCATTTTTTTTTTAAATTAATTTTATTATGTAGATAATTTAGACCAATAAATTAAATTTGTTATTACATTATTTGCTCCCTAACTCCACATTTGATTAAACTTGTACTCGGTATAGATAGTGAGCAAACACAAAAATTACACAGTAATTTTGAGTATAATTTAAAAAGAAATGGAGATACATGTGTTTGATTCAATATGATTCAATTATTGCACGGAAGATATGCAAAACGTAGGACTAGACCAATACGAGTTAAATGAAGTAACATTGCATTCCCCCTGTAGTCCGATTCTTAGACCCTGAGAGAAAGAGACTGACCTAGTAGTAATACTAATATTATTAGAGGTACGTAGATTATTCATTAAAAAATCATTATTTCCAAATAATTTAAATAAGACGACATATTATATATTATAGTCGTATTACTAGTCAACTAATGATTACATCCGGCAGGCAATCGGTTTCAAATTTTTTGGTCATATTATAGTTCTTTCGCATTTAATATATCAAGTCATACGAAGAATTGTATAAAAATATTATACGGTTTTAAAGTAATATGTCACATATCCAGAGTCATTAATTAACGTCTGCTATCTCTACAATAGAAACTTTTAAGTGCAAAGCAAAATAATGGCAATATCCAAAATCGCGGAAACTCTGCAAAAAGTGTGTGTGTCTTCTAACGGGCACGGTCTGTTTTTGTAAGTGAGATCGCACATTGAGATTATTTGCAATATCAAGTAGATAATAAGGATATTATATTACACACCTAAAACAATTCCATTTGATATTTCATATAAACTGCACTGAAAATCATACATTATTTAGTTTGAAATGACATTTATTATAAATGATTGCGAAGCCGATCGCCTTTTGATTGGCGGAATTTTAAATGCCTCATATAAAACGTAGTTATTAGTAATAATTTTTATAC
Source organism: Rhyacophila brunnea (assembly GCF_057557595.1). Taxonomy (NCBI): domain Eukaryota; kingdom Metazoa; phylum Arthropoda; class Insecta; order Trichoptera; family Rhyacophilidae; genus Rhyacophila; species Rhyacophila brunnea. The sequence continues at coordinate 38,381,434 of NW_028232837.1, read as the reverse complement.
GTAATCATCTATTAATAGGCTAGAGCAGTCACCTGGAAAGTGAAAAATGTGAGATTTAGTCCACTTGTTCCAACATTTTTTTTTCAAGATTTTTTCAAATATGTATCATTACTACATTTTCTAAAATTACGTATTTTCTACAATAAAGAATCTGACAATCAAATTTTGTATGCATTGTATATATATAATATAATATAATATATAGAAAGTACATAAACTAAGTATTATATAGTAGCAAGTCATATAAAAGTACCCACTCGCGCTTATAATCATATTACTATTTAAATATTACATACCGTATTAATTATTGTAAAGGATATAAATAAAATTGATATTTCTTTTCTAGCCTGAGTGACTACTCAAAATTTTTTTAGTTCATACATAATAGTTATTGACAGCTCATTCCAACAAATGAAATAAATTTGAAATTTACAAACAACTATGAAAAATTCAATTTCTAGGAAATATTATAATCATTAATAATTACAAGATAAAAAGAACTTTTTATATAGGTACAACGTTTTTAAATGCTGTTGAACCATATAAACTTGATTTGACTAGCTTAAACGATCAAAAAAATTTGTACTTGACATGTCATATTGATTTCCATAGTAACGCATGTATATATTAATAATTAAGTTGCTAGGACTACCTCCTTAACAACCAATAATAGTGGATTGGATTACGGATTTCTTCCGAAATAACTTTTCATACGAAACAGAATCAACTGAAAATGAATTCAATTCTACTTGAAGATGGCTAAAAGTATTAAAATAATGCATTGGCATCGTGTTCTGATATATAATAAAAGTTTCAAATGTCTAGCTAGTCGGGAAGTTAGTTAAAAATCGATTACAAGATTTGTACCGGACAAAGAACCACTGGACAAATAAGAATACGAGCTAAGAAAAACGTTGTAAAATAACTTGTATATATCCATGGAGTGCACCAAATTGACTGTCTTCAACATTCTAAATGTATATCTGAATCAAGCGACTGGATCAAAGGTAATGTATTTAAATGTGTGATTTAAGAACATGGTACTAAAAATATAAATTACGACCCTAAAATGATTATAATGGAGCTTCACGGAGTGGAGGTTGTATTTTATTTCTATTTACAGATTTTTGACCCATTTGGTCAACCAATTAGGTCTATACTCTGGGTCTAAACATAAGTTTTAACAAAAATGTGATCTTGCCAGACCCAGGCCTATGCCATTACTAGCCGACACGTTACAGTTTGAACATCGTGGACGTGAATTGAACAAATGCATTAGAAATATTTTTTTATAAAACTTCCTTGAAAGGATTCACGTTACTTTGTAAAGCGTTAAAAATAGAATAACTACCTATAATCCATGATAAATTTGGATGTAATGTAATAATATTAAACGTATTACATAAACGGGGATGGCCATTGTTTTATGAAAGCCTCGCTTTGTCTTGTTTCATTATTCTCGGGCCTTAGTTCTTGGCTGCAACGTATATCTACCGAACACTATAAGTTTGTCGATACAGTTTTAGGGCAGCTCTTTGCGTCTTGGATACCACTATATCAATGCATTTTTTTCCATCGCTTCGATCATGTCATCAACTTCCGTCACATCTTATAATTTATTCATCATACGTTGCTCTTAATTTTTGAACTATTTACGTTTTTTTAACACTTTTACGTCGTTGCAATCCCTGTATGCGAGCTAACAAACCCCAACTAAAAGCTTGGTCCGCGAGCTTCGTGCAGGCCACGTCGTGTCGCCCTGGCGCTTAATCTCAACGCTTCCGGCTCCGATTGTTCATTTGGCAGGCTTCCACACTGGAGAGCTGTAAGGCGTGGTCGCGTGGCGCCTGCGATCCCATTTTTTGCATACCAAATCAGTCTGCATCCTGTTTTCCGAAGTGACCGAACCAGCTCCGGGACTCCCCTCCAAACAAAAGGTAGCCACTTGAGAGTATTTTATACTGTTGAGATGTAAAATATCGCCCGCTTCCGACGGCCGAAGGAGTGGAAACGCTCTTTCGATGACTATTTATCTCTATTTTATCTAACGTATATTGCTTACGAGCTCCATAACAGCGCACTGGTCGTTTTGTTTCTAAGATTTAGTTTATCTGCTAAATAAGCTATATTTCTTCGCTTTGGTTTCCTGGTGAAAAACGGCTGCATGGATGAATATTTTTGTTATTTGATTTTTTGTAGAAAACAATACAAAAACTGCTACATTTGTTCTATATTATGTACCTAGGTATCTAATGTGTACATAAATTGAAATTATAATAACAGTTGCCAACACTCATTTAATTATTATTATTTACCTAGAAAATTATATTGAATATATTATTTAAGTTGCCTTCTGATTATCGCAAATGAAAATTTATTGACAACAATAAAAATCGGTGTGTGTACTTATGTACGCGCGTCAGAAGTTATACTTCTTTGGCGTAACAAAACAAAAACAAAACTTGTGATAAACTATATTCTTTGACTAGCTCTTGATTATCTTGTTAAATTGCACACTCAAGAAAAAGGACCGCTTATTGGAACGCTCTTGGTTTATTTCTATACACTTTAACTAATATTAATAAATTATATAATGGTTTCTCGTTGTTTTTATTTTTGAAGTACTAAATGTCAATCTGACGTTTAATTGTTTGTTTACGTAAGGAATTGCTAATGGCCGACAATAATAAATTCACTGCCTAGGCAACGGAACAATTCTAAACTATAATATTATACTGTATAATCGTCACGATTGCAGTATCATACAGTGGCGTAAAGGTAGTGCGTTCGGCTAATAACCGAACAATCGGTGGTTCGAATCCAATCGAGTGCGTTTGTTTTTCGTGTGAAAAAATTAATTATGTGTTACATGTCACACGCCAAAAATACACTCTGATCTGATTTACCAAACGCGTCAAAAGAAGCATATCTTCAATAAGATATTGTGCTTTTTTGTCAAAAACTTTTTAGGCAATCTAATAATTATAACATGAATTCTGATTAATGAGAGTTTAGTACCATTTTGTATGATTTGTGTTTAGTATTCCAGAATTTGGTTTTCGACATCTTCAATGTCTGTGGATATTTTATGATTTTACTAATTGAACGATTGTAAATAATACATTAATTATAAGTATAAAGCAATAACGTCGCACGGGCGTATATAAACACTGCACTCTTTATATCATGTAGATAAATTAAGGAAAAATATTCTGACAGCATGAAAAATGTTGCCTGCAGAAATCTTTAGTTTTAGTGCGTATCAGATATCAAAATACTGTTGTATTTGTCCGTATAAGGTAGGTGCATAGTTATTTAAGACGATACTTCAGCGAAACGGCAAATAATTTTCAACTATAGGCGCGACGAATTTTGGACTCGCTGGCAATCGGAGAGCGAATGTCGAGGTGTGAATACGTCAATTTGTTTCGTGATGGCGACGGGGGTATTAATTCTTAAATCGTGTAAAGATGACTAAAAACGTTACCCATTTACATGAAAAAGAAAACATGTCAATGAATATATTATTATTGTTACTAATAGAACGATAAACAGAACATTAAATGGACGCATGTTGGATTTATATGACAAATTATATTTCGTTCGGCATGCGTCATTTGCACCCGCGACCCGCAATCCGCGCATCGCCTAGCCACAGTCTTTTTAGACCATGCCTCAACTGAGGTATAGCCTTAAATATTTTCAGAAAATTATCTTACGCTCCGTTTCATAAACTTTTCTATTTCGAGCACTGGTTTGAAGAACAGACAAGCCAAGTTGAAATTTTCTTGATGCACCTATCCATAACACGTGACCAAGTCAGCAGCAACGTCGCTTATTCATTCTTAGTGTGATGGAAGGGGTTCACTGTCTTTTCGAAAAAACATTATTTCAACTATATTTCTTTAATTTTAAATCAAATAAATTTGAAGAATAGATGACATCAGGATTTATAAAAAATGCTCTCCATCTTGTATTTAGATAAACAACATTAAAGTAGGTATTTCTGAGAATCGAAAAAATCCTACTTGTACTATTTTAAGAAAACACTTTTTTAAATTTGCTTGTATTTATACCAATGCCGCATTACACAGCAACAAAATCAGTTTACGATGAAATGTTTATGAGAAAAGCAAACGGCTTGCTAGATAACTTTGAGCATCCAGTATTGAGGAGGTTGACACAGTGTACTGTTGGTACTAAAGTATGTTATAGCAGGTGGTTTCAACTAATATATTTAAAATAATGCATTAAACATATTATTATTATTATTATTATAACCTAATATAAAGGTAAGTAATGTTTTGTAGCACATCAGAGACGTACTATTAGAAGAAAAAGATGCACATAATGAAACTTGATAGCCATAACTATCGCATTTCAGATAATATTATGCTTTAAAATTTATTCATATATTTTTTTTAATTTTGCATGAAAAAAATAACCCCAAGAGGAAGGAGGTTCGAAAGAATTAAAACTTTTTAAGAAACAAAATGGGAAATGACGTCTATTTGAATACTAATTGGTTTAAGATTATTTTTACCTGGTAAAAACCTACATACATCTTCCCATTTACTGCTGACAACGCAACTGGTTCGTTGTCATTAGATACTATTAGCATGTTAATTAAAAGTGGTAATTAAATAGTAATTAACTGGTCCGCAGTTAAACAAATGATATAAGTATTTGTAAAGTTCGTTACCCTTAAACAAATTCTTGTATACACACATTTGTTTGTAGGTACTCTAGGCAAAATATCGAGAGATTCGACTGCTTTAATACATTCACTGCTGACCAGTTTATTACTTTTTAATTACCGCATTTAAACAGATGCGTGCACACATCATGGTTAGTGGCATTTTGCACAAACATCTTGTTACCCGAATGGTAATGGCTGAAGATACATTCAACTCATTGCGGAATATACGCCTGTAATCGGTTAACACCAAATGACACCAAATGATACCTATTGTATACCTGTATTCTGATGGAGAGTGGATTAAGTAACCTCTCGTCACGTGATTTCAGAGGGAAAAGGCGACGTCAGATATAGCTTCGTGACGTGCTACGGATAATAATTTCAATCTTCATTGCTTGTTCTTTAAACCAACCAAATTTCGGTATCTTCGGTGTGTTTTACAGAATATATAAACGGCAGAGTTACGAGATTCTGGCATAACCTGGGAAAATGTAAGATTACTGTTGAGTAACCGAAATTCTTGGAGGTATCGTGTGCTGTCCATTATATGGTTTAACAAATGCCTGGATATAGTCGAAGAAGAAGAGGAAAATTTTGACAGTCCACCGCGTAAAAAATGTCCGTAATTGTTTATCAGAACGCATATTTCCATAAAAAATTCAATTTGATAAAAAAATATTTAAAATATTTTAGTATTAACGTTTGCAAATAGTTTTTTATACCTAGATTGGTATTGTGTTTATTTGTTTTCTGGCAGTGATATAATGTAGACTTATATTATATATATAATATTAACTTGAAGCTTTCGAGATATGGCTGTATAGACGCATCCTCATTTCCTTGGACTGACCGGGTGACAAATGTTGAAGTTCTCAGTCGAATGAGGAAGGACCGAGAAGTTCTACGTAGTATCAAAACCAGGAAACTACAGTACCTCGGCCACATTATGAGAGCATACAGCATTCCCCAACTTGGCATTGAAGGAAAGATCAATGGTGAGCGTAGCAGAGGACGGCGCCGCATTTCGTGGCTTAATAAACTCCTTGATTGGTACGAGTGCAGCTTCACTGAACTGTTCCGGGTAGCAGACGAAAAAGATAAGATCGTTTTGATGGTGGCCGACCTCCGCTAGGGGATGGCACAATAATAAGAAGAAGTGATCTAAAATCAAACTATAAACTCGTCTTACGATTTCTGATTATAATATATATTATATGTAGGTATATTATGTAATATGTATGTATGTTTCTGAGGTTTTGTCAAGTTACGTATTGTAATGGAAATAATTTTCATTCTAAAAATAGTTTGTATGTTATAATAATTATAGTCGGTTTTGAATAAAAATAATAAAAATATAAATTTATTGTTTTTCCCTGTTATGTTGTAACGTTGGCTATAGTGTCGAACGCTGAATGTTTGCATGCGAAATGAGACGAGAAGCGCATATCCGGTCGTCTCTCTTCACAAGAGCGAGTCTGGAAGAAGAAGAAGCGTGTTATATCAAACGAGATCGCACCACAAAGCGGCATCTCCTTGCCAAGATCACACATTTTTGTAAAGAACCCCATAAAACCATTCCATATAAATATATCGAAGGCGTTTTCCGGGAAGTCTCGACTCGAATAAAACATCGAATTGAAGTGACGCTTTTCTTACTTTTATTCCATTTTGCATAAAGATTTATTTACTTACTTTTGGAACGAACTGCATTTATTTATATGCAGGCGGAATTTTCAAAGCTATATTGATGACGGATAAAACAGAGACAACTTTATCTAAAATGCCATATTTAAATAATATAAAACGGATATTATTATCAACTATATTGTAGTGTATCTATATTAAATAATAGTGTAATATTAATATTACATATAACGTATTTTTTTTTCAAATATATTTTTTTCTAGTGGGTATCTTAGGTGTTTTCAAGTTATGTATGTTCAACATAATTATGGAACGTTACATTCTCAAAATCTTGTGAATTATTCGTGGAATAAAATAAATGGTTTATTAAAAACATAGAGAAGTTATATTTTCTTTGAATCGTATGCTTGCTAGCTAAGTTAACGGATGACTGGTTCCTTTTTAGTTATAAATAATTACAAGATAAAAATAACTTTTTATATACAACGTTTTAAAATTTTCTGTTTAATCATATAAACTTGACTTGGCTAGCTTAAACGATCATAGAATACTGAAATGTCATATTAACATTTCGTATTGATTTTCATAGTAACGCACGTATATATTAAAAATTTAGTTGCTAGGATCGCAGACCCCTAGCAACACAAAACACATAATAGTCTTCTACTTTTCTTTTCTACTTTTCTGAAATAACTTTCCATACAAAACATAATTAACTGAAAATGAATTCAATTCTGCTTAAAAGATGGCTAAAAGTATTAAAAGAATGCATTGGCTTCGTGTTCTGATATATTCTAAAAGTTTCAAATGTCTAGCTAGTCGGGAAGTTAGTTTAAAATTAATTGCAAGATTTTTACCGGATAAACAACTACCGGACAAATAAGAATACGAGCTAATAAAAACGTTGTAAAATACGAAAGCGCTATGACGAAATGCATAAATTTCAATGAAAAATAAAACCGATTTTTCTTTATTCAATTAAACACGACTACGTTATGTATTACATTAGTGTATTATAATGATAGTAACAGTGAGCTTTCATTGAAATTACTTCTTTTTTTTTTTTTTTGGTAATTAATACTTAGGTATGTCTTTATATTTGCTTTCAATAGATTGTAAATTTTGATATTGATTATTAATTGATGTTATTGATAAATAATACATAATATATTATGTAAAAACTTGATTGATTGAAATATTTATACCGATTTTAAATAGCCTGAAATATAATTTTATCCTCATTATAATATTATAAGATGAAGATTAATCGTCTGAAATTGTATTTTACTTAAATATAACTCTTAGTATATTAGTGCTTGTCTACGTATAGTTTATTGATTTCATACAATTTAAAGATAATTAAATCAGATTCAGTGGAAAACACTTTTTTACACATTTATTGGGTAGCTATTAAAAATATTTATCATAAGAAACAAAATTAAATAAATTTTACATACAATTTATCTTATATAATATTATCATAGTTTATATTTTTTAATAGGTCCATTGGAAAACCGCTGTTATTGACTAACAAAAATATTCATAATATTATACTCTTAGTACGTAACCATGAGGTATATTATATCGTCACTATTCTGGCAGAAGACACTAATTCGAAAAAATGACATATTGAGTTAGTACCAAAATGTTCCTTATTTCAAACTTTACCGTCTGGAAACCTTCCTAATAAATAAACAGTCATTATTTTAAAGTCATCCTTTTTACGATTACTTAATAAACTCACATGATGGACCATTATTTCAAACATTTTAACAACTTCAATGTCAAATTACTCAAAACTAGTATTCTCCAGTTAGTGTGTTCTGCCAGAACAGAGACGATATTGTATATGAGTTTCTATAATTTCATAGATTACCATGTCGTATTATAAATAGTAGTAGAATGTATTTGTCAACTTAATAACATTAAATTTATTAACAGTTACTTACATATATCAATCATTAATAGGTATCGTCACCAATGAACATTTTTTAATTCAGTTTCAAAGTAAGATAAAAAATAATCTGTAACGTGTTTTGGTATATAAAAAGGGTAGGTACATGTGACATAAAGATATGTTACACTATCTCTTTTTACCCTAATACCGTACCCTTGTATCTAAGAATACCAACAGTCTTATTATATTTGGTGTTTATAGTATTTAAATAAACAAGAGTAACACAATCATTTTATATTATACACATATATTTATTATATTTTAAAACATAATTATGTGTGTTTGTCCTGTTTTTATCGTGTGTTTGTCATCTTTTCTTCTCGAGCAGTACCCGAGAGGTTGAGTTATCAGTATCTACGAATAAATTTACTCACAATTAATGTACCTACTATGGAATCCAATCCCAAGCCAAAATTCTGATCCCGGGATTTCGGGATTACAATTTGACAATCCCGGGATCCCGATACTGGTCCCGGAATTGGCATTTTTTCCATTGTTAATATAAAAAAAATATATTTACAAATAACATTGATAAAATCGGTCAAAAATAAATCTAGTATAATTTATACTATTTAAAACATTTATTGTTAATATTGTATACGTTCAATCTTGGAAACACATAAGTTTAATGGAGTAAATAATATTGTAATATAAATAATAATGTGAATTTAATATGAGATTTCTATTTCTGATAGTAAAGACTTAATAATTGGGTTAGCCAGATTTAAAATACTAAAGCAAATCATGGTGTACTTATTGGCCTTTTCGCTTCATGAATCTAATTAGTCAGGCAAATATTAAACTGCCGTAAAATGTATGAAATCATGGTGGAATTAATTTGTTAATAGTGCGAAGCATTTTTTTTCCAATTTTTCTCATTTTTATTAATTTATGTGAAATAATAAAATGAATCGGCAACTTACACATGGGTATAAATCAAACTTCATTCAAACTCAGTTTATTTCTAATGTAGTTATTTGTTATTAAAAGTATTTTTCTGTAATATTTTCGTTTTTATTTTATTTTCAATAAAAATTGATAAAAAAATCAATCTCGAAAGTTTCGTGATTATGTTTATCAATTCCGGGATTCACAATTCGGAAATAGCTCGGGATCCCGGGATTGGAATCCCTAGTACGTACCTATTGTTTTTTATGGTAACGAATAGTTGACCTCTCTGTATAGGCAGTCTCTGCCACTGATATACGATAAAGCCAAATTAGTTTTGTTAAAAACTTGTACGGAAACTAAATAAGCACTTAGGTATTTATAAATGAATTATTAATTGATGTCTGAGCACTGTTATTTGTGCGAAATTTGCGGACGCCCATAAAACAATAATTTAACGCTTAGAGCGGGAGAGAAAGAGACACTTTGTGATTGTTCTTGCCAGTGAAAGTTTCAGTTTTTTACAAAGTGAAGTTGTCAGGCTAATTACTCCGCAAATCGGCGGGCAAGTATTTTCCAACTGCTAGATAGGGCCCTCGCCTCGGCCCACTTTTTGTTCGTTAAATGTACTTCACTTATAGGCCCGCGTGGGCTTCGTAGAAATTATATCGGGTGGGGGAGTCAGAGTGGGGTACTGCCCGTTTAGTAAAATTTATTGAATTATGGCGACATAAATTAAAATCAGTTTTTATTAACTGACATACAAATATCTATTTGATATATTATTTGTATACAATACGCATACTCAAAATTCATGGAAATATAAATAGTTTAAACATTATGTTTTACCGTAAAAAAACGGTACCTACATAATAAATCATGTAAAGTTATTTCTACGTTAGCACTTCTGCCACTTTTTATTAGTAAAAATGATTTACCAATACGGTTTTTTTTCACTAGAACAGGAGAGGTTTACCCAACTCTACAACCGACGTATTATTGTCTATGTTCATTTGTATATCATAGACAATAATACTAAGCGGAAATGATAGGCAACAAATTACTAGCAATGTTGGCCTTCAACCGTACAGTCAAAAATATGCGAGCAACTCCGCATATCGTTTCAACATTAAGAACGTACATAAGTGAAACGGAAAATAATTTGCAACTGTATGTGGAACGAAATTTTGGCCACGTTGCCATTCAGATAGCGATAGTTGACCTGTTTGCACGTCAATTTGTTTTGTGATGGCGTCGGAGGAATATATTCTTAAATCGTGTAAAGATGACTAAAAAACATTCTGCGTGTACTTAAAAAAGAAAACATGTCAATGAATATACTATTATTATTACGAATATAATAATAAACATAACATAAAAAGGACGCATGTTGAATTTTTATGACAAATTTTATTTCGTTCGGCTCGCGTCATTTGCACAATCCACGCATCGCCTAGTCACGATCTTTTTAGACCATGCCTCAGCTAAGGTATAGCCTTAAAGTAAAATCATAATGTAAACCTTACGTAACAAATAATAAAATCAATGTGCCAGTCTTCTTTAATGCCGTGTTAATCTAAAGTGTAGTACTACAATATAAACCCAAGAAAATACTCACTGTTTCTTATTTAAATTGTGTCTCGAACAAATCAGATCATACAAACGCGCCATCAAGCAACCTTCTGCATAATATAATAGATGTTGTATTCTTACATCAAACAACATGAGTACAAACAGAGTACAGATTACAAGAGTGATTTTGGCTACTGGTATAGTGCAATAAATTTTGAAGAAATATCTGGGTTAACTGGGAATTATTCACCTAATAGGGACTATCCAAAAAATGTCTTTATGGTCACACGCCACATTACGTGGAGTTTCATGCACAGTCAAAACGCGCCATGTGGACAAGACCTACGTGTGCTTATGACTCACTGTTGGGTGAGAAATATATTAATTGACAAAAATAATTATAATTTAGACTTACAGTATAATATTATATCATAAAATACAATGAGCTAATAAAAAAATATATTGCTATCATATAATTTGCTTAAAAGTATTTACCCTCATTCAAATTTCATTTCAATAAGGAACTCATTTGTAAAAATGCTACGCCGACAAAAATGTTTTGTTCAAGATCTGCAAAAATGAAATGAAATCTTTTGTAAAAATCTGCTGTTCAAATCAATATAAGTACCTAATATTATTTTCATTTTAAAATGATTATAATAGCTGTAGTTTATTTGATAATGTGTTATAGTATTTCATCTTAAAGGATAATTTAATTGTTCATTAATATAAAAAAATATTAAATATTACTACCCTTATAATATCATTATCTGTAATGAATCACGATGTCACAGAGAATTGAAGCTTTTGAGATGTTGTGTGTAGACTCATCTTCAAAATTCATTGGACTATCCGGATGACAAATGTTAAAGTTCTCAACCGAATGGGAACATATTAAAAAGTTCTGATTTGTATCAAAACCAGAAAAGTACAGTCACTCGCTTACATTATGAGAGTACAAAAGTACAGCATTCCCTGATTTTTCATCCAAGAAAAGATCAACGTTAAGCGTACTTCATGGCTTAAGAATCTCCGTGATTGGTACTAGTGCAACTCCATTGAACTGTTTTGCGTAGCAGATGATAAGGCAAAGATCTCTCTGATGCTGGCCTGTCCCCGCTAGGGAATGGGATGATAACAAGAAGAATCAAACAGAAAAAGACGCTATAATTATTCTTACTTATAGTTTTATAGATAAATACTATTAAGTGATTAGTGCCCACATAAAATATATTAACTTTATAATTACTATTGGGTAAATACACAATCAAAATGTTAAATTCCAATTGATATAAAATTAAACTGAGCCTTGGAGAGTCTTGTCTTAGGAGTTTCAATCTCTCTTTTTGAAGACAACTAAATCTGGCATATTTAAAATTCGTAAAGTAATAAAATCATTCATAATATAATTATAATACGGTATGTAATATAATTGTAATACGCTCTGGAAGATAGACAGATTCTGAATTCGTGGAGGAATATTATTTCATAAATGGAGACAAAATTAAAAAAAAAAAACAAAAGACGGTGGTGATTACTTTTTAGCCAATTGGTTTTGTTTTTGGATCCATAAAATATGTATATTCATTATAAATAATTTCAAGATAAAAAGAACTTTTTATATACCACGTTTTTAAATTTTCTGTTGAATCATATAAACTTGACAATTCTATGTATTAATAAATACCTACTTTTTTGTACTAGATAGAATAAAAATATAGAATACTGAAATGTCATTTTGACATTTCATATTGATTTCATAGTAACGCAGTATATATTAATAATTTAGTTGCTAGGACCCCCTTAGCAACCAATAATAGTGTTTAACTTTTTACGAATTTTTTCCGAAATAACTTTCCATACAAAACAGAATTAACTGAAAATGAATTCGATTCTGCTTAAAGATGGCTAAACGTATTAAAAGAATGCATTGTCATCGTGTTCTGATATATTCTAAAAGTTTAAAATGCCTATCTAGTCGGAAAAATTGATTACAAATTGGAAAAACAAGAAAAAAATTGTACTGGACAAACAAGAATACGAGCAAATAAAAACGTGGTAAAAAATACGTGAACTCATAACTTGGCTCGTTTGCTGAATTTGATCGTGTAACTATTAAAACAATAGTTAAGCGTTCTAGTTTCCATGGTGTTGGATAATCGGATTTAATTCTAAAACAGAGTTTATAATTTTCCTATATTATACTGGAATATAGTATGGGTACAAGCTATAAGCAGTTCATGAAACCTAAATGGTGATTGTGTTGCCCCACAACTGTTGCCAAAATGGACGCGATACAATATTCCCTATTCGATACTTAATACTTGTGTTTATGGCAACACACAAAAATTCGACGGCTGTCGTGTCATTAAAATCAATAATTGTTCACCTTTTTACCATATATGTGAGGCAAATACGTTTGGTAAACGATATACTACATTAATCCAACATTTTCATATACTTACACAGATAAAACTTTTGATGGTGATAATGGTATAAAATTAACGACAAGTGTCGCTACATTTCAAAATCAGCCAAGTCCACCTTTAGGTATTTTTGACTTTTTGTGAGTTGCTGAAGAACTACTGCTTTCTAACATTTTTGCATTATCAAAATGTGGAATTTATTAATTTTAAATATTCTATACTTAAAATAATATAAACTTTCACCCTTGTGATTATGTATTTGAGAAAACAAAAAGCTGTTTTTCTCCTATTCATCTATTATGGACTTGGCTGATTTTGAAATCTAGCGACATAATGTCAGATCAGAGCAATATACTATGTGTCAATATATTCACTGATGAATATGACGGCAAACCATACATTTATTAAAGTTGAGGTTTCTATTGCAAAGAAAGTCAGTCATTGTTATCTCAATTATTGTTTTTATTTATTAAGACATGCCATATTATTTCTCTACGATAATTATTATTATATATAAATATTTATACTAAGTCACGTATTCAAAAGATTAGCCATTATATTTACAATATTTGTGTTTAACACAGCTAATTTGGATAGAGTTAATATTTTGATTTATTGATGTTTAAATTCTGTCTATTTGTGTTGCTGATCTCGTGAACTTTTTCTACTATTCTTCAAGACTCATCTAAGCTATCAAAAATTATTCTTATTAATTAATGACATAATAGTCCTATTTACTATAATATGTACCGATTAATTTCGCAAAAAAAAATAATGAAACAGTATGAGTAACAGTATACACCCTTGTCGGACACCACGTTAACCTTTTGTGGCACCACTGATTCCGTTTACAATCTTTATACCGGCCATCTGTTTTTAATACAGGTTAGCTGAAAACTAATTGTAATTAGTAATAATATAATATATTATGTCTTTTTCGTGTAATAGTTCTAGTATTTGTGAATGTTTTACTATACAGAATGCTTTTTTTGAGTCAAGAAAACATTCATATTATTAATTATCCAGACATTGTATTACTTAGGTATTAAATTTATGCTGAAAATTGTTTCACGTGTGTTGAAATAATTTCTGAAACAAAATCGTCATTGAACATACATAATTTTGAAAAACACTTTCTGAGAGAATATATTATAACCATAGAAAAAATCTTTTTTCGAAAAAAGTAAGCCACCCCGGCAGGGAATCGAGTTCTGCATCTCCCGGGTTTACGCCCCATCCGCGCATTACCACTATGCTACGCAGTGACATACCAATTGCGACAAATTTTACTATTGGTCAATTTTAATACCTACTCATCAGCGCTCTTCCGAATCAAGCTACTTTGGCAATCGATTTTTGTTTCTTAAATAAAAGTAAGTACCTGTTACTTCGATTACTAACCGACGTCGTGGATACTTTGATTTAAGTCTACTCGTAGGTAGTATGTCGTGGATAGTCTATTACGTCTACTTTGATTTAAGAAACAAAAATCGATTGCCAAAGTAGCTTGATTCGGAAGAGCGCTGATGAGTAGGTATTAAAATTGACCAATAGTTAAAACCCCGTAAACCCGGGAGATGCAGGGCTCGATTTCCCGCCGGGTGGCTTACTTTTTTCAAAAAAAGATTTTTTCTATTGATTATAATATTATATTCTCTTAGAAAGTGTTTTTCAAAATTATGTATGTTCAATAATTAGACTGATACATTCTTAAATCTTGTGAATTATTCGCTGAATAAAAGGAATAGTTAATTATAAAATCGTTTATTGTTTAACTCTTGGGTCACCAGGCTAATGGTACTAAAATCATTGCATTTTACGATTCAAGTCTTTCGATCCAACTGCAGATGGCGACTTGTAATTGAATTCCAAAATCGAACTGTCGTGCATGGGGCTGTATCACCGTCTCTCTATTATTGTTCGCTTATTTCTGCCAACTATGGAGGTAGTCGCCAGTAGTAGTTTGGGTCCGGGGCGTCCCCGTGCGAATTTTCTCTTGCCGCCAACCGCCAACCAAACGTGAATATGCATGAGAGAGGACTCATCGCGATTGTATTGCTTTTAAGGGAGGCTGTACATGGTGTATTAAAAACTAAATATATAATATTACAACTTATAGACGTACCTAGTACTAACTGTGTGAAAAAAAACACACAATTAATATCCTTCGGCAATTTCCACATAATACAGAAATATACTGTCTTAATTGAGCCTATATTAAATTTGTACTCTTTTAAAGTATTATTAAGCATGCATTGTAATGAATGGCTGGAAATGCATTTGATAAAAATTTGTTGTATTGCATCATTGTTCTTATCAATCTAATCGTCTGAAATGTAATGCATCATTATCGCTGATTGTTTCAAACTTTCTTCTAACGGAAATTGTTGTATATTCACTTTTCTTATCAACAACTCTGAGAATGCCACGCATAATATTAATGAAGTTTGTTTTATTTCGGACCATGTCCGATCCTGATAGGATCATATGGGCCTCCACATAGTGGAGGTTTGCATTGGCAGATTTTGTTTTTTATGAGAAATGGATGTCAGCCACTTGCTCAACCTATTAGGTCCATACCCTGACACCCACAAATTGAATAACAATATGTGTACTTGCCAGACCCAAGATTTGAACCTGGGACCCACGGCTTTATAGTCCGTCGCTTAAGCCGCGCGGCCACCGTGGGTGAATCAAAATAGCTTTTCAGTTCAGTTTTAATTCAACCTTAAAGAAGGACGCATCGACTGCATTCAATCACTGTATTAAATCAGACTATTAACAAGTTATTATCTAAAACATAATCTATTATAATATAATATAATATAATATTACCTTATAATAAAGCCGGTTTAAATATAAAAGGTGTTTATATGAATACCCGTAATAATACCTAGTAGAAAAAATATTTTTTAAACTATTTTTTTTTATTCAATGAATAATTCACAAGATTTGAGAATGCAAACATTGGTAGGTATTGAATACTGGTTGGGCCATTTATGCTCCCATTCCACTCCTTATCTCCTCACCCACCTCCTAATCTCCAGTGTTATTATCACCAGACAATCAATAAGCGATTACGGGTCATGAGAGACGGTGTTAAAAAGAACATTTAGTTGCATCTCGACAGCGGACGCGTACGGGCTTCTAATAGCTTTCTGTCGCTTAAATGATTGACTCAATAGATACAGACTCATTCAGAATCTATCATCATCATTCACAAAACTGTGTCACAAAGTGCGGGGGTGTACGAACCGGGTGACCCAAAACAACTATACCGCGTGAGCGAAAGTTGAAAACAGACCATGGAGCTATCATACATCATCATAAAGGTATTCTGTTCCATCGCCCCCACCACTAGATCTGACTTCCTCATCTTCCCTTAAAATAATTACAGTCCACTTAAAAAGCTCAACCAAACTCTATTAATTATTTATTGAATAGAAAAACATAGTTATAGAATTATTAGCAAGTGTAAGTACCTACGTTAGAATTTTATGATAGAATATGCGAAGAGATCCTGACGCCGGCTATAAATATAGGTAAGTATTTATCACAAAAATCGATTACCAAAATTAACGTAATTTCGTCAACGTCGTATTTTAATCACGTTACAATTTCCTAGCAACTATGCGTCCAAGATGTAATCTCAAATACCTCTTATTTTCTCGAACATATTTTATTGAAGTCATTAATAGTGAGTAAAGTATAAATACTTATAATATAGGCACATACCTACGTACTTAAATATGCTTTGATTTGATATTTTATGGCATTGCTTGTAGAATCATTTCTTTAGGCGGAGGTAAGTCTTTGAATACGAATAATAGCTATTAATTTAAATAAAATAATTACAAGATAAAAAGAACTTTTTATATACAACGTTTTTAAATTTTCTGTCGAGTCATATAAACTTGACTTGACTAGCTAAAACGATCAAAAAAATTTGTACTTGATAGAAATAATACAGAAATGTCATTTTGACATGTAATATTGATTTCCATAGTAACGCACGTATATATTAATAATTTAGTTGCTAGGACCCCAGATCCCTAGCAATGGTGTCGAAATAACTTTTCATACAAAACAGAATTAACTGAAAATGAATTTAATTCTAATAAAAGGTGGCAAAAAATATTAAAAAAATGCATTGGCAGTGTGTTCTGATATATTCTAAAAGTTTCAAATGTCTAGCTAGTCGGGAAGTTAGTTAAAAATTGATTGCAAGATTTATACCGGACAAAGAACCACCGGAGAAATAAGAATACGAGCTAAGAAAAACGTTCTAACTATTGTATGTTTTCATTAAAATACTATAATAATTATATAATGAATGATACGGTCTTAAATATTGTGTAGAATTTATTGACTATTTTTAATAATCTATTATTAGGTTTTGACGATCTACACGCATATTGATTGTATTATTAGTGATACGGGTTTTTTTTATAAATACTTCAACTATTTATAATTTGTTGATTATATTTTATTGTGATCCTTCACGTAATAGGTAGGTCATAAAATTTGTACATACTTTATTGTATTTTTTTTAAATTTATAAGTTAGAATTAATAATTGAATTCCTTGTCAGTGTGTATTTACCTTTTTGTTAGAGCTTTGTTTGGGGTCTGGGGGCCCGAGCTCAGGAGGGGCCCGGCGAGGCGAGTCGACTAGATAAGTTTGATAAACACACATCACAAATTTGTTCTGAGAGTTAAAAAAGTCGCCTGCGGCGCTATTTTCCTTAATAATTGTTATTATTTTAAATTATGTGGTTATGCAATACAATTTTTAATTATGTATTGATACTCGACAACTCCATAATTGAATTGGATGTAAGTATTAAAATATACAAAAAACACAAAATATACACATTAATTCTATCGCTTACACCACTTAGAAAACGCTACTCTAGAGAATCACGTTGCCTTTATCCTTAGCGATAGGTAGGGGGGCAAGATTCAGGATGTGGGGGCCATGATGCATATAGTGTCTGAAGAGGCTGAAAGACGAAACCCGGATCGCAAAAAACGACTCAAATGGAATAGTATCAATTCGTATTATTCTTTATTGATCGGTGCAGTTAGCTAAATAAACAAAAAAAACCTGGTCGAATCCGATAGATGCGAGGTTGCGTCCCAGACGGTATCAATATTTTTTCAAAATGATTATTTCTATTACTTTTGCGGTCATCAAATATATTATGTATGATAGATGTTATTGTAGTCGTATCAGATGAATGACTCGGTTAGTAATTTTTACGATAAAAGATGAGCAGTGTTAGAGCTTTATTAAAAATACGTAGCTTCCAAAGTTTAGTGTATGAATGTATCATTGTGGAAGGAACTCAGTTCATAGAATTAATATTGTTATAATTTATTTTATATTTATAGTATGTTTATTAGATACACTTTGTAGATATCTGATATAAACTACAATATAAAATTAGTAGCAATACATTTGTTTTGGGACACTCTGCCCAACAATGGCTATGGTACAAATGAATAGTACCTGTATTCAGACCGGTGTAAATTCACGCGCATTTAATTTTGATAATTGTTTGTGTTTACGGTGGCCATGCCCCTCTTGCGATCCTACCACTGCTGCCATGTTGAATCCGCGTTGTCTGCCCCTGAGATTAGTGGGATAACGCATTGAAATAACGTTATGTTTTTTGTTATATTTACGTAACATGTACATTATTTTATTGTTACCTAACCAAGCGATGCAATTCAATTATCAGTTAATCCTCAAGATTTAAGCTACACCAATTTACTGTTGATATTTTATCTAAAAATATACTACAAATTGCAATCCCGGACAGAAATTTCAATCATGGATTTTTGGGAATACCTTTCTCGTCCTAAATACTGGATCCTAGTCATGGTTCCCACATCTTGAAGTGGGCCCCAAGGCCAGGATATTTGGCGGGTCCCCTACCCAATGGGTGTTCCGACAAAAATAATGCAGACTTTTTCAGTCATTCTTTTATTTGTTTACGGTGTCGGTTAGTTTCTTGAAATTCATACGATAATTGATAAAAAATATTCTTATATCCATAAAATATCCAAAATGATGTATGGTTTACATGCATAATTTTAGATTTTTGATAGTAACGAATATTTTTTTTACTATTATCAACAATGGCTTGGATTACGCAGGGATTAATTGAATTTAAAAAATGACCAAAATATACTATTTACATGCTGTAGTATTAGTTAATCGGAAACAAATACGTTTGACTGACAAAGTTTAGTGTGAAATATTTATGTCAGATCTTAACAGCATACCTCCTGTCTGCGACACAGGATCCTAGGATTCTTGAAATCATGTACATGCATAGTTGTATCCACTAAAAATACAAATACATGAAATGGATAATGGAAAATGCTAACTGGACGCCTAGCTAACTGAACGACGAACATCTAGCGCCGTACCGATAAATGAAATATTACATAGTATCTAACTATACTGTAGCTAGAGTTTTATTTGTTTTAACCATGTTCGATCCTAAGTAGATATGAACCTTATTTTTTTTTCTTTTTACGAATAATAGATACGAGTCACCTGCTTAATCTATTAGGTCCATATTAAGTGTCCAAACACGCATTGAAAAAAATAACATGTGAATTTTCTAGGGTCCCGACAAAACCACCCGAACCAAAACCGCCCGGATATTAAAGCTGAGATATTACCGCCCAGACTTTGTGGCTAAAATAAGTTATAAATGATACAATTTTTATTTTTACATCATATTATAATTTACATACACAAATAAAAAAAAACATACGAATAAAGATATAAAAAAATATAAATTTCAATATTGTCTGCTATCCTTCTTAAATATTCTAAATTATAAATACTATCATATAAATTCATTAACTAAGTGTTAAAAGATGATGATTTTAAGTAATTACTCTACTAACAGCTGCAACGGATTAAATCTCAAATTACACTGATTATCGCAAGTTTGTGAATTTCTATCGATTCGCAGTTCAAAAAATCAAAAATGCACTTGTTTTATAATATATTTTTGTAGGCGGATTTGTCCGGGCGGTATTGAAGAGCACTGGTACGGGCGCATTTGGTTTGGCGGCAATGTCGGGGCGGTTTTGTTGGGCTGCCGAATTTTCCAGACTTGGAGATTCGAACCCGTAATCCATGAAATTATAAGCTTATACGTGACCGCTCGGCTTTCGCATATATATATTATATATCACATCATCAGAACCACATATTTTATGACGGTTAATAATATGGTATTACCTATTATACTAATGCTCGGTGCGTTGATGTTCTTTGCGCATTTACCCTGGGACCTTATTTAACAGTCTATGACGTATATCTAGTGTTTCTTTAAAAAATGTCAAAATTTGTGATTTTAATGAATTTGTATACGGTTAGATAGTATTGACAAATTGAGTTGGGATGAGGGGTATCCCTAGAGGATAATGTGGAAGCAAAGGCCCGAGTTGTATGTAACAATAGAATGGGTACATGCTTATCAGTCGGAAACACGAATTGCGTTGGCGTACTGTTGTACTTATATTAGTGTACACACATAAAATTATTCACTTGTTAAATTTGAACATACAATCTATAACCAATAAAGCAGTATCTTTGTAATTATTGGATCGTGAGATAAACAAAATAATGGCGCATTTAATAGTAATATTAAATTATTGGTTTCCGGTTTAAAAATACATTGTTTTAATATTTTAAACTATAAATTACCTATTTATAAAAAGCTTCACGATCTTCATCTATTAGCTTAATAATACAGGTTAAGTTCTAGGCTTCTTAAAACACGTACTCCATCTCCTTAAATTCCAGAATAGTGTATATTCTTGCATCATGGAATATCCATTGGAGTCAATCAAATTTTCTGAATAAGAAGATACATCTTATTTTGAAGAGGATTCAGAACTCTAGCTTATATCTAGGGATTGCAATACCGAATGAAAATGTCAATACCGGTTTTTCGGTATTTCTTATTGAATACTGGTATTTGGTAAAACATTAAAAAAGCAGAAGTTCTGAAAAAGTAAATATATCTATTAAAATCTCTTTAAAATATTATTTTATAGCAAAATCCTATATACCTACAATTATATTTAAAAATATGTAGGCATTTGTCATAATAATGTAGAACTGGTGGTTTTTACAAATAATTTGAATAAGTAGGTATATTTATAATTTTAACTAAAGCCCTTAAAGCAGCTAGTGTTCATCATTTAAGTGCAAATAAGTCCGGCTGCAAGAAAATCTTCTTAAATTCAACGCTTGTACAGTCATCCATAATTATAGAATAATTGAATATTTGTGACGGATGTTTACTATTTAGAAATAATATTATGATAATTCATCGCGACAATTATAGAATTAATATCTTATTATTGATAGATTTTGTTTTTTTTTTTATTTCACATCTGTTGCATTTGCATTTTAGCAGCACATAACTTATAATTCATTTCCAAAAACGTAAATTAGTGTACTTTCTTAATACCGAAAATTCTGGTATTTTGGAATCTTAAAACCAGTATTTCGGTATTGATAAATACTGTAATACCGGTTTTCAAATACCGGCATTGCAAACCTTACTTATATCGTATTTTATGACATTTACTTTATTTTAGTATGAGGTCGTAATATATCCTAGTTCCTACTTAGCATCATTCATAGACTAGATCACGCACACGCTAATCGGTCTTCAGCTTGGTTGAGATTATGCTGGTATTAAAGTCGATTGGCGAGCAATTTACTTACCACTAAACGTTTCAGTAACTAAATACAATGTCAAGTAAAAATAAATTTATTTGTAATGGCTATATTAAAAGAAGTGGAGGAAGAAATTAACAAAAAAAAGTGAATATATATACGAATTTGAATCAATAGGAAAAATGCAATAGGATCTACACATATTTTATTTTATTTATGTAGCGAAACTGAATAAAAATGATTGGACAAAGAAAATTCAGTATAAAGAATCTGGGAACATCCTCTGAAAGTGACCCTATATGTCAGTTGAAAGGGAAGAGCTTCTCAAGTCGGTTTGAACCTCAGTTGGACCGGTCGGTCCGACTTGGTTTCTACGAGGGAAAATTTCTCAGCCTTTAAAAAGTTTGCGGCATATTACGGCGAGAAGGTCTTTGCTAATCAAGATTTGACGGTAGTACATTATATCGAAGTAGGAATCACGCATATTCTAATAGACGCCAACCAAGGTCTTGGGAAATTGCTACTGGGACACTCTTCGCATAAATTTGAAGAGCACATAACGTTCTTTACGCCATGGTATGCGCCTGTATAAAGGGTGAGGAGACGTGGCGGTGGTGGAGGGAAAAGCAAGTATAAAGAATCTGGAGGATGGTTGTGAATTCAGCTATATACATCAAAAGAATTTAGCTCTCATTATGTAAGTATGTAAAATTGATTCGAAATATATTTTTACAACGTTTTTATTAGGTCGTATTCTTATTTGTCCGGTGGTTGTTTATCCAGTACAAATCTTGCAATCGATTTTTAACTAACTTCCTGACCAGCTAGACATTTGAAACATTTAGAATATATCAGAACACGATGCCAATGCATTTTCTAATACTTTTAGCCATTTTTAAGTAGAATTAAATTCATTTTCAGTCAATTCTGTTTTGTATGAAAAGTTATTTCGGAAGAAATCTGTAATCCAATCCACCATTATTGGTTGCTAGGAAATTATTAATATATACGTGCGTCACTATGGAAATCAATATGAGTGTCAAAATGACATTTCAGTATTATTTCTATCAAATAGATTTTTTTTTGATCGTTTAAGCTAGTCAAGTCAAGTTTATATAATTCAACAGAAAATTTAAAAACGTTGTATATAAAAAGTTCTTTTTATCTTGTAATTATTGTTATTTCACCAATAGGAATTAAATTTGTAAACAATTTAATCATTCGCTTTAACATGTTTTTCATCTTAACTTTCATAATTGCATATTTAAGTTCAGTTCATTTCTGTTATAAACTGATTTATTTAAGAATTTGTATCTATATTAGTTTATAACAAAACTATTTCAATAGTGGGTATATAGTTTAAATAAGAGAATTAACCTTTACAATGTGCCTACATAATAATATGATACCCACTCGTTGTATGTAAGGCACAATATTATGAAATAGTCATGCATCATATAAATAACTTTCTGTTGCGAACAAAACAAGTTTTGTATATAAATTACAAGATTGAGTGGTAGCAATAATATTATAATGTATGAGAAACTTCTCTGTCCATGTTTTCGTGACACTGTTGGAGATTTATTATTGATAAATTACCGGAAAAGGTCTTTCCGACAGGCTGAATCTAAAAGTCGTCGCTTTTCACCGTACTATTCCAGTCCTCTAAATATTGAATGATATATAAATATCCCCCTAGGGGGTAGTTGATTCAAGGTGACCCCGTTCCTTTCATCTCAGATTTCGAATAACAAATAAAGGTTCGCTGGAGCTATTTATCCTTTCAGGATGAATAAATGAAATAAATTACATATGGGGTCATTTAAAAGCCTTTCGAGGACTTAAACAAATATCATTCCTAGGACTAATCCCTTCGGAATATTGCCGGAATAAATAACAAAGCATTTGCCTTCCTGTTATAAAACTCATCAGTTTTAGTTAGAACTTGCGTAGCGGCTACGGCGTAGACCCAAAAAGCGTAGAACCCAATTTGTATGTATGTACTCTTCCGACTTAATTCTATAAGCAGCTTGCGCTACGCAATGACATAATTTGTAATTTTCAACGCCATCGTTTCATATATCATTAAAATATATGTGTGAGATTTCAAGCCGGGGGTGAAATTATAACAGTAAGCGATGTAATTCATTTTTATTTTTTATTTTATTTTTATTTTCACCCTCCGTCGTCTGTATAAACTGTTTGTTTTAAAATTGCTTTCTGTACCAGTATATCATATAATTTATTTTACATAATTAGTATTATCATGGCGCAGGCGATAGCCGAGCGGTAAAGTTTCAACTTAACGTGGCTTTCGGATTTGAATCCTTCATATGTTATTTTTTTAAATGACCAATTTCGTAATTTCTATATTCTATGTTATGTAGTATCAAAACCAGGAAACTACTGTAGGTACCTTGGCTACATTATAAAAGGACAAAAGTACAGCATTCCTCAACTTGTCATTCAAGGAAAGATCAATGGTAAGCGTAGCAGAGGATGGCGCCGCATTTCGTGGTTTAAGAACCTCCATGATTAGTACCAGTGCAGCTCCACTGAACTGTTCCAGGTAGCAGACGACAAATCTTAGATGGTCTTGATGGTGGCCGACCTCCACTAGGGTATGTCACAATAAGAAGTAGATATTTCTCGTAAAACAAAATTCGGGTCTAGTACGATTTGGCACCGGGACAACTGGACGCCACGAAATTCGAAAATAAATAGACGTTAGGTACTTACAGGTACTTTAAAAAATATTTAATATTATTATTTATATTTAAATGATTATATTATGATTTAATAGTTGGTAAGAATGTAAATATGCAGACGTAAATAATGATTTAATCGTGCATATGTTTAAGTTCAAACGAAAAAAGAGTTTTTTATTTTATATAAAGCCTTAGGCATAGTAATTCTCAATCCGCAATAAAGAATACATTATGTTAGAGTAAAATGAATTAAAAATACTAAGTAGTAGATAGAAACTGATTAAAATACCTCGTCTACGTTCTGTATACGTGTCTACGGCAGTGCGGCGTCCAATTGTCCGGAGTTCAGTCGTCCCATTCCTCAAAAATCTGTTAAGAAATTTATTTATGAAGGCAGCTCAGGTGCACATAAGGTTATAGGAAGAATAATTTAATTAATATTTATACTACTTAAAAAAAATAATTAAATACATCATGATCGTCTATATTATTGTATACCCAGGTGAACGGTTATGTTGACCTTTATAAATATTTAAAAAAAAATGTAATACTCATATCAAATAACGATAAATATTGGTTACGCTATCAAAATCAAGTCGAAGAAAATCTTCAGCTCCATGATCAATCATTTCAACAAAACCATTTCAGACTTTCAGAACTACGATATAAACACATCTACTGAGTTTTACAAACCAAGGAACGTTCTCCTGTTTATGCTCTCTAAACTACACTATCCTAGACTTCTTACAGTCTACTTTAATATCTTTTCAGCGACCGCAATTAAGACTCTTCTGCGTCACTCGGAGACCTTTCCAACCTTCTAATGAGTATACAATAAATAATAAAATACCACTACTCTACGGTACGAACGGTTTTAAGTAGAGTGCAAAATTACGAACTTCACTTCTATTTATTTAAAATGCAAAATCTTAGGCGTTATTTTAAATTTATCAAACAATCTACAAATGGAGAGGATAAACTCCACAGCGTCTAGGTGCTTCATAATCGAAGGATGGATTACAAAAACAACATAATATCAATTTTTTTCATATTTCAGATTTGTGTGTTATATTGTTTTGTAAAATGTTGTCAATATGCTCTCATTTACCATCATTAAAAAACAGCACATAACACGAGAATAGGAGTTAAAGTTTTTTTAATCCAGCAAAAAAAAATCAAAAGAGTTTCTACAAACCATTATCATCATCAGCCGGGGTCAATCCACTGCTGGATGAAGGCATCCCCAAGCTTCTTCTAACTATCTTAGTCCTGTGTCTTTTGCTGCCATGTATTTCCGCCGAACTTTACCAGTTCGTCAATCCAGCGGCTTTAAGGGCGACCCTGTAGCCGTTTCGTGCCCCTTGGGTACCACTAGATGACGACATTCGTCCAGCGGCCGTCCTTTCGGCGAGCAATGTTCCCCGCCCATCTCCATTTCAGCTTTTTGGCAACGTCTAATACATCGCGTACTCCTGTCTGCTTCCTAACCCATTCGTTTCCCTTACGGTTCTTTCGCGTGATGCCCAACATACACCTCTCCATGCCTCGCTGTGCGACTCTTAGCTTCATAATAATTAAGTCAAATGCCATGTATATTACATATTTTTCTAATAGGTACTTCAAACGTTCTAATGATTATTATTTCTCATTGAAAAATGACCACATGTTATTATGTAGTATCGCATCAAAAGAAGAAAAAACATAATTCACAAGGAATATAATATTGTATTAACTTTTTTTGCTCTCATGTAAAATTATTATGTTCTGCATTTTATGTTGTTTTTGTAATCTACCCATCAATTTAATTCTTACAACTAGCAGAATATCAAGATTTGTGACTTGGTTGGGAGAAAACATAATATGTGATAACTGCATTCCGGCGGCCATTCGCCCAAAACCACCCTCGATGCTAGTTCTACGATAACCCTCTTTTGTTAATGAATAATTGTTTTTTTTTATATTTAATCTAAAATTACTTGGAACACGTTATCCAGACTACATTGTAGAAACCCTTTTGTACTAAAAGAAGCCTACATATCTGTGAAAATGAGGCTGATAAAAGCAACAACGGATTTACGTTTAAATTATCTGCTGTCAGAGATGGGGTTGAGGTTAGTACTTTATTTATATTTAAAACAGCGACAGACAGGAGAAAATTATGAAGCTGAAATCATCACGGACGTCTAATAATGAATATTGCATAAACGTAAGAAGAGAGAAGTCATTTTGAGAATAGACGGAATATTTAAAACTTTTATCATCCGTATCTGTCAGAAATCATTTCAAAATAAATTTAAATTCACACAGACAGTAAATTCATAATAAATATTGAACGTTGCATTTCCTACAAATATTGATATTATTATTATTATTAGTATCCGTTTATCATTATAAAACCGTGGCTACAAAATGATGCCGCGTATTATCAATATTGATAAATGCAATCTTTTATCGTTTACCACAGCCTCAAAAGTGTTGTTTTTCCAATACTCGATGCATGGCAGAGTTCTCTCACGAATATCATCTGTAAGGGATCTTGGCATTACGTTTGAGAGTAAACTGACATTTATTAGCCATATGGTTACCATTTGTAACAAAGCGCTTAAAATGTTGGGCTTCGTCATCCGTACTTCCCGGGTCTTTTCAGATGTTACGGTATTAAAACTTTTATTCAATTCTTTAGTTCGAAGCAGACTTGAGAGTGGGTCTATTGTTTGGGCACCGCATTAGTTAAAGTATGGCCTTATGGTGGAAAGGGTACAGAAGAAATTCTTGAGACTCCTTTACTTGAGGTTGTATGGATACTATCCGTGGCTTTATCTAAATGACTTTCTCTTAGGCATGCTTACATACTGCAGTCTGCAATTTAGAAGAAATCTTTATTTAGCTTCGTATTTTTTTTCGACTTATACGAGGTATAAATGAGAATTCTGCCATTCTGGGCAGTGTTGACCTGTGTGTCCCTGATAACTATCTTAGAAATAGAGACCATCAGTTGTTTATTCTCGCAAGGTGCAGAACCAACCTGCCACTGGCAATGCCAATTGGAAAGGCGATAATTATGTTCAACGAAATTGCTTCGGGTGTTGATATATTCCACCTACGTGAGAATGAGTTTAGGTGGACGCTGTTTTATAAATTCTTAAAATAGGGTCTGTTTAACTCATCCGGTGTACTTCCTTGTACCTATCTAATTTATCTACTGATCTATCTCTTTTTTTATGTAATGTGTTTTTATATATCTTTGTTTCTAAATGTCATGTTGTGAATGTCTTAAACTTATAATTTGTAATGTCCACAATATGTTAAAAATAAATAAATTGAATTGAAAATTATGTATAATAATATATTGGTTATATAGTTCAGTGCCCACTAATTTTTCTATCAAACTAAAGTGATATAATTAGTTTCATAAGATTCCATCTAGTATGGCACAAACTCTAGGGTTAACTTATATTCTTAAAATATATATTAAATTGCAATGAATGGAGATTGCATAAAATTCTATATAGGTATATAATATCGAAAATTAAATTATTAGATTCGTTGTGTTAGAAATCTAGAATGACAATGCCATAACCATTGTGTTATTTTATTATACTATGCTGACACTAATATAACGAGCAAAGAAACAACTCACATAATTATATGACATATATTATTATGTTGATGATAGGTACAATAAAAATGAGATGAATTAATCATCAGTTGTATATGTCTTAACTCACCACTAATGTATTATTATTTCAATAAGCAAAGAAATCTATAGGCAACATTTGGTTTTCCGACTTTTTCTCTGTTTATGAAGTTTGTTGTTGTTTCATTATTAGGTAGATTTAGTTAGCAAAATATTTTATTAGGATCTTAATAATAAAGGTACGGTTTTAAGTAATGTGTAATTAATGCGACTTCGCTATTTTTTCAATCCTCCTGATATAATATTTTAGACATAGTATTTTAGAGCTTAGATCACTAACCTCTATTACTAAGGCACCTCAGTTGAGGCATGGTCTAAAAAGATCGAAGCTAGGCGATGCGCGGATTGTGCAAATGACGCGTGCCGAACGAAATATAATTTGTCATATAAATCCAACATGCGTCCATTTAATGTTCTGTTTATTGTTCTATTAGTAACAATAATAATAAATATACATTGAAATGTTTTCTTTTTCAAGTAAATGGGTAACTTTTTTTAGTAATTTTTACACGATTTTAGAATTAATACCCCCGTCGCCATCACGAAACAAATTGACGTGTTCACAGCTCGACGTTCGCTCTCCGATTGCCAGCAAGTCCAAAATTTCGTCGCACCTATAGTTGAAAATTATTTACCGTTTCATTGAAGTATGCTCTAAATCTAACGCTTACGCAAAGAAAATAGTACCTTCCTAAAAGTAATAAATTTATCTTTATATGGCCATTATATATTTGTAGATAATACAATGTTAAATATTGTGAAAAGCGTTTCCATAAAAGTAATTGAGAGCAAGACTGTGCGTGATAAATATTCATTATGTTTTTATTAATTGTAGATTAGAATAATAAAGTTTCCGAATGCATAATTGAATTTTATACGTTATGTTACCAGCTATATATTCAAACAATCACACTATTAATTTACTAAACTCACGTTTACTGTTTACATTAAACATCTGCTCAATATTAGTATTTACTAAAGCAAAGTCCGCATCTTTTAGGTGAGGAAGAACATTTGTTTGAGGCGAATATTTATTTTGCTTTTAACTAGAATAGCTGTAAACTATTCTTATAAAAAACCAACTGTGCTTACGTTTGGTTTTGATAGCTATACGGCGGACATTTGTTTGTGTGTTTTTTTATGTACCGAAAGTAATATTGTTTGTGAGTTAACGATTTCTTTTACGATGTTCATACAAAATGACAGCTGCAATCAGCTGTCGGGAACGATATATTTTATAATATGACAAGATAATGATACCCATCATCTATTAACGGAAAATTTACCGCCACGGCTTATAGACCGCAGATTTATTTTTATTATTTTATTGTTCTCTCTAAATCTACATTTAAATAATAATTTATTTAATTATCTGTACGGATAAATTAATAAATTAAAACTTACATAAATTTATATTATCGCGATGCAAATAGTAAAGTTGGTGTTGGGTGTTTTAGAACAGGTGATGTAACTTATTACTGAAGTCGCTACACATTGACTGAATCTACTGAGATTAGGAGCCGTTTCAGACGGGACACCGGTGTCGCGCTCGTATATAATAAGGAGGCATTTGTATTCGAATAAAGGGGCCTTTGTATTATGTTTATGAATGCCCCAGAGCTAACGCGTGTCCGGTGCACTTTTCCTTCGGCCGCTACATTCTCAAGCCGCCGATACACTTGTTTTTATTACCGCAGCCAGTTTTATGTTCTAATTTATAACGCAAAATTATGCGTTGACTCATTAGCACTGGGGCGTTCATAAACATACTCGTAATACAAAGGCCCCTTTATTTGAATGCAAAGGCCTCCTATATTATATACGAGCGCAACACCGGTGTCCCATCTAAAACGGCTCTTTGTCTTAAAAATGCGTACGAGAGAGAAATGGCATATAAAAACTGGAAAATAGAAATAAAGCAAAAACAATGTGGTTCTTGCAATTATTGCCGTATGATGCCAAATTCTTTGAAAATATTACAAGTGGCTTTTGTTGCAACAGCCCGATATGCCCAATAGCTTACTGGACTATCTTAACATTCATAACTTAACTCTATTGGCACATTTCAAGATATAGATCCACCAGTTTAAGTTTTTCGTTGATTGAGAGTGTCACATGTTGATATTTGACATACCTACGATGTCATACTTTTTATACTGTGATGTGCTTAGCTCTAAATTCGAACACCGGAAAAATTATGATGGTATATCTATAGACTTGATATCTTGACACTTACAACCATTGAACGTACAGGTTGATAAATAAATCCAAGCTAGGAAAAGTCGCCAACAAAGCCTTTGTTACCAATCAGGAATAAAGTGACTTATATGGTGGTCTAGAGTTAACAAAATTATCGCCATTCGTTACATAATATTTAAAAACAAGGAGTACCAATGTAAAGATACCTGCTCTTTATTGCGACCTTCTTTGTGACTCTCAATCGCAATCGCTCAACATGATTATTTTACCTTCAAGTAAAAGCATTCTTCACGGTTCGGCGTCACTCTATGTGGTATTCAGCAGTGCGTAGATCCTTCAAAAAGCCTTCATTAAACGCAGCGATATAGGCGGGCTTAAAAATAAATTATATTAGATCAGTCGTTCGTAATTTTCGGGTGCATCTGGTTTGGGTGCAAGTATTCTTATAATGTCTGTCTTATGAACGTTTATAATCATGAAATTTTGCTGTTGTGAAACTACGACTAGTGAATACCTGCCTTAAGTATTTGATTTTTTAACAGATTTACTACATAAATTACTACCATGACACTAGCGTGCATTTTATTATGATAGAATAAGCTCAAATAAAACATTTTTAAATATCAGACAATAGAAAGATGTTGAATTGAGAGTGACCATTATTCTATAAAACAATGGTTGAAAAAATCACTAGATAATATTATTATGTTGAATTAATGTAGAACCAATCAAACTATATTATATTTTGACAGAGCGTTATACGGGGACCTTATATTTGGAGTAAAAACCGCCCTTAAATGTAAATAGAACGTATTATCAACGAATTATAATTTTTATCGAAGTTTAAGTCTCTTGGTATATGGAGAATAGCCGTAAAAGCCATTGATAGTTTAAACAGATAATACCTATGTACGTATTGCATAGTTTTTTGTACCCCAGAGCCAGTGTGTCGTAATTAGTATCATGACATAATATTTCAGAGCCAATTCGCCTTTCGAGTCTATTCATAATAGAATACTAAAATTCTTAAAACCTTTAATTTTATTGCATAATTCTTTTTGGTATTTAAAAAAAAAATCATAATAAAATGAGAACGTAATATTCTTATATTGAACATTTAAATTACGCTTACCCGAAAGAGTTTTTTTTTGAGATACGTCATCGTAACTTCTGCAGTTTTTTGAAAATATTATTCAGCGCGGTCTGGATAACTCGGAAAGACGGGTGATTTTTAATAGCCTCCAGGGAAGCAACAGCAGAAAAAGAGCATTGATGCCAAGTAAAAATGCTTACTGAGAGAAGTCTTTACTTTGCCCTGAGAGAAGCAGGAAACCGAGAGTGATTGCGAGTTTTTGTTGCTCAAAATATAACTGAATTTTAAGCGTATCCGTAAATCTGTACGTAAACAGTTCACCGCAGGACACTTATTCGTACGTCACAGTACGTGAAACATGAGTTCGTGTAACATTTAATCAAATAATCAAATGACGAGTTCTTCGATGAATATTTCACCGTGGAGTATATTTGTACGTATGCTACAACATGTGGTTAATGAGATGTCTTAACTAGGTTCTGTTAGGTTAGGTTAGCGTTAATCTAATTGGAACAGTACTATTTGCAAACTCTCGCTGCATTTTGTAAGATACGTACAAATGTATTCTACGGTGAAATGTTCAACAAACAACTCGTCATTTGATAAAAATGTTATACGAACTCATGTTTCACGTACTGCGGCACACGAGTAAGTGTCCCACGATGAACTGCATACGTACAACTTACATGTAACCAATTTTAAGGGCGTCAGTATCTTAAGTCGTGATAAAACGATCAAAAAGGGTGAGACTGGCTTTTGACTGAGTACAAGTAAACCTTTTAAGTAGGTATGACTGTGTAGTATATTTAAAGTTTAAAGATTTGTTTTTTTCAAAATACTTACGTTTTCTTTATTCCGCATGAGATATGCAGTTAAGCGTTATTTAACACGAGAATTATTTAAGTAGGAAATTCGAATATTAAACAAGAGCATACGGTAAAAGCAGTCGCTAAAGCTTTAAACAGAACAGAATAGGTGGTACCGCTCCGTTGGCTATCCATTCCAAACAATTAAATGAACAAAGACTTATTGCATAACAACGAATTGCTCTGGTTTGCCAAAACAATTTTATGGCCGCCAATATAGAGAAGCAATAATACGTTTTTTAATAAAAATAAATAAATATATAGCCAATTGGTATAATTATCTCATAGTTGAATCAAACAATGTACAGGTTGCTAAGTAATTTTGAAATTATTTATTTTATTATTTATTCAAATTTATTTATTTTACATTTCTAATGAACATAACAAATTATGAATTCGAAGCGTTCACGACATGATATAAAATAAGTGTCAACAATTTTTCAAATAAAAATACTTGGTAATGTGAATAAATAATACAATAAGAAATAAAAGAAGAAAAATAAAAGTACATCAAAGCACACAGAGTGAACTAGGTTGATAGACCGCATCTTTAAAACTTATAAAACAACGTCCACCTAAATTCAACTCACGTAAGTGGAATATATCAATATCCGAAGCAATTTGATTAAACATAGTTATTGCCCTCCCAATTGGCATTAGGTACTTGCTTTTCCCTCCACCACCCACCACGTCTTCACACTCGTTATGCAGGCGTATACCGTGGCGTAACGAACGTTAAGCGCTCTTAAAATTTGTGCCAAAAGTGTCCCAGGAGCAACTTCCCGAGTTTGCGTGATTTCTATTTCGACATAATGTATTACGGTCAATTCTCGATGAGAAAAGATCTTCTCGCTCGCCGTAAAATGCTGAAAACTTTTTAAAAGCTGAAAAATTTTCTCTCGTAGATATCAAGTCACAATGGCCGACCAGTCCAACTGATGGTCAGACCAACTTGAGAAGCTCTTCCCTTTCAACCGAAATATGGGGACACTGCCAGAGGATGTGATCGCCATCCTGCAATTCGCAATTCGTGCAATTCACATTACTAATGGCAGGTTAATTCTCCACATTGGAAGATGTCCCACGGATATCCTTGATGCCTAAAATAATTATCAGAGACACACAAGCCAAGATCACTAAGAATGGCAGAGTTTCCATTTATCACACATATATTATAATCCGTGCGATTTTCCTTTTATTACTATTTGAATACATGCTTTTGGTAGTAATATGATTGTAAATATATTTGTAATCTAGTACCTACAGTTATCTGGTTAGTAGAGCTGTTGTCGTATTAGATACCGATTGAGTAGATCCTACAGCTGGCAAAACCATTGGCCTAAAAAAGATTCACTTCAATTCATTATTATTTAAATTTTAAAAGTAACTATAAACATATAGATACTTCAGATGCAAAGAAATGTAAAGGGCAGAAATCACGTAGGTAGAACGAGAATTTCTTGTATACTCTACCCTCGTGTGTATGTCTAACCCATAAACGCGCAGAATGTCGAGTTACATTAAATCGAAACAACTTCAATACTATTCATGAATATATCTTAATAACATAACAGTTCAAAAACTAGTAGTGTGACATTGCGTGAGGTCATCAGTATTGTGGTATTAAAAAAGGATAATATCTCGTTTTTTTTAAATGGTCAATAATGGTAAAACTAGATCAAATTAATAAATAAATTTATTAGTTATTCCAAATAAACATCAAATAATTTAATGACTATTACTTTGTCGACAGTCATAAATAGTAAATTGAATTAATTAATGCATTGAGGATCCAATATTACTACTTAGTGAGATAGAGTTATACAAGATTCGTATTTTAATATTAATATGACAATACAATAATTATTCGTACATATTATTCTAAATGGCATTTTTTTTCATGTTTGAGATATCAAAAAATCTTCATAATTCGTTTATTTTTAGCATATTATTAAATCGATACTCAATATTTTTTTATTTTATAGGAAACAAATAAATAACATTAAAGACTAAGTACCTATTTAATTTTTGGTTGAAAAATGATAAATGTCCAATTCATCAGATTACAGATGGCTGTAAACGTCATAGTTGTCAAATGCGCAAACGATTTATTGACGTCACTCTTTTCGTTAAACAACCGATACACGGCTAAATAATTAATAGGTCTTAAGGCTATACCTCAGTTGAGGCATGGTCTAAAAAGATCGTGGCTAGGCGATGCGCGGATTGTGAAAATGACGCGTGCCGAACGAAATAAAATTTTTCATATAAATCCAACATACGTCCATTTAATGTTCTGTTTATTGTTCTATTAATAACAAAATAATATATTTTGACATGTTTTCTTTTTCAAGTAAATGGGTAACGTTTTTAGTCATTTTTACACGATTTAAGAATTAATACCCCCGTCGCCGTCACGAAACAAATTGACGTGTTCACAGCTCGACGTTCGTTCTCCGATTGCCAGCGAGTCCAAAATTTCGTCGCACCTTTAGTTGAAAATTATTTGCCGTTTCACTGAAGTACCGTCTTGACGATTCATGATATTTCACTCAAAAACACTAACGTATTGGTGATCTAAGCCAGCGGTCCCCAACCGGTGGTCCGTGAGAGAATTTTGGTGGTCCGCAGAGTAATTTGAATATATTTGCAATTTTTTTTCGTTTCGTTTTTTTTTACTTTAGTTTCAGTGTATTCTAATAATATTTTTGTTGCAACTTTAGCCTTATTGCGTCATCAGTCCACATTCTAAATTGTGTTAAAGAAGAAATAAATTGAATAAATTTTGCTGTTCGGGATAAATAAAATGCAAATATCGACACACTGATATTATTATTTGTAATTCTTGGAAACGGCCAATGTCGACACACCACTAAAATAGAAACGCTCGATTTTTATATATGTCCTTGTAATTTGGACATAAAGGAAATAAAAAGCCTAATGATCTATCATCCGACGATGGTCTCAAAAGTAAATTACACTCGTCTGTATCAAGATCTCATTTTTGGCTTTCTGTTAAAAATGAGTATCGAGTGTTGAGTGAAAAGGCCTTAAAAATTTTGATTCTATTTAGGTACAACTACATATTTCTGTGAAAAGACATTCTCATCAGTAATAGCAATTATAACAAAGTACCGCAGTCGGCTTGAAATATAAATGGCTCTCCGTGTTGCAGTATCGTCATTGGAACCAAGAATCCAACAGCTTGTTTCAAACAAGCAGCAACAAAGGTCACACTGATTTACTTTCTGTTACCTGTAATTATTCTTTTATGCACCTCTGTGTCAACGTAGAATTCATATTAATTTAATAATTGTATTGATTTTTTTTAATAAAATGAAATATAGAACGTTTTTTTGCATTTTTCGTAATGAATATCTGTGTTAATAAGTTTATTTATTATAATTCTTTTATCATTATATTGACATATCGAATTTTTAACAAGTGTGGAAAAAATACTTGGTAGTAGTCCGCGGGATTCAAGATTTTGAGTTTAGTGGTCTGCAAGGTCTAAAAGGATGAGGACCGCTGATCTATACTACCGACTCAAGATAGGGAGATGTACCACAATTTAATCGCCAACATTAGAAGATTGGCATAAAAATAAGTAAATAGATGAGAGTAAATTAAATCGAATAACACTTCCTGTTTTGCAGCACGAAAAGCTCTGGCTATCGTTTAGGAGTCAGCCTAAGTGTGAGGCCTTAAAATAAATAAAATATCGAATGATATGCTTTGTAGGCCACGTAACGTATTCTGGTCGCGGATAAAATGTTTAGCTTTGTTTGTTTCTATCGGGGCGAAGGCAAAGTTCTTTGAGTGTGAAAGCCTTCACTTGCTCGACATAATTTTATATAACCGCCGGCTATTCGGAACACCTAATGTTTATTTCTAAAACTGATACAAGGGTATGGTGTAGGTATAGACATAGGTCCAATACGAAATATATCGTATTTGGAATTTGGAATGCTATTTTATTTTGGTAGGTTTATCAAAATAATGATACTTATTATTATGATGTTTATTTAATTTATTTACTTTATTTTCTCCAAATAGTAAACAATAAATAATTGAGTTAGTATTCACTCACTACAATAAATATAATATTTATTCTAATACGAGGGTGGGTCAATAAGTCCTTAGAAAAGCCGACAGGTGGCACGACTAGTACTGTAAGCGGTTTGTTTTCATGCAGCGGCACTACCGATTCAGTATGCTGCGAAGTTTCAATCAGATTGGTCGGGTTGTTGTGTGTTTCTCGTACATTTAAAAAAAAATTTGCTTGTGGAAAATGGAAAAATGGAAAATGGAGAAAATTGAGTTTAGAGCTGTTATTAAACATTTTAATATAAAAGGGTTAACAGCAAAGGAAATAAAAAATTAGTTGGATTTAGTTCACGGCATATCTGCTCCTTCACTTGCAACTATTTGTAACTGGTTAAATGAATTTAAACGTGGTCGTACATCAACAAAGGATGAACCACGCTCAGGACGTCCTGTAGAGGTGACTACACCAGAAATGATCAATAAAATCCACGATATGGTGTTAAGTGACCGAAGATTAAAGTTGAGTGAGATAATTGAGGTTACAGGGATCTCAAAAGGTAGCGTCATTTCTATTTTACATGACAAATTGGGCATGAAAAAAGTTTCTGCAAGATGGGTGCCGCGTTTGCTCACAGTCGACAATAAACGCAATAGGGTGGTGGCCTCTAAAGCCCTGTTGTCGCTCATGCAACGCAATCCGGATGAATTTTTTCGTCGCTTTGTGACTGTAGATGAAACATGGATACACCACTATACTCCCGAGACGAAAGAACAGTCAAAGCAGTGGATTGCAAAAGGCGAACCATGTCCAAAGAAGGCGAAAACCGTAAAATCAGCTGGTAAGGTTATGGCTACTGTATTTTGGGATGCACGTGGAATTATTTTCGTTGACTATTTGGAAAAAGGAAAAACAATAACAGGGAATTATTATGCATCTTTATTGGACCAGCTAAAAAACGAAATTGAAGAAAAACGGCCTCATTTAAACAGGAAAAAAATCCTCTTTCATCAGGACAATGCCCGTGTTCACACATGTTTACGATCAATGGCTAAAATTGAAGAATTGAAGTTCGAATTGGTCAACCACCCACCGTATTCACCAGATTTAGCCCCCAGTGACTTTTTCCTTTTCCCAAACTTAAAAAAATGGCTAAGTGGACAACGTTATTTTTCAAATGAAGAAGTCATCGATCGGACAAATGCTTATTTTGAGGACCTTCCGAAAACTTATTTTTCTGACGGTTTAAAAAAATTGAGAAACGTCTAACCAAGTGTATTGAGCTCCAAGGAGATAATTTTGAGAAATAAAAAAAAAATACAAAAATAAAAACTGTTTTAATGCTTTTTTCTAAGGAATTATTGACCCACCCTCGTAGTTACATTGAATTTGAATTGATAAATTGATACAATTATAATATGAGTGTTTCACAAGCATAGTGAACCAAGTCCTTTCTGGTTATTTTTGAGTATTTCTAATTCTGTTAGGGCATGATTGTAATTCTGAAGTGTTATTTTAGGTACATTTAAGTTATTATGTAAGAGAAATCATAACCTCACAGAATAAGAAATATTCAAATATTATGTTTGAACCTAGCTTACTCAAAAATAACCAGAATGGACTTGGTTCACTATGCTTATGAACAACTCATAATATAGTAAGTACCTGCCTATCAAAAATATATTTTAGATAGATAACGTTCTCAATTTATTAATATTATAAGTAACTTTGTAGAAAGTGTGGAAAATACAATTTTATAATATAAGCATAATGTATAATAACAGTCTTAATTACATTAATGGAAGTCAAAGTCTAAAATATGATAACATAATAATAATTATTCAAAGTTAAGTGTGTTTTATTTCTCCAACTGTCAAAAAACTGACATCCATTTTGATTTATAACCCTTTATGGGGCGCGTTTGTTTGTTGTTGTACCTACTACTTTGCTTGGGGTGTAATAAGATATCAAAATGCTAGACGTTAATTAGTCAAAATATTCGTATCACCACGAGAGAAAGGTAATTCCCGAAAATTGTTGAGTTGAGTGTAAACCAAATTTGCTGCGTCGCTTGGAGACTTATGATGTGCCAGTCGGTCTTTACTCATGATCTTGTCAGTTATATTGAACCTTTCTTAAAAATATATTTTCAACACTCTAATTTTAATTAAACTATTTTGTATTTTAATGAGTGTCACAAGATTTAAGATTTTTTCCCTAATATATAACTGGTTGGGCCAATTGTGGTGGCCGTCATCCTTATTCGCCACCTGCTCAAATCACCTTATTTATTATTTTCACAAGACCAGACGACGAGCATACGTTAAAGTGCCCACCACCACCCGTCATATATGCACAACCGTGGATATTACAAATCACGAGTAGACGGTGACTGCAATGTACATTCAATGACTACCAGACAAGATAACTGGTGGCGTGTTAGCCTGTTACCGCCAAACCACAGTTTATTGATTAATTCAATTATTATACAAACTGATTCCGAAGTTGTTCGTGGGCCACGGCCGGGACAGCTTGATAGTGTGACTGTCGTTTAAGCGATACTTCTGAATACCTGCCAAGCCGTGATGCCGGCTCTCATCATTCATTATATAACCTATCATCATCATTCATCAACCTCATATATCATACATTAACAGTGTACCGTAAATTGCCACGTACCGGGTAACCCACCAAACCATACCGCGCGAGTAATAGTGCAATGAGAACACGGAGTCATCATCAACATTATAAAAGGTCAGTTTATGGCATTCTGTTAAACCCCCCCTAGATTCGGAATCCACCGTCACCTTAAAACTATACAGTCCACTGCAAAAAGCGCCACCAATATCTCTTTCTGAAGTGTTCCAAATTATGTTTCATTTATTTTTACTGTATGTCCTTATTGATACCATTACGTGTTAACTGTTGAGGTGTCTCTAAGAACGATAGCATGAAAAATGCTAAATGGTAATTCAAAAGTCTAAAAAACATAATAATATGTTAGCTGAAAAAATGCTTTATTGGAGATTATTCATTTATCTATATCGGGTATGTAAAGCTGCCTTGCAAAAGCTCTGAAAATGCTTTGTAGTGCAAGGCAAGGCGGTGATGATTAAGTTGAATATTTTGTTGAAATGCCTGCTTCATAAAGTTCAAGTTGGAAATTGGACAATTGAGCAGTTAATGGACGTCGTCCTGGTGATTTTCATCATATCACAAGCATTTTCCGTGAGATAAATTAATATTTATGTTCAATGACGAATGCTATATTCTTAAATACCGTGACTTATTCTTTGTATAAAAAAAATATTTAAATATTATTATCAGCAAAGGCAAGAATTTATGTTAAAAATAAATTTAGAGAAATACTACCTCCATCCAGGAATCAAGTTAAGTGTCTACTAATATCTTCAATAGCTTGATTCAAAATTTCAAAAGATGGTCGCAAATATTAACGCAATTTGATAATACTTCTATGATTGTTAATTAGTTTGTGAAACACGTTGTCCCACTCTGTACTATTTTCAAAATGATATTTTATAAAATTATATTTATGCATTGTTATAATAATTATACCAACGCAAATTGATAAATGCTACTTTATAATGTTATATTATAATATTACGTTATATTATTTAAGGCTATACTTCAACTGAGGCATGGTCTAAAACGATCGTCACTACGCGCAGATTGTGCAAATGACGCGTGACGAACAAAACATAATTTGTCATAAAAATTCAACATGCGTCCATTTAATGTTATGTTTATTGTTATTTAAGTAATAATAATAATGATATATTCATTGACACGTTATGTTTTTTGAGAAAATACGTAACGTTTTTTAGTCATCTTTACACGATTTAAGAATTAATTCTTCCGACGCCATCACAAAACAAATGGTCGTGCCCACAGGTCGACTACCGCTCTCCGAATGGCAACGCGGGCGAAATTACGTCCCACCTATTGGTGAAAATTATTTGCCGTTTCACTAAAATATGCTCTTAAGCATAAACTTTGCAGTTTACTTTACAATTACACTTTAATGATTATAGAAACTAGCGAAAACTGGTTCGATTCCTCGGTTAGAAAAAATGCTCGCTGGTTTATTTTGATTTCATCAAAAGATTGGTTTCTTTGATTACTTGGATAGATAGTTAATAACGATTTATTGTTAAAAAGTATATGGTATAACAGACAAAAAATGTGTATAAAACCTACATTAAAATGTATTCTTATTCCACAGAGAATAGTCATTTTGAGAATTTAAATTGAAATTATAAATATTATGAAGTCATTGTGATAAATTAATAATTATCAGTACCTATTAACATTTGTAATAGGTATATAATGAGACAATATTATATTATGTAAAGTAAAACAGCCATGAACAAAGGATAGCTATATAAATTAATGTGGTTTGTAATACACTGAGTTAATTGAATAAAATTGATATTACGAAGATACAAGAGATAATTTAATTATGGGATTTATTGTAATGTCAAATTCTAAATAGCTTCTGTTCCTCTTTCACTTAGAATAAATGGTGAGTAGTTTGGTGAGGGGGGAGGGAAGGAGGGTGCTCGGATGGCAGTTTAAAAAGGCCGGGTAGGTATAATTTATTTGCTCTTTGATTTACTTCTCAATTCGCGAGACAATTTAAATGTGCTTCTAAATAATTCAATTCCGGAAATCAAAATTGACTCACCAAAAGGGCACACATGACATTTCCGTTAACTATTATAATAGTTTTCTTTCAAAGTCAACAAAAGTGTTTCTGCGAGCGTAGACAAAGAATATGTAAATAATGAATTTCTATTGAAAATTTAATTTTTTGTTTATTTTCTGTAATCGTAAATTATTATCCCAAGCAAAAATCAGTGCTAAATCACTTACATACTGAACAGTGTCATTATTCAGCATTGTAGCATATAAGGCAAGTACAAAATTGCGCCATTCACGTAATTTGTTCTTGTAGCAACGTCGTAGAGTGAGATAAGGTCAGTCATGACTCCAGAATCCATGCAACTGAAAAAATGACACGGATAGTCATGGCATGTAGAATTATATTCTCATCACGTGAAGCATCTCATCATGATCACACCAGTCACTAAGGACGTACGTCTAAGTTTGAAAAGTGGAATATTTGAGACGAGGTCTGGCCATAGCAAATAAATACAATATTTATTTAATTTAGATAATAATTTGTGTCATTCGGGTGAATATTGAGACAGTGGATTGACTTTGGGTCGAACGAAAATTAAATATAATACTATAATATTATCAAGGATGGAAGAGGAATAGAGGGGAGTAGAGAGAACACATAGGTATAAAGGGAATGTACATGGAGAAGGAGAGAAAAATAGAGATTACCTACCTATATATTAATATTGATACGCAATCTTTATATTATGTAACATAAGTAGAAACAACAAAAATAAAAAAAATGGACAATTTACACGTGCAAGCAAGTAGCTAACATCTATTTCTTGTAAAAAACATCTGTTAAAACAACCTCCACCCTGTGGAGGCCCATATGATCT
Source organism: Rhyacophila brunnea (assembly GCF_057557595.1). Classification (NCBI taxonomy): domain Eukaryota; kingdom Metazoa; phylum Arthropoda; class Insecta; order Trichoptera; family Rhyacophilidae; genus Rhyacophila; species Rhyacophila brunnea. Next base: position 38,339,382 of record NW_028232837.1, on the reverse strand, counting down.
TCTTAGGATCAAACATTGTAAAAAAAACTAGCCTAACAAAATGTGCATGTATTACATGACTGTGTTGTCGCTGATTATGTGCTCAAGTGTTCATCATCTTTCTTACCTTACTATCTCTGGTATACTTACAAGATAGTATTATGATACCATATTGCATTCAACGCTTGTATTCTGACGATGCTGCTTTACGGAAGCGAATCATGGCACCTTACGAAGGCTCATAGCAACCGTATACTGAGCTTCGAAAACAGATGTTTGCGACGTTGTACTAGGTGTATGGTGGGTATAGGAGCAACTAGGAGATAAGGGAACGCACCAAGCAGTCTCACATTATGCTGAGAGTGAAGAGGCGACGTTGGACCTGGCTCGGCCACGTGGTGCGGATGCCAGAAGAGAATCTCAACATGAATTGCCTGTTCTTCAAGCCAACCGGATTCCAGCGTTCTGGAAGGCCGCTAAATACTATCTATAGTGTGTATACGGCGGAGCTACAGGATGTTGGTTTGACTTGGAATAAAGCGAAAAGACTGTCGAGAGACAGGGATTCTTGGAGTGCCCGACTATAATGATATTATCGCTCAGTGTGTAATATATTATATTATGATAATAGTATATCTAAATCCCGATTTTAGCAAATTACCCTGCAATCATTTCCAATGTGTGTTTGGATATTAAGTAAAAACATATTATGCAGTTGGTTGAAAAAGTGGCTGAATTTTTTCTTATTTCTGTTCACTGGATTGTAGAGCCAGTGGTCACATTACCAATGATTTTTTTGTGACCTTTGACTTGATAGGTAGGTAATGGAGTTTTTACCTACGTTATTGTATTGATTTATTATATAAGCTAGGGTTAAGAGTGTTCGTTGTCAGTGTGTGTTTAACTTTTGTGAGTGTACACGGCGCCTGAAGATGTCGAAAGGCGAAACCCGGGTCGCAAAAAACGACTTAAATGGAATACTACAAAATTTAAATCCATTAGATAACAAAACGATACAAATCAATTTATAGTACCAATGCTTTGAGGTAACAAAATGTTGCTTAAGTGTAGCTGGCTTCCTATCTCCGATATAAATGACTGAAACGCCCAACGATTTCTATCCTTCTTGTGTTGCTTTTAGACGTAGGACTTGTTCTGTCAATTTGATAAGTGATAAGTGAAAAGTGTAGCGCCGTGACGTCTCTTTCTCAATTTAAATAAAATAAATCACGCCCTCCTGGCTGAATGTATTATTTATTTCACCTACATACCATTTCTTTTAATATTTACGTTGACCTGGTTTCGATATAATTGCGACATGCATGCTTTCATCGAATGCCTTTCTAAAAATACTCAAAAGATTACTAGAACGTAGAAATTTTTATCATCTCTCATCAAATAAGAAAACGTGAGCTTACAATTCAACATGTTTGTAGAAGAAATGTGATTAAACGAATCTGCCGTTGTGGTAAGGCATTGGATTAACATGCAGCTTCTTATTAATCTGAATTTTAGTAGAGTGATAACATCACGTCGGTATTAAAATTGTTATAGACATTAATATCCTCAGAGTGTCCCTCTGTGTTTTAATTTTATTTATTTTACTATTGTATGTGACTAATAAATTAATATATAACTTATATTTTTATAGTGCAACAGCGGTAAGCCATGCCTACTTCAAATTGTCTTCTAAAGCCGGAATGATCCTTCACAATCTTCCTATAATTTGTAATTCCGATCGCTAGTATATTATTCTGAGCCATGCCGTCCAAAACTACCACACTTTAGGTCTCCCAACACCATGCTAAAAACCTTCTGGACAGGTCAGCTTAGACCCATCTGTTAAAAGTAACCATCCCGTTGTTTTTTTTATTTATTAAGGAAACACACAGTTACATTTTTCGTACAAAAATATGTTTAAAAATAGAACAATGAAAAATTATTGCAACCAGCAAAGTTTCCATAAATAAATTATAATATTGTTAAGCCTAGCAGGATAGAAAGTATGAATAACACAAATATAGAGAAATTACATAAGAAAAATGAGGAAGCATAATTTATTTATTTATTTATAAAAAGAGTATTACGGCATTACAGCTATTGGCCAATGCGCCATAATACATAATAAATACAAATGTATAAAAATATCTTAATTACAAATAACAATAAAAAGACAGCATGTGTAAATATTAATGAAATATGATAATTTATACAATTATAAATTTAACCTATTTAATACGTCCACAAACATTATATTGTTAATAAAAAACAAATCAACCTTTATGGTGCCATCAAATAAACTAATTGCACGATACACAGCATCATGAAACATAACATCTGTTCTGCGACGAGGTATCTTGATGAATGATACCATATTGCAATTATATGCAATAAAGTAACATTTTTAATATATAAGTATACATACTTATCTATTTCTAAAAAAAATTGGAGATAGCGCGTTTAAATGAAACAGGTGAATTATTGAAAGGATCAACGGTAGAGAAATACATTATTATAATTTAAGCAAGAGCGCCGAATAAAATAATTATAATCGCTACGACTGACATGATACAAAGCTTGGTTTTGCGTAAATCTTGATGGACAATGGAAACCCACCCTTTCGAGTATGTTTGGCGAGTCAACAAAACCATTGATAATTTCGGGTATTTCTGGTGATTTGGAGTAAGTTCCCTAAATTTCTTGTAGGTAGACGTAGACATTGTCATACTCCATCTTCATTATTGGCTCTCAGGATTTACCGTTTGAAAATCAGAACACTGTTTTCAGACTTGTTGCTGGTGATCTGTATGTGAGGATTGGCTCCAGCAATATTTTCAGTGATTTTATATGTATATGTATTCAAAAGTAATACTTGGTAGTATTCTGTATATTATATTCGTCTTCTGATTTTAATTTCACGTTAGTGGAAAACGACACGATTCGGTATACGCTCAATAAGCCAAAATGATGCGGTCATTTACTGCAAGGGTGAAACATCGTAACAAAAGAGTGCTTACTACACGGGGGTCCTCTGTAACCAAGAATTTTTTTCCATACAATGAGTAAGCTAAAATTGGGTGAACCTGCCACACTCTATGGCAATGTCTATGGCAATTGAGTTCCGAGGGTGGGTGGGCGCTGCTTACTGTTTACTGTTACTCATTCTAAGGAACGGCAATTAATTAACGAGATACTTCGGTAATGGGTGCATTTATGTTAAAACTATAAAAGATTTTATTGGATATTTTATCGAGAATATTATATACTAAGCCTTCATAAAATTTAAGACTCAAATATTTTTCTTATTATAATGCTAAGATGTTTCAATTGAGGCTTATTTCATTTAACATTTGTTATACACTGTTATTATATTTATATAAAATTAATTAAGTATTATAAAAACAACTATAAAAATACATATTAATCATAATGAGGTGCATAGTATTATATGTTAGCTTCAACCGTGTAGTATGATAATTTATACTTGAAGGTTACATTCACTCTGAAACATTTGTATACATAAAAACGCTTTGATGTTTGACTGTGCTATAAACATCTTACGATTAAGTGGTAATCGATAATTTTGAATTTTTAAATTTTCAAGGAGTCTTTATCTTTAACTTTCATAAAACGGACATTGCCAAACACGTGATTTTTATATTTATTGTCACTTCCGTATTGACATTAAACTTAGAAATATTTATTATACCTATGCGAGCTTGGAAGATTTGGATGTTAGGACCAGCACTTTACGTAGGAAAGTCATCAGTTTAAAGTAGTAATTTGTGCAATTGAATACGACTCTTTCTTGTTCACTCTGACCTTCGTCATAAATAAATACCACGTGATTTTCTAACCCACTATTCTGCCTATCGAATATAAAGTATTTATGTAGAATACGTTTATTGGTAGAACCTGTCTCGAAAATCGTGACGCTGCAGTGTCACGTTTTTACAAGGATCTATTTTTTAATGGAAATAAAAAATATTTAGTGGAGTCGCCATGTTTCGATAGCATATTATGCTCATAGAAAGCACAATTTTTATATACGCTTTACCACTTTGCTATCTCCATAGTCAAGTAGAGCGAAAAAATAACTATTTATACCTACTGTAGAGGTTTAATCAATTCTACAACTGACGTATTATTGTCTATGTTCATTTATATAGCATAGACAATAATACGAACAGGAAATGACAGTCGATAAAAACAGTTTTAAAAAACATTGTTTCAACAATGTACCAATATACTCGCGCAACTCCACGTAATATTCAACCCAAATTCAAATTATAATGTAAACGTTCCAACTCAACATAAACCCATGTGATAGTCCTTTATTAGTGCCTTGTTTATCCAAACAATATTACTACATTATAAAACCAAGAAAATACCACTACTGTGTATTATTCATCACTACCCGAATTTACCATATCACGCACACTCAACGCAACCTTCCAAAATAAATAAATATAATATCGGGGGTAAGAACAGCACGTACGTTCACCCCTCGATACTACTAGCTAAGACGAAAATGTCAATAAGTATAATATTTATTAAAAACGTACCTACTTTATGAATGGTGCAGAATATTATATTACATGATATCAATAATATTATTCATTAAAATATATATAATAATAAAATGTGTAATATGCCAAAAAGTGATTCGTAAGTCGCTAGTTCCAACACTTATCGCAGGCCCAAACTAAATGAATTAAAGTTCTCACACATGAGTCTGGCGCAATGTAAGCCTCGGTGACGTAATTGTATATCAGACAGCCGACGGCTAAAGGGCAATTAGGGTTCCCAGTACGGCCCAATGTAAAATTAAGCCCTTTTAAATGTTCGACATTAGACGAAGGGCCACTTAATCCGAACCCCTCCACCGCTTTTTACACAACTACTACTTTATTTACTTTTGTTTAATTAATTTTGCGGAGCTTATGTTTTATATAGCGGGAAAGGTAATCTTTAATTTATAGAATACAAATAATATATTAATCGAGTGACTGAGGATAAAAGGAATACGAGCGATAAATAAATAACAAAATAAATATAAGTAAAGAGCAGCTCACATCAGCTCACATCACCATATTTTTATAATTTTCTTTTATAGCGTTTACTGTCAATTCATGGTGGAACTGCATTATATTATTTGATTAATTATTTGTTTAATTAAATAAACACAATTTTATAGTACATACTCCACTTTATTTGTTGAATTTTGTATCGGTTTCGTCCTCTTCAAAGGGACATTATCATTATATTATTTTTATATGAAAATATGACTTTTTATCATAGCGTTGGAGCGGAGCACGGAGAACTGGAGCAATGGGATTTTACCCAGAGCAGGAACGTAGCCGGAGCACCAAAAATTAATAGTGCTCCACTGCTCCGGATGTTTTTTTTATTATTAAATTTTCGTCGTAAAATCCAATGAGAGGAAATACAGAAGAGGCAAATAATGAGAGACGATTTGCTGCCATATAATGCTGCTGATAATAATGAAAATGACGATTATTTTCAAACTGCTTATTTTTTAACATTTGTATACATAATATAATACTTATTAAAACTTTTTACCCGGAGCGGAGCAGACCCTGGAGCGGAGCCGGAGCAAGTATTAGGTCCCGGAGCGGAGCTGGAGCGTAGCAACTAAAAAAAGAGTCCGCTCCAACGCTCTGCTTTTTAATGTTTTTAAAGTGTAATAAATTTGCATAGAACGGTATAAATATTGTTCCTATTAATTAAATTAGAATTATTGAAAAATCAAGTTTATCAAAGCGCTAAACATAACATGAATTATTATTGGTAAAATAATAAAGCTAGATTAATCATCTGACCTTACTTTGAACCATGAATTCTGCCTCATCATGGTGACGTTGCATTGATATTATTAGTTTGAAGATATAACAATTATTGCAAATGTCATTTTTGGCTTATTATGATGTCTTCATCATTTTATTGTTTATTTTATCGACGTTTCTAAGAATGAATGAATCAAGGAAGTCTAATAATATAAGACTAAGATATCTAAGGAGTTAACTTTCAATTTTTATAAGTAAGTTTTTTTTGGATAAGAACATTGATTTAACATGACTAAATACACATTGTGTCCAAAAGATATAAGCTGCAAAAAATCTAAATTATTATATAAATCTAGTTTGTATTAAAAAAAAAAGGAACTGAAGTGGGAATAAAGGCTTAAACCTTTATTTTAATTGGTTTTTATTTAAGTATTTATTTATTTAGAAAAAGAGTATTGCGGCATTACAGCGATTTGCCAATGCGCCATAATACGTAATAAATACAAAATTATAAAAATATCTGAATTACAAATAACAACTGATATAACAGGAAAGTAGATAAGACAGCATGTGTTTATGTAAATATTAAAGAAACATGTTAATATATACAATTATAAATTTAACCTATTTAACACGTCCACCAACATTATATAGTTAATAAAAAATAAATCAACCTTTATGGTGCTATCAAATAAGTTAATCGAACGATACACAGCATCATGAAACATAACATCTGTCCTGCAATGAGGTATCATGAAGACCGTAGAGTTACGAGTGATATTGATGGGAACATGAAAATTAATATTTGCCAGTATATACGGATTGTAAATGAACCCACAAAGAAGTAAAAAGAAATGCTTTAAAAGAGCAATTACTCTTCGGGTATATCTCAATAAATAATATCACATTATTAAAATAAAGCACCAACTTATTAATCATCATGCATTAATTATCAAGGTTTATGTTAAATTACTTATTTATTTTAAACCTTGACCGAAAACCATGACAAAAACATTTGTATGCCTCCTGTAAACCGTTGCCTGTTATCACTCAATATAATTATATTGAGAACATTAATAAATAAAATATCTTTACACCACGTAACGGGCAAAGTGAAACTCAAATATTTTAATTGTTACCATATGTAGGTATGTAATAAAAAGCAAATAATAATTGTACTCTTTAAAATACAAAAATAAATGAAAACAAAATTTAAAAATCCAACCTTAAAATTGGGCAAAAAGATCAAAAAGTCGAAATTTGTTTGCTCATTGAATCAATAGAAAACGACATTATAATAATTATTATTATTGTACAATATTTTAACACAGAGAGATAATGATCAAGTAATATATATATATAGTAATATGTAACAATACGCTATTATCATAGATAAGAACCTTTCCTAAAGAATGGCGTTGTTTTGGATGACTATGAATTAATACCTACTGTGATTAATATTACAATAGTTTGAATTTAACAAAACTCTCTGGGTACATAATATAAATACTTACAGGTATATTATTACAAACATATGTATATGAAGAGTAGGTAGTAGAAGAAAATTACGTTTACAGTTTTTAAAGACCGATGATAATATATAAAAAAAATTGTGAACATTCTAAAAAAGTAACTCAGTAATAAAAGAATACAAATTCTAAAACGTATATTTTAGCTGTTTGAATAAATTTTCTTGATATGTGAATATTATATCACACAAATAAACAATTCCAAAGAAGAATATTTAACTTACATATCCAATATATTATATAAAAAAACATCTTTTAGTTCGAATCACAATACGAAAATAAATAAAATATATACAAAAAGAAAAAGTACAAAAAAAACTAAAACCTACATAGTTTTTAACGAAAAAAGGCCCCAAAAACAGAAAGACATAAAGAGATATTACTTAAATAAAATAAATGTATGTAGTACAGATGTGCGAAAACTTTCATGGAAACGGATCTCAGAACGGAAAAGCCAAAGTTTGTAGATATATTTCCTGATCGTACTTATATAATAATATGATCACGAAAAATGGACCTACTATGTTGAGCCCAGATTTAAGCTTCGCATAACAAGCATTATGAGAATGCAAAGGCTCAGGCGGGCAGGTCATGTTGTTAGATGCGAGGGATCCAGAGCCTTCCAAGTAGTCTAGGTAGGTACTTTGATAAGTACTCGACCCTTAAGCTAATGATATGTATAAACTATCTTGCTTATATGTATATGAAAACACGAGAAAACTGTAACACGTCAATTGTGTATTCATAAAACATAATTATGTAAATTAATGCTCTGACGTACATATAGTTAGGTTATTCTTCTTGTGCAATCCCCTATCCAAGAACGGATAATTTAGGAGATAATCAATATGTTGTCTGCAACCAGAATAATTTAGGTAGAGCTGCACTAATACCAATCATGGAATTTTTTTCTGCATCGTATAACGTTGATTTTTTCTTGGATAATGAACTGGAGAATGGTATAATTTTGTCTTGTCATGTTATTGTATCCGATGCACTGTAACATATAGTTTTATGCTGACCAGAATTTCTTGATCTTTTTTCATTTTTCTTTCAGTCAGCCAAAGGAATTTTGAGGATCGTCAATTTATACAGTCACATCTCGAAGGCTTCAACTCTGTTCACTTGATATTATTGATAAGAGATATAATTATCAGTGCACCCAACTAAACTGAAACTGACACGTCACGTTTGTCGCTTTTAACTAACGTTTCCGCTATTGACACCTGTAAACCACTTGTCAAACGTACGGTACGATAATGACATACGATCATCATAAAATATTTTTCGTCCAAAAGGTACCTACATACGTATAACTTGTTTTTTTTTTAATTACTGCATTTTCACATGACGGTATTTTGTTCGATATAGGTACCATCTTGACAGATCAGTAGATTTTGGTTAGGTATCTATACTAAATAAATGTTGAAATAAAAATAATTTACACATACTAATAATTAAAATAATGCACCACATATATGTATAATACTTACTCCACATTATATTTTATAAAATTATCAGTATCGGTTTTGTTTGCATTGCCAAAACACATTTTGTAGTTTCATGTTGAGAATGTCTTGATAATAGGCTTAGATCAGCAGTGATATTTTTACAAATTAAAGTAAATTACAATATTTCCTCCTAATAAGAGCATAATATATGGGTCTCCACCGGGTAGACGTTATATTAAGATTATTTTTACTAGAAAAGTTTGGCAAACGCACATTCCACGGTTTTAGAGACGGCCGTTCTACTAAGTTGGCTAACATGGGTCCACAAATTTATTAAATAAAAATAAGGAATAAATATTAGAATATACTATAGTCTGTATTGTAGTGCATCATTATTTAAAAAAATAATTAATACAATGCATTTCCACAAAGAATCAAAATTAAGGGTATAATGTTATAAAATAAATCGAGTCTATAATACCAGGTCGGAAAGCTATTTTATTTAGCAGTAAGTTTTGTTAAGTGATGAGTATAATTGTAAAAAAGTTGATACAAAAATTTAGTTTATCAAAGAAAATATACAAATAAATTATGTGTATTTAGAGAAAGTGGTAAGTAAGTGATTATTTACATTTTTTTTATTATATGCATGAAAACCGTTTTATGAATAAAGAAGCAACACCTCGGTTTCATATTATTTATACGTTGGTGTAATTTTTATTACGTGATTATTGAGTGCGTAGGGATATAATATAATATTAATCGGTAAAACATAGTACCTTGGCAACATCCGTTGTCGATCAAATTTCCAAATATTTTTGTATATTTTACCATGTTTTTCTTAGCTCGTATTCTTGTTTGTCCAGTGGTTGTTTATCCAGTACAAATCTTGCAATCGATTTTTAACTAACTTCCCGACTAGCTAGATATTTGAAACTTTTAGAATATATCGTCACTGTTCTGGCAAAAAACACTAATTCGAAAAAATGACATATTGAGTTAGTTATACCAAAATGTTCCTTATTTCAAACTTTACCGTCTGGAAACCTTCTTAATAAATAAACAGTTTTTATTTTAAAGTCATCTTTTTTACGATTACTTAATAAACTCATATGATAGACCATTTCAAACATTTTAACAACTTCAAAGTCAAATTACTCAAAACTAGTATTCTCCAGTGTGTTCTGCCAGAACAGAGACGTTATCAGAATACGATGCTGGTGCATTCTTTTAATACTTTTAGCCATCTTGAAGTAGAATTGAATTCATTTTCAGTTAATTCTGTTTTGTATGAAAAGTTATTTTGGAAGAAATCCGTAATCCAATCCACTATTATTGGTTGCTAAGGAGGTGGTCCTAGCAACTAAATTATTAATATATACGTGCGTTACTATGAAAATCAAAATTACATCTCAGTATTCTATATTTGTTTGTTTGTTGCAAAATAGCAAAAAAATGATTTGTTGACAATTGCCTTATTTGTCCTAAATTATTAAAACATAGAATTTTTAAGTTTATATGATTCAACAGAAAATTTAAAAACGTGGTATATAAAAAGTTCTTTTTATCTTGTAATTATTTCTTTAATGTATGATTCTGTTACAAAAAATGGTTTATATTGAATAAAGGATGCTACATCTATAAATATTCCTTGTTATTTATATATAGTTAATAATTTAAAATTTGTTACAAAAATAGATGTACGCCAAAAAAGGATGATGTATTGATATATTATGTAATGATAAATATATGATATGAAGCATAAGTTGTAGTCGCTAAGTCTACGAAGAATAAATTTAAGATCAACGAATATCAATATCTTCCAACTAAAATAGGCTAGTCATATTGAAAAAATGCAAATGGATCCAGCAGTTTTTGATGTGAAGCTATCTGGACGAAGGATGTTTAGTGTACTCTAATTGTGGCGGTTAGATGGCGTGACGATAGAGAGGCCATCAAAATACGTATTGGGAGGGGATAAAGAAGATAATGACATGTACATGCTAATGTGACCTCATTGAGTCATCCACACCCACTCGCTACGAGTCACCTCCCGTGCGCGGTCGAGGTACAGGTGACTTCGTTGATGTTCATATTATACGACGTATCGCGGCGAGACACGCGTCATGTGGACAAACTCTAATGCATAAAGCCCACCAAAAAAGCGTTCGGTGCACTCACTACTGAGTAGGCCCCCTCCCACCCGCGCATTACCCTTCACCTATGTAATAAGGGGCTCAAGGAGCACAAAATAATTATTATTATCAGCATCTCTCATAACAAAGCAATCCAAATATTATTAAATTTTTCGGGGCTTGTAATTAATATCGGACACGCAATAACAAAACAAAGAGTTCTCTGTTCTTAAATAATGGCTTCTCACCCGTCCTATTTACGACGCTTCGAGGAGCGTGATTTTGCTTGCCTTGTTCAATGAATGGACTACGTTGTATTTTCGTTAATTCGTATGGCCGAGAAGCCAAAAAACGATGACTCATGGGGCAGGCGGGCACAATGCGTCGTCAAGTCCAGTGTGCGCTGGCGTATTTGATTACGTTGTATTTTTCGATGATTCACATAGAAAATGCGCGAGCGCCCCGCAAGCGTACTTTAGTGGACTTTATGCCTAAGGCCCACGAGTGATCTGAAGAAGGTACGATCTGACGCTATCTAAGAATAATAATTCTTCATATTAAGTGCATCGGTAGGTTAATTGGAGCATCTGGATTAATACGAGGATCTATGGTACAGTTGGTGCAATTACTGTTGTAATATTAATTAGGTATTACGTTTCTGGTGTGTTACAAAAGATTATTTACGTATAATCGTAAAGATATTAATAAATCATTGAATATAGGTACTTAATATGGACAAAATTCCATGATATCGTCACCTTATTATTAAGACCTCGTAAGTCCGATGTTATGAAAAAATTAAGTTTGTTCGACAAAAAAATTAAACAAAAAAAAAATTAAATCATATAAAAACCTCGGTTCTCTAGACTAATATGCTGTTCATCCATCAACATATTTAAAAAAACTAGTAGGTCTCGTAGTTTTAGCATGGAATTAAAACCTCGTATTTCACAACCAGTGTTAGTAGATTCATCGATCAGAGAGGTGTTTACAACATTGTTTTTATTACGTTTTTTCCTTCCCCTCAACATTTTTCTCAAACAGACTTACAAGGTTTTAATAGTAAGCTAACGATATGATGAAATAGCCTAATAGTATAATTAATATAAACATCTTGGTGAAAAATATTAAAGATCGACTTTGGTGCAGTAACCATGGTCGCCGCATCGCTGATCTGGTAAGTATGTTAGAATAAAAAAAACGTCAAAATAAAGATGAAAGTTTCTAAGCAATTCTGCAATTCTATTATTGATGTAAGGTCATGGGGGGCTGCGAGGGACGGTGGATGGAGGACGGAGGACGGACGAAAACAGCTTATTAGAGATTCTCTTTGAACCGAACTACATTTTGCTTTGTGCTGCACAAAATTTATTGACAATGACGGCACGGCTGGCTACTGACTATACTTTATGTCAGCGCGCCTCAAAATTTCTGGCGCCGTGGCTCAATATTAACAATATAACACACTAATATAATAATATATTCAGCATCAGTACCTACTACGACCCAATCTATGTCTCCAATAATGATGCGGCGTTAAGGCGAATCCTCTACCTGCCCACCTAGGCACCTAGTGGAAAAATGCAAAGCTTGCAATTTTGAGACATGTTTTTGTTAATTTACGATTTAAACTATATTAATTAATAAATATTTACTTAAGATATGAAAACATTAAAAAGAAAAAAACTTTTTATTACAACGTTTTTATTAGCTCGTATTCTTATTTGTCTGATGGTTGTTTGTCCGGTACAAATCTTGCAATCGATTTTTAACTAACTTTGCGACTATCTAGACATTTGAATCGTTTAGAATATGTATATCAGAACACGATGCATATGCATTATTTTAATACTTTAAGCCATCTTTAAGCAGAATTGAATTCATTTTCAGTTGAATCTGTTTTGTATGGAAAGTTATTTTATAGAAATCCGCAAAAAGTAAGACTATTATTGGTTGCTAAGGCGGTGGCTCTAGCAACTAAATTATTAATATATACGTGCGTTACTATGGAAATCAAAATGAAATGTCAAAATGACATTTCAGTATTCTATATTTGTTTGTTTTTTTGTTTTCTATTTACTTCATATCAAGTACAAGTTTTAGCATATTGAGCATAATAATTCAACAGAAAATTTAAAAATGTAGTATATTAAAAGTTATTTTTATCTTGTAATTATTTTTAGTTAAATATAAACTTACAATTTAAAAAAAAGTGTTAGAAAATGTGAATTTGTTAAAGGTTTCCATCTTATTAATAATATATATTATTTTATGGTCATATTTATTATTACAATTTAGTTTACATGATATTATTAAGTTTTCTATGTTGTACTTAAGGCGAATTATCTACTTATCTACTAGAGGCACTTAATGGAAAAAAACGAACCTTGCAATTCGATAATTTGCAATTTAATCTGTATTAATTAATAAATGTGTTTCTGAAAAACATTAAAAGAAAAATACTTTTATTTTCATCAAAGATAAAATTATATTTTTTTTATAAAATGTGAATTTGTTAAAGGATCTTATTATTTCATGGTCATATTTATTATTAAAATTTAGTTTATTAAGTTTTATATAATGCCGTAAAGAGATTTTAAACTAATTCATAGTTTTAATATGTTGTATATTTATTTAAAAAAAATTGATTTTAAAATAAAAAAATAACGAGATAAAAAGAGCTTTTTATATACAAGATTTTCAATTGTTTTGCTGAATTGTTATGCTCAAACTTGTACATGATATGAAGTAAATAAAAAAACAAACACATATAGAATTCTGAAATGTCATTTTGACATTTCATTTTGATTTCCATAGTAACGCAACGTATTAATAATTTAGTTGCTAGGACCACCCCCTTAGCAACCAATAATAGTGGATTGGATTTCAAATTTCTTCCGAAATAACTTTTCATACAAAACAAAATTAACTGAAAATGAATTCAATTCTACTTAAAAATGGCTAAAAGTATTAAAAGAAAGCATTGGCATTGTGTTATGATATATTCTAAGTCGGGAAGTTAGTTAAAAATTGATTGCAAGATTTGTACTGGATAAACAACCACCGGACAAACAAGAATACTAGTTAATAAAAACGTTGTAATATAAATGTTTATAACTTGGAATCCTTTTTTTTATTGAAATCCTTATTATCCACCAACTAGTTAATTATCCAGATATTTCAGGTGGATCATCAATACTCTGAGAAACCCTGGTTTTCTCAGAATCTAAATCTATCTATAGCTTCAAACAGACGATCTTTAATGGCAAAAATATTTTCTTCGACGTTTTTATTTCGATAGAGCTTTTATGTTTTGGTGAAGTTTTATTGAGGCATTACTGTTTTTAATGACCGTTCATGTTTTACTACTCATATTATATTCTAACTTCATATTATAAGAAACAATTTTTACTTTAATAAAATATATTGAATCAAATCCTTTGTTATGCTACAAATATAGTAATTTATACTGTCAACATTAGTTATACTTTAGTTATATTATAAATTTAGATATACTTCAGACTGTTTAATTAGGTATATCATAACATAATCAAATTTATTTATTGAGAAATAATAGACCTTGAAATAAAAATGTATTAAAATGTCAGAAAATATAAATAAATTATCGCATACTTATATAACACATAATATTGCAATGTATCCAAGATTTAAAAAAATATAATGCACATTTTGATAAAGTAATATAACATTATTTAACGATGGATCCATGGATGTATTAAAATATTTTTTTTATAATTAACTATTTCTTTTATTCAACGAATAATTCACAAGATTTAAGAATGTACCATTCTGATTATTGAACATACATAATTTTGAAAAACACTTTCTGAGAAAATATATTATAACCAATAGAAAAAATCTTTTTTGAAAAAAGTAAGCCACCCCGACAGGGAATCGAACCCTGCAACTCCTGAGTTTAGGCTCCATCCGTCGCATTTACCTCTATGCTACGCAGTGACATACTAATTGCGACAAATTTTAAATATTGGCCTTTTTAATACCCACTTATCAGCGTTCTTCCAAATCAAGCTACTTTGGCAATCGGTTTTTGTTTTATTAAATCAAAGTAGATACCTATTACTTCAATTACTGACCGACGTCGTGGATTTCTCCAATATTTTTTATGATGTAACTTACTTGAACTTGCTAATAATTTATAATTAACTATTTCTTTTATTCAACGAATAATTCACAAGATTTAAGAATGTGGGCGTAAGCCCAGGAGATGGACGGTTCGATTCAATTTTAATTTTTTCAAAAAGATTTTTTCTATTGGTTATAATATATTTTCTCAGAAAGTGTTTTTTTTCATTATGTATGTTCAATAAGATTTTTTGTTTAATTTTAATACGAACAATGTATATGTTTAGGGTGATACTCTTTTATGGTATTATTACATAGTCCGTGAACATAAAATTTATATTATGAGAAAAGACAGCGCATCATAATGACATAGACATAGATTCTCTAAAGTTATTACATTATTCATACTGAGGACCTAAAGATGCACTAAAAACTTTAGCTTTGTTTGTTATGAGGTACCCAGGCATTCAAAGTTTAAACTTACTTTTATGAATGTTTATTTGAATACATTTTACAATTTTGACACATGTCAGCAATTTACTAAGAATAAAAAAGTTGCCATTAAACTACATATAAACTGAGAACATAACCAAATAAAGCTATTATTTTCTAAGTTTTAAACCAGCCACTCAAAGCCACCAAGAAGTCTCAATTTTTTTCTGATCTCTTCTTAAATGATCTAACATAACTTGGTAACCAACAGTAGAATAATATTGTATTTGGTTTTTGAACTATCACCGTATATTATTTTACCTTCTTTCAAAGTTTTAAGAACGTTGTGAGGCCATTCTCAAGTAATAATAATATTGCAGCTTAAGTGTTGTTTAGTCTGGTGTCATATCTCGTAGAATTCAATGAATAATAATATGAACTTTGGTGTGATTAATAGGTACAACATGTAAATTTTGAGCTATACCCAGCGCTGAATTATTCATTGTCTAAATGCTAACGCTGGTTTAAGCCGGATCGCACACCTAAACTCGTCCAATTGCAGCACGTCGAATATATCGATTTGATTTTGATAGTATTTACAAAACACGTTTAAGTAAAATGTACTTTCGCACACAGCTCAAATGAGACGTTTAAGTTTGGAACTGGTGTAATACCAAAATTTCGTACCGACACACATTGTGTAGGAGCTCGATCACTCTCCCGGAATGGCTAGAATTTGATTTATAACCTTATCCCAGTCAAGATGATTTTTAATGTGCGACCGGGCTAAGATAAGATGGATTTGAGGTGTTGGTTTAACTAAGAGCAACCGATCTTTGAGACTTTCACGGTTATTGTTTTTGTAATTAGTTTTTGGGCTATCGCCGTGTGTTCTTTCTCCTTTTTGCTTTGAATAAAAAAAAAACTATGTTATAATAATAATAATATCACCATTCCGCGTTGTCATTTATTTTTTTCATTTTATTTTTCAATTATTTTAGCTAGCCGTGTGAAGTAACACCTTGATGACAATAGATTTAATAATCGAACAAAACAATGTCAGGCCCAATAAAACTCACTGCGAGCCAATACATTAAATATTTATTTATTCGTTTTCTGTTGATTTAATTTAAAGTGGCAATTAATTTCCGGGCCAATACTTCTCGTAATATTGTTGTTTGCATCATGAAACAACTCAAAATGAATAAATAAAACATGACGTATTCGAACAGCGGAATTAGTAAAGTTGATAAATGAGATATGTTATAAAACTAAACTGATGTAGTTACATCGAAATACATACAGAGCAAATTCTCTTTGCCAGCTCTCGTATTTAAATATTTTGTTACCAATTGGTATTTTTTATTGATGAAAATAAATATTTGCAGTATTATACATAATATTATAATATATGCAAAAAATAAACATACGCAGAGGTACCAGTGAAGACTCCACAGCTGTATTAAATATTTTCCGACCATATCCGATCCTAATAGGATCATATATGCCTCCACAGAGTAGAGGTTTGTATTAACAGATTTTGTTTTTTACGAGAAATGGATGTCAGCCACTTGCTAAACCTATTAGGTCCATACCCTGACTCACACACAAATTGAAAAACAATATGTGTACTTGCCAGACCCAGAATTTGAACCTAAGACCCACGGTGTGATAATCCAATGCTTAAGCCGCGCGGCCACCGTGGGCGTTAATATTAAAACTAAGTTAAGATGATTGGTAGAGATCTATGACTAATGAGTTTGTTATAGCTTTGATGCTTAATTTATTGTGACAATGAATTAAAATAATAAAATATAGCATGATATAAGGCTGTTAGTTCCAAAGTCGGTACTTCTTCTTCGATGGCGCTACAGCTCAAGTCGAGCCCTGGCCTCCTCTACCGCCGTCCTCCAGCCGGAACGGTCCTCCGCACGTCTTTTCCACTTCCTAATTTTTAGCAGCTGGTTGGCATCTTTTGTAATGTTATCACCCCATCGTGTGAGTGGCTTTCCCACTGGCCTTTTCCCCCCTGGGTTTCCTTCGAAGATCTTCTTCGGTATCCGTGACTCCCAAAGTCGGTACCTAACCGCCATATTTCGCCATTTTGAGATAATTGTAAATTGTATTTTAGGACTGCAAATAGAATATTTTATTTTTGAAAACATATTAGTAAAAAAATTAAAGAATACAAATTGTAAAATAAAATCATTAATAAAGTTAATAGTATTCTTTTAATTGTGTTAGCTGTCAATACATGGTAGAACTGCATTGTATTATTGATTAATATGAATAAATCGTTTTTTTTGTACTTTTTCCACCATCTTATTTAATAAATTTGGACCGGTCTCGTCCACCTCAAACGGATATTTTCAACCGAATAATAAAAAGTAGGTATTTACCACAACAAAATCATAAAGGCGACACAAATAATCTACTAATACATCGCATTACCCGTCCAATAGTACTTTGTCACTAACAACTAATTTAAAATTAATGAGATTGAATGTTATTTCAATTTCAATTTTTCAATTTATTTTACATATTGTGGACATTACAAATTATAAGTTTAAGACGTTCACAACATGACATTTAGAAATAAAGAAATATTATTAAAACAGTATTAGGTACTGTGACGCCCCCGTATGGTCCCCATTTGGGTGTGTCTTTGTGTACCTGGAGACGCCCGAATCGGTATCAAAGCCAACAAATAATAACGGCTGATTGCGAAAATAATTAAATAATGTATAATACCACTAATAAATAATATCTGACCGGCAACATTGTCCAAAAAAAACACGTATGGCAACGTCGCATTGTGCACAGCTCGCGAGTCCAACGGTTTTTTTTTTTGGCGGGCAGATCGCGACAAGCAGCAAAATCGCGAACGCGTACATTTTGCGCTCCGTAGAATTAAATGATAAAAAATGTAACCATATAGTATATATTAACACCAAATAAACCTCGTCGTTTCCGAAACCATTCCAGTGTGTCAATTATCCACCTTCATCCCAAATACAGACGATAAAAAAGAAAACTAAAAATAAAAGTGACAGTTGAGAAAAATCTCTTACCAAAATGGAGGGGAGTGATAGTACATAACAAAAGAGATATATCAGTATTAAGTTATTCTACAGTATAAATGTGTAAATACAAAAAATATTAAGTATATAAGTACAAGGAAGTACCTACACCGGATGAGTTAAGCAGACCCTATTTTAAGAATTTATAAAATAACGTCCACCTATACTCATCGTCACGTAGATGGAATATATCAACATCCGAAGTGATTTGGTTGAACAGATTTATTGCCCTCCCCATTGGCATCACCAATGGCAGGTTAGTTCTGCTCCTCAGGAGAACAAACAACTGATGCTCCCGATTTCTAAGATAGTTATCAGGGACACACAAGTCAATACTACCAAGAATGGCAGAGTTCTCATTCATAACACGTATAAGTCGAAAAAAATACGTGGCCAAATATTGATATCTTCTAGCACTTAAACTACAGTATGTAAGCATACCTAAGAGAAAGTCAGTCTTACTAGGTACATCATTAAGACTAAACTAATATTCTAAAATTATTAAAATAATTTAGTCGGTGAACAGCGCGTGAAGAGGCAAAACTCGGGTCGCAAAAAACGACTCAAATGGAATAGTACAGAACTTAAATTCATTCGAATTTAGTTTCAAATTCTATCAAATACCTTCGATCGATAGTATTAATAATAAATGTTGGTACGCTGACATCTAAAGGTGGTTAGAGAAAATAACGTAACAATTAAGTACTCTTCCTGAGAAGGACTTATGTAATAAGCCAGAAAAAGTTGAAGAAAGAAGAAGAGAGAAGAATATTAGATAGATGAAAACTCAATAAAATAAATATTGATAGTATACAATATTTAGAATTTCACCTCTTAATAAAGTTCAGGGTCTTTCGAGCAGATATTGTGCACTTATCATAAGTAAAAATATAATAAAAAGGGAAGGGATGAAAAGAAAGACCCACTTAACTCAGTTGCAGAAAAGTAATTAAGTACATATTTTATTGTATATTTCTTTTATTTTACCATAGATGTTTATATTGAAATATCTGTAAACAACGAGGCAATGTTGTGGTGTTTTTTCAGTTGTGTGATCCTGTCAAATAAATCCGCGCTCTCATATGCGACCTCAAACCAGTGGAAGACATTTCGGATAATTTATGAGAATAAAACCGGGATTTGCATATTGCGGGGAAGACGCACTCCGGATAAGGCGGAAGGAAAATCGACCCAGCGGGCTCGCGGGCCAAAGAGGCATCGCATAACTCTCCACACACAATTTTCATGTTAGTCGGAAAATTCGGACGGATAATGGGACGGTGTTTATAACTGGTGTATTTTTTTTACATTGTCGACTCGATCAGACGAAGAACATCGTAGTAGTGATATATTGTGATATATAAAAAAAACTGCGTGATATTCTTTTAAGTGTTTTTTACATATCATATTATTTATTGTGTAACAATATATTTCACGCTTATTTTCTTAAATAAAAAGCTTTTACAAAAGCATGGATATGAAAGAAATTTTCCATTTATTCAAAATAGCGTGTAGTATATAAAACCTTAAAAAATTACTTACTATCATCATACTATTATATCCATGGAGGGTGGTAGTGGTCTTTTTTCTATCAAAACATAGATCTGATTTTTTTTTAAATTTTATATAATCGACTCTGGAAAGGAAAAAGGGCGTAATCCACAGAAATCAAATTTTACAGGAGGCACAAACACGTTTTTGTTATAATTTTTGTTTAAAGTTAAAATACAAAATAGACATCTTAAAATGCCTGATTTATAATAATTTGGTTTTTATATTCCTAATCAGATACTTATTAATTATTGATTTAATTAAAAAAAAACAACAAAAGTGGTGGTTAAGTCTTTTTTCCCATGTCACTTCCTTCTTCTTTTTTTAATTGTCAGCTAAATTTAGATAATAGTAATTGCAGCTTACATTCTTTGAACACAACGTGTATTTAGTCGTCTACGATGTTATTATGCAATAAAACCTATTTAGAAAAAACTGAGGATTACGCCATTTTTCCTTTCTACAGTCGATATGTTAATATATAATAATTATCATTGTCAGCCAGGTTTATCCACTGCTGGATGAAGGTCACGTGCATTGCGTTGCCACGTAATTTCGTTGAGCTATTATAATATATAATTATATAAATCTACATAATCGTACCAGCTCGTTAAAGGCCTCAAATGGAAATGGGCTCGACACATAGGTGAAAAAAGGGACAATCGTTGGACAAATCTAGTCATCCAGTGGAAACCCAAGAGGTACAAAACGTCCGCAAGGAAGACCTAGAGGCCGCTGGATCGATGAACTGATTAAGTTCTGAGGAAGTACATGGCTGCATGATGCAAAGGATCGAGAGAAGTGGAATCAGCTTGGAGAGGCCTTCGTCCATCAGTGAATAGATTCAAGCTGATGATGATGACGACTCGTATCTATATGAATTTTAATTGACACAACGATTTCTCTCCATATTAACCCAATGCTTACGGGCCGCACAAAATTGTGTTTTTGCTAATTACTTTTCAAATGCAAATTAACACCTTAATTACAAAATTAATTAAAAGGGCCCGTAAGCATTGTTTTAACTATTCGTTTATCATTGTTTTACAATTTAAATCTGAATTAATACTATCGACTGATAATGCTTCAAATTTTGTATTTTAATTATACTTGATTCAGTTTTGTACTATTCCATTTCAGTAGTTTTATGCAACCCAGATAGGCGAAATTCGACATTTTCAGGCAGAAGGCAAAAACCTTATTTATTGTATTAAGATACTATATAAACAGGCATTAACTGTATTCGTTGCTGTAGTGTATATGCCATTGGTGAGTGTGAACAGTGCTCGAAGATGCTGAAAGTTAGTAGTTCAAAACTTAAATCAACTAGAATTTTCATCAGAATATTGAAATTTGATTGAAAGATTATAATTGGTCCGATCGATTTAATGAGCAAATATTTCCTTTATCGTTAATGCTTTAACCTTTTGGAAACCCTAGTCCTTATAATAATATTATGTGGTAGGTACTTTTTCCAGTTCTAATTTACGTAGGTAAATTAATTAATATTTATATGAAATTTAATAATATATACTTAATACTGCTTCAAATTCAGAAATTATTGCCAACTATGATGATTTTTAAGTATTTTAAATTCAATCTGTTACCATACTATTTTCGAAGCTATTATCTGTACGAGAATTGATAAAATCAATGCGTTTTATTGTTTCTATGCCGTGCATTGTGCTTGTTTTTCGACGAAAAAGTTTTTGCCACAAAATAAACATTACTTAACCAGAAAACAGTTTTAAAAACGTTAAAAAAATATTGCGGCTCTGAAAGGTTTGGAATGGTGCTATATTTTTTAGCTTAGTCTGATTGTTTTCCAATCTCTTTTAAAGTTACGAAAACTTTTAGCTCTCTGTTATTTTTGTTACAAGGTAATTCAATTATTATTATTTCGCAAGACCAAATAGGTAATCTTTTAAGAAATTCATCGTTATACCTACTGGCGGTAAGTTATGATAATTTTATAAAAAATATGTACCTACGTATTAATAAACAAATTATTATTTATAACTAACATTTAATTACTAATGTACTTATACTTGGGAGATAATAACCATAATTCGAATTTACGTAACTTTTTATTTTTTTTCAGAACTCATCTGAAAAAATCAAAAATGTTACCGAATAATAATTCATACAGCATTTGGGGTAATTTACGACAAATATAAAAATGACTCTTCTATAAATTAATATATAATGAATGTGGCCACTTCTACATTAGAATGATTGTGAACTGCTGAATAGAAGGTTCAAATTAAACCTATAATTTAATAAGTGAAGGAAATTATTATAAATAAAATATGATAGGAACAGAGAAGGCCAAAAATAATGTTTTAAATTCCCAGAAAATAAACAAAACCTATAGTAAACAACTAACAATTTTTCCATTTACCACTTTAAACAATTTTAACTATAATTTACAAATTCCCCTTTCTCCAATTACACGTTTTTTTTCTCCGCCCTCTAATAGGACTCACAATTATTAATAATGCATGAATAAAATTCAAACGTAGTTCTCTAGTTTTGGTAGGCGCTAATGTGACAACATGTCGCGTTATTTTAAAATAAATAATACTCACACAATGTTCATTTTAATCGACGAAAACTATTACGCTTGTAAGTATTTGACGGCGAAAGTTTGAGAACTCAAAAAAAAAAGAAAAAAACGTGGGAGCTTAAAATTCACAATTCCACTATAAAAGCTTATGTTTTGTTATAAGGGAGCAAAAAATACGTAATGTGACAATTGTTGTAGAATTGCTACAGTACAATATCAATAGACTAAAAAGATCTCTTGTCTGGTGAATAGTCACCATTAAATGATACCTATGATGGGGTATTAACATTGCCGCATTTTAGTTACTGGCTGAGGATAAAAAAGAGATAGGAGTAGGAAGACGTTACAAAACCTTTTACTTTGCATTAGATAGAGCTTGGTTGATGATTATATAATAATATTATATATTAGGACTTACCTAGTTTATTATTTAAATGTTGAATTAGTTTTAGTAGAATATACATAAATAATGAGTTCGAGATACTATTAATGAACGCTTTTATCTTGTAATAGTAATAATTACTAGTAATTTCGCCATTGTATTTCCCGGATTAAAGTCCGGATTCAAATCGCGTGTGTTAGGTTATATTGATGTATTTACTGGTGCTTTCAAGTCTCTAAACTTATATTAAAATGTCACATTTAATTAACATTATTATTATTAGATAGACACCCACAATGATGGCTGAGCGATTACGCGTCAGGCTTAAATGTCATTGGACCCGGGCTCGAATCCCGCGTATTGCAAAAATTCATGTCTTATTTTGTGTTTGCTTGGATCCAAAGTATGAAACTAATATAATTATGTTGAGCGAGTAACCAACATTCATTTCTCGTAAAACAAAAATCTGTTAAGAAACATTTTCGTGAGTGGCTCATATCCCCATATGATTAAATATCTTCCAAATATATACTGGCAGAATGCAGCAATACCTGTCAATACTTTTTTAAAGCACAGACGAAAAATTATATAAATTATAGTAGGTAATTTACATCAATTCTAATATCATGTACCTATGTAGGAAGGAATAGGAAATAAACACAATCTTTTTCACCGAAAATTCATCACCGAATTTATGAAAAATTCAATGATGACAGTCCTCGGTAAATCGGAAAAATCTTTTTTTCGATCAAAAATTCACGAGATTTAAGAAATTCATATTTATTTTTATAAATAATTGAAAACAAACTTATTTTAAAAATCATCAAAATGTAAATTTTATAATAACATCATAAAGAAAACAGTATAGAGCTAGAATACGTTATATTAATCGTAGTCAGGACGGTAAACTTTAATAATTAAACAACTGGTACACTTTCTAAGCACAAAATTATAATTACTATTAATATTGACTCAAAGTGGTAAGTTTTAGAGGAGAAATACCAGTGACGTCCCGTGAGGGTAGGCAGATTAAGCGTCGCTTGGGAGCGGCAGTTACTCGAAGGGCGGTAAATGGAGAAAAATCATTAGGTATATATAGAAATAGGTACCTAAACTTAATAATCGCGGAAATATCTCTCCAATAAAAAAATCAGCTCACTTGTTCGAAACAAAATATATTAATTAACCGGAATGTTTCTTTGTTGAGTTCCCGATGTCTAGTTTACTTCCGTTGTCCTTGGACGTCATATCCTTGATTACCAGCAATGACACGTGCAGATTTGAGAATTATATTTGAATTATCGGTAAGTACATACTTACCAGTCATTCGCGAGTTTTGAAAGTTGTCCATGGACTCGCAATATTGTCTATTGAAGTAGAAATGGCATTTAAATTAGATTTAGTGGTATATATTTTGTTAGTATTGTATCCATACAACACATTTCTTAGATATTGGAGTCATGGAAGGGTGATAAAAAATACTGTATAAAAATGGGGTGGCATTTTGGCGCTGCCTAGGGGCGGCATTTTGGCTAGGGCCGTCACTGAGAAATACAACATTTCTTTTATTTAATTGCTCTTGAAAAATATTTTTCTCAGCTTCAGCTAAGTCATTTTAAAATATAAGAAAATTTAAACTTTTCTTATCATAAAATACAATTAATATTTGAACGTTTTAATAAGGTTTATTTAGTAGAAATGATTCTTTGTTGTGTCAGTATAAACCTTTCTTATAAAATTATGTAAGTAAGAAATGAAAAAATCTTTTGTTCAGATATATTTGGAACCGAGGCAAGTCAAAGCTTTGTCACAAGAAATTATAAGTAATGTCCCCTTTCTTAAGTCAAACTCAGAAGCAAGGAAAATAATGACTTGTACTGCTTTGAACAAACCGTCCTCTACTAAACCGGTATTAAAACAGTTTTCGAGCTTTTGTTTATTTCATTTTCATCTGCGAGCACTTAAAAGAGTGTTTTGTCAAAATATTTTCCCATTAAATTTATAATGTTTAACAGCAACAAAATAAGCAAAATAATATTGGCAATAGAAACCTCCACTCAAATATGAAAGTGCGTATCTATGGGTTTCTCGTATAAATTTTCCCAAGTCTCAATAGAATTCTATAGTATGGATGTATATAATATTATGCAATAACAGAAATACATCTTAAGTACCTATATTACCATTTTTGATACGCTTTTTCGGCAATTTGAATAACATTGAATTATATTAATTTATTTTGAGACAACTTAAATCCTTTCATGCAGTAACGAAGGGTGTAGGTAGGCTGTTAAGATTTGCCATAAATAATGCACATTAAACTGTGTAAAGTCACACGTATTTGTTTTTATTGAACTTAAACTACAATTTACAGATAGTGATAATTAGTTTTTAAAACTTAATTAAACCCTGCCTTAACCAAACCACAATAGTTTTGGTATACTTGAGGTGATACAGCAAAATAATTGTGCACACTTTTTCATTCATGCTTATTTGTTTTCGTTGGATTAAGAATATATTATTTTCTTCTTCTTCGATGGCGCTACAGCTCAAGTCAAGCCCTGGCCTCCTCCACCGCCGTCCTCCAGCCGGAACGGTCCTTCGCTCGTCTTTTCCAGTTCCTGATTTTTAGCAGTTGGTTGGCATCTTTTGTAATGTTATCACCAAGAATACATTTTACACATACTTATTGTTGGTTCATTTTTTTAAATTCATGAAGCCCTGCCTAAACCAAACTATAATAGATAAAAAAATATTATTCGTCTATAAGTCTATAAAGTATCTAAAGTTGTATATGATTTAATTGCTTAATTTTAGATATTTTATAGATAGACGAGTATTTTTTGACTATTATATAATTATGGCATGATTTCGCAGGGCTTAATTAAATTTAAAAAACTAACCAAAACCATCTGTAAATTGTAATCTTATTTTAATGAAAATAAATACGTATGACTGATAAAGTTTAATGTACACCATTCACCACTGCTTTCAAGACACCGCCGCGTCGCGCAACAATACTAGTTAAGTAGGTACTGCGTCTTGACGATCATTTTGTTTGCCGGTGAATTGTAAGTACCCGATGTGCTTATAGTAATATACACAAATAGTAATTAAATATATATATTCTTTTTGTGAGTGTGGATAAATTCAAACTGCTGAGCATATTGCTGAGACTTGCGCCCTGTATGCTTTCTCTGGAAGCCTTAGCTGTCCACTGGTATCTCTATATAGTGCTGACAATGTGGTTTTATTTTCCTGTGCTTTTAATTTTATTAATGAATATCACTCACCGATATCCGGCTGCTTTACCAGTAAATGAATGTAAAAAAAAATAAAATAATGTATGCCTTCCAAGTTGTGCCACAAGACATATTCATATGTCTGTATAAACGACCCGAAAAACTCCTTGGACTTACAGAGTAAGTAATTTTGACATCCTCAAACGAATGGGAAGGATTAATAGCGATTTATTTTACATGAGGTAGATAAAGTGTTTCCTTTGTTAGACAGTATCAAGATATTTAATTAAATGAGTATTTTTTACAATATAAGTGTGAAAAACGAACAAGTAAAAATTACTTCTGAAGAAATAGCTACCTTGAATTGTTATATTTTTAAGACCTAATACTGTGAATTGCACAAGTAAAAATTTTACAAATAATCTATATACCTGTCAGAGTATTGAATTTCCATGTACATACAACTGTCATTGGGAATGGATCAAGATTTTTTATGTAGCAACAAAACTATGAATCGACGGGACGTTGGTTACATTATAAGTCGACAATGAACAGTATTCCGCAGGACATTATCCAAGGAAAGATCAACGGTAAATCTAGAAGAAGAAAAAAACGTCATATTTTATGGGTGAAAAACCTTCAAAAACAGTGTAGCTTCACAAACTGTTTCAGATAGTACAAGATCGGAAGCAAATAAAATTGCTGTAGTGGTGGCAGATATCTAAAATAGAGGATGAGAAAATATTAACAAAATAACAAGACTTTTTATATATAACGTTTTTAAATTTTCTATTGAATCATACTCGTAGAAATTTACTTGACTTGACTAACTTTAACGATCAAAAAAAATTGTATTTTATAGAAATAAAACTGAAATGTCATTTTGACACTCATATTGATTTCCATAGTAACGCACGTATATATTAATAATTTAGTTGTTAGGACCCTAGCAACCAATAATAGTGGATTGGATTACGGGTTTCTTCCGAAATCACTTTTCATACAAATTAGAATTAACTGAAAATGAATTTAATTCTACTTAAATATGGCTAAAAGTATTCAAAAAATGCATTGGCATCAAGTTCTGATATATTCTAAAAGTTTCAAATTTAATGTCTAGTTAGTTGGGAAGTTAGTTAAAAATCGATTGCAAGATTTATACCGGACAAATAAGAATACGACCTAATAAAAACGTTGTAAAATGAACAAAGTTGTCTCAAAAATCTCTTATAGTATCTATAATGAAGAAAAAGTTAATGCATGATTTAAGTCTAAAAATAATTATAATATTAATTCGCAGCTTAAAATAAAATAATAATTCAAATGAAATAAGATTTATTCCCATGTATTTTTTTTCCAATAATAATATTGTGTATTTACATTGGGATTCTTTCTTATGACTTGATATTACTTATATATTTTTATAAGCATGCTAAATAAATCAATAAACAGATTCAGCAGAACCATTCGTGCTATAGCACCATTAAATTGATAATGCATTAAGCTAAAAGTAAAAAATATAACCCATCATTTACTGTATTTATCGATTGTCGTACAAAATAAAACTTTAACCTTCCGGTCGGAAATTATCTGCTGTAAACCTGAACAAAATGGCCGTATATCATAATATTATGTTCATGTCATTTAACATTGTTGGCTGGTTAACTACCCAAGAACTGTTTTCCTTTGAAAATGCTTGAAACACGAAGGTAAGAGTCAATGTTAGCTGTTAATAGCACTTTAAAATAAAATTATTATTTTTTTCTGAGAAAATATACCTACTCCTTAAGTTAATTACTCTCTCAAGATAAATAAACGAACGACAGATAAACCTAGAGTTATAATATACAATATTTTATATATTTCTTCTTTGAGAAAGATTATAATATTATAAATCGCTTTTCAAAAAAAAAAAAATTTATCGGAATTAAACATCAAAAAATACAATGTTAAATTTCACACATTGAATTTATTGATATTATGTATCTGATTTAAGGATAGAACCAGCACTCAAAATGGACTGTAGTGGACCGGTGCGTAACTCCAGTTTATAAAATCCTCCCTTCCATTTCGTGGTAATTAATATTAAAAATAGCATTTTGGTTCGTGTATTATTGGTAAACAATAATATAAATATATAAACATTCTTGCTACGAGGCTAATTGACAGCAGTAGTGTCATAAAACAGTGATGTAGTCAAATTCAAATTCATTTATTTTTATATAACGTGAATATTACAAATTATAAATTTAAGACGTTTGCAACACGTCATTTAAAAACAAATAAACATTGCAAAGAAGAAATAAATATATGCAGTATCACAAAAACAGTATGAAAAGTAAAGTAAAAGGGATAAAAATTATAAAAAATATACATTATAAAGCATGGAAGCACACCGTATGAGCTAAGTGGACCCTATTTTAAGAATTTATAAAACAACGTCTACCTATAATACTAATCCTCACGTAGGATATATGGATTTATATTATATCCTCATATGGATTGATAAAATCACGATCACGATCTTCTGTCATGAGGGTGATGATGAAGAAGAAGATAATGTATTATAGTAAAATAAAGCTTCCTTCAGTACTATTCATCATTTTTTTATTATTTAAAATTCAAGGATGTTTTTTTATTCAGTTTTACATTTTTATGTTCCGTACAGGGGCGGCAGCTGCAGCGTAAAGAATAATTCGTTTCGAAAGGGAATTTCCCGCCGGAAGAAATAAAAATCCTTAGAAGGAAAGCGGAAGTGCGAAAAAACTATGCACTAATTGAGCAATTAAAGTCAATCGGGGCGGCCATTATCCGTGCAGATTGCTGTACATGGAATATAAAATGGAGGATGCAGCTGATTGCCAATAATAATGGCACATAATGGCGGCTGAAACATGGTCTTGCTTTATATTACAAGGGTCCGTGGCTAGTGTTTAAAATATAACATGCTTTAACTTTAGAGTAATATTATCATTATTTTGAATTTTAATATTATGTCACACAAGTAGTTTTATACTGAATAATAGATCAGCATCAAAGAGATCCAGAAACTTAGAGAAGCACAACGTGGTATGGAGAGGTGCGTGCTGGGCACAACGCGAAAGAACAAAAAGAGGAATAAGTGGATAAGGGAACAGACAAGGGTTTGCGATGTAATAGAGTTTGCTAAAAACCTTAAATGGAAATGGGCTGGACACGTAGCTGAAAGAAAAGACAATCGTTGGACAAATTTAGTCATCCAGTGGTATCCAAGAGGTTCAAATCGTCCAGAAGGTAGAGGCTACTGGATCGATTAAAAGATAAAGTTCTGCGGAAGTACGTGGCAACGCAATGCATATGGCCGAGAGAAGTGGAATCAGTTTGGAGAGGCATTCATCCAGCAGTGGGTAGATTCAGGCTTATGATGATGAGATCAGCATTAACTAAATTTAATATACTCGTACAAAATCATCTTTTCATAAAGGACGTGAATCAATTACCTCGGAAAATAAACTGAAACCATAAGTATTTTTTTTCATATTTATATTTACGAAAATCAGATCATATTAGATGCAATTGTATGATGGCTGTTACTGACTGGCAAAACAGCATGGCAATACTATTGCTAAAAAATAACTACTCTGTCCCAAATTATGGATATTACCTATGTTGTTATTAAATATATATTTTAAACTTTATTTAGAATTTATGCTTGAATAATCCGTAAATTTTGTATGTATTGTATTGTGTTTATGTGATACTATAATCTTTAACCGGAGTCAATCCACTACTAGATGAAGGCCTCCTCTTACTTCATCTAGTCATCTCGATCTTTAGTTATTTGCTGCTACGTACATCCACCAAACTTTATGATTTTGTGGGTATTCCTATACAGTAGGTATCCAATGAGCATTAGGGCAGCCCTGTGGGTATTTTGTTCCTCTAGGGTACCACTGTATGACGGAATTTGTCCAGTGATATGTTCAGCCTATTGCACTTTTCATTATCAATCTCTAATTCTCTATCACATCGCAAACTCTTGTCTGCTTCTTTATTGATTAGTTTATTTTGTGATCTTTACGAGTCATGCCCAATACCATGATAATTTTTAAATTTCTCTCACATTAAGAGTTCATGTGTCACATGCTTACGTGAACGCTGGTAGCCCACATTGGTTGAACACATTATGCTGAAGACACAATGATAGGTCACTTTTAAAGATACTATTCAATCGCCCAAATGCATTTAATGCCAGTTTGGTTCTGCGAGCAATCTTGTCATACATAGCACCGTCAGTTGACATTTTATTTTGTTGTCCAAGATAAACATAGTTGTTAACTCGCTCGATTTGAGTGATATTGATGAAGATTGCTTTTAATTCAGCAAATCAGTTTGGTTCGTTCAATAATGGTCACCCTCATCTCAATATTTCCCTCCTATCTATAATCCAAATTATTGTAAGTCCAGGCGCAACCCAGTTACGAACCATCAGTCAACCGTTATTAATAAATAAACTTAAGTAAAATCAAGACAAGAAGCGCATTCAGATTTATCACAGTTTGACCGTCGTTAACGAGTAATTCAAAGCGCATACAGTGATTAAAAAAGTTAAGTGCAGACCACGAACGTGTCTATTTGAGTCTCCGTGCAAACTCAGTAAATCAAACCACCTGTCAAGCTGTGTTACCGGCACAAGGTGTCTTCTCATCTATCATATAAACATAAACCCAAGTATATCGTGCGTGTGCCTACTAGGACGTAAGGGTATGTACCAGGTACCAACTTCAGCCAGACATCTTAACATCAATAAGGTTAGTGTCTGGACTAACCCCTGTATAATCTCCCCCTCCCCCCTAGCATACACATCCTCCATCACAATCATGCAAAAATAATTACAGTACACTTAATAGCGCGACCCCTGACAGTTTATCATTACTTTTGTATTTGAGATATTAGCTAAAAACCTGCTTTGCGGGTTTTTATTTGCATTCTGTTTTGAAGGCCTTTTGGGTTTATACACATAATAATAAAGTTTTAACGCATAAAATAGGTAGGTAAGTATATACAATTATTTTTACCTCTGTTTTTCAAAATTTTGAATAAAACCACATTTTTGTATATTGGACATTTGCAACTAATGTACTATTAATTTCAAATTGTTTGTTTGATCTGGACATTTCACTCTTAAATTTATTTGCCAATGCATTGTATTAATGTTTGTAAATTTACTCATAACTTATATGATCATAGCTCATAGGTTATTAATATTTGATACAATATCCATATAGTACGATGATTTATTTAGTATGATTAAATTATTATTTACCATTTTTTCCATTTATAAAATATGCTAAAATCTCTTCTGGGGGGACATGCTCAGCGTAGGTCAAAATGGAGCTTTTGTTCTATTTTCAAAGTATGATCCTGGACATATCTTAAACGTTGTATATAATCTATTTATATATTTTGAAGCCTTATTATCCTTTATATTTATTTTAAACATTTGATGACTGCATAAAGTATTTTTATTACATAAAATAGTATTCTTTTAAACCTCTCGCTCTAATGTTTTAGAATATAGTCATATTTCAGTACATAAATGTGCAGTGCTGTTAAGATTTTTTACATTTATTAATTTTTAAACAACGTTTTTAAACAACGTTTTTAAACAACGTTACAAAACCATATAATGTCATAATAAAAAAAATATTATTTTTCAGTTTTTATCATATTAATATTATGGCAAGAATAAATCATTTTTTCAACCTATTTAGAGCACTAACCCCTTAACCTTATCACAGATAACGAAATCGTGAAATAATTTAAAGTATATTGTTAGCGGTTTTGATTAAGCAAAACACTGTAACTAGTAAATCCAGCTCTTAACGCAAATGAACAAAAAGATTTGCATCGCAGCCTCATGCCAAGAATGGCAAGTGGCCGCAAGCCGCCCGTCACGTCACTTGATACTCGCAACCCAGTAACTTGCCACTACTTGCCACTTGCCGCTGCCACTTGCGACTCGGGAATGTTCTAATTACAGAATGCAATCGGAGGCAAGAGCCACTCATCTACATACTCATTTGTATAATTGTACACCATGCTTGGTTTATATTCCTGATAAAACAACGCTTTCTTTCAGTTTATCTATTTTTCCTTCAGCTACGTCGTATTGTTTTGTGAAATGGAATTAGGAAAACTGATTTTTCTCTGTTATTGTAAATTAATATTACTTCCAATTATTTTGTTTTGTTACAAGTATCTTAATATATTGTTAATAATTGATCCAAAAATCACAGTGTCAAAGCTATTTATATATAAATTTTCTTTATTCAACATATCTAACCCAAAATGACGTAAAGAACCATTTAGCAAAAATGTGATATTTCAGAGGTTAGATTATTATGAATGAAATTTGTAGTGTAGGGTACCGGAAATTTGTCACTTACAGCCGTCCTACGATGAAGTTAAAATTGTTATTTGCAGGGTGTGAAAAATACAATATGACCAAACCAAAAAATAACTATTTTAAATTGTTTTAATGTAACCAATATTGCAAATTGTTACTTTTTTAATTAAGAATTTTTTTATTCAACGAATAGTTCACAAGATTTAATATGTAATGTAACATTATAATAATTAAGTAACCAATAGAAAAATCTTTTTGAGAAATGTAAAACACCCCTCACGAATCGAACCTGCATCTCTCGGGTATCGCCCACGCCAATTAATTATGACTCTTTTAGCATAGTGGTCTATGAATGTGCGTGGGCGTCATACCTGAGAGAAAAAGAGAGAGAATTTTCAAAATGATGTATGTTACTTTTTTAGCTTAGTATTTAACCTTATATTATGTATCTGGAAAATTTCATTATAAAGAAATGGAACCAGTATTTATCGGTACCTCTTTATTTAGGACATTTAAGTAGTCTTAAAACAGAAAAAAAAGGTTTATAATAAGTAAAATATGTTAACTGTTTATTGGTAAATAATTTTAAAAAATTTAAGCGATTTTTTAAAATGTAATATTATTCAATGCTTGACTTTACCCGTGGTAGGATACCTGTCTCAATATTTGTTACCTACTAGAAACTAGAGCTTCACACAGTGAACTCAGAAATAAAGGGAACTGAAATACCTAAGGGGTGAAAGGGTAACGGGCAACCGATCTCAAGTAAGGAAGAACCGGGATAAACTTAAACACGTGTCAAGAATACGTCATACGTCAAATACTGACAACTACTCTTGGTTTCAACATTGACGCTCATTTTATCGTATATTACACACACTATTGCACGTGCATAATGCATGTATCGTTTTCGTAGGACACTCACACATTCAATACCCTGCATCAAAATGTAGCGTATTGAATATAGCTTATCGGAATTCTATTTATTATCTGTTCATACCAATCACTTTAAAATTATATTTTACTTGAAATCTGCTTAATAAAATCTAGATTAGATAACTATTTATTAGTGAGTTTACTTACTAAGGTTTCTTAGAAAAGCAAACAGAAAAATTTGCTGAATGGGTACAGTGAGTATCAACATTTTGTATGAACTTTTCTTAAATTTGGAAAGTTTTTTGAGGAAATCGTTCTCAGTTCAAGTTATAATACGTTCTTTTATCTATTCAGAGGTTAAAACTATAAAAATCCCTTTCATGCAGCTGAGAAAAATATTAATAAAATTTTCTAAAGAAAGCGGATCAGAAATTGGCATCGCCCCGCGGAACTTCGCAGACTCTCGAAAAAGTAAAGTTTCATCTCAATAAAACCGGAAACTGTTCTGAGAGGAGTGCAAACTGCGGATGTGTAGTATTGAGGGTCTCGAGCCCCCACGTCGGGTATCTCGTCTTCCGGTATTGACAACAACGAATCTCTTACCGGGAGGCTAACTTTGCACTTGAGTCGGAAAGCGCGGGGGCGGAGGGTCGCGTTTGCGCCGGACGCTGATTGAGTGTTGACTATTTGCGGCCAACTATCTACTAACTTGCAGATAACCTTTCATGTCAGTATATAATGTTCGTCACCGGATATCTGAATAATATCGAATAATATAATCTAATTACCTAAAGATATGCCATACTCACATTCTTAACTACTTATTTTGCACAATTTTAAACAACTGTCATAGCATAGAATTATGTTATATAAATGAAATTGAAACTATTCTTACTCGTAAGCAGTATACAAAATTTTTCGTAAGATTGAATCCACAACATACTCGAAAAACATAATAAATAATTACAAGATAAAAAGAAATACACAACGTTTTTAAATTTTCTGTTGAATTATTATGCTCAATATACTCAAACTTGTACTTGATATGAAGTAAATAAAAAACAAACAAATATAGAATACTGAAATGTCATTTTGACATTTCATTTCGATTTCCATAGTAACGCACGTATATATTAATAATTAAGTTGCTAGGACCACCCTCTTAGCAATCAATAATAGTGGATTGGATTATGGATTTCTTCCGAAATAACTTTTCATAAAAAACAGAATTATTAACTGAAAATGAATTCAATTCTATTTAAAGATGGCTAAAAGTATTTAAAAAATGCACTGGCATCGTGTTCTGATATATTCTAAAAGTTTCAAATTTAATGTCTAGCTAGTCGGGAAGTTAGTTAAAAATCGATTGCAAGATTTGTACCGGATAAACACCCACCGGAAAAATAAGAATACGAGCTAATAAAAACGTTGTAAAAAGGCAGTAGGCGAGGTTTTGATAAAAAGTGAATACACTAACAATAATTGTGCTATATATAATATCTTTAGAATTTTCTTCAAATGTGTTCATCGTGCCCATTTTTTGAATAATAAAATGCCAAATTCTTGTAAAATTTGGGAGTATAAAGATTATAAAATATAATTTTTTATCGTGAATATCACTATACACTGTTTCCATTAATTTTACTAATGATTTTGTAAATGCGTTTAAAAAATAATAAATCTAAAAAATCTTAACACCACTGCACATGGATGTACTAAAATATGACTATATTCTAATACATTAGAGCAAGAGGTCTAAAAGAATACTATTTTATGTAATAAAAATACTTTATGAAGTCATCAAAAGTTTAAATAAATATAAAGGATAATAAGGTTTCAAAATTATATTAATAGATTATCTACAACGTTTAAGGAATGCCCAGGGTTATGCTCTGAAAATATCATAAAAGCTCCATTTTGACCTACGCTGAGCATGTGGGGCCTTAAAACCAAAAAGGTGAACGTCGATAGAAATCAAACATCTGAAGAATCTTAAATTATCCTATTATCAAAGTATTTTTTTATCACACCATAGACTGGCTCTCAGATAATATAAAGTTAATTTTAACTGGTTATTGATCACACGAAACTTGTTAGCACCGATGTATAGTCGATGAATTTTCCTGCCGACGAACTGTTGGTTGCATGCTATTAAGGAATACAAGACGTTTATGTGGTGTAGTCAAGGGAATATCTTAACGACACATGACGACAGTTATATAAATACAAAAGTATATAAAAGTATCTTAACCTAAGGGGAGTCTGTTCGCCTTGCCAACATTTCATTCAATTTGCTACTGGACAGCCGACATGGAAACTCTACGTACTTGTATTGGTACTATGATGTAAGCTTAGCCACATTGAATTACGCGGTTCTGTAGTTACACAACGTATAAAACAATGTAATCTAATATTCTAGCATCGTTGTGTTGTGTATATGGTATTTTGAATTATTTTGTAGCCATCTAATTTGTTTTATAATGTTTGGTTGAGCTTTTTAAGTGGACTGTAATTATTTTGTGGGAAGATGAGGAGGTCGGATCAAGTGGTGGAGGCAATGGAACAGAATGCCAGACACTGACCTTTATGATGATGTATGATAGCTCCGTGGTCTGGTTTCAACTTTCGCTGGCGCGGTATTGTTGTTTTGGGTTATCCGGTTCTTGCACTCATGCACTTTGTGACACAGTGTTATGGATTATATGTGAGGGTGTATGAATTATGATGATAGATTCTGAATGAGTTTGTATCTATTGAGTCAATCAATTAAGCGACGGTAAGCTATTAGAAGCCCACACACGCCCGCCGCCGAGATGCAACTGAATTTTCTTGGTAACACCGTCTCTCAACACCCGTAATTGCCTATTGATTGTCTGGTAATAATAACACTGGGGATTAGGAGGTGGGTGAGGAGATAAGGAGTGGAATGGGAACATAAATGGCCCAACCAATATTTTAAAGCTATAAATAATGAAAACTGAATAAACAAGTCTATTTTCAATCTGAATTTTTTTTTAATTATGTTGTGGACATTACAAATTATAAGTTTAAAACGTTTACAACATGACATGATACATTATTATAAAGAAGAAAAGTAATAAAAACGATAAAAATGAAAATATAGAAAGAAAACATAATATAAACATACAAAAGCAGTTAAAATACAATAATTATTATACATATATAAAAGTTCAAAGAAGTACACCGAGTTTGCTAAGGAGATCCTATTTTACGAATTTATAAAATAACGTCCACCTAAACTCACCTCACGCAAGTGGAATATATCAACACCCGAAACAATTCGGTTGAACATAGTTATCGCCCTCCCAATTGGCATTACCAGTGGCAGGTTGGTTCTGCACCTTGACAGAATAAACAACTGATGCTTTCTATTTCTAATATAGTTATCAGGGACACACAGGTCTACAGAAATCTTTTAAAACTGCGGTTCTCGTGGTGCAGTGAATAAGGCGCTAGCCTTTCATCCGGGAGCACCGAGTTTGATGCCCAGTGAGGATACAATATATTTATGTGATTTTTGCAAAGCCTGGGTATTTGTGATTTTTTCACTTATATTACTAATTACACTGTGTCTCACTCAACTACTAACGATCATTGGGCCTCTAGAGCTGCTGCAGTGTTAAAAAGAATAATATGTATATATAATTTTAAATATAGGTATTATATAAATATGAAAATATCCGTCGAGATGAAATTGTTGTTGTGTTAAATTAAAATATGTAGTTCAATTCCCACAAGTATTAGAGTGGAAAAAATAATACTGATTGAAACTGGAAGCATTAGTTTCAATTTATATAATAATGGAAAAAGCGATATGCTTAAAATAAGAACTTATGGTTTAATAATTATTCAGTTGTTTTTCATGTGAAAAAATTGACAAGTCGTGTTACATAAATTCAAATTTTACATTGCCAAAATGGAATACATTAAGTTTTTACAACGTTTTTATTAGCTCATATTCTTATTTGTCCGGTGGTTGTTTATCCGGTACAAATCTTGCAATCGATTTTTAACTTAATAACTTTTCATACAAAACAGAATAAACTGAAAATGAATTCAATTCTACTTAAAGATGGCTAAAAGTATTAAAAAAATGCATTGGCATCGTGTTTTGATAATATATTCTAAAGGTTTTAAATATCTAGCTAGTCGGGAAGTTAGTTAAAAATCGATTGCAAGATTTGTACTGTATAAACAACCACCGAACAAACAAGAATACGACCTAATAAAAACGTTATACAATAACACTCATCTACGTTGTGACCAATTTTAATTAGGTATGTTATTTTAGCCAAGAAAATTTTTAGAAAAAATAAATATTAAAAAAATATACATAAGTATGTTTATAAAACAAGCAAACGGCCTGTATTTTAAAAAGACAATATTATTTATGTAATGCTTCTTGTAGATAATTTTCTACCACGTTAAATCAAAAGCAGTGTTTTTCTATGCAAGGATATTTATCGTCAATCCTAACACATAAAGTTAGCATCATATGCCGCGTTCGACTTCTGTCAACAAGTTATTGCCAATAAATAAAGAAAAAAACAAATAACTTGAAAATTTTCTGATAATATATAAAGCTGCAAAACTCTATTTAAAACAGAAACTGCCAAGAACATGGGCGAATAAAAAACACAGATTCAATAAGATATGTAGGCAAACGTTTTCAGATTTCGCGATACAAAAATATTTGTAGCTGCAAGAAAATATGACTTCAGATGAAACGTAGACATCCTTGTGTAGATATATTTCAAAGGGCTATGCTATTCATTAATAAATGTGGAAATAATATTAAGTAAAATCTATTGGATTCTAAAGCTATAAAGCAAAATATCATTTAATTGATTTTTGCAGGATCACTTTGATTTTTTGATTGTGAGTAGATCAGGTAAACAATACCATATTATACATATTCTTACTAATATAGAAGAGAGTGTTGTACCTGTGGACACGAGCTTTATTTCGGTAGGTATTCATATTTTTTCAATACTGTGTTCTAGGGATTTACGCACATATAATTCTGGCAACTACACTCAATCCAATTTTTAGTCCAGGAAAGCTGCCAAATTTTGAATTATTTTGAAATTGTGTTTTTTAGATCGAAAAGTAAGATTATAATTAACTATTTCTTTTATTCAACGAATAATTCACAAGATTTAAGAACGCACCATTCTAATTATTGAACATACTTAATTTTAAAAAACACTTTCTGAGAAAATATATTATAACCAATAGAAAAAATCTTTTTTGAAAAAAGTAAGCCACCCTGGCAGGGAATCATCATACTTAAAAAATATTGGAGAAATCCACGACGTCGGTTAGTAATTGAAGTAATAGGTATCTATTTTGATTTAATAAACAAAAATCGATTGCCATAGTAACTTGATTTAGAAGAGCGCTGATGAGTGGGTATTAAAAGTGGCCAATAGTTAAAATTTGTCGCAATTAGTGTCACCGCGTAGCATAAAGGAATGCGCGGATGGGGCGTAAACCTGGAAGATGCAGGGTCCGATTCCCTGCCGGGGTGACTAACTTTTTTCAAAAAAGATATTTTCTATTGGTTATAATATATTTTCTCAGAAAGTGTTTTTCAAAATTATGTATGTTCGAAAAGTAAGTATTTGACTATTTACTGTTAATTTTATCATAATTATTGAGAGACCATTGGATACAATTTGTAAGTGTAGTTTGATTTGTGAATTATTAATTGTTAAGTTAAAGGAATGCATTTTGTCAAAAACGTATACTCAAAAAACTTCAGCACACTTTTAATGTGAAATTTTGATGTGTTGTACCTTTACTTTCTTTGGACTTATTGCTGGTTGTACCTGCGGACGCGTTCAAAGGTACAACATGCATTGATATTATTTGCATGATTTTAAGCTAATAAAAGCATATTTTTTAGATAATTAGTTATTAATGTTACAACTATCTTAAATATGTCCATTTTACAAATTTTTTTCACAGATTTATAAAATTTGGGATTATAATTTGGCGAGACTCTTCGGAGGAGGCCTTCGCCCGAAGAGGGGTTCTTACAAACCAAAAGAACTAATAACATATCACTGTTTAATTTATAAACATTATCTAATAGTATTATATACAAAATAAAAAATCTTAATATATTATGTATTACACAAAAATATAAAAAAAAAAAAATAATTTATTAATATTATATAAACTAAAAAATAAGTAGATAATACAATCATAGATAGATATATAAATAATAGATATTATATTCATAGGTTATATATATTCATTAGATATAGTCAATTAACTGTCATTTACTTTTGTTTGTAAAAAATAAAAAGGCTTTTTTATTTTATTTTATTTATTATTTATATATAATTTGGTAAAAAAACTATTCTGTCATGAGGATTTGACATTTTTTCAAAATTGTTTTCACCTTAGCTTAGACGATAAGTAAACCTGATCGACTAAAAAGTGAATTTTTATTCAATATCGACCCTAAAATTTTTAAAATTGAATATAATGATGGCTAGTAGTATATTGTCTTATATGTCCAAAGGTACAACATATGCTGTCCACATGTACAACATAGTGTTGTACCTGTGGAAAAGTTCCCGGTCTTCGATTATTTGTCAATAAATAAAAACCCTTTGCACTAAATATGTTTTTTTATTTTGTAATTATAAGCACAAATAATCATGATGTAATCAAAAGCATTGCATAATATAATATATTTGACGATTTAGAAATGAAAAACCAAAGTCCACAGGTACAACACCTTCCCCTACTCGTAATGATACATCGTAAAAGCATTTTTAACAGGTAAGCTTTAAAAGAAAATCAAGAGATGTTCTCCGATTACAGAGAGCTTGTTTTATCGCATATTTGAACTCCCTTTTTCCAGTCGTCAGTTGATATCTTCATATTATCTTTCGTCTCATTATGGTGATGGTGGCAGGCTATGCCAACAATCTCTTTCCATCTGAATTGTTGAGAGATCCTGCGCTGATCTTGTTGCTTTAGTTAATGTTAATCTATCTGAAGGTGCTCGCCCTCGCAACCTCATTCCTCCGATGCTACCAGAGATCACTCTTCTCTTCTGGTTACTCGGACCTCTTTCTACGACGTGACCACGCGAAAAACTGAGTTGAGTGAATCAACATTCAACTAAAAATACGAAAACGGTTCATACTCGTAACTACTTCGAGATTCTTTGTAGGTATTTCTCAATTCTCAGTCGCTCAATTAATTTTCATTATGTAGGTACTAAAGTTGAAATCATCATTTTTTTCTTAATATGATATCAAAGTAGATTGTAATACTAAGTGCTATATATATTATTCATACAAACATACGTTCATACTATACATATTAGGTATAGAATTCTGATATGGATTTAAAAAAAAAATGAGTATGCGTAAAGTCTGAGTGGCCGGAAATCTATAACCGTGCGTGAAATGTTCTTAGACAATGTCTTTTTTTTTGGGTATTTCACACACGGTTATACGTTTGAGTTGCGCACGCCGCTGCACGCCGTCCGCTCAGGCCTTACGCTAATGTTGCAGTTTACGAATGCTAAAATTTTAACTTATTTAAATTAGTTACATGTAAGTTGTACATATGCAGTTCATCGTGGGACACTTATTCGTGCGCTGTAGTACGTGAAACATGAGTTCGTATAACATTTTATCAAATGACGAGTTCTTCGTTGAACATTTCACCGTGGAATATATTTGTTCGTATCTTACAAAGTGCGGCGATAGTTTTCAAATAGTACTGTTTCAATTAGATTAACCCTAACCTAACCTAACCTAACCTAGTAAAGACATTTCATAAAATTCGCCACATGCTGTAGCATACGGACAAATTTAATATACTCCACGGTGAAATGTTCAACGAAGAACTCGTCATTTGATTAAATGTTACACAAACTCATGTTTCACGTACTGCGGCGTACGAATAAGTATCTCACGATGAACTGCATACGTACAACTTACATGAAACTAATTTAAATAAGTTGCGGTGAACTGTTTATGTAGAAATTTTTGGATACGATTTAAATTAGGTCGTGCAAAGTCTGACACATGATTTTTTGTTATTGGTGGATTTTTTTCTTACCCATCAAACCTACATAATATAATAATATGAATGTTTTCTCTATTATTTATATTCATTTCATATAAATTTAGATCGCCTATAGGTCCATAAATGTATATGGCGTTCAGAAAGGTTTACGAAGGTAATTAAAGCAGAAAAAAATAAATAGAATATTCAAATCACAATGCATTTGTCAACAGACCTGATAAATTCTAATTCTTCTTCCCATATTATACTGGCCTGTTACTTTATTTTTTGTTTCTGACACACATGACGCTTTTTAATCACTGATCA
The DNA here is from genome assembly GCF_057557595.1 of Rhyacophila brunnea. Taxonomy (NCBI): domain Eukaryota; kingdom Metazoa; phylum Arthropoda; class Insecta; order Trichoptera; family Rhyacophilidae; genus Rhyacophila; species Rhyacophila brunnea. The sequence continues at coordinate 38,297,475 of NW_028232837.1, read as the reverse complement.
TCGGAATAATTCATTCTACTTAAACAATTCGCATGCCACGCATTAAAAAGTTTAATTTCAAGAAATGACAACCCTGCCTCTACTGATATAGCTTTTGTGGTTTATTGTTTAACATTGTCATCCACAAACGTCGGTTGGAATTTTTATCTCACTATCAAATAGTTCAAATGTCGCCGCAAAACATTATTATAAACATCTTATTCTAGCGCTATTCTCTATTTTCTTCCATATACATTTATGTTAGATTTGTCCTGCGTGTTTTACAAGATAATTTTATCGTAAGCTAGGTTATGTAGGTATATATTTTTTTTGCTCATATTAATAATCCTAGAGTATGTGAGTATAATTAGTATCAATAAATTGATTTGAGTAGATAATATCGTGTTGTGTATAATATGTGTATAATATGTGCCAAATTAAATTAATTAATTATTCTATGTTTTAATATAATAACATGATACACATTTCCCCTTAGATTGATAGGCATGCAGTACCTTTACATATTGTTTTAATAATCCCATGTCTTAACTGTCCTGCAATGAACACCTAGTATTCATGGATCATGTCGTTGCGGTAGCTTTTTTTCTAATCGAAAATTTTACTGTACAGTAGTCATTCAAACTGTTAATGGAATAAATCTCACTTACATATTGTAAGAAATATGATAATAACGGTTGCAAAGACTACATACTAGGCGATTATTTATAGCCTCCCTTCTTAGGATAATTTATTATTAATTGCCATTAATGTTCTTCATTATTATATTATTATATTCTACAAAAATTATATAATTTATTAATGGCTATTTCTGTCTGAAGGTATACATTATAAATTGACTGCCGGCTTACCTAGATGTACGTGTAGCTATTAGCACTAATTAATACATAAGGCTTCAATTAATTTGGTACATTTCACGCATACAACACATACATAATGTGATTACACGTATTGTAAAATACACAAATACACCACCAGTATTGATCCAAGGCTGTAGGTATTTAAGCCTAACATACCATTTGGTGCGTGGAGAGGTGATATTAATTTTACATTTATTTTGAAGCGCCATACCCAACACCGAACAGTCTCACGGACTAAAAGCTGGACTAAAATGTGATGTCACAAGTTCAAGCCCAAGCTCGAAAACGATTTGGCATTACTTTTCTTTCATAATATTATTAATTTAGTGCTTGTTGTTTTTTTATCTAATATATTTTATAAAAAGGTAAACTACAATATGTTTTGTTCAGTAAAATACTGAATATGAAAAATATTCAATTCAAGTAGGTACAGTAAATATGGTTATCCTAAGACGTCTTTTTTTCAATTGGCTACCATAGCCTACCTACTTTTAATAAACAGGCACCCTGCAATACTGGATAACAATATTTTATAAAGAGTACAATAATTGAACTCTATGTAAGGTTAGCAAAAAGCCGGAAACTAAATAAACACATGAGACAATAATTGATCATTTAAATGTAATTATAATAAAACTGTTGTGCATAAACCTTCGAGCTTGAAATGGTTTAAACCGGTTGATAGAAAAGACTTTCAAAAGTTTCGCAAAGCTTTCATAATATTTATTATATTATTGATAAGTGAATATCGAGTTCCATAAATTAAACGTAATTGATTGAAATTTACGAGCACCCATTTATATTATCTATAGCCTATTTATAACATAAAAAAGGTTATCGCGAAAAAAGATTATCCCGGAGTGATCTACGATTTTATTTTAAATCCACGGCGGGAGAAAGTGCGTAATAAAACCCCGAAGTTCCATTGAAAAAAAACCGTAGATATTGAAAATGGTCGTTCTATTTATTTATTTTGGGTTTTATGTTCGATTTCGCATGCCGTTAAGAGGCTCTGGGGTCTGATTTAAAACCAACCTATCGACCCAATAGAATGAAAATAAACGGATATTTGTTAAGGAGCGAGCTGCTTCGCAACTGATTGTGATGCGAAATGTGATATCTTTGTTTTTATTTCGGTTCCAAGATTGTCGTTATGGCCGTATTACACGGCAAGGTGTAATTCCCTTGCTTAAGTCAGAGTTTCCCAATTTTCTCGGATGACCACCACCTTTAAGAGCTGTAACGAGAAACCCGCTGAATATTTTTTGCTGTACAACATTTTTTTTTGTAATAATATGTTGAAGAAGAAAATAAATGTAAAATTTTTAGAATAATCAGTTTGAATAATAATTAACTCATTTTTTAGTGATAACACCGCGTCTTGCGCATTTGAAGTCATTGGCCATTAGATATAATTAACGTGTTATTTAAATGTGGTAATTAAAAAGTTAGCAGTGATTGTGTTAAGTATGCAAAAAATAAATAATCTATATATAAATGCAGCCGTCAAAAAGATTAGATCGTAATATCACGTGGCTGTCATCGGATTCCGGTGACTCAGATCTCAATTATAATATTATTATTTATTAAATATTAATTTTTCACGTACAATCATTCTATGCCTATATGATTTTGTAATATTATGAGATAGCGGGTCTACAATTTCATAACATTAGGAATTAATGTTACTTATTTCATAATAGTTTCAACATATTATTTCATAGTGTAAACTCACTCGATTACAAGTTTCCGTCAAAGACACATCGCACCGAACTACCGTTATATTTATTATATTGCATCGATTGCACCATTGTAGTTATTTGAAACAGTAAATAACGTCTCGCCTCCTCCATCATCACCAACAACTACTACCGTATCTCATCTGCAATACCTATCCTCCACCGAACCATAGAATACGACATAATATAATTGGGATTAAATCATTTAAAATTCGATTTGTTCTTGAAGAGGACATGTGTCTAGCTTTAAATTTTCATGATAGAAGAAATAATTTTACTTTTTAAGTTTCGTAAGCATTTTTTTAAAAAATCACTTTGTATTACTATTTATCTTGATAACTGTAGAAATGTCTTATTTATTGAAAAGGATTATATAATTTTGTATTCAGTATCTATTTACTTGCCAACCAAATGTCGTTTAGTTGTCGCTTGCATTCTGAACGTGGTGTTTTAGGATAGTGATTCATGACACCTTACGAAAGCTAAGAGTAACCGTGTACTGAGTATCGAGAACAGATGTAGTAACGGGTGCTGGGTGTGCGGATGTTATGACTTTAGGGGTAATGAGGAAATAAGAGAATGCACTAAATAGCATTTCATCATGCTGAGAGTAAAGAGGCGACGTTGGATCAGGAACCTGAACCCTGAAAAGAACTTAAATCTGACTTGCCTGTTATTCAAGCCAATCGGATTCAAACGTAATGATAGGCCTTTTAATACTATTTATATTCTACATAGTATGTATATACGGTGGATCTACGGGACACTGGCATGTTCTAAAATGACTCAAGTGACAGAGATTATCGGAGGTACCATTTGTGCTGTCCATATGCTCCAGTTAAAGAAGATATATTAATTACTTTATATTATTGACTAGGGTAGTCGCTATAATGCAATTTTCTGCAGGACTGTGAGTATTTATGGATTCAAATAATATTGATTTTTTTGAATTGAACACTGATTTGGAGGCATTTTTGATTGTTATTTTCAGTGAAAGTTGTCTCTGCTTGAATTAAATATAAATTTGCTAGAAGACAAGTATGTCGAGTTATTTCTTGTAATACAACCATAAAGTAATTTTACCCTCCAAATCGGGGTGTCAGTATTTAAAAGAAATAGGTAAGATGAGAACTTTCCAATATAAAGCATAATCAATTCGGATTATTTGAAAAAATTTGAAGCTCGTTTGGGAAAGTTTACAAAAATGATTTGTATTCGATTGTTATTATAACCGAGAGAGCTGTTGTGCATTGTAAACTGAAACTCAAATAATATTATTTTTTGTAGACAATAAAACGAAAAAAGGTGTCATGGCAGAAAAGCATTAGTTTTCACGGCATCATCCAAACAAAAGTTTTTTGTAAGAGCACCTAGACACCTAATTAAATGCAATATCATTATAATAATATTATAACAACCTACCGAAATATCTTTTTAAAGTATTTATTATTACAATTTTACACAATCAATTTTTAGTGTTAGTATCATTATAATCTACTACTGCTGGATGATGGCCTTTCCTAGCTCCTATTCAATTTTTGGTCCCGAGTTCTTCATTGATTTGATACATACACCGTTATGAGTTTGTCGAATCAGCGAGTTTTAGGGTGTTCCTGTAGTAGTGTTGTACTTCTAGGGTACTATTACATGCCTGCATTTATCCAGCAGTTTTCGACACTCGCCGAGTGACGTGTCTGGTCAATTGACATTTCATTAGCTTTGTAACCGATTTAACTATATAATACTTTGAAAAAGTGTACCAAGTACCAAGTATTTCTTTACACTTTTTTAACACTACGTCTTTAAAATAATACTCATTTTAGAGTATTAATATAAATTACATGTAAAATATTATTTTTAAGTTGAGGAAAGACAGCAAATCATGATATATATATATTAATTTTCCTACAAAGTCTACAGCTTATTCAGACTTAGTTCATAAATATAGCCAAATACCGCTCATAGCAAACTCAAGTTTCATTGTTTATTTTGACAACATCTGAATAATGTATGGAAATTACTTTTTTGAGTGAATCTAAAATTATTTTTCGTTGACAAATACGATAATAGTGTAAAAATTGCTAAAAATAAATCTGCAAGCGACATGACTCGCAGGTGATTTAATAATTACTAGTGGTAGTAGTATTTTTATTATTACCACGTTTTTCTTAGCTTGCATTCTTGTTTGTCTAGTACAAATCTTGCAATCGATTTTTAACTAAATTCCCGACTAGCTAGACGTTTGAAACTTTTAGAATATATCAGAACACGATGCCAATGCATTCTTTTAATACTTTTAGCCATATTTAAGTAGAATTTAATTAATTTTCAGTTAATTCTGTTTTGTATAAAAAGTTATTTCGGAAGAAATCCGTAATCCATTCCACTATTATTGGTTGCTACGGGGGTGGTCTTAACAACTTAATTATTAATATATACGTGCGATACTATGGAAATCAAAATGACATTTCATTATTCTATATTTTGTTTGTTTGTTGCAAAATAGCAAAAAAAAAAATGATTTGTTGACAATTGCCTTATTTGTCCTAAATTATTAATACATACAATTGTCAAGTTTATTATGATTCAACTGAAAATTTAAAAACGTGGTATTTAAAAGGTTCTTTTTATCTTGTAATTATTATTTTTATTTAATACTGAATATACAAAAAGAAATTTTAAGAATGTAAGATACTTTAAAATTAAAATATATTATTTAGATACCTTCATCTAGAGCTGATATTTTTTAATGTACTTACCAGGGTAGATACCGGATTAATACATAATAAATATTGTGTTGTATTATATTTTATTTCACCACGGGTCACGTATATAATGCTTGAATAAAAAGACATTTAATCTTGGCCAATAAGTCGTGCAACCTGGGTCTGGCGAATTCACAGACTTAGTAGTTAAAAGCAAAATTGTTAATAGCCGTTTGTTGTAAAATAAAAATTTGTTAAGAAACCTTTTTGTGAGGGGGCCAAGATCTACATTAGATTGTATAGGTAATAATTATTAAAAAAAATCGGTGCGTGTACTTATGTACGCGCTTTCGAAGTTATACTTCTTTGGCGTAACAAAACAAAAACAAAACTTGTGATAACCTAGATTCTTCGACTAGCTCTTAATTGTTGTTAAATTAAACACTCAAGAAAAAAGGCCGCGTATTGGAGCGCCGTTGATTTATATCTATACACTTTAACTTATATGACTAAATTTTATAATTATTTCTTGTTTTTATTTTTAAAGTAACAACTGTCACTCTGACGTTTAATCGTTTGTTTACGTAAGAAATTGCAAATGGCCGACAACAATAAACGGAACAATTCTACTATCAAACTTGCGATTGTATACAGCTGACTGATTAGCAGCTAACTTCATACTGTCGATTACGTTCGTAACTCTCAATTTTACTCTCTACCAAACGCCCCAAAAGAAGTATAACTTCAAAAATTGGTGTCCAAAAAGACTTGGCAACTCAGAAAAGACAAAAATTTGAGTACCTATACAAGAGTCATGAAATCATTATGGCTTCTATTATTGGCACTTATATATTTGAGAGGAAGATCTTAAGAAGTTTCGGAAACTCGTACAATAAAATGGTGTCTGGAGGAGCAATTCTCTGTCACCATGTTGACGTAGTCAGGAATAACCTTAGACTATAGGGAATAACACTTTTTTTAACGGCCCATGTGCTCAGCGTACGTCAAAATGGAGCTTTTATGCTATTTTCAAATCATGATCCTGGACACTCCTTAAACGTTATAGATAATCTATTTACATAATTTTAAAGTCTTATTATCCTTTATATTTATTTTAAACATTTGATGACTGAATAAAGTATTTTTATTACATAAAATAGTATTATGTAGTAATGTTTTAGAATATAGTCATATTTCAGTACGTCTATGTGAAATGGTGTTATGATTTTTTATATTTATTAATTTTTAAAAGCATTTATAAAACCAATACTAAAATTTATGTCGACATTATTATGGTGAAATATTTACAATAAAAAATTATATTGATGATCTCTGTGATCCCAAATTTGACAAGAATTAGGCATTTTATTATTCAAAAAATGGGCAAGATTTACACATTTGAAGATAATTTTAAAGATATTTAATATAATCTATGTCTTTGACCATTCAAATATGATAAAAATTCTACGAATATTGTTTGCTTTATAAAAAATATTGAACTAAGAATAAGGTTGTATTTTTTAAAAATACACCATTTCTATTGGCATTTCCCAATGGCTTAGCTACAACATACGGCCGTAGCCATAAATTGACAAACGATAAATGAAGTAAGGAGTAAGATCATGTTAACGCGCTTGTTTGACGTAATTTGACTACAACGTAATATTTGTCCAACAACCTTATTTGAGATGCCACTACACCGGGTCTTCAAAACTGGAGAACAACGGCTGGGGGTAGGCAGGCGTAGAGTGATACTGGAAAAGTCCAAAAATATACAAAGAGTTGTGAGATATTTCATTATGAAGTAATGCAAAAACAGTTATAATAATATATAACACGTCATATTTTCCTTTTTTAGTTTGAAAAGTAAACAATTCCTGGATTCTATCTAAAGAAAATTTAAATACAGGAAGAACAAAGAAAAACAACTGGGATTAAACTTTAAAGCAGCAGTATGGCCTAGATCAGTTCTTTGCATAGGTACGTAAAAAAAGTTTCAAAGCATTGTTACAGTTTGCTCGACCCGTCCAAACACTAAACAACTACAATAATTCGTCACCGAACATAGTATAATGTTTATTCTTCTCTTAATTTTATTTAATGACTCACACATATCGTTTTCCATTTAGAATATCCATTTTGTCGAAATCGACATTTTAATGCAGTTCAATTTCTTTTATCGAACTCTACCGAAATCATTTATAAAAAATATTTTTTTGAAAAACCCGAATACGCCATGTTAAGTTACAATTACTCCGTGTTGTTCTCCCGAATGTCCAACTATTCGTACCTGAATATCCAAGTTAATTTCGGTCGAAATAAATCTCTGGCTGAGTTTTTATTTCCCGAATATGACTTTTAGCCAATCAAACCGCGCTGACGCCGTGCATCTCGCTCCCACATTCACGCTGTTTAGCTCTTAAACAATCACGCCCACTTTCATATTTTTCGGCCGTCCGGAGTGCTCTTTCAAATTTCGTCTTATTGATATTGTTTTTAAAGTTACTATTGTTTTAATAGTGAATTCATCAAATTTGAAGAGATCATTTATAGCTGATACATTACCAGTTCGCCCTGAACTTATAGTAAAGTTATGGAAGTGAGTATTTTAACCTAAATAACTGCATTTTGTTTTGATAAATGACACAAAATCCCAACGGTTATATGAATTCTACAGTATGACCCGGCAACTACTATGACGTAAAAAATAATTATTATTTCAAATTATTTTTAATCAAACATTGTTTGTCTTTATTTTACTTTTAATCTAGGTATTTCTATGAAAATAAAGGCGATGCTAATATTTATTTTTGAATGCGCTGATAGTTAATTTAATTTAATATGTATGTAAGTAATTATTTATTTGGTGAATATTATATACTTAGGATATTGGTATCTACCTAATATTAGCAGCCAATGGTAATTAATTTATAGATGCTATTATTTTGTGTTGTCATTCCAATAGTAAATATATAATATTTATTTGGTGGTTTGTAATAAGTTTAATTGTTAATTATAGAAATATATAGATATAATAATATACAGATATATTATATACATAGTTTTTTTTTTTTTTTTGGAAAAAGTTTTAATATAAAATTGTTGGCAAGTACGAGTAAGTACCATCATAAAATATTGGAGAAATCCGTGACGTCGGTTAGTAATTGAAGTAGTAGATACCTACTTTTATTTAATAAACAAAAACCGATCGCCGATAGTCGCTTGATTTTGAAGAAAACTGATGAGCAGGTATTAAAAGGCCAATAGTTAAAGTTTGTCGTCATAAGTATGTCACCTCGTAATTCGTGGACTGGGTTGTAAACCCAGGAGATGCAGGGACGATTCCTGCCGGGTGTCTTACTATTTTCAAAAAGATTTTTTCTATTGGTTATAATATATTTTCTCAGAAGTGTTTTTCAAAATTATATATGTTCAATAATTAGAATGGTACATTCTTAAATCTTGTGAATTATTCGTTGAATAATAAAAAAAGATTATTAAAAACTATTTTATTACTTATTACGAAAAAAACCGAAAAAAACGAATGCCGCATGTTATTATTACCTATGAACTTGGTTTATTACGATCATTAGGTATTTAAATAGTAAAAGTAATCATTAACAATTATCGTGTAAATAAAAATAACATTCGAGGTGCTTACTTTTTGACCACTCAGTAATCCGTGGGCCGTGCAGCAATACGCTACGGTCTTAAGTCCCGAACGTCCTTGTTTTGTCCCGAATATCCATTATTCTGAGAGAGCGCTAAAAATTTCCCGAATATCCACAACGAGTACTTGTAAATAAAACGCATTTTCTGTGCATTTACTGATTTATCCCAGTATATTATTCTTGGAATCTATTCTTAGATAATGTTGCAATCATACAGTGTAGAAAGAATGATTGATACATCTACTGATATTTCAATATACGACAATGAAATTTGTTTTTCGTCTCCTGAAAAATTGACATTTGGTCTATTCGGGAAACAAATCCTAAAGCGACGATATATGACAGTGATAATTGATCAATACTATGTTTTATAGCCACTTAGTACAAGAAGAAACACTAATTTACATAGTGTCAAGTAGGCATGGCCCCAACATCCTGAAACGGCTCCCAGGCCAGGATCTTTGGCGTACCTCCCTACCTATTGCTAGAGTAGATTAAAGATAGTATGATGGTTTACAGTAGCATTTTCCAAATGGTGTTCCAAGTAGAACTAAAGGTATTCATTGTATATTTGTATTGTAGTGTATTTAACGATTTTTTTGTATTTTTAATAGATTCACTTGAAGTTGTCGAATATCGACACACAATAATCAAATATTGCATTGCAAGAGAAATTGCGCCACAGGCGTCTTTTTTACTGCTAGGAGAAACATGTGAAGTGTCTTTATCTTACTTATCTGGTCAATTCAGCACGCCGGCCCCTCTTGAGCTCGAGCCTTGTCAGCCCCCTCTTGTGGGGGCCATGTACGTAGGTACCATAAGAATGACATTCAAATGAATAACGCATTGTTGAGAATAGGCTTCATTTTAACTGATTCAGTGTTTAATAATAACAATAATAATAACTTGTTCTAATATTATTTAGTTTTAAAAGAAGACGATAATAGAATTATATTGAGATACTCCGAATCTGTAAATTGAATGCGCACGAGTCATAAGCAGACGCACAGATCACAGGTCGAGAGTACTCACCCGGATAGCAATCTGGGGTTTGAATGCCACTTGGTTGACCGTGTTTTATGATGTTTTCTTCACCATTGCTGCATGATCTTGGAAGAAATGCGAACGACTGGGATCATTGGAAGCGCCGTGTGATGTCAATAATATGCTCTAACTTAGGATCAGATATGCTCAAAGGGGAGATTAGAAAGAATATATTATTATTTTCAGAGAATATGTATTCAAAAATGATGTATGTTTAATAATATAGCATATTTTTACGAGGGAAATTTATTATTTAGCTTTTAGTACTTTAGCAGTATCAAACGGCAATAGCTGATAAAGCTTCTTCTTGACCACACCAGAGTCCTAGAAAGTTTATAAGAGAATGCTTTTATATTTAATTAATTTGAAGAACGGTTTTAGTGCTCTGCGATACTGTTTACACCTGAATGAGTATGGAGTCATGGCTCGCTAGCAAAAGAAAATGATATGTGGGCACCTGCTTTGGATCTACCGTACATTGTAAAAACAATGCGTTAATTTATCAGACGCGGATTTGGAGATGACTAATCCACCGGATAGGTAAAATTATAACAAAGTTCAGTATTTCCATAAAACGAATTTTGCCAAATCCATAATCATGGGTAATCAAACATTTAAGCAATCTTTGTCCTGTTTGTTGCTTGTTTAGATAAAGCTAAGGTGTTGCGCTTAAACTGGTCTCAAACAGAATTTCTTGGTCCAGGAAGTTGTTCTTCTCTGAAGAGCTTCTTTTCAAGATAGGTACTACAAGATGTGGGCAATGTAAACCATATTTTTTTATTATTTCACTTTGACATTCGTATTTTTCCTTCCAGCTAATACAGAGCATGCAAAATTTTGAAATCTTCAAGTTTTTAGCATTGTTTCTGGGAGTAACCATGCCTTTTCTTCATATAATAGTAATACCAAAAGAGATAATATGATCTTATAATTTTCAGTTTAATTTCTAGGTTAGACTCGTGGCTACATGATATTTTCTTAAATTGTACAAAGCCATCCTGGCCTTATTGATACAGCATATAAGTTCAATAGTAGAGTTACAGTTTAAATGAGGCATAGTAAAGAACTGATATTTTATATCAACGTTTATGATTGTTTATGCTCGAATTTAGATAATGAAATTGGTATATTCTCTCAAGAAAGATTCGGAGAAAACTTGTTAGCCGATATCCAATCCATAAAACCCTTAGGATAGGTCCGCCATCTGTCTTGCTGTCTTAAGCGAGAAAGAGAGAGAGAAAGACGTGGCAGTGCCATGCCCAGAGATGGAGAGCTGCGGTGGACTTTCTCTCAGAACAAAGCCTCAAGACCTTTGGTCAGAAATGGGGCTGGATATTCGAGTCCATAGTGAGTTGTTTTTTCAGTATTACTATTACTAACATATTTTAGGAAGTGGTAATTTATTTGACGGTAACTATTTTAACTCTAATTTAAAACTAATTTAACTCACGCTTATTCCAAATACTATTACAAATTATTAAACAACATTATTATGCTCATCATTATCAAAATAGAATAAATAGTTTTGTTTATTTTTTTAGTTTATTGCCATGATTTAGCACCAAAAACTTGTAAAATGGGAATTTCTTTTATATTTTTTGCAAACGATATACTATTCTTTCACAAAAAAATACCGTACCAAAATAGTGCACTATATCTCTAAGCCTTTGTAATAATTAAATTAAAGATGTATTAATTCGACTCATGGCATTTTTGTAAAAACTACTTAAGTATTTGGGTTTCAGGTATGGTGGATAAAGAAGTCGAGATTTAATTTGATGGTTGCTTCGATGGATGGAGGAGCGAGTTTTATTTGCAGCGTAAACAGTTGGTATAAGAGTATGTTACAAGAACGTTATATTACAATACTTATGATACTGTTCCGAGGTCCAAGTCTTGGTGAAACAGAATGCGGTGCGGAGCGACTGACAAGCTTATTGATCGGACTGAGATTAAGATAGATACTAATAGGTATTTAGACTGACCAACTCATCAACTATGACGCGCTAATTATATGCATGAATATTTGGTAAATTGCAAGTCATTGCTGATGAAGTTTGCAATTGAGAGGTGTGCCTATCAATGCATTATTTCACTTCGAACATTTCGATCCTATTGAATAATGTCTGGCGTGTAGAATATGCTGACTGTGGATGCGACTATTCTGCAATAGTTAAAATGAATTGCTAATTCTTAAACGATGTCATTGACCGCTACAAGTATATACAAGACAACATACAAGAAAAAAAATGATATGTAGTATAATTTTTATATACACCTTATCATGACGTATGGTGATCATTGATAACAAAATTGTTATAACGTTATTAATTTCAATCACATACGCTTTAAGGCTATGTTTTAATATTATACTATCTATATAAGTAGATTTAAACACTCGTTCGCAGAACTAAACTGGCAGCACGATCTCTCAAAGCGACTTTCGAGAATAACCTAATCAACTGTTTAAGCTTTGTGATAAGGGTCGCCAAGCTAATGATATTACAATAAGCCGGCCATATCACTAGGCGAGTGGCAAGTGAATAACCGCTGTATAATAAAATATTTGTGATCGTGATACCTAGTAAACGACCACAAGGCCGGCCTTGAACCCCGCTGGATTGATGAACGTAGGTTAAATACTAGGAAAAGAGATCACGCAGACAGTCCATCCAACTGTCAATCGACAAAAGCTAGTGATCCGTATGGTTCATAATCGATGAAAAAACATACACAATTTATCAGATCTGCATGCATCAAATAATGAGTCTTTTTTTAGTCGATATGATTGGATAATTGTAAAGAATGTTCTTTGATGAATTTTATGACATGGGTAATACGTAGAAGGCTTGAGATGAATAAACATTCAAATCACTATGTTATATGATAATATCCGACGTCCAGCGCATCTATTCTACACACACGACTACTATCGGCGGCTATCGAGGGTAGTTTTTCATATGTTTGTATCGAAGTATTATAGTTGTTAAAATAAGTTAGCCGTCTAAACTCTAAACAGTCAAAACTGATTTATAAGCGTTTCCGTTCACAATTCTGCTTTTAACCGCAACATCAGCTAAAGTATTAATACTTATTGTAACAATTACAATAAGTTAGCCGTCTAAACAGTCAAAACTGTCTATCTCGCTCTAAAATTTAGCACACCCAATAGAGGTGATATTAAAATATAACACTTATTATAACAATAAATTACAACTAACTTAATGCAGTTGTTAAAATAAGTTCTAATAAACAAAACTACCTTCGATAGCTGCTGATAGCGGCCCATAGCAGTCTTGTGTATACAGAACAGATGCACAGTATTCAGTAAATCCTAGGTGGCATTATAGCGAAATTTGATAAAATGGCTCATACTCGGATTGATGCTCATTTGCAATCCATCAAGAATCGCTGATGAACAGAAAATAATATAATTTACACGTATGCAATAAACAATTAATTTCAAATTTTAAATATTTCTCTAACCTCTGACAAGGAAGTGCTATAAAATTTAGCTTACTATATTATTATGAAATTGCCGAAACCTATTTTCATGAATTGTTTCAGCAAAAGCATCCCTAAAATAAATATTTTCTCTTATCTTAAATTTAGTAGTGAGTCCTAAAAATCCAGCCCCTGTTCACTGACTTATTTTAAGGTACAATTTGTTTTGCCTTAGCTTGGACGACAAAGCTTTCGCTTGGCCGTGTTTTATGGAAGGTCCTGACAAGGGATGGAGTTACAATATTTTTTCCTTCCTATCAATGGAATTGCTCTTCCGGTAAGCACATACTGATTCTCTGATAATAGATAGTTTTGTTTCTAGAGAAAATATTGGGTTTCGTGTTAATTATTTTTATATTGATAAATTCATGCCCATGTGATAAAAGCTTTATTCTATAACCTCATTCTAAATTATAACCAGATCATCATAATTCACATATATATATATATTGTTTTAATGAAGTGTGCAGGTAGGCTGTTAAGATCCACCATAAATAGTGCACATTAATCTTTGTTAGTCATACGTACTTTATTTTATTGAACTAAGACTACAATTTTTTACAGATGGTGTTGGTTAGTTTTTAAAAACCAATTAAACCCTGACTAAGCCAAACCATAATAGTTTTGGTATAATATAGGCGATATGACAAAATTTTACACACTTATTTGTTTCCGTTGGATTAAAGATACATATTATTATAATACGCATTGTTGTTTCATTTTTTTTAATTCATTATACCCTGCATAAACTAAAAAAAAAAAAAATTTTATCTATAAAATATCCAAAGTTTTGTATGATTTAATTGCATAATTTTAGATATTTTATAGATAGATGAGTATTTTTCGACTATTATTTATTATTTTGGTTTTTGCAGGGTTTAATTGAATTTTAAAAACTAACCAACACCAGCTGTAAATTGTATTGTAGTCCTACGAGTAGTTCAATAAAAACATATACGTATGACTGACAAAGTTTAATTTGCACTTTTTATGGCGGATCTTGGCAGCCTACCTCCACCCTTCGCTACTGCTATCAATAATTTTTGTTGGAATGGCGTCACATTGATTAAAATAAAACCAAATACATAGTACTAAAGCCACATAATTTTGTCGCGAGACAGTTTAACAGATTCTCTTACAACAACGATATTATAATGTTAGATCGGAATGCAGAAACATTTGTCATAACTAAAATTTCCTTAGCAGAAAACACTATGCAGAAACATTGTCCTTAGTTAAGATCATTTCTATTGAAAATAATACCATATTTAAAAATTCTCTTTGCTATAGTTTAGGTAAATTATTTTATAATTGTTAAACGATGACAAAAATATGACAACTGCATTTTATAAATGCAATAACTATAAATACATATTAATATTTAATTATAATACTTTTATGTTTCCGTTATAAGTCAATATACGTGATTCCACAGGCACCGCAAGATATTTTTTTAACATGTTAACACTAGCGTCAAGTGTCATTCTTCACCTGGCATTTTGTATTTCTGCGGGCTGGGGTGTAAAAGTAAAATAACATTCTGCAAGTACATGCCAAACGAATTAACACTATCAGTATCCATATTGAGATATATTGTTAAATGAATTTGAGTGTATGGACTGTTTTATAGACATGCGAATTTATTTTGACAGCAGCTGTCAGTGGTAAATGGTAATACAGAAGGGGGCGTGTTCATAACAAAAGTAGTCTATGGTTAAGGATTCCTTAACTCTATACTCAGGATTGTCTATGGATGAGTCATGCTTTTCGGCGACTTATCCTTAGGAACGAAATCTTAGATTGTGCATGCTGCTCTTAGATGTAGACTGGCTGCCAAGTAATACACAGTAGTGTATGAATCTATTTGATTTTATTTTAATTGGGTGGGTAATGCATTCAATGTGTTTTTGGATGATACAATAATTTGAGGCTATTGGGTTTAGGTATAATACACTACCACTTGACAATAATAATTGCAGAACTAATGTGAGAAAATGTATTTTCATTCTTAATTGTATTTTGTAATATAGGTACATGTATTTTTGTCAGTAGCGTAGGGTAATTTTTGGAAACAGGTGGGCTGCGGAGATCAAAGAAAAAGAGCACACTTATCAGGTATACTCACGGGAAATAAGAAGAAAATACGACACTCGCGTTTGAACTGACAATATTAACTACATGATACTCGTAACATGATATAAACTATAATCACGATATACAATTAATTTTTATTTTTAAAAACAATTTATAATTATATCTGATTGAACCCAATAAAATTTTTTTTTAATTATCTTATTTATTTATTATTTAACGGCCCACGTGCTCGTCGTAGGTCAAAATTGAGTTTTTATTGTATTTTGAAACCATGATCCTGGACACTCCTTAAATGTTGTAGATAATCTATTTATATAATTTTGAAGCCTTATTATCCTTTATAGTTATTTAAAACATTTGATGACTGCATAAAGTATTTTTGTTACATAAAATAGTATTCTTTTAAACCTCTCGCTCTAATGTTTTAGAATATAGTCATATTTCGGTACATAACTGTGCAGTGGTGTTAAGATTTTTTACGTTTATTAATTTTTAAACGCATTTATGAAACCATTAGTATAATTTATTACGAGATAATTTTTGTAAAATATTCACGATAAAAAATTATATTGATAATCTCTGTGATCCCAAATTTGACAAGAATTAGGCATTTTATTATTCAAAAAATTGGCAAGATTAACACATTTGAAGATGATTCTAAAGATACTTATTATAAGCTATGTTTTTGACCATTCAAGTGTAATAAACATCTTATGAATAATGATTGCTTTATAATAATTATTGACCTAAGAATAAGGTAGTGTTTTTTTGAAATACGCCATTTCTTTTGTCATTCCCCAGTGGTTAAGCTACAACATACGGCCGTAGCAATAAATTGACAAACTATAATTGAAGTAGGGAGTAAAATGATATTAACGCGCGTGTTTGAACATGTACCGTTTAAAAAAAAAGAGAAAAAAATCGGTTAGGTACATGTTCAAACACGCGCGTTAACATAATTTTTTTTCTTACTTTAATTATAGTTTGTCAATTTATGGCTACGGCCGTATGTTGTAGCTTAACTACTAGGGAATGACAAAAGAAATGGCGTATTTCAAAAAAACACTACCTTATTCTTAGGTCAATAATTATTATAAAGCAATCATTATTCATAAGGTGTTTATCACACTTAAATGGTCAAAGACATAGCTTATAATAAGTATCTTTAGAATCATCTTCAAATGTGTTAATCTTGCCGATTTTTTGAATAATAAAATGCCTAATTCTTGTCAAATTTGGGATCACAGAGATTATCAATATAATTTTTTATCGTGAATATTTTACAAAAATTATCTCGTAATAAATTATAATAATGGTTTCATTAATGCGTTTAAAAATTAATAAACGTAAAAAATCTTAACACCACTGCACAGCTATGTACCGAAATATGACTATATTCTAAAACATTAGAGCGAGAGGTTTAAAAGAATACTATTTTATATAACAAAAATACTTTATGCAGTCATCAAATGTTTAAAATAACTATAAAAGATAATAAGGCTTCAAAATTATATAAATAGATTATCTACAACGTTTAAGGAGTGTCCAGGATCATGGTTTGAAAATACAATAAAAACTCAATTTTGACCTTCGACGAGCATGTCCCCCCTTAGTGGAAGTTATCGACAATAAATATATCCATATCGAGTTTAGGCTGTTCGCCTCTCGCTTATAAACTCCAAACAGACCTGGGATTATTTCTTCATTAATTCGCTAGTTTAATTGAAAACAGATAGCGCTTGTCACTTATTTTTGGTTCTAAACTAAACTAAAATAAACTAAACGTTATTCTAAATTCTGACGATAGATGATTTTTTTTACGCTATTATTTGTTTATTTTAATTTAAATTAAATACTTGTTATTACCTACAATTTTTTTAGAAGGTATGCTTTAAATATTTGCCTAGTATGGAGCCTTCATCACTGATTTTTGTATATATTTGTATCCTACATTCTGACGAGGCTTTGTAATTATGTCTTACGAGAAAGAAGAGAATAGTGGAAACTCATTCGTTATGTCTATAAGATACATGCCATGAATAAATAACGCACATTAAAAAAAGGACACGTGAATCTATCTGATGCGGGAATCAAATTAAAACTCGTTAGTTTCAGGCGAGTTGATCGTATATGCTCAATAGAACAATAATTCAAATCCATATTTGTATTCATTCTCTACGTAAAGTTTGCGATTGCATGTGTGATGCATAATATCATGATCATGTGGATTGTAGATGCTCTTCACGAAAATAGAACATGTATTCCGGTTGCCATCTAAGATTACGATACTCCGTATCCACGTGGCACAGTTGTATGGTTTCCTTATACGTGGCCGATCATCCTTAGCAGCAACCTACGCGCCATATCACATGATATGAGAATCTAGATGTGGAGATGAAACGAAAGAAATGGCGCGACCTTGTGCTTGATCTATACTTAAACCATGAAGCATAATGGTATAAAGTAAATAATTAAATTTCAAATTATACTCATTGTGAAATTAGTTCTGCTTTATTTACGCTGTATTTTCATTAATTTATAATAGTATTAAATGCACTGATAAATTATATAATTTTACCCAAAGGTAAAGCAAAAAATAATGGTTTTTAAAGCTCATTTAAGGCATAAATCGACTTATAGTTTTATCCCAACATTGCTAAATTAATCTCGGAAATAACTGACAGATTTTTTTAATAAACGCGATAAAACAGCCAAAATCTAATAAAAGTCGAATATTCTTTTGAGAAAATTAAACTAAAAA
Source organism: Rhyacophila brunnea (assembly GCF_057557595.1). NCBI lineage: Eukaryota > Metazoa > Arthropoda > Insecta > Trichoptera > Rhyacophilidae > Rhyacophila > Rhyacophila brunnea. The sequence continues at coordinate 38,279,100 of NW_028232837.1, read as the reverse complement.
ATCTGGTTTTTTCGGTTCCGCTTTTTATACAGCTGAGTGTGGAGCCAATCAATTTGTTGTAGCACTAAATCAAATTTGGTCGTCGGGCCGTTCACGGGTTTAACCGTTCAGAAACGTTTTTATTGGGGCTCGTTCGCGGGCGCGGCCCTCCGCAATGAAATGGAGTGAGGAACACGCTGTTTTCCATTGTTTTTCTCCAAATATTTTACGATTTTCCGTCGGCCGGGACAATCGCGTCGATACATCAATATGTTACGCACCCGATTGGACACTCTTTTTTGTATTCGTGATTTACAAGTAGAGCGATAGCAATCCGTAATACGTCACTATTGTGAACAATTAAAGGAAAGGGCAGTACGTTATATTTTTTTCCGACCATGTCTGATCCTAATAAGATCATATGGGCCTCCACAGGGTGGAGGTTTGTATTAACAGACTTTTTGTTTTTACGAGAAATGGATGTCAGCCACTTGCTCAACCTATTAGGTTCATATTCTGACTCATACACAAATTGTTATGTGTAAAAAAAAATTATATGTGTCAAGTCAGACCCAAGATTCGAACCTGGGACCCACGACGCTTATTACAACGTTTTTATTAGCTCGTATTCTTGTTTGTTCGGTGGTTGTTTGTCCAGTACAAATCTTGCAATTAATTTTTAACTAACTTCCTGACTAGCTAGACATTTGAAACTTTTAGAATATTATATCAGAACACGATGCCAATATTTCTTCAAACAGAATTCAATTAATTTTCAGTTAATTCTGTTTTGTATGGAAAGTTATTTCAGAAAAATCCGTAAAAAGTAAAAGACTATTATTGGTTGCTAAGGAGGTGATCCTAGCAACTTAATTATTAATATATACGTGATTTACTATGGAAATCAAAATGAAATGTCAAAATCACATTTCAGTATTCTATATTATTTGTTTGTTTTTTATTTACTTTATATCAAGTACAAGTTCGAGCATAATGAGCATAATAATTCTACAGAAAATTTAAAAATGTTGTACCTATATAAAAGTTCTTTTTATCTCTTAATTATTTTTCCATGTTATATTAACTACCATCAGAATAGTTTGTTAGGATTAAACATCTCAGGTACGATAGATCGAAACATAACTTAATAGGAACAACAAAAATTTCAACCGTTTAGTATTTAATACATGAAAATTGAAGACAAAATTCTTTCCATACAAGATTTTTTTGTAGCACAATTTAATCTATTAATAATCAAACGTGTCACTAAAAAAGGCAAAAATTTGAACACAATTTCAGATTCTTATGTCAAACCTCAACACAATAATGAAAGATAGAATTGACCATGTAAATTTTGGTCCATTTTGTCATGCAACTTGTCATTCGCCTGGCATTTTTTCCTTACTGTTGAATCCCCATAATGTGAAAAATATTACAAATAAAATACAAATACAATAATGTTTCTGTTTAATATAAGGAAATAAAAAATAAAATATAATATTAGAAAGCATTATTTTTTACTCGGCAGAATCTAATTTTAATTTTATATTTAAACATAATAGGTATAAGCAATATGAATAAAACTTACATCTTATCTCTAAAGCAACCGTTTCATCTATATGTGTGTAGGTACTGCAAATAATTTCTAACAACTATGTTAACCGAAGTTTCAAATTTCGATAATGGAATGGAAACAAGCTTTTGTAATATAAGTAATTATAGTATTACTAACATGATTATAGATAGATACTTGCAGTTACAGAATGATATTCAATACCAAGACTATTTTTTTTATTTATTAATAATCTAATATTCTTAAATCTTGTGTATATTTATCAAATATTGAGTAAATAAAATATAATCTAATAACGACCAGAAAAAGTTTCTTTGATGTTGTCAATTGATATAAAAAATACAGTTAATCGTACAATTATTCAGCTATTACACTGTATCTTGCGAGGAGTAAAAGTATCGCTGTTTCTATGATTTTTAGCATTGATTGAAAGAATAAAAAAAAATGCGAATCACATTGTTATAAATCAATCGAAAAATAATAAAGAAAATATTGAAATATGTACAATTCGTTTTACTATGTACTGTTTGTAGAAGTGGCCGCGTGGTATTTTTATTACTACAATGGGGTTTTGTTTGATGTTGTTTCTGGGTGAAATATTTTCAGTCGAAACTTTGTAGATTTTATTTGTCAAGCTCTACAATGGACTGCTCATTCAATAAAAATTTTACTCGTTCAGTCACTAGATAAAAGTTGTGGCAACTATGCTACGTTTATTCAAACAGTTTTTATGATTAATGTGAACGTTTAAAACAACATTATTTAGGACACACTTTATCTACCTTAAAAATTTACTACCCTTTTAAATATTCATAATGACTATAAATTACATATTTTTGTAGTGAATATCATCATCAACGGGGGTCCATCCACATCTAGGTCAAGACTTGCCTTAATTACTTACACTTTTATCGGCACGTAGTTCTTCGTTGCCATGTACATCCTAAATACTTAGTAAATTCCGCAGATTTAAAGACGTCCTTGTACATTGCCCCCACATCTTGGAGCGGACCCCTAGGCCAGGATCTTTGGCGGGCCCCCTGCCCATCGCTAGGTTTAAAGGCAGTGGGCTTTTGACATAATCGTTTTCTAAATGTTGTTTCAGGTAAAATTAATTGTATTTGGTGATTTTGAGTGATTTTGTATTGATTATAAATCCACTTGAATTATGGAATTGTCGAATATCGACACATAGTAATCAAAAATTGCGTCAGATAACTAGACATTTTAAAATGTTAAGACTCTACAAATAAAATAGCGCTTTTTCCCCAATTAGGGCAAATATGTTATGTGTGTTTATCTCACTTATCAGGTCGAGCTGCCGTGTCAGCCCCCCAGGCTAGAGTTCTGTCACCCCCCCCCCCCTCCTTGTGGCGGTCATGTCCTTGTGTATCAGTAAATTTTTAAACAGTCGTCTACTCGCCGGGTGATAATATATCCGGCCTGTTACCTCTTTTTACAACGTTTTTATTAGGTCTTATTCTTATTTGTCCGGTGGTTGTTTGTTCGGTACAAATCTTGCAATTGATTTTTAATTAACTTTCCGACTAGCTAGACATTTGAAGCTTTTAGAATATATCAGAAAACGATGCCAATGCATTTTTTTAAATACTTTTAGCCATCTTTAAGTAGAATTAAATTCATTTTCAGTTAATTCTGTTTTGTATGAAAAGTTATTTTGGAAGAAATCCGTAATCAAATCCACTATTATTCGTTACTAGAAAATTATTAATATATACCTACGTGCATTACCATGAAAATCAATATGAGTGTCAAAGTGACATTTCAGTATTATTTCTATCAAATACAATCTTTTTGATCGTTTACGCTAGTCAAGTCAAATTTATATGATTCAACAAAAAATTTAAAAACGTTGTACATTTATTTAAAATTATAATTATATTAATTATTTAACATTAGCTAGGCGACCTCTATCACATTATGTACTCGTGTCTGCCTTCTTATTCATGCGTTCATTTCGTTGTCTTTCCGCATTGTTCTTTTTCAGTTTTTCTTACTATAAATAGTACAATTTATAGTATTCAGATTTCTGTTACACTTACATGAAGGTTACATGTTTGAAATGCGAGTACTGTTAGTATACTTAACACTCAATGCATAATGGGAGCTCAAATTTGAAAATACGATTCAGGCGCTGAAATAATGCGCTCATGTCAGCCTCGTCATAAGTTATACTATTCGATATAGTCATAGTTGTTGACCAGATCTATTTGAATGTCATTTAAAGATTTCTTTAAGGTTAGCAAATCAGTTTGTCATTACTTTTGTGTTTTATCTTTAAACCTACTTTGAGGAGTTCACTTGTTAACTCCTACACCATGTCCTGCTGGTCATTATGGTATTCCATAAAAATACTTTTATGAACTTTTCTATTGTAATATTTGATAGCAATTTTTGAGGAGTAAGTATTCATTTTATTAAGTATTATATTATATATTATAATATAGTATATATTATATAAGTATAAGTTAGTGGCGAAGGGTGACTTAAGGAAAGAGGTAGGCTGTGGAGAAATCACACTTATTAGATATATTTACGGGAAATAAGAAGATAATCCGACATTACTACTGATGAATAGGTACACAAAAATCAATGAAATTTCAAAAGCTCACTGATGGTATAAAATTAAGCAATTAATTTGAATTATGTATTTTCCTAAACATTTATAATCGCACGATACGCTCGAAGTATATTATTGTCATCTTTGAAAAAATCCGTTGTTGTGTATCTATTCCATAACAATTTATAATTTAACCCGTAAAACTAGACATTTTCAAATACGTATATATTTAAAGCACAGATGTGATGCCAACTGACATAATTGACTGAATACACTGTCTTAGTCTATGAATGAACTATACTGATAAATTAAAATTACGAGATAAATTTTTTTATATTTTTAACAACAATCAATATTATATGTGTTTGTATCACATAGAAATTATTTTTTTAAATTATCTTATTAATTATTTTGAATAAATGTGCACTTACATAATACGTAAGCGCTCGCGAGATGCGCTTATTTTTTTAAACTTTCGAGACATGCCATAAATGGTGCTTATTAAATTGGGGAAAAGATCGTCAAATTATTATGACAATCATACGATAGATGTCGTTGGGCATATTGCATATATTATTAAGTATGTGATTATATTATTTAATATGTTAATATAATTTTTTAAAATATTTTTTTTAAGAAGGTAGGCTTTAGATAATCACCTAGTATGGAGTCTTCGCCACTGGACTATAAGTATTATATTATATTTATTAACTACACAATATTCGTCTATACATTATTAATTTCTTTCCCTTACGTTTTACTTTGGTTACTTTTGTACCGTAACTTGAATAAATGTGAATGTTCATCTAAAAAATCATGATTCATTTTATAAAAAAAATGGCGTGTAATACTAATGTGGAGGCGCTTTTATTGTCGTATAGTCATGGCAAATATTCAACCTCAATTTCGAATTAATAACTCTTACTTAAAACAAGTTAGAATTGGGGTGACGATAAAATTTACTATCACAGTGATAAATTGATAATTTTATCGATTGTAATGTTAATGAGATAATAGTGTTTTAGACACGAATTTGCATACACAAATCTTGATTATACAAGCATTAGTCATTTAATTGGAAGTAAGCACGCTCGTTTACATACGATTTTGTTGAAAACCTAATTTCACCAAAGTGAGTTATGTATGGTAATAATTTATTTATTATTTTTATATTAATATAAAAATAGGACCTACGTAGAAATATTTTATTATAATGCCGATAACTTGACTCTGGAGTCAAGAGTTTCCCACAATACGTTATATTATTATGTAGAAGGTTGTTGGATCGGTTATGAAAACAGGGCTAGATTAATTATTATTAAAATGACGATTTACATTGATTGTGTTTATTGTTTTGCTGTAGAGATATACTAAAAGTAATATTAAAATTGATTTGGACTGCCCAGATAAGGCGATCAATTTTAATATTAAAATGCATTAATTACATTTTGTGCTTAAGTTAATACTGAGGCTAATAACAGGGCACACCATGGGCAAAAGATTTAATGTCCTCATGGGAAGAAGCGAATCGCAGCTCTGCGATGAATGTCATGTTTTAGAGGACATTGTACATATGGCACTACAATGCCCTAAATATGAACTTCACAGAGTACAGCTGCGAATTGCGGATATCTATGAGAATGTCGACGAATTGAAGGGTGTCCTGGCGGTGGGTAAGACGGAAGAGCTAGGCAAAATTGTAAAGTTATTTAGCAGAATAGGAGTAAAGACCTGATCGACAGATCCCCTTCTAGAACACAAGAGGCGATATGACAGCGAATCGCAGTCAAAGCCTCGGTAAAGTCACAAAAAAAAAAAAAACATTTTGTAGTATTGACTTCTGGACTGAAAGTGATTATACGGTACACATTCTACACGGAATGCGTGTGGTTTGGTATTGTCTGGGCATGGAGAGAGATGAAATATTCGTAAAATTGGAGTACTACTACGGGAAAGTGTGGTACGGTACGCACGGAGGTAAAAGAGGATCAATGTGCGTCGCTACGTCTGATGGTTATCCCAACGACCGGCCGTTTGTGGGCTATTGCATCGAATTGCACTGGCCAACTGTCATTGTAGGCAGAGGCCAGAAGCCGGCTCGCACAACAAAACTCGTCTCGTCTGCAACGTGTCGTATACGTAAATCTGACGTCATCGTTATTCATAAAACACATCTTGCCAAATGAAGCTACGCACATTGGTAGAATGCAACTTTTTAGTTTGAAAAAAAAAACACCTAGTGCTGCTAGCAACAAATCGCATGTGTCTCGGACTGCGAGTCGAAGCCGCCAGAACACATACGCATACCTACGAATTGGTTACTCCTAAACCGGCTCGCTGATTGTAGCATCCCATTATATTATTCACTTTCGAGAAGTAGTTACGCGCGACTGTCACTTGGTACTTATGTGCGCATTCTTCATAATATGTAACATTTCTAGAAAATTTGATTTATGGCTGTGCGGCAGACAGTTTAGATGTGAGAGCCAGCTTAGTAGTAACATCATCAGCTCTAATAAAATGTTTCAGGATAGATGTTATCACAGTGCTCAAGATCAAACGATGCAAGTCCGCATGTTGTGACATACTTGCCACGTGCAATTTTTGAAAAGAACATGAAATAATCTAAACAATAAGATTGTGAAGCTCATTTTTTAGTAGTATCTGACACTTAACCAACGTTTGATGAAAAGATGACTCGTACCTGGTTTGCGTAGAATAGGTAAGTATTAATTTAGATTATCGAAGGAACATTAAGGGGTACGCAAAAAAAATGTTGCTTTGTATATTTCATTTTCTTCTTCGTTTATACTCTAGACTAGAGCTAGAGTCTAGACCACGTTTGAGGATTTTGGTCCGGATAAATAGCCGACTAACAATCTTTTCTGAGACTTGCCTTAGTTTATCATGGCATTCAACAGCACACACGGCCTATGTAAGTGGAAAACCTATGGCGTTCTTCACCAAATACGACGACATAATTAACTATGAAAATACATAACTGAAAATTATGAAAATCTGGCATAAATAAACATAAGAGAGTCTATAGTTTGCTGACCATGGAATATTTTAGAGGTACTGTCATCTCCCTCCATTTGCGAAAGTGAAAAGATGCTGTCACTTTTTTTAAAGGTTTTTCGTCTGGATTCTGGACTTGGAGGTGAACAAATAAGGCACCAAAATTGTGGTTGGAAACGACGAGATTTATTGACGTTAATATCTACCAATGGTTACATTTTTATACAAATTTAAAAAAAATTTTTACGGATGACAAAATGTATACGATTACTGGTTGGCTGTCTGCAGCGTTCTGTTGCGCCAAAACAAACGGCCGCTTACGAAGCGGTACCAATGCGGCGTTGCCATTATTAAATTTTGGCACCAAACACGTACAACGTTGCCGGTTTATTATTATTTATTTTCGCAATCAACCCTTACTATTTGTCGGCTTGTCACTAATCCGGGATTCTCCAGATCCACAAAGACATCCCCAAATGGGGACCATTTGGGAGTGTAACAGTACCTATTATTAGCCATCTACGAATATCTCAGAATCTGCCACCAGCATCATATTTTAAATAGTCTAGTATCTATATTTTTGTTACCTTAACCACCAAAGTCGAGGCATATATAAAATTTGATCGACTTTAAATATAGCAGACAATAAATTTAATATTTATCATGAAAAAAGATGATTTTAGTGGATCGCAATCGTTGCTATGGAAGTCTCTCTTTTATAATATTCTCCAAATCATAAATTATAAAATTATATTATGGGTCTGGTTTCTTAAACTAAACTATACAAATACTATTTTGGTGGAGGAATTGCAAATTATGTCTATTAATGCGATCAATTGACAGGTGCATTAAATTTGTTTGTAAATATAAGGCAGAGCGTAATCCCGGATAAATGAAGGATAGCATCATCTACATATAAGCTACATTAGTTATTTTGTCACAAATTTAGTAACCATTTAATTCTTCACTTTGTATATAATTGTATTATTTTAGGATTTGATAACTGAGTACCTATGTCACATTATAAATCCTACGGTTCGCGTTTTATTTAGGTCATGAAGCATACAAAATAAATTGTTTGTTGATTGACTAATACTAATTTATATTACGTCACAGTCATATTTTGAAGCGAGGTTCATAATTATATACATATTCTCTGGTGATCGTCATGGCTGCACCAAGGTAAAATAGCATATTGACTTAGCAAGCCAGCTTTAAAGAATAGTGTGTTTATAATCTAATAGAATCCATCATTCAAACTATCTTGTACCACACCCTTCCTTAATGAGGCATAAATACGTGATTTGAGGCGTCTACACTATGTATTTACACATGGAGTACACATCTCAACAGCAGTCATCCAAAATTGAGGTCGTCACTACCAAAATGTTTTTTGAATCAGTTTACTCAACTTCCTGTATAGCATTTCCAGAAATATTAGCATCTTGCGTTTTACAACCACACACACAATAAATAGGCTGATCAAACATTTAGGCTTAAAAAGTTTTTCAACTCAACCTGGTTACATATACGATGATATATCATTTAATAGTTAAATGAACAATTATTTCGTAAAATGAAAAATTGTCAATAAGAGTGCGCAAGTAATGAATAAAGGAAAAGCATAGGGTGCTTTTTTATATGTAAGCAAAACCTACCTTAAATGCTTCTAACGATGGGAATTTGATTCAACTACCTAGATTGTTGTAGCCGGGAAGCCCATAGTATGCACGTAAGTTCCAAAAATAATCTTCATCGTACACTCTATTTATAAGACTAAGGGCGCCTTAAATTTATGGAGTGCGGGGAGATGCATTGCATTTGCTTGGCATGTAGTACTAGCTCAAAATTGCTGGAGAACGAGCAGATACAGTAGAATAACTGCCAAGGCCAATGCTCGATTTAGACTGAAGAGTCATTGAAAAGATTAAATTTAACCAAAATAAGGAATCGTCTAGATTCCACATAGACATGTCTTACTACTACATGAAAGGATCGGGGAATTTCAATTGCCACAAAAATTATGCTTGTGCAAACATTAGTGTTCTCTATATTTTTATACGGAGTCGAGTCATGGACTCTGAAGGCAAGAAAGCGGAAGGCAATTGATGCCTTTGAGATGTGGTACTGGCGCCAAATGCTTTGTATTTCTTGGATAAAACACATTATAAACTAGTCAATCATCCAGAGATTGCAGATAAAGGAACGGCTCTCGACAATATGTCTGAGATGCTTTCTGCAATTTTTCGGAAAATTTTTTTGGGTGGCCTCCAGGGAAAGCAAAGCAGAGGAATAGCGTCTGCGCACTAAAGCGATCAAGTGAAAGAGCTGACTAGCAGCACCATTCATTCTGCACTGAGAGAAGCGGAAAATCAAGAAGGATGGAAAGTCTTGGTCGCTCAAAGGATGGCAAAATTAAAAAGTGGTCACGATACTCACCCATAAGTGTACGACCAAGAAAAAGAGAGGACGAAAACTGGCGACTAGTTTCGACTATAATTAAATATAACGCCTGCATTCCAGAACATTTTTCATTTTATTACCTGTGTGGTTACATCGTTGATTTTAAAACATTCGTTGATCTGATATTTTTATATGATTTATCAGAGTTTTGTATCAAGTGTTATAATGCAATAATTATTAGTTCATTCGTTAACTCCTTCTAGTATTTATAGTAGTCTACAATACTATAAACCATTTTGGAAATTATCGCGAGGTGGACTATCCGTTTATAATATTATTATGATATGTGTCAAACGGCTATTGCATGATTTCCAGCAATCGGCATCAGTGATCTCTGATTATTCTGTAAAGCCTTGTCAGCTGCTACTGTTTACCCACTAGTTTCATAAAATATGCGCAAACGCCATACTCTGCATAAATGATTATTTGTTATCCAATCCTTTGTCCATATTGGTGATGCTAACATATTACCTACCTATTGTGTTTTAGAATTTGCTATACTTAGTAAGCTTAGTTTGTAATAATCGAATTAGGGATAATTTAATTGCAATATAATATATAGAACAATTATTTTTAACAAATAATATTGTTTATTATTTCAATACAGGCTGGTTATTATATTTGTGGGTTGATTGGTTTGTTTCATAGTTTACAATAGCTTTATGTGTGCTCTATGTTTACATTATTATAATATTATCTTTTAAACTATCTACGGATTTTTGCATGTTTCTATATTATTAGTAAGTATTTAAAATTTGGTAAATATCGTCGGTGTTTTGTAAAAAGGGCGAATAAACCAAAATGCTATTTTACAGGAGGCGGGTTTTTAGCTTTTGACATTTATTTATTAATTACCTAAGAAATATTACTATACTAATAAATGTCTAACAAGTTTATAATAGAGCATAGAAAGAATAGTGTCTTTATAATAGGATTTATAATATAATATATTAAAAGGATTAATAATATGCTAATTTGAAAAAAAAATCGGCGGTGCTATAAAATTAAAGATCGGTTCTCATACAATGTTGTTTTAAAAACCTAACGTGTTTATTAGTGATTTTCAGTTCGAACTAATTTTATTATCACGTTTTTCTTAGCTCGTATTCTTGTTTGTCCGGTGGTTGTTTATCCAGTACAAATCAATTTTTTAACTAACTTCCCGACTAGCTAGACATTTAAAACTTTTATAATATACCAGAACACGATGCCAATGCAAGTTTTTAATACTTTTAGCCATCTTTAAGTAGAATTAGATTAATTTTCAGTTAATTCTGTTTTGTATGAAAAGTTATTTCGGAAGAAGTCCGTAAAAAGTAAAATACTATTATTGGTTGGTAAGGGGGTGGTCCTAGCAACTAAATTTATAATAATATATACGTGCGTTACTATGAAAAACAAAATGAAATATCAAAATGACATTTCAGTATTCTATAATATAATATATTCAGCACCTATTTCTATCAAGTACAAAAAAAGTATTTATTAATACATATAATTGTCACGTTTATATGAATGATTCAACAGAAAATTTAAAAACGTGGTAAGATATAAAAAGTCTTTTTTATCTAGTAATTATTTAGTAATCATTTATTTTATTAAATTTAACGAATCATTGACAAGATTTGAGAATGTAACATCTTTTATGTTGAACATACACGTAACTTGAATATCTGAGATGTTTTCAAGTTATGTATCTTCAATATAATATCGAACTTATTTAATTACATATTATTATAGAGAATTTTACAAATAATAAATTTAAGATGTTTACAACATGATATGAAAAATAAATAAATAGATAATATTAAAAAACAATGATATAGAAGCAGTATAAATTACTGATGCTATATAAAACATTTCCATCACCAATAGATTCCTTACGGTCAGTTTCCAGATAGCTCCCATAAATTCCGTCGATCTAGTTGCCATTATAATTTAATTTGAACATTTCATTACATAACGAAATGAAAAATTTAAAATAACTTTACAAAAACATATTTTATATGGGGGCTAAGAGAGAGAATTAAAAGATAAGAAGAGTGTTAAAATTTTCTACGAAAGAGGTAGCTATTTTTATGCAGTCAATCAATAGGGAATATTATGATCACAAAATAAATTACAATAATATCAAGATGATTGCATATTTTTCAGTATACAAAAATACAATCCTTTATATGTAATCGTCATAGATGAGGGTATTTCTTTGCTTACTACACCTTTATCGGCTATATTATATGATGTTATTATGTGAGTGGATATTTTTTTTATTCGCTGATGATTTCAAAATCTTCTTGATAGCTGTGGTGATAGGCAATAGTCATCAACTCCAATGTGATATATTATAATTAACTAGGTGTATTAAATATTAAATATTACAGTGGATTTTAATATTACTAAATGAAATCTTTTTTGTTGCTTACTAGAGCATCAAGTGAATTGTTTTTTGAAGTTATACTTCTTTATGCGCTTTTGGAAAATCAGATCAGAATGTATTTTTGGCGTGTGACATGTAACACATAATTTATTTTTTCACACGAAAAAAAAAGCACTCGATTAGATTCGAACCACCGCTTGTTCGGTTATCAGCCGAACGAACTACCTTTACGCCACAGTATGATACTGCAATCGTGACGATTATATACGAGTAGTATAATATTATAGTTTAGAATTGTTTCGTTGCCTAGGCAGCGAATTTATTATTATCGGCCATTTGCAATTCCTTACGTAAACAAACTATTAAACGTCAGAGTGACATTTGGTACTTCAAAAATAAAAACAACGAGAAACCATTATATAATTTAGTGATATAAGTTAAAGTGTATAGAAATAAACCAACGGCGTTCCAATAAGTGGTCCCTTTTCTTGAGTGTGTAATTTAACAAGATAATTAAGAGCTAATCAAAGAATCTAGTTTATCACAAGTCTTGTTTTTGTTTTGTTACGCCAAAGAAGTATAACTTCTATCGCGCGTACATAAGTACACACACTGATTATATATTTTTTACTTGTGATTAAACGGATAATATCTGCGGCTTTCCATTTAACTTTATCTTGGCCATCTTTATCAACTGTAATTGAAAAGTTAGAAGACAATAATTATATAACATAATAATTAATACTTTCCGAAGTATGCGTAGTATAAATTAGAGCTCTGTTATTATTACAAGTTTTAATTTATATGTTTATCATTGGGTAGGTAATATGTAAGGGATGGGTCAGGTGTCTTATTTCTCAAGGTATATAAATATTCAATAAGTCCTGTGCTGCAGGATGGTTCCTGGTTTGTAACGTGGTATCTTGTGATACCAAATCATAGTAACATAATTGTGATCAAAGCTGTCAGGAATGCAACTTGTAGACCGCTCTTGTACCACCGCCACTGGGTGATAAAAGTTTGGCCATCATGACGGTATCCTTGAAAAATTACCACCAGATTACTAATTTTTGACATTCATACAACACCCGAGCCCTTAAATCAAATGCCTACCTAATAATAATTTGTTAGTTATTTAAAAGCAATCCATGTCAGATATAATTTGTAAAAAAGACGTATTGGCGCATTTAAAATTACTATACCTAATAATATATTAGGAATCTTTCTTGCAATACTTTAATAGTAGAGATCCATAGGCAGTGATACAATAGGTACGATTAGCGCATTGGGGACAATCGGCGCCAATTTGACGCCACTGTTGATCAGTGACAATTTGGCGCTGCTTGTTATTAGTAAAATTTGTATTTTACTTTTATATATTTAAAAAATATTAAGTTTTTCAATACACAAGTTTTAAAGATTCTGAAATAAAATTCTGAAAAAAAGAAACATAACATAAAAAAGTTTTGGTGGTTTTAGCAAACTTTCGTCAAATTTACTCTGGCTTTTGGTCCACTTTTTTATCCTTTTAAATCTGTCTTCAATGGATTAAAAACTATGTATTCACTTTATTATAGTATTCATGATTATAATACTATATACTTTGGAAAAATAATTGGCTAGTTGCAAAAATAATGACGTAATATTACATGGAATATTGCGTCATAAATATGAGCTTCCGCAAGAGACATTTAGTTATAATAAATTGACCATCAGCCGGCCATTTATCGAACATTTATGGAGCGCCATGTTGCTTCAATGCGACCTTAAATTACCACGCGCACTGCGGTCAAAACTTCTCCGGGAAACTGGGGCGAAACTGCATTTTATATTACATTTATAATTTTAATGAAAGTGTCAAAACTATGGTTTGTAATAAACTTGACTCAAAATTCTGGTAAGAAACTTAACTTATTTCAATGGCATTCTTTTCATAAGTATTTGATACTTACAATAATTAAAATAAAAAAAAAAATTACTAACTTCTTTAAAATTGTTTAATAACTAAGAACTGGTTGTTAATGCTTTGAGCAGTGATTCCCAACTGGATTACGCCAGCCGTGTTCTGCAAGAATTAGAAAAACTACAACTAGAAAAAAATGGTAAAGGGGTAAAAACAGTATCTATATTCTGGGGGTAAAAAAGGTTTAAAAGGAATTCATATCTATACGTATTTTTAAATTAGAATTTAAAACAAAGAATCCCATTGTCAGCAATTAAAATCACCGCCCATTATGCACTGTTCATTTTGTTTCTGTTAAATCGTTTAAAATTTGCACGAAACTTTGTAGTTATAGCATAGTCGTGATTTATTGCGATACCTACTATTTTTTGGGTAGACAAGAAGCAAAAGGGCTCTTCTCCATTTTTGAAATGCACAACAGTGATTCTTTGAAATGTTTTTAATTTTATTTATGGTAAAAGTAGTTCAGTAAACTTTTTAAATATAATAATATAATACAACTTATATTATACTTTAAAACATCTCAAAACTATATTTATAAATATTTTTATGCACGTATCTCAATATGTATGTGATGGAGAAGTGCCTTTTTACTTTCAACCTACTCAAGTGTACTATAAATACTATATTTAAGAATACATTTATATGTCTGATTAGCAGCTTTGGAGAAAAGTTACCTATATTAAATTAAAAATCTCATCAAATTTGTCGAAAATAAAAATGGTTCAGAATCATTAGCTTATAGAAACAACTCATACAAAAATACAATGTTGTGCCATTTTTATAACATATAATAATACTATAAACTGTAATGAAAGATAAAAATTAAATTATATCACCCCGTTATGGGTTATCAAAAATGTAGAGTATTGTTATGTGTTCAGTAAATACTGCCATATTAATTGTATGAATCAGTTAATGTCTTTACTTCCATCTTCAATCTCAAAACTAAGAATACCTACACTATCACAATAATTTTGAACTGGGGTGACTATGTAAATATTGCTTTCATCTTCTCAAATATACGTTCATTATTTTTATTTATTAGATATAGATAAATTATTCTAAATAAACATGTGATGCATAGTGATTTTGAAATAGCTAGGTATTCTATATATATTTTTTCGATCAGTATTTGTTGCAGTGCATAGAGGAAGACCCCATGCGAGATGGCAAGACGACATCATAAAGACAGCGGGCCCAAATTGGCTACAAATAGCCAAAAACAGAGCCCAGTGGAACTCTTTGGAGGAGGCCTTCACCCGAAGAGGGGTTCTTACAAACCAATAAAACTAATTACATACACTGTTTAATTTATAAACATTATGTAATAGTATTATATACAAAATAAAAAATCTTAATATATAATATATATAAAGATTTTTTATTTTGTATATATTATATATGTTTTATACAAAAATATAAAAAATTATAATAATTAATATTATATTAACTAGAAAATAAGTAGATAATACAATCACAGATAGATATATATACATAATAGATATATTCATACGTTACATATATATTCATTAGATATAGTCATATAACTGTCATTTACTTTTATTTGTAAGAAATAAAAAGGCTTTATTTATTTTATTTATTATTTTATTATTTGATGCAGTGCAAGGATCTTATGGGTTGGGCGAATGGATTATATTTATTCCTTATAAACTTAATATCAACTCTACCGTTAGGAGACTCATATAATCAAATATTTTCTTTTTAAATATTAATTACATACCATTATTTTTTCTCACTTGTGTGCCTTTTATTCTGTCAAAAAGAAACCGCTCAACGGTTTTCCTGCCTGCTCTTCCTCCTCCTCCTCCTCCTGCTTTAGGTAACCAAGTCTATTTATATAATTATCGACAATTAATTAGTTTGAAATAATTCAACTGGCAATATACAGTTTAACAGTCCGTCACTAAAAATGGTTCCTATCCTTGGTTTCCGACGTAAAGGGGAATCGAGTCACTTAAAAAATACCCACAGATGCTAACCTCTTGAAACCTTTTTTCAAGTAGGCATTTCATCCAATGATTGAATACCCTTACAGAGTTAACTAATATAGTTTTCTTGAAAAAAAACAAAAGAACAATTCTGTATCTAAAAATATACAAAAGTTTCGTATAAGTATGGAAGATATTATAATATATGCGAACCCAGAAGGATTCTCACTTCAAGTAACCCGTTTATTTTTCGTTTGAAACAAAAACACGATGCGCCCGACTGCGTTGAATTCATAATGAAATCCTGCATACTGAAAGAGACTCCTCGCATCTCTTTCGTATGTGAGTTTCTTTTTCCGCAACTAAATAGGGCAATATGTTGCCTCTTTTAGTGGGTATTTTTTCCCTATCTTGATCTGCTGTTTATTTCCTTTTTTTTATTCTAAGTAAAAACAAACAATCAACTGAATTGATAACATGAGAGAATGTTCATAGAGTATTTATTTATAGGATTACTTCGAAAATCGGCTATGAATTATTTATAACGCATCTTGGATTATATTTTTCATCCGTGCATTTGAGAAATCGTTGCATTAAGCGTATATCATTATTTCAATAGTATTCTTTACATATTATGAAAAGGCTTACAGAAGTAAACTGTCAAATTGATATAATATAAATAGTTCAGTGTAGCGTAACGTGGTATGTATATTGGACATAACGTAAAATGTCGCAAAATTGCCAGAAACTTGTTGCCGGTGTGGACACGGCATAAGATCTATAAATTTCAGTTGTAATGCCTTTTGCAATTTTATATGATGAATTATCATCTTTGTTACATAACTTTGCAGTAATTTACAGATTATTTACATTTACTCCACGAAAAATTACAAAAATGGTTGGTAGGTTTATATGCCATGATGCCCATAACCATTAAAACGCCATTATCAATAATTAGTTATTAACCACTTTAATTAATAAAATAAAATAAAAATTACAAATTGAAAAAGTAAGACCTGTCGAACCTGCATCTATCGGGTATTGCGCCCGCGCACATTGACCAATTGACATTGAATTATGTCAAATTTTAACTAATGGCTTTTAATACTCACTGAAGCGCTTTCTAAATTGAGCTACATTGGCGATCGGGTTTTGTATTTTAAATCAAAGTAGGTATTACTTTAATAACTAACCGACGTCATGGATCACTCTTAGATTTTTTGTTGCAACTTACTTGAACTTGCTAACAATACCGAAAGATGCAGGATCGATTCCTGCGGGGTGTACTTTTTTCAAAAAAAAAAAAGAAGATTTTTTCTATTGGTTATAATATATTTTCTGAGAAGTGTTTTTAAAATTGTGTATGTTCAATAATTAGTTAGTTAATTTGTTAACAAAATAAAGAATCTACTTTGATGTATCACAGTTTTACAAGCTTTTCAGGATAACCACGTACTCAGGTTATGAGGAAAATCAGCTTCCGAGTACTAATGCTATCTATACGTAATTATGTCATTTGGACCAACAAGCGCTCATTATTAGTGGATTGCATCGTATTTTATCTACACAATATCATATTATTAGCTTTTGGTATGCAAGATATCGTCTTGGAATTATAATGATTTAAAACTAGACAAGTTTTTGTTACATACCGACAAGTATCATGTACTCATATCATTATCATTAGCTGGGGTTAATCTAATGTTGGATTAATACCTCCAATGGCTTCCACCGCCACTCCTCTATAATTAGTTGTTTATTGCCACGTATATTCATCAAACTTTATGAATAAATTCATCTATCCAGCGAATGTTAAGGTCTTCCTGTTGTTATGTATCCGTAACTCCCCTCTCTATGATATCTAACCAATGACAATAAATTGCCTTTTGTTTAATTCATCGGCACCCTAAGTTACTAATTATTTACCATTGTAAAGATTATTGCGATTATTGCAATGTACCTACTCAATATTATATTATTGATCAACCCCAATTTATCTACCCTATCGAGCTATGTTACTACACATATATAAACCCTTGTACATGAACTAAGTGTCATTAATATTACTGAGGTACTTACTATTTCATATTTTTTAAACTATTGTAAATGATTCTAATATCATTCATTTCGAACCATTCAAATTGTTCAAATTTAACTCAGCTCTGCTCACCGAGTTGTTTCACTGTGGATCGAACTCTCCTGAGTTGTTTCCTTTTTATTTTTACAACATGTAACTGTAAATTAAGACATGACGAATAAACATTTCAAAAAATTAACATCCATCGAGTCTTATTACTGACATAGACCTTCTACTGGACCACGTGAAGTGAACCGAAAACATAACACTGTCGTTGTTTGGAGCCCCATTGAGTACTAATCCTATATAGTAGTCACTAAATATTATGTACTTTACGTGGTAAGTACTTCGTTAGAATACGTTTTAAACATAGGCTATATATACATCTAGACGCCACCCGTTGCATTGCTAAATGAAGCCGCGTGCCGTGCGTTTGGTTTGTGGGCGAGCGAACGCGTTCGTCTACAATTAATGTTCAAGACCATAGACCATTTCGCTAGTGCTCGCCCAAAGTGCTCGCACTAGACGCTCAGAATTTAAATATAATTTTCTATTTTTTTACGTTATATAGTATTTTTAGGCGGTCAAAATGGAACCATTAGATAAAGATATCCATAATTTAAGTTATTTTAAAGAAACACTTAGTTACTACAATACCTCGGCCACATTATGAGAGGACAAAAATACAGCATTCCCTAACTTGTCATTCAAGGAATGATCAATGGGAAGCGTAGCAGAGGACGGCGCCGCATTTCGTGGCTTAATAACCTCCGTGATTGGTACGAGTGCAGCTCCACCGAACTGTTCCGGGTAGCAGACGACAAAGATAAGATTGCCTTGATGGTGGCCGACCTCCGCTACGGGATTGCACAATAAGAAGAAGAAAGAAACACTAGGTCACTGATATTAAAATATACAAATAAATTATCACGAACATATATCAACTTACCTATGAAACGTAATACCATCTTCTTGCTTATCAGCACGGCTACCATATTTTAATACAACACACAGAACCATCTTTTATACTTAATTAACTAAAAATATGTATCACTGACTTTATGTTTAACACAAGAAATAGCAATTTTAGCAACACGGTTATCGACGCTTAGTTATGCAATAAGCGAAGATTTGCCGGCTACACCATAGCAAACTATCTCCATCTCCCAGATCTGTAAACCTTTTATCTTACTCTAGCGCGTGAGAGATTATAAGGGTACCGAATACTTTCTCACTCGCACTTATGCATCGTTTTTGTTCAGGCCTTGGTTTTAAAGATAAAATAACATTGTATTATTTTATACTAGGTACTAGTAAATGCTGAATATTATTATGTAGGTAGTATTTATAGGAGACATAACATTTTTAGATTCATGTTATGCAATTCAATACAAGGAATAGATAAACCAAAAATATGTCCACAATCAAAACGACATTGTAAAACTTCTCCATAAACATACTTTACGACCATACAAACTGCGCAAAGTTTAAAATTTATTTTCGGACACGGAAAGTTTGCCCGGCAAAAATGTTCTGACCGGAAATGTAGTTGCGCAAGTAAGTTATTCGGGACAATCGGGCAACTGGGAGGGCAGTGGATAATAATTATATTATACGCCGGCTAATTGTCCCGCGTCCTGTCCAATGTCCGAACGCTGATAATACCAAATCTAATGATCACGCATTCCAGTTAAGTACTCGACGTCGTTAATAACAATTGCTGTTTGGAGAGTGGCCAAATGTAACCTTCCCCATTAACTGGCTGGCCGGGACATAAATAAATTTAATACTCTGTCATATTCTTTTATTTAGTGCAAAGTTTTAATATCAATGCAAAGTACACATAATAATGTTATGTTAATTAAAAGTAAACAAAATGCATCGTACAAACTGACGACAGTCAGGATCATCGTTGCCTAGATCTAGCATTTTTCGATAAGCATCTAGCTTGCAAAAATCTCATCTGGCTTGTGGCGTTTTTACTAGTATTTTTTGATGTCTCCAACAGCTTTGAATGTGTTGAAAATACGGTAGATATTTAGTTTATTTATTTTTATGCACATCAAATTTCTACTTGATGCAGGTAGGTCGGTACTTATTTTAGTAGCGTGGTAAATAAAACAACATAATTTAACACTTTAAACAATAAGAGCATTAATTTATGGTCTTATAGTGAAATGGTATCATTTAATTTAATGTGTGCTTAGCTATGTGACATGAGTTTGACGATTGTCGGAATGACATGAATAATGAAACTTGGACGCCGTTGACACAATATAGGCATTTGTTGTCAATTTTTAAATATATTTCTGTTAAAATGTGTGGTTTTTACACGTGTAGACATTTTTTCGATGTTTGCACTTTGCACAGGAAATGTATTGACTTCGTTCTTGGTAGAATAAGTAAATTTACTTGCAATTTTATTTTCACAAATTGTTTTCGTACCCCGTCTGGCATGTTTTTGTCAATGATACTTGGCAACCCTGGTACTAACCGACACAACTTAATAACAGTCAGGATAGAGTTTTTCTGCGAAAACATACCTTTTTAAGCGTACAAAAATATATTTCAATATTATTTTTATAATTAATAATTATAGAACGATACTAAAAGGGGTAGAGCGAATTATACAATAATAAGTAAGTTAGTAATATGATGCCAAATTCAAATAAATTAACACTACTTAAATCACTAAAAAATCTTGTGATGGTTTCCAAGAAGTAAATGAGACGCATATACGGAAAAGATGCGTATTTTTGCAATCTGAATTAAAATTTAAACTTTCAAGCCTTGCAACATAACTAATATTGTATTTTAACACACAATGACAGTTTATCACGAAGGCATGATTTTCGTGGGGGAGCTTCTAAACTGTATTTATAACCGCCACTGCCAACTACCTATTTATGCATAAATCAGGATTCAAATATGTGACTGATTTATGTGAAAAGTTAAAATGTTACAATTTTCATAGCAACGTTTATACCTAATTTGAATGTTTTCTTGACTTGTCATCATATTGTAATACACTGAAAACAACAAAAATAAATAAAACTATATCAATATTATATTGAATTGTAATAATAATGGATAATCATTATAATACATCATTTTCATTCGATCACAAACTATGAATCATAAAGACCAGACCTCGTGCAAGATAAGACTTATTTCAAACTATAATGGGATACCAAAATTTGTCACCAAAGTGTTAAATTAAAAATATTTTTTAAATATAGAACGATTTCCCAGTCCTACAAAATATAAATAAATCTGGTTTTATTGGAACTTATAACTTGTGATTTTCTTCCTAATTTTTAACACGCTTAAAATGGTTAATTAAATTTGTATCTTTATGGTTATTATAAAGTCTTATTTCTTCTTCAAATTGAGAGCGCATACAAATTTTCAAATAATAAAACAAATATTATTTCAGCGACACAATATTTTTTTCTGTATAAGAAATTTTTCATTTTGATTCATGGGTAATTGAGATTTTTCTTAGGATTTTACGCGTACGTGAAATAATAATATATTTGTTCAGTCTTATTTGCGCCTCGGAAAATGAAGACAAGAAACACGGCTGTCTCGGAATATACAGAAGAAAAAAATACGATTCTCAAATGACAAATTTATTCAAGTTATTTGCATCTGTTGCTTGGATTCTGAAATATTACCGATCTGTAAAATATTTCGCGTGTCACAATGGGAAACTTTTTGATTAATATTGCCTTTAGGAAACGCTTATTTACGATACGAATATCCGAAATAATAAATCACAGTTGCGCATTGAGTTTGGGTACACTCCTCCGACATCTAGTTCGCTCAAGTTGCGCGATAATAACATGATAAATCCGACGGAAATCGAATTTTAACTTCGCCTCCGAGAATTATGTAACGATATTAGGTTAACTTGCTGTCATTTTAATGCCGAAAAATCTAATCTATGATTCATTCAAAAGGAATAATAACTGCTCGATAATATAAAGTTTTAAATTACCTAGAAACATTACAAAGTTTTTTTGAGGTTATATTTTTTGGTCATATACCACGCAGGGAAGATGTATCGGGGGTTATCAAAGATGCTGATATATTTTTGTTTTTATTTGTTTCTTTATTAAATACCATAACAGGCCGTGAAGCCCAATAATAGTAGTAAAACACCCAGGCTTGAGGAATTTACATATGAGATTATGTTAAATTTTGACCTCACTGGGAATCGAACCCAGAGCTCCGTGATGGAAGGTCAGTGCCTTGCGCACTGCACCACGAAAGCCGCCCCGATATAGCCCTGATATTAAGATTATCTGTTCTGAAGGTTGCTTGGTGTGTAATGCGTGACATGGTATATTCGGGACACAGTTGAATAATACACGGTGTTGGTATTTTCGTGGTTTTATATTGTTGAATAACATTTGGATAAACACGGCACTAATAAAAAACTATCACATTGGTTTTATGCTGAGAAGTTGGAAGGTTTACATTATAGTTTGAATTAATGTTGAATGTTACACTGAGTTGCACGCGTAAATTGTCTACATTGTTGAAAGGCCAAAATGCAACTGTTTTATCGACAGTCATTTCCTGTTCGTATTATTGTCTATGCTATATACATGAGCATAGACAATAATACGTCACTTGTTGTAGAGTTAAGTTAACCTCTACAGATGACAACCTGAAAAAACCAATAATATTAAATGTAATGACTAATAAGTCGGAAAAGATGAGAAAGAGCCACATAGATGGATCAAATCAAGAGTGCCACACGAGTTTCGACTGAGGTTGAGAGTGATAGAGGCGATAGAGCCGAGTCGTGGATAAACCCGACGGCCAAATCATTTGAATCACGATCTTCCGTTACGAGATCGAAGAAGCATAATGATGTTTCCAAATAAAATTCATATACATAAAATAAGTCAAAATGCGTAGGTACTTAATATCTATAATAAAAATATTATGTCGGTACAAGATAGCGAAATGCGCACGTGACCTTCAAATAGTAAGTTGGTATGGCGATGGGTGAGATACATTACTACTTGCCGAGCTAGTACTATAATTTGTACTGTATATTATCAGGTAGACGAATCACAAAAGAAATTGCGTCTCTCATATCATTCATACAAAACCAATACGTGCACACGCTGCCTTTGAAGTTCCAAGTTACGAAGGTTAGAAATACTACCGCTTACGGGGTTGACTTTTCGTGTATATAATTGTCTCAGGTAAACGAATCGCAAAATATACTGAATCCTTTATTCTATGCATAGAAGCTGCCCTGAGTACTCTATACTATAATATTATTTACAACCATAATGATAGTAGGGACTGGTTCTTTGCGTTTAAAATCAATGTCGATTTAGCATTATGCGATGTTGTGTATTTTTCGCAAATTATGAATTTTAAAAGAAATGACGCATAGCCATAAAAACCAAGGAAAGTTAGCATAGGATTAGTAAAAACAATTTAGTTGGCAAATAAATTCAGTGATCTTACATAATAATACAGATCAATAGATTTTTCTACAGTCTGATGTGGCATACATAATAACATCTAATAATAGTTTATATAACTAGTTGTCCTCTACTTAAAATAGCATGCAATCAGTCAATAACAGAATATAACATTTGTTTATTTAACTGATGACATAATATTATGTTAATTTGTTCCTTTATAAATATTAAATAATTTTAGACGGTTGCGTAATTAAAATAATTGGGTTTAGAGGTAGACAGAAGAATAAATTATACAATACTTTGACCCGAGGCGGTCAAAAAATTATGACAAACATACGTAACCAAAACGAAAATGCAATCAAAAGTCACATTTTTTTATTTCTCCTTGAATAAATACAGAAATGGGAAAAACAAGCACCTTGCAAGGAAACTTTTAATTGCTTAGGAAATTTTTACGACGGCGCCTGACAACATTTTTTCTCTCTTTTTACATAATCTCATTTGGACTTGTTTTATTTGTACAAGTCTTTCATTTGCTACTCAATATTGCTTTCGAAGTCGTAACATAATTTGTTTTTTTTTTCCTTACGAAAGAAATTGTTTTAGATCATTTTGCATGTCTTTTATTTTTGTGCGTAAATATTTATGTTTTATTTATTTTAAACTAAAAAAATACATGTCATTCTAGTATACGTTCGAAAAATAATAAGTTTTCTTTTCTAATGGTGACGTTTTCTATTAAAAGTTTGTGAAAAATTCACAGTAGGTATATTTTACTATCTGTTGTCAGTTGTATTATTTTTTACTGATTATTAAATAAAGTTTACAGTTAATTGAATGGTGCCTTAATTACGCGATAGTATTAGATAGTTAAGTACTACTACGTATTTTTGCTTTGTTTGAAAAATAAATTACGAGTATACTTTGAAACCACTATGTACTTAAAGGAATTTATTTTGATATCTCTCGATGACCGATTTGGTGAGCGTTATTTAAAAAAAAACAATTTTATATCTAGAACAACCCTCTTATGAGTTGTGAGACTAGTTGTGAAATCAGTGTAATGGCTGGTTAAAGCGTTATAATAATTAAACATAATATTCAAGTAGACAACAACAGAATAAATCACACGACATTATATTCGGTAATAAAAAATACAAAGACAAAAGATTTCATATCTTTTACTGTCGATAAAGCAGTACTCTGATTCGTATAACTTGTAATTTTTGCCAAGCATGTGATCAGGCCAGGAAATCCTAATTATACATACAGCGATACAACGCGATGAAAGCCTCTAGCATTAGCCTTTTGTTGATCTGTTCATTTAACGTTCAGATTTTGATTCCAATATAGCATTTGATATGGCCTACCTAGACTCATGCATTGATGGTCAGATAGACTTTTTTCTTACTTAAGCATACTTTAGTGAAACGGCAAATAATTTTCAACTATAGGTGCGACGAAATATTGGACTCGCTGGCAATCGAAGAGCGAAAGTAGAGCTGTGAACACGTCAATTTGTTTCGTGAAGGCGATGGGGGTATAATTCTTAAATCGTGTAAAGATGACTAAAAAACGTTACCCATTTACTTGAAAAAGAAAACATGTCAATGAATATATTATTATTACTAATATAACAATAAATAGAACATTAAATGGACGCATGTTGGACTTATATGACAAATTATATTTCGTTCAGTACGCGTCATTTGCACAATCAGTCACTATCTTTTTAGACCATGCCTCAACTGAGGTATAGCCTTAAGTTGCCTTATGTAGTAGGTGTACTTCCTTGTACCTATCTAATTTATCTACTCATCTATCTCTTTTTTTATGTAATACTGTTATATTTATAAATCTTTGTTTCTAAATGTCATGTTGTGAAGGTCTTAAACTTATAATTTGTAATGTCCACAATATGTTAAAAAAATAAATAAATTTAAATTGAAATTAAAAAATTACTTTATAATACTTTTTATCCTATTTAAAAAAAGTACTCTGGCCTTACTAAAGAGAACAACTTAAGGTATTTTAAATGGTGTATTAACCAAATGCGCCCGTACCAGTGCTCGTCAATACCGCCCGGACAAATCCGCTTAGACAAAACCACTCGCAAAAAATACAAAAATATAATCTAAAACAAGTGCTTTTTTGGTTTTTCGAATTGCGTATCGATAGAAATTTACATACTTACGATATTCAGTGTAATTTGAGATTTAACCCGTTGCATCTGTTAATAGAGTAATAAATTAAAATCATCAGCTTTTAACAAGTCTTAGTTAATGCCTTTGTATGGTAGTATTTCTAATTTAGAATATTTAAGAAGGTAAGCACACAATATTGAAGTTTAATTTCAAATCATTTATATTTTTTTATATCTTTATCTGTGTACCTAAAATATAATATTATGTAAAAATAAAAATTGTCTCATTTCTAAAGTTTTTTGGCGGCAATGTCCGGGTGGTTTTGGTTCCGGCGATTTTGTCGGGACCCCCTTTCATTACTGATATAAAGAGCCAAATATCAAAACCTACAAAATAATGTTGTACATCCAATATGAAAATACTCCAAAGAAAAATAATAAATATGCTTATGTTATGTAGTTTTTATTTAAAAATAAATCTATATTATGTGTTCTAATGGATTCAAGCTCTGTACTATTCCATTTAAGTCGTTTTTTGTAACCCGGGTTTCGCCTTTCGGCATCTTCAGGCGCCGTGTACTCTCACAAAAGGTAAATACACACTGACAACGAACTCTCTTTACTCTAGCTTATATAATAAATCAATTCAATAAAGTAGGTAAAACTCCATTACCTATCTATCAAGTCAAAGGTTACAAAAAAATCAATAAACATATTATGAATAGTTGAAGAATCAGTAAAAAATCTAATTAGTAAAAACCCTATCTTATTAATAACAATACACTCGTAAAACCTTAAAAAAAATAAATCGTCAAAACCTAATAATAGATCAATATTCTTTATGAACAATAAAAATACTACATTCAAGAGGTGTAAATTGTCAATTCTAAGAAAAATAATTGATGGGGTTAACTAATGAGATAGTAGTCTTCAATAATACTCTTACATGGTACCTACTTTTTTATAACATTAAAAAAAAATACATATAAACTTCTACATTCCTAAATTCTCATCCATACATTCTCATACATACATATAAATTTTGTATCAATAACATTGACCATAATAGTCGATAGTATTAATATTATATTATGTGTGTTAAAGGTAATGTAAATACTTACAATATTATGGTCACTAGCCTCCTGATAGAATACTAATACGATAGGTTATTGTAAAATGGTCGCAGGTGGCGATAACGACCGTGGTTAAAATATATCCCTAAAATAAGACATCAATATCATTCAATAAAAATATCCTTGGAAAGAATTGCCAATATAGTAAACTTGGCCGCGTTCGTTTTGCCGGCAATAAATCGTGACATCACTCACGACAGTATTGTCACTGTGCGCCATAAACTATGGAAAAATGAAAGAAAACTTTTGAAAGCTCGCGCCAGATGTGCGATTCAATCGAAGCTTTCGAAGCTCCCACACTGGTCGCCGCTCCCGCTGCTTGTTTTGCTCCCAACAATAACTGAAGATATCACACATTTATTGAACAGGCTTTATTGAGCTTCTGTGTTTACAGTGCATGGAGTGTCAAACAAGAAACGTGGTCCATTAAGGTTGAATATTATCTACAAAATAATCTTGTGTATTCTCTTCTCATATTTTATGTGTATTGACACTGCTAATACAAAAACAGTTTGTGACAATTTTGAGTAACAGAAAATAAATTTGATATTTTGTACACTAACAAACCTGCCAACAAAAAAAATATAACTTCATCATGAATCTTGCTGATGCAATTTTAGCAAGCCGAAGATGACATTTTTTATAATCGTATCCCATATTATATAATTCATTTAAACTACAACATTCTTAACTAGTCATTCCTTTCTGGCTTAGCACCCTTGATACTCGTATTAATTAGTTTCAATAATAATTAATGAAAATTTTATACTTTTCCATTGGAATCGGTTTTAGCAACCTAACATTTACTGTAAATCATTCCAACTCCAATCAAGTGTTTTATTTTAACATTTTTTAATACTTACTGAGTTGTAACGGATTTTCAATTAATTAAATCCAGATAACTGATAGTGTAAGAAACTATATCAGTAGTAAAGACTCTATATTATTTTCAATATATATGATATACTTTATTAAGTATATTATATTTAAATTCTAATTGATTTAGGTTTTGTACGATTAAAAAAAACATTAGGTACCCTCAGTCGAAGTATTATTTCTCATAGAAAAAAATATTACTTAAGAATACAAAATTTCTTGAATTTGATGATAATTATAAGTTTTTTTCTTCCTAATTTTATAAATTTGTTGATGCAGTGGATTTAAGAGCATCACTGTGGTCTTTTACTGCCTTATGGCTACCACTGTTGTATCACTTTATTTGTAGAACGGACGTCCACTCATCGAGTGGTACATCTGACCTATCCTAATATACCCAGGGATAAATATAAAGAAACATAAACTTATTTAAAAAAATTAGATTGAATTAATTTTGTCAAATAGTTTTGTGTATCCATTTTTTGTTGTGATAAACAAAACACATTTTTTCCCGTCCATGCCCGATTCTAACAAAATCATATGGGCCTGCATAGAGTGGAGGTTTGTATTAACAGATTTTGTTTTTACGAGAAATGGATGTCAGCCACTTGCTCAACCTATTAGGTACATACTCTGACTCATACACAAATTGTAAAACAATATTTGTACGTGAAAGAACCAGGATTCGAACCTGGGACCCACAACGCTGTAGACCGATGATTAGGCCGCGCGGCCGTCGTATTTAAAGAGTTCTTATTTGTTCTGCTAATGTCCAAAGGGTGTTAATGTTCAGAAGTTTTTTGAAACATAGGGTTATTTTACGGGGGATTATTAATATTAAGCATTCTGTTGACAAATAAATAAATTTAATATATTTAAATTAATTTAAATAAAAAAGTCCATGAGAGCTTCTGCCTGAAATGACGTATTTTGAGCAAACCGTCAGCCTTCAGTTCGCTGTGCGAAGGTTTTGAAGCGATCAGCGAGAACGGCGAAACCATTTGGCACCCACTCGGTAATCAAAAAAACATCAGATGGAAAATGTATGTGCGTAATTTACCATCTAAATCAAATAGTCAGTCACGACGCGTGAAATATATTTCATTATACATATATCTCTCCATAGTAGGTCAAACGATTTTAATATTAAGAATTTTATTTTATTGCGGAGAGACATTGATATTACGATTACATTCGGTGGATGCTTTCAGACGTATTTTTGGATCACAATATTGCTATTAGCTAGTATTCTTTCTTGTTTATTTGAACATTTTCGAGTTAAGTATATTATTATCACGCATAAACATGTATGTATTACTGTAGCTGTATATTATTATTTGTATTGGAATATTAATACTATCAACCGAATATACTTGGTGGAATTTGAATTTAAATTCTAATGGATTTAAGTTTTGTCCTATTACATTTGAGTCGTTTTTTGCGAATTGGGTTTCGCCTTTCGGCATCTTCAAGCACTGTTTATACTTACCAAAAGGCAAATGCACACTGACAACTTATACTATCAACTCTAATTTATTTAACAAATCAATATAATAAAGTATGTAAAATCACCTACTTATTAAGTTAAGAGTCACAATAAAAAATATAACAAACAAATTATGAATAGTTGAAGTGTTTGTAAAAAACCCCCTACCTTATCAATAATAGACTCGATAAGCGTATAATAAATCGTCAAAACCTAATAATAGATCATTAGTAAATAAACAATAAAAATACTACACACAAGAGGTGTAAATATTGGGAATTATTGGAGTTAACTAATTAGGCACCTACCCATATCTATATCAGTCTATATAATAATACATAAAATAAATATTTAAGCACAAAATTATTATAAGTAATTTCATTTAACAATAGTATGATAATTTTATTATTAAATTATTTTTTTTAATACAATTTTAAAAGATTTACATTAATAATTTACAATACAAACCTAATAACAGCCTTCCAAAATATACTGATGATTAGGGAATCCAATCCCTAGCCAAAATTCTGATCACGGGATTTCGGGATTACAATTTGACAATCCCGGGATCCCGGGATAGGCATTTTTCCATTGTTAATATAAAATTTTTATATTTACAAATAACATTGATAAAATC
This sequence comes from Rhyacophila brunnea, assembly GCF_057557595.1. Classification (NCBI taxonomy): domain Eukaryota; kingdom Metazoa; phylum Arthropoda; class Insecta; order Trichoptera; family Rhyacophilidae; genus Rhyacophila; species Rhyacophila brunnea. The sequence continues at coordinate 38,249,389 of NW_028232837.1, read as the reverse complement.
GGTCAAAAATAAATCTATTATAATTTATACTATTTAAGACATTTATTGTTAATATTGTATACGTTCAATCTTGGAAATACACAAGTTTAATGGAGTAAATAATATTGTTATATAAATAATAATGTGAATTTAATATGAGATTGCTGTGTCTGATAGTAAAGACATAATGAATGGATTAGCGAGATTTAAAATAGTAAAGCAAATAATCATGGCGTACTTATGGCCTTTCCGCTTCATAAATCTAATTAGTCAGCCAAATATGAAACTGCCGTAAAACGTATGATATCATGGTAGAATTACTTTGTTAAAAGTGCGAAGCATTGTTTTTTTCCAATCTTTCTCATTTTTAATAATTTATGTGAAAAAATAAAATGAATCGGCAACCTACACATGGGTATAAATCAAACTTTATTCAAACTCAGTTTATTTCTAATGTAGTTATTTTTTATTAAAAGTATTTTTTCTGTTTTATTTTCGTTTTTATTTTGTTTTCCATAAAAATTGATAAAAAAATCAATCCCGAAATCCCGAATTCATAAGTATCGAAAATAGCTCGAGATCCCGGAATTGGAATCCCTACTGATGATAGTAAGTTGCTAGAGTGAATAAGTAAGTTGGTTGTTTATTCACATGTATAGCCTTGATAATTATGTTACATACGAATAGCTAGAAAATGATATACTTAGTTGGTATAATTTATTGTAATATACTAAGATACTGTCAAATAAATATTGTGAAATTGTCCATTTGAGTGGATTAATTTATTTTATAGTAATATTTATTAAATGATATGTTTTATTGATTCTTCTTTATTATTATTATATTTATTTTTTCCCATGAATTGAAAAATAATAATTATGGCATCTGAATAAAATTTATAGAATGACATTGATATCTTAAACAAAATAAAAGTCTTTTGGAGTATTGATGTATATTTTTCTATTATTTTGAAACTCAAATATGGCTTGATTATTATTTAAAATTGTAACTAAAAGAGCAAAACTATAATAGTTTTTCCGTTCCTCAACAACGTCTAAAACTTAACGATGTAACAAAATCTTTGAATTCGTTTCTTTGAAAACTTTTGCTTTAATATTAAAGAAGAGAAGTTTTGCGGTGTTTCTTCCATAGCAAATGACAAACAAAGTAATGCCAAGTAAAATATTTATCTGATAAATATTGAAATACTGACAAGCTGAAAGTTAACTAACAATATAGGTACATAACAGAGTATTTCTGTATCCAATGGAGTCCTTTGTATATTTCATAGTTTATTCATAATATAATAGCGACCGTCAATAGTAAACTTGTTTTTAAAATTCTCGGTGACTGTTATAATCACGAAAAGAAGTTTCACGTGGCTGGACATGATACTTCTCCGAATAATTATTAAGCATGAGAGTAGCGTAATAATTATGCCATCTTGGCTGCTCTAGGCGTAGCAGCTATTGAATAGCTGGAGATGTAATATGTGATAGATACTGACTCGGAAGATATTTGCGACGTTGTATTTGATCTCTGCTCCAATGCTTGAGTAAGTAAGTAACTTATCAATCACACCCTGTTGCAGAATTTGTGTTGGAATTATTACAGTATGTTTGGAAGAGGAACCTACTTCCGATGTGTTTATCAAATCATGGCGAATTCCTGGTAAAATTTTCGTATGACATCTCTCCCTCTCTTAATTTTATATTCTCATGACAACATAAATTTATGAAATCGTCTGCTATCAGTGAATAGTTTGTTTAAAACCCGAGGGTGGGTTCCATTGTTTAAATTTTTTTTATTGTGTGAACAGCTGCCCATTCTTAGTGGAAATGTGTTTGTTAATTAAAATAAAACACAATATTATTTTATCCCACTAGTTTCACTTTCATAAATATAACATATTGCGTTTTTCCGATATTTCTCTTAATACTAAGTGTGTTTATTATATCGCATATACGTCCTTATAAGTCTACGAATATACAATAATTATATTATGTCAGGTGCATCGTCTGTAAAACAAAATGATTATTTACACTTTTTCTACTGACTTTTTGCAAATAAACTGTGATTGAATTTATTTAAAAACCAGGTAAAAGTGTATATTTTATGTAAATTACTACGCTTTTGAATTAACTTTTGACTTGGTAATCTTTATCATTATAGCCGATAAAGTTAAACGTTATATTTATAATGAGGTCTGTTTTCGAAAAGCGAAACAGTTCATACAGTGATTTTACCACATTTCACAAAAACATAATATAAAAAAGCAAAAATATAACTATATTGGAAAAATTTGTTTGAAGCAAAGTTAAGTAAAAAAGTTTATTTCTCGTCTGAAGTTAATTTGCTTTCTCGTGTTTTCAGTTTTTCAAAAATTCAAAGTATATATTTACATTAAAAATATTTTTAGCTATTTCATTTTACCGAAAAACAAGAATTATCTGAAATATTTATGATTTAATCATCATAATTTCAAGTGTTTTTATATATACCAGAAAGAAAGATTTATATAAAAAGTACTACATTTTTACAACGTTTTTCTTAGCTCGTATTCTTATTTGTCCGGTGGTTCTTTGTCCGGTACAAACCTTGCATTCAACTTTTAACTAACTTCCCGACTAGCTAGACCTTTGAGACTTTTAAAATATATCAGAACACGATAGCAATGCATTTTTTAATACTTTTAGCCATCTTTAAGTAGAATTGAATTCATTTTTAGTTAATTCTGTTTTGTATGAAAAGTTATTTCGACACCATTATTGGTTGCTAGGGGTCTGGGGTCCTAGCAACTAAATTATTAATATATACGTGCTATGGAAATCAATATGACATGTCAAGTACATTTATTGATCGTTTAAGCTAGTCAAGTCAAATTTATATGGTTCAACAGAATTTAAAAAGTTCTTTTTATTTTGTAATTATTAATTCTGATGTCAGTATAAAATAAGATATAAATCAAAATGAATAATTATATGATAGTAGATAATGTCTATTAGATATTATGTCTACACGTATAAACCTAAAAAATATTATGGATAGCTATCTACATAATTATATTAGTTGTACATTTTTTATTCGATTCAGTATGTATATTATAAATTGGTACATAAAATTGTGTAAAAATCATTGACTCTCTTCCTGTGATTTATGTCTTGAATGAATGACTTAGAACTCAAGATGAGTGCAAAAATAAGGTTTATTATAAAAAAAGACTAAGGTAACACAGTCCCTAGATAGAGGCTATTATTAATTATAATAAGTCATTAGTTTATTTATAATTTGACAATCAATGAATCATGAAGATGTCTCAATATACCCATAAAAATATAACTAAGCTTATGTTTTTTTTTTGGACCATGCCCGATCCTGATAGGATCATATGGGCCTCCACAGAGTGGAGGTTTGTATTGGCAGATTTTGTTTTTTACGGGAAATGGATGTCAGCCGCTTGCTCAACCTATTAGGTCCATACCCTGACACACATAAATCGAAAAACAATATGTGTACTTGCCGGACCCAGGATTCGAACCTGGGACCCACTGTTTTATAGTCCAATGCTTAAGCCGCGCGGCCACCGTGGGTGTCAAATGATATTCTTACATGCAATATCATTATCATTACCCACAATATAATACTTGGTAGAGCACCCAGTTTTGAATCGATTTTAATCCTGCACCCTGGTTTTTCTAAAGGCCCAATGTATATTTTGTGAACACACATTCGTCGTAAAAAAGTCTCTGTTAATTTAATTTCAACTCTGTAGAAGAATATATCATTGAGTTTGGCAAGTATACGTGACAGTGAATAGCTATAGATTGAACAATACGCATAAAACTAGATGTGTTTCCATTCAGCAGTAGAATGATGAAGAAATTTTTGAAGTAATAATTATAATGTGATAATTAAATTTAATAATTTTTGACTCACTGATTATTATAAGATACTTAAGGCCAAAAAAACATAATAGAAAACTGTTTATTTCCCTTTAAAAAATGTAAAAAATACCAAAAATTTTTGAACTAATACCTACTATAAATGAAACACATTAGATTGTATACAAAAATCAACTAAAGTGAGCTGTTTAAAAATGTTGGACATAGGTGTTTTAATTATTAAGCAAGAAATATACTAAAATAATAACATTAATTTATTTTACCTACATATTATCATCTTGAAAAACTACATTTATTATCATTTTTAATAAATTTGGTAACATATTTAATCAAAAACTTCGATTTCATATTGTCTTTCTTCACCTTTTGTGGTTTTCCAGTTGATTATTTCAGTATAAAAATCAAGTGTTGTTGGATCAATGAATGTTATCAAGCTTTTTATATCATTAACTTTTTTCTTGTTTATTGGTTCATAACCTTGATAATAGGCCTTAGAAGTAGGCATTGCTACTGGAATTCTGCCATCCCGTAAACAAAATGTATGTTCCAGGCTGTGTTGTTTTAAAAATCAACAGTCCAGTATAATCCGAAATTTTGAATTTTGACTTAGAGCCGCATGCAGAATCTAAGAATCGTTCCTAAGGATAAGTCAGCGAAAAGGATGACTTAACTATAGACAATCCTGAGTATAGAGTTAAGGAGTCCTTAACCATAGACTACTTTTGTTATGAACACGCCCCCTTCCGTATTACGCATGAGTGCAGGACCGTAACAAAAATATCGATATTTTGAAGTATCAATACTTTATGAAAGATACATCGACATTTTGCTATTGATAATTTCTTTCGATAACGATGGATATATAATAAAATTATAAAAAATCCTTCGCAAATAACCATAATTTGACAACGATATTTACAAACATGTCCCCCGCAAGGACTAGGCTAACAGGACTCCTGGGGGTCAATCAGATAAGTGAGATAAACACACATCACAAATTTGCTCTAATACTAAAAAAGTCGCCTGCGCACTATTTATTTCAACGATTTTAACATTTTAACAATAATAGTACGACGCATTTTTTTATTATCGTATGTCGCGATACTTATCAACTCCGCAATTCTATAAATTCCAATGGTTTTAAGTTTTGTACTATTCTATTTGAATCGTTTTTTGCGACACGAGTATCGCCTTTCGGCATCTTCGGGCACTATGCACACTCACCAATGGTAAATATAATTGACACACCGACCCGGGTCGTATAAAAATGACCCATTCACTGCGTCCAACGCAACTGGTGCGTTGCCCATCAGGTGGACATTAGATATAATTAGCATGTTGTTTAAATGTGATAATTAAATGGTCCGCAGTGAATGGGGACTGCGGACCTTTTAATATAGAGATATATTAAAAAATACACAAAATCTCTAAAAATACAGTGAATATCCTTCATTTTGCCTCGAACACCATTTGAATGCTGTATTTCAAAAACGTTGCTTGACACATTTTAAAAAACAGTGACATAAATTGCAAAAATCTTCATACGAGTATTACCTAAATACACAAATGTTAGTAGTTTTTTTTAAAGACAGCGGTTAACATTTGCTATAAAATAATATATTTTACATCTACCTACCTATTTATTTTTATACCTATAGGATTGTTTTCACTATTTTGACTAAAACAAAATAGTGACTTGTAACGTTTTCAAAATACAGCATTCATTTTTAAAACGCTAATATTGAGCGTCACATTGCTTTTAACCGTAAGTAAACTTAAAAATCCTGGCCTGGGGAGTGGGAGCCCGGTTCAGGTTGTGTGGGCCATCCTTTCCTTAAATGACGATACTTTCTTTCGATACGATACCCATTCCATGTATCGATACTTTTTAAATGGATAGACAGGTCTATTCTTTTTTTTGCTCCCCCTCTCAACTTATGTTCGCCTCATACCGCGCAAGAAACAAGAGTGTTACCATATTAAAAAAATATCTTGCGGTGCCTGTAGAATCACGTATAATGACTTACAACGAAAACATAAGAGTATTATAATTAAAAATTAAAATGTATTTATAGTTATTGCATTTATAAAGTGCAGTTGTCATATTTTTGTCATCGTTTAACAATTATAAAATAATTTACCTAAACTATAGGAAAGAGAATTTTTCAATATGGTATTATTTTCAATAGAAAAAACGACCGAAGCTTTAAGACGAGGTGAACCATAGACAACATGATCTTAGCTAAGAACAATGTTTGTGCATAGTGTTTTGTCCTGAGGAAATCTTAGTTAAGACAAATGTTTCTGCATCAGGCTTTTAGGTATTATGCTTTAATTATAAGTGATTCAATTTTAGTTTTTCTCTTGCTTGAAGTGTGATAATATAAAAATATATAATATAATTTATGGTTCATGAAATTCAATATTGCATCCAATTTACAAAGTAATAATACAATTCCAACCCGTGTTACCCAGACTATTCTGGGTGGCGAGTGTCAAAATTAATATGGCGATGCAATATATAATTAATAAAGTGGGGCGAGTCCACTTTTGACAATTTTGACGTGAAATATGAATACCAAACCTCAGCCAGTGCGCACCATGTCATCCGCTAAAACTAAAATCGAGTAATTTCATTAAAGCGCCAGTGGCCCTATTCCGGACCCGCGGTGATGTGTTAACTCTTGCTTTACAACTTTCAGTGGAAACATAATTTAGTATGGGAAATCTATGCGCGCGCAGGTGGTATTATAATATATTTTTAATTAATGGAGTAAACCAGTGTTTAACGGAAAATTTTATGGTATCTTTGCGTTCATGTCAATTTTTTAAACTTATTTACCATACATTTTAGGCTGGCACAGCAATATAATATTTATTCTATATAAAAATATACGGTTTTATTCATTTTTTTTAATGTAAAATGTATTTTTTTTAAACATAATACAGGTTCCAAATAGGACAGAGCACAGAGTAAAGATTATAATATTATTAAAAGATTCCTTTTTATTTTTAACAAAAAATAGTTCTTGGCCAATCTATTGCGTTCTTGATTTGGATCGAAAATATATTGAAAAATTACCTATATTTTTTCTAAATGAGAAATTGAGCCCCCACCCACAGCTTTGAAGCCGAGCTCTCTATCAACTACGGTACCATGCAGTCATGGCTAGACAACATTGCTACTTGTAGATATACTGATGTTTATTTTATTACCACGTTTTCATTAGCTCGTATTCTTGTTTGTCCGGTACAAATTTTTCTTGTGTTTCCAACAGTACACTATTATTGGTTGCTAAGGGGGTCCTAGCAACTAAATTATTAATATATACCTACGTGCGTTACGATGGAAATCAATATAAAATGTCAAATTGACATTTCAGTATTCTATATTTATTCAGTATTTTTATCAAGTACAAAAAAAAGTATTTATTAATACATAGAATTGTCAAGTTTATAATATGATTCAACAGAAAATTTAAAAACGTGATATATAAAAATTTCTTTTTATCTCGTAATTATTTTATTATTAAAAATCCACGATAGATTTAGTGATCTAGTGACTGCTACTTCTTATGTTTGGTGTCTCCTGTAACGTAGAGAAAATAAGATAAGTTTGTTTGGTTCTAAAAGGCCGATTTAGTCTGCAAAATCATTGGTTTAATATGAATGATAATATTCTCAACTCTCAAATGAGTTGAATAAATAAAATGGAAACTGCTTTACAAAATATTTGCTATTTAAGCCAGTAAATTTAATGTAACTACGTTGCTTTTTGAGTTAATATAAAAAGGTATAGTGAATGAATAACGAATGGTAATCTATACCCTATAATCAATTGTTTTAACATATTATCGCGTCATATTGATCTAATTATTCTGCTTAAAGAAATTTATGTATTTGTGTAGGAGTCGTCGATGTGAGGGTCGATGGTGTTGTAGATGAAAGACGATCGTGGTTATTCGTGATGATGGAGGAGTGAAAGTTTATTCATGGTTACATAACAATGTACAATCGGTTCAATAGTATAAATAAACTGACAGTACATAGACTGAGATAGTAACGGACCAGGTACTTAGATTCGTGTGACGTATTCGCTATTTATACAATCAAAATAATATCTACCCATTATAACTTAAGAAATAACTATATTAATCGAGTCAGCTACTTACTGTTATTTGCGTTAATAGACATACGAGTAGCTGACTATTGTATAAAATATAGATATCTCGGAAATAACCTAATTTGACACTACGGAAATGCATATTAAAGAATTTGTAATTGCAGTACAGTATTTAATAACGCCGATTAATCTGCTGACACAGGTTATGAGTTGTTTATCAGACGCCATATCTGTATATTATATTTTTTTGAATACATAATATAATAATATTATGTCGATGTAATATTGACCAAATTTTATACCATAAGTAGGTACCTATTATTTTTAAATAGCAACATTTATATTCAAAATTGTGATATAATAATATTGGTTAACTTATATTCTTGCTGAGAGAAATTATATACATGATTAGTTTAAAATGATAATAACAAGCTGTATTATAATATAATATTGTCTTGTAACATTGACTTATCATAATATACTCATACTGAGGAAATTTATAATTAGAAAATTATTAATTCAAGTTTAGTTATAACAATTTTAGAAAAGTAATTTAAATAAAAATGTGTTTGATGCTCGAAAGCTGCCATCCCGGTCACCGGGGAGTTTTGTGAGAGCATTATGTCTGAACAACCGACAAGATTGCTTTTCTTTCGCACGCCGCCATTTGTCACCTGCAGCACCTAATTTGTTCTGCCTATCACTGCCTTCGATGAGAATTCACCTTTAAACAGCTGAGCACATTTTCAAGAATGTATTTTAAATAAAAACACGATTTTCCATAAGCCAAAAATAGATCCAAGTCTTTCACAATATAACATAGTATTATCAGAAATAATATTGTTTACTATTTTATACATTACAAATATTTGAAACTCTATAATATTATTATTATGTAACTCTCAATATCTGGTACCAAAACATTTTGTTTTATTTTTTTTAAATTTGAAATGTTTATTGGTATTTTTCGTAGTCCAAAATAACTTTTAGCCTATTTATCACTTTAAATAAATTATTTATGTTACTTAAATCGTATTAGTTATCATTTTTTTGTTGTTGGAAAATATGTATTAATTAAATAAAATACAATATAGCGCGGTATTTATTTCACATTATTTAATAACGACGGAAATTTTTAGACCTCTTAAGCGAATACTGTTAACTGTTACAAAAATGCATTTTATATCTTTTCTAGAAATACTTATGTTCAAGACTCTCTCAATTTAAATTTGAAGCAATTCTGACACACTATAAAAAAAAATGTGAATACCTAATGTGGGTAATAAAAGGTGTGAGTCCCAATTCAACTTAGTCCAAGATTTCTTTTAGAATATTTAAAATATGGATGTTTTTGAGGATTTATATAAATTTACTTTAAAGATGGCATACTTTCGCAATATATCATTCATGTGAAAGTTTACGGTAAACAAGGCCATATTGTATTAATGCGCCAGCTAGATGGCATCGACTTGTCTGCGCGGTATAGTTTGTGCAAAAAAAAGAACACTTTTACAGCGCTTTTCGGTTTGCGCGAGCTTTAGTTTTCCCGTCCATATACAGACGGGCATTCCGATACAAACCAGATTGCGCAAGTAAGCTTATGGTAAGGCATGAGCGTCTAGCTGGCGTTTAAGAATAACGTTATCTCTCAAGAATCACGGACACTTCATTAAACTCAACACTACATTTCTATTAAGACAAACTACACAAGTACATGAAAAAGATAACCAAAATCTTCATTGACTGCATGTAATATAATATAATGATTATTATTTTAATGATTTTTTTTATTCAACGAATAAAATTCTTTTGTTGAACATACATCATTTAAAAATACCTCAGAGAAATTATTAAAAACCACTATAAAAAATCTTTTTGAAAAAAAAATCCAAAGCACCCAGCGGGATTTGACACCACGCCCATATGCTCTACCAACTATGATATATGTATTGTATCTAATTGTGACGAAATTTGTTCAATACTGACAATTAAACTATTCACGTAAGTCTCTCTATCCTGTGTAATTCAGTATAACTCTCTAAAGTTGGTCCAATCTCTGAATATGACCAAGAAATTTAGAAGTCTTTCAAACTCCAATACACGTTATTAATTCACGATCAAGTTAATTTTGGTACGTAAACTCCCAGCACATTTTTCATTTATTATGACACACTATGTATACAGAGTTGGTGGTAGTTGAAAAGCATGTCAAAAGAATAATATAACCTATAACTACTCAAATTTATTACTGTTAATATTTGCCTACAATTAATATACTATATAATTCTTTATCGGCATATAGTTTTTGTATAGAAATTATAAATAATGGTATTATAATATGGTTTTATTAGCAAGATGTCAAAAATGATGGCTCACAAATTCGCTTCACTCTTTGACATGTCGTACAGAAACTTTAGTAATTTTGGTTAGGGGTGTTACTATGAATTATGGTGACACTCAACATTGCTACGCTGGCATACTAACAAATATGTAATGATTTTTTTCCCACCTAATATTATAAGCAGGTATGAGTTTTTGAAGTTTTAATTATACAATAAGGTATTTTATAACTCTTTAAGCGGTGCTTCACAATACAAATACTTATTTGTAAATTTGATCACCAATTGGCTTATTATCCATAATACTACCCATGAGTAGATAAACACTAGCATGCAGTATATAATTTATTGAAAATGAATCTTTAAACATTATTTAATTCGGAATACATCAGATATAAACCACATTATACGAATAAATAATAACAAGGTTCGTCATTAATTAAATAAAAAATACACCATTAATACACATATTAATAAAAAATGCTCTATACGAAAATAACTCAAAATATTAATCGCACTTACAACTAGTTAGAACCGGGCAGATACATTATAGAAAATCAGATACATGCAGTTACATACGGATATACAGTATGTCGATGTCGTCATGTCATATATTTATCCACAACTTACCGCGTCTCCACATCTTTAACGCATAGCATAACTAACGAGAAGTGCTCTTCAAGGTCATGATGGAAGCATCTTGAGAAGAACTTGGGATCACCGAGAAAGATTTCTTGTCCAGCCACGCTTTGTTTACGCCTTATGTGTATTCACCTTACAGTCTTACACAGTATCTTCCCTAGTGATATGAATATCTCATTATAACTTGAACCAAGTTATTCTCCTGTATAGATTGTCTACGATTTGAGTTTCCACTTGAGTTATTAATTTTGTTAGCCATCAAAAATCAAAAGCTAACAATTTTCAAATTTCAAAAACCAATTTGACGTCAAACTTAAAATCGTACATTTTTGAAAATTAACTCGAAGTCACATCTTGAGCTTTCCAGGTAAGTGCTTTTATTTCATAATCTATCTATCTGTTGGCTTTTTAAACTTGCTGATATGTACGCTAGTAATATTATCATAACTCTGGCTATAATAATATTAAGGTGTTGGTAGGCACTTTTTTGTAGAATTTAAAATACTATAATAATAATAGATGTACCTATCAGTTAATTAATAAGAGCACTCAGTTTTTTTCTAATATGTTTAACAATCTCATTTTTTTTTTTTTAAATTCCGTGCAAGATCAGCTAATCAATATAATCTTGCAAAACTATAAACATTTTATAAATTTTAGAGAACTTCAAAATAAAAGTGTTTGCAATTAAAGCAAATATGTAGGTGGTTTGAATTTTTTAAATATTTTAAATTTGTCGGTAGCGTCTCTCTGAAATTATAGAATTTTATTATTGTGCTATATTTTTGTGGACTAAATCAGTCTAAAGCCAATTCTATTTTTTATGATTTTACCAAGGTTTTATAGCCTACTATATCAACTCTTCTTGTCTAAAAAAGGATCCGCCGATCAGGTCCTCACTCGAATTCTGTTACAGAACTTTACAATTTTGTCAAGCTTTTTCGTCTTACGCACCGCCAGGGCACCTTTCAATTCGTCGACATTCTCAAAGATATGCGCAATTCGAAATTCATATTTAGGGCGTTGTACTGCTATATGTACAATGTCATTCAAAACATAACATTCATCGCAGAGTTGCGAATTGTTTCTTCCCATGAAGACATCAAATCTTTTACCCATAGTGTCACTTGTTAGTTCTTAGCCTCAGTATCAGGTTAAGCTCATTTCACTTCAAAGGAGACTCTACAATCTACATTCAAAATTACATACTTTTATTGAATGTAATCAAAGTAATAATTTCTGAAATAAGTATATAGTTTTTTAAGGTTCTGTTTCACTGTCGTATAGTGAAGCGAGAAAATAATTGATCAAGTGAGAAGAAGCAGTAACGCGTGAGAGACAATTCCCTTCAACAAGATTAATAGGGCAACATTTTGATTGGCACTTTCGTGCCATACTTACATCTCACATCTACTCACTAACTTGTAACTATTATAATAACGATAATGCTCGCGAAAGGTGAAATAATTATATCCAAAATTATCTAAAGTGTCAAACGAGGCGGTGCGATTAATTTTCTCAGAAAATTCAATAGATTCAAATATTCATTTATTAACAATATGAGCATATAATATTATACCTACTATTTATAATATAAATTTCCTATGCTTCTTTATTATTTTAGGGTAATATTATTCATTCAAATAAAACTCATAAAGATTATTTTCCGGTATTATATTTATGTGTAATCATTCCATATTATTCAAAATGTATTATTTTGATATGCACTGTTTTTATACGAGATTTAAAAAAAGACACATGTGAAAATTGCTTCTCAAGTTGTGATGAAATTGAGATGCATGTCACGTCACTGTCACGCTGTCACGGCGACAAATTTAATCTATGGTTTCGTCATTTTGCAGAATATTTTGAATGATCGCCAACTCTCTAAATTCAATTATGGAGAGTGCCAACTCTAATGTATTAGTATTTTGAATTATTGTTAATTATTAGAGCTAATTTCAATTAATTTCAACAGTTTATACGTGTGCGTATTGCAATATTATATTCATAGATATTATATTGAACAAAACCTAACCTGCAGACCATAGATAATAAACAATATTGTATAGACAACACCAAGAAAAACGACAGTATACATATTTTTCCATTGCGGCAGCTTACTGTGACGTCACATGATAGTAGGCGACATGCACCTCAATTTGATCAGAACTTTATGTCACTTGCGTAGGATTATTTGTATGGGCAATTCATTCATGTTATACAAGCTTTAAAAAACAAACGAACATCTTATCTACTGTCACTTGCGTTTTTAAAACGTTTTTTTTTTATTTATTGATTGCTATGAATATTTTTAAACCTATCAAAAGCTGAGAATTTATAAACTATATTTTATCTGCTTAATTAGGTAGTATGTTAATTCTATTTTTTCGATCTTAGAATTAAGAATTATTTTTTATATAACAAAGCTAAACAAGCCACTTGAAATAAATTAAGATAAACTGCAGCATAATATGAAATTATGTAAGTTGGACCAACCTGCAAGCATGTGATGGTGTTATTGGTTCAGCAAAATAATTCCCTCTTTCTTACTTACTTAAGCTGGCGCTACAGACCATTCAGTCCCATGGCCAACTGGATAATCGTCCTAAAATTATCGCTATCTCCATCGATCATGCCCAACCTCTTTGACACCCTCTGTCATTTTTAAATGTATTTTCTCTGTTAAATTATGATACATTATTATTCAGTTTTGTTGTCAGGATGTATAGATCTAAAAATTGCCTCCTAACAAAGTTGCATGTGAAGTGGGAAAATAATAACGTTAATAACTTATTAACAAAATATTTTTTAATGGGTATCTCAATATTATTCTACTTTTATATTAATATTATTCGCAAATAGAAAATCCCATACCATACTACATTTTTTTTGTTACCATAGGGAGTTGTATCTAGGAAATAGTAACTAATTCCTAGATACAATAATTTAATTTAATAAGCGTTATTAAATTAAATTATTAGCAAGTACCTACATTTATTGTTGTTTTAATTTAATAAAACGCAATTTTTTTTTGTAATACTTATTCCATTTTTAATCAATAGATTAGGACCGGTTTCGTCCGCCTCAGAGGGACATTTTCAACTCAGATCCTACATTTAAATCATGAGGAGAAAGATTCTGGTTTGGCTTACACCAATAGCATAATTGTTTAAAGTAGTACTGCCCGTAAGCTACCGATAATATTTTATTATCTCTACAAAGTTGAAGTAATCATACAAAAAAATCGGTGCGTGTACTTATGTACGCACGTTAGAAGTTATACTTCTTTGGCGTAACAAAACAAAAACAAAACTTGTGATAACCTAGATTCTTTGACAAGCTCTTAATTGTCTTGTTATTTCTCGTTGTTTTTATTTTTAAAGTAACAACTGTCACTCTGACGTTTAATTCTTTGTTTACGTAAGGAATCGCAAATGGCCGACAATAATAAATTCATTGCCTAGGCAACGGAACAATTCTACTAATAAACTTGCGTTTGTATACAGCTAACTGATTCGCAGCTATTTTCATACTGTCGTAATAGTGTGCACTTGCAGCTCTCAATTTCACTCTCGTCACAAAAGAAGTATAACTTCAAAAATAATTATTGTTTGCATTCGCCCAACCTATTAAGTTCGCGCAATTGGTCAAACAGACATTGACAAAATATCATGATTTTTTTTCAGCTGTTGGATCAAACCCCTTACCTACACCCACACAGATGACCGTTTCACTAATTCAGTTACGTCGAGTGCAATCTAAAATCACCCATGCATTATTAATAATGTGAATATAATAATGAACGACCCCCTTTAAGCATTTTCAAAACCGTTAAGCATCAATTACATAGAGCTTCTTTACGAGTTTTACGAGCTTCCTTACGAGTAATCATCGAAAAAGCTAACATGTTCGATGATTACACTGGGCGACTTTACAGGCAGATTATAAATTAGCCAACAAACAGCTCGTAAAGAAGCTCAATGTAATTGAAGCTTTAGTGACTTCACAACAATAATATTGTAACGTATTTAAGATGTAAACAATCTTGGTATGATAATATTTTATTCATCCCTAAATTTGTATTATATTATTATGTCAAAAGTACGCTTTTAGATTTAATCATAATATGGCAAGCAAACTAGCGTTGAAGAAAGTAAATTTTCTTCCTACGCAGTATATTTAGTTTTACTCAGCCTACTTTATAAAAATCAATGAAGGAAATTGAAATTCATATACGGCATCTTATAAATTAATATTATAATGTGAACACGAGATGTTTATATATTCTATTTTAAGATAATTGAAATATTACCTGTCACATAACATGGTACCAAATTTATTTTCTTATGATAAATTTAAGTTTGAATGTAAAAAATATCTATTAACCGAATTTATGTTTATGTTGTACAACTCACTAAATAAAATTTAACCGCAAGCTTTTATTGTCTTAACGTATATTTTAATTTTACCCAACAAATTTTTATCATTTATTATTAACTATCTTAAGTATACCTATTAAATATTGAAGTTTGCAGAAGATGCAACCGCCACAAGCAGAAAATTCTCGTCGAATCTACTCTAACAATGTGTATTGTTTGCATGGATGCCTTAATTTTTGCCTTTGGGCAATACATTGCCTGCCTGCTCTCTTGGAACATCACTGATTATAATAGTTTTAAAACAAAAATTATTTGTGAATTCTACAATAATTAATAATAATTATTGATAATTAATTATGTAAGTTGACAAATTTATCTTTGTTTTCTTAGTGTCTTATTAGAGTTAGGTTTATAGCTCGTAACCGTAGCCAATAATTATGAATAACTCATTTTTTATAGAATTAACTTAGTTTTAAAATAAAGATATTTATATCAAATTTTACCCATCAATCTACATTACACAATGGTTTCATGCAATTCTCAAGTACAATACTTATATAATATTTTCATATTTAATTTTTCCAATAAATAAACACGACCTAAAGTAAGTAAAACATCATTAAATCTAATGAGATTTATAACAGGGCTATAACCAAAATAAATATCCACCAATCGCCCAATCTCCAAATCTAGAGAATTTTATCTAATTTTTATTTAAATGTAAACATATTTCTTTAATATATTACTTTTTAGTCGCTACTCATTCTATTTACTGGGTATTGTATTAAAAAATAGATATTCATAATGTGAATAGGCCGAATGTGAACATACCGATATTAAAATCTGGGTAATTGGATGTTATATTCGAGCAAAAGAACTATCAAAATAAACACATTTATTTTAAAGATTAAAATCTTTTTTAACGAATAAGAAGAGAAAGGCAAAACAGAAAGTTTCTCTGACTACCAAACGGAATTACGTTCACGCAAACTCAATGGACGAAACATCCCCGCATAAGCCAGTTCCATTCACATATGCTCAATCCACATATGTCCATATAACATGAACATCTCTATATATATGTTCATGTTCTATTTAAAAAATACACTTATACAGTTTGGAATGGTCTCAATATAGAATGTATCCAGAAAGCTGAGCGGCAGCTTAAATAATACAAAAATTTGTAAAGTTAATATTCAAAACCAGAAAGTACTTATTAACGAGTGTTTCGTGTATTATATTGTATGTATGCGAAAAAATCTGATAATATAATAATATATCGAAACTTTATGATTATAATTTTTAACTATGGTCATGTCTTGAATGCAACATAATACCATAATGGTATAAACTGGCTGAATTGGTTTTGAATTAGGTAAGTATATCTACATTTATTTTTAAGTTTGTCGGATTTCCTTAATACGTAGCTGACGTAAATGTACGAATATAGAAATTTAAGTAATCGTTATGATGTTTCAAATAATAATATTTTTCGTATACTAAATCTTACTTTCGTGCTATAACAAATGTAATTAATATTGTTTTATAATTAACCGTAAAGTTTTAAAAAGCTTGATATCGACCCCTATTAATAGTTACATAATAATATTACGATTTTGAATGAATATATTGTATAAAAGATATTCGATTAGTGACTTCCGGTTATATTTCTTCAATACTTTGATCTAAAGTTTTGATATTTATTTTGAGATGGCTTTCAAAGAACCACTGATTACACTTAATTATTGATAACAAAAAAAAATATTTAAAAGTTTCACGGATATTATACACAAGGCTCGAAATGGACCGGAATGCATCGGAGCGCCGTTCCGGTTTATGAAATCGGTAAAATTATTGCTTCGTAAAAAATATTTTGACAGTTTGAGCTAGATATGCCATATGATAGAAAATCTAACACTTATTTTATAAAATACACATACAATTAGATAACTATGCAAAAATATCTTCAGAAAGTTGTCGAGCGCTCCGGTTCGTAAACTTTTCCATTTTGAGCGCTGAATACCTATTAAATAAACATGCTATTTTGTAGGCAAAGTGCACATTAATAACAGAAATTCCTAAAATAGGGTCTCCTTAGCAAACTCGGTGTACTTCTTTGAACTTATATATAATAATTATGTATAGGTACTTGTATTTTCACTGCTTTTGTATGTTTATAATTATTATGTTCTCTTTTTATATTTTCATTTTTATCGTTTTTATTACATTTTTCTTTATAATAATGTTTCATGTCATGTTGTGAACGTCTTAAACTAATTGTAATGTCCACAATATGTTAAAAATTAAATTGAATATGAAATTGAAATTCTGGCTGGAATCGCGCCATCGGATATTAGAGGAGTAGCCGCACATTGCACAGCCCACATGTGTAATGAAATACATCCTCTAGGCGCAATCATACTTAAAATTTAGGAACAGATTTTTTAGGTCATTTAAGGAGAGTTTGAAACCACCTTCGGTGAATAGAATGAAGAAAAAATATGACTACGCAAGCTTTTTAATGGTTCCCGACTAGAAACTTCCACCTGGGAGTATGCAAAGACGTCGTAGTTTGGAGAACAATGCGTCAACATGATGTGATAGTTTATCCGCTCGATTCAACCAGCTGCACTATCGATGATACATTTGAAACCAATGATGCGGCCATCGCGGTTGCCAAAGCTTGGTTGGGAAGAATCTAGGCATGAGAACGGAAGACAGTCGGTCAAGGACCTGAATCGTCTGCAGCGCTAGAATCTAAATTAAGTATGTACATTAGACAATGCCGTAATATATTTTTGAACAATATGTATTTTAATGTATTGTCCATCCGGAAAACTCTTCTCAGCGGTCAACGATCAACATTACTTGCCCTCATTAAGGCTTATAAGACAACTACTACAAGCGCGTTGCCTGTCCTAGCCGGAGTGCTTCTGTTGAACTTGCAAATTGAAGTCCATGGTGCCATGACCGCTTTGCTCGGAAACTGGCAGTATCTTAATATTGCCGCCTTCAAGTCTTGGATCCATAAGCCGGTGCACTCGAAAAGTTATTATACGTGACCTGGCGTATGACACCGCACTGCATGCATGGCAGGGGCGATGGACCACCTCTTTCAAGGGCAGACAAACGCATTCGTTTTTTCCTAATATAAAATAGCGCATGAAGATAACCAGATTGACTCCAGACCATTGGACTTCTCAGTTCTTAACCGGACATAGTTGTTTTGCTTGCAAGCTCTGTCAGCTTGGCCTAATAAAATCTCCATTTTGCTTTTGTTACGAATTGCAGGATGCTGATCAAATATGTCCATATGTCGACTGAAAGGGAAAAGCTTTTCAAGTCGGTCCGACCCTCAGTGTGGTCGGTCAGCTATTGCTACTGTGTATTTACGAGGGAAAATATCTCAGCCTTTAAAAAGTTTGCGGCGTTTTACGGCGAGCGAGAAGGTCTTTTCTCATCGAGAATTAACCGTAATACATTATATCGAAGTAGGAATTACGCACACTCTAATACACGCCAACTAAGGTCTTGAAAAGTTTCTCCTGGGACACTTCAGCACAAATTTGAAGAGATAACGTTCGTTACGACACGGTATACGCCTGTATAACAGGTGTGGAGACGCGGCAGATGGTGCAGGGAAAAACGAGTAAGTATTTTAATGTCAACAAATTAAAAAAAAAGATACTTAACAAATTTCTGCATTATTTTTCGGGTATCAGAAAAGTTTGCAAAATCTGTCTTTACTTTTCGGAGCTTAGAAAAGTTGTGATGTGAGAATAAAAACGGACAAAAAGTGTCGCCGAAACAAACCAGAGCTTAGTGCTTTAGTACTAAGCCCTGTGAACATACACCCGTAACCATTTATGCAACATTTTTAAAACATATTTTAGACTGAACGCTTTGATATATTAACTATTTTGTATATCTGTATAATAATCATACTATATCCTATTTTACATAGCATCTCAAATATTTTAATTGCACGATATTTTTTTTTGTTATTAAATTATTTCATTTAGATATCGGATATTTTACAATAATTGTATGTAACTAACAATCGTCTGCGATTTCATCTGTGTGAAACTAATAAATAAAGATATACAGATTTGATTTAAATGTTATATATCCACCCATTATTATTATTTACAACAATGTCACTACTTTTGGTAGATATGGTAAGTAATTTAAAAATTACATTGGAAAATAAATGATTGCATATTTGATTCAAATGTTATATATCCACCCATTAATATTATTTACAACAATGTCATTACTTTTGGTAGATATGGTAGGTAATTGAAAAATTACATTGGAAAATAAATGATTGCATTTTTAATATATATATACTCATTAACTTTTGATACGTATAACAGTATCACACTCGACTGGGAGGTTAAACTAACCGCACGCAATCTACAGTGGTTAAATGTATGTGACCGCACCTGCATCTCACTTCACTTTATCTACTCAACTGCGCTGTTTTCGATCAATTTTATCTCCAAACTTCAAACCTTTTGAGATATTCAGATGACAAAGAAATTAATTCCGATTTTCTATTTCGCTATTCTTACCATTGATCTGCGACGGCACCGCATTTCGTGGCTTAATAACCTCCGTGATTGGTACGAGTGCAGCTCCACTGGACTGTCCCGGGTAGCAGACGACAAATCTAAGATCGCCTTGATGGTGGACGACCTCCGTTAAGGGATGGCACAATAAGAAGAAGAAAGCTATTCTATACACAAGGCGGCAATCGACGGTAGTTTATCATATTTATATATTAAGAAAGTTAATTATTGTAATAAGTTAATGTTACACCCCCAAATGGTCCCCATTCGGGGATGTCTCTGTGAATCTGGAGAGGCCCTAATCGGTATCAAATCAACAAATAGTAAGGGTTGATTGCAAAAATAATTAAATAATGTTAAATATCTGACCGGCAAAATTGTCTGAATGCCGTTAAAAAAATACGAACGGCAACGCCGCATTTGTACCGCTCGTAAGCGGTCATTTGTTTTAGCGGGAGAACCATTTTTGACAGCAACGCAGTAAGCAGTGTTAACCTCGCTATCCGTCAAAATTAAATTGAAAAGAATTTGTATAAAAATGTAACCATTTAGAATATAATATTAACGTAAATATACCTTGCCGTTTCCACCATAATTCTGGTGTGTTATTTGCCCATCTCCAAGTCCTAAATCCAGACGAAAGTCCATACAACGAAGCAAAGTGACAGAGTGTTTTCATTTTCGAAAATGGAGGGAAATGTCAAAAAATACGATGTTTTAACAGCGCTCTTGGCTGTGTTAACTTTTAGAACAAGATAGACAGTTTAGTTTAGACGGTTAACTTATAGTAACATAATATAATAGAATAGACCCACATGTATCTGCACCAGGCGTCATTGCATCAAGTAAAAAAATATATCAGGAATCTTAAGTGGTAAAGCATTATTATCCGGATGGCAAAGGCTGTGGTTTCATGTCCTATTCGGTTCATTTTTTTTAATGTAATATATTTCTGATGTGTAACAAAATAAATATCATGATTGTTCGATAACACATGTCACATTTTTAATGTTAGTATAGAATTCATAGAATAAAAGATAGTGTGATCGAATTAATCTATTTACCTCTGCTTTTAATCAAGGATATATTGTTACCGACTAGTGATATATTATGTTATCGCAAGCAACTGAAATGATAGCACTGTGAATATAATTTATCACTCAGTGATATTGTCGAGGTATCCGATATTGACATGCCTCATAAGCCGAGGTGATTAATCCTATATCAGGTAGGTATACAATCAAATGCAGGTAATATGAAAACTGGGACACAGTTCACACAACTGTCTCAAAGCCACGATTCTGATAATTATTCGACATAGTATTTACTTTGAAGAATTTAATTTTACAATGGTTTAAGGCTATACTTCAGTTGAGGCATGGTCTTGAAATATCGTGGCTAGGCGATGAGCGGATTATGCAATTGACGCGTGCCGAGCGAAATATAATTAGTCATAAAAATCCAACATGCGTCCATTTAATGTTCTGTTTATTGTTCTATTAGTAACAATAATATATTCATTGACATGTTTTATTTTTCAAGTCAATGGGTAACGTTTTTAGTCATATTTACACGATTTAAGAATTAAAACCCCCGTCGCCATTACGAAACAAATTGACGTGTTCAAAGCTAGACCTTCGCTCTCAGATTGCCAGCGAGTCCAAAATTTCATCACACCTATAGTTAAAAATTATTTGCCGTTTTACTTATGTAAACTTGATAATATTATGTTAATTTAATTAGTAGGGTATTTTAATTTCAATATTATTATTAGTTGGTATGTAAATGAATGAATTCGTATAAACATTAATACTGATGCAATGAGTTATTTTATAAATATTACTATCAATTATTTACTATTTTAAATGTACAATTTTCAATTAGATTTATTTAAATATTATTGTACTAGGTACACAATTTGAACCATTTTGGCAATTCACGTTTCGCCTTTTGGCATAATATGTTGTTATTGTGATCACGATCATTCATATTATGGTAAATAAACATCTGAAACAGGATATAATAATAATATATATCCATACGTCATTTATAGTTACGTATTACTTATATAGGTACTAAATTAACAGTAAAATATCTTGAAAATGCGTTATCTATTGAATCCCATAGGCATTCGAAAAATGTCGGTACTCGTAGTCGATAGTATTTATTTATTAGGTACTTATTCTACAATCGTAATCGTACCTAGTGGTCTATTTCTCCTTGCTTAGAAGCCCTTTATTTTCTGATTTTGATATCATGGGAAGCAAAAGGTATATTCTTTTATCTTAACCTACATTGAATTATCTTGAGAGAAAATCTTTCGAGATCATTTCATCAAAAGTTACTTAAAATACTATTTTTTTGAACATAAATTATTTGAAACTCTCTCAGAAACTTACACATTGTTAGAAAACATCCTAACAAAAAATATATCCGAATGCCATCAATGAATCTACGTTCGTGGCGATCCGTGCAGTTAGCTTTATCGATTAAGCAACAAATTTAATTACTGATCTCATTGAAATTACGACCAACTTTGCATTTGAGGTGTCATTTAAAGTTTGTCTAGAATTAGCAACAACCTTTTTAATTTGAATTCAGAGCATAAAAAAACTAGTTTTGATTCCAAATTGTTGTTAAGAGTATATGTCTTATCGTTGTCGAACTTCATTATTCATTGTTTTTTGATTTAATTAAACGATAAAAAAAAATTTAGTACTTATTCAACTTTAATAAATATATTTTGACCGGCTTTCTCCGCCTCAGACTCAGGGACATTTTCCTCTGAGGCGGACGAAACCGGTCCAAATTTATTTATTAAAGTGGAATAAGTACTACATTTTTTTGCGTTTTATTAAATCAAACAACAATACAATGCAGTTCTACCATGAATTGACAGTTAACAAAATAAAATAAATTCATTATTCATCATAACGATTGAGTTTTTTTAATTGATTCTACTGAAATCAAAGTGAAGTGTTAACTGCTAGAGAATAGTTATTTCAACATTAATAAAGATATTGTTAAATTAAATCCGATTTCAACATAATATGAAAGTGTACCTAAATCATGATATAATAATTATATTGCCTAGTTGAAGCAGCGATATAAATAATAGCGTACTTGGTATTTTATTAATTCATATTTTTCCAAGTACTAATAAAATCAATCTACCAATTTGATTTAAAAAATGTTGATTGGAAAACAGTTTCAACGGAAAGAGTTGAATAGGCCATCGAAAATAAATTTACAAAAATAAAAACGTATAAAATGAACAGTATTCACCACCTAAATGTTTTTCGTTTGATATTATGGATGTCGATATAAAATAATAATTATTTGTAAATGATGTAAAAATAACTATGATGACTTTTAAATAAAGTTTTTGTTAATTCTACGATATTTGAGTTATTTATGTTGACAGCTGTTTCGGGCTATTACCCCGTCGCCAGAATGATTTAAACATAGCTAGAGCATTTTTTCAAAGCACAAATTTATTAATAATCTTTATTTATAATAATGTCAAAATAAACATAGATTTTTTTTTAAATCTATCTGATATGCCAGTCGAACAGGGCAGTGGACTCATAAAAAAATGAGTGATTATGGTAGGAGGGAGGAATAAAGTTGGAGTAGGTACTATACACGGGTCATTTGTTACATAATATTTAACATAATAATATATTTTAGTACATATTAAAATAGTTTTAAGAGAAATATTTCCTTTCTTTAATTTTATCTAATAGTGGATAATAAAAATGAATCAATGAAACAAAGAAAATGCTAGTATGTTACTGTTGTGTACGGAAAAGGCATGGCAAAAGAATACACTTCCTCATTCTGACATAATAATATGCAGGTCGCGAATAATCGTTGGCAGTTTAAAATAACTATTAGCCTTTGTTATAATATCTGGCTCATTCTAGTGATGGTTTATAGTTTGCAATAGCAGTAAATATAAACGATTGAAATACATATCGCAGAATTAATATATATATATTATTTAAAAAACATTACATTGGAGATCTATCATATTGTAAACGTCACCGGATATAATAATATTATAGTTTATAGCCAGTTTGCAATTTAGTATCACATTCTTATTTATTACTATTATAAAATATAATTTACCATTGTGTAAGTTTTCATTGGCTTTGTAATAGGATAGTATTATGGTCGTTTCGAGGTATCCATGGACAGGTAATTCTGCTGTGAGCTTTCTCGGGTTACGAAGGTTAACCGGGCAAGCAGTAAAGACTTGACTCGACTTTACATTGTACCACTAACTAAGTCGTAACAGTCCATCCGGCAATATCTATTGATTTTACCTAAACATTTAATCTTACCTAGTCAATCTCAGATGCAGTCTATAGGGAATAAAATACCTGTAATAATTATATTGAAGAGTTGAACTGTACTAACATATTAATGTATTGCGTAAATATCAGTAGCGAAGGGTGGAGGTAGGCTGTTAATAAATAGTGCACTTTATGTGTTAGTGTTAGTCATACATATTTGTTTTTATTGAACTAAGATAACAATTTACATATGGTATTGGTTAGTTTAAAAAAAATCAATTAAGCCCCGCTTAAACCAAACCGTAATAGTTTTGGTATATTTTGGGTGATGCAACAAAATTGTGCACACTTTTTTTATTCATACTTTGTTTGTTTTCGTTGGATTACGAATTCATACAACACATCCATACTGGTTTTTTTTAATTCATTAAGCCTCGCCTAAACCAAACTATAATAGATAAAAAAATATTATTCTATCTATAAAATATTATTAGTTATGTACCTATGCTTTAATTGCATAATTTTAGATATTTTGTAGAGAGACAAGTAATTTTTGACTACTGTCTATTACGGCTTGATTTTTGCAATGTTTAATTGAATTTAAAAACTAACCAACACCATCTGTAAAATTTTGTATTATTTCAATGAAAACAAATACGTATGGCTGACAAAGTTTAGTGCGCACTATTTATGGCGGATCTTAACAGCCTACATCTACTCTTCGCCACTGGTAAATATAGTGCTATAAGGTATTATTTCTGTAGATTTAAAAAAAATATATTAAGAACAATTTTATTTATCAAATTATAGTCACAATATTAGAACACGAAACGACAATAACTGTGTATTGATGACTTTGGTTAGCAACAACCAAAGAATAGTGATAATAAATAGAATTCCGATAGGCAATATTCAATACACTACATTTTGATGCAGGGTTTTGAATGTGTGAGTGTCCTACGAAAATGAAACACGCATTATGCACGTACAATAGTGTGTGCGATACACCAATATTAAATGAGCGTCAATGCATAAACCGAATATTCGACGTATGTCGTATTCTTGACACGTGTTTAAATTTATCCCGGATTATTCCTTACTCGAGATCGGTTACCTAATACTCCTTACCCGTTAGGTATTTTAGTTCCCACCATTTCTGAGTTCCCTGGCAGCAAATAACGTTTTGTAACTAAAATTGAAGCGTCTCCTTTGTATACAGGCAAGAGCAAGTAATTCGATTCTAAACTAAATGAAATAAATTAAACCAGACTATTTTTCTTTTTGTTCATTTCTAAATATTTTTTTAACTACAAAGTATATAAATAAATGCTCAAAAACTGAAATTAAAATATATTATCTGCAATCTATTACAGGCTGTTAATAATAAAATCCGTAATCCTGATATTTTAATAGTATATACCTATATTTTTTAGAATTCCTTTTTAAGTAAAAATTGTCTTATCTATTTGACTAACTTAATTGCGACATTTTTAAAGAGAGCCCATATAATATTATCAGATACTCGCTTCAATGTCGAATCTATTTTCGCTTGTTTTTATATATTTTTCGACGACATAAAAATACTTTTTATAAGCATTACTTACAAAAACATGATACTTTGAGCGAAATAATTTTGTAGGGAAAATTCTCTACACTTTTACGACTCGTCGTCTTGACAACAGATTATGTTTTTCGAACGAAACCCCTCGTAAAGTTTTCACGTCAAATTTTATTTAAACAAGAAACATAAAAAGCGTTAAATTACCGTTAAAAAAATATTCACCTTTGACACTCTTAATAAATCACCGAATAATCTATAAATTTTACAATATTGTTTATTCTTTTCACTTACATTGTAATAAATTTGTATATTTTAATGGATTTAAGTTTTGTATTTTCTATCGAGTCCTTTTTTGCGACCCTGGTTTCGCCTTTTTGCTTTGTCAGGCACTATTTTTTTATACTCACCAAAAAGCAAACGCACATGGACGATTTTAAACCTTTTGAGTGTAGTATTTTTATTGTTTATAATTATTATTACTAATAAATGATCAATTAGGTTTGACAATTTATTATAAGCTTATCGCGTGTATTATTATTGAAAGAGTATGGGTTTTTTAAAGACACTTCAACTATTCATAATTTTTTTGTTATATATTTTTTATTGGATCCTTAGTATGTGATAACCGATTTTTACCTTTTTTACGTGTTTACACGTGTTTTACGTGTTAATAGTGTTTGTTGTCAGTGTGTGTTTGCCTTTTGGTGTAATGTCGTTTTTCCTTTCTCTCACTCGATGCTTCGTTATCTTCATTAGAATTATTTATTCATGAAAAGTTTTTGTTCACGATTTTCCTCAGCTGTTTTATTCTTTTCAGAGATGAATGCATAAACAGTATAATATGTTTAGAAATAAACAACCACTACATGAAAAAAAACCAACCCTGAAGTGATATCTTTCAAAAAAATCATCTACCAGCTTATGCACTTAGAATAATATTAATCAATACGTAACGATACACAATATTTTTTGTATTTTTATTACTGTTATTTATATATTCAGATAATTATTTGATCAGCATCTTGATTTAAAAAAATGAGAGATAATTACTTACGGTGATAGCCGAAATATCTACCGGATAGAAAATGCCTAAATAGTTTAGATAAAAAAAAATATATTAACCTATATAAACAAGACATTATAATTAAACTTAAATATTGCAGTGCCACAAAACACTAAATGAAAGCGTGTAAATGAACCAAAGAAATGGTCAATAATTAAATACGTATTATATACAGTTTATTCTAGCGCGCGTAGAACACTAATAATTGTCATCATTTAAAGATTTTAAAGACATAGTTAGTACCAGTGACAAGTTATTTATATTACCCACACCCCGTTTCCATGTAGTTGTAAATATAATTACTATAGTATATTATAATACTGTCTACTTGATTCTTATTTATTTAATTTACAGCTAGTATTTATAAAGCGTTAATATGGTAAAAGAAACCGCAGAATGAATCAGATAATTAATTACTATGTATAAAATTGGGAAACACCATAAATAATTTTGTGTAAAATAACAACAAAATATGTTTTTTTTATGCTGTTTACTAATACTTGATACTACGCTCGCTAAAAGAACCAGTTATAGGCAAGATTCGCATTCTATCCCTGTTAAGTATAATAGAATAATTATTATTAATTATAGAATAGCGCTAAAAACAATTGTAATTATGCCGGACGCAATCTAAATAATATTCTACGTAATAAAAAAAACGGTTTTAGCTCAAATTTGAAGAGAATTTATCGTTAATTATGGCAAAAAAATATGTGCGATTGATAAAAAAAACTACATATATTTTCACCCACAACAAACGAATGCTAGACCCACAAATTCAGAGGCCGTCGTTTTATCTGATAGTAAGAAACAGGCGAATATAATATTATTATGAAAATATTTAGATGAAATACCATTAATTATCATCACACTTGTTCGTGTTTATTTGAATTTAAAAAATACCAACAATGATATGCATATTTTGATTCAGCATGTCACATAACATTATGCAAATGCAAACGTATGTATAATTCGTAGTGTAGTGAGAATAACAGTAATTCATTTCAGAGCTGTTAGGGCCTGTTTACGGTCTGTTTATTGCCTGAATTACGATTAGCCGTTGGCGGAGGCAATTCGAATTAAGAATGCAAACGGCCTGGGATCGTTTCACACTCGCTTGATTCATACACACTATCGCACCGCAGCTACACCAGATAAAGCCATCACGTAAGGGAGGAAAGCTTTTATGTATTTTTATTTCGTTGGATTGAGATAAATGAATGAATAGTAGAAACGTGCGAAGGCCTTCATTATGTAATGTAGACTCTATTTCTTTAAACATCACTTGTCTTGATTGTGATCATCTAAGGTTAGTATTAGGTTTCTTCTTTAATTCAAGTTGGTATCTTCAAATAAAATAATCGAACATTTGAATAAAAATATAATTAATAACATCATTGGTAAATACAAGGATATCATAACTAAATATCGACAACACCTGATGTGAACTATAATAATATATATGTTAGTAATATCATTATATTGATTTGAATCGCAAACTTGGTTATCTTTTCTGGGCAGAATTCGAAACATTTTAGACAGTTATTAGAAACAGTTATTAGTAATAATTATAATGAGTCATGGACAGATCGGGACAAGAAAAGAGCCTGCACTCAACCAGACAGCGAATGATGTGACTTTGGATATAATTCGGTTTAAATTTTGCCTAATATAAAATAAACATTTATATTCCTAAACATTATGTACTTATATCTAGTAATAAATAAAAAATCTTAAAAGCAATAATTGTGTCTGTATATTATTATGGGAAATAAATTATTCATAATATTATTTTAAACTTGTCTGAATCTTAGTTTTATTAAATTTGATGTATTTCCAAATAATATTTAATATAACATACCTATATATCAATTTTTCTTCTTCTTTTCAATTATACTATAGTCAAAATAGATTATTAATTGGCCTCCTCAACGTTTCCTCTCCATTTATTTGGTCTTCATCAGTCCTCTGCGCTAAGCAGTTCCAATGCATATTGAAATGAACCATCATTGTTATATTTATTTAACTATTTTTCAATATGAAATATATTTCATGGATGTCCCTGTCGCTCGCTAGACTTCTTTCGTCATTCCAGGTCATGCCAGCATACCTCCACCATATAATATTATATTCTATGGATAGTATGCAGCGAGCATGCAGGATGCCGGAATCAGATTGGCTTAAAGAATAGGTAAGCTAGGTTGCTGTTGTTGTTGAGGCCGAGGTTGAGGCGAGATTGAAACCGAGCCACGGCTGACGTCGCCTCTTCACTCTTAGCGTAATGAGAGGCAAATATGGTCCGTTCTCTTATCTACTCGTCACTACCACTGAATTATTCGTCGAAAACATCTGTTTTCGTGTCTGAGTATAATTGGTTGTTCTGAACCTACATAGGGTGCAATGATCGCCACCGTAAAGCAGAATCGTCATAATGCAAGCTTTTTTTTCAAAGAATATGGAACAAAACTTGGAATCGACAAGATTGTAGCAATACCTATCTGTTATTGAATATATACATTTTGGATCACCACTGAGATATTCATAATATCGATCACAAATTATTTTGTTAACATATTGGTGGAGAGAGAGATTTGAACTCAAATTCATTGTATTCCGGCTAACATGTTTAGGCACATTTCATGGGCTCTACTTTTGCTCTGTCCCAATATTTTTCTAATACGTATGTCTACTGAAATATCATTAACCGGATGGCTGCCAATGACGTCTTAAGACGCGAACTTTTCCGTGAACGGAACGCCGCTCATATAAAAATGACGTCTTTAGACGTCCCGATTTAAATGGGATTTTACGTAAACGTTTAACGTAAATCAATTATTTTAAACATACAAATATGTTGAACACATAACGACATATATTGAAAATTTCGTCACATACTCAGAATTGAAACGAAATTCGTTTTTACCACTTGAAACGTAAATTGATTTTTTTATTTTTGCAATAGAATTCGCGGCGTGCAAGCTACCGGCAGTAAAAAGGTTAATCCTATTAAAATAAACATCAACAAAATAGATTTTATTGGTTAATATTATTCACATTCATATTGTAACAATTAATTTAACAGTACATACGAAAATCTTTTTGACAATGCTGACAATGCTCAAAAGATTGTACGAATCTGTATTATGACGTGTAGTTCACACTCTGGTATTTGGATTTAGTTTTACAAAATGCCTAATTTTATTTATTTTTCATAGAAAGATAATAAATAAAAGCTTTTAAAATGTTGGGCAACACATTAAAGGCTATATCGCCGAGAAATTCAGAACATTCAAATTTGTTTGCGCTGCGAATTTATTGAAAGAAGTTATAGTGTTTTCTGTTCCATAAATTGTTTTCTGATCTACATCAGCGAAATGTTGTTCGAGGGGAGGCCGGGGTGAAGGTATCCTCGGGGGAAGAAGAAAAAGTGCGCGCGATAAGGCCAACCTTCATAATTCTTCACATTCTCCCCGCATTCTTATATTCTTGTCGACTTGTTCGCAAAATCGCTTGCAAAACTTTCTTCTTATATTTACGATACATCTTGCTGTGCCCAATACCCTCAAATGTTTCACAATCTAACCTTTCTATTTGTGATCATTAAAATTTAATAACTACCCTGGATCAATCCACACTACCCCAATATCTATCAAAGCTGAGTACATTCTTCTCAGAACTGTGAAATCTGATGCTTACGTTAATCGCCATTCATTTTCAAAACTATTTACTGAAATTATTAATTTAATAAGACGCAATTTTATAGTACTTATATCACAGTGGTTTCTGATTATCTTAAAACAAATATTTGTTATAGTAATCAGTGATCACCTTCGCAATCAACAATCCCATTTTTAATATTGATTACCAAACAAAATATTAAAACATATTTTTGAATACATCTGTAACCAGTGACATCTATAAGCAACGCGCTGCTTTTAATCGAAAATCGGGAAAGGAAAGGGAAAAAGTTATAAGGAAAAATCAGTGCTTAAAGTTTTGTTAATGTTTTATTATTTTTTAGAAATTTCTCATTGAAATTTCTAACCCCTTTATTCAAATATTATGATTTGGAATATTACCGAAAATCTTTTCCACAACACCAAAAAGTATTGATAATACAACTGGAATATCTGTGTTTAATTTATTTAATTTAAATAAGATAGGTAGGTACAATAAAATAGGAGTGTTTATTTATTATAGGTCCTTTTGATGTTAGTTCTAATGATTTTGTTACACTTTGGGCAATGGTGATATTTATATTCAATAATTATTATTTGTGAGAAATAAGCACTCTTTATGATTTTTATGTAATTTAATAATTTATTATATGACTGCTACGAGACGCCCTTTTAAATATCCTGACAAATCGATTTCATCATCTGCGTCAAAGAAAATCGAAGGTGATTTGAGAGATATCCGAGTAATTTTATGCTACTCATTCCATTGTATAAACAAATTGCGATTTTAACACGTTTGATACTCTATAATTAAGTAGGTGCATTTAATATTTCAACCAATAACCTCATAATATAATATTCACATATTTAAATATCTTAAACTGTTTAGGTATGTACTGAACTTTGAGGAAATAATTAGAATAGTTTATTTTACTGTGTTACATACTTTTATAACACAAACTGTACTTTTACATTAACATAAACGCGACCTTTCTTGATAAATAAATTTTAATATAGAGGTAAGTCATATACTAGTCTTTATAGTTTTTCCATTTTCTCCAAAGCTTGAGGGTAACTCGGGAAAACCATTTCGAATGGAAGGAAGAAGACGTCGGTGAGAGTAAAAACAGCATCGGAATGAATATTGCGCGAAACTTAACTTTTAGATGGCTCTCAATGAAAATCAGCTAACTTTACACGTTCCAAATGTGCTCCAGTAGTAAATAACAGCTGAACTTTTAACTTTCTTCGTGGTGGTAATTTGGAATGGCGTTGCAAACACTCTTCGATATGAAAAAAGTAAGAAAGCTACTTGAAACACTTTCGTAACGCATAAACCAAAGTATTTTGTATTCAATTTTATTACAATCACAGTATATTCGGTTATGGATGAATTGCTAAAAGCCTCCATAAATATTTTTTTTTCTTATGATGTATTTTAAGTAAAATAATCAATGAATTTAGAAAGATTTAGAAAACTTACATAATATTTAAACAATAAATAATTATTCAATAAACCATTTCTTTAATTGAACGAATAATCATTTTTTTTAAATAAAAAAAACTCTGGTTAGTATGTGTTTAATTATTTAAGGTATTTTTTTTATTTGTATATTAAATGTAGGATAAGGTCATTATTATATATTATGTTATGTCATCAGTACATAACGTAAGTAAAAAATGTGGTTTTATTAAATGTATTTATCATTTGGTATTCACCACATATAAAACGTATTTTTTTATAATACCTTACTTAGTAGGGTATATCAATAAATATATAGCATAAAATTATAATTAAGTTTCGTTTAGGTGACATTATATTATTTATTATAATATTGACAATATTATGTGTACGGCAGAAATACAACTGTGTGATGCGGAAAAAAGATTGGTAGCCGACAAAATTCTAAATAAAGACCAAGGAATCACAAGAATAAGAAAACTTTATTCAAATCGTAGAAAATACAAACAAAACGATTGTATCGGTCACTCAAAGTTTACTGAGCAAAGAAAGCAAATATTTGAATTGAATGCTATTTTATGAAGGCAGTGAAAAGAAATTTTTATTTGAAATCGATAGGTAAATAATAATATAATATTACAAATCTTGCACCTTTTTTATATCACTTTAATGGTGCTTAGAGTCCATTCTTGACGGAAAGGATATATATATATATATACTAGAATATAATATAATATAGTATTTTATGCGACGTTCAATAAATCTCCAGTAAAGATTAAAATTAAATTCTGCGTATTAGTTTTGACTGACTGATTTCATTATAGGTATACTTATCGACGATTATATTATAAACTTAATACCTTGAACTCTACCTTAATTGTTATAATAATGATGTATTCAATGCTATAATAAAATTATATTATTTAAATTTAATTAAACTATTTTTGAAGTAAGAATTTTCATTGTATAAGTATTATAATATATTTAATAATATCTAGTTATTATAATTAAATTGTTAGTAAATTGGCTGTGATTGATTATCTTGTTAGTTCAAACAAAGTAACAAAAATACTATTTGATGGGCATCATAGTTGAATATCGGGAGTCTAGTAATTCAGTTAATAAATGTTGTCTTCACATATTGGTTTATTTTGGCTTATTTTAAATATCGATGTACTCTGGTATTACTTTTTTTAGTTATATGCGAATGAAACTCAGGTTTATGTGAGTCTTTTTATTTACACAATATAATGGCTTACAGGTGGGTACATATCGACGGCCCCAGGAAAAACCATGATAAGTCTAAAATCATAAATGTTCAGGAGAGCGAAAAAACTAAAACATTTACGCTATTAAATTCATCATATAAAATGAGTAAGTTTTTTCTTATCTTATTTAAGTAAATCAGATAGACCATTTTATGGTCTATATTCCTATCAAAATTTAATGATGATTCATTAATTAACAGCTGAGATAATGTCCAAAAATCGTTTTTATTTGGAATAATATTACGCACTTTATATTTTGACTCGATTCAACATGCTTTTGCGCGGACGAAATAGATTACTGACTCCGCATAACACATTCATATTCTGAGATAGAAACCTTATTTTACGTCGCATTTTTCTTACTCCATACGATTTTATTAATTACAACTATAGTTATAACGCTCTTTTACGGAAAAATTGACATTGCGCAATATTTAACTCGAAATAGTACAGCGTGTCTATAAAATCTTAACAAGGGATATAGGGACATATTGATATATATATATTTTTATGCGGAGTTTTTATAATTTAAATGTATTTAAGTATGACTTTTTATGTTTTTTTGCAAATTATTATTGATATTTTTATAAGTAATCAGAATATGTACATTACGAAATAATAAACATTCAGGAAAAATGTTTATAATGGAATAATAAAGAAGTTATGAGGAAATTAGTACATAACACTACTTACTACACCATCAATAAAATATCTATTTTTTATACCTACTTCGTAACAAATTTTTCATTAAAAATATAGAATAGATAGAAAAAAACAATGCAATGTTAATGGTCATGTATATCGCTAGAACAATTTCAATTTAATTAATATTCAGTACAATTATCGAAACCAGAGAGATAATATATTTCATTAAATAAATCATTATAAGTTCGTTAATGGTTTACATAAAGGATATACTGAGTGAATTAAATTAGTAATTATCACTTTAGAACACACATAATTATTATTGTTCAATACAAAAATACAAAAATATTAAATAACTAGTGGAATATAATATTATACATAACAATTTGGCGCAAATGTACCTACCAAAGCATCGAAATGTTGGAAAAAATATATTTAAGTAGGTTTATTAGTTTCACAAATTTTAATACTAATAAACCTAAGGAAAGTGTTATTTATAACCTAATAATTATTATTTAAAGACAGCTGAATTCACTTTTGTTATCAAATGAGATGGCATTATTAAAATGTTCATCAGCAGAAGTTAAATTCATATAAAATTTATACTAGGCTTGTATTACATACACATTCTATAATCACGATTAGGTAATTACCTATCTAAAATAACATTGATACAACATTATGTAGTTCTGCTGTAGCAAGAGTGATAAGTGATAACCTTTTCAGTACCTACCTTCTATTCACTTTTTTCAATTCAATTTTTGCAACATAATATCTTTTTGTAATTGATCTTGTAAAATTGTAATTAAAAGCTTATAAATACTGATACAGTGATCATATTAACTTTCGTTTTGTTTTTCTAATGTTTATTGTTGATATGAGTTTAATTATCGATTAGTAAACATAGTTGAATTATATTTAATTGTCAACATAAATCATGAAACATCAGTATAAGTACGTCTTAATTGAACTCAGTTATGTTAATTAATACGAGGTGTCATGATTGCAATAATTTATTTGGAAAGATAACATAAATATGTGCCTCCCCAACATTGTAATATTTAGTTTAAAATTTAAATAATCGTGGTACAAATCTGCATTTTTCTAAACGGTTGGCTTTTAACTAGTATTTTCTTTAAATGATACATTATATTGTTATCTAATCTAATCAATTACGTAGAGTTTTATTAAATACTTTCTCAAAAAAACATAGTTTAATATCAATTATCATTCATAGCACTTTATTTAACTTACTATTTTGATCGATCTATATAACTCCGACCGATTTAACTTAGATAAAAAATAGTAATTACTATTTATGCTAGTTTTCATATTTTAAAACAATCATATTCAATAAATTAATACGAGGTAAGTATATATGAGAGTAGGTACTAGATTTTTCAAAACCAATTGATATTTTGTTTGATATTATACCTACCGGGGATACCACAATATGTTAATCCCATCTCATACATATTATTTACCTAGATTCTAGACAACAATAAATGATTCATAAACTGACTATTATACACGTTTTCGGTAAAATTCTATTGAAAATAATAGATAAAATAAGTTTTCAAAAAACCCGGCTAATCTTTTCTTTTAGGTGACCGACATGTAATAATAATTTATAATCCACAGAGCTCGTTTTCGAGAAACATTCAATGTACAAAGTAATAATAATATATACCCTTTTATATTATTGCAAACATAAAATTAGCACGTCGGACGTATTTAAGTTTTACAATGAGCTTAAGTTGGTCCCAATGTGTACAAATCAATTAGTAAGCCTTTCGGAAATTCTCACCATTTGAAAGAGTAATAAAAATGATTTTTTTCACTTTCTTAAGTCATAAATATTATTCCGTAATTAGTAAGAATTTTACTAAGAGAATAATAAAATAAACTCTCTTGTATTTGCTAGCTAGATAAGTCCTTCCTTTTAAATAATAAAATATTTTGTAATTTAAACATGCAAATACTGCCTAGTTGTTATTATCGATGTACAAGACTAATTTAATCAAAATGTGTCATACTGTACCGAAAATAAAATAATTTTTTGAAGTTAAAACATAATATTATAGGTATAAGCATCGGCCTATAACAACGTGGGTTCCGAGGTTGAATCATGGGTCTGAAAAATAGATACAAATTGTTTTTCAATTTGTGGTCGGAGTCAGAGTACGTACCTAATAGGTTGAGCAAGTGGCTGACATCCATTTCTCGTAAAAACAAAACCTGTTCTCCAATCTGTGGGGGGCCTCATTATGATCGGACATGATCGGATATTTTAGGTGGGTACATTTTTAATTGCAAAACAATTTGTTTTCTAGTGATAGGTAATAATATTTAATTAAAATATGTCGTTTTCTGCTGGGTATTTATTTAAATTAAGTTTATTTATAATTACATACTTTTTTTACTCATCTAAATAATTGAAACAGTGAATTATTATAATGATATATCCATATCGTTTTCTATTGGATATTTGTTTAATATCAAATAATATAACAATTTAACATTACCTACAACATTGTTTTTTAGGTATCTAAGTAGAAGAGTAATTAACCGAAAATAGCCGAAGAAAGCTTGTGGAGGTCTTTATTTTGCGGTGGATTGAAATTGGCTGATGAATCAATATAATGAATAATCAATATTTAAACATTATTACTGTGTCCTAGTATAGTAAAAGTACCTACCTATATTAGTACAAAATAATTCTTTTCTATTTTGTTTGTTTTATATTCGATAATATAATATTTTGATAATAAAACACTAGTACTAGTGACTAGTGAGTAGCTTTTTAACTAAAACTGCATTTACCTACTGCAAATTCCAATATTTTCCGAAGATAAACCAATATATTTTTCAAAACTAATGTGATACGTCAATATAAACCATGCCGTATATTAGGATCTCCGTTAAAGACTGTTATTGCAAGTATAACAACCTTCTTACTCGTAAAATAAAACGCAGTACACTTTTTTTATTGATATATGACTATACTCCTCGGATATTTATGTGAACACAAATTTGGTCGATGCGATATGTAGATATAGAGCACCATTGTCGAAAACCTAACTTTGTCAATTTTTATGCTAGAGACCTGAAATTTTTACAGGACATGCACAAAAAATATGATATTATAAAAAGCTAATAAAACTTAAAACGCTATTTTCAGACTTATCATGGTTTTTCTAGGGCACGTCGATATTATGTAAAAATAACTCTCAGGTTCTTCATTTTTTTCCAATTTGAATGCTGTTCTATAATAAACACAATATTGTGGAGTTCAGTGGGTCCATTCTATACCTATCGACCGTTTATATCATAAAGTGATAAATACGACCGCTAACTAGGGTAGGTTTGTATCAAAGTATTAACACTTATTGTAACAATTACTATAAGTTGTATGTAATTGTTGCAATAAATGCTATATTTTAACAGCACCTCTCTTGGCTGTGGTAAAATTTAGAGCAAGATAGACAGTTTTAACTGTTAAGACGGCTAACTTAGTGTATCGATTATAATACCTTAATACAAATATGTAATAAATACTATCACTTTATAAATTTAGCGGTCGATAGTCTATACACATGGCCGCTTTCGGTCCGCTACGGCAGCTGAATAAGGTAGGAAAGTATCGAATTTAGTTTTAATTACAATAATTTAGTTATAATTGTTACAATAAGTTGTATGTTTTAACAGCACCTGTCTTGGCTGTGATAAATTTTAGACCGAGATAGACAGTTTTGACAGTTCAGACGGCTAACTTATTGTAACTGTTAAAATAAGTGTTAATAATTCGATACTTTCCTACCCTATTTAGCTGCCGTAGTGGACCAAAAGCAAGCTTGTATATAGAATAGACCCGCAGGTGTAGTTAATTTAAGATAAGTATAAAAGTAAATGTGTCTGTGTGCGCTTATGCGTAACTTTCCAATATAGTGTAATATTTTGCATATTCAAAATGGGCAGGAAGTTTAGTTGACAAGACGCCAAAAAGTGTATTTTCAAGAATTCAAATAAATGTCAAAAGCGTAACCGTCTCTCGCATAACTTATGATTCTTGCAAAAGTAAAGTGAAGTGAAAAAAAGTGGCTTTTCCGTATCTACATAAATTTTATTGACATATATAAAGTGCAAGTTTTTCCGGCGGATAAAAAACTCACTCGGAAAAAGTCTTTTGTGAGGAATTTGTATTGGCCCCTGCTGACAAGATGATATTTGTTCAGGTCCTGCCAGGGTCGTTTCCAGAAATTTAGGTATTCCGCACAGCGCAAGCAATAATCTGCAGTTGCCAAAGTGATATAATAAAAAAGATATTCGTGTGCCTCTCTTTACTAAAGGGCCTGAATCTTATATTTTACATTATTTTTAAAGAGTTGATTTGTAAAAAATTCTAAAATCTTAAGGCATATTAATTTATTATGTGCATTGTTTACCGTATTGTGCATGTAACACAATGCAATTATGGTAAGGGAGAGAGATGGGGTAGGTTGATTCCAATGAGTAGAAGGATTAAGCGTGATAAAATAGACCCAGTTAAACCCTTAACCATAAATGATACAATTCTTAATACAGACATGTACTTTAATATTGAGTGAGTTTAACAGTTAATAATTACGGAGATTCGTTGCGAAAAATACTAATCGTGAGATCGTGGATGCGACTGGAAGTTAGAACGACTTTATTACTTGTGTTGCTTTAATTTCGCGTACCCTGGGTTTTTATAGCGATTTGAGACAAAGAAAATACTAAGTTGGCTTGGGGCGAAAAACCCGTGGATGCATGTCATTGTTTACCGCTTGACCGATGGAGAGTTCATGCCCTGGTAAACAATTCATAGAAAACTGTCTCTGTTTGCATTACGACATAGCGTTATCGATTAATTAATAATATATTTAATGATACAAAGTTGCACTATTGCATTCTTTCACGATCGGACCAGTAATTTTCTCGCAATAACAATGACTTGTTATTGATGCGTTTGCATTCCTGAATTCTTATGAACAGTGAATTTAGAAAGAAAAATTATTATATGTTATCCGAGTTTACTGACCACAGAGTGTGCAGTTGGCAAATTATTTGAGATTGATATTAAAAGACATACTAAATACTAGCTTTTTTACAAAGTAACATAGTTCTAGGCTATTAAAACAAACTAAGATGCTAACTCAAACATACACTCTGCCTGAAGATCTGTAAAGCACCAACACAGTAAACAATGAATAAACGATACATACTGGCAAGCTTAAAACTAATTGATTGTAATAAGTATTACCTTTTCCTCCTAAAACTGTAGATATAAATAATATTTTTTTTTTGAATATAAAAATATAGGAATATCCCTAATATCTTTAAAATGCATCATTTTGAAATATCTCATAAAACATAGGTAGCTCATAAAAATCTTACTTACCAGGACAATGGAAAATGTGAGGTTCGAGTCCCACGTTGTCTACCTTTTTTTCTAATACGTATGTTTTTTGAAATATTTAAAAAGATTTTTTTACAATAACAGAAATATAATAATATTTGTAAAAATCGCATATATTATTTTAACAATGTAATGTTAAAATTATTATTTAATTCGATCGGAAGATCATTTGAGGCTCCACAGAGTGGTGGTTGTATTAATTTTTTTTTTGTTTTTACAAGAAATGGATGTTAGCTGTTTGTACATTTTATTATAGTTTGGTCTAAACACTCATTGATCAAATATAGCTATTTTCCACAATTTTATATTTTACCATGTTTGTATTAGCTCGTATTCTTGTTTGTCCGATAGAGATTTTTTCTTGTGTATCCAGTACAAACTTTTTCTTGTTTGTCCAAGATTTTTAACTATTTTCCCGACTAGCTAGACATTTGAAACTTTTATATATCAGAACACGACGACAATGAATTTTTTTATTACTTTTGGCCATCTTTAAGAAGAATTGAATAAATTTTCTGTTAATTCTGTTTTGTATGTTTCGGAAAAAAATTCGTTAAAAGTAATTCACATTTACCACTCACTATTATTGGTTACTAAGGGGGTCCTAGAAACTAAATTATTAATATATACGTGCATTACTATGTAAATCAGTATGAAATGTCAAATTGACATTTCAGTATTATATAATATTTATTCAGTATTTCTATCAAGTACAAAAAAAAAGACAATTTAAAAACGTGGTATATAAAAAGTTATTTTTATCTTGTAATTATTTAAGAATGAAGTCGTTATATTTTTCTGAAAAAAAGTATAAATTTGTATAATAATTGAATTAGTATTTTTTTTGTGAAAACTTAACTTCATAATTTATTATCGTGATTCTTAAAATGTGATATTTTAGGGTTCATAAAATAATTGATTATTCTATAGAATTTTTCTCATAATACTCCCATTATACTTTTAAAGTATAATTTTTAAAGTTTGGTCTTTGTAATAAATAGTAACATAATGCGAAGTTCACAAAAATTGTACAGGTTAATCACATACCAACTGTCTTATTTATAGCATTTACTAGCGGCAATTCTCATGAAATTGGTAACTTTTTTTTAAATCCCATCCGTCAACAGCTAGACGCGCAATCCGTCAGTAGGTAATACAAGTATTAATTATCAAACTATTGACCTGGTGAACACACTGAAATTGATTATCTAGTTATACTAGTAGAACGCATATTTTTCAAAATCATATTATGACGAGGGCAAGTTTCCTTGCAATTTTAACCTCTTTCCACACGTTCAGTATAGTGAAATATAACTAAATTTATAGTATATTAGTAAGTACATAAGAACCTTAGTCATAGATACTAGATGCTGCTAACAATAGTATGCTTATAACTAACTTCACTTATTAATTGTGGTTCGAGATTAGAGATTGCAATACCGAATGAAAATGTCAATACCGGTTTGTTGATATTTCTTATTGAATACCGGTATTAATACAAGTATTTCTTAAACATTAAAAAAACGGAAGTAGGTGCTTATCAATAAATAATATAGCTATGTATTAAAATTATTTTAAAATATTGTTTTATAGCGAAAACCTACATACCTACATTGACATTTTAAAATATATATTGTAGAACTAGCAATTTTATACAAATAATTTGAATAGATTGATATTTTTAACTAAAACTCTCAAAAGTTTATCAAGCGCAAATAAGTCCGGCTGCAGGAAACGCTTCTTAAATCCAACGCATGTACAGTCATCAATAATTATAGAATAATTGAACATTTTTGTCATGGATGTTTTCTATTTCGAAATACTAATATGATAATTTGTAAAATATATTTGTTGAAATTTATTTTATTATTTTTTCACCTCTGTTGGATTCACTCTATATGTTTGCATTTTAGCAGCACATAACTTATAATTCATTATCAAAAACCTAAACGAGTTTGCTTTTGTAATTCTGTTTTTTTGGATTTTTAAAACCGATATTTCGGTATTGATAAATACTGAAATACCTGTTTTGAAATACCGGTATTGCAATCCCTATTTTAGATACACCCGTTTAAGATCGTACGGCGACAGATGGTTGGTGGCCAATATCTTTAAATTGCTTAGCGTGATACGATTGTATAATACGAAAGTCATCTACTACCGTAGTACCAACATTTTATTGATGTTAACTTTAATTTAAATTTGTAATAATATTGCCATAGTTCGGCCCGGCCCTGGTCGTCG
Source organism: Rhyacophila brunnea (assembly GCF_057557595.1). Lineage (NCBI taxonomy): Eukaryota > Metazoa > Arthropoda > Insecta > Trichoptera > Rhyacophilidae > Rhyacophila > Rhyacophila brunnea. The sequence continues at coordinate 38,207,793 of NW_028232837.1, read as the reverse complement.
CTGAAACGAAAAATATTAGCACAGCTTGTGCACACAAATTTTACACTGTTGCGATAAAAATGTTTTTACAAGGAGGATTTGTTTGTTGGTTTTGCAAAATGGTGCGCATTTAAAAAGATTTAAATAGCAACTTTCACCCCTTTATCGCTTAAGAAATCGATAAATTCTCATTATTTAGTGTACAAATATTATTATACTACGACAATTTTGTGTTTATTAGTTCTTTAGTCGTCTAAGTATTATTTCCGTAAATAACAATACTTTGAATTGTATTTAATACAATTTTATACATAGAATAATATAAAAATTCAATGAATGAAAATAGAATAATTATTTCATGACTGATTTGAAAAATTATATAAGACCACCAGAAGCTTACGTGGATTGAAGGGTAACTAATCAGATGGTCACATTTTGAATTCTTGCATCTGTGACAAAATGTAGGTACCTACCGGGATTTTTAAAAAATACGTATCACTGAGTTATACAAAATATTATATAATTATTATCATCGCTAAGAATTCACGCCATATTAAAATACACTATCTAGTATGTAATTTATATTTTGGTAGTAGGTATACAATATAATCAAAAGAATGTCGAACGACATACAATAAAATTGGTCACTGTTTGTTATGAGATTGTTTATTTATATTATAACCTTTGTAAAGTGATTTAAATGCCATAAAGGATCGTTTTTAGGTTAAATTAGCAGTTTTTCATTAGGTTTTTCTTAGAGACTTATTTATTTATAAACTTACTGTTTAAATTTTATTTGCAAGGTTCATTTTGAAAAAAATATCTCCTATAATATTATATATCGGGATTTAAAAATTCTAGACTCTAGAGTCTAGAAGATACCACTGACTTCCGTATTTACTCTGCCAACTACGTATAGCTTATTGTTGATTCAACCGCGGACTTTTATGTGTACATTATCCATATCCATATAGTCTTCAATTTGAGTCTAGCGATGAACATCTGACCTGCGGTTATAACAACTGTGTGTGCTCTCCTACGATTTATTCAAATCAGTCGCATCCACAAGTGGTTATTGAACGTAATTATTAAAATTGCTAGTGGACGTTTGTATCGTCCACACTGTCACGTCTTTTAGACGTCATGTTGCGTTAGAAAATTAAAGCAAACATTGGACGCCTCAGATGGTTGCACCGATTCATGAAAGCCATGGGTCTTCTACTGACACAAGTTTGCGTTTGGTAGAATGTCGATAGAAGTAGGGTTATTCCGTTAAAAAGGCTGTTTGACAACCAAATTAACCGGGCAATGAACCCATATCATAAATATCTGAAGAAAAAGAAGAAGAAAAAAATATTCTATTCGCTTAAATATTTAATTGTACTTTTTTCGTTCATGGGGGGGGGCTGGACCAAAAACCTCCCGCTTGTGTGCACGCTTGGTATCACTTGAATAATCTTGCAAATAAGGATTGAATAGTTTGACTGCGATCGTATTGCCTTGCCGGACACCTTAGCTTTGAGTCACCATTAAATCAGCTAAATCGAGGGGTCTACCACGAAATACTTGAAATTGATTATAACGCAAGGAAATGTGCAAAGATCGCAATACAGCAGTTGATTTTAGCATTGTATTATATTATAGTGTTTAGTTATTTGTCTACGAGTATCATGTGTTTACTATAATGTCTTTTATTGTGTTAGATATAAGCAGCCAATACTATCAAGGAAACACGTGTCTATTACACGTGTACCTACGCTAAATAATTTAATGATATAAACCGAGCGATAGATAAATTTAATAAAATGTTTTATTCTCATGGGGTGGAGAGAGAAAATGGGGATTTTCCAGAAAGTTCTCATTAATCTTGCATGTTTCCTTAATTTATTGGTAGCGTTATTAAAAACGTGTAAGACGCGATTCGTCTTAGCAAAGGTACGTCACGCAAGCGATTTACGGCTCACCGCTGCCATTTAATTGTTCCCGCATGAAACTTCTATCTAAAAACGCGATAATTCCATAATAAACATTAGTAACGTACAAAAAGAAGTAAATGCCAAAGCTGAGAAAATATTTACTTTAACATAAACATAGAATCGAATCTAGTAAAAGAATGATAAAAACAAATTCTTTATATTTTACTTCCGGGTGTTCTACTTAAATTAAATTCTGTCGGGATACTTAGATGCTACATGGAGTCAAAATCTGAATAATATTAAAGGCCAAAGTAATAACGGTCTCAAATGTAATATTTTAGATATTTTAAGTTAACTCCGAATATTATTTAAATATTGTAACGCATACTCAGGTGCGCACACAGAACAATGATTTGAGGAGTCCATTTTGAAAAAATATTCAGATTTTAAGGCCACGGGAGTTAAAACCAGTTAACAAAATGAAGCAGGTGCCACTGATTTCCACATTCTTTTCAGTTTCATTAATCCTCAGTGAACCTCTGATCTCAGGGTTCTGATGAAAAAAAGAACAACAACCATGCCATTTAGCAGTGGCGAAGGGTGACTTTTGAAAACAGGTAGGCTGTAGAGAATGCACACTTGTTAGATGTATTTACGGGAAATAAGAAGATAATCCGACATAACTACTGATGAATCGGTAGGTACACAAAAACCGATGAAATTTTAAAAGTCACTGATTGTATAAAATTAAGCAATTAATTTAAAAAAAATATTTTCCTAAATATAAACGCAAGATACGCTCAAAATATATTGAAAATATTCGTTGTTGTGAATCTTTTCCATAAGAATTTATAATTTAACCCGTAAACTAGAGATTTTAAAATAGTTCTAAGTATATTTAAAACACAGACTTAGATACAATATCAGATTTCAGCTGACATAACTGGCTGAATAAATTGTCTTAGTCTATGAATAAACTGACAAATAAAAATCACGAGATAAATTATTTATTATTTTTAACAACAATCAATATTTATGTGTCCCATAGAAATTATTTTCTTAAATTATCTTATAAACCATTTTGAATAAATGTGCACTTACGTAAAATGTAAACGCTCTTTAAATAGCTTACCAATTTATATGGGCCGCCGCAGACATCTTGAAATTATGAGAAACAAGCTTCATATAAAAAAAGTTTTCGATTCACGGCAACAGAATCCATACAATATGTGAAGCGAAACGAGATGTCGCTTATTTTTTTAAGCCTTCGAGACATACCATAAATGGTGCTTATTGAAATAGTGGAAAAGATCGTAAAATTATTATGACAATTATACGACAGATGTCGTTGGGCATATTGAATATATTATTATGTGATTATATTATTTAATATGTCAATATTAAATTAAAAAATATGGTACTGTTTGGTTAAAGCGGATACAGCGGAAAACGCATTTTGAAAATAGCCGATAAACTGGATTATTTGTTAGTTTGGGTTAGTTTAGGTTAGGTTAGGTTGGGTTAGGTTAGGTTAGGTTAGGTTAGGTTAGGTAAGGTTAGGTTTAGTTAGGTTAACTTAACAAATAATCCAGTTTATCGGCTATTTTCAAAATGCGTTTTCCGCTGTATCCGCTTTAACCGAACAGTACCAAAAATATTTTTCTTAAGAAGGTAGGCTTTAAATAATCGCCTAGTATGGAGTCTTCGCCACTGCCATTTAGCAAAGTAATTTGTATATCTGAGGCGGAGTTCGGATACGAAACCCTTTCTTTGTTTGTACGCTTGATCATTGTGTATTTATTTTATTATTATGATTGCCTGCTTTTTTATCCTCAGAATTAATATTACATTAAGAGCATACATATTAAGTGAAACGGCAAATAATTTTCAACAGTAGGTGGGACGAAATTTTTCATTCGTTTCCAATCGGAAACCGACCGTCGAGGTGTATGCACGTCCATTTGTTTTGTGATGGCGTCGGAGGAATATGTTCTTAAATCATGTAAAGATGACTAAAAAAGTTACCCATTTACTTGAAAAAGAAAACATGTCAATGAATAAACTATTATTATTACTAATATAACAATAATATAACATGAAATGGACGCGTTTTGAACTTTTATGACAAATTATATTTCGTTCGGCTGGCGTCATTTGCACAATCCGCGTATCGCCTAGTCACGATCTTTTTAGACCATGCCTCAACTGAAGTGTGAAGCAACAATACTATTACCGTATAAGAGTATCATTGTAAATATCGTGATTTTAAAATTGCCATTGAAGCCTGCGATTTAGTCCTCTTTGGTTCGATTTCCAGCCGTAGATATGGTAATGGAAAACTTGTATGTATTGATTGGGCTTCAGATTGGTTTTTCATTCAACATAGTTCCCGAACTTTGCATGGTGGGATATTTTAAAAGCTTGGTGGAAAGATTTTGAATGTCATCTCTGCACTCAATGACTATATTTTTGTCACTCAATAAAAATATTTTACAGACGAGAACTTTTTGATTTTATATATTTTTTTTAAACAACCCTAATATAAATAATAATTACAAGATAAAAAAAACTTTTTATATACAACGATTTAAATTTTCTGTTGAATCATATAAACTTGACTTGACTAGCTAAAACGATAAAAAAAATGTGCTTGATAGAAATAATACTGAAATGTCATTTTGACATATTATATTGGTTTCCATAGTAACGCACATATATATTAATAATTTAGTTGCTAGGACCCCAGACCCCTAGCAACCAATAATAGTGGATTGGATTACAGATTTCTTCCGAAATAACTTGAAAATGAATTCAATTCTACTTAAAGATGGCTAAACGTATTAAAATAATGCATTGGCATAGTGTTCTCATATATTCTAAAAGTTTCAAATATCTTGCTAGTCGGGAAGTTAGTTAAAAATCGATTGCAAGATTTGTACTGGATAAATAACCACCGGACAAATAAGAATACGACCTAATAAAAACGTTGTAAAATGAGTAAATTTATTGTCAATAATATGTAATACATTTTCAGATAGGTACTTATAAATGTACATACATATTATTATTGTATTGTGTGTTATTGAATTTCTTGAAATTAAGCTATCAAAGTCGTGCCTAGTTCCAAGAAACGTTTCACGAAGCAATTCGATACGGTTTCCAGTCGATGAAAGGAAATTAAGCATTCATAACGAAATTATGTTCCTCCATATTGAGGATTGAATCGAATTCAAAATGATACGTTACACTCACATTATATGTTTTGATTTGACGCACGCTATAGGTTATTTTGGATGTCTCGTACCAGCCACGAAAGAATTATGCTATAAAAATAATTACCTACCTATGTAAATTAATTTTGTGCATGTTTATGATTTTATTGTAATAAATAATGCATGCAAATCAACGAAGCGGACAAAAATTAAGTGGATAGAGAGTTTTGTTGACATTATCAGTTTATACGAATCATAATTTTTTTTTTTTGTTTTTGCGACCATGTCCGATCCTGATAGGATCATATGGGCCTCCACAGAGTGGAGGTTTGTATTGACAGATTTTGTTTTTTACGAGAAATGGATAGCAGCCACTTGCTCAACCTATTAGGTCCATACCCTGACACACACAGATTGAAAAATAATATGTGTACTTGCCAGACCCAGGATTTGAACCTGGGACCCACGGCTTTATAGTCCAACGCTTAAGCCGTGGGTGTCGAATATTAAATCGGTCATTATTTACAAATCAGAAAAACAATTGAATCAAAGCGATAACCCTGCATATCGCTGTCGATTCGTTAAATAAATACATTTTGTAAAGATTAAGCATAATAATTTAGTATACACTAAAATTTATTGACTATTGCCCGCGGGCGCCAATGCGCACTCGGAGAATATTTGATGCGCCCTCAAGATACCATCAAATTATATACTGTCACTTCACTAACAAGTTTAATTTCAAGTTAAAAAAAAAAAGATTATGTCCGCGAGAAAAAAATGAGTTGGTTATTCATGTTTCAATGAATGGTCCCGTGACAAATATTACACCCTACGCACGTAGTGTTTATTATCGCAATAATGCGTAATTATTAAGAATATATTTATATATATTATATAAAATACATCATATACTTATAACGATTATGGATACTCTCATTGAAGAGGTTTCTTCTAGATTTGAGGAATTTGTGTTATTAGAACCAGTGGTGAGTTTTTTATAAATACATTTAATATTACTATAAATGATATGTATACCCAGCATGATTTCACCAATTATTTTGAAATTAGTAATATCGAAGACCTAGAATAATTGGAAATAACAAAAATATACATAATGATACTATATTAAAAAAGCACATTATAATGATAAAATGTTTGACAATGTGTTTTCAACACAATTTGTTGACAACTCTGTTTTCTAATATGAAATGCTTAAAATCAAAACTAGGATACTTGCAGGACAGGTAATTCTAATTATGTACCTGACTGTAATAAGTTAGTTGAATTTACAGTGCCAAGTGTCGCATTGAATTTTATATGTATGTATATTTAGATAATATAATAATACCCATTTTAAAATACATATTAACAATTAAAAATTTATAATAATGTTGAAAATTTGAATCTTGGTTTACTGTTTAATTATTTTATTATTTGTATTTCTTATTTTATAGCTTGGAATATTAGTTATATATTTTTTATGTTGATTTATGTCGATATGTATGTATCTTCACTTAAATAAATATTAATTCATTGATTAATATGGTGTTTAATTTATAGAACTCCATATGATTAATAATGCACATTTCTGTTATTTTCGTGGTTATATCAAGATTTTAAATTCTATTGGAATTTTTAATAGTTATCAGCTTTAAAGGAAAATATATAATATATATATGTATAATTATGCGCCCCCGGCTATGTTCAAATATTGTATTACGCCCTTCGCGGCAACAAGATTGCCGACCTCTGATGTAAGGGATGCATTATCCTCAGTGCATGCAAAATAACACTAATAAACTATCTATAATATAATAAATATAATTCTAAAAAAAATATATAAATATATTAGGTGAATGGAAAACTTCTTCTTCTTCGTCGGGATCTCGTGAAAAAGGAATGTGATCTAAATGATTTGGCTGTCTTTCTCAAATGATTGGCCATTCTCCTTCCGGTATTTTATGATATGCATGGCCTGATAGAAAACCCGTGGTACTCCTAAATTTGTTCAATCATCTGAGACATCCAATGTTTTCTTTAATATTCTCACACGGTCTGTCTAAAAAAATAACGGCGCAGACGACACAAACGGACCCTAATGATTCTAATAACTATGACCATTAGGCAACGCACATCCGATTACTACTTGTGGATGCGATAACTCGCAACGGACTCGCAAGCAGTCCAGGTCTTTATCGCTAGACTCAAACTTCGGGGTGTATGGGTATGGAGAATGTACACGGAAGGTATTATATTCCACGATTGAAGCGACGAGAAGCTATAAGTAATAAAGTGGAGTAAATGTTAATTCACTGATATCTAATTGCAGGATTTTGTTAACCCCTCCCTCCAATTTAAAAATCGATAATAAAATAATTTTCAAAATGGACCCACCAATAATATTTGTCTGTAGATTTACATAACGTCAACATTCTATAAATATATCAGGCCCTAAGTAAGCTTAGGGTGGCCGCGCGGCTTAAGCGTTGGACTATCAATCACGCCGTGGGTCTCAGGTTCGAATCCTGGGTCTGGCAAGTACACATATTGTTTTTCAATTTGTGTGTGAGTCAAGGTATAGACCTAATAGGTTGAGCAAGTGGCTGACATCCATTTCTCGTAAAAAACAAAATCTGTTAATACAAACCTTTACTCTGTGGAGGCCTATAAATGATCATATTAGGATCGGACATGGTCGGAAAAGAAGTGTATCTGTGTCATAAGAAAAAGAAGATTATTATGGTTCGGAAATGAGTATGTTTACGATTTTTAGGTTATTTATATTCTATCATATAAACGCTAGTTCATTGAATGTGAAAAGATAATTTAAGCAAAAAGAGTGTTACCAGTTTTATCATTAGCTAAACAATTTATCTTGTTTCTTTAAACCAAAATACTCTACCCTATTATATTTAAAAACAAGGGCTGTAAATTCCATTCCATTTTTAGTTCAATTTACCTAAACAGATGTTCAAATTTCTTATTACCTACACGACATCTACTGTATGTCGGTATACGCGCTCAGATAATTCTCATACATTACTTAATTATTTACAACCTACAGGATAACGTTCAAAATACTTTATAAAGCTTCATTCTTATTATAATTCTGTTTCTTTCTCTCACGAGACAATCTAAAACAATCACACTGATGTTGTGTTTTGTCGTCTTTACTCACAAGGTAATCAGCTTCTTGTTAGTAAGATAGGAGTATATTTTTGTTTTGACAGGTCCATCACCCTATGCGTATTTCCGTTAACAAGGGGGCGTTAACTAAGTAATTTGTTTTGTCACGTATTATTAAATATTTAAATTAACTTAAAATGCGCTTTGGGGAATGTTTTTGTTTTTCATACTCTCTTTTTATGTTCAGCGAAGAAATTTCGAGCACGAGAGTTAATGCCAATCCGGCTTACATATTATTATTATAATATTCAAGTATTTAAAAATGTAGAAATATAGATATTTAAATTAATAATACTATGTTATTTTGACGTACGTGTGAACATGGGTCTAAATTCAGCTAGTCACATGTAGGTATTATATGAAGACCAATTAATATTGTTTATTCTACGTGCATTACCTGTGTTCCTGTTTATGTGTGAAGCGTCAAATCTTGCTAAGGCCCGAAAACCGCAACTTTGAGATTCGATGTTTCTGTTGAATTTTAGGTTTACACTGGTATGACCCTGTTATAAATACATTAGTTTGTGACCTGACACATTAGATCTTGGTGATGGATGTATTCACGAAGAGACATGTCACATTATTTGGGCATTTTTTGTGTAGAAAGCGTGATCCTCCACACCCATGTGGCTTAGCGGCAAGGGCTCCCTCACACTTCAGCGTTGCTATAAAATGATCTACGTGTTGCAAATATTACACGGTTGCGAAGTACACGTTACCATATTATTATTATCTCTTGATAATGACCTCTCCATGAAACCCAAATCGTCGAGAAAGAAGGGGAAAGAATACATGGTTGTAATTAAGTGGTTCTACTTTTTAAATTAATGCCTTAGTTTTGAATCTCATTCCACGATGGCCGCGCTGCTTAAGCATCGGCCTATAGTATCTTGGGTCCCAGGTTTGAATCCTGGGTCTGGCAAATACACATATTGTTTTTCAATTTGTGTGTTGAGTCAGGGTATGGACCTAATAGGTTGAGCAAGTGGCTGACATCCATTTCTCGTAAAAATAAAATCTGTTGATACAAACCTCCACTCTGTAGAGGCCCATGTGATCTTATTAGGATCGGACATGGTCAAATATAAATTTGAATCTCACCTAGCAATGGGTTTCAAACGGGTCTTTAGTCCATGTTGGGCTGAAGTAATTTATCGTGAAATATTAAACTATTACATAAGTTAAAAATCAATATTTACATCAGTTAAGTACTTATGAGTATTTTAATCCGGATTCTTAGCTTAAATTCAGAGCTCTTGGTATGGATATAGTACGATGCACTGAGTAGATTGCTCTTCAATTATTGCTGCAAGGAAGGAAAGGGTGGTTCATGATGGAATACAAGGCGAAGGATTGTTCTAATATTATGTTTCTGAGGCTTTTCTAAATTATTTATCTTGATAATAATTGTTATTTACTAACGTTCTCAAATATACCTAGAAGTCTTTTATACAATCATGAAAAGGTATATGTAAGCCAGTGGTGAAGAGTGGAGGTAGGCTCTTAAGATCCGACATAAATCATTCACAATAAGCGTTGTCAGTCATACGTATTTGTTTTCATTGAACTAAGTCTACAATTTACATATTAATGTGGTGTTGATTAGTTTTTTTTAAATTCAATTACACACTGCGAAAACCAAGCTATTATAGATAATATTCAAAAAATAATCGTCTATTTATAAAATATCTAAATTATGCCATTAACCATACATAATGTTGAATATTTTATAAATAGAATAATATTTTTATCTACTATGGTTTTGTTTAGGCTTTTAAAAAGTAACCAACAACATGCGTAATAATTTATGTACCTATTCTTAATTCAACGAAAACAAATAAGTATGAATTCAAAAGTGTGCACTATTTTGTCAAATCACCCATAACATACCAAAACCATTATCGTTTCATTTAGGCAAGGTGTAATTGATTTTTTTAAACTAACCAGCACCATCTTTAAAATATAAGTCTTAGTTCAATGAAAAAAAATACGTATAACTTATAAAATTTATCGTGGACTATTTATGTCGGATCTTAAAAGCCTCGGATGCAACTACCCATACTCAGTGCGTGTAGCCCAATAAACTTGTCCCAAGAAACTAGTTTGGACGCATGCGGTGAAATCATCGCGACTCATCTTTCAGTACTATTGAGAATAAATGCGCGCAGTGAGATAGCATAGTATGTCGAGCCTTGATACACTCAACTGTCATTGGCGTCATTGCTCTCTCTTTCTCCCTAGTTGTAAAGTTGGTATAGTGAAGGACAGAAATGGTGATAAGTTCGTTTTATAGTAATAATATGGAGTTAGTTTTAGTTCCAGTTGAATATAACACTAATAAGTATTTACGAAATTATCTGGTTTTGTCAAGTCGAGTTTCTTGATTTTTTAGTGTTATAATTGGAACTTATAAACTGAATTCAAGATTATGCGTGATTGTGTAAATGGATAATAATTATATAAAAAATTGTGTAAAAATGATTCCTAAAAAGTACTGACAGCTTTGCATATCAAACGCTCTATATAATATTCCAAATAGTATAATTTATATAGAGTAAATATTTTGGAACAAGTTTTGATACTAAGTATTTTTTTATACTGGTAGTAAGTATACTTAGTCTTCAAAATCGACCAGTTTTCCTGCCTCTACAGCCTACCTCCAGCATTTGCCACTGATGTAAGCATACGTATAATATTGTACGTAATTTTTTAAAATTGAATAATACATCTTCAGAAAAGATGGTGTAGCATAATATTTTGATTAAAATATTTGAATAATCATAAAGAACGTTTCACATATTGCTGTTCTTAATTCAAAATTAAATATACTGGGAGAGCATCTGATGAAAACGATTAAATTACCAGTATTATTATGTACCTCGGTAGATGGAGGTACTTTACGAAAGGGACAAATTTAGAAACCTTTCACACGAAGACGTGTGGGGACAGTCGATTTAGCAGGCAAAGGTATTAGGGTGGCATAACTCGAACGGAGATGTACGTGGGCAAACATTTTACTATGCGATTTGATTATTCGTAAGGGCGTTCGGCGATTGTTTGCGCATACAAAACACAGGCGAAACTCTGCTGCGAGAGTGCTCGTATTTTGAACAAACACATTTAAAAATAATATCATTGTGCAGGCACTGTATATTTTGGTCTCGATTATTGAAATTGATTTTCAAAATGGAATTGAAAGTTGAACTAAATAATATTTTTAAAAACTTCTTTTTAAATCAGACTTTCAATGGCTTTACGGTGTCTTTTCAGAAGTTAAGAAAGGTAACATTATTTATCTCAGCTTATACGATATCAATCTGATATGAATAAAGAAATAGTTAATTAAAAATTATTAGCAAGTTTGAGTAAGTTACAACATAAAATATTGGAGAGATTCCTGACGTCGGTTAGTAATTAAAGTAGTAAGCACCTACTTTGATTTAATAAACAAAAACCGATAGCCAATAGTAGCTTGATTTGGAAGAGCGCTGATGAGCAGGTATTAAAGGGCAATAGTTAAAATTTGTCATAATTAGTATGTCACCTTGAAGCATAGTGGACAATGCGCACGGTGCGTAAACCCAAGAGATGCAGGTTCCATTCCTGCCGGGTGTCTTACTTTTTCAAAAAGATTTTTTCTGTTAGTTATAATATATTTTCTCAGAAGTGTTTTTCAAAATTATGCATGTTATACGATATCGTTGAAATTACATGTTAGTCTACCTACTACGTTTTACATTTCATGCACTACAAACAAAATTGGTCATCAAGAATTCCTATTTCATCATCGTCTTGATTGAGTTTTTAAATACCTGAAACCTGTAAAACATTAAGACGTTATTCCCTGCACTGGTTTTGACGGTCAACCGCCACACACAGGGTGACTCAACAAATAGTTATCGTGCGAGAGTGGTAGTGCTAGTGAGTGAGAACCAGACCACTGAGTCAGCCTCATCACCATTAAAGGTCGGTGTCTAGAATTCTTGGTATAACCCATAGGTTCTCAATCTATCGAAGGCTTTTCATGTTCGATACTCGAGGAACAAGTGACAGACTCATCAACTGTCTCGGTCTATATTACTCTATAGTCACAATTTTATAAATTATAGGATGAATAATAAATACATTAACCCATCGAAGATAGATTTTCAGAGAAAAACTTGAATCAACAGCCAGATAAAATTTTTTGTTTTATACTAAATCTGACACATTCTTTAATATTACATTGTGCTCAATTTAAATATATTTTTAAAAAAATTATGGGTATTGAAACACATTTTTACTTATTTTTTTTTTTAATATTTAGGTAAATTTCTAAGGTTTCAAGAAATATCTAGAATAAATATAAAATTGACTACAATTGTTCAGAATCACTTGATCAACTTTGTGAGGATATTCTCAAATGGATTAAACAAATTGTGGAAGATATACCAAACCGAGGAAGATAACTTGAAGAAGCCATGGCCCTCCCCGAGCGGTTCCTCTATGAATAATGGTGATACCAAATAAAAGTAATGGAACATTTTATTCTTAGGTTCAAAGTAACACATTGAAATTTCGTCGTGAATACAAATGAATAGGTAGGTAAAAAATATTAAAATATTTTTTCTTACTAAGCTCATTTTTTTCTAGTCGGTCAGTATGAAAAGAGGCTTTTACGGACAACGGTAGGTATAGATAAACAGGGAAAATACAATAATCTTAACGGCTTTATAAGCCTTGCGATGATTGATTACTTTTTCTTATAAAAACGAAACACGAAACACAAAAGTGACGCCGTGTCTTCGCCCTGCTTAATAAAAGTTAGCTGAAAATATATGACGTCACTTAACACGGACCATTATACCTCCCGGCACTCCATTAGCCTTTTCCTCGTCCATACGTTGGATTGAGATGACTGCGTAGTTGTTATTACAATATTATATGGAGGCGGTGGACGAGGCAAGTGAAGAAAAGTCGAAAGTTGTTCGAAGAGAATAGATACAGGTTGAGGTGGGTCGACCACGGAATCCTCAATGTTGTGTCACAGCGTTACAGAGTGTCATTCTCTCTGGCGATATTCGAAACAAAGGTTTCAACCACGCAAAGCATCTCCTCGTGATTACTTATGAATTTTTTGATTATCTGATAATAATATTGTTATTATTATAAATTTGATAAGTACAACTAGAAACTTACGAGCATTTACCAGAATTTTTGATAAATATGCACGATTTATGATAGTGTGTTCAATTTACTTAACTACCTATTTTATTCCGTCTTTCTCTTGTATTCCGGTGATTTTGATTACGTATTTATAGTTGGTTGGGCCATTTATTGTTACAAGACTTTCAATAAGCAATTAGGGGTTATGAGAGACAGTGTTACAAAGAACATTCAGTTGTATCTCGACAGCGGACGCGTGCGGGCTTCTAATAGCTTTCCGTCGCTTAAGTGATTGACTCAATAAATACAGACTCATCCATAATCATCATCATATCATTCACCATCATAATTGTCCATAAAACTGTGTCACAAAGTGCGGGAGTGTATGAACCGGGTGACCCAAAACAACTATACCGCGCGAGCGAAAGTTGAAACCAGACCACGGAACCATCATACATCATCACAAAGGTCAATGTCTGCTACTCTGTTCCATCGCCCCCACCACTAGATCCGACCTCCTCATCTTGTACAAAATAATTACAGTCCACTTAAAAAGCTCAACCAATAGTATTAAATTCAGACTTGAATTCTCAACATTATTTCTTTATATACGATAATTCCCGATAAACTATGATACGGTCAACTTTATATGTACAATTTACATGTATACTCAAAATGCTGGTATTTTGGCTAACTGCGATTTCCATCATCTGTTCCACCCATTCTAATCTCATCCAAATCCACGTACACAGTTTTACTATCCGCGTGTGTGACAATTTAGAGCGATTAGTTGGTGAGCACTTTACAAGAGTGTTCATATTTATAGACATACCCAATTGATACTATAATAATAAAAAATGGAATATTATTAAGTTAATTATATTTCCATTTTATTAGTAGTGTGAAACGGTAATAGTTAAGTCCAGTTTGGGAAATTGTAGTTTTGTTATAACATTTTTACCTTCAACACAATATTAAAACCCTGTCTTTATATGAATAATGATAATATAATGTTATTATTTTAAACTAAATTAGCTGTTTGTTTTATAATTAATTTGAAATATCTTTAATTCTATTGTAGAGTTTCATAAGTTGGTGTCGTCCCCATTTTTGACAGCCTTTGTGACAATGAAAGGAAAGGTCAAGCCGAAATGATTAGTCATTTGATTAATGGATAAAAAATAATGTGACTAAAGCTTTAACTGTATATTATGAACAAAGTAGCATTATAGTTATTACATTTGTGAACGTTTTTTATTGAAATTATTTAAAGAAATGAGCATTTATCCCAAACAAAAATCAAAATGCTAAATTACTCGTATTTACAATAAAGATATAAGTATATTTTTTAGTTGTTGTATTACTAAAAAAACATAAAATTTGGCGCCATGTCTAGTAAGAGTTTTAAAGTGCAAATTATGACATCTAGTCATGAATTATGAATCATGCAAAACAACTCACTGACAAATTTACATTAGTTCTGTTAAGAGTGAATATACATTACAAATCCAAAACCATTAAAAAGAAAGATTTTTTTTAATTCACGGATAAACTTAAAGAATGGTTTTTTTTTAAAGTGTGTTAAATTCTATAGGTTATATAATAAATCAATAGCCATTTTAACTACTAAGTAAATGCTTACCCAGTAAAAAATAAACGTACAGTTAAACAAATGTGTTTTCATTATTAGGATTATTTTTATCATTCAAATATAGTTTAATTCGCTCGTTTATTTGAATATTCTTTTGAAGGTGTAGCAACGAGTTCCCAATTTCATTTGAATTATGACTCCCTTTTATAAAAACCAAGTAACCTGCAACTTCCCGTTACTCGTCATTTTTAAATGGTTTAAGAAGAAAATAATAATATATTATTACTAAAGATAATCATAAAATACAACATATCGATTATCATTTGATTTCATGCATTTCATTCACTTCATTCATTCCTTTCATTCACTTCATTCATTCCTTTCATTCATTTCATTCATTTCATTCATTTAGTTCATTTCATTCATTTCATTCATTTCATTCATTTCATTCATTTCATTCATTTCATTCATTTCATTCATTTCATTCATTTCATTCATTTCATTCATTTCATTCATTTCATTCATTTCATTCATTTCATTCATTTCATTCATTTCATTCATTTCATTCATTTTAATCATTTTCACGCATATTGTCTATATTGATGTATGAATTTGCAATTACCACATTTTCTTTAATCACATTTTATCTCCTGTTTGCTTGAGTTTTTAATTCACTAAAACATTACATTTATCTGTTACTAGTTTCTATGAATTTACTATCAAATATTATAAGCTTTTTATAGTCCATACAATAGCTGAGAATTTTTTCTCTGGGTAACATATTATTATTGTTAGATACACTATTAATATTTTACTGTTGCAACTATTTGTCAACTCCCACTTTGAACATAATTCTTTCCTTTGTGGTGTATGAGGTTAATTGAGTGTCGATTTCCGGCGTCCAATGCAGCAAAACTTTAAATATTAGATATTTTTAGTGTTTGATAATAAAAATAATTAATTTGAAAAGGTCACAAAATACACAATGTACACATTATGAGACATACTCGTATAATTAATACACCTAAGTCCCTAAATATTATTCAAAATTAAATGACATTGAAATATCGATTTCAAATAATATTTAACATTGTATTTTGTATCACGGTCACAAAATTTACTATTTAGTAGTTAGCATTCCCCCTTGAATCACGACTCATTAGTTGGGAACAAGTGGTGCATAAAAAATATTTCTGAATGATTGAGTTTTTAAATTGTACCTAAGTTTATTTTTAATTTAAAAAATAATTATTGTTCATTTTTCTGTAGTGTTTTCAGATATGTGTTTATCAATTAAAATATTTTTGAATGGATGCACATTGTGTTAGATGTAAGTTTTGCAATTCCATAACTGAATTTTCCTAGTAACACAGTACTGTTCCTTAATACAATGAAATTGAAATCTTAATATTTTTAATTTATATTGAAAATATTAGAACTGATTGTGATCGAGACCTAACTGTCTACTTGCTGTGATATTATATTGATATTAAAATATTTGTTTGTTCCAAAAATAGGAGAATATTATATTGATTTTGCAAGATGTAAAGACATTCTCAAAGCTAATATTTTTTACAGAAACATTTTCCTTATCGTAATGTGGAAAACTTCCTTTGTTGGGCAAAAAAAGGCATTTCAAAGCGGCAATAACCATGCCAATGAAGTCGAAAATGACTCGCTTGACTACATAACAATGTTAGTTTGCTATGTAAAGTGCCTGTGCATGAAGTAAAATAAAATCTTATGAAATTTGAAAAATATTCCACTGGGACTTACGTCGTACTCATTCTAAGGCAATCTCTTAGAACTTATTGGAATATTTTCGCTTGGTTTAGTATTTATTTTCTGAGCATACGGTGGCTCTTGTAACCACTGCATTTTCATTGCTAATATACTGGGTGAATATAAAATTACTTATAGCTACATATTTATTGAAAAATATGTACAGTTCCTGACATAACTTGTGTTTGTATAATATGGTGAGACGATAATTATATGGTTCAAACACATTAAACTGGTTGGGCCAAATTCTAGCTCTCAATCTTCACTTCCCACCTACTTTCAAATCTCTTTTTATTATTGTCACAAGACCAGACGATGGGTAATTACGGGTCATAAGACGACCGTGATTCCGAATAACATTCAGTCAGCCCAAGAAAAACGAACCCGAACGGGTGCGTGTTTCCGCGACGCGTTGACTACCGAGTGATTCAAAACATATCTGTTCGACCTTTATTGCACTAAGTCGGTTACGGTTTGAGTGAACATTGCATCTATATCATCCATCCTGAACTCATTCTCACCATTCATCAACCTTATAATATATCATCTATCCAAAGTGTACCGTCTGTTTACTAGTGCGTGAACACCGAACCAGTTCCAGAGTGCGCCAGCCCTCTCTCCTATGTACCCCCCCCCCTTGGATCTGCAATCCACCATCACTTTCTAATTAGAGACCACTGCTGAAAGCGCCACCATAAACCAACATAGAATTTTCCGTGTGAATATTTCAGAATTATAAATTTTATTTAAATTACGATCATCTTTATAAGAAACGTAACAACCCAGATAGATTTTGACTTGCTACATATAATATTCTTAACTATTCAATGTAAAAAGCACAATCACCTTTGTTGACGAAAGCAGTTCTATGTCGATATATTATCTGATTCACTTTACATAATCAACAACTAAAAAATTTTTTTATACGATATTTATTTTTGTTTACTATCACACCATTATCCTGGTATTCATTATATTATAATATGATAGGTGAAATAGCTGTGGATGAAAAGAAAACACTTTTTGGTAAAATTAATTACATTTTATATGCTACTCTGTAAAAATATGTTCGTCATAACGTAACTATTGTATTTATTTAAATTTCTCTGAACGCGAACCAATTTATTATGAGTAAATAATTCCTTGTCACCCTGTGAAATATACGAGAGGATCGCAAACAATTGGCAATGTGGCGACATCGCCTCACCGCATGTTTACTAATGCCAACTTTTGTATCGGAAAATGAACTATAAAAGAAAATACTACCATTGTTATTGGTTACAATTCAAACCGAAGGAATGGGACTTTTATTCGATACTCCATAACGCCGGTATTCAAAAATAATACCAGTCTCGAAATAATAATAATTATTATTTTCCGTTTTACTCAAGTCGGAAAATTTAATTAAAACAGGACTAAAAACATAATTTATTGGAGAACTAGGCGGCCGAGTTTTATTAAATAATAATATTTGAGAAAATATTTATAATTTTCTTCGATTTTCTTCAATTCAAATTTATTATAATATTTTGTAATATTTCTCAGATGAGTCACTGCGATTTGAACAAAAACAGTTTTATTTTTAGAAGATACTTGGAAAATTTAAAAATGTTGGTAATTACTGATTATTTTTATAATAAATCTGTTTTTACTTCATCACCAAATTTATTTGCAATATACAACTACGTAGAACTACATATTTGCATTCTGAATATTGCCAACTGCTTAAAAAAGGGTTTTGACGAAATGAATATATCAATATTATACCATCTGATGGCAAATATCAAGTTAAAATTGGTCAAATCCTCACGGCCAAGATGACGGTAAGGAGAAAAGCTCAATAACTGCATTCCAGCAGCCATTTTATGTAAATGGCCCCATGAGATCTTAATCAATCTGGACGTTTACTTTGTACTTTATAAGTTATTCATTCAAAATAAAAAGAAAACATATTTTCGATAATTTTACCTAGAACCGCCCCCGTTGACAAGCATAGTTCTGAGTTGTTTTATTGTGTGGTATTTAATATTATATTTTTAAGTGGCTACCATCACTGATGAATTTAATATGAATGATTGTTTTTAAAAATTTTATTGAGACGAATGGGTTTATTACTATACTGCCCTGCTAAGTAAAAATGTTTTTGGTTTTCGTCAAATGATACCCCAAAACTACCCTTTCTTATATTATATCATTATTATAAGCATTGGACTGTTTTGACACAATCTTTAAATATACAGTATATATTATATGTATAGATTATGTCAAAATTATCCAATACTTTTACATAATATAAGAGAAAATGTAGTTTAAAATTTCACTAAAACCAAAAACTATGTCTTTTTACTTTGCATGGCAGTATGTATTTTAGGCTGTTATAATGTGATGCCTTTGACCATATTAAATTCGGTTCATTTATTGCTGAGGACCGTATGTTAGCTCCACCCCTATTATTCGACTCCTGATGAATTGTAGGAAGTATTTTCATTATTTTGAAACAAATTATTTTGTTAATTCAGAACCTCTAAATATATTGAAACGAAATAGTGTTTGATTAAAAGTTTTAGAGAAATAATGGAACACATATTGAGACAAATAAAAATGTAAATAACTTTATTTTCTGCCTATATACCTACTTATCATAAAAATCGACCAAACGGTGATCAAACAAAAAGCATTTTGATATCAGACAATAAGTACAATTAAATTATATTATTAGTACCAATAGATTAAAATAAATAATAAAAAATATCTAATAATTGACTAATTTATTATAATAATTGGTTCTTACTACACATAGCTTAAAACTATAATATGATATTTTGTTTTATATTAATTATCACGTATAACCAATATGAAACAATTGTAAGTATATTTTTAATTAAATAATTGAAAATCTATTATCTATATTGTATTAAGAACACGAAATTATATAATATAGATTAAATATGAAATGAATCCACGATAAACAGTTTTATTACTAACTCATAATAATTATGATGCACAGTATCAGTTCACTAATTTAATTAAATTCTTTGAAGAGTATTTGAAATGGTGCACGCATATTATTACACGCACAGTTTATGAAATCACGCGATGTAAATTTACTATCACTAAAACAACCCCATCGAAAAATGCATTTTAAATACAGCTGTCCAATAGTAAGTACTATAAACACAAAATTTAATCAATTTTGAAACAACTTTCAAGCGCATATCAAAGTGTGGAATTTACCACAATGAATTTACCACGATGAAATTTCAATACTATTAATTAGATAATAATATAATATTATAAATTATTGATAATATCAACAATTATTATATTGCATTTGAAATTAAATATTTCAAAATTTTATTTTGAAACATTCTGGTTACAAATGACATTTTGTTTCGTAAAAACTACAATAATTAAAATTACCTAAATAAAAACATTCATGAAATGAAAGAAATCGGACGGTTTCGAGACAAAGGTTTTCATGGCAAAAATCTAATTAAGAAATTTAATTACGAATTTAATTTTGAAAACTTCAAAAACATACATATTATAACACGTAGTCGTAACTATCCGGTGCTTTTGACTTTAAGCTGTCGATCCGTCTATGATTTATTCGAATTATTTCTTATAACTACGTTTTGACGTACCAATTATTATTCTTATTAGTTTGGATATCAAATTTTTGAAGGTTCCTAAAAGTCCTGTCAGACGAAATATCACAAGGTTACGTCAAAATACTACACAGATACTAATGGCATAATTTAATAGTCAAACAACACCGTCTGTTGGATTTCTTTTTACTAAATTGAAAAAAACATCTGAAAAAATTCTACAATAAATATATAAGTTTGGCTTAGTTTTAATTCACTATAATGATTAATTTTAAAGATCTGTATTCTCAACGTTGCTAACATTATTTTGTACATAGAATTTGCGTATTACATTACACTATTAGAGAGTCTTAGTCAATTAGTGATTATATATACCTATGTATATGATTTGTAGTTATTTATTTTTTAGTTTATTTTGTCGTGAAGCTTTTCCTTTATCATTTCACATACGTCTCTGTGAGGCGGGCCATGTCTTATGAATAGAAGACACCAAACCACCAAAAAAGCTCCTTATCAATAGATAGGAAAGGAAAACCAGGGTCGGGATACCCAAATTGACGTGGTTGGTTAGAGTGTAAAAAAGATACGGCGGCCTTGGTACTCAGGTAAAGGTAGTGGAATACTGAACGTAGTAAATACGTTTGCCGTAGATGGGCTAGTATTCACACTGAATAATTTTTATGAAGGTTATATTATATGATCGTAATCAATATAAACTGAGTTGACATATGTCATCATATGCACATAAGTACTGGTTGCTTTTTAAGTATTTAAATTATACAGATTTTTCCATTAAATCTAAGATTTAGTCACATAATGACTCCACTGTTATTATATTTATCGTCACTATTCTGAAATGAAAAATTGACTAACAATAAAAGTAAAATCCAGATAAAATAAAAAAATGATACTTAATAATATATACCATTGAATTCTAAAATAATATAAAACTAGCCATCTTCAAAGTATAATCGATAGATTAAATTTGTTTTATTAGCGATGTGTATTATAAATAAAATTTTGAATAAAACCTTCAACGTAAATAACAATAACTTTGAAATAAATTTTAGTGGAGTTTGGGATTCCGCAGCTTGGTATAATTTTCATGTTGAGTTTCCAATTTAATCAAGAACATTAATCCAAATAAGAATGATCATATTATTATTTCGTGAAAAATAAGTTCGTTAATAGATAAATTTACTTATTTGTGAAGTTATATGAATTATGCTCCCCGTTGAAGTCGAAATAATAATTATAACTTTTCAATCCATGGTGGCAAGATTTTGTTCTGAAGAACCTAGCGCGGACATAATAATTACTTGTTAATGCATCTATTGGCGGTTATATTATGCTACTGTCTGAATTTATTATACTGTTTATAATACTTGGATAATATTTATTATTTTGGCAATAATAATATTGACGATCCATATATTCTTTATTCGTTATTTTATCAAAAACATATTAAATTGAAAAGCATAAAAAGGTAGATGTCCAACCTTACTAATAATAGAAAAACATTATATTGTAGTTACAGAACACGTGTTACTAAAGCTCCTTGATTTCAAAACGCACGCGGAATGATTGATGAAGCAACTCAAAAAATATTAATATTTTGATCGCAGGCAACAGGGTACAGTAATAATATAAAGGTGCCTAGATGGGTATCACGCGTAGAGCCTCACAATGCCACCTAATGTAGACGATAAATTTAATCCGCGTAGCTTACTCAAATAGCTTTTACTTCCATTTACTTTCATTAAACTAAAAGCTCGGCCCGGTCGGAAGTCAGCCTCTTTGTACGCCATGTGACATATCGGGGCCCGAATAAAAAAAAAAATTTAGTGGAGGTTTTGTGTTTTGCGGACAAAGGATTATGGGCTTTCTATTGAAATTAGATCTAAAAAAAAGAAAAGTTTTTAAACGTGCCCACCTATATCCTAAATAATAAATGTAATTAGTTACTTAATGATAGCTGTAATCAAGGCTTTTACAGGTGAGTAATTAATTAATGAGATTTACCATGTAGTACAGGTAAGTAAGTACGTTTGCGCTTTAATTTATAAATCTTTGCTTAATTTTTCTGGCTTTTTAAAATACGACATCAACCGTGGAAAACCATCTGTATAATTTATATTTTATACTTACTACTTTTTTTTGTTATGTTTTTATATTATCAAAAAATCAATATAAAAGTTTTTTAATCTCCATATATTAGTTATAGCGTACCTACTGGCAATTGTTAATAATTTAATAATATTAAGAATTTTTTAATTCGACAGATAATTCACCAAATTTGGGAGTGTAACATTCTAATATAATTTGAAAACACCTCAGAGAAATTCTTTTAACCACTAAAAAAATCTTTTGGAAAATTGCATTGCAATTATATGAGACACACGTAGCTTAAGGGGGGACATGCTCGTCGAAGGTCAAAATTGAGTTTTTATTGTATTTTCAAACCATGATCCAGGACACTCCTTAAACGTTGTAGATAATCTATTTATATAATTTTGAAGCCTTATTATCCTTTATAGTTATTTTAAACATTTGATGACTGCATGAAGTATTTTTGTTACATAAAATAGTATTCTTTTAAACCTCTCGCTCTAATGTTTTAGAATATGGTCATATTTCGGTACAGAACTGTGCAGTAGTGTTAAGATTTTTTACTTTTATTAATTTTTAAACGCATTTATAAAACCATTAGCATAATTTATTACGAGATAATTTTTGTAAAATATTCACGATAAAAAATTATATTGATAATCTCTGTGATCCCAAATTTGACAAGAATTAGGCATTTTATTATTCAAAAAATCGGCAAGATTAACACATTTCAAGATGATTCTAAAGATATTTATTATAAGCTATGTCTTTGACCATTCAAGTGTGATAAACATCTTATGAATAATGATTGCTTTATAATAATTATTGAGTAAAATGATATTGACGCGCGTGTTTGAACATGTACCGTTTAAAAAAAAAATAATAAAAAAATCGGTTAGGTACATGTTCAAACACGCGCGTTAACATAATTTTACTCCCTACTTTAATTATAGTTTGTCATGTTATGGCTACGGCCGTATGTTGTAGCTTAACCACTAGGAAATGACAAAAGAAATGGCGTATTTCAAAAAAACACTACCTTATTCTTAGCTCAATAATTATTATAAAGCAATCATTATTCATAAGATTTTTATTACACTTGAATGGTCAAAGACATAGCTTATAATAAGTATCTTTAGAATTATCTTCAAATGTGTGAATCTTGCCGATTTTTTGAATAATAAAATGCCTAATTCTTGTCAAATTTGGGATCACAGAGATTATCAAAATAATTTTTTATCGTGAATATTTTACAAAAATTATCTCGTAATAAATTATACTAACTGTTTTATAAATGTGTTTAAAAATTAATAAATGTAAAAAATCTTAACACCACTGCACAGTTCTGTACCGAAATATGACCATATTCTAAAACATTAGAGCGAGAGGTTTAAAAGAATACTATTTTATGTAAAAAAAATACTTCATGCAGTCATCAAATGTTTAAAATAACTATAAAGGATAATAAGGCTTCAAAATTTAATAAATAGATTATCTACAACGTTTAAGGAGTGTCCAGGATCATGGTTTGAAAATACAATAAAAACTCAATTTTGACCTTCGACGAGCATGTCCCCCCTTAATTAATAGAACATATTGGCGCAAAACTAGTGGGAGTGGGTTTGAATCACGCTCTGATTTAAAAATATTTTTTCTAGTGGTTTATATTATTAATTCTCTGAGGTGTTTTAAAATTATGTATTTCATATATATTCAAAAATCCTCCCTTCATTATTATATCATACTTTATAGTGCAGCAACTTTGTCAGGTAGGTTTTGCCTGAAAGAAATAAAATACCTAACCACTGATGACGCTCATCTTCCACAGACCAGAAGGAAAAAGGTAAATGGAGAAGATTACTGTCTATGTTAAAAGTATTATCGTATATGACTATTGTGGTGAAAACCAAATTTATTATATATCGTCACCTCAATACCACAACTAGATAACTCTGATTTAGTCATCGTTGGGAAAATGAATTTTAAACTTTATTATTAACATTAATCTAGGCTATAATTATTATTTAAAATAAAATTGGAAAATTGTGCTCGTCTAATTGGTGCCCACGATGGCCGCGCGGCTTAAGCGTTGGACTGTAAAGCCGTGGGCCCAGGTTCGAATCCTGGGTCTGGCAAGTACAAATATGGTTTTTAATTTGTGTGTGTCAGGGTCAATGACATTAATATGGACGAATCATCTGGAAAAGAAAATGACACTCACTTTATTGTCGGGTCTGCCGAATGGCATAATCTGTTCTAACGCCATTACAATAAAGGTGATATTGCTATAAATTCCTGATGCTTTTTGTTGGGTCTACCGAATGGTTTAGTTCGAACGGGTTCGCTCAAATGAACATTGACATTAGAAACACTGCTCTAACGCCATTACAATAAAGGTCATATTGCTATAAATTTCCGATGCGTGCTATCGCATAATGGAAATTGCGTGACGTCTACCTATACATGCGAATACGTATAGGTAGACAGTAGAAGTAGTATAATGAGTGCGTCGTCCATTAATAATGTCATTGGTCAGGGTAGACTCTGTGGAGGCCCATATGATCATGTTAGTTCGGATATGGTCGAAAGAAAAAAAAAAGGAATAATGTTCAATTCTATGAAAAAATATTGTAGATAAATTATTTAATTTATTTAATGCATTTATGGTTTTAAAGTTATCTAATATTTTCAAACACAAAATTAATACAGTTCCTAATAACTTTTTGACTTACCTAGTTTTATCATTTTGTAGAGAAGGCAAAATATATAAAGTTATCTAGTTGTAATATTTAGGTGACAATATTATAATAATTTAATAAAGTAATCGTAATAAATATAAAGTATTTTTGAGTCACTCTGTAATTTTCTACATCTGCTATTCTGTGGTAAAATAAAATTAAGGCCAAGTATATTATACAGAAAGGGCTAATATGCTTTGACAAAAGAGTGATAGTAAATTATGTTATCGTGTCTGATAAAAACTTGCACCTTCCGTCGTTAAGTTAGTGCGGTGTGGTAATAGATCTCAAATTGTATTACATAGGAGATTAATCAAATAATAGTCTCTACGGCTCAAAGTGAAATTTATTTAATTTCCGAAGGGAATACGTACAATGTTGACTAATTTTCAAAATTCGGAAAGGTTTGAATTTCAAAATTTAATCAGAAGTGACATCCGTTAAACGTATTGAAATTTATTTACAAGATACTGTAAATTTAATTTGCATAATGGAATTATTGGAGAATCACCCGCTAGAAAGGAGAAAATGGGACAAAATAAATTTCCTTCCTAGGACACCGGAAAATGAAAAATATTAAAAATGTAGAAATTTATTGTACCTACCTGACAGTTGATAAAGGTTGACTTTTTGATCTTAACATTACTATTTTTATTCTTTCTTCATTAAAAAAGATTTTTACTTTGGTTCTGTTGGGATTTTATAAGACGTCAAAGAAGAAACTGCTTAGGTTTTTAATTTCTTACATTCCTGGCAAAAAAAGTGATAAAAATATTATTGCCATAGGAAGCAGGTCTAAATGATTTAATGAAGATACTTACATATAACGCAAGCTATTGAAAATATACAACGTCCTACATAATAGAAGATTGACTTAAAATAAAGATTATTTTAAAGGCATTTTAAAATGTGTTACGTTTAATAAGGAAGAAAACAATTATTATTATAAATGTTATTTCTGTCTGGTAATTCTTTGTTACAATAAATTGTTAACATATCCAATGTATTCTTTATCTTCATACAGGTTATATTAATGACATTAAGGAGAAAACATATGAGCTTGTTAGTATGCAGAACTGGTTGGAAACTGAACTGGACCGAAGAGAATGGAGAAAAAAGTTTGATCAGTCCAAGTCTCAATTTGATTTTAATTTTGGAGTTGGTCAACGAATTAAATAATAATATATGTAAGTGTAATTAATAGACATTAGCACCGCCATCTTTAGATTAATAAAGCCTGAGCATAACTTTTTGCTAAGTAACGAGTGGTCCACTTTTCAGCTGTCAAAATCAGATCATATTCATATTTATTCGCCCTTTCTCATTGCAAATTGAATTATTAAACATTCTCAAATCAAATATAATAACTATCAGTGTTATTAATAAAAAAATATACATTCCTGTTATTCATTAGCTGTCAAAGTCAGACTAGTTCTTTATACAAAAACTGGTGGTAATATCGATTTCCAAAAAATATATAGCATTGATCTCTGCATTACATTTGTAGAAGGTGTGTTAATACTAGTGTATTATCTATCATCTAACTTATCTATTCAAATCAAACCATTCCCTGTGTGAACACGACAAACGCGTCAGTATGAGCTGTCTATAGCACAATGACAGGCAATGACAGTTCATACATAGACAATAACAGCAAAAGTAGGACCAGTCGTTGTGAATGTATCGGCTTTTTACTTGAGTCGGCAAAGACATTAGCCATTTAATTCACTACCTAAATAAAATTGTTCAATAATAATTATGAGTTGTTATGTATATCAACTAATGATAACAACTTTTTATTTCAACCGGTTTCTTTGCATGAAGGAAAAACCTCCAAAGTATCATTAATTATTGTGATTATGTTCGGCACATTGACTGAGGAATGACGTTTGATTTTTTTTTTGAAGAGTTGACGAGATCTCTGAAAGTTGCTCATGGCGCCATAGAGAACCGCGGTGTATATTTTGAACACCACTGCTTTAGAAAATGTTTTCACAAAGTGTTCGCTGGAGGGAACTGAAGTGGGGCATCTCTGACCCCAGAGGCTCTAAGGGGTGTTAAGAAACATATGGTTAATAATTAATAGAAAGCTTGGCAGCACACCGCTCATTATTCCTCATTAGTTATTATAACAGTTAGTAATTTTGTTTGTTTATAATATGTAATTTCAACTTAAACTAGCTTTTTAAAATTCTCAAATTAAAAAAAATACACCTACAATTTTAGTAAGTATCAAATTTTTTCATTGTTTATAGAGAGATTTGTGTAATAATGATGAAGTGTAGTGTAGGTATATGAATGCAAACGTCGCTCCAAGAATGCCAAAATGGATCCGATTAGCAAAGAGTAAATCATTACAATCGTTAAAGCCAGAGATACCGGATCGAATATTGGATTTTGCTGACGGTGCCGGAAGCCATGACGCTTTTAACCGTAACCCATAATCCCTATTAATATGTTCACCGTTTCTATGGATTTCGATGGCCTCCTTTACCAATTGTGAGAAATATTCCTTATCTAACACAGTATCTTGGTTTCGAAGTCAAGTTTTTGTCCTGTATCCATCAAGTGCTTAGAAATTACTGACATCGTGTAGTTTTTAAGTCGATATGCCCTCTCGTGCTCACTTGCGTGCTTCTTTACCGTTCAAGAAGAGAAATCTCTTTTGACATTCTTAGAGATTATGTTGCATTCATAAACCTACAATACACATCATCATTACACATATATCTTGATAATAGCCTCTACAACGAGCCCAAAACGTCGAAGAAAGAATAAAGAAGTACACGTGGTGGAAACCCAAGAATCTATTACTATAAAAAAAACAACCTTAACAAAAAAACATTATATAATTTTAGTATTATTTGAGATAGAATTTTAGAAAAAGCTTTGCCTTTTTGATTGAAATAAAAATTAATTATTTATCAACAGATATAATATAGAGTGAAATTATTAATACTGTAATTTTATTAGTGTTTTTTTTTTAAATTTGAATTACTAATAATCATGTCATTGCGTTTTAGTGCAAGGTGGTTGTTAGTAATTTTGAATAATCACAAACACACAGGCTTTAATAAAAACACAATATTTATGTCATAAATATTGTGTCCTCACCGGGTCGAACCCAAAACTCTCGGTTGGAAGGAAATAGCCTGCATCACGAGAGCCGCCTTCATTAGTGGTATTGAAAGATAATTTAATTAATAATGAAGCCATTTATATAGTCTCACTTTCAACGATTAGTTATAATTTATAATATATAGTAGGATTACCAAAGTATTATCATAACGTAACTGACTTCCAGTTACGATCCAATCAATTATCTCTACCGGTAGCGAGAAATAGCTTTGATACCTGAGAGTGTTTACGAAGCGTGTAAGTCAATTATTGATGGCGCTTTGATAGGTTTGTTCCACGGCTAACGCGCAGACAAAGGTGTCGGTGCAATCAAATTGTTTGCACCGTTTCAACTTTGTCAATATTGGACGTAGAACACTACACCTGGACTCTGATAGTTCGGTGAAATATAACCTTAGTTTCAAAGCCCTATAAATGAAGTATTAAAATATATTATTAAATAAATAATATGAACTGTACCTCAAACACAAGAATACTGCTGCCCGACGTGACATATTCAAAATATCCCCGAATGTATAACCGCTAAAAAGTGATGTTATATTATTCAACACTTATCTACTGGAAGACCACCAAGTTACCTTAAAACCTGCTAGGTCAAAGCTTTGGTTAAATTAGTTCAAAAAAATGGTCGTATTTAGATAATTATAAAAAATTGAAATTATCAACATATAATTTATTATATTGTCTTGTGTTGTAAAATATATTTTTCTACGAAAAAGTCAGAAAAATGTGGCTGTTGTAGACTAATGCGTATAGTACTGGCTTTTAATCCTTGTAATAATGGTTTAATTTCGAGCGAGGTCAGAGTAAATTTAGATACATATTTAATTTTCTGAAAGTCTTGGTATTTAAGTGATTGTTTTAATACAAATAACCTCAGTACTTGTGGTGATAAAAACTTAGCTTCTTTGTACGTAAAAGTATTTCTTCAGAAATATTACATACTTGATTTCATGACTTGTAAAATAGTCTTAATTTTTATTACAATTCTATTCTGTCACTTCCAATTATTTTGTTTGTCATTTGATATTGATGTGGATACTGATTTATTCAATGACTATACTCGAAGAGGAAATGTTTATAATTGCTTTGTATTGGTATAGAATATCGACTGTGGAAAGGAAAAGAGGCGTAAGCCTCAGTTTTTGCATAGTGGGTTTTATTTGTTATTAGCAAAGTATTCAACTCAATACATGGTATGCCCAAAGGATTTAAGCTGCAAATGACGAATTATTATGAAAATTAAGCTTTTAGTTTTTAGAAATGAAGGGCGTGTGAATTTTACGTCCAGGAAAAGGGGCTCAAACCACGTCAATGACATTATAAGTCGTTTAAGCAATCTTTTGTGGTAAGGAAAAGGGCGGTAAGCAACTTAATCCGTAAATGTATGAGGATAATGGCAGTTTTACTAAACGCTGACGGCCGGCTGGCTCAGGTATGAACCATAATGAAGATTAAGCCACCTAATAGTTTCGCTCGCTCGTTTGACAGTCCAACACGTTTTTCGACACTCTCTCCATTAAAATTCATTTAAAGTATACTAATCCAGTGAAAATGGCAATAGAAAGAAGTTAAAATATTCTTAAAATGTGTGGTGTTAACATGGATGGAATAAACAACACAAAGAAAAATGGTAAGACCTTAAAATTACGCCTTGAAATTGTTATGCCGCACAAGTGAAGCGTCATCGTTAATTCTCTGTAAATTGTTATAAAACATTATGTTACAACTTATATTGTGTCTTAATCATTGGTTAATGATCTCTTGTTCATATTAGATGATAAAATTAATAAAATATTTGCTATATTTACTTCAAACACCGCCGTGCGGTTTATAGGTTATGTGACATGTCAAACACAATTCTAAACTGAACTAGGTCCTATGTACGCTTATATTTAAGATTAAAATCATTGTAATGGACAAAAATTATAATTATACACCGTATTATTTATAGTAATAACATAAATCTCGAGTAAAATGCGTTTTGTTTTAATTTGTTGTCAGGAGCCACTGATCAAAGTGACAAGTGATTGTCAAGAACCAAATACATCCGCAAATATTGGTTATTTGTTATAATTATTGTAAATAACTAAGATTAGCTTGAATCAATATACTATGTCTATCTATATATAATAAAATATTTGCTTTATTTACTATTATCATTATTACTATTATGTAATTATTATGTGTCATTTATGGTTTAATAAAATACTTTTTTTCTGAAAATAATAAATTATGATTGTTCTAATTTTAAACTTAATATAATTAAACCATAGGAAATGAAAAAAATATTAAATAAACACCTAGTGAAACACTATAAAGAAATACATTCCCAAGAATTTAATTAAAAATAAGTGTGAAAAAAGGCTATTTGCTGCGTAAGTCCACTGTATTTTATGAATACGACATTTGAAATTGGTAAGGAAAAAGGATGTTACCATCATTTTTATCGGTTTTTCTCTAATAACTTACGTAATTAATGTCAGATTGGGAAAATAATACACCAAATTATTAATCATTATGCACTTTAAGTCTGTGTATATTTTTTATTTTGATTTTGACAGAAAATCATTGAAAAAACGTTTTTTGCTCCTCCTGTAAAATTTGCTTTGTGTGGATTACGCCCTTTTTCCTTTTTACAGTCGATATGAAAATGTGAAGAAAAGTTAGGTATACAGTCTTATTTTATAGTGCAAATGATTGGGTTACCTGCTATGAAAGATCTTAGAATATACGGTACTTCTAGCAGCTTCTAGTAAATCTCATCAATAGTTAGGGTTGATCTATTGCTTGATAAATGCCTAACATATGGAGATAAATGGTTAGCTATGGCCTCAATGAAAAAAATATATTTAATTATAATACGTATACTTATATAAAATGAAAACAGAAAAAATATTCTACCCCTAGCTTCCACGCGGCGTCTTGAGAAAATACAGAATGTTCTATTAGGATTGTTAGGAATGTACAACTCACCTGTTGTAAAAAGAACTTTTTATATACCACGTTTTTGAATTTTCTGTTGAATCATAATATAAACATGACAATTCTATGTATTAATAAATATTTTTTTTGTAGTTGATAGAAATACTGATTCATATTGATTTCCATAGTAACGCACGTATATATATATTAATAATTTAGATGCCGGGACCTCCTTAGCAACCAATAATAGTGTTTTACTTTTACCGATCTTTTTCCGAAATAACTTTATATGTATATAACTGAATATGAATTCAAAGATTGTTAAAAGTATTAAAAGAATGCATTGTCATCGTGTTTTGATATATCCTAAAAGTTTCAAATGTCTATCTAGTCGGGAAGTTAGTTAAAAATCGATTGCAAGACTTGTATTGGACAAACAAGAATACGAGCTAATAAAAACGTGGTAAAATATGAGGCAAAATTATTATAGGTCTTCAAAACGAGAGACCTTCGGCTAATAGAAACACAGACAGAAAACATCACACCAACCTGCCTGGATAGCAATATCTAAATACTTGTACGAGAACTAAATAAATTTATATTTTTAAAATATTAACAATATTTTTATTTACGGGGTTTTGGAATATTAGATTCGAGTTTGTTGCCGTTGTTTGAATTTACGGATCCATCAAACCGATAGGTTTATCCATGTCTGAATCATTTCACACCACTAGCATCGTGTCACATCACATCGTATGCAATCGCGGTCACGTGATGCAAATTCCAAACGCTACAAATAATATGACACGTCAATTTTGGTACCCCTAGCCAGCGATCGCAATCAAGATCCTCGGAACCATAGAGTTTCGAGAGTCGCATCAAGAGTACCGCGAGAATTTGAAAAATCAAGTGAAGCATTTAAGATTTTAACTGGGGTTTTTTATGATTTTACCGAAGCTTTGACTGTGACTCGCTGTCATAATATAGAAGGAAGTCCACCGATCAGGTCTTCACTCCTATTATGTTAAAAAACTTTACAATTTTGCCTAGCTCTTCCGTCTTACCTACCGCTAGGGCACCTTTCAATTTGTTGACATTCTCAAAGATATCCGTAATTCGGCGCTATATTCTGTGTTGTTCATATTTAGGGCATTTTACTGCTATAATATGTACAATGTCCTCCAAAACATCACATTCATCGCATAGTTTCTTCCCATGAGGACATCAAATCTTTTACCTATTGTGTGACCTGTTCTCAGCCTCAGTATCAGTTTAAGCTCATTTCTCTTCAAATGAGATTCTACAAACCAAGGTAGCAACCGTGGGGATGGTAGAATTGACTTACTCCATTTCCATTTTTCTAGTGATGCCATATGGTGAAAATCTATCCACATGCTTTTACACATTTTCTTTATGGCCTCATTCCAGTTCAGGTTTTCTGGTATTCACTTATATGGTATCCCTGATTGAGCAGCTTCCTTTGCCAGATCATCCGCCTTTTAATTGCCATCAATACCCATGTGCGACGGGATCCATTGAAGGCATAGGTGTTTGAACGAACTTCCACATTATTTTTTCATTGAGTGTTATTCAGTATATAAACGCCATCTTCACGAGAACGGTCAAGGTTCATACTATACTGTAGAATCAATTAATTTATGAGCGATTTAATATTCAACACTCTAAAATAACAACTAACTAAAAAAACAGTCAAATCACATTACATAATTATGGAATATTTAATAAATCATTTCTTTTATTCAACGAATAATTTGCAAGATTTTGAGAATGTAACGTTCCATAATATATTGAACATATCATA
The DNA here is from genome assembly GCF_057557595.1 of Rhyacophila brunnea. NCBI lineage: Eukaryota > Metazoa > Arthropoda > Insecta > Trichoptera > Rhyacophilidae > Rhyacophila > Rhyacophila brunnea. Next base: position 38,174,639 of record NW_028232837.1, on the reverse strand, counting down.
ACTTGAAAACAATGCAAGTATTTTATATCCACTAGAAAAAATACGATGCTCGACGAGATGCTGACATTCTCAGTCACATTCTCAAAATCTTTTGAATTATTCGTTGAATAAAAAAATGGTTTATTAAAAATTGTTGACAAGTTTAAGTAGACGTTATAACTTAAAATATGTGGCGAGAGCCGGGCAACGGTTAGTAATTATTAAGGTAACTAATATTCCTTGATATAATACACAAAAACCGATACCGTCAATAATTGCGCAATTTTATAAGCATTTCATGTAGGACCTACTAGTTTAAATTATCTTAATTAGATAGGACGCTCGTGGCATAATTGGTTAATGCACAGTTGGCGCAAAGCCAGTGGTTATAAGGGGTCATATCCCGTTGAGTATCGTATTTTTTTTAAATATGATTCTTTTTAGTGGGTATAATATTTGAGTTGTTTTCAAATTATGTATGTTCAATATATGGAATATTTAATTATTATTCTCTACCATTTAGGAATTAAAGTTATCCTGTGTTAATTTAATAGTGGCTTAATATTCTAAAATTACGCTTAGAATTGCTTATCGATCGTATGATTTTATAAAAAATAATAAATTCAATTCGCGCCCATAGTAATTCTATTAAACTTCTATAACTTACTTGTTCTAGATTATACTTAGAGCTTTGGAGGTATCTAAGGCCTACAGAGAGTAGTAAACAGTCACAATACTACTGATACAAGTACTCGTATTTCACCCTGTTTTACATCTTACAGGTGTGGTTTCCGAGTAACTTGCTCGACAATCCTTACGCAGGGCTGTCACGGTACTTGGTACTCGAGCTGAATGAGATTATCTCGGTGATATTACGTAATCTAATCAGGAACAAAACCAATCAGCGATTAGCTCCACCAGCTAAGCATTGCGTTTAGAACTTTGCCAAACTGTCGCCTACCTAACTCTTAAACGTAGGGAAATTCTATTTGGAACCTATTTTGAGTCTCGAAGCGAGGCGCGCAATATTCTCCAACAAGTAATATAAAATATACTATTCGATGGAATTATACTTTATAATACTTGTAGAATATAAAATATCAAAAATAATATCTATATGTATCTCAAAGTCACTGTATCGATTTTTTTTTTAAATTAAAGTTGAAATTTTGTTCATACCCAAACTATAATATTTATCGGGACAAACAACTCAATCCGTGTCAGCATTTTGATCAGCGATATTAAATAACTGACCTCAACTACAAATTCATTAATATCCATTTCCCGTAGGGTCTAATTATGAAAAACTCAGTAAATAGCTTACTGTAATTATAATTTCCGCAATACCAGTTTTTTCACATAGTCAGCAATATCTTATGACGTAAACTCAATATAGATTAAGTAGCTGACTTATTATTTCCTAAACATTCTTTTCCAGATATTATTTTGACTGTGACTACGTCAATAATTAGCGGATCATAATTCACTGATCATAAAGTCACTCGAATATAAGTTTCCGGTCTGTTAGTATCTCGCTCTCTGTATCGCTCCGCACAACGTCTCATTCCACCGAGATTCAGACCTCGGAACAGTATCATAAGTATAACTACTGTAATAATATACCCTTGTACCGACTGTTTACTCTACAAATAAAAATCGCTCCCTCATCCATCGGAGCAACCACCAAATCCCAACTTCTTCATCCACCACACCATGACCTCCAACATATATTTTTTTGAGTTTAATAATAACAGAAAGCTTAAATTCTGAATAAAATGTATATATGGTCATACAATACACCGATGCTCACGTAAGTCAGTATATTCATATAATAAAATCACAATATATAATGATATAAAGCACCATAGAATATTATAGTCAATTTACAAACTTTAATCTTAATTTCATACTGTTGCCTTCCAGCAACAAACTGTCTTATTCTTTACATTTTTGTGAGAATGATATTTTATTTAAACGCTTGCAGTGTTCTCTGTACCTAGTGGACAAAGTGTGCTGATAAATTTGCAAATGTTTTTATTCACGTGTACCACTGTTAACTAAATAATATCAAACATTGAATGTAATCGATCAGAAAAGTAATTCATGAGTCGTTAATTCAAAAGAACATTTATTTAACAGAAAAAAATATGATACAATAAATTAAAAAAAGAGAAAGATAGTGAAAATAAGTGCTATAACAATTTAAATAATGAAAATAAATTATAAACTTCCTCTTACTCATATTAAATAATATTGTATGAAAAATAAATCTATCAAATCGGTTAACCGCACAATACACGGCATCATATAACACAACATCCATTCTGCGGGGTTGCGAGTGATATTAGTGAAATGATTGGTAGATCATTGGTTTTTACTCCGTGGCGTGTGTGTTTTTTTATTTGTGTTTAGTAATAATAATTGGGTTATTCATTTGAAAAAATGTTTGGGTATATAATTTTTACTCTGTGGAGGCTAATGTGGAGCGAAAATTGTAATTTTCTGTTTTACTTTACTAATAATGTCATGGCGCCCACGGTGGCCGCGCGGCATAAGCGTTGGACTATCACGCCGTGGGTCCCAGGTTCGAATTCTGGGTCTGGCAAGTACACATATTGTTTTTCAATTTGTGTGTGAGTCAGGGTATGGACCTAATAGGTTGAGCAAGTGGCTGACATCCATTTCTCGTAAAAAACAAAATCTGTTAATACAAACCTCTACTCTGTGGAGGCCCATATGATCCTATTAGGATCGGACATGGTCGAAAAAAAAAAAAAAAAAAAAATAATGTCATGCTGGCTTAGGCTGCGTAGCACATTTTTAGAAGCTCTACGGAATAGCAATAATATTGAGCATCTACTGTCTAATCTTATCTAACGCTGCTAATTGTAGCGAAGAGTATCTTTGATTATATTATTGTTAGTTCAATCCGATAACAATCAATTCCGCGAATCACAATGCAAACTTTATCAATAAGTGAAGCTGTATTCAATAATCTGTACTAAACAGTAACTATATAGAAGGAGATTGTATATTTTGAATTAATAGTTTAACAAGAATTTAGTTGTTTACCAAAAACAAAATATCCATATTTTCCTCAGTAAAATACGGTAGACTCCCAATATTCAGAAAATTTAATTGTTTATTATTCACTGTGGTTTTACCAAAATAAATATGAATGTTTTTATTTCTCACGGCACGTGATTTATGAAAATGTTATATGATTATTAGAATACGTGTTTAAGTTTGTATTATAATAAGTTTAGTTTATATTTCGTAGTAATACCTCAACTTCTCTACACGAGAGGGCGAATTAAAATTTTAACTGTTTAAATAACAAATAGATTAAATAATGACTTCCTACCCCACGTTTATTGAAGTTTTTATATAACATGTATGGGGAATGGTACAATTGGGCTCCAGGATAATTGGGCGCCGCACTGTCGAAAGAAATTAAATAAATAGTCATTCGTTACGATGTTATACAGGAAGTAGACAAGGAATTTTATCTATCTTTTACTTAGTGGTTTTAATTCATTTTGCTCTTAGCATAATTTTTTTTATTGAGGATTAAAAGAACTCTCTCCTCATTGGAATTTAAACATATTATGTACAACTAAATCATTTTTTACCTGTGTATATTTTAATTCTTACCAAATATTAAACAATAATATAATAATAATTTAAATATAAATAATAATATTAAATATATATTTTTAAAATACCATTAATTCTCGAACGTATTTATTTTTGAATTTTATTTGATTGCGTGGCGCCCAGTTGTCTCGGCACCGAATCGTTCTAGACTCTATGTATGATTGTATCAAGACTAAATATTTTACATGACAATATTATATTATTATTACGCTGCTATAGATATTGCTATAAAAATAAATTGGCCAAACTGCCAGAAACAAGAAAGCCTTAGTAACTAACGAGACAAAAAATCTTCAGAGAAGCAAGGATGGATGCATATAGCAAAACGAAAATGATTTTCGTAGCTTTGTGTTATTGGAAGACACCCTTCGTCACAAACACGTGAATTTACTTAAATCACTGTGTAAATCTGAAATTGTCCAGTAGGTACAAACCAATGTCACGAACGGTCTAATACTGTTGAAAAATGGAAACAAATAAGTTTATTTTTAATCCCCCATAGAAGTTAAATTCTACTTCTATTAAAAATATTATAATTTATTATCTGAGAACACAATATATTATATTATCGTTTTAGTACGGTGACGGTACGTAGATGAGCAATTAAAAAAACGGTTTTCATACAGAGAATTACAGTAGACATTCCAAACAATTCCACAGCCACGTTCTACTGCATTGCACTTGTGCTAAGCCGCTTTGCGCGGAGTTGCAAATAAAGAGATTAGCAGACTGCGTGGAAATACTTGGTCCGGATTTAACAAGCGTCCGGTGGTTTTTTTTGCTTGTGTATCTGATGAAAAAAAATAGATTTATGTCGAACACGAGCGGAATTCTAATCGTAACACTCAGCGGAAATCCACACATAATAAAATTAATACTCATGTAATATTAAAGCACTAATTAACATATCCGTATAATAGCGGTAGCATGGTATTAAAAAAAATCGAAACCGTTAAAAATTCAATAACATAAATTCGGTCATTCTTGATCTAACGGTTATTTTGTCATACTGAAACATTATTTTCCTATATTTCATACTGCCAGACAATTTTGTAATATTAAGCTTTATTATTTTAGCGATATTATGATAAGTTGGGAAATAATGTATCCTTCGATATCATTTCGAAAAGTACTAGGAAACCAAACTGAAGCAAGCACCGTGTAACGGCCGCATTTTTACATCGTTTTTATTAGCTCGTATTCTTGTTTGTCCAGTTCAAATCTTGGAATCGATTTTTAACTAACTTTCCGACTAGCTAGACATTCGAAACTTTTAGAATACATCAGAACACGATGCCAATGCATTTTTTTAATACTATTAGCCATCTTTAAGCAGAATTGAATTCATTTTTAGTTAATGCTGTTTTGTATGAAAAGTTATTTCAGAAAAATCCGTAAAAAGTAAAAGACTATTATTGGTTGCTAAGGGGGTGGACCTAGCAACTAAATTATTAATATATACGTGCGTTACTATGGAAATCAAAATGAAATGTCAAAACTACATTTTAGTATTCTATTTATTTGTTTGTTTGTTTTTTATTTACTTCATATCAAGTACAGGTTTGAGCATATTGAGCATAATAATTCAACAGAAAATTTAAAAACGTTGTATATAAAAAGTTCTTTTTATCTTGTTATTATTTCACTTATTTTTTTCCTGTATTTTCCGGTATAGTCCGGTTTACCTTTGACTCCTACGTTATACTGAATTATTATTATGTGAACATAGAAAAACAAATGTTTAAATCCAAAAATAAAATTATTTTCAACTAAATACCCATATATTTTTTTAATATGTATTGCTATCCCTTGGAGAATTCATTATTCCCCAGCTTACCACTGTGGCATTTATTTTGTAATCGATATTAAACCTCTTAATAAGTTTAAATAAATTATTTTTTTTATTCAACAAATAATTCACAAGATTTAAGAATGTAACATTATAATTATTAAACATACATAATTTTGAAATCACTGCTGAGAAAATAATATATTATAACCAGTAGAAAACCCCAAACAAAAACACCCCGCAGGAATCGAACCTGCTTCTCTCGGGTTTCGCGCTCATGCACATATACCACTATGCTAAAGGCGCGTGGGCGTGACAAAAGTGTGGAGGTTTGTATTAACAGATATTATTTTTATAAAAAATGCCAGCCACTTGATCAACCTATAAGGTCCAGACTCACACAAAATGAAAAACGATATGTGTAATTGTCAGACCCATGATACGAACTTGGGACCCACGACGCTTAAGCCACGCGACCAACTAAAATCAACACTCTTAAATACCGTACTACTACCGCCATCTTAATCTAGTATCTTACTAACGGTTTAATATATAGAAAAATATTTTAAAAATACATAATATCTTCATTAAAGATAATTATATCGTATCTGCAAAGGTACCCGAGATATGAGGTGTTACAAAATGTCAAACACAGATTTTGAAATAAAATGTCGTTTGTATTGTTCTAACGTCTATGAGTGTTGATTAATATGTAGTAAATAATGGAAAACAATACTTGAGATTGAAAGGGCATAGGGTTATAATACATGACAAAATTGGTGATTTTACAATTTTATCAGATAAAATAAAGTAAATTATATCTTTCTATTTCAAAATTTACTTTACCTACCTATTATACTTATAGTAATAATTAGGCGACTCTCATGGTGCAGTGGGTAAGGCACTGGCCTTCCACCCGAGAGTTTTGGGTTCGATTCCCGGTGAGGATAAAATATTTATGTGATCTTCTCGTGAAAGCTTGGGTGTTTGTGATTGTTTAAAATTACTAACAACCACCTTGTACGAAAAAGCAAGGACATGGTTATTAATAATTCAAAAAAAAAGTAATAATTACTACACTCTGTATCCACGGTGGCATAGTTGGTAGAGCAGCCGTCTCTAAGCCGTGGGTCATGAAATGTATGCATGCTATTTTCAAAAAATGTATGCTATTTTTAAAGTAGTGTTTAATTCAGTGCAATGATACAGTGGTTAGATGAAAAGCTAACAACTATTCCTCGGCAAAAATGGTTTTTTTATAAATTAATTCTATTAATAGTGAATAAGGCAATTTACTGTTTTACATAAATAATTATTACCTACTATTATTGTACATAATATTATATTCTCAATATTATATTACAATTAAATATAATGTATCATTCATTAGTAATAATCAACTAAGTAATGTTTTTAAATTTTTAAAAGTTCAAAAAATTAATAACTTAGGTCGATAAATAATTTAGGTATAGACGTGCTTACTTCAATTTGAAAATTGATAAAAACTCCAAGTGCTAAAATTTTTAAGCCTCATAGAAAAGAAAGGAGAAAAGTTTTCGGGGGGTACATAGGTATGCTCGAATAGAATGGCATTCCTTTGGAAAGAACACCGAGGGCATTAACCACAATGCCACTTTATTAAATTAGTTTGAAGTTTTGTGAGGGTATTAGCATAATATGCCAGACGGCTGCTACTTTTGCTTCTACTCACTTTTAGGGGTGGAATTAAATGTTGTAATTATTTAAAGACTTTTATTTTAATTTTATATTTACTTGTCTTAAATCAATCGTTTTGAATTTGCATTTTATCACCATACGCGAGAGAAGATTTTGTATTATCTCCATTCTCAAACACGTAAACTGCAAGTCAATTTACTAGCTATAAACATTTTAAATTCTAATGGATTTAAGTTTTGTACTATTCGATTTGAGTCGTTTTTGCGACCCGGGTTTCGCCTTTCGGCATCTTCAGGCACTGTGTACACTCACCAAAAGGCAAATATATACTAACAACGAATACTATTAGCTCTAATTTATATAACAAATCAATTCAATAAAGTAGGTAAATTAAGGAAAATTAAGTCAAGGAACACAATAAAAAAATATATAAGAAACAAATTATGAATAGTTGAAGTGTTTGTAAAAAACCCCGTAACTTATTAATAATAATATCCTCGATAAGCGTATAATAAATCGTCAAAACCTAATAATAGATCATTAGTAATTATAAACAATACAAATAATAATACTCAAGAGGTGTAAAAAATCGTCCATTCTGGGAACAATGGTAACGTATTGAGAATTAATGAAGTTAACTAATGAGATATATCTATAATAAATCAGTCTTCAAAAGTTATTAGTTAAACAATCAATATTCAATAATATTCTTACATGATACCTACTTTTTTTAATAATATTATTTTTTAAATAATATAACAAATCCACAAATAAACCCACCTAATTTATTATACATTTATCTACACCCGTATACATACCTACATCCACATACATACATTATGTTGTATATTAATACTATTGAGTATTGATCATAATATTATTATAGTCTCACATGTAAACCATCGTGTTATAGGTCATAGGATGATGGGCTATTAGAAAGGCTCATTTATCAGGATCATTTAAGATAGGTATCAAGACCTGAATCGAATACAATTTATATCATTCATAAAACATACCTACCTATTTATATCACCATCTGTTTAAAGGTTTGCATAATAACAATTTATGTCGTCTGTTATGTAAACCATGATGATTTTCGTATTTCGCAAGCTAAACCCAAAGGAATAACTTACAAAAAAAATGCATACAGAAAAGGATCGACGAAACTGGGGTGCCGTTTGTTTATTGCATGATCGAGCCGCTGACCGTCGTTTAGTGTCGTCGCTAGTAAAGACGATAGTTACCTATCTTTAGAGTAGGGTATTTCCCGAGAAAATCTCAATCTCGAGATTCGAGATTTCCAGAAAAGAATTCTCGAGATTCGAGATTTCCAGAAAAGAATTCTCGAGAATTCTCGAGATATCAGGAAATTTAAAAAACCTGTAAAAATCCTAAAATCAGTGTAAAAACAGACAAATTCTAAAAAAAAGGTTTTTTTTATTTATCTAAGAAGACATACAAAATAGAAGTAGGAAAACAAAAATAATTAAAAACAGACTGTCAATCGCAGCGTCTGACAATCGCGTACGCTTTTGAGAGACTAAATTCTTTGATGCTGCAAAAATTCCGCTCATTTTGAGTCGACGTTGGCTTAATTTATTGTGTTGAATGCCCCGATCAGTCTCTGAACGTTTTGTGTTTTCTGTCCACTTTTTTCATATAGAAAATCTTTTTTTCAATTAATATTTGATAATAAAGAAATCCCAAATCCCGAGAAAAGATTCTCGAGATCCGGGATTTCCCGAAATGCTAAAATTTTCAATTATCGAAATTTGGGATGGAAAATCTCGAAAATTTCTCGAGAATTCCCGTCGGGAAATTCCCGAAACCCAACTCTACCTATCTTCTATATTCCGATTAACAAATATTAAAAATTAATCAGCTTCCTTAGTGATTTACTAAAAGAATTTTATGTTCATAATATTGTATTGTATGTGTGTGACAAATGGAAGAGAGATTGTAAAGAAAGTATACTATAAAAACTTTTAGAAAAAGTGGGACTCAAACCCCAAATCTTTTCACTATCCGGTTGACTGGTTTTGTCGCTTGGGCTATGACGCCTATCAACAAATTAAATCAAATTTGTTTACAGTCCTATATCTATCAAACTTCATTAAAATGAGGTAACTTATACTGTGATTAAATCCTAAATAATAATATTAAGACGTTAAAAATATTTTATTTTATAAAAATACGAATTAGAAATTAAAAATCACTGTTGTCAAAATTGTACTTTATAATATATAATAAAAACTATAGGATTATAGCCAACAGCGGAATAGTAAAATTATCCTCCATACGTCTCTATCCAAAACCTTATCCTCTAGTAGGACACTTGAACCTTTTCTGTATCCTTATGCATGACGTCCACCCATCTCTTACGTGTGTGTCCAAGGGTCGAATGCTTACCGAAATTTCCTCGTAGACCCCGTTGTGAGCTCTATATAATAGCTTATAATACTTATATAGGTATGTAGAATTTATCATTATTACTTTTTTCACGTACGAAATATATAATATAATATTATCTTTATTGTGAATAAATATTTATTAATTTATGTATTTTTTTCATGTACGTAAATAATTAAAAAATGCAGGCGCTACTTTCGGAAGACTTGCGGTATTAAACTGTCCATCTATGGCGAACCACGCATCGCAACCCTCTTTACACCGCTCAACACACAATACACCGTATAGCTCCTACAATCGGTATGGTGGAAAGGTTACATAGGTGAACATGCGTGCGGGCAGGGTCGAATGCATCGATTCTTATGAATTATTGTGGCTGTGGCGATAGTACAAAAAATACAGTGGATTGTGTATTACGCGGTGTTCAAAAGAGAGAAAGTTGCTGCAACGCGTGGTTGTAGGGCGTAGTGGGATAGGGCCGTAGTCAATACTTTACATACTAAAAGAGTCGAATGACTTAACTTTTAATGCATTTAAAGTTAATGTTGCAAGTCGGAAACTATTTTTTTAAATTTAAATCAACAATGCAATATATTATAATATCGACTATAAACCAAGTTGTAGACTTTAATTTACCTAATGTATATTATCAATTAGTAATTCATTAATAAATGAACAGTAATTCAATCAAAATCACTTGTAAAAATGCAACTAATAAATAGTAGTAGGTAAAATAGTAATAATAGCAAGCGGTAAACCATTTTATCTGTATTTACCTGCAATTAAACCAATACTGATAAATTGAATAAGTAATATTGATTGTTATATCACTATTATATAGTTACGAATTCAATAATTATCACCTTACTGAAAACTTCTATACTTACTTATTTTTATACCGTACTGGAATCAGTGATAAATGTTGTTATAGAAAATGCAGGGCTCGAAATGGGCTAGAGCGTACCGGAGCGCCGTTCCGGTTCGTGAAATCGGCAAAGTTATCGCTCCGTCTCGTGGAAAAAATAATTTGACCGTCTGAGCTAGATATGCCATATAACACGAAATATAAAAAACATATTTTTATAAATTACACATACAATTTGATAACTATGTTAATATCTTTAGAAATTTGTCGAGCGCTCCGGTTCGTAAACTTTTCCATTTTGAGCACTGAGAAAATGTAGATACCTATAAATTATATATAATTCCCTCAAGTTAAAATTAGGGATAGAATTTAAATTAAGCGCGAAGAACGGCTCCACCCTCGTGGGCAAGGTGTCAGGCATTTACCAGTCACCAGATGCGATGGTTTACGATTTCACCGAATATTTTTCATTTTTCAAGTATTAGACTGGCTTACAGGTAGAAACTTTTCTTCAATTATGTATTATGAAAATGGCCGCCTCTCGAAAGAAGTTAAATTATTTTACTATGGTGGCCAGTTGGCCATAAAAAAGATTTACGTGGTATTGTCATTTATTTAATAGGCTTTTTTTAAAACTACCGTAAATATAAAATAAGCACTTATTTTATAGAATATAGATAGGATGTAATGACCTCAGACATAAATATTTAGATGAATTTTTGATATATCGTATGTGATTTAAATCTACGTCTATCGCGATCTAGATTATATTAAGCTTCACCGATTAAGCTACAAACTGATACACACATAACGTAAATTTGAAATAAAAATATAATTAATTAAACACACAATAATACATTAAAACATAGATATAAAATGCATTTTTTAAATAACCTATCAACGGTGTGATTTAAAACAGCGACATCCAACCGTTTAAAACAACGATTTACAAACTGGGAGGCGCGGAGTGTTGCAAAGGGAGGCGCGAAAAGTTTAACACAAATGTAGCCACAGGTTTGCAGTTTACAAATGCATAGTTTATAAAAAGCCTGGGGGCCTGGGCATAACACACATCACAAATTTACTCAAATAGTTAAAAAAAAAAAGTCGCACTTTCTTTCCTATTAACCATTTTAAGTATATAGTTGTGCGTTGCAATTTTATGTGATACCTTTTTGATGATTGCTATATTTAAATCATAACTCCCGTGTATGATTTAGGAAACACTACTTTAGAGCACAACACTGCCCTTAATCTCAGCGATAGGTAGGTGGGCCTGCCAAAGATCCTGGCCTAGAGGCCCGCTTCAATGAACGATGATGAATTTGGATTAACTACTATTGAAAAGGAAAAAAATGATAGAATTATCATGTGAAAATTCATTGAAACAAAAACCCTAGTTCAATTTTGGTTAAATTAAAGTGAAGAATAATATAATACTAACTTCGTCAAGAAATGTGATTGTAAGTTGTAAGTAAAGTACTACTATTATATATATACGGGATTTTCTGCATTAGCTGCAATGAAATCCAAATATCGATCCCGATTAGCAGAAAAAGAGCACTTTGTGCTAATAAACAAGCATATCCATCGCATGAAAAACAAATTAATTTAAAAATGAATATAATAAAAATAGTAAAATCTTGTTTATTTTTATTATTAAGTTTTTTCTTATTTTTGTATTAGTACATTTTTGGCAATTGAGGCGCCAAGATGACATTTTTTTAAACAGGGAGGCGTAGTAACATAAAGTTTGAAAACCACTGGCTTAAAAACTCAAAGCTCATTTGCGGTTCTCAGAGAACAGCTTATAAGGCACTGACCTTTCATCCGGCTCCGAGGTCCGAGCTCGGCCATTGGACTTCTAAGCCTGTTGTAGTGACAAAATTTTATATTTATATTTATTTAAATTCATATTTATTTATATATTAGTCTTATAAAATCTCGTAAGGTCCTTTATTCAATCCAAACTTCTAAAAAAATTAAATGAATAATAATACTATGTATTGTCGCGCCATCGCGTGACTATATTAGTAAAATGCTATGTTAATTAAAAGCGATACATTGCACTGCAGACGACATATTTTTTGCTGTTATTACATATGTTTATGAGACGATTGAACAGAAATAATAGGACTCTTATTAATAATTATATTATCATTTTGTAATCGTCGTACCAATACAATAGTAGGTTATTCTGGAAAAACCGTGTTTTGAGTTATGAATGCCATTTTAAGCGGAAAAAAATACGAATCCAATGGAACAGTAGTATATTCTGTAACTCTAATATTTGACCTACACGGACGCTTAACTTACTATAAAACTGGGTAAAATATTAATGCACTATTAATGCAACAGTAGGACATGAGGCATTTTGTCCTACGGTTGCACAGCTTTATCGTTTCGTTTTTTAAAAGCAACGTATAACCAATGTCACTTTATCGTATCTTTTATCTCTTTCTTTTAATTGAAGAGATACCTACTGAAACTATTCAAAATGTTTAATCAGACACCGAATATTAATTTACATAGGATATTATTTTTTTGTGGTTTCATACATTTTTGTATGTTGTATGTTAATGTCTTGAACCATTTTTAAAATCTGTTTAATTATGTATATTATGTTTCTGAAATAAAAAATAAAATGCCGTTATTAATTATAATTTTCATTTAAAATAATAATAATATGTACAATTTTTCTTTCTTCTGACTATACAAAATAAACGGAATAATATAAGATAATTCAATGCAACATTAGGATAATGTGTATTTGTTCTCAATAACAAACTTTCTGTGACATATTTAAAATTATAACTACATCTACCATAAAATGTATTTTTTTTTCTAAAACAATACAAAAAAGTAACACTTTTATTAAGGGGGGACATGCTCAGCGCAGGTCAAAATGGAACTTTTATTGCATTTTAAAAGCATGATCCTGGACATTCCTTAAACGTTTTAGATAATCTATTTATATAATTTTGAAGCCTTATTATCTTTTATATTTATTTTAAACATTTGATGACTGCATAAAGTATTTTTATTACATAAAATAGTATTCTTTTAAACCTCTCGCTCTAATGTTTTAGAATATAGTCAAATTTCAGTACATACATGTGCAGTGGTGTTAAGATTTTTTACATTTATTAATTTTTAAACGCATTTATAAAACCATCAGTATAATTTATGTCGACATTATTACAGTGAAATATTTACGATAAAAAATTATATTGATAATCTCTGTGATCCTAAATTTGACAAGAATTAGGCATTTTATTATTCAAAAATTGGGCAAGATTAACACATTTGAAGATAATTCTAAAGATACTCATTATAAGCTATGTCTTTGACCATTCAAGAGTGATTAACATCTCACGAACAATGTTTGTTTTATGATACCTATTCACATAAGAATAACGTAGTGTTTAACCTAACCGATTTTTTTTAACGGTACATGTTCAAACACGCGCGTCAACATGATCTTACTCCCTACTTCAGTTTTAGTTTCTCAATTTATGGCTACGGCCGTACGTTCTATTTATTTATTTGTTTAAGAATACAAAACATTGTGGACATAACAAATCTAAATTCAAGACGTACACAACATGAGATTTACATTATAAGTCAAACATTACCCTCACAAGAGAGAAGAGAATATAGAAAAATAAATATATATATAATAACAATAATAATAACAAAAAAATAATCAAAACATACTTAAGTACAATTTAATACAGAAAAATATAATTTTTGAGAACGAAAAAGATGTTGATGATGATGTTGTAGCTTAACCACTGGGGAATGCCAAAAGAAATGCCGTATTTTAAAAAAACACTACCTTATTCTTAGGTTAATAAGGCTTAAAAATTATATAACTAGATTATCTACAACGTTTAAGGAATGTCCAGGATCATGCTTTTAAAATGAAATAAAATCTCTATTTTGACTTACGCTGAGCATGTCCGCCCTTATATTGCAAAACAAAAAACAGCCATTATCTTCAAACTATGATTTGCAGATTGTCCTACTGTTGCATTGATGCGACGATGAACCTTGGGTAGATTTATGGACAAAATATGACGATCTTAGTCTATTTTCTTCCATTTTGTTCAAAAGAGTTTTGAATACACTACCTTAGCTACCAAGGGTCAGCGACGTACTGGTTGGCCATTACTATAATGATAAATAGTTATTCATATACCTATTTGATTAGGTTAGAAGCAAAATGGCTTCCCATCATCTTTAAAAATGCACAACTTTCAACAATCTTTGTAATTTTAAAATTAAAACAATTTTTATTATTTTATTTTTAATCAAAACAATGGATTCAGCATACTCTATTCTTCTAATACAATACAATTTAGGCATATTATTCCAAAAATTAAATTAATCCCCCCAAAGTTAAGTTATTAGTTTTATCTGCATGTTGTGTCAATGTGTAGGTGATGGAGAGAAGCTCTTTTGCTTTAAACCTACTCATTTATTAAATGAAAAGAAACATTTAGTATTTGCTGTCATAGTCATTATCTATTAAAAAAATACTTTAATAAACTAATTATTGTGAAATTACATAAATTAAAAAATATAACTTCTTCAGCCAAATCGGTTTAAAAAAAAAATAATGTTTTTTATCCTTAAATTCATTGTCCAATAATGAATGCTGGATTCGTAAATTTTTATTATTATTATTAATTAAATAAAGAAATATTTTTTATTGTTTGCTGGAATCCGGAAACTTCACTACTTTTTGACAACGTGCAAAATTACATTTACCCAACAATTTCATAAGAAAAAGTAACAACATAGATATTTTAAATCGATGTCCAGTGGAATATACTCGTAATATAGTAAACAATATCATTTTATATTAATATTAACAAAAATATAAATAGTAATACAATGGATTTAAAATTAAATTCAACATGCTCCCTTCATTAGATCCACATGAGGATCTATCACTATTAAAGATAATACAAAACAATCATATCATTTTTAAAACATTTAGAGCAGTATTTTATTATAAATGTAATATAAGAAAATATGATTGCAAAAATTCATTTATACTAAATACTTGACAGAAAAGTACGCAAACTTACCTAGCTACAAAAATATTCCTCGATATTATCAATGAAAAAAGTCTCCATACCACGTACGAACGAGTACAAGTTAGTTTGCAACCTTTTCCGTAAATTAGGTTACAAGATTGATGCGAAGTTTAGTTGGGAGCTTTCGGAGCCTCATGAAAAGCGATTGATTGACGAAAGTTTCGTTTGAACTTTTCCAACAATATTAAAAGCTCTGCGTGTCATTTCATATGAGACCACCAAACTGAAAACTTTTCAAATAACTTCAATCAACCTCATCTCATGTATGTAGTGTAATATTATCTTTTTTCTTCTTCATAAAGTGGATTAATACTTGAGCGAGGTGTCGAAAAAGTGAAAGTTTTTCTGCTGAGCTGGAATTGACAAATTACATTTTATACTAAGAAATGTATACCAGGAACACTTACGATAATAATTATTTAATTTAAACACTAGCTATACATATTCGCATGATTATGTATTAACACCAATGAATCAATTTAATTTAGGCACGCACCCCTTTCAATTCAATTTATTAATTTTTAACATATTGTGGACATTACAAATTATAAGTTTAAGATGTTCAAAATATGATATTTAGAAACACAGAAATATAAAACAGTATTACATAAAAAATAGATAGATCAGTATAGAGATAGATAGTAAGTTATTAAACAGTAAAAATGACGTGTACATACAAAAACATAAATTAGATAGGTACAAGGAAGTACATCAGATGAGTTAAGCAGACCCTATTTTAAGAATTTATAAAACAACGTTCACCTATACTCATCCTCACGTAGGTGGAATATATCAACACCCGAAGCAAATTTCGTTGAACATAGTTATTGCCCTCCCAATTAGGATTACCAGTGGCAGGTTGGTTCTGCACCTCGGGAGAATAACTAACTGATGTTCTCTATTTCTAAGATAGTTATCAGGGACATACAGGTCAACTCTACCCAGAATGGCAGAGTTCTCATTTATACCCCGTATAAGTTGAAAAATATTCGTAGCCAAATAAAGATTTCTCCTAAATTGCAGACTGCAGTATGTTAGCATGCCTAAGAGAAAGTCAGTTGGATAAAGTCACGGATAGTATCCATACAACCTCAACTGAAAGAGTCTCAAGAACTTCTTCTGAACCCTCTCCACCATAAGGCCATACTTCAACTGATGCGGTGCCCAAACAATAGACCCACTCTCAGGTCTGCTTCGAACTAAAAAATTAAGAAATAAAAATTTTAATACCGTAACATCCGAAAAGACCCGGGAAGTACGCATGACTACTTTCCCAACACCTTACTTCACAACTCCACTGCCATTATCTATTAATTTTATACAATGATGTTAAATTGTTGCAAATTCTTCTTTTTAAAACGTTTTATAATAACATCAAACTTGATAAAGACAGAACAAAATGCAAATATTTATATATTACTTCATTTTATTGTTTACCAAACATCTATCGGAATTTATTCTTGATCAGAAACCGAAAGAACAATTATTTGAGTGTGAACAACTTATGACGTATCACAGGAAAAGTCACTTTACTAAAATAGCATGCTATTCGAATAGGATTGACTAAAGAAACATTTAATTTATGCATAATGTATACTAATAATCATTATTTATGTTTATAGCGTCCCGTTTAACTCAGTCCATCGTAGGCCTCGAAATGCAACACACTCGTTTTACACAGTTATGAACATCCAAATAAAGTCTGAATTATATTCAAATCTATTATTAAAAGTGCACCTACTATACCACCAATCCCACACATTAAATGCCACCTATCCAATATCGTATTTTGACGGTGCTGCTTTAGTGTAGCGAGTCTTAATACATTACGAAGGTTAAGCGATATTGTATATGTAGGTCTATGGACGAATACTGGGAGTATGGTGGTGTGACAATTGTATTTATTTTGTTAATTAGGTTCTCTAACACATATTTTCTGAGAATATTTATTCAAGGAGTACTTGTTTTTTACTCTCTTGAAGCTCATAGATCACTTCCGCTCGTAAAACATTTTTACTTACTCTCACATATGATGGTTTACAATCGTAATGTGCTTATTGTACTAATAGTTTAAAGTCATCAATAATTAAATGCTTGATCGCTGCCATGACTTGTTCTGCATTAAAACTGTGTTCTTGTGACAGACTTATCAGGACGTTAATGATGACTATGCAGCTAATCAATATGCTTCCTAAGCACAAACACTTTCAACACTTTCATTTTAATTTTCTTGATTAACTTATTTCTAATATTTAATTTCTTGATATTTTTTTATTATAACACGGTTTACTTGTTCTTTTTGATTCTAGATAGATACCATGTTACGGTTTTATTTTAGTATTAATTATATTTTATGTATATTATATAAATTGTTTTTTTTTTAATAAATCTATTTAAACATACCATTTCATTTGAAGAAGTAAAGCCAGACATGGTCTCAGTTACGTATCAAGAGTCTTTTTTGAATCCAATAGCTAATTTTAATTAACTATTTCTTTTATTCAACGAATATTTCACAAGATTTTAATAATGTACAATTCTAATTATTGAACATACATAATTTTGAAAACACTTATGAGAAAATATTGCCAATAGAAAATATCTATATATTAGCCAAACCTGCGTCTCTTGAGTATCGCGCCCTATGCATTGGGACGAGTGTTTTCAAAATTATTATGTATTTTCAATACCTAATTATTGAATTATATTGATGAAACCAGAAAAAAATTTCTTAACAAACTTGTTGCACTAAGTTACGAAGAATATCATCAAAATTTTCAATATTACACAACAGATACATTGTCATAATACTTAGTGTTATGTTTTTACTGAATTTTCCAAGAATTTGGTATGTAGTTGCATTTTATTTTTTAACTGTATTTGACCTCAACAAATCTGGACACACCATTTTTCAAGGCCCATAATATGCGTATATATATTGCTTATATTATAATATTATAAAGAATTAATACAGGATACATCGCATTTTGACAAATTTATTTATCTAATAAATGATTACTTTGAGTTAAAGTTTATTGAGCTATGTGGCAAGTTAACACTATTATATAACAATATTTTCATTCATTACCTAGGTACTGGATTATTAAACATAGCTGACAATGATACTGAAGATACAAAGTAATTTCCATGAAAATTTTTCGTGAATAAAAACTCATTTTAAAGTCTCTATCACATACCGTTGAGACAATTTCCTGAAAATATTGGTTTATTCAGTCCATTGGAAGTTGACATTCCTTCGAGACATGTCTTCTGAATAGTTGTCCAAGTCGATGAAGTAAAACTAAATCGCTAGAACTTATTAGATCTCTACAAAAAATCCGGCCGCGTACGTACTTATGTGGAAATTTCCGGGAATATGTCAATAATAAACCGAAATTGTGTGTGAAAGGGGCAATTTTTACAAATAAGAAGTTTCCCACGACGCTTCGTTGCTTTCGCAATTTCGGGGAAAAGTCAGTGATTTCCAATATGCCCAACCACCCTTACTTAATATAGGTACGTAGACCATTCAAGGAATATTTGATTTTTTTATGCCAGATATTTTATATTTCATAATAAAACAGTTATAATATTATAAATGACGTAAATGTATATTACACTTTTGCACTGTTTTAGTAATAACGGTAATAAAAAGTTTATCTAATATATATAAAAATCAATATTTGTTTGTTCGTATTTTATGCGCTGCCATACCGTTCATCCAATTGCGATAAAACTTTGTAAACTTATTTCTTGCACTTGCGCGAAGAGTAAAGGCTATATTATCATATATATAAAAATGAATGTCTGTCTGTCTGTCTGTTTGTCCCGTATGCGTTCCTATACCATTCATCCGATTGCGATGAAATTTTGGTAAGTAGTTGTATGCACACCCGCGAAGGTTTCTGAATTAGAAAAATCATTGTCTTCTTCTTAATTATATTTTATTTTATTCGTATGGTTCCTATACCATTCATCCGATTGCGACGAAACTTTCGTCAGTTGTTGTACGCACACCCGCAAAGTGTTGCGTTCATATTCCATTCATCTGATTGCACTAAAACTCACGTCAGTAATTGTGCCATACCCGCAAAAGTTTCTGAATAAGTACAACCATCTTCTTCTTCTTCTTCTTCTTCTTCTTCTTTTATTCCATCTTTTTCTATTTGTATGCGTTTTTATACCATTCATCCGATTGCAATGAAAGTTTGATCAAGTGTTGTTCTCACGCCCGCAAAGGTTTCTGATTTGGTATAACCATTTGCATCTTCTTTTTCTTCTTTTTCTTCTATTCTGTCTTCTTATATTCGGTTAAAGCAACCCTGTGCGAAGCCGGGTACTTCAGCTTGTATTAAATAAAATAATCATATTACTGAATCAAAAAGTATCTGATATATTTTTTTATAATCGGTGTAACACGTATGAAATTAGCATACTCCAATAGACATGAAAAGTACAGCTAAGCCTAGTCGCATATTAAAAATCGTCTCGACTGGGAAATAGTCATACATCAAAAGTGGGTACAATTTTGCAACTTTCTACTGTGCGGACAGTGGCGTCACGTCGCACCCCCAGTAAAATACTGTCGTAAGTCTGAAATGGGCGTTTTCGAGTTATGGATGTGGTTGGATTCGTATTTTTTTTTGCTATTTTAATAAAATACTATCGTATCTCAAACTCAAATAGTGTCGGAGAGAAAGCACTTAATACAGTACATTACTTTCCGAAAACTGTTGAATAGATAATAAAATAGTGTTGTAACTAAGTTACGACAGTATTTTACAAGAAGCTTTCTAAAAAACTAAAACAATACTTTTCAAAAAAATACTGTTGTAACTCTGTTACTACAGGAAAATCTTGAGATACAGCGTAATTTTCTCACTAATTGCATGGATATTATTGTTCCAAAGTATTCAAACAAAAAAAACTGGAAGCAGCAGAGGCAACAATTTTTGTTATCAACAATTAAATGGAAGTAAAATACAAGAAGTATGCAAAAAATACTTTATCAACACATTTGGGGTGAGTGAAAGGTACTGCTCAACTGCATGGAAAACAAGAGATCTTCTTTCCGGAACGCCAATTCCAGAACAAAGAGATCACAAAAATCACAAAAAAATTAGTGATGTTTAAAAAAATGATATAAGAGCTCACATTAAGTCTTTCCCAGTGATCGAGTAACATTATTTGCGTGCACAGACGTCCAAATTGTATTTAGATGGAAAATAACAATTGCTGAAATGTATCGGTTATACAAAAAACAACAAGCTGACAGCAATATGCCATTTGGAAAAGAACACTATTATACGCATCTATATTTAATGACGAATTTAATATTGGCTTCTTTAAGCCTAAAAAAGATTTGTGCGTTGAATGCGACCTATACAATAATTCTTCACCACCAGATGAAAAAAAACAACTTCAAGAAAAATATGAGACACATCAACCTGGAAAAAAGAGGCAAGGGATGAAAAGATCAAAGACGTAGCAGAGTCCCGAACTAATGGCCAAAATAGCGTCATTAATGTAGCTGTATATGATTTGCAGGCTGTTTTACCGCTTCCTTGCGGAAATGTGTCAACTTTCTATTATAAACGAAAGTTTGGCAATGTACAATCGTACAGTCTATAATATCACTGAAAATATTGCAAACTAATACATGTGGGACGAGAGTCAAGCTGCATGAGGATCCAATAAAATTGGTAGCTGTGTACTCGATTACAATGCATGTAAAAAATATCACCACAATGAGCATTTTATTTTTTACAGTGACAATTGTGCCGGGCAGAATAA
Source organism: Rhyacophila brunnea (assembly GCF_057557595.1). Lineage (NCBI taxonomy): Eukaryota > Metazoa > Arthropoda > Insecta > Trichoptera > Rhyacophilidae > Rhyacophila > Rhyacophila brunnea. Next base: position 38,153,365 of record NW_028232837.1, on the reverse strand, counting down.
AAATAAATACATTGCTGCAATGTATTTATATGCCACCGGGAATTCACAAAAAAATACAACGATCTCTCATAAGTTTTTGGTCACCGGGCATAAACAAAATGAAGGCGATATCGTCCATTCTACAATTGAGCAGCAGAAGACCAGGGCTCTAAAAAGTGGACCAATATTTGTGCCCAGCCAAATAATTACCATTGTACAAACAAGTAAGAAAACAGGACAACCATACATAGTTAAACCCATGACGACAAATAATTTTCTCAACATGAAAAAACTAGCAGATGAAATCGGTAAAAATTACAACACGGATGAAAATGGAGAAAAAGTTTTGTGGCAGAAGATTAAAGTTATAAAAGTAGACAGAGACTATCCATACATTATTTTTTTTACAACCAGTTATCATGAAGAATGTAGGAAATTGAATGTTCGACAACAGCAAATAGGCAAACCGTTACCAATGGATGGTCTCAATATATCCAAAGCATATCAAGAGTGGCCAAAAATAACGACAATTAAAAAGAAGGATTAGCTTTCCTCTGCACCGCTAAACATCGTGAATTTTATTATGATTTTTTGCTTCTCTTCCAAGTGATGTTTAAAAATTAAAAATCGTATGTAAAAAATTTATTTTCCCATTAAATTAAATAATTTAGTATTTTTTTGTTGTTTTGAACTAATAATTGTATTTTTCTTTTTTTTTCAATAAATCTTTAAAGATTGTACCATAACTTAATATTTTGAAAACCTTCCTTTACAGTGCTCAACAAATTAGTTGAAATTATTAGAGTGATGGTAGGGAAATTTACATAGAAAGTATTGAGTTGATTCAAATTTTACCATGAAATTGTCAAATATCCTAATAAAATACAGTCGTAACTCAGAAATATTCAAATATCTCCGTTTGTATATGTTTTAGAGAAAAATGATGAATACAGTTGAAAATAGATCATGTTTTTCCATAAAAATGAGTAATAATTTTTACATTCAGACTTTTCCTGTATTTACAAAGAATATTTGAAACTTCAAATGGCTCTCCTGCAAAATGCCAATTTTTGACTTACTACAGTATTTTACTGGGGGTGCGACGTGGCTTGCCGTTATGAATAAAAAAGCAACTCTTGTACCTAAATAATATGATGTTGCGATATTTTGCTATTATATGGCGCGCAGGTATAATATTATCAAAATGAAATTTGTTGCTTGCAACACCAGAAGTTTTTTTCAAACTAAAATGTTGCATTCGAGCTATCTGCAGGGGTACATTAAATTACATCTGTCTTGTGAATACCAAGAAAATCACATCGAAATATTCAAACTGTTGCAGTCGAAATGAGTTTAGTTAGATTTTTGACCCGTCTAACGATAATTCACCGTGGTGCCATAATTTTTATACGTAGGTACATATTAAATTGGGTCTAAGACGATTCGGCGCCGGAACAACTGGGCGCTTCGCAATCGAATGACATTTTAAAATATTTATTATTATATTTAAATTATTATTATTTTTACCTAATACTTGGTAAAAATTTAAATATACACATGTAAATAATGATTGAATTGTGAATTTGTTTAAGTGTCAACGAGAAGAGAGTTATTTTATTTCTGTATAGAGTTTCAGGCATGATAATTCTCAATCTTCAATAAAAAAATCATTATGTTAAGAGCAAAATGAATTAAAACTACTTAGTAGATAGAAAATGATTAAAATTCCTCGTCTACTTTATGTATAAAATCATAACACACGTATATTTATTTCATTCTACAGTGCGGCACCCAATTGTCCTGGCGCCCAGTTGTCCCATTCCCATTAAATTTATTTTTGTGAATATAATTATATCGTGAAATATATTACAATATTTTTGAGTAGGTACCTATAATATTTAATAAACTGGTGACTGTATTCTGTCATAACTCACCTTTTATAATGTTGGTCACACGCGTACTATGTACTTACAATCTACTATATCAAGTTATTGTACACGAGGGGAGTTCTATAATGGTAAAATAAATGAAATGGAAAATGTACACTTTCAGTACTCACGAATCTACGAATATTATAAAAAGTTTAAGGGTCACAGTTTGTTCTGTTCCCTTCTAACAAAAGGTATAATATTTTGGCCAAATAACGAAACAGAGCGTGTAATTTGTCGGGTCCTTTCATAAAAAAAGGTGTTGAAAGTTTCTAAAAGCCTCCGATATTATTGCCTCTACTGGCTATTGTTTGAAAACTACTCAACTGAAGACTCCTTCCTTATTATTTGTTTTATTATAATACCTACTTATCATATTGCGTCATATTTTTTATTGATTTCTATGAATTGCTAATAGAATGTATTTTAAATGAAAATTATTTAGTCAGTATTTATATTTAGTGACAATACAATTAAGTTATTTTATCTTAGTTTCTATTCGTTTTTAAGGTCTTCTTCTTCATCGTGTCGGGTTTTCAATAGCTACATTGTGTTGCTCCAGAAGTTGGCGAAGGCACTATCATTCTTCTCGGCTTGTAGGATCTCGTCGAAATTGCAGCTTACTGGGCAAACCTTGCACGAAAATGGTGCTTCATGCTTTGCATTTCAGCGCACTCGCAGGTTTGGTCATCGGAGAACCCCTACTTCACCATGCTGTCTCGAGTGGTTCTCAGTCTATTTAGGCCTTTCCATGTACGCTACCCGAGACTGGCTCTGGGTGAGAGATGCTCTGCTGACTTTACCCAAACTTCGAGACCCTCAGAGGATATATTCGCATGCCATGCGGATAGTCTATCTTCTTCGGGTTGGACGGTCAGAGGTATGGCTCTCACCATAAAGCTTCATCGGGATTTTAGCCTTGTTTTGCACATTTGATTACCCATACATGACGTATCGCTTTTTCGTGACGTTTTTAAGGTAGAACATATAGATATAGCGCCGCGGCATGATACGGGGGCGGATTGGTTTGGTAAGTACATGTCTGTGTTGTCTGGGTATGAAGAAAGGAAGTGGGATTTAACGTGGGTATCTATCGCTATGGAAGTAATAAGGTGAGGTAAGGTACCAATGGAGGATAACATATGTCAGCGCATCTAGTGAGCCTCACAGACAGTTTGAACGAGAAGAATGCGTGATATCCGGAGATTACTGTGCATCAAAAACATTTAGTAACTATGCTAAACCATCACCCATTGCAATATGTTGCAGCAACTAGCCATTTCTAGTAGGAGAGGGCTCTAATGCAATTTTTTGTCTTGCATACCAATTAATTCTTTTTATCAGTCTTGATTAAAAACATTTTTATCACGGTTGTAATTAATTAGTAGTAACGTATTTTATTTGAAAATAATTACGTTCGGATATCGATATTTTGGCATAATAATTAAGTGACATGACTTACCAATAGTTTTTCAATTTTTAGTTGGTTGAAATTTGACCAGAAATCTATTTTTTAAAGCATACCTTTAATAATCATTCTTGTAACAACGATTTACAGTCCACCACCAACTACTTATGTCTTCACATCCTTTATAGTTTATACCTTGATGTAGCTAACCATTATTAGACACTCACAAAAATGTACTTTGTCAACTTCCTTAGACCTTGCCGGTTCGCACTAGTGTATTATCGATTTGTATTATAATTGAATTAACTAAAGTCATTCATTGAAGATCTTCTTGTTTTCCATATTATGATGTCAGAGAGTTTGAAAAACTAAAAAATCCCTTCTAGAAACCAAGTACCTAGCAATGGTCGACTGGTTCCACCAAAGGTCAAACTGACTTGAGAGAGAAACTTGCCCTTTAGACGGACGTATGGGGATACTCCCGGAGGACCCGGACGATGGGATACACATATGGTCATATCTTTTTCTTGAGCAGCTGACCATTCAGTTGATGGCTACCAGTACATAGTCAGTAGCAGTTCGTTTTATTGCAGAGAGTATGTTCATCTCTATATTTTCTCTACATTCTTACTACTTATTCTCAGGCGGGAGTGTATTATTTTTTTTTTTTTTTTTGCACCTTAGATGATTTAGCATTTATAATACTTAAGATATAGTGATATGACATACAATATAATTACATACTGTTTAGAAATTATATCCTGTACATTTACAAAATTCTGCAAAATGCCACTTACGCCTGTTGTAACTGTAGCTTTAGGTACTCATGTAATTTAACAGAATATTATGTGATCACCAACAACTTCCAAAAACCTTTAAGGGGACGTTCTACAGAATTGGCCTTGAGATTTGAAAATATATTTTTTTTACATGTGGTCCATAATATCTGGTCTACTAGTTAATATAAAAAGGTCGCGTCAAAGTTGTTTGTGTCAATAAACTTGCTACACGACTCGATCGACTCATATTTCATATTAATTTCATCAGGGCTGTCATCGAAGAAATAAGTCATAAATATGTATAATTTAAAATTTTTATTTATAATATATATTATTTAAGTTTTGTGCATTTAATGCCAGGTCCACACTGGCAACAAGTTGCTGGAAACCTCGTTAGATTTTACGATAATTATCGTAAAATTTCTTAAGCAATTATGGTAAGTATCGTAAAATTTAATGAGGTTGCCAGCAACTTGTTGCCAGTGTGAAAATGGCTTAATATGCACTGTGGTTCACGTAGTGGTATGGGCCTGGGGTTAACTAATTTTATTCAGGAAGTCAACATCCATGATAGAATTTTTTCCAGTTTTGGTTGCATTATATTCCAAAACTCTTCTGTAAAAATCGTTTCCGATTTTATAAATGGAAATTTCTCGGTGCACATAGTAAACAAACATACGAATAAAAAAAGACAAGAAGGAACATACTGATTCATTGCAGTAAAATCTGGCAATCAAATTCGCCATTTTGAAAAGCGACGATTTTGCGTAAACAAATATAAAGTGTGCGGCAAACTTCGAATGTGTTTGTAATTTTGTGTATTTTATGTTTGTGTATCACGCATTGTCGACCATATTTGCCGGCCTTTCTGATTGCCGTGATTTGTTTGTTCCTGTTTTTTTTTATTCGTAGAAACAAACTGTATTTTTATTAGTTAAATGAAGTTGGCCTTGAATCTATAATAACACACAAAAATACACAATTAAAGGATTTTGAAATATAAAAAAACACATTTCCAAGCTTTCAGCCGTGCTCACTCATGAATGTCATTCGTCATTTAGATAAGTATATACACATTTCGATGTTATCTTGCAAAGTAAACAGTTATCTAATATTTACACTATATATGTACATGCGAATGTAATGTTTTCAAATAATTGATATGGATTATATACCATCTTATTATTTTCTCGAAATCATAAACATACTATAATAGTATTTGAGTATCAAACTATGTTCAATTTGAATTGGGTTATAATAATAATATACCCGTATATATATATCAATAGTATGTTTGCTACGAAATCCACCCAAGTTATCAGTATGTACTTGCACAGGTTTGATTAAAAACTATGATGAAATTAACATTTAAAAAATATTAATTCATATTATTTTGACAGCCCTGTTTTCTGATCGGCGTACATCTTGCAGGTGTTTATGAAATCGTCACCGTTCAGGCAAAAGTCACCAACCCTGAAAATGGAAGTTTTGAGTTGAGTATGTCACCAGAAGCGTAAAATTATGTTCTTTAAGATGCAAAACTCACCTCGGTACATTAGTTAGTAAAATTTTGCTTAAATCCGAATTATTTGTTTTTCACTAAATGACTTTCGATAAAATCTTAACAAGCAAAAGTCATTATAGGTGAATAGACATTATTGACTCTATAAAAAAAAATCCTTCGTTATAAATATACAAGCAAAAGTCACTATACCATGGATGGTGAGTTTTACTGATGCTTCTTTTGGCTAACATTGTTCAGATTATTAACAAGCAAAAGTCACCAAACCATAATTTGAGCTACCTTGCCTCCTTTAAAACCTTCCAGACGTTTTAATTAGCATCAAAAAGTAAAAGTATTTTAAAGAAATTATTAAGAAGACATGAGAAAATAATTTTATGTGGATAAAACCTTAAAAACATTAAAATCTGATTTTTCCTGCATTTTCAAACTTTCAAATTGCGATATCTCAAAACTATGTTTTTAGGGTTGGTGACTTTTGCCTGAACGGTGACGAAATAAAAATGATCAGCGGCCGACAATATCAATAATATTAATAATGTTTCTTGAAATAAAATCTCCGATGATTAGTGATTTTTGCAAAAAGTTCGATTTAAATTAACGTCCTTACGACGCCGAGGTTCTTTTTATACTAAATGAATGTCGAGCTCTTCAGCCCCTCTTAATAGCAAACTATCACTGTTTGCCATTACATGCTTCATATTTATTTGAAATAACATCTTAATAAATCATCATCATTATCAGGGGCGCGACAACTCGTGAGGGTCTTGGCTTCCTCCAACAGCTCCCTCCACCTATCCCTATCCAGTGTGGCCGCTTTCCAATTTGGTACCCCCAGAATACGGCAGTCACTGGCAGATCCATCCAACGAGCGAATCTTTGGCCAACCTCTTCTTCTACGCCCTATTAGATTGCAGGACATCACTCTCTTTTCCGGTTCATTGTCATTCATACGGTGCACATGACCTGGCCATCGCAGTCTCCCAATTTTAATTGATTGAACTGCACTGAAATCTTCGTACAGCCCGTAGAGCTCAGCATTATATCTTCTCCTCCGATTGGTGCCGTCCCTGATCGGTCCATATTTACTGCGGAGAATTTTTCTTTCAAAAATGTTCAGGGCTCGTTTATCATCAAGTTAATGTCCAGGTTTTCGATGCGTAGGTGAGCACTGGTTTTGCAAGTGTCTTGTAAAGAGTGCTTTTTAATTCGGCGAGATAGTATGCGGGATTTAAAATGTCTTAATAGGCCAAAGTAGCATTTATTCGCAGACATGATTCTCTTGTTAGTTGATTTCTTCTGTAATATCAACAAGAGAATCTAGGTATATGAAACTGTCGACCGTATCAAACTTGTATGCAATAATAAATACCACACACTTACTAACTCTGTCGTTTCAACCAATATTTTATCCATTTAATTGACTTTACGTGGTTGCTTTTAAAGCTATAGTACTACTAGTCACAGTTCAGTGCACAGTAGTTAAATACTCAGCAACCAAATTTTAATAAAATAAATATAGATACTTATATGGGTTAAATATATTTTATATTTTAATTTATAATCGATACCTTCCACTGCACGATGGCTCGAATTTACAAGACAATTAACCAGTGTTGTCAATAGTAGTGTCACATTCCCAAATGGTCCCTATTTGAGGATGTCTCTGTGAATCTGGAGAGGCCCAAATCTATATCAAATCAACAAATAGTAAGGGTTGATTGCAAAAATAATTAAATAATGTTAAATATCTGACCGGCAACATTGTCTGAATGCCGTTAAAAAAAATACGAATGGCAACGCCGCATTTGTACGGCTCGTAAGCGACCGTTTGTTTTAGCGGGAGAAGCATTTTTGACAGCAACGCAGTAAGCAGTGTTAACCTCGCTATCCGACAAATTGATTAGAATTTGTATACAAATGTAACCTTTAGAATATATTAACATAAATATACCTTGCCATTTCCAACACAATTCCGGTGTGTTATTTGTTCACCTCCAAGTCCCGAATCCAGACGAAAAATCCATACAACGAAGCAAAGTGACAGCATGATTTCACTTTCAAAAATGGAGGGAAATTACAGTAGGTAATAATGAATTTTGTTTAAATTATTTATTTGACATAATATAATATGATTACATCGAGACGTATCGAGACGACAATCTCGAGTACACAATCGAGAGTATTTGGCAGGCCTCGAAATGGATCGGAGCGCGGAGCTTGGTCCGTCTCGTGAATTTTTTTTATTTCGAAGGCTGGTATTAGGTATCTATTATTTAATTTTGGGATGCTACTGAACATTGGCTGGTGATACTATAGCCGCATACCATTGCATGGCCGTTTAATTCCGAGCAGAATATTTGGCAAATGTCCCACCATTTATGAGCATTTTCCAGAATGCCACACACTCGATAAGATGGTAAATAAAACACGAAACGTTTCCATCTCCAGCCATTCGTTTCCTTAACTGCACTAAATGAGCCATCTATCGGCCCAATTAATCATCCGCCCGAGGACCACGCCATACCCAAAATGTCGTCGGCTGAAATAAATGTCAGAATTTGCTATCTCGTTAAGTAAATTTTTCTATATGGACCGAAAGGAAAACATTTTTTTCTTTCGAGAATTGCACAAACATAAATTATTAACAGTTTATATGGAATATTCAAGATGTGAATTAAAAACAAAACATGTTATAGGTAGCAATAGCGAAGGGTGGAGGTAGGCTGTTAAGATCCATCATAAATAGTGCACATTAAACTTTGTTATTCATACGTAGGTATTTGTTTTTATTGAATTCAAAATACAATTTACAGAATATGGTGTTAGTTTTGACAGATGGAATTGGTTAACTCTTAAAAATCAATTGAACCCTGACAAAACCAAACCATAGTAGTTTTGGTATATTTTGGGTGATACGACAAAATTGTGTCATTGTGTCTTTTTCATTCATACTTATTTGTTTTCGTTGGATTAAGTATACATATTACATATATTGTTGGTTCATTTCTTTAAATTCATTAGGCCTTGCCTAAACCAAACTATAATATATAAAAATATTATTCTATATATAAATTATCCAAAGTTATACATGATTTAGTTGCATAATTTTAGAAATTTTATAGATAGACGATTAAATTTTAACTATTCTCTATTATGGCATGGTTTTCGCATTATTTAATTATTGAATTTAAAAAATCTAACCGAGACCTTCTGAAAATTGTAGATTTAGTTCAATGAAAACAAATACGTATGACCGACAAAGCTTATTGTGGACTATTTATGTCGGATCTTAACAGCCTACCTCCACCCTTTGCCACTGTAGGTAGTTACCTTAATAGATAATGAAGGCTACTAACTTATGCCCAATACTGTACAGATATAATATATATTTTAAAGTAGTTTTTTCCTAGTGCTGAGTCATTTACTCTTAATTTATCCATTCCATTCATATATCTATTCTTCATCTGGTCACTCCGAGTCGGTATTGTTACACGTCTTTTGCGTCACAGCGCTGTTAGTATTCACTGACACTGCTACGTCACGTGGTTTTTGCGGGTTGACTTTTCAAAGCTTTCTTTTCTGTTTATTCCCCTCACAATACTTTTATATTCAAAATAATGCTGCCTGTCTGCTATAGCAAAGGTATAGGCATTTGAATATTAATTAAATTTTACGCAATATCAAATACCGACTGAATTACGGATGCGAAGAATGCAGTAGCTGTGAAAGTAAATGCGGGGGTAAGGTTTTGGTTCAAAAAACTACCGTGGTGACGTAGAAGACTCTATATAAAAGTCGCAATGTATTAATTTTTCCAGATTATCAACCAAACGCTGTCAAAGAAACATAACTAGTAATAAGTAAGACCATAAACTAACTTCAGAGTTCGTATAAAACTCTAATCTAACAAATTTTTAATACATTAACCTCTTACGAATATGTAATTAACTACTCATATTTAATTATATATATGAACCATATTGTACGATATAGCCATGGTTCGTAATACATAATTAGTAAAAAAAAAACATAAGCTTTACGGGAACTGTCTTGAATATACAGTTAATTATAGATAAAAGCGTTCGTGTAATTGGTTGTACATGATATTCCAAGCATATTCTGTCTATAGAACCACATTTTAAAAGTTTTAATGTTTTCAAAGTCAGAGAACGTGTAGGTAAGTAATAATAATCAGACAGTACATAACATTTTGCCTTATTAGATGGATGTACCATAAAAATAGCTAGAAGTCAAATAAAAACTTTGTCGACCTGTTACACTACCGATTGATAGTTTTAAAAAGGATTGAATGGGTACCTAAAATTTAAAACAAGCGACTTTGCACATACTCCATTGGAGGTAAATGTTGTGGTAAATATCACGACCCATGTAGGGTTAAAGTGACAGAGAAAAAAGATGTAATAATTACATAAATAATAAAAAAACTTAAGTAGCCTGGCTCAATCTTACCACTAACCTACTAACTGAAATACTACCCTTACAGATATTTTAGATCACAATAGTCAACCCTAAGAGGTTCATAATATTACGAGTATTATAAGCGAAATTGTATTAAAAGATTTGTTTCTAAAATAAATGGATGTTAGCTACTAAATTAACTTATTAGGTCCATAGCATAGCATAGAGATTGCCGGACCTAGGATTCGATCTCGAAACCTACAACTGTATAAGCTGACACGTTACCACTTGGGCACCATGATAAATTTACATTATAATAATGGATGTCAGTACCTACCTTTATTTGCTGAAAAGTAATAAATTGACAAAAAAAGCTTTGTCACTAGCATACATAGTTCATTTAATAAACAGAAAAACTGCTTATGTTTCTGAAGGAAAAATCTTTCCCATGTTACCCCTCTCTACACGCGTCAGTCGACAGAACTGTTTTAAGAAAATGTACATGAATAAATCCCTTGACGTAGAGACATTAAACATTTTAAAACCTCCACGAATTCTTGAACAAAGTTTTTTCGCAAAATATTTTGAGGTCGGAAAAACCGTTGCGAAAAATGCTTGAGATTTTTTTTACAAAAAAATAAGTTAGTGGAACGGTACCGTAAAAAATCGCTAACAATAGTTTGCCCATATTATTATCTGTGATGAGTTTTGTACGGGAGATAAAGGGGCACGGTGCAGTTTATAAAGAAAACTCTTTAAACTAATGCACTACTTTAACCCTTTGCTTACTCAACTGAATATATATTTTAAATAGCCAGAATAAAATAAAATATCGTATATTGGTATTTAGTTGATAAAATGAGTGCTATTAAAAACCAAATTTCATTTTCTATGTCTTATTTCATCAATAATTACGATAATTTCAAAAATTTTTCTCGTAATAAGTTTGCTAATTGAGGTAAAGTATTATTTTTTAAGGATTTTTAAGTCATATGACAATCATCAAACGTTTTTACTTACTTGTTTTAAAATATATACCTATACCATTTTGAAAAACCTCATAAACATAATATAGTTGGACCAATTATGTGGCCGTAATTCCTTATTTTTCTTTCTACCTCAAATCATTATTTTATTATTATCGCAAGACCAGCGTAACCAGTAGTTACAGGTCATTAGTCTAACGTAATTGAATAGCTCGAGTAACATCAAGAAAGCGGACGCGTGCAGGCTTGTTATGGCTTTACCGTCGTTTAACAAGTATTTTCAAGCATACCGACTGATTCAAAAAGTTAAATGCATACCACGAGCGTGTCGAGTTCAACCGTCATGAAAAACATAACTCTTTTTGAGTCTCCGTCTAAACTACATTAAATGAAACCACCTGTGTCCGTATTATAGATCTACGAGTACCATCGTAAGTCGTCAGCCGGTTGAATTTGAAATTAAAATTGTCTATCGAGGATAAATTTGTCTCAAACGCCATTTAATTTTACAACATGTTGCTCGAATTTATGGATTGCGCTTGCGTTTATCTAGCTCTCATGGCGTCTAAAAATCAAAAACACATTATATTTAGTGTTGATAAATAAAATATACCTATCAAAAAAGAGATCAACAAGTAAAAAAAGCTTTTTCCTTTTAAATAAGGAATGTACCTAATACATAATTTTATATTTGATATAGTATTTCATAATCGAACGAGTGTTTGTTGCTAATTTAGGTGCGCTGATCTTCTTGCTCGCAAGATTTTTATTGTTTGTACATATGAAAACATAATGAGCATTTTTGATTATTAATAAACGAATGTGACCTTTTAATATTTGACATAATTCGATAGCTACTTAGCACCAATTATTTGGTAAGTATTTAAAGTAAGCTATATTGTAATATAATCAACAACGAATTATGTCTCCACAAAGAAATAAATGAGACGAAGCGCGATCCGAAAATAACTCCGCAGTAGTGTTTACTGATTGGGCGTTATGACAAATTTATTCCAGACTGAGTAAAATGTTTACATTGTGAAACGTCAGCGTGTAGAATTCGGGATTATTGAAAATACAGAAGAAATAAGTATGTATAGTGCATAATGGCAAGTAGTTCTAAAACAGTTCGTGGGAATGCCAGAGACTTCATTCTAAAACTATGGCAATTCTGCGATGACGAAAAAGGACAAAAATAATTGATTATTTCTATCAATAATGGAATACAACGGCCAGCCGACATGAAAGGCGTTCAGTGTTACCAAGTTGCATTTATATTACAACGCAAGTAATTTCTTGTTTTTATGATATAAAAAAAATATTAATGTTGGATAGCAATATAAATTAATACTTACTTATTATTTGTGTATGTAAACGGATTTATAAAGAAATTTATTATATTAATTATACTGACATTTACAAGTTTGAATTCCATAATATGACCTCGACTGGTTTTATTTATACCGTAAATGGTCCTGAGAGTGACACAGAATCGGATGATAGTCTATCTGGAATTGAACCATTATGGTAATTATATAATTTCTACATTGTTTGTGTAATTTATAGTTATCGTATTTTATTTAAAATTCCATTGATGTTGATACTATTTTACTGTCTTTAGAGTTAATTTAATTTATTTTCGCTTTTTTATTATATTTTTTCCATGACTAAAATATACGCAATACTACTTTATATTTTCCAATTTCTGATTTTTCCAACTATGCATTTCTTCCTCGTGGTTATAAAAAATGTAACACGTTTTTATTTTGATTGTGTTAATTTTTTATTTTAATAATATTTGTAAATAAATCTACTACCAATAAAATTTATAAATAACCATTTTTTTGTTAGTTATGGCAACATTCTCAATGTCATACTAGCTCCATCGCTGAAATGCCAATTTATGATGGTAGATCTATAGCAGCGCAGGTGTCGCCTCAATCATCACATCGTTCATCAAACGTGTAACGTGCGAGTGCCTGCTAGGACGTGAGGGCATGCCTAAGGAACCAGCTTCAGCCAGACTTCAGAACATCAAAAAAGTCAGTGCCCGGCATCCTACCTGTAACCCCCCACCCCCTAGCATCCACATCCACCATCCACCATCACGATCACTCCTCCATCTTCAAAATTACAATCCACTGCAAAAACGCCACCAACATAGAAAAAAATCCTCTAGTGGAATTATAACTCACATTTTTTTACTGTAGGTGACTGTTCCTGTCCTTTGAGCTATCGATCCATTTATGATTCATATAAATGCAAATCTTTTGATATAAAACGGCAAAGGGCATCAGAAAAAAATAGCGAACACGTTTCCTCAAATCGAATAAGATCTACAAATGCTGATGTAAATTGGTTTCTCAAGCGAGAAATTTATAATATAATATGTCGGCTAGATAGGTGTTGCCCGAGCTAGAAAATATTCCAAAGTTTCTGTAAATAAATCGGAATCACTGATTTATGGTATTGAAAATTGGACCATACATAAAAGACGTCTGATTGATTATATCGAAATAAGGCATTGGAAGTTCATGTTCAGAATCCTATGGTCATTAAAAATAATAAATATCTGAATACTCAAGAAAATAGACTACTTAAAAAACTGGCTCTTTAAAATATGAGTTCTGCAGTATAATTAATTTGATAAACCTTATTCAGCGGAAATATTGTGGGGTAACGTAAAAGAGTGAAGTCAAATAATACGTCATGATGGTCTGAGGACGCTATGGTTTTATCATTTTGTTCAGTTATGCCTCTGACACCGCCATCAAGAGTGGAGGGCATGAACTACAGAAAGACTGTATCTGAACTGGTCTACAAGACTGCATATGCGGAATGGCAGGCGAGATGGGTGGTCTTCCCTAAGAACTACTAGACTTTTTTATATACTTTCCAGATGTCTCGTTGAGACACATGACGAGGAGACTGATGCTGACCCACTAGACCAGTCAATTTATGACTGGCCATGGAAACTTTGCAGCCAAACTACAAGGGTTTGGCTTGGCAGGACATGTGTCGGGTTGCTCATATGAACACAGCCAGCAGGACGCAGAACAAGTCCTGTGGGACTGTCTACTTATGGGCCCCGAACGAGCGGAGTTGTTTGCCCGGGTCCAATTCCATTCGGGCCCAATAAAACACGTGAACATGGTGGTAACCAAGACCAATTTTGTGGCTTTTACTAAATTCGCCAGAGCGTACGGAGAACGGGACACTCCAGACTTGCGACTCTTCAAATTTAAGTCACTTTGATAGTTGCCATATAAATTAACATCATGCATTCGCACTTCTATGCGAGGTTGCATCACCAGTCTCATGCGGCTCTGTTCGGGACAAAATGTGGGCTTAAATTCTTTGATCTGGCACATGTAAAGGTTATGTTAGGCGGCCGCGCATCGACGTGGCTGCATATACATAACGGGTGCGGAGGTGAGAGTTTTACACACCATGTTCAGTCATGCAAATAGTTTAATGGAGGATCGTTGAAGAGACATAGCATAAAAAAGTTATTTTGTTATAATTTTCAAAATCGATTGAAACATATAATATAGTTTTTAATTATTAACTTCATCAGGGTTTAAACAGTTAAAATGGAAGATCGAGCAAAGAGCTCGCTCTGCGAGTTGTTCGTAATAAAAAAGACTGCTTGAGAAGATAAAGGCATTGTTTCGCAGCGAACGGCTCCCTACTTCGCGTTGCCCCACCAAAGGAGAAATTCTGCCCAACTTTTCGTCCAAACTCGCTCCCCCGACCAAACCACGGTTCAACTATTTTGCACTTTGTTCATAATATTGTTCGGCCTTGGAAGATTTTGCTGCAGATGCACTTAATCGAACAAAGCAGTAAATCTTTTCTTAGTATCGTTAATTAATATAATTTCTATATATTTTATAAAACTTTTGCTAGCTATCCTATTTAATATATTTTTTGACAGTGACGTCTCGTAGGGGTAGGCAGATTAAGCGTCGTTTGAGTGCGGTAGTTACCCAATGGGCGGCAAATCGAGGAGAATCATTAGGTATACATAGAAAGCAACCTAAACTTAGTGATAACGGAAATATCTTTCCATTAAAAAATTCAGTTCACTGGTTGGAAACAAAATATAATAATTAGGTAGGTACTATTAAAGTTTTAAGAGGACTTTATATTATTTTGTCTGGTTCGCAATACCTAGTTTACTTATGTTGTCCTTGGGTGTAACGTTCTTGGTGAACAGCAATGGCACGTGTATACTTAATTTTTTATCCAAATATGTTTGCCAGTCACTCGCGAGTTTTGGAATTTGTCAGGTGTATTTTTAAATATACCCACCTAAAACCGTAGACTCGCAGTATTGTCTATTGAAGCAGAGATGGCATTTAAATTTGATTAAGTGGTATACCTATATCTTGTTAGTAATGTATCCATACAACACATTTCTTAGGTATTTAAGTCATGAAAGGATGATAAAAGGTACTGTATAAAAAATGTGGCGGGATTTCGGCACTGCCTAGGGGCGGCATTTTGTCTAGAGACGTCACTGCATTTTGATCTTTCTCTAAATAACAAAGAGTCACGCGCTTTTCTGAGAGTCAGAGAGAGATAAACTGCATTCAATCATATAGCTTCCATTTCTAGCCTTCATATTTTAATCACTGTGCAAAAATATTTGCGCAAAATCATAGAGTTCATCATTGTTATTTCTCCTCGAAATGTCGACGTCTCAGTTGACTATAAATATACATACCTATGCAAATTATTCTTTCAAACATTTTAAGTGCTAGGTACTTCATTTCGCAGAGTTTAGTTTATGGTTGATTTTTTATACAATAGGGCAGTGGCGAAGGGTGTACGTAGGCTGTTAAGATCCGCCATAACTAGTGCACATTAAACTTTGTCAGTCATACATATTTACATTAGAATAAGATTACAATTTATAGATAGTTATTAAAATTCAATTAAACTATGCAAAAACGGGGCGGGGCCATAATAATTAATACTAAAAAACTCTTCTATCTATAAAATATCTAAAATTACGTAATTAAATCATACATAACTTTGGAGAATTTATATTTTGAATAATTTTGGCTTAGGCAGGGCTTAATGAATTTAAAAAAATGAAACAAACAATATGTGTAATATTATGTATTCTTAATCCAACGAAAACAAATAAATATAAATGAAAAATTGTCCACAATTTTGTCGTATCGCCCAAAATATACCAAATTTATAATTTTTAAAAACTCACCGACTCCATCTGTAAATTGTAGTCTTAGTTTAATAAAAACAAATACTTATGATTAACAAAGTTTAATGTGCACTATATATGGCGTTTTTTAACAGCCTACCTCCACCCTTCGCTACTGCAATAGGAATAGGTACTGTGAAATAAAAAAGTGAGAAAAACTGCTGGACTAAGAGAAAAACTAAATATTTAGGTGGCAGTACACTAGAGGTGAGTTGGAAATACTGTCACCGGTTTGTGTACTCAAGTTTCGGATGAAACTACCCATACTAAGTATTTGTGGCCCAATAAACTTATTCCAAAAAACTTGTGATAATATCATCGCGAATCGCTGTTCTGTGCACTCGCCAGTTAGTAGACTTTCAACCCTATTGACATTAAATGTGCACGAACAAAATAGCACTTGAATATAGGTATATTTTAATTTATTTGTCTATTGCGTTCGAATGTATGAATAATAATAGGTCATAAATTTTGTGTCGCAGCACAGTGGTGAGATAACGCACAGGCTTAGGCTTGTTATATACCACTCAAAACATGTTTAAAATAAAAAAAAAATCACTGTTATTCATTTTTGTTAACAATAATATTGTAACCTAACAGAAAAACAACTCATAAATTTAAAATGTTATGATAAATGGGACTTTTCGACAAGCGGAGTTCAGCGTATTTTTAGCGATTATATTGAAGCCGATACACAGCCTGAGTTTCCTGAGCCGATACGTATTTTAAAATACTAATCATATGGAGTTGGTTTTAGTTTCAGTTGAATATGAAACTTTTGTCGCATACGCATGCCAAACGATCTATATAGTATTCCAAATACTAGTATCTAAGTATTTTGGAACAAGTTTATATACTAAGTATTTTTTTATACTGGTAGTAAGTATACTTAGTCTTCAAAATCGACCAGTTTTCCCATCTCTACAGTACACTTACTCCAGATTATCAAAACATTGAAACAGTGGCGTACAGGTGAACAAAAATATTATACTCTGAATGATTCCGTATCTTAATTTGGCATTCGCATAATAGACTGTCTACGTAAAGTTAAGTTGTTGAAAGGCTTTCTCACGCTTGTATCATTATTAATACAATGCAAAGAAATAAATCTTTCTTGAACTTTATTGTATGCCGCATTATGCAGGTAAAACATTTAATTCCAAGCGTTCCTAAAATGCGAACAAATAATACGAGTTTACAAAATAATTCTGTGTAATGTTGTATTAAAGGTATTTGCTCGTTTTGTTTGCCTTAAATACACAATGCCGGTTTATGAACTTTGCATAACGGCCAAGAAAATGCAGGCAAACTTCATTTGGAAACAATGGAAGGCAGTATGAACGTTAATCTCATTTAACTTTCTCGTTGTGCGGTGGCAACACTGGAATCTCAAAACACTTGCAACTAGAAAGTCACTATATAATATTGTGTTCACAGAATCCTAAGGTAATCGTCTTTTTATAATCGTATTCTTTGCGTTCCTCTTCTACCAGAAGTTAGACAATGCAGTAAGATATAATATTATATTGTTCAACGCATTATTATATTATAACTTAATAAGACTGACATCTCTCTTTATTTATATACCAAATGATATAACTTTAATATTGAAGCAAGTACTTCCTAATGGTTTTGTGTGAATTGGTCAAGGCCTGAACCAAAAAGATGCATAAGTGCGAGTGAGAAAGTATTCTGCACCTTATAATCTCTGTGACACGTGCTAGAGTAAGATAAAACATTTACAGATGTGTGAGATAGTTTGCTCTAATGTCACCGCCGAATCTTAGTTTGATGCTTAACTAAGCGTCGATAACCTGCGAGCGCGTGTTGTTAAAATTGCTATTTTTTATGTTAAACATAAAGTCAGTGGTAAATATTTTTAGTTAATTAAGTAGAAAAGATGGTTCTGTGTGTTGTATTAAAATGTGGTAGCCGTACTGATAAGCAAAAAGATGATATTAAGTTTCATATGTAAGCTGATATATGTTCGTGATAATTTATTTGTATATTATTATGTATTTTAATATCAAGTGACATAGTGTTTCTTTAAAATAACTTAAATTATGTATATCTTTACCTAATGGTTGCATTTTGACCACTTAAAATACTACATAACGTAAAAAAGTCGTAAATTATATTTCAATTCTGAGCGTCTAGTGCGAGCACTTAAGGCGAGCACTAGCAAAATGGTCTATGGTATCAAACATTTGTATACGAATGCGTTCGCTCGCCCACAAACCAAATGTACGGCACGCAGCTTCATTTAGCAATGAAATGGGTGGCATCTATATGTATATATAGTCTAAGGTTGTAATTTAACTTTATAGTGGCATTAAAAAGTAGTCACAGTGGGTTATCGATAGTGTTGACCGACCAAACACCAAAATCATAATACACTTTCTACCTATAGTAATCCTTATTAGGCAATATTGTAATATTATGTTTGATAATGCGTCAGTAAAAAAATACAGAAAACAAACAATAAAAATAATAATACAAAAACAATTAAATGTTTTGCAAATAAAAAAATAAGAAGCCAAAAATAAATCATTGGACTTTTTGGAATGCTTTTTTTCTTATTGAGAATTTTCAATACAACGTCAATACTATAATTATTAATAAACGATTAAATTTCTTATATTCAACGACTAATTCACAGGATTTTGAGAATGTAACATTCCATATATAGAACATACATAGCTTGAATATATCTTACTAATATTATATACCCACTAGAAAAAATCATATTTGAAATAATTACAAGATAAAAAGAACTTTTCATATACCTACCACGTTTTTAAATTTTCTGTTGAATCATATAAACTTGACAATTCTATGTATTTATAAAAACTTTTTATTGTACTTGATAGAAATATTTAATAAATATTATAGAATATTGAAATGTCATTTTAACTTTTCATATTGATTTCCACAGTAACGCACGTATATACCTATTAATAATTTAGTTGCTAGGACCTCTTAGAAACCAATAATAGTGAGTAGTAAATATTACTTTTAACGATTTTTTTTCCGAAACATATAAAACAGAAATAACTGAAAATGAATTCAATTCTGCTTAAAGATGACCAAAAGTATTAACAGGATGCATTGTCGTAGTTTCTGTTATATTCTAAAAGTTTCAAATGTCTAGACGGGAAGTTAGTTAAAAATCTTGGACAAACAAGAAAAAAAATTTACTGCACAAGAAAAAATCTGTACCGGACAAACAAGAATACTAACTAATAAAAACGTGGTTAAAATATTGACGAATTGACGGGATTTGAACCAGTATAACCACAAAAACACAAAAACTGATGGTCAATAATAACACAACTTTTCTAGTGGGTGTATATGTGAGATGTTTTCAACTTATATGTGTTCAATATATGTAATGTTACATTCTCAAAATCTTTGAATTATTCGTTGAACTATTTCTTATAGTTTATTAAAAATTGTTAGCAAGTTCAAGTTGACGTTATAATAAAATAATAGGCTTGAGCCGAGTGTCGGTTATTAAGGTAATTAATATTTCTTGATTTAATACACAAAAACCGATGGTCAATAATAACGCAATTTGATAAGCATTTCATATATGAGCTACTAGTTTAAATTGCCGCAATTAGACAGGGCGCTCGTTAATGCAACAGTTGGCGCGATACCAGTGGTTATACGGGTTCAAATCCCGTCGAGATTCGTATTGTTTTCAAATATGATTTTTTCTAGTGGGTATATATATTATTATGTGAGATGTTTTCAAGCTGTGTGTGTTCACTAGAGGTGAGTTGGAAATACTGTCATCAGTTTGTATACTTAAGTTTCGGAAGAAACTACACATACTCAGTATGTGTGGCCCAATAAAGTTATTCCAAAAAACTTGTGATGAAATCATCGCGAGTCGCTGTTCTGTGCACTCGCCAGTTGGTAGAGTTTCAACACTATTCACATTAAATGCGCGCGAACGAGATAGCACTTGAATGTAGGTATATTTAAATTTATTAGTCTATTGCGTGTGAATGCATGAATAATAGGTCATAAATTTTGTGTCCCAGCACAGTGGTGAGATGACTCACAGGCTTAGGCTTGTTATATGACCGCTCAAAACATATTGTTTAAAATTTTAAAAAAAATCACTGTTATTCATTTTTTTTTAAAAAGAATATTCTAACCTAACAGAAAAACAACAAACTAACAAACAATAAATTTAAAATGAGTTGACAAGCGGAGCTCAGCGTATTTTTAGCGATTATATTGAAGCCGATACACAGTCTGAGTTTCCTGAGCCGATACGTATTTCAAATACTAATGTGGAGTTGGTTTTAGTTTCAGTTGAGTATGAAACTTTTGTCGCATACGCACGCTAAATGTTCTATATAGTATTCTAAATACTAGTAAGTATATTGGAACAAGTTTCTTTACTAAGTATTTTTTATACTGGTAGTAAGTATACTTAGTCTTCAAAATCGACAAGTTTTCCCAACTCTAGTGTTCACTATAATTATTGTTTTTAAATTAATCCAGATGCAATGTAAAATTAATATGACAGTATAAGTACTTTATATTTTATTTGTATTTTTAATGCACGCAATCCTGCAGAAAAAATATATTGTGAAAAATACAAGTTTTTTTTTGAATTTTTAAAATTTTCTCAAATCTGGTGTGCATGGTCATTGACCACACCATAAATTACATACAATATAAAGCCGAAAATATATGAGATTAATCTCTCAGCGAATCGCGTAAATTGTGCTTTAATTTCAGTAAATAATTTTATCCAATTAAGAAAAGTGACCAAAGCAATCATATAACTCCTGCTTAATAGTTTAAGCCGCTTAACACTTTATGCTGAGTTTGTATTAAAACGAGTTGTTATTTTGCATTTTTTTCTTTCAAAATGGTTGACGGCGTAACGTTAATCCTCTATTTATTTTAAATTGCCATTTTTTACGGGCGAGCTTTTATACTTTTTGTTATTTTTAGAAGTGACAATTAATTTTCTACAGTTTTAAGCGAGGTATACAATATATCTTTAGCCAGAATAGAAATATTATTACAGAATTATTTGTGGATCTTGAGAAAAACGCTAGCTTACTATGACACATTTTTAACTTGAAAAAATATATATTATATTATATTATATTATATGTCTATATCCGGAAGGTCGGACAGATCATATTGTGACAGTTTAAGAGTGTACAATAGTTCTTTTCAGAGGTTCAACTACTCGGAGTCCTCTATTAATAGTAAGGATAGTCTAGAAATCTAGGTTAAGGGAAGAAAATGAGCTGGGCAATATAAGATCATTTCGGTCTACCGAAGGTGCTACGTTCCAGTACCGACATTTGAAATCACTTTTATACAAAATATTCATATGACCAGTAGTTGTCATGAGTATGGCTTGGAAACGTGATCCATAGTCTAAATGAACGGGTGCTATTATACAGGGTATGGTCGGACCCATTAATTAATGATAGGGGGGAGACTAGGGCTTACAATTAACCGGGATAAAAATACTAACCGGTTAACGGTTTATTTAGGATTAAGTAACCGGATATAACCGAAATATTTTTGCGTCTCTCTTTGAAATTACGTCAGGAGTAAAGCAAGGATGTGTACTTGCGCCTTTTCTTTTTATCATCATGATGGATTTCATAATGCGTAAGACGGTTTGTCCCGACAGTGGGATACGCCTACATCATGATAATACAACCGATCTACGCGAAGAAAGACTATGCGACTTGGAGTATGCAGATGACGCAGTGGTGTTTAACTCGACGATCGAATGGTTGGAGGTAACCGTGAACAGGCTCACCGTGAACTCAAAACGTGTAGGTCTTCATCTGAATGCAACTAAGACCAAATCCATGTGCAGTGCTGCATGCATCGACGCCGACACTCCTCTGCGGGTTTCCGGTCTGCCCGTCGAGCTGGTGTCCAGGTTCAAATACTTGGTTGCCACGGTTGCCGATGCTGGTGGTATTTCTAGTGAGCTTGGAATCCGCATGGGTGTGGCGGGCTTTGCGTTCAGCCAACTTGGAGTCGCATGGAGGTCAATGCTGTATTTTGTGAGGACCAAATGTCGTTTGTTTAACGCGTGCATGCTACCTGTGCTCCTGTATGGCTGTGAGACATGGCATATTACTAAGCTTCAAGAGTCTCGGCTTTTTGGCCTCCGTCATGTCTCCGCCAAATCTTAGAGGTAAATTGGTACAACCGTGTTACAAATACCCGATTTCGTGAGCAGACACAACAGCCTTCGGTGATTGAAGTTATCATGAAGATACGCTTTACGTGGCTGGGACACGTATTCCGGATGCCGCCGAAGAGTGCTGCAGGCTGTGCCACAAGGGTTCCGTCACCGTGGCCGGCCCTCCCTCACCCTGCAGCGGTGCTACAAGAGCGACCTACGTGCTGCAGGTCTGACATGGCGGGGAGCGCAAGAGTTGGCGATGGACCGAGGGAAGTGGCGCCAACATGTGCTTGCCCTATGCCCCAATGTTGGGACGTGACAGGATGGAAGAAGAAGAAGATAAGTAGGTGAAATATCAAATCACAAATACAATGGATTGTTAGACATACATGTACACTATAAAAAAAAATAATGGCAAAGTCATAGTTGGTATATAATGCATATTGTACATGTACATTATGCTGTAAAAACTATTAAAAATACTAATAAGAATAAGTAGGTTATCCATTTAAACGATACGTAATAAAGCAATTTACGTAGGCGACGTTATTTGTGTACATAGCGTGCCATTCCTGAAATAGCTTTTATAACTCTTTGTAGGTAGGTACTAGTAGTATGTAGGTAGGTACTAAGAAGAGCAGTTAACCATATGAAATTACCCGTTTATCGGTTAATTTAACCCGCGGTTATCCGGTTTCGGTTAAAACCGGTTTGGAAGCTCTAGTGGAGACGGATACATATTAACAAGCTGAATATTTTGAACAGGATCCCACATATTATACAGTTAATCAAATTGAGCCATATTTAATGACTGGGCCACAAACATGACATGATGATGTACGAGTCATGATAAAGAAACTGATATTGGGGAAATCAGTATTTGACAAATCAGCACCAAATTACCATACTTCAAAGAAGCACCTGTTTGCTGTTATGACTATCAATTTTGTTTCTTCCCTAAAGCCATTTTGTTTTTTTACCGAGAAACCGAAGAATACAAAGCTACGACATATTCGGATACATAGTCGTTGATTTAGAGATCAAGGGAATTATGTGCTTTGTTATTGATCTAGAAACCCAATTTATCCCAGATGTTTCTAGATTAGTTAAAGCTACAGTTCAATAATATTGTATAATACAAATATATTATGTAGTCTTTAGAAATACATAAAGTCAAACATTTAAACCAATTTTAGATTATGATTTGATATCCTCTATACATCAATAATTATTTATCTAAGGTAGTACTTGGCCAGAGCGAACGCAACGGCAGTGAAACTCAAACGTATAACCGTGTGTGAATTACCCAAAAAAAGGACCCTGTCTACTGACATTTCCCACACGGGGAATGGGACAACTGGACGCCAGGACAATTGGACGCCGCACTATCGTAGACACGTATACATAACGTAGAGGAGGAATTTTAATCAGTTTCTATATACTACTTAGTAGTTTTAATTCATTTTACACTTAACATAATGTTTTTTTATTGCGGATTGAGAATTACAATGCCAAAATAAAATACTTTTTTTCCGTTGGAACTTAAACATATGCACGATTAAATCATTATTTAGATGTGCATATTTAAATTATCACCAACTATTAAATCATAATATAATTATTTAAATATAAATATTAATATTACATAAAATATATTTTTAAAGTACCTATAAGCACCTAACGTCTACTTATTTTCGAATTGCATGGTGTCCAGTTGTCCCGGCGCCAAATCGTCCTAGACCTCCCACATGGTTATACGTTTGAGTTTAGAACGCTGCTGCCGTCACGCCGCTCTAACGCTCTAGCAGGTATAGTTTGATCTACAATTAGTAGTCTAATTTTAATTTTTGGTGAACGTGTACCATGATATTTTGATATTTTTTATTTAAAAGAAGAATATATGATAACTCTTTTATAAACTATATAATATATTGATGAAGGTTTTACAATATTTCATATTCTAATGAAATATGTACATTACAATATTCATTAAATAATATTTGAATTAAAATTCCATGAATTCCTTATTCTTCGTTATAATATGTAATGTTTGGAAGAAAACCATAAACAATTAAATAAATCAAATATGTACTCGACTATTAAAACTAAAAAAAGTCGTTAAATATATTCAGTCGTTGAGCAATGTTGGGTCGCTACATTTTCCATTTTATAAATATTTTCATACCTATGTTTTCACATGAAACATCAAAACGTATCCATGAGAGCGTATGTAAGCGTGAATTTTTATGTAATCTAATTTTTCTACATTAGATTAAAGATTTATGTCGGTCTGGCGGGTAGAGAAAAGTCTCAACGTGTAAAGTAATTTATTACTGAAAGTTTTGGCCTAAGCTTTCTTCGCCCGGCAGCTTTCCTAGGCGTCGAAAGCTCAGAGCGGCAGCGACTCGTTACGCCCGTGATTTGTAATTTAGAACTTTTATACGAATGTCGTGAAATTTCCTATTTCAACAAGTATTTTAATTGTGCCAACCGTGAGAGAGAAAGCGGATTTATTTGCAGAAATCTCTAACCCTGGGAAACAATTAGGGGAATCAGGAGTAAGAAGGGTGAATTTATTGAACGTGCTCGTAGTTTGCTAATTTTATTGAAAATAAATCGTTTCACGCCACAAAAAGGTTTTTTTTAAATATTATTATCCAACTAAAACTAAAACCTTTATGCGTGGGTAATTCACCAGATATTGGAAAAATGAAAAAAATATTGTTCCGCGTATTAAATCTTTTTTATGCTTTTTCAGTTTATTCTCGGAATTGCGGCATAAACTTTTGAAAACTGTTCAATGATTTTATTTCGGCTATAATAAATTATTATTATTTAAAAAATATATATAATATTATCATGTAAAATTATGAAATGAACCGGTAAAATAAACATTTTTTTGTATTTTTTATAAAAGTCCAATGTAATCGATTTAATATTTTAATGATTTAATACCTACCCAATGTCACAAAATAAAAATATCTGATATTAATTGTGATGTCATCATCATCTAAATTCTAAATTATTAGCCGGATATATTTAATGCCTCCGCTATTGTCATTCCTTTTTATAAATCACTAATTATTTACATGTATGTGCTGAGTGAGTTCAATAATAATTATTGTGGTTGTTTAATGTGGATTGGGTATCACTGTATGACTTGATTTTCCCTCCACCACCCGCCACGTCTCGAAACCCGTTATGCAGGCGTATACCGTGGCGTAACGAACGATAGGCGTTGTTCAAATTTGTGCCGAAAGTGTCCCAGGAGCAACTTCCCAAGACCTTGGTTGGCGTGCACTAGAGTGTGCGTGATCCCTACTTCGATATAATGTATTACGGTCAAGTCTTTATGAGAATAGACCTTCTCGCTCGTCGTATAATGCCGCAAACTTTTTAAAATCTGTGAAATTTTCCCTAGACATATGGGGACACTCCCAGATGATGTGATCGGCATCCTGCAATTCGCCACATAAGCAAGTCGGAGATTCTATTAGGCCAAGCTGACAGAGCTCGGAGGCAAAACCACCGTGTCCGGTTAAGAACTAAGAAGTCCAATGGTCTGGAGTCAATCTGGTTATCTCCATGCGCCACTTTATATTAGGAAAAAACAAATGCGTTTGTCTGCCCTTGGAAGAAGTGGTCCATCGCCCCTGCCACGCACGTAGCGCCGTGTCATATAACAGGTCGCGTACAATAACTTTTCGAGCGCACGACGCAACGACGTCTCTGTATGACTGCAATTGTTCAGCGGTTGTCCGGCCCTCTACCGTTTTGTCAGCTTAGTGACATCTATTACATTTAGTACTCATGTCTGTCTCCTCACCCATTAGTTGTGTTATCACTCCGCGTTATGTCTAATATTCACGTTTCTATACTACGCTGCAGCACTCATAATTTGTGTATTTCTATCGTATAATGAGATTGCTTGCTGAACCATCCAGGCATGGAGTGCATTTTGACGCCTGACGCCAAAAGTAACCTTCCACTGAGTTTTCAACTAATGTGTGCCACAACTATTATTGTTGACGTATGCATATTACTATGGACCATTAGTGAATCAGTATTCGATGCTAGAAATTTTAAATCGATTAATTTGAAGCTGTATAGTATTTGTTTTTTTTTTGCAAAAAAGAAAAATTGACTATCTGAGGTATCTATGGACTGCTTCAATGCCAATGCTGGATGTATCTAAATCCAGTACTGGCAATCGGCAGTTGAGGATCGTAAACTTGAAATATAGTCTTGAATAAGTGAAAAACTGATGAAATATTAGTGATTTTATAACCCATTATTAATTAAATAAAATGTCATAATAGATTTGTTTGAGACAAAGTAAGCACTATCTGTAATTTTAGTAACCATCATCCTGAATATTATAAAGAAAACACTCACATTGAAATTCCCTTCTAATGGCTTCATTGCTAAGTCATTAACATAAAGACAATAGTTTTTTTTGATTAGCACTTTTGAAAAGACTTTGCTTCTAGTGTATAAAAATTATAAAGTACCTTCAAAAGTTTTTACACTATTATAATAATATTAAGGCAAAAAGTATATAAGAGGTGGTTCGATGTCGCAACACCGTTCACTTTAAATTATTAGTCGAGCGGTGCAAATTTTCAACCAAACTGCTGAGCCTATAGAAGACAGTAGGACGAATAAAATGCGTAGGTCATTATTTTTTTTTTGATTCTACTTGAAAGATGCTTGATTAAGAAACGACAATACCTAACCCACTTGGCAATATTTTCGACATTGATTATATCGATCTGAAATATTTTCGCTAGTCAATTTTTTGTAGTTGGTCTATTCTATAATTAATTAATAACTAAAGACAAACATTTCAATCATTAAAACATGAGTACCTATTACAAAATATAAAAGTATCCATTACTAGTAATATTTGAAAAGTTAATCTCTAGTTCATGAATTATTAAGAAAATAACTAAATTTAGTTACTTATTTTTTTATTGTTATTAAATACGAGTTTAAATAAAAAAAACAATATTACTTATCACCCAAATTTTTAAAATCAATAATAAGTTTTCGTGTTATTTTGCAAAATATTTATTAAAAGGAATACTGATGATTTCAATTTCTATTGAATTTCATTTCTGTATTGCACAATCCAAAGTAGATTTCAAAAAATAATCAAGCACTCTGGTATGAGTATTATTAGTAATTATAGACATCATTTTAAGTATATATGTATTCTTAATAAAGCTTATTTATTTGATGTCTGTCAAAAGATAAAATATATGTTATTAAGCTTTAAATAATAAGCTTATGTTTTGTAGAAAGTTCATTGAAAATTGATGTTCGCTGGAAAGATATTGTGGCCGTAACCTCAAAGTCATGCATCTTGCATTTTCCAAGATAAATTGACGCCATCAATTATATGGCGAAGAACTGGAAAGCGGTTTCTTAGCTGTCTTGTTAAACGAAAAGAATTGATGGATCTTACCGTATTAACTTTACCATGCGAAGGATGGATTGCCTATCTTTCATATTGTGATTACCTATTCATAATACCAGTAATGTAGGTACCTATTTTTATGAAATATATATTTTTTTAATTATCTATTGTTGTAAGACCCCGCAGGAATTGAACCTGCATCTCTCGGGTATCTTGCCTTGGCTTTTAATACTTACTGACGTGATTTCTAAATTGAGGTACATTGGCCATCGGCTTTTGTGTTTTAAATAAAAGTAGGTATTACTTTTAGTAGTGTTTTAATGTTAAGATTTTTCCTATTGGTTATAATATATTTTCTCAGTGTGTTTTCAAAATTATGTCTGTTCAAATATATATATGTACCTATATTATTATATTTTACAGCTTAAATTCATTATAGAATCACCGGTAAATGTACTTCTAATTTCCGGTATTTGGTGAATGAAGGAATCATATTATTTAACTTTTTATATAAATATTTCGAAACTTATATTGTGAAACTACATTTTCTCTTGGTAAATAAATTATACGTGCTACATCGACATATGGAAGAGTATTTTTTTAATCTATAAATTATATTTTACGCCCGCACGGGGTGAAAATCAAAATTACCCAATACATCCACGAATGAAAGTGTATAATATAATTTAGACCAGAAATTATGGTCATTTCACAATGAATATTATTATAATTTCCAACAAATCTTTCATTAATGTTCGCTAACATTTCGTCTTGTCTCGCAGGAATTTTTGAGAAAAATATTTATTTTAATTTCTCTTCCGAAAAATAGTTTTATAAATAAATGCCTTAACAGTGTAATATTCTTCAAATCAAAATTATTCTTTTAAAAATGTATTGTTTTAAGATTATCATACTACCGTACTAGTGTAATAATCAGAGCGTTGAAGCGGACCCTTTTTTGAGTTGCTCCAGCCCGCTTCAGAGTCTGCTTCGCTCCAGGTAAAAAGTTTTAATAAGTAAAAAAAATTAAAAATAAGTACCTAGTTTTAAAATAATCGTCATTTTTATTATTAATTCTATTAAATGAAATTCCCAACAGCAAATCGTCTCTCATAATTTGCCTCTTCTGTAAAAAAAAAAGGGTTATCTATCACTCACAAGTGTTGTCATATTTTAAATAATCCCAGTGTTGCAAAGTGTCAAAATATACTATTTTCGTTGGATTTTAGGATGGAAATTTAGTAATAGAAAAAAAATCCAGAGCAGAGCACTACAAATTTTCTGTGCTCCGCCTTCACTCCTGCTCCGGGTAAAATCCCATTGCTCCAGTGCTCCGTGCTCCGTGCTCCATGCTTCTGCTCCTAGCTCCGCTCCAACGTTCTGGTAATAATTACTTTCAATGCATACATCTAATTACCGGTAAATTACCGTTGAACAGATATATATATAATATATTTGGTTGCGCTTTTCATAGTGGACGGTAATTTTGTGACGGAATGAAGTTAATGAACCGACACAAGCCAGTATCATGGCTCGCCAGGTAGTCAAATTATCGACCCCGCTGTGGTCCACGAGTAACTTCTGAATCAGTATATGTATACTCATTAAACGGCGACTTAGCTTTAACAAGCCTACACGCGCCTGCTGTCTTGAGGTAACTTGAGCTTATTAAATTTTCTACAACCATGATTAACTGATGACCCATAATTGCTGGTAGCCCTAACTGGTGACTATATCTAGGGATTTGAGATAGGTGGGAAAAAGCGATCATAATTGACCCAATCAATATTATTTATACCGGTAATTTTGCATGCAATACTATTTGGGTAAGGGGCAGATATGACAGGAGAATAAAAAGAAGAAGAACCGAACTAATTATTTACTCACAGCGTAAATTTGTATTACGTCATATAAGTAGGTATTATAAAATAATAATGAAATTCTATAACGTAAATTCTTTTTCAGTACATTATAGTTTATGGATACATAAAGAACATAAAGTGAAGTGAAAACAAATCCATTTCCCACATTCTTAAATGAAAAATTTCCTTATACCGATGTATGAATGCATGCGCAAAGCCTGCATATTATTTTGTATGTACGACGGCAATAACACTTAAAACTTTTAGCGTACAAAAGATAAAATACGCTTCACTTATTGCATCGCTTTCAAATAGAATATGCACTAAGCAAATGTACCTGCATGCAACATAGCTGAATGGTTCGTGAAAAGCGTGTTCAGAGGTAGAAAATAAGTCGTAAGTTGTACGAATGATAATATATCTTTTTTTTAAATATATATGGATTACACAGAAGAAAAAATAACATAGTATAGGAATATTATAAACCTTTGGCTATAATATCCAACAAATATAAATGATTTTTTATGATAAAGGTCATCGACTAAACCTAATGGAGCAATTTGAGATCAATAAACACATTGCAAAAAATCTAGATGTGAACCTGTTAGATAGTTATCTCTTAAGGCGATAGCTCTACCTACCAGAGGCACCTAGTGGAAAAATATGAAGCTTGCGATTTGACACATTTTTTTATAATTTACAATTTAAACTGTATTAATTAATAAATATTATGTATCTGAAAACATTAAAAAGAAAAATATTTTTTTTATTTTAAATCAAAGATAAACTTACAATTAATAGGTACCTACCTAATTTATAAAAAAATCTATAAAATGTGAATTTGTCAAAGAACCCCATCTTATTATAACATTTATATTTTATGGTCATATTTATTATCGGGTTTCAATATTTATTGGGACCATAACTAAATAAGATTTCATATAAATAAAAAGGATTTCAAGCTATCCACATTAATATTTTGATAAAAATGTACATTTTTTAAATAAATATAAAACATATTAAAACTACGAATTAGTCAAAAATTTCTATGACAAAACATAGAAAACTTAATAGTAGAGGTATCGCTTTAAGACTGTTTTAATACTCAAAGATATTTCAAATCCGTAGAACATAATATTTCAAGTAAAATAAATAGTTATATAAATAAATTAAAGAAGCAAATACCTACAACACTGGTGAACGAAAGAGTAAACATCTCGATTTCTTTCTATTAGGTCTTGGGAGCCACATACATTTATTCTAAAGTTAAAAAAAATGTTTAATTAGTTTTGTTAGTAGCCCGAAACAGCTGTCAAAATAAATACATTAATTATTATAAATTGAACAAAACAAAATGTTTTCAAAACATTTCTAATAAAGTTCTACCATGTAAACGCCAATTCAATTTTATTAAAATACATAAACATTGTTATAATAATATGTAAATATTTATTTATACGAACTGTTTTAATTTATTTATAGAGTGTGTTTATACTTACGCACGAATAATAAAACTTTTTGAAATACAAATATTTATATAAAATAAACCATCTAACAATACTATTTTCTGACTAAAATAATAATATAATATATCTGATGTAAAGGGAAATGAAAATATTTTAGAAATTTTACATAAATTGTATAATATTATAATATTGATATAGGTATTAGATTACATCATCATGTTTGATCCTATGACGATCATTTCGGTCTCCACAGAATGGAAGCTATATCAACTGCTTTTTGATTTTACGAGAAATTCTTAGTCAGTTGCTCAAGCTACATAATATTAGGTCTATATTTTAACTCCAAACGCACATTAAAAAATAATATTATGTTAATGTGCTACACCCGGAAATCGGTGTGGCACCCATGATTTTATAAACCTACACGTTACCGCTAAGCCATCGTGGGTAACGAATTAAAACTTATCACAATAATTATTAAAAATCAATTAAATGATAGAACTTCTGTGTATTATTCTTAACAATCTTTATTTTTTACTGATAAAGGGTTGATTTTTACTAACTGGAACATTTTGGTGACCCAAATCTTAGGTATCAATGTTTTCCTGCACTTTACATCTCCAGCGGCAATAAGTAAAGAGATGCCCGTGGTGTCTTTCAGTGACTCGACTCACTGTGTTGTGAACGTGTTACGAAAAATTGAATTAATATCAAACTGAAAATGCATATAAATGGAGAGATTGATCAAGAAATGTCGTTGTAAGATAAAATCTGGGATGGAATGGAATG
Organism: Rhyacophila brunnea; assembly: GCF_057557595.1. NCBI lineage: Eukaryota > Metazoa > Arthropoda > Insecta > Trichoptera > Rhyacophilidae > Rhyacophila > Rhyacophila brunnea. Next base: position 38,121,388 of record NW_028232837.1, on the reverse strand, counting down.
AAAAAAATATTATAGAGTGACCTCTTTCCATCTCAGAAACGTCAAGTGTTTCTCTGTCATCAATCCGTTATTCCAATAATAACGTATGGGTATAAAACGAAGACCATAAATAGAAAAATAAGAATTCTAAGAAGAGTGTAATAGGTGGGTGGTATGGAGAGTTGACCTGTATGTCTCTGATAACTATCCAAGAAATATAGAGCATCAGTTGTTTATTCTTCCAAGCTGCAGAACCTACCTGCCACTGGTAATGCCAATTGGGAGGGCGATAAGTATGTTCAACCAAATTGCTTTGGGTGTTGATATATTCCAGTTGCAAGAGGGTGAGTTTAGGTGGACGCTATTTTATAAATTCTTAAAATAGCTCCTTGACAAACTCGGTGTACTTCTTTGAACTTATATAGATGTATAATTGTATTATCAGTATTATCACTGCTTTTGTATGTTTACATTGTGTTCTCTTTTTTATATTTTCATTTTTATCGCTTTTATTACTTTTTTTTCTTTATAATAATGTTTCATGTCATATTGTGAATGTCTTAAACTTATTATTTGTAATGTCCACAATATGCTAAAAATTAATTAATTAAAATTGAAATTGAAAATGGAAATTGAAATTGTATGTTGGGCATAGTAAACAGGAATCGACAAGAAGTAAACAAACAAGGGATCAAAAAAGATAATGAAGATAATGCAACATTTTAAAACCTTAAAATGAAGATGGATAAGCCACATTGCTTTTAGAATAGCTAATTGTCGTTGTTTAAATAAATATAAAATAATATCCAGTCTCAAGATATTTAAAAAAAAAATTGCGACCGAGATACAAATCGATAAGATAATCAGTCAACCAATGACTGCAAAATAAAAACAGTTAAGGCAGCAAGAAGAAGCTTTCATCTAGCAGTCGATTACAAGTGTCTGAGATTAAGATGAGAACAAAAATAATGAAGTGTTTTTAGAGTATCCTCAACCTAGACCTAAACTTCATAATATGGATCATTGCGGTCATCTAAATTATTTTATATTCTAGGATATATCACATTAAGTTAATGCATTTTATTTGTAACTGTAATGTATCTATAACCTCATTAGAAGAGGACAAAGGTACATCGTTCCCCAGATCATACGCCAAGGAAAGATCAATGATAATATTATATTCTGTGGCACAAAAAGATTCCGCATTTAGTTGCTTATAAACTCCTTCAACTTATACAACTTCAGTTCCACGATCCAGTGAAGGGTAGCAAACAAAAACGGCGATGAAGAAGAAGGTGAAATATAATTTAAGTTTATAAAAAAAATTAATTCTCTCAGCTCTTAAATTTTTGGGTCTAATATTGATATAAATAGATAGGCAATGAGGGCTGTTTTTCTTAGTTCATGATGCTAATGACGATGAATATTTATGAATTTATTTACAAGTTTAATGCTTCATAAAAATCAACTCCCCAGCAAGTATTATTTTATATCGTGGGGGTCTGTAATAAAATTCATGATAAAAGTTTCGAACGCGAAAAGTTGGGCATTGTTAGGGGTTAATGATGAGGAATTAATGTTTCTTTAATCGATTGTGTAAATTTCGCCATTAAATTCGCGCGCCCTCTTAATGCCTTTCCAAACAACACATATAAAATTTCCAATCAATACATAAATACCCATACTGTTCACTTGTAATAACCAAGATGAGGTAAAGGCACCTTGCAAATATATTAAGGCTGAAATGTAATTCTTATGCCGGGTCCACACTGGCAACAAGTCGCGCGACAACCTCGTTAAATTTTACTATAAGTATGATAATTATCGTAAAATTTAACGAGATTGTCGCGCGACATGTTGCCAATGTGGACCCGACATTACAGAACGTGACGTAGTACCCCAATTTACGAGTATTATAGGTAGGTACTTAGATAACTTAAAAAAACTAGAATAAAATAACAATAAGTAATAATGTTTTTTGAAATTTATAAAAAACATCAATTCATCAAAGTTTTGATAAAGTAACTGAATTGAAGCTCAAATCGATATAAACAAAAGATCTTTCAAACTTAAAAAAACCTATTTATTTTCTGTGTGAAATTTTAAATATAATAAAACGTATGTTATTTATAGCTATGGATTATGTAAAAATCTCATCAAAATCCATGAGTGAACATACCTTACATTTTGTATTTCAGATCAAGTATAGCCCATTTAAAATAAATTTAACATGTTGATCATCAATAAATTAATATAATGTTAAATTTCATTTCTCGTATTTTGTTGCTAGATGGTTTTAGTAGCACTGTACTCATACTTAGGTAGAGAATATTATACAGAATCATAAAATTATGATTTAGTTATACATGAGTTGTAAACAAAAATCAAAGAAATATATTACCACTAGAAAACAAAATACGACACCCAGCTGTGCTATGTGTGTCCTATATAATTGCGAAGAAATTAACTAGTAGTTTTTATTATCTTTCCTGAAGCGCTTTTTAAATTTCGTTATTGTTTGGAAATCGGTTTTTGAAGTTATACTTCTTTTGGCGCGTTTGGGTAATCAGATCAGAGTGTATTTTAAAGAGTAAAAAAGTAGTTTTAAAGAACCGATGCACTCTATTTCTAAGATAGTTATCAGAGACATACTACAGGTCTCCATACCACCTATTACACTCTTCTTAGAGTTCTTATTTTTCTATTTATGGTCTACGTTTTATACCCATACGTTAGTATTGGAATAACGGATTGATGACAGTGAAACACTTGACGTTTCTGAGATGGAAAAAGGTCACTCTATATTATTTTTTTCATTCCATTCCATCCCAGATTTTATCTTACAACGATATTTCTTGATCAATCTCTCTATTTATATGGATTTTCAGTTTGATATTAATTCAATTTTTTATTATCTAGAGTCGAGAGTCACTGAAAGACACCACGGGCATCTCTTTACTGATTGCCGCTGGAGATGTAAAGTGCAGGAAAACATAGATACCTAAGGATCGATTTGGGTCACCAAAATGTTCCAGTTAGTAAAAATCAACCCTTTATCAGTAAAAAATAAAGATTGTTAAGAATAATACACAGAAGATCTGTCATTTAATTGATTTTTAATAATTATTGTGATAAGTTTTAATTCGTTACCCACGATGGCTTAGTGGTAACGTGTAGGTTTATAAAATCATGGGTGCCACACCGATTTCCGGGTGTAGCACATTAACATAATATTATTTTTTAATGTGCGTTTGGAGTTAAAATATAGACCTAATATTATGTAGCTTGAGCAACTGACTAAGAATTTCTCGTAAAATCAAAAACCAGTTGATACAACTTCCATTCTGTGGAGACCGAAATGATCGTCATAGGATCAAACATGATGATGTAATCTAATACCTGTATTAATATTATAATACGAGGGTGGGTCAATAAGTCCTTAGAAAAGCCGACAGGTGGCGCGACTAGTACTGTAAGCGGTTTGTTTTCTTGCAGCGGCACTACCGATTCAGTATGCTGCGAAGTTTCAATCAGATTGGTCGGGTTGTTGTGTGTTTCTCGTACATTTAAAAAATGTGGAAAATGGAAAAATGGAAAATGGAGAAAATTGAGTTTAGAGCTGTTATTAAACATTTTAATATAAAAGGGTTAACAGCAAAGGAAATAAAAAATGAGTTGGATTTAGTTCACGGCATATCTGCTCCTTTACTTGCAACTATTTATAACTGGTTAAATGAATTTAAACGTGGTCGTACATCAACAAAGGATGAACCACGCTCAGGACGTCCTGTAGAGGTGACTACACCAGAAATGATCAATAAAATCCACGATATGGTGTTAAGTGACCAAAGATTAAAGTTGAGTGAGATAATTGAGGTTACAGGGATCTCAAAAGGTAGCGTCATTTCTATTTTACATGACAAATTGGGCATGAAAAATATTTCTGCAAGATGGGTGCCGCGTTTGCTCACAGTCGACAATAAACGCAATAAGGTGGTGGCCTCTAAAGCCCTGTTGTCGCTCATGCAACGCAATCCGGATGAATTTTTTCGTCGCTTTATGACTGTAGATGAAACATGGATACACCACTATACTCCCGAGACGAAAGAACAGTCAAAGCAGTGGATTGCGAAGGCAAACCATGTCCAAAGAAGGCGAAAACCGTAAAATCAGCTGGTAAGGTTATGGCTACTGTACGAGGGTGGGTCAATAAGTCCTTAGAAAAGCCGACAGGTGGCGCGACTAGTACTGCAAGCGGTTTGTTTTCATGCAGCGGCACTACCGATTCAGTATGCTGCGAAGTTTCAATCAGATTGGTCGGGTTGTTGTGTGTTTCTCGTACATTTAAAAAAAAAATTGCTTGTGGAAAATGGAAAAATGGAAAATGGAGAAAATTGAGTTTAAAGTTGTTATTAAACATTTTAATATAAAAGGGTTAACAGCAAAGGAAATAAAAAATGAGTTGGATTTAGTTCACGGCATATCTGCTCCTTCACTTGCAACTATTTATAACTGGTTAAATGAATTTAAACGTGGTCGTACATCAACAAAGGATGAACCACGCTCAGGACGTCCTGTAGAGGTGACTACACCAGAAATGATCAATAAAATCCACGATATGGTGTTAAGTGACCGAAGATTAAAGTTGAGTGAGATAATTGAGGTTACAGGGATCTCAAAAGGTAGCGTCATTTCTATTTTACATGACAAATTGGGCATGAAAAATATTTCTGCAAGATGGGTGCCGCGTTTGCTCACAGTCGACAATAAACGCAGTAGGGTGGTGGCCTCTAAAGCCCTGTTGTCGCTCATGCAACGCAATCCGGATGAATTTTTTCGTCGCTTTGTGACTGTAGATGAAACATGGATACACCACTATACTCCCGAGACGAAAGAACAGTCAAAGCAGTGGATTGCGAAGGCAAACCATGTCCAAAGAAGGCGAAAACCGTAAAATCAGCTGGTAAGGTTATGGCTACTGTATTTTGGGATGCACGTGGAATTATTTTCGTTGACTATTTGGAAAAAGAAAAAACAATAACAGGGGATTATTATGCATCTTTATTGGATCAGCTAAAAAACAAAATTGAAGAAAAACGGCCTCATTTAAACAGGAAAAAAATCCTCTTTCATCAGGACAATGCCCGTGTTCACACATGTTTACGATCAATGGCTAAAATTGAAGAATTGAAGTTTGAATTGGTCGACCACCCACCGTATTTGCCAGATTTAGCCCCCAGTGACTTTTTCCTTTTCCCAAACTTAAAAAAATGGCTAAGTGGACAACGTTTTTTTTCAAATGAAGAAGTCATCGATCGGACAAATGCTTATTTTGAGGACCTTCCGAAAACTTATTTTTCTGACGGTTTAAAAAAAAATTGAGAAACGTCTAACCAAGTGTATTGAGCTCCAAGGAAATTATGTTGAGAAATAAAAAAAAAATACAAAAATAAAACCTGTTTTAATGCTTTTTTCTAAGGAATTATTGACCCACCCTCGTATTTTGGGATGCACGTGAAATTATTTTCGTTGACTATTTGGAAAAAGGAAAAACAATAACAGGGGATTATTATGCATCTTTATTGGACCAGCTAAAAAACAAAATTGAAGAAAAACGGCCTCATTTAAATAGGAAAAAAATCCTCTTTCATCAGGACAATGCCCGTGTTCACACATGTTTACGATCAATGGCTAAAATTGAAGAATTGAAGTTCGAATTGGTCGACCACCCACCGTATTCGCCAGATTTAGCCCCCAGTGACTTTTTCCTTTTCCCAAACTTAAAAAAATGGCTAAGTGGACAACGTTTTTTTTCAAATGAAGAAGTCATCGATCGGACAAATGCTTATTTTGAGGACCTTCCGAAAACTTATTTTTCTGACGGTTTAAAAAAAATTGAGAAACGTCTAACCAAGTGTATTGAGCTCCAAGGAGATTATGTTGAAAAATAAAAAAAAAATACAAAAATAAAAACTGTTTTAATGCTTTTTTCTAAGGAATTATTGACCCACCCTCGTATTATACAATTTATGTAAAATTTCTAAAATATTTTCATTTCCCTTTACATCAGATATATTATAATATTATTTTAGTCAGAAAATAGTATTGTTAGATGGTTTATTTTATATAAATATTTGTATTTCAAAAAGTTTTATTATTCGTGCGTAAGTATAAACACACTCTATAAATAAATTAAAACAGTTCGTATAAATAAATATTTACATATTATTATAACAATGTTTATGTATTTTAATAAAATTGAATTGGTGTTTACATGGTAGAACTTTATTAGAAATGTTTTGAAAACATTTTTTTTTTGTTAAATTTATAATAATTAATGTAATTGTTTTGGGCTTCTAACGAAACTAATAATTAAACATTTTTTTAAACTGTAAAATAAATGTATCTCCCAAGACCTAATAGAAAGAAATCAAGATGTTTACTCTTTCGTTCACCCGTGTTGTAGGTAGTTGCTTCTTTAATTTATATATGTAACTATTTATTTTACTTGAAATATTATGTTCTACGGATTTAAAATATCTTTGAGTATTAAGGGTATATTTCAGCAGGGGCACGGTCTAAAACGACCGTGACTACGTGACGCAAAGATTGTGCAAAGGACGCCTGCAGAACAAAACATAATTTGTCATAAAAATTCAACATGCGTCCATTTAATGGTCTGTTTATAGTTCCATTAGTAACAATAATAATATATTCATTGACATGTTTTCTTTAGTAAATGGGTAACGTTTTTTAGTCATCTTTACACGATTTAAGAATTAATACCCCCGTCGCCATCACGAAACAAATTGACGTGTTTACGGCTCTACTTTCGCTCTCCAATTGCCAGCGAGTCCAAAATTTTGTCGCACCTATAGTTGAAAATTATTTGCCGTTTCACTGAAGTATGCTCTTAAAACAGTATTAAGGCGATACCTCTACTACTAAGTTTTCAATATCTTGTCATAGAGATTTTTGACCAATTCATAGTTTTTATTGATTTAAAAAAATATCCATTTTTATACAAATATTAATGTGAAATCCTTTTTATTTATATAAAATCTTATTTAGGTATGGACCCAAATAATATTGCAACCGATTATAAATATGACCATAAAATATAATATGTTATAATAAGATAGGGTTCTTTGATAGTTCTTTGAGACTATGAAAAGGCGTTTGATTCCATCAAAAAATTCTCAATTATAGACGCCCTTAGCAACCAAGGAATTTCCAGACGCTACATAAACATATTGGACAGTATATACAGTGACGCCACAGCATGCGTGAAAGTCCACAAACGGTCGTGTAAATTCCCCATTAACAAAGGTGTCCGGCAAGGTGATACCATTTCACCTAAAATATTCACCGCTACTCTTGAGGACTTATTTAGGAAACTTGATTGGGAGGAAAAAGGTGTTCCAATTAACGGAGAGCACCTCAGTCACCTGCGCTTTGCAGATGATATTGTTATACTCTCACAAGACCCGAAAGACCTCCAAGGTAGAATGCAAGAACTCGCGGATGTCAGTCAAACGGTCGGTCTAAAGATAAATGTCTCAAAGACAAAAGTGATGAGGAACTGTTTTTCGGACCCTGCGATTATCTGTATTTCTGGCACCCAACTCGAGCAAGTCAGCAGCTACATCTATCTCGGACAGTAGGTGTCCATAGACGGAAGCATATACCATGAAATTGCTCGAAGAACAAAGCTGGGATGGAGTGCTTTCGGACGTCTGAATAGTATCTTCAAGAGTGATCTACCATTATGTCTTAAGCGCAGGGTGTTCAACCAGTGTGTGCTACCCGTGCTCACGTATGGCTGCGAGACGTGGACCCTCAACACGAGAGATGTCCAAAAGCTAAGAGTCACACAGCGAGGCATGGAGAGGTGCATGTTGGGCATCACGCGAAAGGACCGTAAGAGAAACGAATGGGTTAGGATGCAGACAAGAGTACGCGATGTAATAGACGTTGCCAAACAGCTGAAATGGAGAGACTACAGGGTCGCCCTAAAAGCCGCTGGATTGAAGAACTGGTAAAGTTCGGCGGAAATACGTGGCAGCGAACGACACAGGACCGAGAGAGTTGGAGAAAGCTTGGGGAGGCCTTCATCCAGCAGTGGATTGACCCCGGCTGATGATGATGATGATAAAGTATAATATTATAGTTAAGAATCATTTCGTTGCCTAAGCAGCGAATTTATTATTGTCGGCCATCTTCAATTCCTTACGTAAACAAACTATTAAACGTCAGAGTGACAGTTGGTACTTTAAAAATAAAAGCAACTGGAAATAATTATATAATTTAGTAATATAAGTTAAAGTGTATAGAAATAAACCAACCGCGTTCCAATAAGCGGTCCTTTTTCTTGAGTGTGTAATTTAACAAGATAATTAAGAGCTAGTCAAAGAATCTTGTTTATCACAAGTTTTTTTTTGTTTTGTTACACCAAAGAAGTATAACTTCTAACGCGCGTACATAAATATACACATTTTTTTGTAATTTAAATCAAAGTATTAATTATTACATTAATTACTAATCGCTCCAGATCTTTTTTATTTGTTCACAGATTTTTTTTAGATATTATATATATTTCTTTGGGTATTTTTAAATTATTATGTATGTTTAATAAAAAATGCGACATTATTAAATCTTGTGAATCGTTGAATAAAAAAATATTTGTTAAAATATGATATAGTTAGTAATGATTAGACATATTATTATATTTTTAAATTCTTTATTTAGGTCAAGCAACAGGATCAATCACAGAGAATAAATATATTCCGAATAACATAGAATTAACGCATATATTGTGATGGTCCCAATAAGAGGTAAACAAAAAAACATAATAAAATAAATTAAACTAGATCAAATATAAAGTACAGTTATAAAGAATATATTGGCGAGTTAATGAAAATGATTAAAGAGTAGTAGGTAATGCTAAGAAAAATTGAAAAGAATACAGCAAAACATAAGAAAGTATATAATATTATATAGAGAAGACAAGCAATATAATAAAAGAAAAAAAAGGAAAAAATAATCATCTTGATACAATTAGTGGTAAATTCTATAACAACTTATTTTGAATGAGACAATAGAAGAAAACAGATACACTCAATCACTGTGAAACATTAATTGAATACTAGAAAGGAAGTAAACGCTATAGAACAAATTAAACTTATAAAAATAAGCAAAATAAATGTATAAAGCCATACGAAATTAAAAGAACCTTAAAAACATATTATTATACTAGAAAAAATCTTGAATATTTTAACCGAAAGATATTACATAATGAAAGAGATAACATCGGAATCAGAGCAAGCAGTTTTAAGAATAATTAATTATTAAGCTACCGGCACAAATGCTGTCGAATTCCGATATTAATTCCTGACAACTATCTATCTAACTAAAGCTTATCTCAACGTCCGTCGATATCGATAACGATTGTTTAATTGAGTTGAAATTCTGTTGGTTTATTATAAAATTTTGTTCAATACACAATATTCATTATCTGAAACAGTAGGTATAAATACTGTTTATCGCTATCTTTTCATTAAAAAATATATTTCAAATTCTCTGCCGAATAACATTTTTGCAACGCTGTAAAACTAATTCAGTTCGTTTCGTATTGCTGGGTTTGTTTTTATTTTTATTGCGATATTAAAAAAAATGTGTCCCTTTCCCATGAATGCGATGGCAATTGATGAAGTGTATTTTTTCTGGTCTATTTTTTGCTCTCTTTCAATTTCATAGACCGCCGAAAAAGCCGAATTGCATGATAACTGTGATACGATAGTGTCACAGCATATATTTATTGCCCCTCGTTGATACTGCCTTTTATTCTTTTTATTTTTTCGCAAAAAAAAAATACACAAATTCCTCGAGGGTACACTTGTTTTTGATTGAATCAGAAAGTCAAAAAGTAATTTATTCCGAAAAAAAAACATTTTTTTTTCTAAATAACTCCGTTTTATTTTTTTTTCAATATTACTCAGACTTATTCTGGAGGCGAAAATGACATTGGACAATTTATTATACGTATGATTTTATTTGATATTATTTTTTAGCACCAAATTATATATAAAAAAAAACAGGTAAATATTATGTTTGCTCGAGTAAACATAGAAAACAAAATGATTTCGCTTAGACACGAGCTTTACGCACTCCGAGTTTGCTGGGTCCGGGCTTAAATCTAACTTTTAATCTTTCTTTGGAAGCAAAATGCCAATAGTATAACAAATTATATACGTAATGTACCATAATGTATCGTTAAAGTAATAATTGAAAATAAAAATTTTAAAATATTGTTAGTTGTTCTTTTTCACTGTTGAGTCCACATGTCTAAAGATAATAATCCGGATTATTTGGCTATGTGATCTTTGAGTCTTTTCTATGCATTCAATCCATCTCTATCAGCGTTCAGTTGAAAAACTATGGCATTGTTATTTTTGTCCATCTACATAACTTTCTAATCTAAGGTATTTTTATAAATTCGGAAAAAATCTTTCTAGACGCTTTAGTAATATTTTTGCTCCTAAAAATTGGTTGTAGTTTTGACATAGGAAGTAGATAATAATATACACCTGGATTTAGACAATTTAAGAAATACAAGTAAATGATAACTTAATTAATTAAGAAAGTACGGTACTTTACGTACCTACTTAAATTTTTATAATATATAACTTGAATATTCTGTTATTATTTTTGTAATCTAACACTCGTTTACCAGTGGTATGTCCATGCTAGCTCGCAATCCGCTCGCCATATGATAACTATGCACTTATATTTAGTCAGGTTGCAGCTAGTCATTACACGAAGCATAAATAAAGCAAAAAAATAGGTAATTTTATTTCGGAAGCAACGAGGCGCGGTAAAGTAATCGCCATCGCACATCGCAAGAAAAATCTTTGCAGGTAAATGCGATGATTTATATTTCCTCATCTCACCTGTCATAATATATAATATTTATATAATATACATAATATACATACGGCCATTATACACGGCATTTTAATTGTAGGTATATTAAAAGATTTTAGTCCTTCACTACCTTATTCCAAGATAAAACCGAACGGGGGTGATGTAAAATCATGTACCATACTGTTTAACTTTACATTCCCCACAGGTAAACTGCTGGATTACCTCTTGCGTCCCTCACTAATTTTGATCCTCCCCTGCCGATTACATTACTATGCCTCGTTGATTTCGCAGCATCTGTATTTCCTTTTATCCACATCTCATATTTTATTTATTTATTTATTTAAGAATACAAAACATTGTGGACATAACAAATCTAAATTCAAGACGTACACAACATAAGACTTACATTATAACAATTATTACCCTCACAAGAGAGAAGAAGAGAATATATAATATAATAATAATAATAATAGAAAAACAAATTAAATCAAAACATACTTAAGTACAATTTAATACAGAAAAATAAAATTTTGAAAACAAAAAACATACAATTTTACACAGAAAAATAAAGTTTCAAAAACAAAATGCAAAGTACATCACTGAAAATGTCTATCTTTAGAGAGCGCATTTACTAATCTTGCACCCCTCGCTAATGGTGTCTGATAGGCTTTGCACGAGGAAACGGTTCCGATCCAGAATAAATCATGGCTGCGACCATGTAGGTAATTGGCAAGCGCTTGTAAATTCAAATTTATTAGGACACCAGGTTTGGAAACCATCCCTCAAGAAAAAGTGTTTCAAGAGAAGAAGAGACCAACGAGATTCAAGAGAGTGAAAATCAAGCATGCCTTATGTAGAAATGCAGTCGGAAAATAATCATTCGACAAATTATTGAAAGGAAAATAGTTAAATATCTAAAAATAAAGACACCGAATACATTTATTCTGGACGCGTTCTAAAATAAACTTATAGGAAACCTCATAAGGACACCAGATAATCGACCCATATTCAAGAATGCTACGCACTAATGAGACTTTTTAATTTTCACAAGTGCAATTTATACCTGGATTTACATTAGGTAGTTATTGTTCAAAATGATTAAGACAGTAAGACGTTATCGACATTGACTTAAGTCAAAAGCCTTCAAAAAGCGGAAGTGTCAAGTATGTATATAAGTTTGTGTAAACGGGGGGTATCCGCTTGAAGCAAGTCCAAGCACGCGCTCGCCATATCCTGTACGGTTTTATTATCCACGATAGTATCAGTTGGGAGTCGCGCCGTGTTATGCAGCCACTCCAATTACTGCCGGGCCTCTATACGAAGCGATACATTCACCTACGAAGGTACTCGGGGCACAAAAAATATACACATATTAAAAATATAGTTTTTTTTATTGTACCTGCTCTTTAATGACTATAAAGTAACTGGTGGCGCTTTTAGCAGTGGACTGTATAATTTTAAGGTGATGGTGGAATCCAGATCTAGGAGAAGGGGGGTTTAACAGGATGCTAGACACTGACCTTTTATGATGTTGATGATGGCTCCGTGATCTGGTTGCACTATGGCTCGCGCGGTATGGTTTGCTGGGTTACCCGGTACGCGGCACTTAACGAAACACTGTTATTGGATGATATATGAGTTTGATGAATGATGGTAATAGGTTGTATGAATGATGATGGCCGGTATCATGCCTTGCTAGATATTCAGAAATATTGCTGGGACGACGATCACACTATATCAAGCTGACTTGGCAGTGGCCCACAAACAATACTTCTGAATCAGTTTGTATAATACTTGAATTAATCAATAAACTGTAGTTAAGCGATAACTGGCTAACACGCACACCAATTGTCTTGAGCTAACCTCACTTAACATATGTGTTTTAAGTCACTCTGCCTCGTTCGTATCGTATCAGATAGACAGCGCTTACTTTAACAAGTCTATGCATGTCGGCTGTATTGAAGCCACTGAATGTACATTGCAGTCACCGTCTACTCATGACCCGTAATTGCTCGTCGTCTGGTCTAGTGACAATAAATAAGGGGATATGAGCAGCTGAGGAAAAAGGATGACGGCCAGCACAATCGGCCCAACCAATATCTATCCAGAACAAAACATTAAACAAAATACTTGACGCGTAAAACACCTCCATTCTAGTACCTCCTGGAAATAGTGATAGCTATTAAAATCGGCCAATCTTTACTCTACGAGATCTTCCAATGAACAACAACCTACTAAAATACCATAAACATTCTTCATATGCGTTATTAAAATCTGCATGCTGCGCATAATGATTAAAAATAACAAATGAAAAATATCTATAATGGAGCTGATATTGGTATGCAATATATAACTTTTAATGGAAAACATTTCATATTTCGATACGGTTTGAGACTAGTTTCATTCTATCTACATTAGATTTATTCACAGTGCTCTGCACCTACTTTGACTAGAGCTGTTAACCATACACCGTTTTGAAGGCAAGAAATGTGCACATACGTTAAATTAAGCAAGTCAAAATTGTCGACCATTTTCACGAGCTCACTATCAAAAATAGTCAATATCACTTAAACCTCAGATTCCTTTAAAAAAGTTCTAATAATGCCTTATAATATCGTCAAAAATCATCATACAGTTTTACAATACCAAGAATAACTGCCGTATAAAAGCAAGTAACCTCAAATATAAGAAGGAATCAGAGAAGTGTTTACGAGGACCAAAAAAATGATTGCCAAAATTCAACTTTTTGACTTGATGTTTTACGAATAATGTGGGGTTCAGTCGTAGCTTAACCCACAGCAATTTTTTTCTTTTTTTTTGGAGTCGAAATCCGCAATGCTGAATTGTCTAACCTCCACTGATCGCAACAGCTCTCTTTTTATCAAAAAACATACGCAATTTTCTTCTGAAATATGCAAGTCTGATGAACATTATTATAGAAAAATCCATTGCTTCCTTTGATCAGTTACTCTAACAACTTGGGGTCCATGTCTTCTTTCTCCTATTTGCCTATTGTCAGATTTAGTCGTTTTCCCTGTCTTATCTTCAATTATAAAATTAAGAAGGTACAACAGTATTTACTAAATAAATACCAGAAATATGAAGGATGTGTATAAAGAAGATACGACCACGGATTTCACGTAGTCTGTAATCATGAGATATTAAACGTGAGAAAGGTTACATATAGACCATTAGATTGACGAGGTATAAGAATATCAGATCGTTGATTAATACTCACCATGATAGTATTATACTGCTAATAATTTATCGTGAGGAATAATCTGAAACTGACGCATTATGACTTATTAAAACATGTCATTGATTTGTTGCAATAAAACAAACCATTACAACGTCAATGTCATTTGTAAATACCAGAGATGAAATCAAACATTACGTATCCGGAATTTTATAGTAGTAACAGTTTACCGCAGGACACTCTTATTCGTACGCCGCAGTACGTGAAACATGAGTTCGTGTAACATTTAATCAAATGACGAGTTCTTCGTTGAACATTTCACCGTTGAGTATATTTATACGTATGCTACAACATACGGTAAATTTTATGAGATATTTTTACTAGGTTAGATTAGGTTAGGTTAGGTTAGGGTTAATCTAATTGGAACAGTACTATTTGCAAACTATCGCCGCATTTTGTAAAATACGTACAAATGTATTTTACGGTGAAATGTTCAACGAAGAACTCGTCATTTGATAAAATGTAATACGAACTCATGTTTCACGTACTGCGGTGCACGAATAAGTAGCCCACAATGAACTGCATACGTACAATTTACATGTAACCCAAACAGTATAAGCATCTCAAGGATAATGATTTATGATGATATATTTGAGAATGAAAACAATTATATTTTAATGCAGTGTATTTTTTTAGGTCAGCCAATACACTCAAGCGGTGAGTTCTACGCTTAAGTATTCATATTTACGGCCAAGCATAAAAAAGTGAAATAGTTCCGCGCGACGCATCCCCTACAAATAGTAATATAATAGGAAGCCTTTTCACTAATTAATTATTATTTAAATTTAACTATTTTTCATTCAAATAATGAAATTCATTACACTAAAAGTTTTTATGTAGGATCATAATAAAATTATCATCATTATCGTTTCGGCAACGTATATAAAATAATACAGTTTTTTTTTAAATCGGATATAAAAAAGAATAATATGTAAATACCTTTTATATAACTTTTGACTTTGCAGCTGTGATTAAGATGAGTAAATTAACATAACATATAAATATGCAATTGTAAAATGTCACTGTTACAACTGTTTTCAAAATTTTGTGAGAAAAACCTTTTTTGAAAAAAATACGACACCTAATAATTCTATTGGTTAGGTGTTTTCAAAATTATGTATGTTCAATAATTAGAATGTTACATTCTTAAATCTTGTGAATGATTCGTTGAATAAAAAAAATAGTTAATTAAATTAATAGAAAGTTCAAGTAAATAACAACGAAAATTCTTGGAGTGATCCGTGACGTCGGTTAGTAATTAAAGTAATAACTAAATATAAAGACGATCGCTAATAGTAGATTAATTTGGAAAGCGCTTCAGAGAGTAGCCATTAGCTAAAATTTGTCGCAATTCAGTGTTACTCCTTTAGCATAGTGGGCTATGTACGTGGGTGCGAAACCCGAGAGATGCTGGTTCGATTCCTGCGGGGTGTCTTACTTTTTGTAAAAAGATTTCTTCTATTGGTTATACGTTATAATATTTATTTTCATAGAGGTGTTTTCAAAATTATGTATGTTCAAAAATAAAGTATTGACATTTATTTCTGTTTATTAACATTATTAGTATTTTAAGGTTGAAAAGTCAGTCTAAAGTGTTCAACAAACATAGTACCAACGTTGATTGGTATAAGACTAATAAATGTCTATATATTCTAACGTCAGGACTAAAATACTTGCAGCTTTTTATACAAAGTAGTTAGATATTTAGATTTTGTTTCATCCATTATTAGGTTCCTATATAATGGTTATGTAGAAGCTGTTGCTTGCTCTTTCTTCGCCTTCTCAATTTAACATAACTAGATGATATACCTACGTGTCTACGTTTTATCATTATATTAAGCGGTGGGTTTTATCAATATTATCATCGGTGGCTCTTGTGGTGCAGTACGAAAGGCGCTGGCCTTCCATCCCGGAGTTCTAGGTTCGATTCCCGGTGAAGTCAAAAATATATTTACATAATCTAATATGCAAATCCCTCAAGCCTGGGGGTTTTGCCACTATTATTGGGCTTCACGGTCTATTGTGGTGTTTAATAAAGAAACAATTTTTAAAAAAAGAGTCGTACTTCTCATAATTTGGTCATTTCAGGATAAAATTTTCCTCTCAATATTTCTTTCTACTCTTAAAATTTTCCAGGATCTAGGAACATCGCAATGATGTTTGATAAATAATTAGGGATCTATAACAGCATTGAAAAGACGGAATTATAAGAATATATTACTAGCTACGTGGCAATATTAAACAACCCTTCTCTTGATATCGATTTTACGAAGGCCCGATATTTATTATATTTTATTATTTTATTTACGTCACAAATATAATAGGTATGATAAGATACTGCATTATTGAAATGTAATGCGTCATTGCACGGATGCGGTGTTTAACTTTGATTATCTCGAAGAGTCGATTTTTTTTTATTATGTAAGTATATATTAAAATTTGGAAAAACCTTTCAATAGACGAAATTTAATTGTTTGTATTAAACTAGTGCGTACTAAAACAGTTTTCCTTGATTTGATCCCACTCTAATATTGTCATGAAGCACAATGCATCTAATTAAAAATAATGATTTAGTCAGCAAAAAGCTTAGGGATGGATTACGGAGGCGTGAATCCGGAAAGCGTCCCCAAAATCCATTTGCTAATTAGTTCGGAGAGTGGTCCACTTGTTTACATCATCATTCGCGTAATTTGTCCTAATTAAATAATTATTATTCATTTCTCGCTGAATTGGATAGTTACCAGACTACACTAGCTGCCTTGCTCTAATCATGATTAATTATTTTTCCGTCACGTTTTTACAACTTTGTTTATTAACTCAGTTATACAGATTATACGAGAAAATCTACGCAAAGCGTTTTATAATTATTGTACTTTCAATTTTATCTAGATCAATTTATAATTGAATGATTTTCATAACAGTATTTATAAGCCTGTGGACGTTCAATGGACATAATAATCATATATTTTACAGATGACTATGCTTACAATTGGATATTGGCTTCTGTGAAACATTGGTAACATATGGATGGCTCACGATAATTATGGATCAAGTCCAATTTTCATAAAAATCTAGATTGGCTAAAATCTAAAGTGGCTAGAGAAAACAGATTTCTATATTGTTTGTTAATATCACAATCGTAGCTCTACATTTTTCCACATAAATGATAATACTAGTATCGATAAGACATCAAATTGAATGTGAATCATGTCCATTTTGACAGTTCCTTCAGCAGTATAAAGAGGCGATAGTTAAGATTAATTAGCTAATATTAATAAAACCTTAATATACTATATGTTTCGACTATTTATTTAAATTGATCCATGTACTATCAAAATATGGTAAGTATATAATGAAAACAAAGTTTTAACTTTACGTCCAAATATCTCAGGATTCATTTTGATGGACGTGATCCATAATTATTGTAAACCACCCATATTAATCTAAGGCACTAACTGTTTGTAGTATTCTTAAGTTCGGCAGATGATAGGTAGTTGTTTGTGATGATGGAGGAGGCGAGATTTTATTTACTGTTTCAAATAACTAAAATGGTGCAATCGTTGCAATTTAAAAAATATAACGGTAGTTCGGTGCCATATGCCTTTGACGGAAACTTGTAATCGAGTGAGATGTCCAATCGATTCTGACTCGCTATTTATTTACCGGCCGTATTATGAAAGAATATTAATTCGCAATGTTATGAAAATTCCAGATCCGCTATCTTATAACATTACGAAATCATAATATATTATGTGGGTGCTGATTGATTGTACATGAAAAATGAATATTTATTAAATAACATAATAATCATTAATTGAGATCCGGTTTACAGGAATCCGATGACAGCCATATGTTCATGACAATGTTATTGTACATGACTAATAAAATAATTTGAAAGTCAGAGTAATAATGCGTCCTATGAAATGAGAGGATTTTGATTTAAAAAAAAACAATACAAATATATTGTGCCGTAAATCAAACCTGGAGCACTGAAATATGTATCCAGTGCAATACGTACTTATTTAACTATGAGGATCGCTACCTTTGCGTGATATTAAAAAATGTAAGGGTATATATTATATCCTGTATGAGTCAATGTTTTTATATAATTATTTAGAAACAAATATAACAGTAAGTTGTAATTTCTTCGTGTTGTTAAGGGGGGACATGCTCGTCGAAGGTCAAAATTGAGTTTTTATTGTATTTTCAAACCATGATACTGGACACTCCTTAAACGTTGTAGATAATCTATTTATATAATTTTGAAGCCTTATTATCCTTTATAGTTATTTTAAACATTTGATGACTGCATAAAGTATTTTTGTTACATAAAATAGTATTCTTTCAAACCTCTCGCTCTAATGTTTTAGAATATAGTCATATTTCGGTACATAACTGTGCAGTGGTGTTAAGATTTTTTACATTTATTAATTTTTAAACGCATTTATGAAACCATTAGTATAATTTATTACGAGATAATTTTTGTAAAATATTCACGATAAAAAATTATATTGATAATCTCTGTGATCCCAAATTTGACAAGAATTAGGCATTTTATTATTTAAAAAATCGGCAAGATTAATACATTTGAAGATGATTCTAAAGATACTTATTATAAGCTATGTTTTTGACCATTTGAGTGTGATAAACATCTTATAAATAATGATTGCTTTATAATAATTATTGACCTAAGAATAAGGTAGTATTTTTTTGAAATACGCCATTTCTTTTCTCATTCCCTAGTGGTTAAGCTACAACATACGGCCGTAGCCATAAATTGACAAACTATAATTAAAGTAAGGAGTAAAATTATGTTAACGCGCGTGTTTGAACATGTACCTAACCGAATTTTTTTTAATTTTTTTTTAAACGGTACATGTTCAAACACGCGCGTCAATATCATTTTACTCCCTACTTCAATTATAGTTTGTCAATTTATGGCTACGGCCGTATGTTGTAGCTTAACTACTGGGGAATGACAAAAGAAATGGCGTATTTCAAAAAAACACTACCTTATTCTTAGGTCAATAATTATTATAAAGCAATGATTATTCATAAGATGTTTATCACACTTAAATGGTCAAAGACATAGCTTATAATAAATATCTTTAGAAACATCTTCAAATGTGTTAATCTTGCCGATTTTTTGAATAATAAAATGCCTAATTCTTGTCAAATTTGGGATCACAGAGATTATCAATATAATTTTTTATCGTGAATATTTTACAAAAATTATCTCGTAATAAATTATACTAATGGTTTCATAAATGCGTTTAAAAATTAACAAACGTAAAAAATCTTAACACCACTGCACAGTTATGTACCGAAATATGACTATATTCTAAAACATTAGAGCGAGAGGTTTGAAAGAATACTATTTTATGTAACAAAAATACTTTATGCAGTCATCAAATGTTTAAAATAACTATAAAGGATAATAAGGCTTCAAAATTATATAAATAGATTATCTACAACGTTTAAGGAGTGTCCAGGATCATGGTTTGAAAATACAATAAAAACTCAATTTTGACCTACGACGAGCACGTGGGCCGAAAAACTATCTCATTTATAAATAAAATACCACTGAACCTCCAATACGTCACTGTGTCATCTTCAGCTCTCGTCATTAAACATGAAAGAGGTACAGTTAACGAGTGTATAAACTTTGATTTCAAAAGCTCTGAGTAGTTTATTCTGCACATATAATCTTGTTGAAGACTTTGGCGCCGTATATGTGAAGCGTTTTTATGCTTTTCCTTTCAACTTCAAGACGAGACGAGCTTTTAAGAAGTCCGGTAGCATCATAAAACTCATACTTGTATACCTGATAATTTCATTGAATACTTCAAAACGATTAAATTAATATTTTTATAATATTAATACTATCGACCCAAGGTAGGTACTTGATGGAATTTGAATTTAAATTCTAACTCCATCAAGTACCTTCGGACAATAGTATTATTATTGTAATGGATTTAAGTTGTTATTCCATTTGAATCGTTTTTGCGATCCGGGTTTCGCCTTTCGGCATCTTCAGGCACTATGTGCACTCACCAAAAGGCAAATAGACACTGAAAACGATAATAGTTAACTCTAACTTATATAACACATTAATACAATAAACACCCACGATGACCGCCTGGATTAAGCGCCGGTCTATAGTGTCGAGATTCCCAGGTTCGAATCTTGGGTCTGGCAAGTTCACATATTGTTTTTCAATTTGTGCATGAGTCAGAGTATGGTCCTGATAGGTTGAGCAAGTGGCTGACATCCATTTGTCGTAAAAATAAAATCTGTTAATACAAACCTCCACTCTGTGGAAGCCCATATGATCCTATTAGGATCTGACATGGTCAAATGAATGAATGAATAATACAATAAAGTCGCTAAAAACTTTATCAGTTATCACTAAAATCAAGTCGAGGATCACAATAAAAAACATAACAAACAAATTGTTTATAGTTGAAGTTTTTGTAAAAAATCTACCTTATTATTAATAATACACTCGATAAGCGTATAAATTGTCAAAACCCAATGGTGGATCATTATTAATTATAAACAATAAAAATACTACACTCAAAAGGTGTAAAATCATCCATTCTGGGAATAATGGTAACATACTTGGAATTTAATAGCGTCAAATAATCAGGTATATCTATGATATCAGTCTTTAAAAAGGTATTAGTTTAATAATTAATATATAATAATATTCTTACATGATACGTACCTACTTTTAAAAATAATATTGCGTAGTTATTTCAGTACGGACATTTTGAATAAATCTCAAGCCACAGGCATGTTAGCTTGCTAAAAATAAATCTAAAATATAATGTCTCCTCTTTATCTAATCAATGGTAAGCCCAATTAATACTCTCATGGTAATATTAAGCATTACGTGAGTGTGTGTTATACATTTCACTGTATTGAAGTTCTTATCAAGCTATTTTATAATCAATCGTACTATTAATAAAAATGTTATCGGACATGATTAATTAATTTTATCGAGATTACTTTGTTAGAAGAGATCATTTTAATTTTTAATCATGGAATGTATTTGATAATATAGTGCAATAATAAATTATAGACGCTGTGCACATATTAACATGTAGCTGGGATAATTATTGACAGCATTAAAAGTCGTCTTATTCGAACGATTTTGGCACTGTGGCCATACGATTATTCTAATAATAAATTCGATTATGAGCGTTTATGTATTTAACATTTAATGATATTACTACAGTAAGAAAATTTGTGCAAGAGGCGAGACAAGTTATTTACACATGGAAAACGAATTCTTAACTTTTAGATTGAATCGAGTGTTTAAAAGACGGAAAATTGTTGAGTTTTGTACTTATATAATATTTTCAAATAAAAAAATAATCGTCCGACGATATATTGAAATATTATTTTTCCACTCTGTACCTGTTCAAACGCTTTCCCAGGCGGCGCGATGCGAAAAGCGTTCTCGGGTAACTCGTTCCTTTGAAAAATCCATTACACGCAAAAAAAATAACCATCGTATAGGTGTACCTTCTCTGTACAACTTTTCGCGGGAAAAGTAAAGTTATACTGTCAACAATATTGACTTCCTCATAGGTACCTACTCGATACATGCAGGTACGAGTATATTAGTGTAACCAAGATATTTGCTGTACATGTATTATTAACTTCATAATATATGACGTATATTATAATATTATTATTATATTTTTAAGAAACCATTTTTTTTAATCAATGACTAATTCACAAGATTTTGAGAATGTAACATTCCATATTTTGAACATAATATTATGTATATAGCTTGAAAACACCCCATAAAAATACCCACTAGAAAAAAATCATATTTGAAAAAAATACGATGCTCGACGGGGCGTAAACCCGTATAACCACTGGTATCGCGCCAACTGTGCATTAACCAATTATGCTACGAGCCTCCTATCTAATTACAACAATTTACATTAGTAGGTCATATATAAAATGCTTATCAAATTGCGTTATTATTGACTATCGGTTTTTTGTGTATTAAATCAAGGAATATTAATTACCCTAATTACTAACCGACGCCCGGCTCTTGCCAAATATTTTAATTGAACTTGCTATGCACAGTTGGCGTGATACTAGTGGTTATACGGGTTCAAATCTCGTCGAGCATCATATTTTTTTTCAAATATGATTTTTTCTAGTGGGTATATAATATATTTGAGGTGTTTTCATGTTATGTATGTTCATTATTTTTATCTGTTGATAGCCTTTTCGTACATTTTTCACGTGTGTACCTATTTAATTTTTGTGCAAAAGTACTAATGCAATGTATTTAATAATATTTTATCAACATTTTGAGACGGTCTGGTACTCCAAGGAGTATTTATATCCTATTATTTGATATGAAATAGGATTCTATTTTCTAGATATTATAATAAAATTGTTAAAAATCGCGATCTGCTAAATGAATTTAATAAAGTATATCGTGTAAATGCTGAAATTTTTAAAAGTAGAATATTTTTTTAATTGGCTGTACCTACAATTATTCAGTGTAGATCTTGGCCACCTCACATAGAGCTTTTGTAACAGTTTTGATTAAGAGTGTTGATGTTAGCCTCTTGGTCAATTTAAAAGATTTATGTTCTGCGGCCAACATACGAAATTTTTCTAGACCAATCTACTGAGTAGTACTTTACCACTCGGCTATTCTAAGCACAAAAATAAACAATATAACATATTAAATGATGATAAATAATATAATGTTAACTCGTCACTAATGCAATTCGGCAAGAAAAGTCCTCATTTGTAACGATAACATATTAATATATACTTACGATGGACTTACGTTTGAATCATATTATCGATTTTAAATTGTGAATTTACATACCTACTTAATTTTATTATTGTAACAATTTAAATATTATTTAGTATGCTCTCGTGTTTGCTTAGTGTGAATTGTGATAATTTTTATATTAATAACCATAGCCAACACACGTGGTCAGTGAAAACAAAATTAAACAAATAAGAATTTAAATTCAAACCCTCGGCCAATAGTACCTATAAGTATTTTTTTTAAATCTTGTTTTTTAAATTTATAGTTGATCCCGTCCAATTATTCGGACAAATAGCTAACAATATTATTCCTCGAAAAAAAGCTGATGATAAAACCTTTATGACATAAAATTGAGAGGGCTATATGGTTATTTTTTTATTTTTTAGAATTATTAATAACCATGTCCTTGCTTTTTCGTACAAGGTGGTTGTTAATAATTTTGAACAATCACAAATACCCAGGCTTTGAGAAAAAACACATAAATGTTTTTGTCATGACCGGGAATCGAAACCAGAACTCTCGGGTGGAAGGCCAGCGCCTTACCCACTGCACCACGAGAGCCGCCGCTATATGGTTATTTACTTTTTTTTACTTGTGTACTTTAAATATACATATTCTTTAGATGGAAAAAAAAACATTCTCAAGAAAGCCTAGATACACGTGCGAAGCTATTTTAACATTGAAGGCGGCTATCGACGTAGTTTATCATATTTATGTATTGAGGAAGTTAACAGTTACAATAAGTTAATTGTCAAACTGTCAAAAAATGCTATTTGTTTTAACAGCCTCTCTCTTGGCTATGTTAACGTTTAAGGCAAGATAGACAGTTTTGACATTTAGACGGTTAAATTATTGTGACAATTATAATAGCATCAATACATAAATATGATAAAGTGATAATATTCATCACTTTAACCGTCAATAGCCGCCTTGTATATAGAATAGCCCAGTGGTATACATAATACAATAAAGTAGATAATATAGTAAGTAATATTGCACACAAATATAATAATTTACCTAATCAAATAAATATTGAAATATTTTAAAGCCTGGTCATCCACGAATATATATGATTGTAGCTGTGTTTAACGGAGTGAAAACTTTTTAAATAATAATGATTTGCCATATTTTTCGCCGGCATTTGATGTAGGTAAGTTGTTTATTTGCTCAGTGCTTGAAACTTTTCTACTCGTGAAAGCGTGCATGTTACATGACAATAAAGTATTATGTTACTAATATCAATATTCTAAAGCATTATTATGTTAATGATCATGCGGTTAACGCAAGTTATTTTTGTCAGAAATTTACTTATTCTTCATACCTACATTATACAAAGTAAAAACATTATATTAATGCTCCATGTTAAAGATGTCAGCGTATAGTATAAAATATCTTTTTTTCACAAACAGTCCTGCATATTTTTGTAAATGATTACCTAATTATTATTCCATCATAATCGGAAGCTTGAATCAATTCATTGATGAATGACAACTCCTATATACTGTTTCTGTTCCTCTCGGTATTGTGCATGACATTACTGTTTAGATATTTTTGATCTCTACTACTGGATGACTAGATGGCGTGTCCAGCGATTACTCCTTATATATTTTTTACAATTATTTTTAGGATTTTTATTAATTATTAATTATCACCCACGATGGCCACGCGGCTTAAGCGTCGGCCTATAGTGTCATGGGTTCCAGGTTTGAATCCTGGTTCTGACAAAATACACATATTGTTTTCAATTTGTGTATTAGGTCCATACTCTTGAGTCAGAGTATGGACCTAATAGGTTCAGCAAATGGTTGACATCCATTTCTCGTAAAATCAAAATCTGTTATTACAAACCTCTACTCTTTGGAGGTCCATATGATATTATTAGGATCGGACATGGTCGGAAAAAAGTAAGTACATCAGATATATTCACTTTTTGTCAGCATACTCCCGGTTTTGGATCTTTTTTGTATTAAGTGTCCATGTTGAATATTTAGTTTTTGGCGTTTTTATATTACTAATTATTTGAGTCAATTCTTGATTAGATAATATTTTTTTTCTATTATTATGTAATTGACTGCACAGATTGTTAAAAATCAGTTCAAGTAAAAAATGTGCTTAGATTATTCAGTAGATACTGATATTACTACACTCTATAAAGTATCACATGCCTTTTTCTATAGAGATAATGAGAAAAAAATATTCTATCTTAAGAGTTTAAAGGTTAAATTTCCATTACCACTTCTAGGCCACACCTAGAGGACAGCTTAAAGAATAACACAGAGATGCTGCACGGGACCAATTTGAGACAGAGAGCTCATGATAGAGATTCATGAAGGGTGGTTATGCAATCGTTCAATGACTTAAACAGTCTGTACCGCCAGTAAAGGTAAGTAATTAAGGGTTATATTAACAATAACAGACTTTTTGTGATGAATGGTTGAGTCTGTTACCCACCATTGGGACTTAAATAGAAAAAAGTACATTATTATTCCATATTATGGACTAGTTTATAAATACGAAACAGTTGTTAAAATGTACTCAGCGACGTAGAAATCAGTTTTTTGACAGATTGCCATAATGCCATGGAAAAGTAACTACACGCAATAACTTTGGATTATATTCATGTACTATAAAAAAAAATCTAAGCAATGAAAAGTTGTGACGAATAATAATAAAAAAAATATTATAAGTGGAAGTATCCGAAAATCTACAAACGTGATATTTGCGTGTGTAATGCGTGCGATCTGCAAAGTCTCAAAGCGTAATAATATGAGCGATGCAAGATAAAACTGAGTGATATTATGATGATATTACATTATTATTTAATGTGCGTGAATTTTAAAACAAATACGTTTGCTAATATTAAGTATATTTGAAAGTTTACACTACATTGACTACATAGTCTGAGAAAATAATTCATGACAGACTAAGTACATAGTGTGAAAGCTGAAAAAGGTCGTGCAAAAAAGCCTCCCAGACGTTCCACAGTGTTTGCTCTATTCCTATCTCGTCTGTGACAGGCGTTAGGTAGAAAATTCGTCTACCTACTCTACTACTTATATCATAAATCAAAGATTTTGTAAATTGTTCAACAAAGTTAATATAAAGCCTACGTCATGAATATTAACGTGTTTGTTTTAACTGGTTGCCCTAACTAGTTTTGTAATGTTTCTGCGTAGTACATTTGTCATTGATATAAAGAATCAGAATACAATTATTATGTTCAATAGTAGAGGTTCTGTAAGAAGCTTTTCCTCAACCTCTTTGATGTTATATCTGATAAAATACTATAACTTTTACAGATTTTTATTCTCGTTATGGGTATTCGATCAAGAACATCGAGATTTTACTAACATATTATTTATATACATAACCTTATATAAATCGATTCTGGTAAAACTAACCTAAAACAAAAAATATTTAAATCCTGGCTTCCGGCAAATACGGTGTGGAATCGCAGGAGAGAAAGGGTGGAATGGTTTTAGTGAGGTATATGTATGGTCTAGGATGATTACTGTTTAAGCAAACCGATTTGTTGATACAGTAAAATTTACAAGCTATGTATATAATATTTTATTTATACAACGCGTGTGCGAAGAAATAGTCTCTGAGTATTTAGAACGCGTGTAACTGATTCAAAATGATATAGTTCAAGGTTTGCGATACAAGGCAACAACGAAATACATGGTATTGCATGTACAGAAGATGCATATTCATAAAATTATGCCTGGAAGGAAGATACTGAATCTGAAAAATACTTTTCAAATAGGGCGGTTAAACTATGTGGGTCTGTAGGGTATTCTAAAAGTAAAATATGAAGCGAATCGGTTATAATATGACCTTCAACGGACTGATGGCGTCTCCTGAAAAAAGGGGGTATTAGTAGGTACTAATACAAATCAAATCAAAGAGAGGAACCAAATACAACAGATACATTTACTGATTTACGTATTTTCTGGCGTTGTCAGGATAGGATGACTGTTATAAGTATTTTAGTATCTCGATGTCACCTGTTATGCTAATTGACACACACGAAATGATACTAAAAACAATGTATCTATATGTAAAATAGAACGTTTGACCTCCATGTAGGTAAACACAACACTTTGAAAAGAAAATAATGTCTAGCATGCTTAAATATTCGTCATTCTTTGTTGAGTAGGTATAATACTGATTTTATTTCCAAATTGAATTGTTATTATTGTATATAAATCTTTGTAAGATGAAAGAGGAGATTGTGGAAAAATGTTATAGAAAAAAGTGGTGTTACCACGTAGTCCGTTTTAAATACTATTCTTACTGTGATAGGTCGAATAAAAAATCTTAATTACTTATCATACTTAATACCCTATGTAACATGACATTTTAAGTTTACTTGTATTATAAACGTAACTAATTACGTAATAAATGAATAATAATAATAAACATAATATCATGATACGTGAAATCGATGAAATCCTTTTGTATGCTGTAACATTATAAAATAAGTTTATGTAGTCATAATAATATTATTTTTTTTGTTTATAAATTGTGTTTATTAATAATAAAAAGGGAAAAATAATATTTGTTTAATCAAAATAAAAAAAACAATACAATACAAGAGGTAGATATTTATTAGTTATATTTAACTTTTTTATCTATCAAGCGTTACAACTAAGGATTTCAATCCCGGGATCCCGAGCTATTTTCGATACATATGAAACCCGGGATTGGTAAACATAATCCCGAAGTTTTCGGGATTGAAAATAAAATAAAAACGAAAAAATAGCAGAAAAAATACTTTTAATAACAAATAACTAAATTAGAAATAAACTGAGTTTGAATGAAATTTGATTTATACCCATATATAAGTTGCCGATTCATTTTATTTTTTCACATAAATTAATAAAAATGAGAAAGATTGGAAAAAAACAATGCTTCGCACTTTTAACAAAGTAATTTCACCATGATCTCATACGTTTTACGGCAGTTTCATATTTGGCTGACTAATTAGATTTATGAAGCGAAAAGGCCATACACCACGATTTGCTTTATTATTTTAAATTTCGCTAACCCAGAAACAGAAATCTCATAATAAATTCACATTAATATTTATATTACAATATTATTTATTCCATTAAACTTATGAATTTTCACGATTGAACGTACACAATATTAACAATAAAAATGTCTTAAATAGTATAAATTATACAAGATTTATTTTTGACCGATTTTATCAATGTTATTTGTTAATATAAAAAAATATATTAACTTTGGAAAAAATGCCAATCCCGGGATTGTCAAATTGTAATCCCGAAATCCCGGGATCAGAATTTTGGCTCGGGATTGGATTCCCTAGATACAACCTTTAAAACGCAGTACACGTTGACAAGACATGACTCAAGCTATAGTATTCAGTACTATGCTAAGTTAATTGAAAAATGACACCACGATCTCATAAATGAAAATGATATTAATTGAAAAAACATAAATCATAGACAATAAAATTGAGTTGCGGTTAGTAAAAACCACCATGAGAACCTACAAATTTAGTAAAAGTAAAAAAATACAGTTGAAAAATCACAACTTTATTTTAGTCCTATGATTATTTTTTGTACCCATATTCTCTCGAGTAAACATTACTTTTCATCATTTCTCATAACATAAAAAGTACAAACAATCATTTGCGAGAGTACCTAAGCAAAACGGTTAAGTCTACCGCTTTGCTCATTACCATGTTGTATACAAGGTGTCCGATAGACAATCCCAGGAGCCATATAAAACCCTTGTCTCTGAAAATTATTGCTCACAAAGTGGTCTAATTTATTCATACAAAATAACAATAATTATTATTATCAAGTATTACAATTTCTCGAGTGTTGTGAATTCGTAAAGACAAAGTCTTCGGTTGTAATAATTATTCCGAGTCAAAGTATATTGTCAAAGAGTTGAAATTTTATTACTACTGATAAGGAAAGCAGGTCATGACAGGTCTGGGGAACTCTGCTTTACTATCCGTTCATACAAATTAGTTTAATCGTGAGACAATGTTTTCCTTAGTAATGCATCTTCCGGGTTGTATTTCTATGTGAGCTTTGGACTTTTATAACATCTTTCAATGCAATTTATTTAGTTGTTTACTTATTGCTATGTCGTTATAGGTAGAAATGTCATACTATAATATTGATATTACATAGTATTGGAATTGAAATAAATCTATTTCGAAAGGTATACTAGTAAGTTTTGGCATCACATAAATGATTTTTGTCTACAAGAGCTTTAAATGGATTGAAAGTTTATTTGGAAAAATAATAATTCTTGAAAATTTTAATTCGATACGCTGATAACAACAATTAATTGTAGATTCATAAGCTTTAGTGGGGTTTTTTTATACAGGTGATAGCAACATGTAGAGGAAAAATAGATTCTTCTGGCATTATGACTACGATTAAATCATTTTAGAATGGTGTATTGTCATTTAAAAGTAACGATACCAATACTTAAATAGGTTTCCAACATATACTGTCAGAATAATCTGACACCATTTTAACTTATATGTTATTCTAATAAATCATTTCTTTTATTCAACGAATATTTCACAAGATTTTGAGAATTTGATATTCCATATATTGAACATACATAACTTGAAAACATCTCAGAAAATTCGTATTTTCGTTTTTTTTTAAATATAAAGCTCGACGGAAAATGTGATTTTTTCTAGTGGGTATATATTTGAGATGTGTTCAAGTCATGTATGTTCAATATATGTTATTCCGTTATTGCTACAATTACCACTTGTCTTTCATCTAAGACGAATATTTTATGCATCGAGTCATTTACATGGAAGTATTTTTATTTATTTTAAGATCCATACATTATATGAATTAAAAAAAATAATATCGGTAAATCTGTTCAAAGATAATATTGATTTATTATTATTGATTGCACAAAGCTTTTTAAAGTTTGCACAATGATGTAGGTCATTATAATTGAAGATCTTGGCATAAAAACAGCAAATGTCACAAAGGTCATTTTTTTCAGGAGAGGGTAAAAACATAATATCTTGGTTGTCAAACACATTTTTAATAATTTGACAATGAAGATTCATGGAGGAGCCTTATATGCACTGCATGTATGTAAATAAAATATCAAATTGATGTTTGTTAAATAGATATTTAAAAAGAAATGAATGTGACATTTGCTGTTTTTACACAATTTTTGGACCTTTGTCGTTTTTATAACAAAATTGAAAACATGGAAAAGCAAATAGTATGAATAAAATTATAATTTTATTAAATAAAACAAAAAATATATATTTCTGTTATTTTTTAATCATAATACTACATTTAAGAAGGTTTTGACACATCATAACCAATTATTAAGCTACGTACTTACATGTTTTAAAAAAATCTTCAATTAAATATTTAAAATAAATCAATCATGTGCATATTACTACTGATTAGTCTTGATCACTCACACCTTCACTGTCTTCTTCAACGTTATCATTTGTATCATTGTCACACGGCAAATTTTCATAAAATGATGCATTTATTGGATTTTGTAAATACTTAGTTAATTTTAAAATATCTTTTTTCTTTGCGCCTTTCAATGGAATTAAGCCATCATATGCTGGCTTAAACGCAATCGTGACTGGCATTTGATGTCTTTTCACTATATTGAATCTATCCCACAGTCCAGAGAAACTGAGATGTTTGCAAAGCACTTCTCCCTTACAATCCTTGTCTATTTTGTACATTCTAACTTGCCTAAGATGAAAATCTCTGCCGAAGGATGACTTAAAGTAAGGCTTTAACGTATCTTTAATATTTAAAAAATCTTTTTGCTCCGGTTTCTCCAGAATAAAGGGCCCAGGAGTTTTTCTGGCATCCAATACAACTTTATCCCAATCCTCTGGCACGTCTGCAAGGATTGTTTTCCTTGCACTGCTGAACAAATGAAAGTCAGCGTCATTTGGTAAAAATGTGTGCCCTCTGATAGGAAATATATGGATGACTCGTTCAATTTTTTTTAATACATGTACCACCATATACCAAAACCAAATCATAACAAAATTTTTGTTTTGTCCAGCACATCCGTCACTCAAAATATACAATGTTTTCGTGCCTGCTGGCAGATGGTGGTTTATGTAATGTAGTAACAAAGATGTTACATCATTTTGACCTCGTTTGGCGAATCCTTCATGATACGTGTACATATATACATCATTTCTGGCCAAGTCATGTATCCCAAAAATGTAATACCATAGCTGTCTGGAATAAAATACCGCATTTGTTACCATATTCGGTAAAGGCAAATTTTGCATAAAATCAAACGATATGACTGTGGTATCACTTTAACCACTTGCGAGTTCTTTTAATCTTCGCTTCGTTGTAGTAAACTGTTGTGCTTTAGCCAGGTGAAGTTGATAATCTATCTCAATCTTACGTTTTTCATCTTCAGAGAGATCGGGTAATTTCAGTTTGGTTGTAACTGAATCACAGTATGAACACGTATCGCTTCGAGGAGCTCCAAATGACAAATTATATCTAGTTGTAAATACTCTGTAGTATGTGTCATAGTTTAGTTGAAGCCTGTATTTACTTAAAAACATCTCGTGCATTATCATAATAGTCAAATTTTCCGGAAGATGCCTAACATTCTTATTTTTCGCGAAAGAATAATGACTTTGACGTGCCTTAAATGATTGTATATGAATGTGAATCAACTGAATCACTGATTCAGGCACTGCTCTTGGGCGATTTGGATGCTTTCCTCGTTTGTCCATAGGAGCCGAACCCGAAAATGTGATGTTGTCTTGAATACGTCGCAGCCGGGAATGCGTAATACCATGTATTGCCACAAATGCCTTCATACAGACTTCTTCGTTAATACCATCAGATGTAGATCGTATCTAAAGTAAATAAAGAGAAAAAATAATTAATTTTTCAAACACATTATCATTAGGTATAATAGGTGTAATGCCTAATTTGAATGTACATTTTTTATTAATTCAATGAATACTCACTTTATATTTATATGATGCTGAATGCTTGAATATACCATGATCATTGACATCATTTATTATTATCGGAGTATTTTTTCTGGGACGTCTTCTCTTGATCGGTACTACTTCTATACATCCAGATATATAGCCATCTTGTTGATTTTTAGAATCCATTTCATAAAAATTCTCAAATATTTCTTTCCGTAAATCTTCATTTATTTTTGTAAAACAATGAAACCTCTTACACCTGGAAACATAATAATCAATTAAATACAATCCTACATAATATACTTTATTACAATCATACATACATTTACATAAAACAACATAGTAAATACAATGCTTTGCATTCGAAAGAAGTCATAACTTCAAAGTAATCACAGCCATTGTGAACTAAATTTAATCACACAAACTATTCAGCATAGTAAATATTTTAGTACGTATTAATAATGTATAAGTTTTTAATTGAATATATGTTATGAATACATAATTATTCCTACCTGCAATCTTCACCGATAACTTTTTTTGAGAGTCGTTTCCCAACATGATTGACATGATCACTTCCCTTTATTTTGGCGGTTTTTATTAATGTTTGCTTGGTTTTATTAACTTTTCTCTTACGAGGCGTTTTGGATGTCTGTATCCTATTACATTCCATGATAAAATATACAAACAATCGTTAAGGAACTTCATAAAATGGCAATGCCAATGACTGAACGAATGAAAGATAATTTTGACAGGTCAGGCACTAACAAGTATGGAATGTATACTAACGCCTAACGCCGCCTGGTGATAAAAGTGTGGAACTACTGGACCTTTGTTGTTTTCAAACAAAATTCCTTGGACTATTGCTGTTTTTAGAAAAGTGGCATATTTTTGAGAGCGGATTTGAGGGACTTATGATTTTTTTAAAAAATATATCTTTGCACAGTTGTATGTAACCATACATAGGGAATATAGAAATGCAATAAAATGAAAATGGAAAAAAGTGGACATTTGATGTTTTTATGCCAAGATCTTCAATTGATATCGATGTAGATATGAATAACAAAGTCAATAGATGTGTTAATCAACGAAGTTGTTATTTGCTGAGCTATATTATAAGTGTACTTGCAAAGCTCACATAATCAAGTGGCAAAGCTCAGTTTTGGTACCTAACTATACAGTTTGACAGGCCTTGGTGGCGTGGGAAATGTTTGTCTTACTTACACTTACGTTATGGGAAATGTGTGAAAATGATAATGATTAATGAAATCATTTATATTCAATTTTAAAAAATACACCATTTACTTGCATAATAAATATTATTGTGAACATGCTAAATTGAACATCTATTTAAGTATGGTGGCATATTTCCGTTGGTTAGTTTCTAAGAATGAACTGTATTATTATCTGGACGTTGGAAACAATTTCTGGTTAAATGCGGTACATTTTAACTGTTAGCTTAAAATTAATAGTGCCGAAAGTGTATTTATAAGAGAAAATATGAGAATAGGCTCGTAGGAGCACAAAAAATACTTTCTATCATATCAATTTTTATTACTTCAATATTTTAAAGTATCTATGGAAATATTTAAAGTACTCTAGCTCGAGCTATTGCACAAATGCGATTTATGAAAATGAATCGCAGTGAAAATCTATTATTGACCGAATATTATCATAATATGATTGAGCTAGAAAAAAAATCTCGTTTGAGACGCATGCGATGGCCGACCCCTATTCTATATTGTGAAAAGATGTTATGACAATAATTATGCGCTATAAAAATGTCTTAATGAGCTATAAACAAACTTACTTCGAGTAAGCTTTGCAATATTTAAAAAAAATAGCAAATTTAATCTATCACTATTTTAACTTTTTATATGCCTACAGTTTTTTAACGACACACGTTCAATGTACAGCAAATATCATACTACAGTCGCTGTAATACCGATAATTTGTGGCTTAGTATTTTTTCATTATTACTCAAACAGACGTTACAATGTGTTTATTTTTTAGGTTATGCAAAACAATCGACTAGTAATTAATTAGTAAGTTGGACGAAATAACTCGCGAAATTTGTATGTGCGGCCTGTCGATCACGGCCTCGTATAGCAAGATAACTCACTGAAGGCATAAAACCGCTTAATGTGATAATAATATATAAAATAATTCATCATCATAATAAATATATTGTATTACACTACAAAATTTATAACAGTGTAGAATTAGTTTTATAATAACTGTTGATAATATTTTACCTAATTTATAATTCAAATATACATATTATTATTATTATAAAGTTTTGTTTCATATTTATTCTTTTATATAAATAATAATATTATATTATAGTGTATCTAGATACAGTTATTGTAATATCGTTAAAATACTAGCGAATGGTTGTTAAATAAAAGAAATTGATAGCGGTGAGCATAATTCATGAATATTCAAAGTAAAAGCTTTGGAAGAATACTCATAGTGGCAAGAGCTTACGAAAGCTTTGCATAGAAGAATTCATGGTCATGGTAACTTACTGATGATGAGAGAGTATCTATATAGTGTATATTGCCGGTAACTCCAGTGCTATATACAATGTAGCTTTGCTTTGCTGACAATTTCTATTCTGCAGCGGCTAAGTATATTCATGCTGACACATTGAAACTAAATATTTCGCAGTATCAAAACTTGAACAGCGGTATATTATTCTGTATGGAGCCTGCGCGTAATTTATCCTGCATTGAGATGCTATCCTACTTGCCAACAATCTACTTCGCACGCTTACTTACCATGTGGGATAGGAGTAATATTCTGTTTCTACGAATACAATATTTAGCTTTAGAGTAACGTTTAAATTCCACAAAATATGTCATTGATGGCTCAGTACGTATGTTATCAGTAGATATTTTATATCTATACTATAATTTGAAAAATATATTATTTAGATGTTTATATGTACCGTACTGCGGTTATTCTTTATACAAATCCACACGTGCAGTCGGATTTCGAAAAAAAATTGGCGATTAGATGGAGGCCGATGAGCCGGAGTTCTTAGTTGGGTCTCGAATTTTAGATGTACCCGTTGCACTTCGGGGACAGTTTTACGGTTTTTCCGGTAAAAGGCCGCCACAAAAAGGACCTTGAAACGTGGAAGTTAATACTGCAACCCCCATTTTTTATTGAAAATGTCGCGAGAATGTGTATATTTAAAAAAATATTTAGGCACAAACGTTAGGATTACACTCTGATGTGCCCCTCTACTAACACTCTACTTCACCATTCTGCCGCTGCTATACGATTGGTTTAATTACTCGTAATGAATTGTTCTAATACAACATTGTATAATATATAATAAATATAATGTAGGTATTAATGGAGAAAACGTAAAATTATTTATGTAAATAAAAATCACACCGATATAACAGTACTTATTTTTGTTTTGAATGGATCTAACGTAGTTGAGAATATTTTATTGAATGCTGTATTTCGAAAGTAACATGTCACATTTTAAAAAAGAATGACATTTAAGTTTTCATTTTAAAAAATTTCATTTTCCCTAAATAAACAAATGTAAGGTAACTTTTTATAGTAGTTTTTTGATGACAACAATAAATTAATTTATTAGTTGAGCTTTTTAAGTGGACTGTAATTATTTTAAGGGAAGATGAGAAGGTCGGATCTAGGGGTGGGGGCAAAGGAACAGAGTACCAGAAACTGACCTTTGTGATGATGTATGATGGCTCCGTGGTCTGGTTTCAACTTTCGCTCGCGCGGTATTATTTGTTGTTTTGGGTCACCCGGTTCGTACACTTCCGCACTTTGTGACACATTTTATGGATTATATGTGAGGATGTATGAATGATGATGATAGATTCTGAATCAGTCTGTATCTATTGAGCTAATCACTTAAGCGACGGAAAGCTATTAGAAGCCCGTACACGCCCGCTGTCGAGATGCAACTCCATGTTCTTTATAACACCGTCTCTCATGATCCGTAATTGCTAATTGATTGTCTGGTAACAATAACACTCGGGATTATGAGGTTGGTGAGGAAATAAGGAGTGGAATGGGAACATAAATGGCCCAACCATATATTTTACATAAAAACTTTTCACTAAGTATTTATTTTTATATAGGATTGTTTTCACTATTTTGACTAAAACACAATAATGACTTGTAACGTTTTTTAAAAACAGCATTCATTTATTTTAAATTACAATAATAAAAGATTTATTTTATTTTCTATAAGAAAAATGAAAACATGGACATACTTTATGAGTATCATAATATTCGAAGTATACTAAATTATTGAAATTCTATTGGATTTAAGTTTTGTACTATTTCATTTGAGTCGTTTTTTGGGACCGGGGTTTCGCATTTCAGCATCTTTAGGCACTATGTACACTCACCAAAAGGTAAATATGCACTGACAACGAATACAATTAACTCTAACTTATATAACTAATCAATACAATAAAAGTGGGTAAAAACTTTATATTTGTAAAAAATTCCCTACCTTATCACTAATAATTCACTCGACAAGCATATATAAATCGTCAAAACATAATAATAGATCATTAGTAATTAATTATAAACAATAAAAATACTACCTACACTCCAGAGGTGTAAAATCGTCCATTCTGGGAACAATGGTAACGTATTGGGAATTAATGGAGTTAACTAATGAGACGTTATATCTATAATATCAGTCTTTAAAAGTTATCAGTTAAACAATTAATTTTAAATAATATTCTAACATGATACCTACGTTTTTTATTAAACTTAAATTTAAATTATTATAAAATAGAAAATTATTGAGTTAAAATGAAATAGAAAATGTCAAAAATACGATACCTATATTAAATTTTTTGTAAGTAATATTATTATTATGTAGATACAATACCAAAATAAATATTACTTAAAACCTACAAAGTCTCTGATGTTTTTAGTAAGAAGTCCATTTTATATCCCCTTTCAAAGATTTCACGCACAAAACTATGTTTTTCTTCTTTTCGTCTCAACGGCGCTAAGCCCTAAGGCGAGATTTAGCATCCTCTACAACGTCTCCCTAATGACCTTGACACTGACACTCCCAGTTTCCAATCCTCCCCATGTGGCTACAACCTTCGTACAGGCAGTCAGCCCAACTCTAATTTGGCTTAATATACTTTACTCTCGCATGCTGACGAACTTTATAATAATATTTTAGTACAATCTTTAGTCAATTTATCTTACTTATGGAAAATATTAAGAGTTGTATGATCTCAGTATTATATTATTGTTTTCATTGGTATTGATTTTCTAATATTAAATGAGCTAGAGATTATATTTTGAAACTCTAATACAATGATTTTAAAACACAGTTATTTTGGTGAGTGTTTATGTTAACATCAGCTGCTTTGCATTATAAACCCATTTATATCATCCTAATGGGTTTGTATCTATCAAAATTATATAATTTTTTTTTGTTTCAACATCATTCATTTCTCAAAAGTGTTTTCAAAATTATATATATTCAATAATTAGAATGTTACATTCTTAAATTTTCTGAATTATTCGTTGAATAAAAAAAATGTTATTTAAAATAATTATTATTTAGCAAGTTTAAGTAAGTTACAAGAAAAAATCTTGGAGTGATCCGTGACGTCGGTTAGTAATTAAAGTGATAACTACTTTGATTTAAAATACAAAAGCTGATCCCCACTGCAAAAGTGCCACTACATACTTTTGATATAATTATTATAATAATTTATTTTATCTAAATTATATATGTAATGTTAATTAAAATAAACTTGTTGATATATTATTATGTTTTGCAACAGTTGGAATTAATTGGTTTTGGTTTAATAACTTCAAAAAATACTTTTAACTGGCAGAAATATTAAGTAATATTAAAAACGGGGCATAAACCAATCACTTGAATTAACAAAAGTCATTTTTACAAACGTTTTTTAAAATACCGTATCAAATATTAATATCTCTTTGAATAAAAATAGCAACGCATGCTGAAAAGTTTACAGCTTTCCAATAGCAGGAGAGTGAGGAACTTTAAAATGCTGATATAAGCTTAATTGCGGATGCCGATGATAGTGATAACCTTATCATCGCAAGCTGACGAGGCAATATCGTTTTATACTCGGATAACAAAAATTAATATTTCATTTTAATAACCGAAGATAAATATTCTAAACATTAAATATATGATCAGAAATGTTATGTATTACATTGTTGGATTGAAACTTTCTCATATCTAGTTACATTTAATAAAAATAATAACTACCTACTTAATAATGTTGAATTAACTATTTTTTTATTCAACAAATAATTCACAAGATTTAAGAATGTAACATTCTAACTATTGAACATAAATTATTTTGAAAACACTTTTGAGAAAATAATATATTATAACCAATAGAAAAAAATCTTTTTTGAAAAAAGTAAGACACCCAGCAGGAATCGAACCTGCATCTCTCGGGTTTCGCGCCCATGCACATATATCACTATGATATAGGCGTCATATTTATTAATTAATTGCGACAAATTTGAACTAATGGCTCATAACACAATCACTGCTAACCTTTTAATTACCACATTTAAATAACACGTTAATTATATCTAATTGCCAAGTACTCAAAACGCGCCAGTCGCGGTGTTAGCACTAAATGAGTTAATAATCTCTGAAGCGCTTTACATATTATTGAGATACTATTCTATAGGCGTCATACTTATTGCGACAAATTTAATAATATACTTAGAATGTTACATTCTTAAATCTTGTGAATTATTCGTTGAATAAAAAAAAATTGTTAATTTAAAATTATTAGCAAGTTCAAGTAAGTTAAAACAAAAAATCTTGGAGTGATCCGTGACGTCGGTTAGTAATTAAAGTAATACATACCTACTTTGATTTAAAAAATACGAAAGCCGATCGCCAATAGTAATTCTCTTTGGAAAGCGCTTCAGAGAACATTAAGAACCATTTCTTAAAATTTGTCCAATTAAGTATGACGCAAATAGATACAACACATCGTTCTGGTTTACTTTGATACTTTAGGTGGTGTTATGTTTTTGTTATATATACCTACTGTTTTTTAATTTAAGTTTATTATTTAAATTTATATTTTTCATATCTACTAAGTTATCGAATAAACGGTCAAAAAGTTGAATTGCATGCCCGATCTTAAAAGTACGATAAAACATATCGTTATTTGTAATCCCCTCGATTTATGATAATGTTTTTAGCAACATTTTTTATCATATTATTATTTTGTATGTGAATGAGATTTTATTTAAAAACTTTTAATTATCTGCTGTGGATTATGTATGTCTGAAATTGAACATGATTTTTATTATATTACCTACAATGGTTATACCTAGCTCAAATTTAATGTTTCATATTATTATTATTGTAAAATATAAGTGAGATCTGTGAATACAAACTATAACTATTTAACTATTAATTATATTTTTCATATCTATGAAGGTTAGGTGTAATAACGCAACTCCATATTATATTAACATTTTATTTTTAATCATATGTTATAGAAAAAAGTATATAATTAAAGTTATTGGTAATACAACTTGAATGCTCATTATTAATTTAATATTATCTTGTAAGGCAAAGTGTTCGCCAGTGATGGATAATATGAAAATACTATGTTCAAAGAAAGATGAATACATACCAGATTTTCATTTAACAGTAAAGTATAAATGAGAGATGGGGGATACATTTCAGTATATCTACAGAAAAACATTTTTCTTTGAATATTATACAAAGACATAAAATGTCTATTGAAATAATCATAAATAAGGCTCGTTTGTATCAATACAAAATTTATTCAGTAGGCAGCTCGCTGAGGAATAATATTTCGTTTGAAATCGATTTTGTTGATTTTGGAATTATTTCTGTCTAGACGATACATTATTATTAAAATATTGGTTGTCTGACAATATTTAATGTATCGGAACCTGGATTCATGTTTTTGCTTATTTACATAATATTATTTTAAGTATCATATTATTACACCTCACTTATTTCACGTCGAAATAAGCAACCTAATTGTATGAAAATATCACGCACTAAATGGTGCATCTCTTGATATTGGCAGACTGTATCAATTTAAATAAATATACTGTAACACCTCAGAGTAATAATATAAAGAGAGTGGGTATTGTTCGGCAAAATACAGCACAATTTTAATATTATTAACATAACTATGAAACGGTATAATACCATCATGTTGCTTCT
Source organism: Rhyacophila brunnea (assembly GCF_057557595.1). Taxonomy (NCBI): domain Eukaryota; kingdom Metazoa; phylum Arthropoda; class Insecta; order Trichoptera; family Rhyacophilidae; genus Rhyacophila; species Rhyacophila brunnea. Next base: position 38,081,211 of record NW_028232837.1, on the reverse strand, counting down.
TAGAATGGCTACCAAATTTCAACACAACAAATTTAACCATATTTTCTACTAAATTAACTTAAAATAATTACCACTAACTTATATTTAATAGAAAAATAATAAATTTCAATAATACGTGCTTGCAGTTTTTAAAGAATGTAGTCATTCAAATCAATGTTTACCGGCGACGAGTGTACAAAAATTATCTAATCCAGCCGTATAAATTCTATCCTAGTCTAACGCATATTGTGGAGATATAAGCTTGCCGAATGCTTTCTCACTCGCACTTATGGTTCGGTTTTGTTCATGTCTTGTGTGTCTGAGTGAATCAAAGTACTTAATAATGAAACCTATTTTTCTTACATCTAATTAAATAATTCATACTTTACAGTACTGCAATAATATAATATTTTTATGAGATGTTTTAGATATACTATTGTATCTAAGCAATTTGGTAAGTAGTATGTATGAAGGTCTCAAGTTTATGAACTGCGCTATCTCAGGCTGTACGCTGATGCATTGTATAGTGACGTCGTGTGGAGGCCAAATCGAATATTTTGATTCTCTTTTCACAGTGACATAACATTTTGAGTCATATTCAGTGCAGTGTTATGTACCTCAGGGAAGAAAGCAGAGTAATCCGGTGACCCGTGTTGAAAGAAACCCAAGGTGGATGATGGTGTTCTCCTTTCTTTGTCGTCTTACCAAAGACTGGACTTCTGTGTAACTCCTGAGTAGTATTCACAGCGGTCTGCGAAAGCTTTCACCATGCTGTCAACCGACTATATCGCTACACGATTCGTGAAATTTGCACTAGATGAAATGGTGGGAGATTTTTTGAATGCTGCTGATATCAACCAGAAAGTCGTATTCAACATTATAAGCCAACATTTAAAAGCGTTAGCTGAAAACTTTAATAAATATTTCTCTGAAAATAATTAGGACCTACGTAAAGGCCGACATCTAACATCTAGATTAATGCGCACTTGATCCTCGTGAGAAAGAAAAGCTGATCGAGCTTTCTCCTGATGTTACTGTGGTGTCCAGACATCATTGTCACAATTTTGGATATCCCTTGATAAAGAATATCCATATCTGAATTATAAATAATTACAAGATAAAAAGAACTTTGTATATATCATGTTTTTAAATTTTCTGTTGAATCATATAAATTTGACAATTCTATGTATTAATAATTTAGGACAAATAAGGCAATTGTGAACCAGTATTTTTTTTGCTATTTTGCAACAAACAAACAAAATATATAGAATACTGAAATGTCATTTTGATTTCCATTGTAATGCACATATACATTAATAATTTAGTTGCTAGGACCACCCCCTTAGCAAGCAATAATAGTGGATTGGATTACGGATTTCTTCCAAAATAAATTTTCATACGAAACAGACTTAACTGAAAATGAATTCAATTCTACTAAAAGATGGCTAAAAGTATTAAAAGAATGTATTGGCATTGTGTTTTGATATATTCTAAAACATTTCAAATGTCTATCTAGTCGGGAAGTTAGTTAAAAATCGATTTCAATATTTGTACTGAATAAACAACCACCCGACAAACAAGAATACGAGCTAAGAAAAACGTGGTAAAATCAGATTACTGGTAATTTTTTCGACTTACTATTTATGTTAAGAGAATTTTTCATCTATGTCAGTAATAAAAACCAAAAGGAGAAATCGAATGGATGTTAATGCAGCGCTTTGTCTCAGAAACAATGCTGCAACTACGTAAAAAGCAGCAACAGATGTGGCACGAACCAAAAGTTGTTATTTTAAAACAAAAGATTTAATAAATAAAATTCTATCTATAATGGTTACTATTTTTGGCTTATATCGGTCCGCGAAATATTTATCCTATATTCATTACACTGGTTACTCTTATTATCCGTCCATGGTAGGTATAGAACAAAAAAATATGTATTTTAATAACATAATTTAGAAGACTAATTATTAAATGTTCCGGTATGTATGTTTTTCCATTTCGACAAAATTATAAAATGCAGTGTCACTATTACATAATTTTTCTTTTATTGGGTTTTCAATTCAACGTGGATTTAGCCCCATTTCAATGATAAATAGATCTTTTTAAGCTGTGTTTTGGATCAAAACACTCATTGAAAAGACAACTTACGAATACGGCTTCAACCATCGATAATATATTACTATTTCTGTATATGTAATTCGTACGTACACATTGCGGAATTTAATTCAAAGTTAGTTGAAGTTTTATTTGATGGAGATGCTCATAAAATACGCGTTTAAATGCTTACTCTAAATGGGAATAGTTAGTTTCGCTTCCAGTGCGCAAGTAGATAGGTAGGTACATATTAGTAAAACCAGCTACCAGGTGCAAAACTACTTAAGTAGATAATGAGGCAAGGGAGGAGGGAGGTAGCGATATCGATACCATTAAAACAAAGCGGTGACAGTTATAACCTAACCTTACTCACAAGAGCTTACTAATATACTCACTTCATTTTGTTTAATTTATGAATGTCACATAGAGATGGTGTGGATGTGAGTTCAGAATAAATCAATGATGTATGTTATGTATACCTAAAATATATATTAATTATAAGTCAATTTTATATAATTTATCAGATTATTACAACATTTTTTTTTTGTACTTTCAATTATAGAAAACCTTTCTATGACTTGGCCTGCTTATTATAATGTTTAAATAGAAATCAATAAGAGATGTAAGAGAGATAAGTTTATTCACATGAATTTCAGTATTACAACTGAAAATATTTGATTATTGATCACTGATAAATCCACGCACAAGAGCATTAAATCGTTGTTATTTTGATTATGCTTAGAACTGTTAATTTAATCTTTAAATGTTGCTTAGTTTTATTTTTTAACTCCACCAATTGTTAATATAGTGAATGTTCTTTGTTATACCGCTGAATGTCTAAATTGACATCAAGCCTATCGAGCCTCTGATCTTCTTCTTCATTCTTTAACAATTACGCGAAAAAATATTCCAAACATAATCTTTTCCATTACTTTCGCCAAGAACTTAAAAAAATCACATAAACCAATACACATAGTAGATACTAATCGGATACTGTCTAAACAGATTTCAATTGAAGGATGATGACTGCTGTTTATGTGATGGCTACACGGCTTAAACAAGATGGCATGTCATCAACGACTGCCCAATATTATAAAAGAAGCGATAGGCTCTAAGGCATCTGTGTAGATCACAATATTCACATCCAAAAAAATCCACGAATTCCTAAACATCAAATTAACACTAAGAAAATTAAAGAGAAACATAACTCACTACAGACTTTTTAATATTTTAACCACACATGCAAATATAAAAATAAGACAATGATATTATATTTTGAACCACCTTATACGTAAAAGCAAGGGCATGGTTCGTAATAAAGAAATTTAAAAAAAAAACCTACAACCCTATTTGAGTTTAAGCCTTCTCTAGATTCTACTTTCATCAGGTTTTTCAAAATCCAATTCGAATTTCTTTCAAACGTTATGCCGGCGCTCCATTGGCATGCAAGTCAGACGATTTACAGTCTACGGACTTTTTTTTCGCGTGGAGCATCCCAGATCTGCGGACTTTTTAATCCGCAGATCAGGCTCCTTGGATTTCAAACATGTTTGATATTTTACTCTCCTAGTTGCCAGACTTCGTGCATCGATCACTATGCAAAATTGATTTGACATTAATACGCGATCATTCGGAACGAAAAAAAAATCTGTAATTGTTTAAACATTTTCAATGATTCATTTGTTAATTTACACATTAGAAAATGAGAGATTTATCAATTATTTTTGTATTTGTATTTATGAAATTCATAAAATAAAACGTAAAACTTGTATTGTTTTCACTGCTATATTATTATGCAAGGCTACACAAAATTATAGGATTATTGGAAGACATTACGATTATCGCAACTTTTGACAGCTTGACTTTTTTATTCGTTTGTTGATCAGTAGCAGAAGATAGACAAATCGGACGATTAATTATTGTCCTCGGACTTTTGTCTCGCCAATGGAGCACTGGCATTAGAGATAGGAAAAATGAAAAATCAACACAAATATATTTTGTTACAGTTATTATAAATAATTACAAAATAAAAATAACTTTTTATATACTTACAACGTTTTTAAATTTTCTGTTGAATCATATAAACTTGACTTGGCTAGCTTAAACGATTAAAAAAATGTTTGCTTAATAGAAATAATACTGAAATGTCATTTTGATATTTCATATTGATTTACATAGTAACGCACGTATATATTAATAATTTAGTTGTTAGGACCCCAGACCCCTAGCAACCAATAATAGTGGATTGAATTACGGATTTCTTCCGAAATAAATTTTCATACAAAACAGAATTAACTGAAAATGAATTCAATTCTACTTAAAGATGGCTAAAAGTATTAAAAGAATGCATTGGCATTGTGTTCTGATATATTCTAAAAGTTTCAATATCTAGCTAGTCGGGAAGTTAGTTAAAAATCGATTGCAAGATTTGTACTGGATAAACAACCACCGGAAAAATAAGAATACGACCTAATAAAAACGTTGTAATAATAAAATACATAGTTTTCCTTAATAGAATAATTTTTCCACTGGACCATAGAGCTTTGTTTGGGTTCTCATATTACGAGATGCCATTGTTTTCTAATTCTCAAGTATTCTAAATGCTTAAAATTAGACAGTCGAAAATGTTCCCCTCGGTAGATAGTCTTATTTAGTGTTTGTTGTGATTTGTTGGACAAGTTTATTCCTTGAGTAGTTAAACGGAACGTGCCTAAAAGTAAACGCAAACAATGAACATGTGGCGACATCTGCTGGCACTAAATAATATCATGAGGACACGCCACCCTCGCAACTAAAAAAAATCAGGAAATATTCATTGGTAAAAATTAAATGGAAATCGAAAACAATAATTACAAGATAAAAATAACTTTTTAATAATAATAAAAACGTTTTTAAATTTTATGTTGAATTATTATGCTCAATATGCTCAAACTTGTACTCAATATGAAGTAAATAAAAAACAAACAAACACAAAAATATAGAACACTGAAATATCATTTTGACATTTCATTTTGATTTCCAAAGTAACACACGTATATATTAATAATTTAGTTGCTAAGACCACCCCCATTAGCAACCAATAATAGTCTTTTACTTTTTACGAATTTTTCTGAAATAACTTTTCATACAAAACAGAATTAACTGAAAATGAATTCAATTCTGCTTAAATATAGCTAAAGGTATTAAAAGAATGCATTGGCATCGTGTTCTGATATATTCTAAAAGTTTTAAATGTCTAGCTAGTCGGGAAGTTAGTTAAAAATCGATTGCAAGATTTGTACTGGACAAAAAACCACCGGACAAACAAGGATACGAGCTAATAAAAACGTTGTAATATTTACCTATGATCGTAATATTGAAATAGGTTTTCCTAGAGATTATAATTTTTAATATATAACAACTGAATCAACGGATCGTATAAAAAGCGCTATTTACAAACATCTCAATCTTTCAATAAATCCAGTTTCACATTAACATATTTCACAGAATTAACGCGAAGTCAACTTTATCTGACTTCGAAAAAGCTAACAAAATCGCCTTGCTTATCTCGCATACAGACACAATTTATTGTACAAAATCAAAGCGTAGATATTGACTCAATCGTGAAACACTCAAATTGGCTAAATGGTTTTTGATTAAAATGTCATCAGACAAAAAAAAAACTTAATATTTTATAGCAATATAAAAGTAAGACGATTGTTAGTATATTCGCAAATTAGTAATGTAATAATTTTGATACTAAGTGGATACATAAATTGTTGCAAGGGCTTTCTAATGTAATAACATATAATAATAACAATTATAATAATGATCAACTTCTTGTATCGGGTTACATGTAAGTTGTACGTATGCAGTTCATCGTGGGACACTTATTCGTGCGCTGCAGTACGTGAAACATGAGTTCGTATAACATTTAATCAAATGACGAGTTCTTCGTTGAACATTTCACCGTGGAATACATTTGTACGTACGAGGGTGGGTCAATAATTCCTTAGAAAAAAGCATTAAAACAGTTTTTATTTTTGTATTTTTTTTTTATTTCTCAACATAATCTCCTTGGAGCTCAATACACTTGGTAAGACGTTTCTCAATTTTTTTTAAACCGTCAGAAAAATAAGTTTTCGGAAGGTCCTCAAAATAAGCATTTGTCCGATCGATGACTTCTTCATTTGAAAAAAAACGTTGTCCACTTAGCCATTTTTTTAAGTTTGGGAAAAGGAAAAAGTCACTGGGGGGGGGCTAAATCTGGCGAATACGGTGGGTGGTCGACCAATTCGAACTTCAATTCTTCAATTTTAGCCATTGATCGTAAACATGTGTGAACACGGGCATTGTACTGATGAAAGAGGATTTTTTTCCTGTTTAAATGAGGCCGTTTTTCTTCAATTTTGTTTTTTAGCTGGTCCAATAAAGATGCATAATAATCCCCTGTTATTGTTTTTCCTTTTTCCAAATAGTCAACGAAAATAATTTCACGTGCGTCCCAAAATACAGTAGCCATAACCTTACCAGCTGATTTTACGGTTTTTGCCTGCTTTGGACATGGTTTGCCTTCGCAATCCACTGCTTTGACTGTTCTTTCGTCTCGGGAGTATAGTGGTGTATCCATGTTTTATCCACAGTCACAAAGCGACGAAAAAATTCATCCGGATTGCGTTGCATGAGCGACAACAGGGCTTTAGAGGCCACCACCCTATTGCGTTTATTGTCGACTGTGAGCAAACGCGGCACCCATCTTGAGGAAATATTTTTCATGCCCAATTTGTCATGTAAAATAGAAATGACGCTACCTTTTGAGATCCCTGTAACCTCAATTATCTCACTCAACTTTAATCTTCGGTCACTTAACACCACATCGTGGATTTTATTGATCATTTCTGGTGTAGTCACCTCTACAGGACGTCCTGAGCGTGGTTCATCCTTTGTTGATGTACGACCACGTTTAAATTCATTTAACCAGTTATAAATAGTTGCAAGTGAAGGAGCAGATATGCCGTGAACTAAATCCAACTCATTTTTTATTTCCTTTGCTGTTAACCCTTTTATAATAAAATGTTTAATAACAGATCTAAACTCAATTTTCTCCATTTTCCATTTTTCCATTTTCCACAAGCAATTTTTTTTTTAAATGTACGAGAAACACACAACAACCCGACCAATCTGATTGAAACTTCGCAGCATACTGAATCGGTAGTGCCGCTGCATGAAAACAAACCGCTTACAGTACTAGTCGCGCCACCTGTCGGCTTTTCTAAGGACTTATTGACCCACCCTCGTATCTTACAAAATGCGGCGATAGTTTGCAAATAGTACTGTTCCAATTAGATTAACCCTAACCTAACCTAACCTAGTAAAGACATCGCCACATGTTGTAACATATGTACAAATATACTCCACGGTGAAATGTTTAACGAAAAACTCGTCATTTGATTAAATGTTACACGAACTCGTGTTTCACGTGCTGCGGCGCACGAATAAGTGTCCTGCGGTGAATTTTTTACGTACAAATTTCTGGATACGTTTGTATCGCGTTCACTATCATTGTTTTGGTGCCTGCTAATGTTCAGTAAACTCTAGGTGCGTTTTGCATGTCATACACTCTGTAAAATGGCAACTGCATCAAAATAAATAGTTGACAAGTTTCCATTGCGATAAATATGATGGAACTTACCAATGTTCTAGGTTTATTTTACAACGTTTTTATTAGCTTGTATTCTTATTTGTCCGGTGGTTGTTTATCCAGTACAAATCTTGCAATTGATTTTTAACTAATTTACCGACTAGCTAGACAATTGAAACTTTTAGAATATACCAGAATATACCAATGCATTCTTTCAATACTTTTAGCCATCTTTAAGTAGAATTTAATTCATTTTCAGTTAATTCTGTTTTGTATAAAAAGTTATTTCGGAAGAAATTCGTAATCCAGTCCACTATTATTGGTTTCTAAGTGGGTGGTCCTAGCAACTAAATTATTAATATATTATACGTGCTTTACTATGTAAATCAAAATGACATTTCAGTATTAAGTATTTCTATATTTTTTGTTTGTTTGTTTGTTTTTTATTTACTCCATATCAAGTACAAGTTTGAACATAATAATTCAACAGAAAATTTAAAAACGTTGTATATAAAAAGTTCTTTTTATCTTGTAATTATTTTCATATTACTTACCTACGTCCACTAGATTCGTGCGTTGTGATTTACCAACTAAATTATGTACGTCCCATCTACTTGCAATGAAATTAGATTGTTGTTTTCTACACCTTTCTGAAACTCCTTACAAATTGTGTTATTTTTGGCTATTGTATTTTAAATCAAAGTATTAGTTACTAACTCATATCAAGACTCACCAAATTTTAGTTATGGAGTACTTGTACTTACTAGTTTATTAAAGTATAGGTACATATTTAATTTAAGTTATTATTTTATTACAATAAGACCATTATTACTAAACAAGTATATTTCTAAGAACACCCACGCTCTCAACTCCGACAATATGATATTCAAATCAAGACTAATTATTAATGTGTTAATTATTGTCTGACGTATGATATCCTAGTTATATTTAGATGATTATGATGATGGATTTATGTGATCCAAAATAGATTTCAACATAAACAATTAAAAAATTTTAACATATTTTATTTAAAAAAAAAAATTAATTGTTTAATTGATTTTACTTCCTAGTTGTAAATTTACTGAGTTTCTACAGCGAAGCTACGCGGGAAGATGCAAGACAACTGGCGAGCAATAAGGACTCTCAGACTCGTTTTAATGTTCAGATTATTATGCTTCAACTAAGAGGTGGAAATTATGAAAAAGGAGAAAAGAAAATTGTAAACTTTGAATATTTTGTTTAATTTTAAAGGGGCCGTGAGACACAGTAACGTTTATGTAGAAATTGCAATATTTATCATCAGCCGGGGTCAATCCACTGCTAGACGAAGGCCTCCCAAAGCTTTTTCCAACTCTCTCGGTCCTGTGTCGTTTGCTGCCACGTATTTCCGCCGAACTTTACCAGTTCGTCAATCCAGCGGCTTTTAGGGCGACCCTGTGGCCGTTTTTTGCCCCTTGGATACCACTGGATGACGGCATTTGCCCAGCGGACGTCCTTTTGGCGAGCAATGTGCCCCGCCCATCTCCATTTCACCTGTTTGGCAACGTTTATTACATCGCGTACTCCTGTCTGCTTCCTAACCCATTCGTTTCTCTTACGGTCTTTTCGCGTGATGCCCAACATACACCTCTCCATGCCTCGCTTTGCAACTCTTAGCCTTTGGACATCTCTCGTGTTGAGGGTCCACGTCTCGCAGCCATACGTGAGCACGGGTAGCACATATTGGTTGAACACCCTACGCTTAAGACATAATGGTAGGTCACTCTTGAAGATACTATTCAGACGTCCGAAAGCACTCCATCCCAGCTTTGTTCTTCGAGCAATTTCATCGTGCATGCTTCCGTCTACGGGCACCTGCTGTCCGAGATAGACGTAGCTGCTGACTTGCTCGAGTTGGGTGCCATTAATACAGATAATCGCAAGGTCCGAAAAACAGTTCCTCATCATTTTTGTCTTTGAGAAGTTTGAGAAATTGCAATATAATTATCACAAAATACTCAGGCTTTGAGAAATCAGATGATCGGTGTTCTCAGACAAGAAACTAATTATTAATATTAATACTATCCACCGAAGGTACTTGATGGAATTTGAACTTAAATCCATTAGAAGAAATTAATTATTTGCCTTACGCATTGGACTACGAGAGCCACCAAGAAAAATAAACCATCACCATTTGGCAACAATTTGATATTTAGTAGACATAAATTTATATCGGTTAAATATATTACTTCTCCATCAAATGAGTCGAGTTTGCGACCGTAAAATATCTTATTTTACGACTGATTGAAATTTATTCGACAAATATTCAAAGTTCTGAGCAATGATGAGATCACATTACTCCCTACAATCGTAAAATGGTTAGCTAAGTTAAATGTAAAGTACGAACCATCACATTTTAAATAACTTTTCCATACCTGGGAAATTTCTTTGTACTTATTTAATTTAATGTAATTTTAAATATCGCTTAATTTTATATATCTATTTGTATTAATGGATTTAATAACAAACTTTTAAAATACATCGTCGCCAATACTGCAAGAACACTTATCTTGAATTGCGCAAATTTTACAGTAGAGAAAAAAACCATTTTTCTACAAATAAATATAAAACTTAGAAATATAGTTTCTTTGGTAATATATTTAATAAATATTAATAAATAAATCTTCTAATAAAGCTATATTTCAAAGTTATTTTATTTTTGTAGAAAAAATGGGTTTTCGTCTCTCCTGTAAAAAAATGCGCAGTGTTCTTACAGTATTGGCGACGATATATAATTTTCTCAACTTTGTGAGTTTCTGTGGTTGTTTGTTTTACTTATATTACTACCACGTTATGTACTATACTAAAATTAAAAAAATTAAACGTTTTCGTTGCCAAACAGATTGGAATATCACAAAATAATAGTCTATCCTAAATATTATTAATAGGTATTTAAATTTAATTTATAATGAAGACGCTCTATCGACAGTTATATTTTTTATCTGTTTATTAATAGAAGCTAATAATTATGTGGGTATATCAGGCAAATTGATCGTTTCTGAAAGCAAAACCCTTCTAAATAAATGATGTTTTATTTAATGGATAATACACAATATTATTTAAGTATTTGACACTCTTTATTTCATATAATAATGATATTAATATAATAATTGAGAACACGCCAGAAGCATATTATTATATTATTATCAGTATCAGAAAAAAACGTCATTTTGAATACGCTATGTAGGTACTCGTTTTAGACATTGTTAATTTGTTACAATGTTGTGGATATCATAGCTATATGACAGTATTTATTTTTAAGCCCACCTGTTAAAATACCCGGACTTGCCGATGTTATTATAAAAATAAATATCATAATATCGACCTTGTTTAGGAAAAAGGGCGTAACCCTCGATTTTTCGAGAAGTGCTTTAATTAGATATTAACAATGTATACAACTAAATACACGTTCTGTAAAAAGGAATTAAGCCACAAATGCCGATTTATTATCTAAATTTAGGTTTTAATTGAGTTTTAATTAAGTTTTAATTTCTTGAAAAAAGCATTTTCTCTCAAGTATAATGATTTTTCTATAATAACTTCTTTAATTATTAGTAGATCGAAAAGATATTACACCAAATAATCAATTATCATGCACCCAATGTCTGTGCCTTTTTTTATTAATATTGAACCAAATTTATTCAAAAAACGTTTTTTGCCTCTCCTGTAAAATTTGTTCTGTGTGGGTTACGCCCTTTTTCTTAAACACAGTCGATATGTATAAAAATCATATTGTGGTGACTGTAATTCTTTTATGGAGTATATATTTACTAACATACTAAAAAGGGAATTATCAATGTTTGATGATTTTAATTACTAATAATTAGTCCACCTCATTCGAACCGTATCAAACAACTGGGTTGATCTTTGGTTTGCAATGCTCGATGAAGACATTAGCCACTTCTTCGTCTTACTGATGCTGAACACTGTCACTAAGAGAGCGCAATTCGCTATACACTCTACAGCAACACCTCGGTTTCAATTTTTGTATTACTTGGATTTAGATTGAACGAATTTAACTGTGGATGAAGTTGTTTCACTATACAAAAAAATATTATATAAAAATATTTTAATCATATTATTTGACTTGAAACCGCAAATACTAACATTATGTATCAACTTATTATATGTATAAAAATAATGTTACATTAAATTTAGTGTATTTTTAATTAAATAACAATAGTGAGTTTACTTATTATTTTCTGTCCACTTTCGAAAGCTTATTTCGAAAGAAATATTGTTTTTTTGTGAACAACTCAAAATAAAAGTTTATAAAGATAGCTGATTTTTGACATGAGAAGTGGTATTGCCAGTTAGCCGGTTCGGCATAGGATAAAAGTTCGTAAGTTTACATATTACATGGCGGCGAATTGAGCTGAAAAATATTTCGAAGCGCAGAAATATAGAGGTATGCTCGGCAGGAAATAACATCAGATATATTCGCGTTATGGCATCGCATTCGGTACATTTGTTGTGAGACTGGAGTACGTATACCAACCGTGACGTGCTTACTGCTCTTATATGCCATTGTGGATATGGGCATTAATACATTAAGGCCATGTAAAAAAAATGAATTAACTAATTATTTCTTAAACTGCATAACATCTTAATTAAAATTTATTATGTATTGTTTTGTGAAATATTATAATTTTGTTCAGAATAACAGAAAAAGTTTAAAATTAAGCCTCAATAATAGACAATAATAGATAAAAAATAATAGATAAGTATATAGAGGTTTTACCCAACTCATCAACTGACCGAGGCTTTGACTGCGGCTCGCTGTCATATCGCTTCTTATCTTCTAGAAGGGGATCCGCCAATTAAGTCCTCACACCTATTCTGTTAAAGAACTTTAAAATTTTTCCAAGCTCTTCCATCTTACCCACCACCAAAGCACCTTTCAATTCGTCGACATTCTCATAGATAACCGTAATTCGCAGCTGTACTCTGTGAAGTTCATATTTAGGGCATTGTACTGCTATTTATGTACAATGTCCTCTAAAACATTACATTCATCGCAGAGTTGCGAATTGCTTCTTCCCATGAGGAAATCAAATCTTTTGCACATTATCTGCCCTGTTCTTAGCCTCAGTATTGGCTTTAGCCCGTTTTTCTTCACATTAGACTCTACAAAACAGGACAACAACCGTGGTAATGGTAGAATAGACTAACTCCATTTCCCCATTTCTAATGATGCCCTATGGTAAAAAAATCTATCCTTGAATCGTCGTAGAGGTTGCAAGGGTGCTTTACATTGCATCGGGCGTTGGGGTGTAAACCCAGAAGATGCAGGTTTGATTCCTGCCGGGTGTGTAATAATACATTATTTTTTCAAAAAGATTTTTTCTATTGTTTATAATATATTTTCTCAGAAGTGTTTTCAAAATTATGTATGTTGACTTATAAGTTTATTTGTACTTATTCCACAAAATATGAATATTGGTGTATGACCTGTGTTGTTGACAGATATTATCAATTGGTAACAAAATTATACCTGATGATAATGTTTTCCATGACGAAACCGGTATTGTATCTACATTAATGGTATATGGAGTACAATTAATACACTAAACATTTTAAAGAGTTATTTTTCTAATAACACATCATTCCACTGTGAATAATTAACAGTACAAATAAGTATGATTTTATTAATAACAATAATAATTAATCCTGCAGCTCCAACGCCAAGCAATAAGATGGTACTTCAGTGAAACGGCCAATAATTTTCAACTATAGGTGCGACGAAATTTTGGACTCGCTAGCAATCGGAGAGCGAAAGTTGAGCTGTGAACACGTCAATTTGTTTCGTGATGGCGACGGGGGTATTAATTCTTAAATCGTGTAAAGATGACTAAAAAACGTTACCCATTTACTTGAAAAAGAAAACATGTCAATGAATATATTATTATTGTTACTAATAGAACAATAAACAGAAAATTAAATGGACGCATGTTGGATTTATGTGACAAATTATATTTCGTTCGGCACGCGTCACTTGCACAATCCGCGCATCGCATAGACACGATCTTTTTAGACCATGCTTCAACTGAGGTATAGCCTTAAGTTTTCAAGCATTTTAACTTTGATCTGCGATATCCGACGAATGTTATAATGCAAATTACAATTAATAATTCGCCAATGTTGTAATCTAAATTTAAATATGTTTTTCAGTTTTACCACAGACAAGTGTGAATAGTTTAATAAGTGTAATACACTATCGACACGTCGTGATAATTTAACGGGTGATCTTTGAGCTATAATATGATGAACTACCCATGGCATTTCAACACAAGAAAAACTAAATCTAAATCGTATAGGTATATATATAGATGTTTTATTTCTCGCGTGCGTATTCTATATACATTTTTTTAATACGGTTGTCAAAATATGCTTTTCGTGATAGAACAGTGTGCGAGCGTGTTAAGGGGAGTAGGAAATCGGACACTTTACCAGGCAAAAATAAATGGCATGCCCGTTTTCAATATCTCGCCTGTTCTACGACAACTACTTACTACTGCCGCGGCTTTGTGTGGGCCTCTCCCCTCGTGAAAGATTTTTACGCAGTCTCTAAATACCAGTGGCATTCATACACACCCTTAGTGTGTTAAAAAAAACAAAATGACGTTTCCATTTCCCATTTTAGTTTTTAATTATTACATAATTTTAAAAATAATTATGTAACTATAGAGATATAGAATTACAAATAAAATAAGTATCTATTTATGGTCATGTCAAATTATAGCAAACTCGGTAAGGAGCTCACCGCAATAATAAATTCCGCATATCCATTTTTCACTTAGTCAGTATCCATTGACGCAAATACCAAATAGTAGCTGACTTGATTAATATAGTTATTTCTTAAATTATAACGGGTAGATATTATTTTGATTGTATAAATAGCGAACAATAATTCATCGGACTCGTCACTTGAATTTAAGTACCTTGTCCGTTACTATCTCAGTCTATGTACTGTCAGTTTATTTATTTTATATTATTCAGGGCTCTAAATGGACCGGAACGCACCGGAGCGCCGTTCTGGTTCATAACATCTACGAAGTTATCGCTCCGTCTTGTGGAAATATTAATTTGACCGTCTGAGCTCTATTTTTATAAATCACATTTACAATTAATGTAGTATAGTGTAATATAGTTGATATTTTCGTAAAATTATCGAGCGCTCCGGTTCGTAAAATTTTCCATTTCGAGCCCTGATATTATTGTAGCAATGGTACCCCTGTATTTATTTAACCATAAATAAAATCTCACTCCTTCATCATCACGAATAACCACGATCGTCTTTCATCTACAACACCATCGACACTCATATCGATGACTCCAACATAACCAACAGTTATTTCAACAATCTTTATGAATAAAATACAACACCAACAGGATTTGAACCCGCGTCTACTGGGATTCGCACCCATGTACTCTAGCCAAAAAAATGTGTGTCCTATCTAATTTGGCGCCAATATTACATTTTTAAGGCATCAATTAAATGCCTTCCGCTTCCTTACCATCAGGGTCCATGACCCGAGATCATACAAAAATAATTACTACCTAATATTTTCAGAAACATCATTAATTAATTATTTTATCTGGTAACAATATACCAATACCATCAGCTGCTGTTACAATGGTTACCTGTTCTAGTATACCTGTCAAGGATATTTCTACGATAGAGCAAAATGTGACCATACTGGGAGGATATTAGATAGTTTTCAAAAACAATAAAAAGCTAAATTGTTCTTTGCTGACATAAGATCTCTACCAATAAAACGATTCGCTCAAAAAAACCTGTCTGAATTACAAGGAAAGAATTGTTTCAGACAGATAGTAAGCAAGACGATCCCTGGCATCGGGTGTGAGGAACTGAAAGATATTCCTGTCACCAATCGTCCACATAAATAACGTGTATCTCAACATTATGATCAATCTCAATATTATGATTCAAAGTTGGCCCTTGAAATAAACCAATTTTACGATTGGGAAATCAAACCCACGATAGCCACGTGGCTTAAGCGTCGGCCTATAGAGTCGTGGGTCCCAAGTTTGAATCCTATGTCTGGCAAAGTACACATATTGTTTTTCAATTTGCGTTTGAGTCAGAGTATAGACCTAATATGTTAAGCAAGTGGCTGACATCCATTTTTCGTCAAAACAAAATCTGTTAATACAAACCTCTACTTTGTGGAGGCCTATATGATTTTATTAGGATCGGACATGGTCAGAAGAAGGAATTCAGAGACTAGAGGTCTTACAATTTAGTATTTAATATTTAACCTAAATCAGACTAGATACAGTTGCGTAGATTTATACCTTGTCGATTATGTTTTGTCATGCCATCACCGTATTATATTATTTGTAATAAATATTGTATTAAAAATAATATAGGTACGCAACTGATGGAAACAAACACTTTGTTCTGCATAATACATACATCTTGTCGTCTCTCTAGAATCATCTACAGATTCCGCAGATATTGGGATTTCACCTTTTCGAACCCATTTTTGTTTTTCAAGATTATTGAA
Organism: Rhyacophila brunnea; assembly: GCF_057557595.1. Taxonomy (NCBI): domain Eukaryota; kingdom Metazoa; phylum Arthropoda; class Insecta; order Trichoptera; family Rhyacophilidae; genus Rhyacophila; species Rhyacophila brunnea. Next base: position 38,064,948 of record NW_028232837.1, on the reverse strand, counting down.
ATAAACACATCCATTTTTATACCACTTGGCAGTATTTTCATATTATATTTTGAAAACGTACGCAAAACGAAAATATAACATATTATCCGGTTTTTTAATAAAATATTTTTTTATTCAAAGAATAATACACAAGATTGAACATAGTTTATTGAACAAACATACTTTAAAGAAACTTAGAAATATTAAACACAATTGAAAAATTATTAGTGTTAGGGTTTAGGCTTAATTAGTTATACCCACCGCCCGGTAATAAGCTTGTAGGTTCAAGTCCTAATTCTGAAGGTATATTATTTTTTCATATTATGTTAAATTTTCTTTTTATCAAGTTATCCTCCAACAGAGCTCAGCCACCATTAGTGAGTGACTTTTCCTTCACTATCTGGTACCCGGAACAGTTTGGGAATCGGCTTTCATATTAATTACGGAGGATCTTAAGCCACAAAATGTGGCCTCGTCTTTCATTGGTTGACAAGTTGAAGAATGCTGTACGTTTGTACTACAATAATAAGGAACTTCATTATCATTTAAAAATGTAAACTTTGCCATTTTCGTTGTTATGAATTTAATACTAGGAGGATTATATAAAAATCCTCATATACCCCGTTTTCTAAATCAGAGCGTATTTAATATGAAAATGTTACACAAAAATATGCCACTCCTTGAAATAAACAACATGGTTGGGCTATATATATTCGCATTTATTCCTTTCTTCCCACCTCCCTCAAATCCCAGTATTATGGTCACAAAACCAAGTGACCGACGGTCACGGGTCATGATAGACCGTGATGCAAATAACATTAAGTGAGCTCTAGTGACATCAAGTAAGCGATCGTGTTGCGGGCTACTGATAGCTTAACTGTCGTTAACTACTGAGTGATTCAATGCATATCTGTTTGACCTTCGTTGCACCAAATCTGTTACGGTTTGAGTGAACATCGCGTCCATATCATCCATCCTGAACTTATTATCATTATTCATCAACTTTATAATATAATATCATCCATTCAAAAGTATATAGTCCGTTTACCAGTGCGTGAGTGCGTGAAAACCGAACCAGTTTCAGTGAGCGCCAGCCCTATCAACATCAAAGGTCAGTGCCTGATATTATCGTATAGCCCCTCCCCCCCCTAGATCCTTAATTCGCCAATCCACCGTCACCTTCAAATTATACAGTCCTCTGCTAAAAGCGCCACCACTACTTAAAGCTTCCTTTTGTCCTTTGGATCGTAACCTCAAAGTTGTTAGGTTACAGTAAGTATGTACATAATATGGTATGTTATTATTATGTTGTAAAAAAATCACAAAAGATTGTAAAATTCTTCAACTAACAATCAAATTCTCAGAGAGACCCACGAATAAAATATGCATTATTATTATTCGTATAAAATGGTAGTTTGGGTTTACGATTCAAATTTTGTGATGATGACAAATGTATGGAGGCGCTCGTAATAGGATTTCTCGTTTAAACTAATACTTGCCCCAGCGCAGATTGGATAATTTTACTATCTTCCCACAAATGATATAATTCTAATTTTATGTGTCGGTTGGCAATAATAATATTACATTTTGGGGGTGACCCCTAGCAAACTGTCGACTGCCACCTATCTATTACACACTTCCAGACTTCTATTATTTTGCAAAACTTTTAATAATATAATAATATTATATTTCACGTGTCACATCTTGATTATAACAACATTACGATAATGCTATAAAAGATATTTGTTAGAATTACTCACTGAGAATTGTATATATGAAACAATAAAATATTAGATAATTTAATTTATATAACTAGTTTACCCTCCTTTACAAATGCTTTACATTTATTTACAAATAAGACTTATTTGGACAATATTGTGTAGATATTGTAGTCAATTGGGTATTTTATACCTTCATTAATTTGTTTAATTTAAATGATTTCCATTTCAATTTCAATTATTTTTTTAACATGTTGTGGACATTACAAATTATACGTATCTTTTATAGTGTTAACTGTCAATAATAATTCATGGTGGAACTGCATTGTATTATTTGTTTAATGAAGTAAAACCAATTCAATAGTACTTGTTCCACTGTATTAATTACATTTTGAACCGGTTTCGTCCTTCTCAAAGGGACATTATTATTGAATCATTCCTTTGAAGAGGATGAAACCCAAAATCCAAAGTCCAAAAACAAAACAAAAACTTACAAGTTTAAAATTTGGTTACATGTAAGTTGTACGTATGCAGTTCATCGTGGGACACTTATTCGTGCGCCGCAGTACGTGAAACATGAGTTCGTATAACATTTTATCAAATGACGAGTTCTATGTTGAACATTTCACCGTGGAATACATTTATAGGTATCTTACAAAATGCAGCGATAGTTTGCAAATAGTACTGTTCCAATTAGATTAACGCTAACCTAATATAATCTAACATAACCTAACCTAGTAAAGACATCTCATAAAATTTGCCACATGTTTTAGCATACGTACAAATATACTCCACGGTGAAATGTTCAACGAAGAACTCGTCATTTGATTAAATGTTGCATGAACTCATGTTTAACGTACTGCGGTCCTGCGGTGAACTGTTTACGTACAAATTTCCAGATACGCCAAAATTTAAGTGGAATAAGGACCTACTATGACATTGTTTTTTATTTAATTAAACAAATAATTAATCAAATATTACAAATTATAATTTAGAGATGTTCAGAACAAGACATAAAATATTATTATATAGAAATAAGAAATAAAAACGATAAAAATGAAAATATAAAAAGAGAACATAATTAATATAAATTATAAACATATAAAAGCAGTGAAAATACGGTTATACATATATAGAAGCTCAAAGAAGTTAACCGAGTTTGCTAATGAGACTCTATTAAGAATTTATAAAATAGCATCCACCTAAACTCACCTCACGCGAGTGGAATATATCAACACCCGAAGCAATTTGGATGAACACAGTTATCGCTTTTTATCTATTTTATTATTTATACACATACATAACAATTTTATGTGATTGATTCCGTTTGATGCTGTGTGATAATACTATATTTTAATTAAAAAAAAAATATTTTAATTTTATCAAAATCGACATGGAATAGTTCTACGTTCAACCGAAATACGAAATGTATAATCATTTCAGTTACCCCATTTTCACCCACCATCAAATTGTACTTGACCACCTTCCATAGCTCTATATACACGTCACACTTCCTTCTCCAGAAACGAAGCTGCACGGGACTGATGTAGCAACCATGCACCTCAGTGCTTAAAGAAAGAGTTTTGATAATAAAAAAAAGAATCTTTACCTGCTCTGCCGTCGTTTATCTTTAGTGACAACAAGTTAGTGTCCTCTGTTGTACCCAGGTACTGTAACTATAGAACTGACTGATGAATCTAATGAGGGATCGGAATTATTGCGTCTTCCATACGATGGAGAAAATATTTAAAATGCCTAAAAGTTGGTCTTGGTTGATATCAAGTCAGGGTAGCCAATTTGGCCTGTATGTAGACGGACCCTGGAAAACAGCTCCGCTCTGTCATATCCCATTAACTGGCAATCACAGAGGACATGTTTAGCGTATTGATGGTCGAGCCCGCATGGTATACTTTGTAATTGAAAAACCAGGGCTCGAAATGGACCGAAGCGCACCGGAGCGCCGTTCCTGTTCGTGAAATCGGTAAAATTATCGCTCCGTCTCGTGGAAAAAAAATGACCGTCTGAGCTAGATAGGCCATATAATAGAAAATCCAACATACTTATTTTTATGAAATACACATAAAATTTGATAACTATGTCTTCTTACTATGATAACTATGTATTGTTCTTCAGAAAACTCTCAAGCGCTCCGGTTCGTAAACTTTTCTATTCCGAGCGCTGTGAAAAACGTTTTATGGACTGCATTTATCATAATGTTTGTATGTGGTGTTTGAAAATGCAACGTTGCAGGGTTGCATAGATATCATCGAGTCTGCAGTCAGTAGGAGCGACCGACGCATTCCAACTACTAGCTATAATATAATATCAGACGTAAATTATAAAATTTGTGGTAGCCATCGGTTGGTACGTTCAGCTATGAGTAACTGTGTCTGATATTATGCCTTAGTAAGAAATTATTTCCCGGTTCTATGGGTCTTATACCCTAAAGTCACTATTATTGAAAGCCACCGTTATATTATGTTCAGAACGAATATCGGGTTTCGTTTACGTTTATGTGAATATACTAATATGCTACTGTAGAACTATGGCATCCGACCAAAGCTTTTGATTTTCAATTATTTTGTTTTAATTATTGACGTTTTCTCTTCCAGTTTCGGGGCTGCATTGGTACTACCATGTCACGGATGTTAGAATTCGAATTCGTGAAGGAGTTTACGGTCGGCTGGGACGTTGCTTTTCATTTTATCGTTTCTTATAAAAAAAGTGTTGTATTGTGTTTCCACATTTTGTGTCTTCATACATTTTGGCCATGCAACGTGACTACGTTAAAATTCCCACCACCACCCGTCATATATGCACAGCCGTGGATATGCACGGCCGCTTTCCATGACGCTTTAAACGTCTCTAAAAGAAGTGCTTTTAAGTGCTCATTCCGTCCCTAGACGGAGCCGCACGGGACTGATGCTGCAACCATGCACCGTAGTGCTTAAAGAAGAAAGTTAAGATAGATTTTTTTTTGTTTTTTGGACTGGATCTGCTGTCCGCTGACGTTAAGCGCTTTGTGTACCAGCATACTGAGTGTCACGAATTGAAATGGATGAGTCTACAGAAGAGTCGGGACTATCCCGCTCCCCATACGACGCTGCAAATTTCTCGACTGTCGCAAAGTTGGCCTCGGTTGCTATCAGATCTCCATGACCAATTGGGCCCGTGTGAGAACGGACCCTGGCAACCAGATCCGCTCGTTCGAGTTCCATAAGCGGGCAATCCCAGAGGATGTGTTCAACATCTTGGTGGTCATGCCCGCAGGTACAACCCGGCCATCTACTATCAAGCCAAGCTCGCGGAGTCTGGCGGCGAAGTTGCCATGGCCGGTGAGGAACTGGTTAATCCAGTGCGAAAGCTGGAGTCTTCTAGTTTGGTGCCTGCAAAATACGTGTGGAAAAAACGGTAAGTGTGCCGCCCCACGCAACATAACTATGTCAAACCAATGACAACGATTCTTGACCAAGTAGTTGCAATAGTTTCGAAAGTACCAGTGGACATTGGTATTTAGACATTGTATATTGGACATTGTAGGTATTGGTTCTACTCGCATGAGAAAGTAAGGCAATTGAGGAAGGTTTATCTTTGTAGAGTTTTATTGTAAACTTTAAGAAGTATTGCTTCATTGAAGTTTATTTTGGCAGTGATATAAATATGACTTAGTCAATGGCAGTAAATAATTAGTTGGCATTGCATAGCAGTCAGAATTAGGAAAATAGGATTCATTATATTCCTCAAACATAAGTAACTGTATGTTATATTATGACCCTCTATCTTTTTTATATGAGTAACTGAATAACTAATTTATTAGTCTCTTATAATATTAAACGAATTAATTAAAGCTACTAATATTAGTCGGATAATTAATGAATAACTAGTTATGATAATACCTTTTTCATACTTTATCGATATAGTATACCTGTTCAAGATTATTTTAATAATATTGCCAGGGATAACAATATGTGTAGAGTATAAGATGACTATAAAATAATTTACCAGAGCAGCGCGAAATATTTTCTCAAAACGATTCAAGCCTCTGATAATTTATCACTTACGTTGCATTAGACGCCTTAAGCAGTGGGATAGAACCTTTTGTCAGCTAACACTTTTCATGTACTTACACTCTTTCAAGAGTCTCAAAATATAATCAATATTGATGATGTACTTAAGTAGCACAAAAACACTTTAAAACATATTGTAATAATATTATGATCGATAGTCGTTTAAATACTTTGATAATATATCTTCGATCTAAATAGTGTTATTAACGGTTTTTATGATACAAAACATTATCATCAGCCAGTGGCGAAGGGTGGGGGTGGGCTGTTAAGATATCACCATAAATAGTGCACATTAAACTTTTGTTAGTCATACGTCTATATTTTCATTTAAATAAGACTACAATTTACAGATGGTGTTGGTTAGTTTTTAAAATTCAATTAAAAGCGGCGAATACCAAGCCATAATAATAATTAAATAATAATCAAAAAATACTCGACTATCTATAAAATATCATTGAATTGAAATTAAATCATATATAACTTTAGAAATTTTATTAATATAATAATATTTTTATCTATTAGGTTTAGGTATGGCTTAATGAATTAAAAAAAAAATAATGTGCAATACGTATTCTTAATTCAACGAAAACAAATAAGTATAAATGAAAATTGTGTACAATTTTGTCGTATCACCCAAAGTATACCAAAATTATTATGGTTTGGTTTAGACAGGGTTCAATTGATATTTAAAAACCAACCAACACCATCTGTAAATTGTAGTCTCAGTTTAATATAAACAAACACGTATGACTAACAAAGTTTATTTTGCACTATTTATGGCGGATCTTAACAACCTACCTCCACCCTTCACTATTGTCATCAGCTAAGGTATAACCACTTACTCCTTTTAGTCTTTTCAATAATTATAATTTTCTGTCATGTGGTATAGGGCCAAAATTCAATTCGTTTATGCAATAGGTTCCAAGGCGGCCCTTTTGTCGTTTATTACGCATTGCATATTATTACCTTTTACGACATTAATTTGTTAAACGTTTACTCACTTACCGATAGAAACGTCCAGCTTATTATTATTTTAGAAGTTAGGTGGCATCTACCCCGTGGATGTCAATTGTAAAGAATAGCCATTGTTTAGTGTTATTTGTGGTAAATCAAATTAGTAAACATGTATCTAATTATTATATCGGCCACGGTGGGCGCGCGGCATAAGCGTTGGACTATAAAGCCGTGGGTCCCAGGTTCGAATCCTGGGTCTGGCAAGTACACATATTGTTTTTCAATTTGTGTGTGTCAGGGTATGGACCTAATAGGTTGAGCAAGTGGCTGACATCCATTTCTCGTAAAAAACAAAATCTGTCAATACAAACCTCCACACAGTGGAGGCCCATATGATCCTTTCAGGATCGGACATGGTCGAAAAAAAAATATTATTTGTTATGTCGTAGTAATTTTAGTATTACAGTTACAATTATAACATAAAAGAAGCGCTCATATATTTATTTTCCCGTGCGATTTAGAAATTCGTAAATAATCTGTCTATGGTAGATGAACGAGATTACAAAATAGTGGAATTAATAATTATTAGCAAGTGATAAGATGTCAAAACTAAAAATTTAGATTCCTCCTAATGCCACCCATAAATCGTTTTGATAACAACCTTCATTTAAATTTTTAAAAATTGGTAGCTATTTGTTATCAAAATTTGAATTACTTATGTGGTACTTCAAATTATTATCAACTGTTTGTAAAAGGAATTTAAACGATGTCTCACTACTCGTAGATAAAAACACTCACCGAAATCGAATACTCATATTGTGGGTCTCAGGTTCATATCCTGTGTCTGTTATATATTGTTTTTTAATGTGTGTTTTTAGGTAGAGGATGGACCTAAATGGGTGAAACAAGTAGCTAACATCCATTTCTCGTAAAAACAAAAATCTGTTAATACAAACGTCTACTCTGTGGTGGCCCGTATGATAATATGTTTATGGTAAAGAAAATTTTATGTGGCATATTATGGAAATGTAGAAACAGTATTGGATCGGCCACGTGCAAAGCATTTTGGAGGATTTACTGGCAATGTACGCATCCCTTGAGGGTAAAAAAGAACCTGGGCTAAGGGTCGCTTAAGGCAAAAATAATTTAATTTTGTATTGATTATTTATTTTCAAAATTATATAACATTTTCAATGATTGATCTATTTTTTCCAAAAAATATTTATGTCTCAGGCATTTTCTCGAATCGTGAGTTACCAATCCATGATTTTGAAAGGCATTCGAGGAGAAGAGTCGACACTCAAACGCGAGATTCTGCCTTCAGCCGAGCGCCGAATCACCAATTTGGAGGCAGCGCGTTTTACGACAGTAATTTTATCTCACCTACAGTTAACGATTCCGAACGGCACCATAAAACTTACAACGCTGTATATTTGTGCAAAGTGTTTCCATTACTGCAGCGATTCTCATTTTTCTTCGATCAACCCGTCAATTGATGACGCTGATAAAATGTTTTGTAGCATTTGAACCACCCTTCAAGAAACAATATGCATCATCATCATCATCATGCGCACATCTATTGACTGCTAGATAGATGTTTTCATAATTTTACACGTCCATCACTATATTCTCCAAACATAGTGTGCGAAAGAAGAAGAGAGAAAAGTCTGAAAAAATAGTCGTATATGTAAAACTCATCACAACCAGCGGCGGCTCATCTAATACCATGCAAGTGCTACGCACTGCCTGCATTTTTGAAGATATCGCTCAACATTTCATTGTTATTTATACGTGTATCACTCACTTCGTGAAGTAGAACATATAGCAGTATTATTAAAAATACTCCGTTTATGAGCGCAAAGCGATTGCGATCGAAACAGATTTTCAGTTTGCACAGGATTACAATGAAGTCATTGTATACTACTTAAACGGTGGCCGAATGTCCTTGTAATGGCGTTTTGTGTAGAATTTTTTACACACTTTTAGATTGGCGCATGAAACAAAGGACTCTAGAAACAAAAACGCCAGTTTCTGTTTTATAGCAATGTTAGCGAGTTAATTTTTAACAATTTTACAGTTAACATATTTAATGAATCGCCAACATGTTACGAAAATACAAACTCCCGCGTTTATTTCTAAACCACTCAAATACATTGAAAATAATAAAAAAAAACACATCAGCCGGTATTTCTTTGGCTGACGCATTATTCGCTCGGAGCGTAAAGCCATAAACTGTGGCATTTATATTTCTTTATTGATATTAAATCATTCTGTTCAAAAACTTTTTTGAGAAATAGTATAAATAAGCAAAGACATATTTAATTTACTTTCTGAGAAGTCGGTAAGAGAACACGGCAGCCTTCGGTAATTGAGGTAATCATGAAGACGCTTTACGACCTTACGTGGCTAGGACACGTATTCCGGATTCCGCCAAAGAGTGTGACACTTCGCACCCTTATGGCATAACCTCAAGGGTTCCGTCGCCATGGCCGGCCCTCCCTCACCCTGCAGCGGTGCCACAAAAGCGACCTACGTGCTGTAGGTCTGACATGTCGGGAGGCGCAAGAGTTGGCGATGGACCGAGGAACGTGGCGCGAACTTGTGCTTGCCCTATGCCCCAATGCTGGGTCGTGACAGGGTGAAAGAAGGAGATCTTCTCTTTATAAAAGGTAAACCATTGCTCACTACCAGAAAATGCTATTCTGAAGACCACCGGCCGCCACTGATCATAACTACTACATATTTATATATATTATATTATAATGGATTTAAGTTTTATACTATTCTTTTTGAGTAGTTTTTTTATAACCCGGGTTTCACCTTTAGGCATCTTCAGGCACTATTTGCACTCACCAAAAGGTAAATACACACTGACAACTAATACTATTAATAATTCTAACTTATATATTACATTACTACAATCAAGTAGGTAAAAACTTTATCACGCACCTATCAAGTGTTTTTAAAAACCCCTATCACTAATAATTCAATTATTAGTCGGATACATCGTCAAACCATAATAATAGATCATTAAAATTATAAACAATAAATACTACATTCAAGGGGTATATACAAGAAATATATTCGGTCGATAGTATTAATATTATATGTATATATTAGGACAAGTACGAGTTATATCAATGTCTCTGGATTAGTTAACTTTAAACATAAATATATTATAACATGCATAATTTGAAAATACTTCTAAGAAATATATAACCACTAAATGAGTAATTATTTTAATAATATTCAGGATTAGATTTTCAAAATTAAATAGACGATGAGTAGAAGTTTACGCAAGTGAATAATAATAAATACAATGGCTTACATAATATTATATTGTAAGATATTAAACATTATCCTGTCTTCTGAGGGTCTCTAGGAATGGAAAAGTTAGCAAAACATTTTCCCTACCTTGAAGTTTATCTCTAATATAAGACATGAAAACTTCTAAATTGACTGATAATCATTATAGGATAGACTTCGGACAACATGGTGATCTACAATTTTGTAAGCGACAAAACATGTAAGTGTGGCAAAATATAAAATATGAGACCCCTATTTTTATTCAAAGTATGTCCACTAAAGTAATATTTCTATTAAATTCTACAAGTTGAGAAAAATGGTGTTACTTTCAATAATAATTTATACAGCGACAGCATATGGCCACAGAAGCAAGACAATAGCCGATCGACAACATAATATGGCCAATGTATACTGACGGAGCATTTGCATGAGTGATTGAGAATACCTGAATTCATTAAATTGTTGTAGGTAAATGCACCCTTTAAATATTCACAGTCAAATACTTGGAATAAAAGTGGAAACGAATTTTTCACTTTTTGTACCCTTGATGTGGTCATTAGTGTTAAGAGAATCAAAGCCAAGTGAAAACATTTTGAAGAAATTCGCGCTGAAATTATAATATGACTTTTGATCCGTTTTCATTTGAATATTTTTGGATTAAAATGCAATCAAGATTTTTAAAATGGTGTTAGATGTCACCGTGATATTAATCTTGTTATTTTTTTATATAATAATAATTCTATTAATGCGATCTTCTTCGCCACATTTTTATTATTCATAATCGGTCCATGTTACAATATTTTTCTGGAATAAATAAAACAGCGGTATAAGGGTAGATCTATCAGCAGCTGTAAATTACATGAGTAACTTATGAAATATTATTTCTTAATTATGTAATATGTATTTCTTGTTCATCACATTCATGTATAAACTACTAAATAAATCAGAAAAAAATCAGCCACATAATATTATTATTATATAATACTAGCTGAAATACCCGGCTTCGCACAGGGTCGCTTCGTGGTTATATTTATCTTAGATATTTAAAAAATAAAAAGGTGTAATTATTTTTGTATTATTAAAATATCTGTGTGATACAATATGACAATATGAAAATAATTCTAATAGGAGTAAAGGTCAAACAAAAGACACTAAATTAAAATCGAATCCAAAATATGCAAACGTTATTAATGTTATTAATATATAGTAAAAAAAATCAAAATTGAATGTAACAAACAAAAAACTAACTTTGTATTTTATATAATACTAATTTAGAAACCTTCGCAGGTGTGCCCACAACAACTGACAAAAGCTTCATCGCAATCGGATGAATAGTATAAGAACGCATACGAATAGAAGAAGAAGATGATTTTCTAATTCAAAAACCTTTGCGGGCGTGCACACAACAACTGGTCACAATTTCATTGCAGTCGGATGAATGGTATAAGAACGCATACAAATAGAAGAAGATAGAATAGAAGAAAAAGAAGAAGAAAATGGTTGTATCAATTCAGAAACCTTCACGGGTGTTGGCACAATTACTAACGAAAGTTGTATTGCAATCGGATGAATGGTATAGGAATGCATACGAATAGAAGAAGAAGAAGATGGTTGTACTAATTTAGAAACCTTCGCGGGCGTGCGCACAACAACTGGTCAAAATTTAATCGCAATCGGATGAATAGTATAAGAACGCATATGAATAGAAGAAGATAGAATAGAAGGAAAAGAAGAAGAAAATAGTTGTATCAATTCAGATACCTTTGCGGGCGTGAGCACAACACTTGATCAAAATTTCATTGCAATCGGATGAATGGTATAGGACCGCATACGAATAAAAGAAGATAGCATAGAAGAAGAAGAAGAAGAAGAAGATGGTTGTACCAATTTAGGAACCTTCGCGGGTGTTGGCACCATTACTGACGAAAATTTTATTGCAATCCGATGAATCGAATAGGAACGCATACGAATAGAAGAATATAGAATAGAAGAAGAAGATGGTTGTACTAATTCAGAAACTTTTGCGGGTGTTACCACAACAACTGACGAAGGTTTCATCGCAATCGGATGAACGGTATGGCAGCGCATAAAATACGAACAAACAAACAAACAAACAAACAAATATAAATTTTTATATATTAAATTATAGTATTCATAGATATTATTTTCATGTGTGTTATATGATTAGTATGCAATGATATGTCGATTATTTGAAAAATAATATGAATTCGAAAAATGTATTCAATTTTTTTATTTTATTTTAAATTCAGAACTAATTAGAAAAAATGTTAGACAAAGTTTTTTTAAATTAATGTTAAAGTATTTAACTTAAAGTATGTATTCAGTATTGAATAAAATAAAAAAATATGCTACAAAGTTATGTTATAATATTATAGACATTTATTAAATGAGCAAACAAATCATTAAGTTAGGTTAGGTTAGGTCAGGGGTCGGCAAACTCTTGGACCAAAAGAGCCAAATATGAGTATCACAACGGTTAAAATTTTTTTCGAGAGCCATACATATATTTTTATAAACATGATTTATTTCAGTGAATGTTACTGTTTATTTATCAAGTGAAGAAGATTTCGCGAATAAACCTAACGCAAATATATTTTTTTTTATTGTTGAAATTATAAATATATTTTTTACAGAAAAATGAGTTACATACAATTTTCACGCAATCCTTAAAACTAATGTGAACAATGACCGTCCTTGCACTTTTTTTGAGAGTGTCTGTATGTTTGGTATGTAACTTTTAGTTTTCAGTTTTAGGCGCGACTCCAAATTCTCATCGGTTATTTGGCTTCTCTAAATGCTATATATATTGTTCATGTTTGAAAATGATTATTCACATACATATTATGTAGACTCGAATATGTGTTTGGAAAGCTATACGATGTATTAAAAATCGTAGTATCTACCTTATTATATAGATCTTTTAGAGCGCTCCGCTGAGTTGTGAAATTAAATTGCATTTTTCTCTCTCCAAATCTTCAATTTTGGTGGCAAGACCTACAAATTTGGAGCTGCATAACTCTTTGCTTGTTAAATCCTCAAAAAAATCTATTTCAAAAGTGCTCGTGTCAATATGGAATAAAGAAAAATTTAATTCGTTGAGTTTTGCAATGGGCGGATTTAAAACGACAACAATCATACCTTTTTTGTAAAAAATGTGAATTGGAAATTTGGCAAAGAGCCGCACGCCAATACCCAAAGAGCCGCATGTGGCTCGCGAGCCGTGGTTTGCCGACCCCTGGGTTAGGTAATATCGTTATAAATGATTATGACGTGTTGAAAATGCTTTTATAATTTATTTTTAATTAATGTGGAGGTATTTATTTTAGATTTACTACTTATACTTAATATTCTGGAAACGAAAGATGGTGTTAACCTCAGAATGTTTTAAATTTGTAGTTTCTCAACTCCATGTAAAGTAAAGTTTTTGTAAATTATTTATCGGTAATACATATTAAAATAAATACTTTTTCATTATAAAATATAATAATATGTACTTCCTGTGAAAAATTAATCGTCGAATGTATAAAATTATATAACTTATTAAAAAGATCATAATAATAACTACCTACTACAATAATAATAATATCATCAGGTTGTCTAGATATATCACCAACAGGGATTCCGTTGCCTCTATCAGGAATACTGTCATCATTGATAAGAATATGATCAACACATTTTGTATGTTTATCAGAAAATCCGAGCATCACCAGCATCTTTTATGCATGCATCAGCATTTTTTAGTGAGAATGGTATTGAAGAGAAAAGTTTTTTGCTGAATCTATTGCATGATTGGTTACGATCAAACATCCCTTAAAAAACACGTGAAATCTAACCAGTGACAACACCATTATAACGGGTAGTTTTAATCAAAATGGATGATTTTTGATTACTTTTTATACAAAAAATCATTTTTATAATTACCTGTAAGATTAACATAATATTTCTTTCACATTAATTCGATTCATCTTTTTCATATTAACGTATTATGTGCAAATTTAAAACGTTTCAAAAATAGGGCCGTATGCATATTATTTTTATTACTAAATGGCTTTATGCACTGAGCATTACTTGAATTGGGAATGCATAATAATTACACCCTTACTATTACTATTTTAAGGAATGCATAACGCATTAGCGCACTTTTTTACGTAACAATGATTATGCATGTGGCCCTTAGGCTTATCTTCGATTTTCTTTTGCTCACAGATTTATATAATGTCATTGAGTAAAATGAACTCGCAAATCAGTATATTATGTTAATGAGAAACTCGATATAAGCTTTAGGTAGGAGAACAAGTAAACGATATCGATAAGTCATTAGCGAATCCTTAAAAGCTTTAGGCTTTACGCATTACACGATATATTTAGCGCAGCAACACTCAACGAAAGAATAGGCCCCCTGCTAATCCATGCGCTGAGGATAAATCCGTTCGTGTCCTTGCGACTAAGGAATGGATTATCAGAGGATGTGTTTTGGATCCTTCTGTCGTCTATAATATTGGGAGATATCTCCTATAAACCGTGTTTGGGAGCAACGTATTGAATTGTTTGAATACATTCACGCTTACGAAGTTTTGTCAATATTCTACATAAATTTATTGTATTTTGTAAATTAAATAAATTATTCAGTTTTCTAAATACGATGGACTGTAGATACTTGAATAAAAATAAGTGGTAATTATTTGCCAGGGATGGTGTCATTTGGAAGAGAAAAAGCGCGGTTGAATAAATTTAAATTGTGAAACTGCGCTGCCTATATTATCGTGTGTATCGTGTAAACGACAATGTACCTAAAACCAATAACAGTATTGTCGAGAAATCTAAGGAAAAGCAGACGAAATCTACGCTAAAATTAATCTGGCTAAATAGAATTACTTATGTAGATATGACAAAGTTTTATAAATATTTTTAATAAATAATGTAGGTTATATACTTAAATCCAATGTCGAATAAAAAAATATTTAGTTAAAAATAGTATTAATAATTAAATAAATATCATTGTATGGATACTGAATTAGGTTTTAATTACTGAAATATCTTAAACATACATAAGTATCAAAGAAAATCTTAAAATTGTATCATAGATGGATCGGTAGCTTAATGAATAAGATCATTTACCTGGATACCAATCCCCGAATGAAGCACTATGACCGGTTGGGCAACGGAAGCGCAAGCCTACTTCAACGAAGTATATTAAAACTCAACCGGTAGTATCGACTGCAGTATGGAATTGAAGTACACGTGCTTTGGCGGTAGAGGCGCTAGCAACTCTCCGTTGACATATTATTAAACGTCAGAAATTCCTACGTAGTATTGAAGAGGCTGTTAATCTATTTTTTTCTATCTTTTACATAACTATTACCGCTGAAAGTATTATTTTGTGTTTAAATTCTCATTTAAATATTTATTGTGATTTTGTAATACAGAAACACACATGTTTGTTTGCAAAATACAACGGAAATTCCGTGTTGTAATATTGTTATATTGGAGATGTAACTAGCTTGTAGATTAATTGGCTACGTACTTCGACAATGAATGGTTTAATAATGCAATGTTAACGGTAAGTACTGATTAAATATGAAGTCATTATCAAAATGGATAAAAATGTTCCGTCATGACATGTTTACTTTCTATCTTACTCTAACGCATGGACATGAGGTATAAGCATGCTGAATGCTTTCTCACTCGCACTTATACTTTGCGTATCCATTTCATTCGAAGCTCTATACACACAATATCTCCTGTAAAACTAAAAAAATTACGTGCTTTAGTTGAAGCGGTTCGGTGACGTGTTTTGCAGTGCTTCATTTGGGGATTGCTGGTGGGCAGTGAAAGATGTGTTAGTCATGAGATAATGGAACGACTAATAAAAAATGTATTTTACAACAGATGCCATCTATAATATTATCGTCTTACATACCTTGATATAATGAAAAAACTGGTTACCTCGTTGCTAAAATTAATTGTCGGTGGCTTACAAAATAATAGCACTCACTTGGAGAGGCAAGCATGTGAGCTCGAATCCGAATTAGTGTAACTTTTTTCCTAGGTTATTTTTTTGATTAGAACGTATCAAAAATAAAATTTTCAAAATATCTAATACTTACATAATTATGTAAAATTATATTGAGATAACTCATTGTATATACCAGTAAGATACTTGGAGGATAAACTTAGAATCGTAACGATAAAACCGAGTAAGTTACTATTTAACATAAGTCATTAAAACGCGACATCGCCGAGAAAATTCTATTCGAGAAAACATTTCCCGGAGTGAAGACTAATTTATAATACAAACAATGTAACTTCCAATTCTTATTCATTTGCCATCTCGTTACGCGAAGCTTTTGGAGCGTATTTTACCAGCTGAAATTAACATATGAAATTTAAACCACGTATGCGTCACAGCCACGCTTCCAGGCTATATCCAGTTTCAGTAAATTTCGCCAGAAATAAAAACGCATTACATAGTATTCCTGACGTATAGAGCCTTTTTAAAATGATACTCCTAAAGTTGGCTATGGGCCAAAGTAATTATGGGGCAGATAACGTGTGGGGAAAGGCACCAGGCAACTATCGTCTCAATGTATGGAGATAGCATTATTAGGGTTAACTCCAACGGTGATTAACTCGGAGTTTTATTAAAAACTATAAATTTATGTACCAATCTACAATATATTTATTTGTATACTTTTATTTTCCAAAGAATCTTTACAGGTGATACAAAGTACATAATATATATAATAATATGAAACCACCAGGGATAATCTGTTCTGTGGAAGCCATCTAGTCACACGATTTTCTGTATTTTGTAGTAGGTACCTCTTACCCCTCATTCTTAAAAAAAAATTCGTAGAAAATGATTTATTTCATAATATATTTTTATTCTCAGAATAAAATATTTAGTCATAAATAATAGATTATATATTTTTGGTTTTATGAGTCACATTTTTTTACAAATTCCTCACCCCTCTCCCTTAACATTTATCAAAAATCATCACATTATACTTAATATTATTACACCTCCTCCTCTCTTAGAGTGTAATATCATTGATGACTCGTATAATGTGGACCAACTTCTGTGTATGCATATTTCCCGTTCTTTATTTTCTCCTCAAATAATTTCGGATCACTCAACTATACCAAAGATTGCCGAATGGCCGACAATGGCCGACGTCCTAAGATTATTCATTCGACCTCTACCAAAGATATTAAAAGAAAACCTTATTCTATGTATTTGAATGAATGTCGTTTTATATCATACAAAAATAAAACTGTTCATTGACCTAGTTTTGCTCAAATAAGATTGATTTCGGTACTGTCAGATTTATTTACCTGTGTTGCATTGAGGATATTAACAAACTTGCACTTGTGTTAAAATGACAATGAAATGATAAGTTTCACATTATTTTGTTAAAAAAATGCTTCAAATTGCAAATAACAATATAATATAAAAAAGAAACAACAGCGATACGTCAACATTAAACCGGCATTTTTATTTTTACTTACAAGCAATGCTGTCTACGCAGAGAATAACGTTTTCAATTCTGAGACTAGAGTGAATTTTTACAATCAAAGGTATTTTTTAACTCAAGTTGTAGGTTTTGCTTTAGTTTACCAAGTTTACCTGTATTTTGATACTATAACTCATTAGATATTAAACAAATCTAATTACGTTTTTATTACTTCGTGCATGGTCTAAAATATATAAAATAATCGTGAAGTACAAGTGAAATTGTCACGTAAAAAAATAATTGAGAAACCAACCAAGTCAACCAAGTCAAACAAATATAGTGATCAGTAAATTATGAAATATTATGATTTTAATTAGTACACATAGGAGTCAATGTTGTGGAGGTAATATAATAGTATTATATAAAAAATATGTATTAATTCCAAATAATACTAAGTGTCAACCCTGCTTTTATTTAAGCAGAAAAATGTCTAATATAAGACAAAAAACAAAAGCTACAAAACATGAATGCACTTATGCAGGCGCCGTTTTTCTATCTAACATACATTATTCTATAATTTCACATAGGAATAGAATAATAAACCTTGGAGCATTAAAGCTTACTGACTTACTTCTGTTGCCAAATATTTCTCTGTCATGTACGTATTTTAAATAATTTTTCATATTTGAAATGAGACTATTAATTCGAGTGCTTAAAGTCAGACAACGTTATCTACAAAAAAGTGTTTTTTTTTTTTTTTGAGATAACGTTATTTTACATTTACGGTTACATGATAGTCAAACAACATTATGTCAATCTTTTCTAATTTCTTATTAAATTGTCAGTAAAGTTTAACGCTAACTACATAAGTTACCCTTGTTTTCATATTTTTTTAAAACTATCCCTATAAATTTTAAAATCATCATAAGCAAGATAAATGTACCATACACAATAAATTATAAAATATTAATATTAGGTTTTAAATCAACATTTCCCTTGTTAAATTACAAGAATCTAAAATAACGATTTTTGGCTCTCCTGTTAAGTTGCACTTTTGTAGATAGTGTTATTTGACACTAAGCCCTCGAATTCTAATAAGTAGTTATTTTTAATATACATTTTAAAATAAATGCAAATATACATTCAATAACTAACATTAAATAACATTATAGGATGGTTTTATTTATTTATAACATAGAGACACTTTGGGCCCACGTTGGTTGCCAGTTATAGTATGTTATAGTATTGAAAAAATCGAAACACTTCCGGTTTTAGTATTTATTCTGAGTTCGCAGAGATAAATCAACAATAATATACAATACTTCAAACGGTACACGAAAACAGATTAACAAGATAAGATGACTCGCTCGACCAAATGACCAGATTTGATGAACCTGCCAAAGGATTAGTTCAGTTCAGGTATGTATCACATTTGACAACTAGATACCACACTTATCACTAGAAACGAATCTCGATAGTGTAAATTGCTTAATGCGAACAAAGAGGACCTGTATGATCAAAATAATCAGAGCTAATCAGACTAAACTGCCTGGCTGTAAGACTGTGAGAGATCTGCGAGAGATGTCAATTACGGAGTCAACATAGAATTAAAACCTAATTCGTCTACATATTGCTTGTGGTGTCCAGTCAATGGGGAGCGCCATCTTTAGATCTCTTTTAGAAGTCACGTCGCTATAATAATATAATATACTTAGAGAAAAATGGGTTTTTATTGATACTTATATACTTTAACACGGAATAAACGAAAATATTGGATACTTATATAAAATTATTTCAGGTTCAACCAGAACATTCATTACCATTACGTTATGTCATAAGGTTAATTATATACAAATATAATAATTTAAATACTCCAATATGTGTTTATTAATACATTATTTTGTGATTTTGCCGAGGCTTTGACCGAGACTCGCTGTCATATTATCGCCTCTTCTCTTCTAGAAGGGGATCCGTCGATCAGGTCCTAACTTCTATTCTGTTAAATAACTTTACAATTTTGCCTAGCTCTTCCGTCTTACCCTTCGCCAGGATACTCTTCAATTCGTTGACATTCACATAGATATCCGCAATTCGCAGCTGTACTCTGTGAAGTTCATATTTAGGGCATTGTAGTGCCTATATGTACAATGTCCTCTAAAACATGACATTTATCGCAAAATTGCGATTGGCTTCTTTCTATGAGAACATCAAATTTGTTGCCCATTGTGTGCCCTGTTCTTAGCCTCAGTATTAACTTAAGCTCATTCCTCGTCAAAAAAGACTATACAAACCAGGGCACCTCTCGTGGTGATGGTAGAATAGACTTACTCCATTTCCCTTTTTCTAATGATGCCCTATGATGAAATGTTTATTACTACTTATGTAAACTTATCTAGTCATTTAAATACATCAAGTGTACAATAAACAGCATCCGCATCACCTCTTTATGAAACCAGAAAATGGCAGAACTTGTCGTTAGTGGAATAAATTAAGTTGTTTTTTTATTCAGTGACTAATTAATTAACAAGAATTTTGTTTACTTAATAACACAAACAATTTGAAACACTTTTTCAAATAGATAATAAGTTTTCGTTCCAAATTATGTGTAATCAAGCATGTAACATTTTGAATGGGGTATTAAACAAGTGTGTAATATAAAAAGGCTTGGGGAGACACACAGCCGCTAGTTGGAAACAATAATTATAAAATGATTCATATTTCACGGTCGTAAAATTTGTGGAAATAAAATACCTATTTGAAAATTTCTGTGTCTGATTTTTACGACGCGCTATGGAGCGATGTAAAAAAATTATTACTTGAAAATTTGCTTCCTCGGAAATACCCAAACTTATTTTTATCCCATAAAGATGAAAATTTTCAGATAAACAGCCTGTAAAAAAAATCTCATAGCTAAACGCGACAACTAATACGACTCTATAATAAAAATCTCAAAATGACTTTTCGACTTTGTCAAATAAATATGTACTTCTTTTGTTATATTTTTTGTTACGAGTACCTAAAAATAGTTCACTTTATAGAAAACTAATGGAAAAGTTAGTGAATTATTTTTATAACATTTTCGTTGAAAGATTTTGAAACGTACCTATCTTCAAATATTTAAATAAGAGTTCTTCTCATCAATAAATTTTAATTAAGTACCTATTTTACCTTTATGAAACAAAATAAATAATGTTTTATCGAATAATTATACGAAAAACATGTTTAGTCTCTATTAATTCAGCATAATTAAAATAAGTTAATATTGTGTAACATTGAAATATGTAGGTATTGTAGTTTTTAAAGATCTAAAATAAATGTCGTTTTTCGTGAAGACACAATCACCCTCTTTTGTTTAGTACCACGCAAACCACCATTTACATAATTTTTGAAAACACTTCTGAGAAAATAATATAGTACGAGCAATAGAATTTTTTTTAAAGTAAGACAACCCCGCAGGAATCGACCCTGCTTCTCTCGGGTTTCGCGTCCACGCGCATATACCACTATGCTAAAGGTACCATACTTAATTACGACAAATTTTAACTAATGGCTCTTATAATACTCTCTGAAACACTTTCTAAATTAAGCTAATATTGGCTATCGGCTTTTGTATTTTAAATCAAAGTAGGTATTACTTTAATCACTAACCGACGTCACGGATTACTCCTAGATATTTTAGTCTTGTAGCTTCCCTGAACTTGCTTATAATTTTTAATTAACAACTTTTTTTATTTAACGAATAATTCACAAGATTTAAGAATGTAACATTCTAATTAGCATAGTGGTATATGTGCGTGGGAACGAAACCCGAGAGATGCAGGTTCGATTCTTGCGAGGTGTCTTACTTTTTTCAAAAAGATTTTTTCTATTGGATATAATATATTTTGTGTTTTCAAGAAATATGTATGTTCAATAATTAGAATGTAATAGTGCGAAAACATCTTCTTGGCTACTTGTTAAAACTGTTAACTAACATGCTCCTCCCATTTTTAAACGCAGTACCATTATAAACTAATAAGCGCCTCCCATTTAGTCGGCAACAGCGCTTCCTTACGTAGCCAAGAAGATGTTTTCGCACAGTACATTCTTAAATCTTGTGAATTATTCGTTGAATAAAAAAAGTAATTAATAAACACTATTTACTTGTATAGCAAACGATAGCCGAACTTAATTGAGGTTATATTGAAAAGCATTGAAAAGTGTGCGTTTTTAAACTACATAAACAAAAAGTACAGATGAAGCAAATTTTAAAAAGTCACTATTAATACGTCTAGAGACGTTTTTTATTCAATGCTCTTACTAAATAAAGGATGCTAAGAGCCTCTTGATAACATCAAATACAATGACCGTGGAATGTGGAATGTGGAGACTGCTGTTGTACATATTATGAAAAGTGGGATGCTTTTGAATAGAATCATGATTGTCATGAATTCGGAATATAAAAACACAGAGACTGTGTTAGATCAGCCATGTTCATAGAATACAGGAAGAATAGTCATTATAGAGACGGGAGAGGGAGGTATGTATCAATTGAGAACAATAAAGGTCCTGCACAGCTGACACTGATATAACTAGACTGCGCCAGGTTTGATTTAGCGATACTCGATCAAAGCAACTGGAAAGCGTCGGCGCTAGGTCATCAAGAGCTGTAGTGGTGAAAATGATAACAATGATTTTAATCGAAGTAATCACCTCTGTCCATCTTAAATTTATTATTTTTGGTTTAGGCATTGAAATATTATTAATGCAATCGAGCATTTTAATGTACATAATAATACATAATGCCGTATTGCTCAACTGTAATCAACGGTGATTACGTTAATATCGTCATTATAATCTGGGAATACTTTGAAAAACTTTGCGTTGCAATTAACCAAATTTCCAAATCAACTTTGCCATCAATTTATTTCCTTCAGTTTAGTGTAAACTTTTTACCCTAACATAGTTTGGGAGCTTTTTGCGGACCGTCCCGGATGAGTAGCTTTAGATGCGGCATTGGGTTGGTCCAAGGGATAATTGAACCATTCAAAGTCATAATTACAAGGCCGGACACTAAGTTTTTGTATATATTTTAATACTTGGTGGGACAACTTTATGATCAATTTTGTCCATGCCTCTGACATGCTAACGGAATAAATTTTAATATGTTGATCCCAAAATTAATTAATATTTGCTATGTACTAAAACTATGATTGAGTATATTATGTAGAAGCAATCCATGTGAATAGAACCTAGCTCGAACAAGCTGATAGTAACATAAATATCAAAGAGTAAATGCATATAGAATGAGAAGTTGATAAAGAAATTTTCCAGAGATACAATATATAAGCTGGAATTTTGTTATAATATTATTTATTTCGGTCAACCAATAGAATCCATCAAGAAGAGTAAGTACAATATTATGAGATATGACATAATAAGTGATGGTCCCAATAACACGCGTACACATAAAACATAATTAAACCAAATTAAATTAAATATTAAAAATATATTGGAGGGAGCTATTCAAAATGATTTCATCATCATCAGCCGGGGTCAATCCACTGCTGGATGAAGGCCTCCTTTCTCCAACTCTCTCGGTCCTGTGTCGTTCGTTGCCACGTATTTCCGCCGAACTTTACCAGTTCGTCAATCCAGCGGCTTTTAGGGCGACCCTGTGGCCGTTTAGTACCCCTTGGGTACCACTGGATGACGGTTTGTGCTGATTTAAAATCTGAAATGATTTAAAAGAAAATAAATACTGAACAACATAAATAAGTAGGTTATATTAACAGAAGAAAAATTATGCGACATAAGAAAACAAATAAAAATCAAAAATACAGTCGTCAGTTATGAAAAACGATAAATTTCTGAAAAATTGAACTTTGAAATGGCAAAGAACAAAACAGATCCACTCGATCACTGTGAAGATTCATGGGTCTGCAGAGTGGAGCCACCTGAGAGTAGTAACCTAGATTGGTTTCTTATATTTCAATGTATAGTAGTCAAAAGATGTGATGACGAATAAACACTCTGGGTACGTAAAAATTTATACTTGACAGTAATTGAGTAATAACGTATATTTGGGCATCTAAACAGAATAATTAAAACTATTATTCCACTACCTTTGATACATTAAGACGGTACTTCTGTGAAACGGCAAATAATTTTTAACTATAGGTGCGACGAAATTTCGGACTGGCTGGTAATCGGAGAGCAAAGGTCAAGCTGTGAACACGTCGATTTGTTTTGTGATGGCGACAGGGGAAATTTCTTAAATCGTGTAAATATGACTAAAAAACGTTACCCATTTACTTGAAAAAGGAAACATGTCAATGAATATATTATTATTATTAGTGATATAACGATAAACATAACATTAAATGGACGCATATTGACTTTTAATGACAAATTAAGTTTTGCTTTGCACGCGTCATTTGCACAATCTTCGCGTCACGTAGTCACGATCGTTTTAGACCATGCCCCAGCTGATGTATATCCTTAAGTATGTAACCTATGTGTTATTTTTGTGATCTATATGTAGGTTCCATAAATTCATAACAGTGCTAAAAGTAATTAGGAATAATAATGATGTAGATGATGCATATCGGGAATAACCCACGTAAATCGGAAAATAAATATATTAGTAAATATTTACATAATTATGAAAACACTTCTGAGAAAATATATTATAGTATACTATATATAAAAAGTAAAACACTCCGCAGGAATCGAACCTGCATCTCTCGGGTTATGCATCCATGCACATAGACGACTATGCTCAAGGTAGGTACCATACTTAATTACAACACATGTTGACTAATATGGCTCTTATAGTACTCTCTGAAGCGCTTTCTTAATTGAGCTACTATTGGCTATCGTCTAGTCCTAGTGTTTTCAAAATTATATAGGTATGTACAAAAATTAGAATGTTACATTCTTCAATCTTGTGAATTATTCGTCGAATAAAAAAAGTAATTAATAAAATATAAGCCAACTAAAAAATGAAAGTATTCCACATACAACAGATTGTAAATAATTACCTTTAATTAGAAATGGGCAGGTTACATTAGACATAAAATTATCATTGATGTCTGAGAAGATATGTCGATCCAAGATAGAATAATAATTCGATTGCTTAAAGTCAGACAACGTTATCTACAAAAAGTGTTTTTTTTTGAGATAACGTTATTTTACATTTACGGCTACATGATAGTCAAACAACATTATGTCAATCTTTTTTAATTTCTTATTAAATCGTCAGTAAAGTTTAACGCTAACTACATAAGTTATCCTTGTTTTCATATATTTTTTTAAAACTATCCCTATAAATTTTAACATCATCATAAGCAAGATAAATGTACAATACACAATAAATTATAAAATATTAACATTAGGTTTTAAATAAACATTTCCCTTGTTGAGTTACAAGAATCTAAAATAACGATTTTTGGCTCTCCTGTAAAGTTGCACTTTTGTAGATAGTGTTGCTTGACACTAAGCCCTCGAATTTATAATGTAGATTTCAATATTATTATGATACATTTCAGAATGAATACTGTTGAGAAAAATATAGCCCGATGTAAAAAAATCTTTTTTTATATAAATTGGAGGTGCCTATTTACATACGTAATACGCTTACGCGATACATTTTTCGAAACTTTACTTTGAAATAAATTGATTTACGCGATGTATCTGGTGCCTATTATTATAAAAAGAATTGTTTTTTATGCTCCCGTACGGGGAGATATTGATATATTTTCGGATTGGTTTTTTTCCCATTTCCGATTCGTTTTTTTTTATATCGCAAAAGTTTTGATACAGAAATTTTCAAAGTTTTGTCGAATTTGGCAACTTTATCTCTCTCGTTTGACAAAAACAACATGTCACTGTGTGTAGAGCCCAACAAATTTAACACCGTATTATATTATATTATATAAGCAAAATTGACAGACTACTAAAACCACTCGAAATGGCTAAAGATTCTAGCTTTATGATATTTCTATTTCCTTAAGGGGGTGGGTCACGCCAGTAGAGAACCTAGCGGAAAATTTTGAAACATGCAATTAGAGTTTTTTTTTGATAATTTACAATTTCAACTGTAATAACTAATTAATATGTATCTGAAAACAATAAAAAGATTTTTTTTTTTAATTTAAAGATTTACAATTGTAAAAAAATGTAATAAAAGTTGAATTCGTTGCAGGGTCACATCTTATTATTACATTATATTTTATGGTCATATTTAATATTAAAATTTAGTTTATTAAGTTTTAAATTGTTCGTTGTTTACATTTTTGACTAATTCATCGTTTTATTATATTTATTTTAAAAAACATCAATTTTTATAAAAATATAAATGTGTATAACTTGAAAACCTTTTTATTTATATCAAATTGAGCTTCAATATTAATTGGGACCATACCTAAAATAAAATTTGATTCTAATTTTTAATAAAAGAAACTTAACAATAGGTACCCACTTATATTGATTCATAGACGGTGCTAGTATTACTCTCAACATTTTAGTTTTAAAGTACCTACTTAAAATAATAATTAATATCTTATGTACTTAACTAGTTTTTATCCATGAGTGATACACATGATTAGTTCAAGAGCAAACATATAAGTGTACCTACCTGAAAATTTTTCAATATTAATCAAAATAATTACAATTAGGTACTTAGAACATAAGTTTTCTTTATAAAAATAATAGAATCTTTTTCGGTGTATATGGATTTTATATGCCTATCGTCTTGTTTCTATAATTCGAAAATCAAGTAGGTACTTTCAGTCGATATTATTAAATTCGGTGCTCAAATATTTATTTTGATTCCTTCCAGATAATTAGGTACTTATTTGTATCAAAGCCAAAACATAAACACTTAATATATTATCTCTGAAAATTTATTTTTCAGTTAATTGAAAGAAACTATTTTCTATTTGTGCTCATTCAAGTCTGAAGTAGAGAAAATGGTTGAACGGATGCCAAAACCTCTTTCCCTGTCTTGCAATGATATACACCAAAAAAGTTATTCGGTTTTCTAGATGATATCACTGCGGAATAATATTTTCAGATACCTACTTTACGTTCGTAACAGTGTAAATGGAGTTGTTTTTATTTGCACAACAATTCTGTCGTATTTACCTAATGTTTATTTTGTGTGAATGGTGCTTACATATTTCGAAAGACTCCCTTATTATATAATAAAATAAAAATATGGTGTGTTTACCTGATTGAAATTTATTGATAGACTTATATAAACTTACTAAATATTTATATTAATATTTTTATTTATCCTATTCTGAAAAATAACTTTTTTATGTCATCAGAAAATTTTATTGGTTATATTCACTATCTAGTAATTATTTTACAGTATATTTCATGGCAATTATATATCATTATCATCACTATCGGCTGGGGTTGGTCCACTACTTGATGAAGGCCTCCTCTTATTCCTTCCACTCTTCTCGGTCTCTAGTTCTTTACTGCCTCGCAAATCCACCGAAATTTATGTGTTTGTCTATTCAGCAAGTTTGTCTAACTATATGACGGCATTTATCCAACGGTTGTCGACTCGCCAAGCGATATGTCCAGCTCATTGCCATTTTATCCGCTTAGCGATCTCTATCTTATTGCGTGCTCATGTCTGCTTCCTCATCAATTTGGTTACTCTTGTGATCTTTATGCGTTATGCCAAACGTGTGCCTTTCGATGCTAGGCTACTCATAACTTTTGGATTTCTCTTACATTATCAGATGTTATTTTTTAATTTATATTTGCATCACAGTCTAGAGCAGGACCTGATAGGTTCCTGGTACTTGGGTTTATAATGAATACATATATTCATTTATGAGGAATCCATCTATAACTGTATAATAATATTTCAGCATTTTTTAGATTTGCTGAAATCATATAACTTGAAATATAAGAATATAAATAAATGTATATCATAAAAACATACGTTTTACCAGCCTAGTAATCAATATTATTTAAAAATCCTAGATACAAGCTTAGAGTAAATTCAATATTTCTACGATGTATGATTTATAAGGTTATTGGAAGTGTATTTAAATGAAAAAAAAGCCATATTTAATTTTTAAATAATGTATACACATGTATATATTTGTATTAAAAAAAAATACAGGTAGGTAGACGGTTGTGTTAATTAAAAGTTTAAAGCGAAATTGATACCGACGCACGTCGTTATTAAGTTGAAATTTCAAAAAAAAAATGGCGCCGTAATAATTTGTAAAAGTGACATTGCACACTAATTGAGGCGTGCTGTAGAGCAAAATGGCGGACGTCGCATTGCCAGGACGGGTGACACGATGTGACACAATCGCCAAATTACCGGCGATTGTTACGCGCCTGTTACAACTGACAGTTGCTCGGCCCACAGCTTAATACACACAAGAATCGACAACCAATCAAAGAATCGTCATAAAGGGGAAAAAATGACTGGATGCAGTTAATAGTGCGGTAAAAACTAAAATATATTTTATCAAAATACTTATAAAAAATAAACTTATTTTAAACCCTGACGGCTAAAATTATTAAACTTAAATTATGAATGCTGGTTGTCCAAATTCGAAAGAAAATTTATTCGTCAAAGTAACCGAATCCAAAGAATTCAAACAATTTCATTTTTCTGAAAATTATGTAATTACAATAATAAAACTAAAGAAATAATAATAACAGACGAACAATACGTCGCACAGAATGTAGGCTACTGAACGTTAAATAAATAATTACAAGATAAAAATAACTTTTTATATACAACGTTTTTAAATTTTCTGTTGAATTATTATGCTCAATATGCTCAAACTTGTACTTGATATGGTAAATAAAAAACAAACAAATATAGAATACTGAAATGTCATTTTGACATTTCATATTGATTTCCATAGTAACGCACGTAGGTATATATTAATAATTTAGTTGCTAGGACCACCCTCTTAGCAACCAATAATAGTCTTTTATTTTTTACGGATTATTCTGAAATATCTTTCCATATAAAATAGAATTAACTGAAAATGAATTCAATTCTGCTTAAAGATGGCTAAAAGTATTAAAAGAATCCATTGGCATCGTGTTCTGATATATTCTAAAAGCTTCAAATGTCTAAATAGTCGGGAAGTTAGTTAAAAATCGATTGCAAAATTTGTACTGGACAAACAACCACCGGACAAACAAGAATACGAGCTAATAAACACGTTGTAAAATAGTCGGCGCTTGTAAGTAATTGGGGCGGTTATTCTAAGTCTATTTTTCGTAACGCTTTTGCGTCGACGATGATGAGTAAAACATGTTCCATGTTAAAACGAGATTACCAAGCTAAAAGTGATTAAATGTAATCTAAACTACGCCACTACCGTGTGATAGTAAGCACATAAAATTAACGTTAAACACCCTCTCATTCGGTTATATAATAAGCAAGTTGTCAGACTATTACGATCGTTCTGAAGATGGGTTTATACACGGGAATTGCTATAAACCCAAATAACTAAATAATATATTATTTTGGAAATATAAAGAACTTTGTTCTTCAATAGAGTTCAATTAAACGAAAATGTAATTAATAAAAAAATATTTACAAAAAGTATAATTGACCGGTCAAAAAAAGTTATTCAATGATTTATGTTATAATACTTTTCTGGCTTTTGTTACTCCGTTTGATAGTTTTGGTTAATTTTGCATTTAAATACCACTTATGGATATCTTCTTTGTAGTATTCTTTTTCCTCATTGTCATCATTATGATTGAGAATGGTAATGCTATAGATACTATGGAAGCATGGACGAGCTTTTTCTAACTCCCTGTATTATCTGATAGTGTTGCGACTAGCACAGTAAGTAATAATAAATTATAATACTGTCCAAATAATTTATATTGTACACAATATAAAATGATGTAATATAATATTAATTTATAATACCTCTACTATCACTATATTAATAGTATGAGGATATTTAAGTAGATGTAGATATAATGTTATATATTATAATTGCATAATAACTTAATTAATATTATGGTGAATTCAACCGTTAAGAATAAAAACCAATGTTAGTCAAATTATCATGTGCAAGTAACTTACTAATGTAAACTTCATAATGGCCGTAAAAAATATTAGTTCGAACAGAAAGTGGGCTTCGCGAGCCGGAAGAAAAATTGGTAGCGCAAAAATATTTTATCTACCTGTCCTATGAAAAGCTTCGCTGATTTTGATGGGCTAAATATATATTATCTACACGGCGTAACTAGATGTAGTGAGCACACCAGGTAGTTTTTCAATAGATTTAGATTGAAAATTCTAACGAAGGTGCAGTTTCCTTTTATTATAGTAGTGTTGAGTGTGAAATTTTCAGATGTAATAAGCACACCATTCTACAGAATAATATTTTGCGAATAAATCGATGGTTTCTGTAAGGTTTCTCAGGCGCACTGCGTCCGGTGAAGAATACAGTCACCAGTAATATGTATAGCATTTTAGTCGTTTACTATTAGAATAAAATAATATATAGAAATATTTTCATATATATCTCAGATGCGTACAAAACATGGATTCTAAGTAAAAGAGAGATATGTAGTACAATCTGGTATCGTGGACATACCGTGAAAGAATAAAAAATGGAAATATTTGATAATGGAACATATGAGTATAATAATTTACATCATTCAAAACCATGTCGTGCATGGACACACTAGAAAAAATCATTTTGTAGAATAAAATATGACATTCGACGGGACTTGAAGCATACAGCAGTGTGTCGTATTTTTTCTACAAAATTATTTTTACTTGTGTGTATAGATACTATCCGTTGCTTTATCCAAGTGACTTTCTCTTAGGCATGCTTGCATACTGCAGTCTTGCAATTTAGAAGAAATTTTTATTTAGCTACGTATTTTTTTCGACTTATACGAGGTATAAATGAGAATTCCGCCATTCTGGGCAGTGTTGACCTGCATGTCCCTGATAACTATCTTAGAAATAGAGACCATCAGTTGTTTATTCTCCCAAGGTCCAGAACCAACCTGCCACTGGTAATGCCAATTGGGAGGGCGATAACTATGTTCAACGAAATTGCTTCGGGTGTTGATATATTCCACTTGCGTGAGAATGAGTTTAGGTGGACGTTTTTTTTATAAATTCTTAAAATAGGGTCTGCTTAACTCAGCCGGTGTACTTTCTTGTACCTATCTAATTTATCTACTGATCTATCTCTTTTTTATGTAATTTATATATCTTTATTTCTAAATGTCATGTTGTGAACGTCTTAAACTTATAATTTGTAATGTCCACAATATGTTAAAAAAATAAATAAATTGAAATTAAATTGAAATAAAATGTTTCCAAATTAAGTATATTCAGTATGTAGAATGTTACCTTCTGAAATCTTGTATCTTATTCGTTGAATAAAAGAAATAGTTTATTAAAATTAGTATAAGCAATGTAATGGAGCGTAAAGCTTGTAGAGGGGAAAATTTTATTCATTCATAGATCCAGGTATCCAAAAAGACATCTGATGTGAATACTGAAAGGCGGGTGGATTGAATATTCAACACACTAGATCGTTTGAAATAAAACGGAAGAAATCGCAACGAAACGCCTAGAGCCGAGAAGTGCGGGATTAGTCTAGACCACAGGTTCTCAAACTTATTTCGACCACCGCCCACTTTGAGATTTAAAAAAAATCTAGTGCCCCCTATATTTTTTAACTTAACGTTTTATATTACCATCTGTTGCGTATCTTAAAAACAGTTATTGCAAATATAATTTTTAAATATGCATTATTATATGGATAGTATAGATAGGGTGTGACCCATATCTTTATTCTGAGATCAAAGAATGTTTCAATGAGAGGAAATAAAACACATACTTAAGCATATTTAGTAGTAATTATATTAACATTGAAAGAAGGCCTCTATACTTCCTTAACGCCCCTAATTTTCTTTGAGCCTTCTACTGGCCCCATGAAAGCGTCCAGCGCCCACAAGGCGGCGTTATCGCCCACTTTGGAAAAATTGGTCTAGACTCTAGAAAAACCTTTCAATTCAATTATTATTATTTTATAAATATTGTGAACATTACAAATTATAAATTTAAGACATTCACATGATATGAAACATTATTATAAAGAAGGAAAAAAAGTAATAAAAGCGAAAAAAATGTAATATAAAAAGAGAACATAATATAAACATACAAAATCAGTTTATTCAGCAGCGGGTAAATTCAAGCTGATTATTATGATGACAGAATTTTAATAGATAAGCAAACTTCTGCCTGCACTAAAAAAGATGATAAATAAATAATGATAAGAAACAACGATTCATTCAAATTTAGTATTTACATCAAAATCATTATTTTAAAACGTCTTACATGTACTTAGTGCGCTACTGTATTTATGTACTATATATACAGTAGCGCAACAGCATCTGTCAATCTCCATAAACTATCGCGCAGATTTCCTATCAGCAAAGGAGTCCGACAAGGTGATACAATCTCACCTAAATTATTTACATCTACCCTTGAAGACTTATTCAGGCAACTTGACTGGAATGACAAAGGGATCCCCATAAATGGAGAATATCTGAATCATCTGCGCTTTGCCGATGACATAGTAATTTTCTCGCAAGACTCAGAAGATCTCCAAATCAGAATGCAGGAACTCGCTGAAGTAAGCAATTAAGTACGTTTGAAAATAAACGTAACAAAGACGAAAGTCATGTTCAACTGTTTTGCGGGACAAATAGAGATCCTCGTTAATGGCACTCAGCTCAAACAGGTGAAAAGCTACATCTATCAGGGACAACAAGTGTCAATGGATGGATGTATTTGATGAAATTGTTCAGAGTAAAGCTAGGCTGGAGTGCTTTTGGCCGCCTGAATAATGTCTTAAAAAGTGACCTTCCACTATGCCTAAAGCGCAAAGTGTTCAACCAGTGTGTGCTTCCCGTGATCACATATGCGTGTGAAACGTGAACCCTAAGTAAAAGAGAGATCCAGAAACTTAGAGTAGCACAACGTGGTATGGAGAGGTGCATGCTGGGCTGGACACATAGCTCGAAGAAGAGACAATCGTTGAACTAATCTAGTCATCCAGTGGTATCCAAGAAGTACAAAACGTCCGCAAGGTAGACCTGATGAAATGATAAAGTTCTGCGGAAGTACGTGGCAACGCAATGCACAGGACCGAGAGAAGTGGAATCAGCTTGAAGAGGCCTTCATCCAGCAGTGGATAGATTCAGGCTGATGATGACAATGACATGCACTTATCAGTAAAAGAGGGCAAGTCAAGTGAATGTGAGTCCCGCGGGAAATCGTATTTTCAAAGTATGCATGTTACATTATCAAATCTTGTGAATTATTCGTCGATTAAAAAAAAAAGTTTATTCAATAATAATTATTATAAAGTACGTAATAAGTAACATTTGGAGATATCATGATATTAGGTAGTAATTAACAAAATCCTATTGCCAAAGTTAACGTAATTGGTTCAGTGTTTCAAAATGTATAATTATACTACTTGTTAATGTTATCGTAAATAAATAAAACGTACGTACCTTAGACCATAAATACATCTAGACGCCAGCCATTGCATTGCTAAATAAAGCTGCGTGCCGTGCGTTTGGTTTGTGGGCGAGCGAACACATTCGTAAACAAATGTTTGAGACCATAGACCATTTCGCTAGTGCTCGCTCAAAGTGCTCGCACTAGACGCTCAGAATTAAAATATAATTTTCAATTTTTTTACGTCATATAGTATTTTTAAGCGGTCAAAATGCAACCATTAGGTAAAAATATCCATAATTTAAGTTATTTTAAAGAAACACTAGGTCACTGATATTAAAATATATAACAATATACAAATAAATTATCACGAACATGTATCAACTGACCTATGAAACGTAATACCATCTTCTTGATTATCAATACGGTTACCACATTTTAATACAACACACAGAACCATCTTTTCTACTTATTAAATAAAAATATTTACCACTGACTTTATGTTTAACACAAAAAATATCAATTTTAGCAACACGCGCTCGCATGCTTATCTATGCAACAAACTAAGATTTGGCGGCGACGCCTTTTATCTTACTCTTATATTATCTTATATCTTTACCTTTTATCTTACTCTAGCGCGCGTCGCAGAGATTATAAGGGTGCCGAATACTTTCTCACTCGCACTTATGCATCGTTTTTGTTCAGACCTTGGTATGTACTCAATTGGTAAAGCACATTGGCGCAAATCCAGTGGATGCGGGTTGAAGTCCCACCATATTTTTTTTAAAGATTTTCCTAGCTTTTATGGAGCTGTTTTCAAACTATATATTCAATAAAGAATGTTAAATCCTCAAATCTAGTGAATAAATTATCCGTTGAACCTAAAAATACCGTACCTATTAAATTATTTAAGATTCCGTATTATAATGTTGTACCTCGATTTGTAAATATATTTTATTGGCGGAAAATAACAAATCTTTTCCTAAGTATAGGACAGTCGTATCTATGTTTCAATAGTACATACGACTTCTAGTGTTAAATTGAGTAGTAACATATTTTAGTACCGATTGTAGCAGTTAGTTCAGTCAATCGCCGAGACTGTCGCCACTATACGATATTGCTTGCCCCTAGTGAATTATCAGCTGTTTAGTGGGGACTCAAACCGATGAGAAAATGGATGGGTCACTTTATGGCAAGGGACATCTTACTCATATGACCAATAAAAAGACAGTAAAACTGAATACACAAGAACTATTTTAGCGAGATTTGTGACAATTTTACAGAGCCTACTGGTAGTATATTTTGGAGATAACATAATAGCATCTTAAATACGTTGCATAAAACAATGTTAAATTTAATACTTAGCCAGATAAGTATTAAATGACATGATTAAACTGGTCATTCATCAATATATTTACGAGAAACCTTCTAAGGGTGGGTATTAATTAATTTTATCTTGATACTTCAGCTTCCATTATATTATTCAAGGCGCATGTATTATGAACGGTTTCGATATAAAGTTTACTGAATTTTGCGTTTTTCTTATATTATTTCAGCTTACAAAGCCACCTTCAGATAGATCTATCTGAAAAACGGTTTGTACCCCAAAAATACTGTAAATATCATTAACTAAAATAAGTATAAAATTACTAATAATATTGTTTCAAACATTTTATAATATATGAGATAAAGATTAGTTGATTCTAGGAAACTAATTAATTGTCAAATAAATTTTTGTATTCGTTATTTTATTGTGTCAACTAAAATTTTTAATGAAAATGTCTTTTTCCGACAATGTCCGATCCTAATAAGATCATAATATGGGCCTCCACCAGTGGATGTTTGTATTAAATGATTTTGTTTTTACGAGAAATGGATGTCAGCGAATGTCAAAATATGTCAGTCAATGGTGGTGATGATGAACGGTCTCAGTGCTTGGACAACAATAATGTACGCATTTATATATCATTGACGTAAAATACAATTTTTAAATTTAAAGAAATACTACTGCAGCATGGATCACCTCGTATCTTAAATTCACTAGGACGTTATAATGTTGTAGCTTATTTTTAGCACTGGGAAAAGTTCTCACAACAGAATGTGAATTTCTAAATCACTCTATGAAACATTGGCGATTCGCCCAGGGGAGGTTTCGTTTGGCCGGCCATACAGCCTTCTCTCCCTTGAACAAGACAAGAATATGAAACGGCTTTCTACGTAACAGATATTATCACAACAATAAAACCAGGTGTTTTCTACATTTTATTTATAAAAGATTTTTCCAATATTTTAAGTATGCATGCTAGCTTTTTTTAAATGATCATTTTATTCTTTTATATTGTATGAAAATCGATTATTTATTTTGTGTAATACTAATAATTATTTGCGAACCTTCATCCTCTAATTAGCAGCGCTAGTTTCTTGTTTACTAAGCTAACCTTGATGCATATTTTAGTTGTTGTACCCCATATGAAAACTGGAGAGTAATATTTTTATATATTTTGTGGAATTGGTTACAGGTAGACGACCAGTAAAATACGTGAGGGCATTATGATAATATTATAATTATAAATAATAAGGTTTATTATTTATAAGCTTTTTTTAGTTGGTTATATAAAGGGATGAAACTTGACTTGTAAAATCTGCGTCTGTTCTAAGGCTGATGAGGCTATAATGAGTTCATTTGGTGTGTTACATTACCCCCTCTCAGTGCAGTAAAATTTTAATGAAATTAGATAGTAAGCGTTGTGTGTTTATGTATTTATGTGTTTTATAATTTTTACTTATTCAATTCTCTACAATTAACATAATAAATTAATGTATGCCAATCTTATTTAATACAATATGAATAATTGTCATTTTTTAATATTTATTGGTTGTTTTGTAAAGCAATTTTTGTTTGGAATTTGCATTCATCGATTTGATTGTCACTCATTAACTTTTATCATTTTATGTATATTATTTGTACGCAAATTTAGTGAATTGTACTATATATTATGAACAGTTTCAGGACTTTTCTGGTAAACGATATAATGGCAGAATTAATCTATATTATGTTGCATTTATCACATAAAATTAACTAAATTGAATCAATCCCATTATTCTAGACTGCGAGAGCTCAGTTGATTTTTTTTTATTAATATTTAGCAAACATTACTATATTATATATTTTATAATATTGTCAATAAACTACAAATAATAAGAAAGGTATATTATGATATAATATTATATTTTTGAAAAACAATATTCTAATAAATGCTTTTTTAAATTGAAAACGGACTGACAGAAAAATAAAAAATGCGATAATATCATTAAATGAAAACTAAATATTATTATGATTATTATATAATCAATAAATGAAATTAAATAGTTTATTCATAATTTCTGGTTTTAAGGGACTGGGTGTTTACGACGTCTGGTGTAAGGTATTACGAAACGTATCAGATACTTCAGGTTCTCTCTGGACTCCATCCTTTTCTTTTCCAGTAATTGAAAGAGGTCAACTATTAAGATATCACGTAAAAAAATGAAGATTTCCTTTTTTTCAGGAAGAGAATTTCATGCACATATCACAATCTAAACAATCAATATATAATATAAATTTAGATGTAAGTACATAATGTGAGCTTTTTTCACTTTTAACACTTAACGGCCCACATGCTCAGCGTAGGTCAAAATGGAGCTTTAATGGTATTTTCAAAGCATAATCTTGGACATTCTTTAATCGTTGTAGATAATCTATTTATATAATTTTGAAGCCTTATTATCCTTTATATTTATTTATTACTAACCGAAAAAAAATATTTTTTAAAAAACGGTAGATGTTCAAATACGCGCGTTACCATGATCTCAATATATCAATAAATATATCAATAACATGATCTTACTCCCTACTCCATTTATCGTTTGTCAATTTATGGCTACGGCCGTATGTTGTACCTTAACCACTGGGAAATGCCAATAGAAATGTCGTATTTCAAAAAAATACTACCTTATTCTTGGGTCAATAATTATTATAAAGCAATCATTATTCGTAAGATGTTTATTACATTTGAATAGTCAAAAACATCGCTTATAATCAGTATCTTTAGAGTTATCTTCAAATGTGTTCATCGCGCCCATTTTTTAATAAAAAAATGCCTAATTCTTGTGAAATTTGGGATCAAAAAGATTATGAAATATAATTTTTTATCGTATATATTATGTCACTATATAATGTTAATATTAATTTTACTAATGGTTTTTAAATGCGTTTAAAAATTACTAAATCTTTATATCACTGCACATGGACGTACCGAAATATGGCTATATTTTAAAACATTAGAGCGAGAGGTTTAAAAGAATACTATTTTATGTAATAAAAATACTTTATGCAGTCATCAAATGTTTAAAATAAATATAAAGGATAATAAGGCTTCAAAATTATATACATAGATTATCTACACAGTTTAAGGAATGTCCAGGGTTATGCTCTGAAAATACCATAAAAGCTTCATTTTGACCTACGCTGAGCATTTGGGCCCTTAAAGGCTACCCCAGCTATGCCTCACACTGCAATAACATTAATTAAATAACTGTTTGGGTCTGTAACACACTCGTTTAAGTGTATTATGTGTTAACCAACAAGTTTTTTCGAAAGGAACCGAATGAATGCTTGATTGCATTTCAGTAGTTAGAAGCTTTGATCAAAGTTACAAAGTCAAAGTGAAAATGTATACTTTGTATATTGGTTTGTCTGTAGTTTGTTGCCACCAGTTACCACATATTATTATCATTTACTTAACATCTTGGCTATATTGGAAAACGTTACGGCTTGTCTGATACGTAAATAATTAGGTATGATTTATTTTTTACTCAACCATTTCAGAATAAGTCTGTGTTGCATTTAAAATTATTATCGTTGCATCATGATCATTCCATCGTTTAAAGTCAATCTCGGATAAAAAGTCAGCATATTACGCACTACACTACGAGACTAAAGCGTCAATTACTTTGAGCTTCTTTACGAGCTGTTAGTTGGCAAATTTACAATCTGCCTGTAAAGTCGCCCAGTGTAATCATCGAACAAGCTAATAAGCAGGTTGTAAACACTCTACCGAGAAAAGTTGAAAGCCGGTCAACTTTACACGCTACACGCCAGCGTGTGGGCCTACTGCGCCTACGCAGTTGAGCGCAGTAGCAACCTCCCGGTAAAAAAACGAACTACGTTCTGTCAAAATAGTCGCTGGCTTGTGGTTTCTCAGCGAATGGAAAGTTTTGTGTGTAATCATCAAATCGTAGTAGCTGAATCGCCCGCTTTAAATTCGCCAACAAACATCTCGTAAAGAAGCTCGATGTAATTGACGCTTAACCCATAGAACTTAATATAATTTATAATAAAATTGCATTTAATATTAAATTTACCAATTTAGGGCGTATAGCGCCTGAACTTTTCCTATTATCAATAAACTATTTTTTTCATCACATTAGTCATATTATTACAATTAAGGGTTTGTACAATTAGGATAAAACTATTTTTTATTTTAAAATATTCAAATAAATAATTTAAAATCATTAAATTAAATTATTGTTATTTTATAACACTAAATAATACACATATTTAAATGAAAAAAATGTTAAATTATTCTTCTTTCATATCAGTTCATGTTCGCTTCTTAGTTGTAGCATGCGGACTACACACGATACTTCCAAGAATGTCGCTCACCAATTTTATTGTCTTCCCAGGTCATGCCAGCGTCCCGTGACTCCATTTTATACATGCTGTTTGGTTTCTTGAAGAAAATGCAGGTCAGTTTTCAGATTTCTTATATCCGTATTATGTGGCTAATCCAGGTCTAATGTTCCTTCTTGATATGTTTTAATATGACGAAAAGTTGCATGGTCCATCACCGAAGTTCTCGAAACTAAGAATATTTAAGAATGTTACTTTGAGACTTGAGTGCCTACGACTTGCTACCGTAAAGCAGGACTGTTAAAATGCAAGCGTCGAACTAGTACCATTTGATGTTATCATTTTTTTTTTATTAAAAGTGTTTATAATAAAAAGAAAAGCTCAGAAAAATACGTATCGTTGTAATTTGAAAAGATAAAACACTGGTAGTTTAAAAAGTTTAAATCTTTTAACGGACATTCAAATATATACATTCCCACTTGGTCCATACTTTTTAATAGTTATGTTTATGAGGTTTTCAAAATTAGTTATATAATTTTATAAGTAGGACTAATAATTTATTATTAGACATACAATTTAATATATTTTTATTACTACGTTTTTATATACACGCAATGCTACATGCGTGCATTATTATTCCATTCTAGTCATCAGTTCGGGGAAAAGCTTTTTCCACTATATGATAAATGCAGGTAGGTATTATAAAATATAAAAAATGAAAAATGTAAGCTATCGTTCATATAAATTTTTCATTTTAAAACTCATTCTAAAACGAGTGGATATCGTTTGCCGTATATTCCAATACAATTTTAAAACGTAAAATACACCTAATATGTACATTATAATATCATAAAAGCTTTTCATATAAATTAATGCAGCACAAAAAAGTGTTTCATTTCTATAAATACATCTTTATTATTGTAAATCTTTACAAGAACTTTTCATCGAGATGAATAAACTTATACAATAATAATTATTACATATTGTATTATGTAGAGTTACCTACTTATTGATCGAATTTCTGTAACATTCATTAAAGATTTAATTTTAAAATTTGTCATTTTTAATTACCAACTTTTATTTCATATCATGTAATGATATTGCGGACAGAATAACCTAATTTAAATGTTTAGATACTTACTGCAGGAAGTGGTTTCAGAGAAAATCTGTCTTCTGTCATAAACGTCACACATGCGTTTTAAGCTAGATAATTGATGAGCTTTTTATAAAATAATCTCTTGACTTTTCAATGTACCTTTAATCTATGCTTTAGGTTTATTAACAAGCCTAAAGATAAGTGAACATGAAAATTGCAGAAATAATTGTTATTTATCAAAAGTAATACAAAAATACGTAACCTCAACTCATTGCACGAAGAACCGAAGCTTGCTGAACAAATATCGTTAATATTATTGGTGTCCTAAATATAACAACGTACATAAAGTGTGACCAAGAACTCGATAAATTGATGGAATATTTAAGTTTTGTGGAAGTATGTATAACGTAACAAATGCGAGTATGAAAAACAAACAAAATAATTTTGTTTTTATTTAATATTTATTTTGTATTATTATCTTACATTTTATCAGCCGTTCTAATAATTAAAGTCATGAAAATTTACTTAGTAACTACGTCAAAATAAAAATACACTAGCATAACATTGTATGTTTTTCTCAGAGTAATAATATTTAGAGAACGGCTATTGTTCTGCCTTTGAGATGTGGTATTGGCGCCGAATGCTTTGCATTTCTTAGACGGAGCACAGGACGAACCAGTCAATCATCCAGAGACTGAAGATAAAGGAACGGCTCTCGACGATTTGTCTGAGAAGAATTCTGCAGTTTTTTGGACATATTGTCAGGGGCGGACCGGACAACCTAGAGAGACTGGTAGTTTTGGGTAGCCTTCAGGGAAGGCGAAGCAGAGGAAGAGCGTCTGCGCGATGGAGCGACCAAGTGAAAGAGCTGACTGGGGGCACTATCCATTCTGCCCTGAGAGAAGCGAAGATCGAGAAGGATGGAAAGTCTTGGTCGCTCAAAGGATGGCGAAATTTAAATGTGGTCACGATCCTCAGCCATGAGTGCACGACCAAGAAGATAGATAGTAAACATTTATGGCGTAGTAAAATAACTGAAAATAATTACCACGGTCTTTAACACAAAAACAATAAATATGAGCAACACGTGCTCGCAGTTTTTAAATGAATGTAATCATGTCAATCCATATTTATCGGTAACGTTTACAAAAAATATTTAATTGATCCGTTCGTTATTGTTCAGGCCTTGGTATTTTTGTTAACATGCATAATCATATTATTTACAATATATTTTTGTAATACACTTAAAAGTTGTAAAAAAATATAATGTAAGTATATAAATAAATTGATTAAATCACTGTTGATTTAAAATTATCTTTCTGGGCGAATGGTGGCAACACCTGATAGGGGTTGATAATATGGGAAGAGGAAATAAAAATACCGAATATAATTTTAATAATATTTCCACATATTTTTAAGTCTGTGCTAGAGATAATAAATCTCCACGTCATGTAAACTTATCAGAAATATCACTGTATTTACGCGGTTAGTATAACACGTCGTAAAAAATCTTATACGCCAACGATAGCTTTTATTTGCCATCATAATGGACACAACGTCTTCGAGTGAAACTTATATTTTAAAAGCTCTTTTGTCAAAACAGCCTACGTGTACTATTGTTATGACACGATGCTTCACATCTGTATCACCTCGTAACTGAAAAAAAACTTAATGCAAACATTATTAATACAACTACTTAACATTTTTTTTAATTATAAGCTATTATTACTAGACTTTTATTTATAGTCTGTGACTTTTGTGGTTGTTTGTTATTGTTTTACTTTTTTTGGTTATCACCGTGTGTTCTTATTCTTTCTTTCTTCAATGTTTTTGAATCATTGCTTAGGTTATTCTCTCGAAACATTATTTAGTGAAAACTCAATAACAGAAACAGCTATGTGATCTATTCTTACTGTTCATAAAATAACGTTACCACGTTCATCTAACTTATCAATTTAATATTAGTCTTTAGACCTCTTCAAATATTATCTACTTATTGTATACTAGTAGAATACTAGATTTAATAGTCTTATTTTTGAGATTTGTGTCATGTTCCTTTATATTAATAATATATTTAAAAAGCTCCTTTACATTGTAAATCATACCTACTTCTCATTATATTAATTGAGTTAGCATTTACTTGGTAGAATTCCATTTTACAAGAAATGATATAATTAATATTAAATTCTACAGGTTTTTAAAAAAGGTTTGTCGATAGCTATTTCGGTTGTAACACCATTATCAAGACTGTTCAGATAGGCCGCTTGCCCTTGCTTAAATACTACACGTGTATAGATAGAGACAGAATACATTCTCTTACTCGTTCCAGCAATATTATGAATTTGTACACTTATTATTAATTGTAATATTATTAATACTTTGAAAACCCTAAGTGGATTTTTTAATGGATATCAAAATTTATCAAAATTACAGTGTTCGAGATTGACATTATTAATCAATTAAAATATTATTAGTATAATTGTATTATTCGTGTGTTTAAATTATATTTAATAGTGGCGACGAATGCATTACCAAATTTTCATTAATTATGTGATTACTTTTGGATAATTCGCGATTAATTTCCAACTGTTCGAGTAAATTCAATTTTAGACCTTTATTACATATATGCAAACATTCCGACGCCATATTATTACTGATGCTATGCGAATTTGATATCAAATGTTTAGCAAACTGAGAATCTGTTTCACCGTTCTTGAAAGACCGGAGGTGTTCTTCGAAACGAGTTTTTATTGACCTGCCAGATTGACCAATGTAGCATAGACTACATGTGCTACATATTGTTATTTTATAAACTCCGCTTTTTTCCAGTTCGTTGATTTTATCTTTACAATTTTTTAAGTTTAATCCTAGATTACTATTAGCTTTGAATGCTACGTTAACACTATGTTTATAACTACGCTCATTACATAAAATATGACTAACGTAGGTATACATAATCTACACCAGGGGTAGTCAACCTGGTATCTACCGCCCCCTAGCGGGCGGTAGGAGTTTTAAAAACATTTTCATTATATTTTCATTATATTATGTTTCCCCGTGACAATTTAAATTTCAGAAAATATACTATTTGTATCGCCCTTACTTAGCGAAAGTCTGGCATGAAGTATTTGGTAAGTAATTATTATTATATGCTTTAACTTAAGTAAAGTTACATCCCTACTTTATAAATCACCATTACTGTGGAACCGGTGGGCGGTTAGCAAATTTTACTACTAACAGAGGATAGCGATAGGAATAAAAAGGTTGACTATCCCTGATCTACACAATATCTTAATGGGAACTATAGGTTTTATAGACTTGTTGATTCATTTTAAAATATTTACATTAGTAAATTGACCAGCCCAAAGCGTAAATATATCTAGTCTTCTGATGGTTCGTTACTTTAACGTCAAGATTTTGGTTCTATAGTCATTTATAAATCTAATAAGTATAGGGAGAGATTGAGGGTAGCTGAAACGTTGGCATAAGAAAATTCATTTGAATTGTCAACCTCTATAAGCAGCTAAATGTTTACGCAGTTGTAATCTTATACGGCAAGTCCAGAATAGAGAGATTTATTCAATCTTGATCATTAATCTTTGATAGATGACGTCACAAAGAGACGATTATAATGTACATCTTTCGTATTGTTTATTATAAAGTTCTTACAATAATAATAATTTCCTGATTTTAAATGTGTAAATGTAAAAATAAATACAACATGACACCGTTATTTTGTGATATTCGTAGATTAAATTTTAATTTCCGCGTTCAATTCGAATCGGGGTATATAATGTGCGTGTCTATTGGATAGATGCTGTATTCATAGATTTTACAAATAGTTTTTAGGGCACCGGATAAAATAAACATTAACAATTAAGCATATTATAGCATTAATTATTGAAGATACATGATTTAGAATACGTTAACACTCGTGAAGTTGTTATTTACTTAAATATATTTAAATAAAAAAAATGTGACCAAGGAGATATTCTATTTTCAGACTATGCGTAGAGGCTAT
This sequence comes from Rhyacophila brunnea, assembly GCF_057557595.1. Classification (NCBI taxonomy): domain Eukaryota; kingdom Metazoa; phylum Arthropoda; class Insecta; order Trichoptera; family Rhyacophilidae; genus Rhyacophila; species Rhyacophila brunnea. The sequence continues at coordinate 38,021,171 of NW_028232837.1, read as the reverse complement.
ACGTTATATTTCTGAAATCACTTAGAGATCGATTCGGTCAACATTTCTTGTTATTTATTATTTACTTAATATTTTTCAGGTAAAAATGATTAAGTAGGTGTTGTTGTTGTCATACTATTAATATAACAAAAGCCTCCAAATAGATACGCAAATCAACAATAAATACGTATATATTCTGTATGTAAAAGGAAAAAAAGATTCAAATATTACACTAATATATAGTCGCAAATGATATCTTTTATTTTCATTATTATTGTATCAAAAGCGACAACAAAAAATAGATGCCGTGCCTATTTTGATGGGAAACGCTAAGAAAAATAAATACACAGAGTAAGTTACTCCGCGAAACTGTTTGACCTGATATTTTGATGTTCGGCGCCAGTTGTCTCCCTTGACTACAATCAGACTGAGGAAAAGCAAACCGGGGGATCTGAGGGAGAAGGCAAAAATGGGGATGGGGTGAAAAGAAAAGTCATTTCGACCAATCCCACACATATTCACTCTACATTTTTACATTGCGAGCCAAAACTATCGACTACTTTGACTGTGATGGCAACGTCATGTAATTTTGTTGACATTTTGTTTTGAGAACTCTAAAAAAACTGGCAGCTTTCCACGATAGACTTAATACTATACCATTCCCATGCTTATTTTATTTAGTAAATAAAACAATTAAAGCTTTCATTGAAAAAAAAAATAGCTTTATTGTGAAGTCTTTATTTTACAATAATAGCATTTAAATACGATGCATCAGTTCAAACATTATGAGATACGATTCAATTCTTACTCTACCTCTAGTGCCATAAATTTTCAAGAAAAATAGTGTTTTTGCTTTGCAAACTAATTCGCCTTGTAGCATACACGGTCTCTATCTGGCATTTTACAAGTTTCTAGCATTTTATATCACTGAATATATCCCAGGAGTAGTTACCCAACACTAATGTTTATGTTTTGATTGAGTTTACACGGCATTATGTAGTAAACCAGGTAAAATCAATAAAAAGGCTTTTATAAAATTACTGAAAATCCAGGATTACAGTATGAAACGCAAATTTTCAAAATGCAATAAAATTGGCCATTGTAGCGACCAGCTATTATGGCCGGTCGTTGGTGCTAACATCTGGTTGAATCAACGTGGGAAACTTTTTCCTTTTCATATACATATAATATAATTTAAAGGTACCTAATGATAATAGCACTAAGTTTTGACAACAGTTATTTTTATCTGTGGTGGATGAAAGTGTGACTTGAAAGAAAGAATGTCTCAAGAGTGTCTCAACGTATCGTGAGTTTTATTAATAGAAATTAACTGAATCCTAGCGACTAGTCTGTTGAATACTATCCACATGGATCATACAGCAGATATAATATAATATATATGGGACGCTGGTTTGACCTAAAAGGATGCAAGAAAGCTGAGAAATAGGAATTATTCTTGTAAACGCTACTTTGTATCCATTTGAGTTACTTAACGAAAAAGCTTGTAAATTGTATAATATTTATGCATCTAATGTACAAGCTTCTCATCCGAAGGCTTTTATTTTGGATACTTGGATATTTTTGTGATTATTTTAATATTACTATGATGGAACTATCATTTGTTCAAAAATAATAGAAAACATATTTAACTTAGGTATCGCTAGAAAAGAAATATTGTATTATGTAATGTAATTTAAAAATTATTAAGATATTGTGAACTCCTTTCAAAATAATATAATACCTTAGATTAAACCAATGAAAACAACATTATCATGGAAACTTACAGTAAAATGTAGTATATTTTAAAAACTCTTATAGTAGAAAACAGATAATCGATTATAATTATTATCACAACAATATTTTATAATAATAAATATAGTAAACATTTTTAATTCTATTTTAAATTTTTTTTTTGCAATTTCACTAAACTAATTCTGTATGTACGTACTTGTACATAATACTTACATTGCAAAAGCGTTTACTAAGATGTATTCATTTTAATTATTAAATTTTTTAATGGTTTTCTAAAGATATACATTTCTATATAATATAGCGTTTTTTTTCGCAAATCTCTAGTTGGATTAGAAACCCGAATAAGAAAAGTATTTTTTGCCGTGATGTTTTCATTTTATTAGTGTCCTTTTCTGGTGATTTCTGTACGCAAACCTTTTGTACTAATGTTGTTAATGCGGTGTTTTGTAGAAAAAAAATCATATTTTCGCCACCGAACCAGCCGCCGAAAATTCCGGGAAAATGTTTAATTGTGAGATACAACTTGACATAAACTTATTTTTTCATGATAGATTATGATGCGGAAAGCTTTGCCATTCAAAGATGTTATCAGAACGCCACAACAAAATAGCTTTCAGAATGATAATGGTACGTCATATTAGAGGCGAACTTAAATATAAAAGAAAAATATGTAAGACTGAGTAAAAAAGAATGTTTCTTGTATTATAATAATAAGATCATCAAAATTTATGACTTCCGCAACCTTCGTAATATTTTGATATACTTTAGACACAGTAAAGATATAAATGTTTCAATAAAATACTGATTTATTTGAAAAGAATTAATTTCATATAAATGTCATTCGGAACAAAAAAAATGATTGATATTATCATATAATGCTGAAATCAATTGACCAGTTATTTGAGAAAGAGTTATAATATCTATTTATCCAAAAAAATGAATAAAGAATCCCTCAATACGCACAAGATCATGGCCCCTAGATCCTGAAACAGACTCCTAGGTTAGGATCTTTGGCGGTCCTTATACCTGTCGTTGTAGAGTGTGTTGCTATACGGTAGCATTTTCAAAATAGTGTTCAAGCTAAAATTAATAAAATTTGTAATATATTTTAAGCCATTATATGAATATCCATTTGAATTATTACATAGACACGCATAAAAAATTGCATTCAAATTCAAATTTATTTATTTTACATATAATTAACATAACAAATTATAAATTTAAAGCATTCACAACATGACATAAAATAAGTGTTAATAATTTTTTAAATAAAAATACAGAAAAATGTGAGTTAATAATACAATAAGTAATAAAATAAGAAAAGAAATAAAATAACAAAAATAAAAATAAAAGTAGATGGAAGCACACAGAGTGAACTTTGATAGACCCTATCTTAAAAACTTATAAAACAACGTCCACATAAATTCACCCTCACGTAAGTGGAATATATCAATATCCGAAGCAATTTCATTAAACATGGTTATTACCCTCCCTATTGGCATCACTAATCACAGGTTAGTTCTGCACCTTGGGAGAACAAACAACGGATGCCCTCGATTTCTAAGGTAATTATCAGAGACACACAAGCCAACACCACCAAGAATGGCACAGTTCACATTTACGCCGCGTATAAGTCTAAAAAAATATGTAGCTAATAAAGATCCCTTCTAAATTTTAAGCTACAGTATGTAAGCATACCTAAGAGAAAGTCAGTCGGATAGAGCTACGAATAATATCCATACAGCCGAAAGTAAAGGAGTCTCAAAAATTTCTTTTGGACTCTCTCCACCATAAGGTCGTATTTCAATTGATGCGGGGCCCAAACGATAGACCCACTCTCAAGTCTGCTTCTAACTAAGGAGTTATAAAGAATTTTTAGTACCGTAACATCCGAAAAGATCCGGGAAGTACGCAAGACAAAGCCCAACATCTATAGCGCCTTTTTACAAATGGTATTTTATATAGCAATCATATTTTTAAAAATGTTAACAATTGAAGTAAAATAGCGCTGTAGGCTTCTCTTTTTACCATTAGACTAAATTCATCCTCCTGAGATCGGATTTCTAGCCTAAAGCCTTTGTCAGTCCCCTACTACAATTCTTTTTGCAAAATCCTTATATGCAATGACCATACTCCTTAAACGAGCAAAATTTTAAATGACCTATAATTTAAAAGATATTGAAACACTAAAAGTCACACGTCGTGCGATGGAGAGATACATGGGTATGCGAGTAAACAAACATGCTGGTATATGAAACGTATAGATCCTGATTTTAGGATGAGGACACCACAGCATTTGAAGAACGGATCATTGCTGGCCAAGTATTATTATCCAGTAATTTACAAGATATATTTAGAACAAGAGCTTGGTGAATCGGTGAGGTAATCAATTATTATAGAAGTACGTGTGACAATGAAAAAGTATTTATCGAGGGTAGTTGACAGCAAGAAGAGACTTTTATTCAGCAGTCAATGGAGAATTGCAAAAATGGTATTTGTTTTGACAACTTGAATCTATTACAAGCTACATTATACTGGGATCAGGATATTTTTAGAATTATTTACTCATTTTTTTATATTAAACACTTGAAAACTAATCAGCATTATCGGTGACTTAACTACTAATCAATGCATGGTTTTGCCTTCTCCATGATATTCTGCCATCTCCTCATATCTAGGACCGGTATTCTCCAGGTGTCGCTTAACACCGTCTAAACATACAAGTTTGGAAATGTCAATTGACTTGTAACTTGTAACTATCAGGTCTGCTATCCAGAATAATTATGGGTGGTTGGGTTGAATTAACAATTTTTTTATTGACTATTGATATTATGTGATTACTGTTGTCACACATCAGATAAATGAGTCGCTTAGAATCATAACTCACATATTCCAAAAATCAAGTTTTGAGATAATCGCTAAAAACCAACAGAGCACTATTTTTTGTAATTAGAAGAACAGTATTGAACTCCCTAGAATATTAATGAGTGAGAGAGTCGAATAACTTTTTTTTTTTTTTTAAATATATATACCTAATACTCCTAACGTTGCAGACATACAGCATACTATGAGAAATAGAGCTCCCCGATTGGTTAGGAAGGCGTTGGTGACAAAACTCTATTCTTTGAAATATACGACATATTACACCAACAATGAACTTTTTCAACGATTTTCACATGGTTTAAATTGACTTTTAATACTCAACTATTTTTCGGTATATAGATTAATTCATTTAGAATCACTTGGCATAATTAACTAAAAAACGACAAAATTGCAATATGTGAGTTATGATTCTAAGCGACTCAAATACACAGTAGCAATTAAAAATAATTGCATCGAACCGGACTAGAACTCACTACTTTGAGTGATTTATATTTAGGTATAAAATAAAAAGTGGAATAATGAATCTTTTCCTAAATAAAAAATAGGATAGTAATTTGATTAAGAATTTCATATTATATAAAATAAAAATAAAAAGTATAATACTTGTATTATTTATATTTATTTAAAAAATATACCTAGTAAAAACAAACTTTAAAACTGTGTTATGTAAGTAAGGCAGAAATTAAATTAAATTAAAATGGAAGCATTTCTTATTGTTATTCGTCTACCAGTATACATATAAATTAGGTTAGTATTAAGATGTTGTATTATATAAAGTATCTTACGGTGATGTAAACGTGGAATTAATCAGAACATGGGAGTAGAATAATTAATTGTAACATGCTAATTAATAAATGTAAGTCTATAAATACACTTAAGTCAGTAGAAACGCGTCAACGTGTTTTACCCATTCTAGTCGTGTTGTGTTTTTCTTTGCATGGAGAGCGATTGTAACTCGGCGTAGAAGCAGCGTAGCACTTGGAGCGAATAAAAAGCCTCCAGCGTAGCATGTATTGTTTAGCAATACGCGCGGAATAATGCGGCACAGCCTCTTTGGAGCGAATTGGAGCGGTCTCTTTGAATTTTTGATTACGGCGGAAAATTACATCACTTGAAAGATTTAAGGTGTTTGTTTTTGAGTTTCCAGCAGAAAAGTTTTCTGCTCATGGCAAATACGGCGGCGTGAGAGCCTTCTATTTGACTTTTACGACGCGCTCCTTGCTAACTTGATGATTTTTTTGTGCTACCTAGTTATAAATGCTAATCAGCAAAATCATTTTCGCTTGACTGAATTTTTAACTACCATTATGAAACAACTTAGGGAAGTATACCTTACGATATTAAAATTAATAAAAATGCACGAAATTGAAAGATAAACTTAAAAAATATTATTCATTATATAAATATTATTATTATAATTTTATTATCCAGTTAAATCAAAGATCATTGTTTCATTGATAAAATTATTCTTAGTACCTGTGAAAATGTACATTTTGAATGTACTTATAATTTTATCCATGTATTTTAAATAAAATATTTTTCTTATTCAATAAATATTTCAAAAAACTTAAGAATTAAACATTCTTTATCGAACATACATAATTCATAATTCGACCTCAAAAAAGTACATAGGTAATATAAAAATTCTTTAAAAAAAATATGGTGCCGGCAGGACTTGAACCCGCATCTATCGGATTCCGATCGATGTGTTTTACCAATTTAGCTACCTGCATCCTACAGCAAAATAACTAATAGCCACGTGACCTAAACGTTTTCAAATGTCGTGAATATAGCAATCAGCTATAGAGTTTTGAATCAAGGTACCAATAATAGATAGTTACCTAGATTCTTAGCCATTGTCAGGGTCTCACCAAATTTTAATATTTTTTACGAAAAGCGGATATTAGCTACTTGCTCAACCTATTAGGAATATAGATACTCTGGGTCCAAACACACACTGAAAAAAAAATACACAACCCACGACATCATAGACGGCCGCGTTACCACTTAGCTATCGTGACTATACAATAAGCTGGAGAAGATAATAGTAGCTATGATAAAGTACACATAACATTGTGTTCAATAATATAGCCTAGCAAAATATTTTGTATCAGAATTATTTATTCACATGCTAGAAGATTTATTCTTAAAGTACCCAATGCATACGAATAAATTTAAATACATTATAATGATCTGTCTTATTATTTCTTGAAAGAATGAGAGTGTATCGTTGTGGATATCATGTGTATATTGTAGATATTCGTATAATGTAACATCCTATTACTACACATAAAATATTTATTTGATATTTTTATATAAACGCATTTAGATTCTTGGTAATAAAAAAATAAACTTAGATATGGAATGCAACACAATTGAAAAAGTTGATCACCTTCGTTATATTGATAATATCAATTGGTGGGAAAATAATCCTGTTAAAATAATTCAAAAATATATGCTACTCGAAAATTACATGCATAAATAAACAATTTAGTTATGTTGTACTTAAAGAAAGAGAAAGGTTTTCAAACAATCGTAACATGTCAAAAAATATATATTTCAGAAAGAAAAAAAATATTTACACCAAGCGGTACACAAACCTCGTTATCAAAGTATAGGCAATGTGATTTATCATTTAAGCAATAAAACATATATATTATATATGTATATATATCACACCATAATTTTCTTATTATACATGAGTTCGAGGTTTCTCAAATGCGGTATCGATTTTGATAAAGTATTAACAATAGTTACTTCCAAAAATGTTTTTTATTAGCCCTGCAGTCATACCGACATTTCTGGCACACCGAAAAGAGTATGTCCAGCGCATTTTGTGACGTAGATACCCTTAGTTTGAGGCCCCCTATGATAAAAAATTAACAATCTGTTTTTTTCACTGTTTGTATCTAGGTGGCCCTGGATGACGGGTGGAGATGGGAAACCAAAAATCAATTTTTGTTCGTACTACTTAATTAACCTTTTTTTCCAATCAAGAGATATTAGAACCCCTACTTTTTATGCAGCGATTTTGTTATATTTTGGGAAATACCTATTTTTCACTCAGTTTGTCAGAATTTTATCAAATTTAAATATAATTTAATAACTGAGTGGCTGGTTTTAACTTTTCGGAGGCCCTTTTTAAATTTTCCAACAAATTCGTCATGTTGCGTTAGGGAAACGCGCCTCTGAGTACATCTTAATAATATATTAGGATATAAATAAGACAAGTCCACAAACAATGGGGCTTAGAAGTTTTAAGGATAGAGAGGGGTGTATGTCACGTCATTGTACGTTCAAAATCCAAGTAGCAATTTGCACACAACGACACTTTAGCCGATATATTTTTAGTAACCAACTCAAAACTGTATAAAAAACAAATTTTACAGTAGCAGCGCATTAATATAATTATTTACTAGCCCACAGTTAATAGTAAGCCTGATTCCATATATCTTTAAATTTGAGATTTTAAATAATCCTTTTTATATTATATGCCTCATAACTGTGGATTAGATTACAGACGTGACTGTCCATGCTTTTCATTCTTCGCTGATCTTGTTGCTTTAGCCATTATTAATAAATTTAGTCGCTTTATTGATGATTTTGGTTTTTATGGACGATGCATTATTTCATCATTACCTTATTATTTATTTTTTATATTGTTATTATATATTTTAAGTTGCTAGATATCTTGTTCTCTATGTTATTGGCGAATTAGAAAATACTTTACTTGCATGTACCCAAAACACGTTATTTAATGCCAAAAAATAGTAATCAAGACTTAAATAATGATACCTCAAAATTTTAATAGTGTATAATATGTTACGCCGAATGTGCGAAATTGACTATTACATGAAATGGGAAAAATTTTGCCTAAACCATGAAAAATGCAAGCCCGTTGCCTTATTTATGAATTAAGCAAAATATCTGCCAAGTGCATGAATTCAGCAGTAATTTTTCTGCCAAGTTCATGCATTGGGCACATTAGATAGTAGCGCTATGGTGGTGTTTTTGCAACTAAACCAAATGTGTCAAATGTTAATGCATTGGTCAAAATAGATGGTCGCGCTCCGGTGATGTTTTTTGCAACTAATCAAACTTACTAAATGAGTCAAATGTCATTGATTATATAAAAATATACCAATCACATCCATTTACAAAAAATCTAGAACTATTTACGATAACGGATTTTTTTATTAAAATGTATTTTCACGATTTGATTCTTGCTTGGGTATAAATAGTGCAATAGTCGATTGTTTGTTTGTGATAGTATGATTTGATAGTTTGTTGACACTTGTTAACTAACCACAAAATGGACATTCAGTTGAATTCAGAATTATAAAACCTAACCTAACCTAACCTAATAATAATATTATATTATGTCCAATTATAATTAATAAAACCATCCGTATTAAATTTACTTTTTCTACTGTCATGTTGACAGTTTAAGAATTCCATACCCTGGCGAATTCACGCACTCGGCAGATAATTTACCTAATTCATGAATAAGGCAACGGGCTTGACTTTTACATGAATTAGGCGAAATTTTTCCCATTCCATGTAATACTCAATTTTGCACATTCGGCGTAACATATTATATATAAGAAAAAATAGTTGCACTGTGCACTATTTATTCACTATATGTAAGATAAATATTTAATTCATTTAACTTAGAAAATAGCCGTATATTTTTTTCCACGGCTCGGCACTAAAATTAAATTTCCATTAGTTTTTCTATTCAGCTCTTTAGACGGCGGAGCATTTGGATAAACGCAGGAGGTTTTAATTAAATTTTAGCTTTAGCTTTTCTCTCTCTCTCTCTCTCTGTACCTACTCTGTGGAGAATTATCACTTGAGTTAAATACAGTATTAGACTGCAGGAAAATGCTTAGCGGTTAGGGAAAACGGTTGTCGTACATCTCTTTAAAACACCGGCGCCGCCCAGGTGGGAAATAGGGGTAAATTAAATAATGCATTTTCAGAAAGTGTATTTACTATACAGTGCGAAAAATAAATAATAAAACTTTATATTATTATAATAATAAATATAAATATAAAAAGCCTTTTTATTTCTTACAAATGACAGTTAAATGACTATAATCTAATGAATATATATATATATAACCTATGAATATATCTATTATGTATGTATATCAATCTATGGTCGTATTATATACTTAGTTTCTAGTTTATTTAATATTAATTATTATTATTTTTTATATTTTTGTATAATACATATATATATATAATATATTAAGATTTTTTATTTTTGTATATAATACTATTAGAAAATGTTTATAAATTGAACAATGGTATGTAATTAGTTTGTTTGGTTTGTCGGGTGAAGGCGTCCTCCAAAGTGTTAATCTCTGGCGTCTCTGGTTTAAAACAGACCCTGACACCCCTAGTGAAAAATTATTAGTTTTTTGAAGTTTATCACGACAATCGATTGACGAACATTTCAGATCGATAAAACCAATAACAAAAAAATGTCAAACTTCTAGCAGCGTCATCTGAGCAACACGCGTACCCCATCAACTCCGTTACAATTGCTGAGCTTCTATAAAATTTGTATATTGGTTGAGTGGTCACAACGCTCGAAAATATGAAGCAAAGTGGGCTTACTGGGGGCTTTGCTTCTACAAAAACATTATAATCGACCAAAAATATATTTTTATTAGTTTTAAGGATCATTTTAAATTATTATACCTACATATTTTCTGCAATGCAATGCAAAATAAAAAAAATATTTTTACCAAATGTGAAATAACCTTTATAAGCATTAGAATCGGTGAGCTGCACTTTACCGCTTAAGCCAGCGATTTCCAAACTGCGAGGCGCGAAAAATTTCACACAATTAATGTAGCCACAGGTTTGCAGTTTGCAATTGCTTATTTTATAAAACAGCCGCTAGATATAAACTACATAGAACAGTCATATAAAAGGTTGTTTGCAAATCTGTCTGAAAATATGGAGACTAATTTTACAATACCTCACTTCTATGGTATATTGTGATGCGCGCTGGCTATCTCGTGAAAAAATAAATAAAAGGGTCAAGTCATACTGTTGAAATTTGAGGCAAATTTATTTAGGAACGATAATTTTGTTGTTAAACTTGTCTATTTGGTTGAAATTAAAAAAAAGAAGAGTGAATAAATCAATGCAAGGACCACTAATGCATTCACTGATTTAAAAAGACGAAGTGAAGGCATTCATAAAATATTAGAGCTTTGGAAATCAAAATTACAAAAAAATAAGTACGCCATGTTTCCACTTTTAAATGATTTGTGCGCCCAGATACATTGAACCAAACAAAAATCTATTTACTGAGTTCTTGGTTAGTTTGCTAATAAACTTATCACGTTATTTTATTAATAGTAAAAAAGTCGCCTGCGGCGCTGCTTTGTTTCAAAGTTTTTAAATATGTGGTTGATGATTGATATACTTAAATGATAATTTTTGATATATGATGATATTTAAAAAGGTGTCTGTATTATTTAATGAAATGAAGGAGTAAGGAGCCAAGATTAGATTTTTTTTTAAATGGGAGGCATAGTAACATAAAGTTTGGAAATCACTGGCTTAGGCTATCAATGCAACTATGTAATCATGGCTTAATTTTCTACTATTTCCGTTTCTAATCAATATAATTATGTGTTACAAAAATATGTATTTTCCATAAAAAATGATATAGGTATTAAAAATAATATAATAAAATACATAACAATTAATCTACATATTAAAAAAAACCATTTTATTATGTTTGTAGATGACAATTTTGTATAAGTAATAATACTATATGAAAATTAAGATGAAAAAATGTTATTACGGCTAATTATAAAATTTATTTTGAATTGCATAATTTATTATATTCACGGTAGTGCTTTTAGATTTATCAAATTCCTTTCGCCCTTTAATGAGTAACGTGAATTGTTAACGACCTCATATTATGCATCTACATTAAAGATGGTTGCCAATTCAACCATGAGATATTTTATTAAAAAAATTGTTCACAAGATCAATATATTGTTCAAACTATCGGTCAAAATTACAAACATAATACTAATACATGGTGTTAGTACCAATAAAGAAGTTTCGATAAAATATACCAGTCACGGCTCTAACAGCTGGTGATATTTTGAACGCTTATATTTTTTTAAACATTGTTCTTAACTTTGTGTTTAATGGTCAAAATAAATAAAAATCGTATGCCTATCATCATCAATGCTAGCCTGAATTTAATAACTGATGAATGAATGTCCTAACCAACTAATTTTACTCCCTTACTAAGAGCGCAATCCAGAACCCACCAGCAGACTCGCAGACCCAACCAGATTCAACGATTGTCGTGAGCAGTCATCGACTTTAAATAGGAATTACACGGAATGATTCAACTACCAACTCTATGTATCGTATTGACGTTTGAATTATACTCATACATACCTTGAAAACACCTCAGATATATTACACCCACTAGAGAAAATCATATTTGAAAAAAAAAAACGAAACTCGATAGAATTTGAACCCGTATAACCATTGGTCGTCAATCTGTGCATTAACCAATTATGCTACGACAATTTAAGATAGTAGGTCATACATGAAATGCTTATCAAATCCCGTCGACTTTTTTTTTGTTTTCAAATATAATTTTTCTAGTGGATATATAGATATCTGAGGTGTATTCAAGTTATGTATGTTCAATATATGGAATGTTATAATCTAAAAATCATGTGAATTATTCATTGAATAAAAAAAAGAAATGGTATATTAAATATTATGCTCAGTTGATAGCTTTGACAATAATATATTATTAGGTTAACGAACAAAATATCTATTGGTCATCTTTGTGGTTACACTAAACAGTTTTCTTTTATTATGAAATTACTTTATATACCAGAGAGGAGACAACAGAACGCTTTTCTCACCTTTACATATTCACCTATTGGAGATCGACCCCCACCGTGAAAAAGAAATAATACTACTAAGTTTGATCTATTTTTTTTATAAAAAAATACTCCTTATTGAGGATATAGTTATGTAAATTTAATGTTAGACCGAATGTGTGAAATTGCGTATTACATGAAATCAGCAAAATTTTGCCTAATTCATAAAAAATGCAAGCCCGTTGCCTTATTCACGAATTAGGTAAATTATGTGCCGAGTGCGTGAATTCGGCAGGGTATGGAATTCTTAAATTGTCAGCATGACAGTAGACAAAGTAAATTTAATACGGATGGTTTTATTAGTTATGATTGGACATAATATAATATTATTATTATTATTAGTTTAGATTAGGTTAGGTTTTGTAATTCTGAATTCAACTGAATTTACATTTTGAGGTTAGCTAACAATTACTGTCAACAAACTATCAAATCATACTATCACAAACAAACAATCGACCATTGTCTGATACCCAAGCACGAATCAAATCGCGAAAATACCTTTTAATAAAATTCTTCCGTTATCATAATATTATTATAGTTCTAAATGTTTTTTGGGCATAGAAAATAGATATGAACGTCATTGTAGTTATTGATTGGTATATTTTTATATAATCAATGGCATTTGACACATTTGGTTAGTTTGATTAGTTGCAAAAAACACCACCGGAGCACCACTATGTATTTTGACCAATGCATGAGAATTTGACACATTTGGTTGACACACACACACCACCGGAGCGCCATTATCTAATTTGCCCAGGCAATTAGGCCGAAAAATTACTGCCAAATTGACGAACTCGGCAGATATTTTGCCTAATTCATAAATAAGGCAACGGGCTTGCATTTTTCATGAAATAGGCAAAATTTTGCCGATTTCATGTAATATGCAATTTCACACATTCGGCGTAACAAATTAATATAATAATATTACTATGTAATTGATTTAATCGGTTACAATTCGGATTAACTTTTACTTGACTTGTATTATGTAGTTTTACATTATTGTTTAACAACTAAATTAAATCATTTCTGTTTGTTCAATGAACTATTTAAAATTATTATGCACTTTGACTAAAGTTGTGATTATGTTGTATTGGGCAATCACTGTTATGTTATCACATTAGATAGGTACTTTTTTTTCTGGATAAATATAAATACTGAATACACATACATAATATTACATTCTCATTAAGAATTTGATACATCCTAATGGAATTAGACGGAAGACTGAACAAAAAAAAAACAGAATTAAATGTTGAAAAAATTAGAAAGTCATCATTAATCATATGCAAGTCACGTTAGCTCAAATCGGAAAGCTTTAACGAAATTTTCAACGGGATATAACTTCAGTTGTATAAATTTGGTAGAGGTGTACCACACAAGTATTTGTTTGAGGAAATTAATGTCCAGCTCCAACCTATTATTAGCCCATAGCAGTAACTCAATAGATTTGAGGTAGACTAGTGAAATTATTAAGGAAATGTAAAAAAAATGTGCATGAAGTGATACATCATAAGACGAAATACGCCCTCAAAAATATAAAACATCTGATATACACTTACGTACCATACATATAAATTAAAGTTAAATTGCACATCATTGAATAACAATCACCGTTTTCTGTAGCGACCATTAATTTTCAAGGTCATTGTGTATCTGTCCATTTACATGTATTCTACCCCTTTTCTCTGTAAGGCAAATGGTGTAAAATGTACCCCACCGATTGCGATTTTCACCCATATTATATTGTTTTTATTATATGAAAGAATTCTTATCTCTTAAAATCTTTTAAACATTATTATAAGGCTTTTTTATTAACATTACATAACAATACATAAATAGGTTATCAAAATTCACCAAACGTGTTACGCGTTGATATCTCTTTTTCACAATATATTAGGTATAATTAACTATATTTTTTATTTATAAAAGTATGCCTATAAAATATGAGAAGAGTTTTTTTTACAAAATGAGAATCGCGAAAAATTATAATAAACAATTTGATGGTATTAACTGTCATTTTAGATTAAGTGTATTGGGGAAAATAAATTTAATTTAACAAAACAATGGCATGATGAACCGAGCGGTTTAAGCGTTGACTTCCAATATCGTTGGTCCCAGGTTTGAATCCTGGATCTGGCAAATACACATATTGTTTTTCAATGTGTGTTTAGAGTCAGAATGTGAACCTAATAGGTTGAATAAGTAGCTGATATCCATTTCTGGTACACACAAAATCTTTTAATACAATTTCCACTCTGTGGGGGGCCATATAAATGATCCTTATAGGATTAAAGATGGTAAAATAGTAGTAGTAATAAAAAAATACTTTGCATAGAAGAATACTCAGGGGTCCATCCACCATAGCATGAAAGCCTCCCAATCTTTTTCTAATGATGAATAATTACTTCTGCCGATCTTTGTAACTTCATCGATTCAGCGAAATTTAGAGCGGTAATGTTATTGTTTAGTGCCCCATGGCCTATAGTTACCACTGTATACCTAACTGAATGAAATTTTTAAAGGTTATCTACTCACCATTCACTGTGGCCTGTCTATTGATATGTTGTCTGGCCGTGACGTAAAAAGATATGGTCAAAATTATTGTGTTTTATTTTATTAAACAACATATGACTAATCAACTTTTAATAATTTTATAAACAAGATCGTGATTTACGTTGCAAACTATTTTCAGCTTTGATGTGTCGTGTCTAAATATCTAAGTCTAAAGTAGGCCCACTTCATTATTAGTTTTACTCTTGAGTTTTGGCGGAACGATACAATGATTTACTTAAATAAATACAAACTTAAAAACAAACATATTAAAATAATATGCCAACTTAATATTTGGGCCTTTTTTAATGATGAAACTAATCTGAATTTACCAATCAGTAATACAGTTTTCACCACCGATATCTTATTAGTATATTATCATGGTATAGTACAAAATTTAAATACATTAGAAATTAAATTCTATCAACTATCCTCGGTCGATAGTATTAATATCCACCATTAGTATACATTTACGAAAGTATATTTCTTACATTCATACGTACATAATTAAAATTATCACATAGACAAATCATAGACATAAAACTTTTTCACATCTAAATATCATCGAAACCCAAAAAAATATACTGTAGTAATCGTAAAAGTATGCCAGGTAAAGAATTAACTGAATTTATCCATTCGTGATTCAGTAAAAACCCTGATAACAACCAGGATAGCTTACGTCGTATTGTGTATGTAAGAATAAATGTGCCTTTTCACAATGTCGCTTGTCAATATATATTATAAGGAGATACCTATATATTCTGCGTCTTTAATTTATTGTTGTTGTTCTATATTATCAATTATCATTTTTAATTATTGACACATTTATTAAAAATATTAAATGAAACATAACGTAATTTAGATGTTACCTACATAATCATAACACACAAATACAAATACATACTCACACACAAACATATCAATGAAGGTACTAATAATTATGGCTTACCGTTTCTTTTTTTAAATTGCAGTTACTTTTTATACGTTGTACATACATACTAACAAAAGCCTGTAACCATAAACATCAGTATAAAACGGGAGATGTATAGCGCAAGGTGTCTCGACAGAAGTAACGGCGTCCCGCAAGCAATAGGACCATCACTACCCATGACCCACATCAAAATGGAGTCCCATTCTCTTCAACGCACCTTTTTCGGATTTCCATTTTTCCAATGCACAGCCTCTCTTTATCCACCCCGCCGAGGCGAGAGTAACACTGTTTGGCATTTTGATAAATGAGGGATAAGAAACCGCCTAGGCTCACTTTGATTGCAAAATTCACTACGTTTTTTATTTTATTTTTGCTCCATCGTTTTATTTCAAGCCCCTAAATAACGCCCTTTTTTAATAAGCATCGGACCACATGATTTATAAGTTTACCTAACGATGGGTTTAATCGTCCGTTGAAACTGAAGAAATATTTCAAAAGGCTTGCATTATTAGTAACAAGTAATTTACGAAAATTATTATAAAATAACTGATAAAATTGTATAATATAGATAAATTACGAGCATATTGAAGGTGAAGCAAAAATCGACGAAAACTATATGGTAATATATAAAGTATATGGCTGGTTGACGTAAAATATAAATCATCTTCGCCTGAGAAACTCCTTTAGAAACGAATTAGCTGTGTAATACAAGATAAACATAATATCACACTTTACTATATTATACTCATGTAATCAAGCTTCCTGTTGCAATTATTACTTATTTAGATAATAATTAGTATCCTTGTATATAATAAAGCATAATACTACAGTTATGTAACTGAAATACGTAATAATATTTAAATGAATATTTACATAAATGTAATATAAGGTGTTGGTTGGGCCATTTATATTCCCATTCCATTCCTTTATTTCTCCACCTCCTAATCCCCAGTGTTATTGTCACCAGACAATCAATAAGCAATAACGGGTCAAAAGAATACCGGTAATTGCAAGGAGACATTCAGCTGTATCTTGACAGCGGACGCGTGCGGGCTTCTAACAGCTTTCCGTCGCTTAAGTGATTGACTCAATAGATACCAGTGGTGAAAACTCCATACTAGGCGATTATTTAAAGCTTACTTTCTTAAGATAAGTATTTTTTTATTTTTCTATTGACATATTAAATAATATAATCACATAATAATATATTCAATATGCCCAACGACATCTATCGTATAATTGTCATAATAATTTTACGATCTTTTTCACTATTTCAATAAACACCATTCATGGCATGTCTTGAAGGTTTAAAAAAATAAGTGACATCTCGGTTCGCTTTATATATTGTATGGATTACGTTCGCGTGAATCGAAAACTTTTTTTATATGAAGTTTGTTTCTCATAATTTCAAGACGTCTGCGGCGGCCCATATAAATTGGTAAGCTATTTAAGGAGCGCTTACGCTTACATATTACGTAAGTGCACATTTATTCAACATAATTTTTAAGATAATTTATAAAAATAATTTCTAGGGATTCAATCACATATAAATATTGATTGTTGTTAAAAATAATAAATACTTTATCTCGTGATTTTTATTTGTCAGTTAGTTTATTCATAGACTAAGATAATTTATTCAGCCAATTATGTAAGTTGAAATCTGATATTGTATCTAAGTCTGTGTTTTAAATATATAAGTATTTTAAAATGTCTAGTTTACGAGTTAAATTATAAATTGTTATGGAACAGATTCACAACAACGGATATTTTCAACATATTTTGAGCGTATCTTGCGTTTATATTTAAGAAAATACATAATTCAAATTAATTGCTTAATTTTATACCATCAGTTAGCTTTTTAAATTTCATCGGTTTTTGTGTACCTACGAGTACCTATTCATCAGTAGTTATGTCGGATTATCTTCTTATTTCCCACAATAAATACATTTAACAAGTGTGTTTTCTCCACAGCCTACCTGTTTCCAAAAGTCACCCTTCGCCACTGATAGATACATACTCATTCATAAACTATCATCATCATTCATACGCCCTCACATATCATCCATAAACTGTGCCACAATGTGCGTGAGTGTACGAACCGGGTGACCCAAAACAACGATATCGCCCGAGTGACAGTTGAAACCAGACCACGGAGCCATCAAACATCATCACAAAGGTCAGTGTCTGGCATTCTGTTCCATCGCCCCCGCCTCTAGATCCGACCTCCTCATCATCCCTTAAAATAATTACAGTCCACTTAAAAAGCTCAACCAGGTGTATAATAATAATATATAGTATAATGCGATATATAACATTTTAATTATAACCAATATTATTATGAAGCCAATTTAATTGGTGCTATACAGTAATTTAAAATTATATACCATGTTATGATCATTTTCTATTGGATGGTATAAAAATTCTAAAAAAAAATATTTCATTTATTGAACACGTGCTGAGTCAGTGCATGCTGTCATGCTCCGGTGTAGAGCCAGCTGGATATACGAAATATTTAAGTGCTGCGAAAACAGTTACGCAATGTATAAGATCAATAATAATGGAATTAACTTACAAAGACATTCACTCAATAATATATTGAGGTAAT
Source organism: Rhyacophila brunnea (assembly GCF_057557595.1). Classification (NCBI taxonomy): domain Eukaryota; kingdom Metazoa; phylum Arthropoda; class Insecta; order Trichoptera; family Rhyacophilidae; genus Rhyacophila; species Rhyacophila brunnea. Next base: position 38,002,525 of record NW_028232837.1, on the reverse strand, counting down.
CTGAGTAATAATGGTAGCATTGCAGAATAAGGTGTCAGGGAGTAGAGATGAAGGTAGAAACAGGTTTTCTTAGCTGCGCAACTTTTGTGAGTGCCTCAAACGAAACCCAACCTAGCCTACATTTTCTTTAAATAACCGGGTTCCGGCACCCTGGAATGCAACTAAATACTATCTACTAGTTTATATGGAATGGCTGCAGGATGCTGATAAAAAAAACTGGCGATGAACTATTAAGGGATGAAGGTCACTCCCTGCCACTTATACTATATTCAGTGCCCAGTTCATTGTTGCGAAGTACATTATTAATGAATTTACTGAATTTGTCAATCAGCGGGTTTTAATGGTGATTTATTATTACTTTGAGTACCAGCGTCGGGCTGCATTTGTCCAGAAAAAAATATTATAATACATATTGAGTGACCCTGATTCAATTAGTCTATCGTCGGGCTCCGGGTGCAGCCCACGCGCATTACACACTGACGCACACATGTCAAAATTAACATTATTGTATAATCGACTTAAAAAATAAATAATCGAAACTCCGGTGACAAATTAAACTTCATCGTCATATAAAAATATGTGCCGATAACATATTGTATCAAAGGTTGAAAAATAAGGGCTCTTTCACTTCAACCTCAGAAATCAAAAACACGCGAGCCATGGAGTATCACGGATTTTCACACAAATGTAAACATCCCTTCCATGCATTAAAAGATTTCTCTTATCCCTTCAATTCATCATCATTATAATCTTTATCACCCTGAATCGATCCACTGCTGGATGAAGGCCTCTTCAAGCTGCCTCCACTTTCCTCGGGCCTGTGCGTTGCGCTGCCATGTACTTCCGCAGAACTTTATCATTTCATCGATCCAGCGGCTATCTCTTGGATACTACTGGATGACTAAATTTGTCCAACAATTGTCTGTTCTTAGAGCTATGTGTCCAGCCCATCTCCATTTGAGGCTTTTAATGAACTCTATTACATCGCAAACCCTTGTCTGCTTCCTTATCCACTCATTCCTCTTTTTGTCCTTTCGCGTTATGCCCAGCATGCGCTCATCCATACCACGTTGTGCTACCTTCCATACCACTCTAAGTTTCTATATCTCTCTTTTACTAATCAGGGTAGATGTTTCACATGCATATGTGATTACGAAAAGCACACACTGGTTGAACTTTTTGCGATTTGGGCACACTTTTGAATACTTTATTCAGGCCGCCAAAAGCACTCCAGCCTAGCTTTACTCTGCGAACAATTTCATCAAATAAACATTCATCTATAGACACTTGTTGTTATTATTTCTCGCAAGACTCAGAAAACCTTCAATGCAGAATGCAGGAACTCGCTGAATTAAGCAACAAAGTAGGTTTGAAAATAAATGTAACAAAGACGAAAGTCATGTTCAACTGCTTTGCGGACCAAAAAGAGATCCTCATCAATGGCGCTCTGAAGTGGCAGGTGAATATACTACACAATAATAAATTGTATTCTACTCTTTAAGCGTTTGTAAGTCGGAAGCCATCTAGATAAATATATTATTAGAGTTCGGAGAATTTCCTATAACCTTCGATAAAAAACAGTACCAAAAGAATGAGAATGTTTAGTACAAGGAATAAAATAACGGAAACGAACTATATTTGCAAAATGATTTATCTGTAAAACTTTAAAGTATCTATCATATTTCGTTATTTGCAATTAAAAGTTCCAACTAAATGATTTACAACACGGAGCATCGTAAATAACTGAAACCTGTTTTGAAAATGTTTCGAGTAATAATACTTTTACATTAATAATAGATGTCTTAAAGGGCGTCTACACAAGTCGAAACGGGCTGACTCAGTAAAACTAATTTAATACATGACTGTTTCACAATCTGATAAACTTAAATATGGCTGTGTAGAGCGCTTTGAGCAAAGAATAGAATTGGAAACAAATAAATAATGATTATCATATGACGCGAATCTGGAAGCGTTATTTGGAAGCTCGTGTTATCAATGCTGCCTTTTAATTCGCAATATTATTAAAAGCTTTTGGAACAATTTAAACGAATTTATAACGGCCACATTTTGCGTTCGTTCCGTGACAATTCATTTTGTTTGGGAACATTTTAATTAAACAACAATATTTAATACGCGTATCACACTGTTTATTTTTGAACGCGCGATAATATTTGTATTCAAAGATTCATTCACGGAAACAACAACACAAACATAGACCCCTCCAAACCAACTCGCCCCGCACCACACTCGGTCTTAATCAAACGTATTACGAGGCTTCACAATAAAATTATTGGATGTACAGCATCAACAGTAAGTTTTTTCCTGGTAATGTATCAGGAGGAGATTGGAGATCATGATTAAAATGGCTACGTACTCAAGTGTGCTTTGACTAATTTAACTGTAACTCTTTCAAACAAAAAGTGCACACGGGAGAGTGGAGTATTATTATCTAAAAAATACTAATTAATAAATACATATTAATAAAAAAAAAACTGTCATCTTCACGTTCGAAGAGATCTTCACAACAAACGACCTAGGTATTTTTTCACTTAAATCTGAATCCTAAGTGTTCATCTTCACCAAAACATCAAACCGCATACTTATGCTGAAGACATACTATTACGAATACGGTTTGTATAATATTATAATACCTAAACATATTTTAGTCGTCATAATCGTTATGACTAAAGATTGTGATCACTCCAGAATAAGTTAATGCAGATATATGTACCAGCTTTCTTTGACTTTCCCTATGCCCTGCAAATATTTCGATAGATTTTCTCGGTTTTATAATGAATTCTTTTATTTGATAAATCCATATTATGAGTGTTGGCCTTCTGCCCCCTGCTCTTGCCTCTGAAGAAAACAATAAAGTAAGACACCCGCAAAATCGAACCTGCATCTCTCGGCTATCGCGCCCAAGCACATAAACCACTATTCTAAAAAAAGCATACTTAATTGCGACAATTTTTAACTAATAGCTTTTAATACCCAGTGAAGTGCTTTCTAAATTGAGCTACTATTGGCGATCGGCTTTTGTATTTTATATCTTACTTTTTTCAAAAAGATTTTTTCTATTGGTTATAATATATTTTCTCAGAGGTGTTTTCAAAATTAAGTATGTTCAATAATAATTAGAATGTTACATTCTTAAATCTTGTGAATTATTCGTTGAATTAAAAATATATGTAGTTAAAAAATAGTCTTTTTAATCTTTTATATATTTTGTGCCATTATGAATAGTAATAATATTATAATCGTTACAAGATAAAAAGAACTTTTTATATACAACTTTTTAAAATTTTCTGTTGAATCATATTATAAACTTGAGTTGAATACCTCAAGCAATCAAAAAAATTTGTACTTGATAGAAGTAATACTGAAATGTCATATTGATTTCCATAGTAACGCACGTATATATTAATAATTTAGTTCCTAGGACCCTAGACCCCTAGCAACCAATAATGGTGTCGAAATAACTTTTCATACAAAACAGAATTAACTGAAAATGAATTCAATTCTACTTAAAGATGGCTAAATGTACTAAAAAAATGCATTGCCATCGTGTTCTGATATATTCTAAGAGTTTCAAACATCTAGCTAGTCGGGAAGTTAGTTAAAAATCGATTGCAAGATTTGTACCGGACAAAGAACCACCGGATAAATTAGAATACGAGCTAAGAAAAATGTAGTAAAAATGACTATTACCTAGTATTATGTAAAAATATATTTTTATAATTTTTAATTTCATACTATTCCGAATATTATATACGAAGGATTTATAAAGTAGGTATATGAAAGATTATAATATTTACAAGGCCAAATTATTATATCTAAAAATATCACAAGATTTGCCGGAGATATCAACCACAGAATATCATAATATGATATGCCTAATACCTTTTTGAGTTGGAAAAATTATTTGCAAAGGAAATAAAAAAAGTCTATTGAGTAGCTTTGCCTTTGCGATAGAGTAGGTTAGCATTTCCGGCGGATAGCCTGCGAAGAAATCCAATTAATTTTTACTTCTTCAGTTGGGCTTCAAATCGAAACTCTGCGCGCTTGGAATGCATTATTAATTTCTCCAAACAGTGGAATAGGTAACTTTGCAAAGTTAAGAACACTGTTTGATTCGCACGATTTAAAAAAAATATATTATTAGCTAACTTGCTTTTCCCTCCACCACCCGCCACGTCTCCACACCCGTTATGCAGGCGTATACCGAGGCGTAACGAACGATAGGCGCTGTTCAAATTTGTGCCGAAAGTGTCCCAGGAGCAACTTCCCAAGACCTTGGTTGGCGTGCACTAGAGTGTGCGTGATCCCTAATTCCATATAATGTATTACGGTCATTTCTCGATGAGAAAAGACCTTCTCGCTTGCCGTATAATGCCGCAAACTTTTTAAAAGCTGAGAAATTTTCCCTCGTAGATACCAAGTCGCAATGGCTGACCGGTCCAACTGAGGGTCGGACCGACTTGAGAAGCTCTTCCCTTTCAACCGACATATAGGGACACTCCCAGATGATGTGATCGGCATCCTGCAATTCGCCATATAAGCAAGTCGGAGATTCTATTAGGCCAAGCTGACAGAGCTTGGAGGCAAAACCACCGTGTCCGGTTTAGAACTGAGAAGTCCAATGGTCTGGAGTCAATCTGGTTATCTCCATGCGCCACTTAATATTAGGAAAGAACAAATGCGTTTGTCTGCCCTTGGAAGAAGTGGTCCATCGCCCCTGCCACACACGCAGCGCCGTGTCATACGCCAGGTCGCGTACAATAACTTTTCGAGCGCACCGGCTCATGGATCCAAGACCTAAAGGTGGCGATATAAAGATACCGCCAACCTCCGCCCCCAGACCCCCAAGCAAGGCGGTCGTGGCACCACGGACCTGAATGTGCAGGTCATTATTAGCTAACTAAGTTTCTTATTCGTATAAACACGAAAGGTTAGGTTCTTCACTGATAAAAATCGTATTTCTTTTCAGATGTGCTAGTTATGAATGCTGAATTTTGATCTCCGCATTGATGAAGATATTGAGAGAAAGACCTGAAGGGTTGTTAATATTTTTCCGCTGAAAATATAATGTAAAATGTGTGGTCACGAAAATTGTGAGGCCAAAGAACTGCTGAACTGTTTGGAGAGGCGTTCCTTTATTTTTATTTGTTTCAGAATGGAAATGTTCATTCTCTTTGATATTCATTTGTTATGTCTAGATTTGACCACTCTATCTTCCAGTTTAAGTCAATTTTTTGAATTCTCTTTTTCTTTTTTTTATTTATTAAGGAAACAAACAGTTACATATTGATAACAAAAATTTAAAATATAATAATGAAAAGTTATTGCAACCAGTAAAGTTTCCACATGTACATTATAATATAGTTAAGCCTAACAAGATAAAGAGTAAGATTAACATAAATATAAAGAAATTACATAAGAAAAATGAGGAAGAATAATGAATAATTAAATTATAAACAAAAAAAGTAACATAAAAAATATATTAATATATATAAGTAAATATATTATATATCTATTAATACAAAATTTTGGAGATAGCATGTTTAAAGGAAACAGATGAATTATTAAAAGGATCAACGGTGGAGAAATACATATTATAATTTAAGCAAGAGCGCCGAATAAAAGAGTTTTGTGCATAATTAGAACCGCTACGACTGATATGGTACACAGTTTGGTTTCGCGTAAATCTTGATGGACAATGGAAACCCACCCTTTCGAGTAGGTTTGGCGAGTCAACAAAACCATTGATAATTTTAAAAAGAAAATATTGATCAGATATAGAACGTCGAATTTCCAAATATGGTACCATAAAAGTTGCAGTGGTCGAAATAGAATTAGATAAATCATAACAGTAAGCTTTAAAATTAACGTGCTTACGAAATCGATTTTGTACCGCTTCGAGACGATTTATATATGTAACGTACTGTGGATTTTTAACATCAACTTTACTGTCTATACGTCTTGTACATCAAAAATAGTTGTCAATTTTTCACAGAGAACAGTGTTTTTATAGTATTTTTATAATGCTGATTTTAAAAATATGACAACATTTAGAAAATGTAAAAATTCTAGAATTTTGATATAATAGTGGAAATACCATTTTTTGTTTTGTATCCTTCAAAAATATAGTATTTCACTTAGTTGGCGAAAAAATATAGTATATTATATTATTATACTTTGGAGTTTAATGAGGTGTGGAGAGACAAAGTCATGGTTGTTTGAGGAGAGAGTTTATTGTTGATACAATAATAAATAAATACAACGACAAAGATGACAAAGTGATGCCATAATAATCGCGGGTACGGATGTACTGATGAGATTGACTATATTATTGAACAAACGGGCAATATATCGAGATGTTAATATGACCGAGAGACTGGACTCGAGATGAGTAGTGCGCCGAGTGATGAACTCGATATAAGTGAAGATTTATGGATTGTCCTTGCTATTTATACAAATGCAATTCATAAATTATAAGATCCATTGTCGCAATTAAACAAATAATAATAGAGCATATTGATCTATTCATGATTGAGAAAATGCTGAATTTTCTTCCGCTCTATTGTTTTATTTTGACAAACAACACACATTATTACAGTGTGTCACTCTTGTAATGCTAAGTGGTATGATTGCTACAATACTATTATACATTTATGCAGAATTATTCGGTTAAAAACACTAACATGGTGTTAAAAAGGCATCTATCGGTGATTGATCTACGTGAGCTAGCACCATTTAAGCACATTTCTATAATAAAGTTCAATAGATAACGATTAAGACTTTATTTGGTTTAATAGGATATTTGCTACTAATCGGTCAGTTGAGAATAAGCCATTGAAGTGGATAAAACCAGTCCAGATCATACTGTGAAATCAGTAACTACTATCAACGTATTGTAATGTCTAGGCTAAACATAGGAAGTGCAAGTATAAATGTACAAATAATAAGATTTCTGCTAAAAACATGTATAATTAAAGGGAAAAAAATGATTAGATGCATTCAAGATGCGGTGCTGGAGTCGAAGTACGAAATTAACAGTGACGAAAAAGAATGTAACAATAATAAAATTACAAAAGTATTCAGGTGTCTATGTACACAGAACAAACTGTATGATCGTACCCAACTATATTCACATGAAATACAAAATAACATGACCTAGTTTCTAGTAAAGTTTTATTATTAATTATATGATAGTACCGTGATAATTTCTCAACATAACGAAATAAATGATTCACATTCAAAGCGAGATTAAATTAAGTAGGTTCTATAATAAGCTTAAACCCGGTTGCAGTTGCAAGCTAGCTTAATCCCCGTGCACAAGTTAGAAATTATTAATCTATACCTTTTCAAGTGGGGAGTAGATTTCAGACTACCTTGGATTATCCCTCATAATACTGTGGCGTACAGATTTTAAGAGAAAAGAAGTAGATATTATTTAATAATAATTACAAGATAAAAAAAACTTTTTATATACAACGTTTTTAAATTGTCTGTTGAATTATTATGCTCAATATGCTCAAACTTGTACTTGATATGAAGTAAATGAAAAATAAACAAACAAACAAAAACATAGAATCTGAAATGTCAGACAGTTTGACATTTCATTTGGATTTCCATAGTAACGCACGTATATATTAATAATTTAGTTGTTAGAACCACCCCCTTAGCAACCAATAATAGTCTTTTACTTTTTACGGATTTTTCTGAAATAACTTTCCATACAAAACAGACTTAACTGAAAATGAATTCAATTCTGCTGAAAGATGGTTAAAAGTATTAAAAGAATGCATTAGCATCGTGTTCTGATATATTCTAAAAGTTTCAAATGTCTAGCTAGTCGGAAAGTTAGTTAAAAATCGATTGCAAGATTTGTACTGGATAATCGACCACCGGACAAACAAGAATACGAGCTAAGAAAAACGTGGTAAAAATGAAACAGTATTAATGTAGGATTATTATTTTTCATCTCTTCATTTATTAGGTACTGTCGATTATTATCAATAAAATGGCACACGTGGAAAAAAATCTCATTCAGTCTGGAGGAAATACGCTGACCTGATTGCTTCACTTATCGGTAATTCAGTCGTTTTGAAAACACGTGCATTCACGAAATTCTTACCTTGATGACACTAATAATCGCTATCCTTTTATAGTTTGGCTAAATTTCTTTTAAAATGTGACCAAAGAAATATTTAATAACGCTTCATATAAAAATTAATGAGAAACGTTTTCTGATACCAAAATCTTCTGATTTAAAGAAAAAAAATCTTGCATGACCATTCATTGAATGTGAATCAGTATTCGTTAGTACTATAATTATTTTTAATGCATTAATTCTATTCTACCAATTGTATTCCCTGGACGTTTAGGTTTCAGCACTGCGTAAAAAAATTGAGCATATGAGTTAATCGACCATTTTTTTAGTAGTTTTTGACAACTTTACTCAAATCGTTCAATTGTTTGTTAAAATTTCTTTTCTCACTACATTTTCTTATACGTGTTTTATCATAAAGCACTTACAAGTCTGAAATAATTAAGTATGTTGGGTTTGTTTAAATGGTGTTACATTACATTGTGTTTACCACATATTATAAAATTGTTTTGAATTTGTTCGGAACGTGTTTTCATTACACTGTAAACTTTATAATATTTAAGTATGAGTAACAAAAATTATTTTAATATTTTATAAGAAGGAAAGAAGAGAAAACAGCTAATGTGAGAGAAAAAGAGACAATACAAAAATATAAATTAAGATAAATATCGTGAGAACAACAAGTTTAAATAAACTTGATTTATTTAATAATTGCATTTATTTCATAAACTTTCATTTCAGACTAGTATTAAAAATATCAAATATCACTGAGGACTCTTTTAAATTAGTTCTGATAATGGTGTTAAAACTGAAATAGCTCTCGACAAAAAAACTACATCAACTTAAAATATTCATAAATTCATCATTAACATGCTGTTATTCTATCAATACGTAATTGAGGTGATTTTTCAAATTCCATTAATTAATATTGGTGAGCATTTTTTTTTGGAATTTTGAGTAAAAGGTTATTGACAATAGTGCGTACATGCATACCTTGATTTATGTATGGCATCATGATCTTTCCGATTTATAGTTTTAATTTTGCAATACATATTATTTACTTTCTATTATTTTTTTGTTTATGTATACAACTCCAAAAGATGATCGCCAACGAAATAACCAAATTAGATTTTTTTATTTTCTTGCCTTGATAATAATGTATTAATCAAGCCCTCCGCATGAGTCGATTTTAGTGAGCAATGTTTTACCAAGTGCATAGCCAACACGCTAGTGTTGCCATAATATAATTTATAAAACCATCGCTTGTATAATTATAACATTGGAATAAATATTCGATATCTGGCAACACTACGACACGCACACTGTCACACATGTTTTCGAATAACCCAGGAAAGGGTCGTGGAGGAAGCGTGAAGGGGGCGAGGCAAGTGCATGAAATAGTTCGTCATGTTTTGAAGAACCAACACATGCAATAGCTCCATCTATATGTTTCTATAATCTAAGGTATTAATATAAATATTATAATATCACTTAGTCATAAAAATTTAACAAGTTTTTTTATGTATTTTAATTAGCTGCCAGAAATATCTGAGAATCCAGAGCAGGACCTGTTGAGAGCTGTATGTTGGTGTTGCTAGATGACGGAGTTGCCAAATAATGAACATCATAGACCAAAATATCTACGTGAACCGGTGATAATAGTTCTGTTGAGATACTAGACCTAACATAACGTCGGCCTATAATGTCGTGGTTCCAAGATTCGAACCCATGGTCTGACAAAAACACATACTATTATTTTTCAATTTGTGTTTGAATGAGAGTATGAACCTAATAGGTTAAGCAAGTGGCCAACATCCATTTCTCGTAAAAACAAAAATCTGTCAATACAAACTCCCATTCTGTGGAGACCCGTATGATTCTATTAGGATCGGACATGGTCAAAAGAAAAATAAATGTCTAAATTTTTGATTGACAATGAATGCACTTTATGTGTTAAAATAGGTAAAGAAATATTAACATGAATTATTGTTGAATGAATCTGTGCGTAGTTAATATTCAATTACACATAGTATTATGTCTTTATGAATGCACTTTAGAATGAAAGTGATTTATGGTTGATTTAACCTGACGTTAACCGATTTACTCGATTAATAATGATACCTAAGTGTCGCTATTGGTTAAAATTATTTCTATTGCAAAAACTTGATTCCAAATTTGTTATTATTTTATTATTAAAACCTAGATAATAATTGTCAATATTAAAAGTATACTGTGCTTGCGATGGAATGGCAGAACGTAAAGCTGGAATCGCAGAATTCAAAATGTAAACCGCATCAAGATTGAGCGAGGGTAGATAAACGTCAAAGAGATGTTGAATGCCTTAAAGCGTAACTTACTTCTGCACAATTTAACAGAGGGATATAAGTATAGAGGAAAGGAAAGTTTTTGAACAGCTAAAACACTTTGACGGGAGAGCTTGAATGTATTATATTCCACTGTATTATCATGATTTCACTTCAACGTGAGAGAAAGTGCATTAAACTCTTTCTCTTATCATATTTTCATACTGTTATCTTAAAATGCATGTCATAATAATATACACGTTTGTAATTACATACTGCTCCATGCAAGTATACATTTTTATATAGCAATTCATTTAATAATAATATAAACTTATAAAACACGTTCCATATTATATGTTTGACTTATTAAATATTCTTCTTCTTCTTTGGCCATATCCGCTCCTTAATTAGACCATAATATGAACACCACGCGGCGCCTTCAAGAATTCCTGTCTCTTGCCAATCTTGTTGCTTCATTCCAAGTCAAACCAGCATCCCGTAGCTCCGCCATATACACTCTGTAGATTGTATTTAGCGGCCTTCTAGGACGCCGGAATCCGGTCGGCTTGAAGAACAGGCAAGCCAGGTTGAAGTTCTCTTCTGGCATCCGCAGCACATGGCCGAGCCAGGTCCAACGTCGCCTCTTCACTTTCAGCGTGATAAGAGGCTGCTTGGTGCGTTCTCTTATCTCCTCGTTGCTCCTAAAGACATACCACCGCACACCCAGTATTCGTCGCAAACATCTGTTTTCGAAGCTCAGCATACGGTTGCTCTGAGCCTTCGTTATTACATTTTCGTTGAGCCATTATTATTATTAAAATATTACTATCTACTAGTGACTAAATTATCGTCGCTTATTATTGTTTTTGCGGTGGCCGCGCGGCATAAGCGTTGGACTATCACGCTGTGGGTCTCAGGTTCGAATCCTGGGTCTGGCAAGTACACATATTGTTTTTCAGTTTGTGTGTGAGTCAGGGTATGGACCTAATAGGTTGAGCAAGTGGCTGACACCCATTTCTCGTAAAAAACAAAAATCTGTTAATACAAACCTCTACTCTGTGGAGGCCCATATGATCCTATTAGGATCGGACATGGTCAAAAAAAAAAAAAAATTATTGTTTTTGATTTTATTAGAAGTCTTACTTTGAGAGAATTTTAAATTAAAAGCATATGTTAAAAAAAGTAAAATGTTATTATTTTATTAAGTATTTGATTGGCGATGAAGTCATTCATATTTTTTTATAACTATACAATAAAAGGAAAATTTAATTTAAAGTATTTGGTAGATAGATATATTGATTACATGGCGGGTGGTACGAGATTTGGCGATGGACCGAAGGCAGTGGCGTGACTTTGTAATTGCCCTATGCGCCAATACTGGGCGTGAAAGGGTGAAGTAAGTTAGTAGTAAGTAAATAGATAATGTGGTTGTAATCTCATTGTTATAAATAAAATTTATATATTTTACAATATATTATTATTGACAACTTTTATAAAAATATTACAGTACAATTAATGTATGTAGAAGTACACCGAACAATCTAGATAGATATTACTTGAAGAATTTATAAAACAACTTTAAACTAAACTCATCCTAACGTAAATGTTCGAAGCGATTTTATTGATATAAATGACTTTTCAATATTCAACTTACAGAATTAAATGAGATCATTATTTTAAGGGTTAACTTAAAAATAAGTTATTATTTATAATATAATGTGTCATGTGAAAATATTTTTTAATCAATAAATCCGTATCATCATTTAAATGTAATAAATTATCAGATATAATACTATGTCATGATATTTATTAACACTCCCGTTACTGTAATATCACCTTAGGTTACCCAGTCTATTAAACTACAACTATTTCATTTAATATGGACTTCGCCATCTTTATATTTCGAGTTTTCCTAGAATCATCAATATTAAATCTAATTAAAATTTTATTATTTTCAAAATCTATGGTATTATCCAGTTAATACACATATTAATAGATGTGCGTTAGATTTCATTTACCTGTCATAAATTATTATAATTATTATTGCACATCAGAGCATTTCATTTCATTAGGAACAAAAGAGATTGATCTAAAATATATACGACAGAAAGAGACGTGCTCAATTGTGAGAAAGAGATATGAAAGTAAGGGTTGATATTAAGATAGTATTATGAGTATTATGTTGTAAAAATGTATAGAAATAATAACATGTTTTTGATGGTTTTATATATAAAACAAACTTCTTTATGTTGCCAAAATATGCATTTCTCTTTTACTTACTGTAGTATTGTTAACCTTATATTATGTATGGTAACCATATTATGGTAACCCAAGGTGACATCAGAGGAACGGATAGACTTTATTAGCTTCGTAAAGGAAAGGTTAAATAAAACCACAATTATTAATATTGCAATTATTCATTCATAATTTACATTTAGGTAAAACTAAGTTTGCATAATAATTATGTAATATGGGATTTGCATATTATATAAATTATAGCTCTACAAAGAAATTTACAAAATTCTCCTTACTTGTCTCATTATTATCGATTATCGTGGTTTTTACTATTACTGTTTTCACCACCAATCAAAACTATCATGCCCAAAAAAGTGAAAAAAAAATATTAACTCAAGTGACGTCTAGCAGAAAAGTTTTTTTAAACAGTTTTGAATGCTTTTAATGTTTGTAACTCTAATGATGTCGATACAAAAATGGTTATAAGACTTATATTCATTATAGTCTGAACTCTGACTATAATGAATATAACTCTGAAGATAAGTTTATGGTGTAAAGACTAAAGCAGTTTTTCGCTATAAATTACTCAAATATCGCAGAATATATTGAAATAAAAATTAGGTCAGGATATTATATTTAAAACAATTTATATTATATACAATATTATAATGATGACAATATAATGATGGATGCCGGAGAAATTTGAACACTTTTAATAATTATTCCAAAATTCAATTAGTTATACGAATATATTTTTCATAATATATACCTACTTAGCAGTATTTTAAATGTTTTTATTCACAAATTGTTATTAATATGGATTTTCTCAAGGGAATACTATTGGCTAGGCAGTCTTTCAATGTCCGATAAAGAGTCGCAGCTGTTATTGACATATTGTCAATCCTATTAAACCCTGACCCAATCGATCAAGTCTATTCGAGCAACATCGTAATATCTTCCTTAAGCTTCTTATATACTTAAATATTTATTGAAACATGTTATCAAAACAAAAGTCGTTGGTATGTACTTATGGTATCAATATAGACCATTTAGTTCCATAGCCGACTGTTAGTACAACACTCTCTATCCAGAGATCTCTCTCTCTCTCTCTCTCTCTCTCCAGTAATCATAGCTAACAATACAAGAAGAGGAAGAGGTCGGAATTAAAATCTTAGACGTATTTATAGAACACAAAAAGAGGCATAATGATAGCGCACGCGCCAATTTTTTGAGTGGTACGTCCACTCAAGAAAAATCTATTGTAGCTACTCAAATACAGTAGAGCAAGGAAGCGACGGAATATACACGCTACTAGAGACTTGCTTAAGAATTAATATTATTTTTAATTTGATACTTATACCTACTTAAAAATAATATGTATTAATTTTATATGTAAGTATGTCAAGCACGGTTCATACGTCGATTGACAATGAGGCAAATTTTACAGTAATGAAAAAATGTTATGATGATATCGTATTTTAACATTCTTGGCGATATAGACTATCATGGTTCATTTTTTACCACGATTTTATTAGCTTGTATTTTTGTTTGTCCAGTACAGATTTTTTCTTGTGTCCAGTATTAATTTTTTCTTGTTTTCCCAATCTTGCAATAGATTTTTAATTAATTTCCCGACTAGCTAACATTTGAAAATTTAAGAATATAATGTACAAATATATGAACAATGCATTCTTTTAATACTTTTAGCCATCTTAAACAGAATGAAATTCATTTTCAGTTAATTCTGTTTTATATGGAAAGTTATTTCGGAAAAAAATCGTTGCTAAGGGGATCCTAGCAACTAAATTATTATTATATACGTGCGTTACTATGGAAATCAATATGAAATGTCAAAATGAAATTTCAGTATTCTATATTAATTATTAATACATAGAATTGTCAAGTTTATATGATTCAACATAAAATTTAAAAACGTAGTATATAAAAAGTTATTTTTATCTTGTAATTATTATCATTCTTTTTATTTACTATTTGAGGGATATTTTATTTATTTATTTGAAAAAGATATAGAAAAGATATAGAACGGCGGTTTCCATTTTTGAAAAATATTGGGAATTCAACAAAAATGTTATATTTTCTATTATGTATATAATTTCTAAAAAAAGTATTATGAAATAAATGTTATATAAGTATAAAAATATATAAGATATTTTTAATGATTCACCATGATTTTACGAAAACGGAAATAGCCGTTTTTGTTTCTAAACCCCTCATATTTACGATGTATTTTTTAAAAAAATCCAATGATTTTGAAAATGACTATGGTCCTGCTACTAATTTTTATTAAATATTTAAAATATTGAGTCGAAATTTACTTGGTAGACTTATATTTTACAAAAGGATTATCATACATTATATCAAATTCCATTAGACCTTTTAATGTCGATAGCTATTTCGCTATTATCAAGAATCGATATTTAATATATTTTATATTATAATTTTGTATTATTAAACATGTGAAAATCACATGGTTTGTTTATTGTACAGCAATTGACAGTGATGACAAACTGTAATTTATTATCTTTTAAATAAAATGCACATGTAATTCTTCGTTTAAAATTAATTCAAGATGTTATTTGATATTATGGTTATGTTTATTATTGCAAATAATTTATGTATTTTGAAGGAGTAATATATAATTATTATCTTAATAAAACTGATTTTATTTTGGCCAAAACCAATTGAACACATGATTCATCTAGTGGGTGGCAATCTTTAAGACAACTTGTACCAATATATTTAATTTATGGTCAAAAAATTATAATTAGAAAGGTAATGTGTAAAAAACGAAATTCACAGGAACCCTGACAATATTATTGGAAATAATACTTGGCTACGTTTAAAAAGTCTCGGCAAAATATAATACCCGATCTAGATCTCAGGTAATCCAAACTGATATAGTTTATAATAAACTAACTGTTACCGTAATTTTAACTCTAAACAATGTTCTTTTCTTCTTCCGACCATGTCCGATCCTAATAGGATCATATGGGCCTCCATAGAGTAGAGGGAGAAAATGGATGTCAGCCACTTGCTCAACCTATTAGGTCCATACCCTGACTCATACACAATTTGAAAAACAATATGTGTACTTACTTGCCAGACCCAGGATTTGAACCTGGGACTCACGGCGTTATAGTCCAACGCTTAAACCTCAGCTAAACATGTATTTTTTCCGATACATTTAGCTTAGAGTAACGTTTGCAATCGTATAGATACCTAAAAATATATTTCAATATAATATGATCTCTTGAAGATGGCCTCTCAAATAAGCCTGAAACTTCGAGGTACAAAGAAGGCAGAATACATAATAATAACCCAAAACCATATAGAATAAAAAAAAATCAAATAAGCTTTAAATTATTATAAAAAAATATTTATAATAAAACATTCATATAATCAAATAACCTGCTTTGAAGTGTGTGTTTTATATATTATTATAAATGATGATAAAGTTACATAGTTATATATTTAGATAATATTTTGAAAAAATTTATCGTTCTTTTTGTAGAATAATAGCATTTTATTACACTAATAAAATGTATGGATTCAATATTAATATGTCAGCTTTACGGAATACCCACTGTTTTCTACTTAATATATTTACCAAGAAAAAATCCTAAAACTTACCCTTTTTTAACTCTTTGAATCTATTTTATTTGGTAATAATTGAATTCGCACATTTCCAAAATACCCTTCTGGAGATAATAGGAAGCCACTTCTATACCTGAATATATATTTTTCAGATTTTCTATGCGAGGATAGTGATATATGTGTAGACAAATCCCTTTGGTTTTATATACGGGCGCAATTTGATATATATATTAAATCTTCTGTGGCACTTTTATAGACCTTTACTGCTATCAAATTGGAAAAGGGAATAAGAAGATCCAGAGAGGGGGTGGCATGAAGAATTTTTGGTGCCCTTGCGGTTAATCCAGGACAATAGATATTGACACCAAGTTGGCTATTTATAGTCCTGGTTCTTTAAAGTTCCTACCCTTCTAAAAAACCATCACAGAAGACCTGAAGGTTATCTAATTAATAGATAACACAATTGTATGCATAAAATATTAACGATATCTAATAAATAATGATATTTAAAATTTATTCCAGGATTCGGCTCTTTCAGGCATCGAACAAAATAGAGAGAAGTTTTTCTACTCAGAAAAAAGTACATTAATTTTACGTTTAATAAACAATTATTCAAAGAATAATTATTCACAAGATTTTACACAAGAACATGCATAACTTGAAAACACGTCAGGTATTATAGGTACTTATACCTACAAGAAAAAATCTCTTTTAAAAAAAATACGACATCCAACGGGATTTGAACATGCATAACCACTGGTATCGCGCCAACGTCCTTTGTCTAATTAAGCTACGGGCATCTTACTTAAATACGAAAATTTTAACTGTGATTAACTTGATGATGAAGTAATTATTTAACAAAAAACTCACGATAAAATTATTTTCTGGTATGCCAAGAAAATTTTATAATAATAATATGTTTAGCGTACCTACCGTCACATGAAAAAGGTTAGATTGATCTATTATGTAATATTAGTAATGTCTAGTGTAATAAGAAAGAAATAATTTAGTTTATCTATTGGATAAAAAACGCAATCACAAAAAATAGCTGTTCCTCCACTCTTGTCAGGAACATAAAGATATCATACCTACCAGAACCTAAATAAACATATTTAAACTAAGGGACACTGACTGGTATCCATGTGACGGCTACACGTCTCAAAATATAGTTTGGAATGTCATCAACGACTACCAAATGAAATGAAATGAAATCCAAGAGATTAACTCGCAGAGTTTTGTATAGACAACTTAACCACGAAATTGACTTCCAAACAATAAAACATTACACAAAATATCGAATTCCGGCAATTGATA
This sequence comes from Rhyacophila brunnea, assembly GCF_057557595.1. Classification (NCBI taxonomy): domain Eukaryota; kingdom Metazoa; phylum Arthropoda; class Insecta; order Trichoptera; family Rhyacophilidae; genus Rhyacophila; species Rhyacophila brunnea. Next base: position 37,984,948 of record NW_028232837.1, on the reverse strand, counting down.
AAATTAAAAAGGTAAATGGATCACAAACTTAATACAGACAAATACAAATATGTAAATAACTCTGTTTAATAATCTTTCTAATTACCTTGTATGAAAAAGCAAAAGTATGGTTCGTAATAAAATAATTTAAAAAAAATGTATTTCTGTATTTAAACTACTTCTGAGATGTGTAAAAACATATTTATTTCACAAACATAATTTTGAAAACACTTCTGAGAAAATATATTATTTATAACCAATATCCTAAAACATATTAATTAATAAGTTTAGTCGTATGAGCTCTTACTGAGATAGCAAACGACAATAGGTATATTGTGTTCAAAACTCGCTTAGTTCAAGATTTTTTTTCGAGATTAGTATAAATAGAAAAGTAGATTTTTTCATGGTTAGGTATGTTATTTCTAACTAACTATTTTTTTATTCAACAAATAATTCATAAGATTTAAGAATGTAATATTCTAATTATTGATCATACTTAATTTTGAAAACATTTGTATTAAACATAATATTATAACAGACAACCCGCAGGAATCGAGCCCTCTCGGCTCTTGGCTTTTAATACTCTCTTGAAGCGCTTTCCAAATTGAGCTACTATTGGCGATCGGCTATTGTTTTTTTAAATCAAAGTAGGCATTACTTTAATTTACATTCTTGAATCTTGTGAATTATTCATTGAATAGTTAATTATATTATATTATGAAAGCCTTATATTTGGATTTTTTTTCAATTTAAATAGGTATCTAGGTAGTTTGTTTTCTTGATATTTGTTGGTATGTAATGCTAATACATTTGCCATATAAAATACGCTCCTGTCTGTAAACAGATCGATCTATTACAGGTCTGCCTTATAAGTCATGTTTTATGACGTATGCAAATTGAGTTTCATATGCCTTTTACGGCCGATTGTACCACCGTATCTTCGTTTCGTTTCATATCTCCCAGATTGATCGTGCGGCAGTTTACTCTTAATACTTTATCGGATAAACTTTTTCATATTACCCGCATCCCATCGTGTAATATATTAAATCGTATTATTTTATTATGTGGTGGCCTCGAAAGCTATAAATAAATATTTTGATCATCCAATTTATACCTACTTGCTTACTGTACTTCATATCAAAAGATATCACTACAGTTTTGCTGTTTATTTTTGAAAAAATAGTTTATACCAAGCATGTACAACTTCAATCTATTCTATTAATACTATTGACTGTACTGGTACTGGTACTTGATGGAATTTTAATTTAAATTCTAATGGATTTAAGTTTTGAACTATTCCATTTGAGTCGTTTTTTTCGACCCGGGTTTCGCCGTTCGGCATCTTCAGGCGCTGTGTATACTCACCAAAGACAAACACACACTAACAACGAGCACTAATAACTCTAACTTATATACTAAATAAATACAATAAAGTAGTAAAACTACATTACCTACCTATCAAGTCAAGGGTCACAATAAAAAATATAACAAAAAAACTATGAATAGTTGTAGTGTTAGTAAAAAACCCATATCTTATTAATAATAATTAATATTACATATTACGATAAGCAAACTATAATAAATCGTCAAACTTAATAATAGATCATTGGTACTTATAAGCAATAAAAATACCTCACTCAAGAGGTCTAAAATCGTCCATTCTATGAAGAATGGTACGTATTGGAAATTAATCGACTTAACTAATGATGATTTTCTGATATCAGCCTTTGAAAGTTATTAGTTTAACAATTAATATTCAATAATATTCTTACATGGTAATCCATTTCCCATAGTGTCCAATTATGGCAAACTCAATAAATAGTTTACTGCAATTATAATTTCCGCATATCTATTTTTCCACATAATCATCTATATCCGATGACGCAAACTCTATATAAAATAGCTGACTCAATTATTATAGCTATTTCCTACATATAATTTTTAGATATTGCCTATTTTGATTGTGAGTACGTCGATAAATAGTGCATCACAATAATTTATTGAAAGGTAATTGGATTATAAGTTTCTAGTAGGAACACATCGCACTCTATTGTAATTGTATTTATTGTACCAATTGTCTCCCTGTACCTATGTAACATTAAATAAACTCTCACTTCTCCATCATCCTGAATAACCCCGACCGTCTTTCATCTGCATCACGTATCCACCGCCGAAGTAAATAGGTACCTACACCTACTATCTAGTATCAAAACTGACAGTGACCTACTACAACACACTCTCCCGTTATCATTATTTTGACCGAGAATACTAAAACTTTACTAATTAAACAACAACATCACCATCACAAATAAATACCTACTCAATTTTCCATTCGTCGTAAAAAAATAATTAAGTATTGGTCTTTTTTGGGAACTCATTCTCTAAATATTTTCCTTGTATGCAAAGAGCCTCCTGCGTGACGGTAAACGGAAACTATTTCTCTTATTTATGCGGAATGTCGTGAATGATGTAATACGAATCATATGATACGACGAGGTCTCGCTAACTGTCTCATTAATTAAAACATGGCCTTGACGTAAGCTGGTTAAAGAAATAAAAGTATTAATGGTTAGTATACCCCCTTCAAAGTCTAAATAGAATCATATTATGTACCTATACGGTTTTTACTTTTTCATGACTCGATACTCATTAGTTTATGATGTATTATTTATATGTTTAACTTTCATTTATTTGAAATCGAAGGCGGGAAATTTAAATTTTCAATTTTCAATTTCAATTTCAATTTCAATTTATTTATTTTTACATATTGTGGACATTACAAATTATAAGTTTAAGACGTTCACAACATGACATAAAAAAGAGATAGATAATATGTTAATAAACAAATATGTACATACAAAAATATTAATTATATACGTACATGGAAATACACCGGATGAGTTAAGCAGACCCTATTTTAAAAATTTATAAAATAACGTCCACCTATACTCATCCTCACGTAGGTGGAATATATCAACACCCGAAGCAATTTCGTTGAACATAGTTATCGCCCTCCCAATTGGCATTACCAGTGGCAGGTTGGTTCTGCACCTTGGGAGAATAAACAACTGATGTTCTCTATTTCTAAGATAGTTATCAGGGACACACAGGTCAACACTGCCCAGAATGGCAGAGTTCTCATTTATACCTCGTATAAGTCGAAAAAATACATAGCTAAATAAAGATTTCTTCTAAATTGCAAACTGCAGTATGTAAGCATGCCTAAGAGAAAGTCAGTTGGATAAAGCCACGGATAGTATCCGTACAACCTCAAATAAAGGAGTCTCAAGAATTTCTTCTGAACCCTCTCCACCATAAGGCCATACTTCAACTGATGCGGTGCCCAAACAATAGACCCACTCTCAAGTCTGCTTCGAACTAAAGAATTGAATAAAAGTTTTAATACCGTAACATCCGAAAAGACCCGGGAAGTACGCATGACGAAGCCCAACATTTTAAGCGCCTTGTTCCAAATGGTAACTATATGGCTAATAAATGTCAGTTTACTCTCAAACGTAATGCCAAGATCCCTTACAGATGATATTCGTGACAGAACTCTGCCATGCATCGAGTATTGGAAAAACAACACTTTTGAGGCTCTGGTAAACGACAAAAGATTGCATTTATCAATATTGAATTCTAGTTTGTTACGCCTGCCCCAATCTAATATATTATCTATATCAAGTTGGAGCTGACGACAATCGTCCAAGGTCTAAAGTCTAAATATATTCGACTCCATTATTCGGCGGCATTTATTTAATAAAATGATTGAATATCTCTGAGTGACGTATAGACGATATAGGCAGCATCCGGAATTCACCCAAGGAGATTGATAAATACACAAAACAGAAAAGTATTTAAGTAGTTACCTTTGTGTTTTGTAGTTTAAAAAATGTTCTAAATTAAGAATTCCACAGGTTGTTTTGTCCTGGTGTTCTTTTCATGAAAATATAAATGTACTCTTCTTGAATATTATGTTAAATTCAAATATTAAAATAAATCGTAATTTGCTATTTCATCCTCTTTCATTCATTACTCTGATAATATTCCTGTAAAATCAGTATACGTCTAATAATAGTAAACGGCTGATGCCCTATCAAATCATTTTCTTCTCCACGTGCAGACAATAATATCGAGATTCAACCCCAAAAAACGGTAGCTGAATACCTGAGAATCTAGTAGTCGTTGCAGTTACGGAGTCTCCATGATTGGGAGGATAGGTACATAGTCTGAAGGTTCACATGGTAATTAATGATATTTACATTTTGCTGATAGTAAGTTTGTGGGTTGTTTGTGGCAAGAGGGTACAAGATCCATAGACAAAATATTAATACCAAGCCAGCGGTTAATTCGTCTTTTTATTCGTAGCATTTTTTAGCTAGCAAATATTTTATATTCGTAGCTTCATTAGCAACTTGTATTACCTATTTAAAACTGAATACACTATGATTAGTACTTATTTAACATATTACGAGTATTATGCTATTTAATATTGATTAGGAGCTATTTCATTCGATTCTATGTACATCCCAATTGATACAAAATATATAATCCCAAACCTATGTATACCAACAAAATATTTAAAGACAATAATATTTCTTAAAAATTCGAATAATTAAATACAATATTCTAACTTCTTTCTTCATAAGTATTATGTCAATTAAGTTTAACTACTTTTAAGTAAGCATAATTACTTATATAATATATATATTATATTTGACATGTTCAATCCTTGGGTCTAATCTATTGGGCCTTCACAGTGTTTATGAGAAATTGATGTTAGCCACTTACTCAATCTAGTAGGTCCATACTATGGTTACAAGTATAGATTCATAGCGCCTCAGTGAGTATTAAAAACCATTCGTTAAAATTTGTTGTAATTAAGTATGACTGCGATACCCGAGAGATGCAGGTTCGATTCCTGCGGGGAGTCTTACTTTTTTCAAAAAGTTTTTTTCGATTGGTTATTATATATTTTAATAAATTTAAAATTATGTATATTCAATAATTAGAATGTAACATTCTCAAATCTTGTGAATTATTCGTTGAATAAAAAAAATAGTACATACATTGAAAAACAACATTTAAATTTTACAGATTCTGGATTCAAACACACGGCCCACGCCGTCATGGACGTAAATGAATAATAGCTATTTCAAGCTGTAGAAAGGTTATATTCGAATTAAAACAATGTCATTCCACCACGAATTATCAGTAAACATATTAATTTAAAAGAACTTTTAATTATCTATATCATATGAAATACAATGCAAAGCCAAAGTTAGAATTCTAATCAAACAAAGATGTTTCTTTATCAAAAAAACTATATCTTTTAAAAGTAAGCAAGGCACTATAAATACTGTTACGAAGATTAAAGTGAAGCAACATTTTTTCGTTAAGACGAGAATGTCGTTAAAAAATGTAAGAAAAATCTCATGTGACATCATTTTTAACTCTAAAAAGCTTACATTTTTCAAGTCGCGATCGATATTTCACGGTTTTTCTCCTTTCTGAACCTTTTCTTCTTTATTTACTTGTATTCTTTTTGCCGTATTCAATGATACACTATACGACCATAAACAACTTGAATGAATAATAAAAGAGGAAAAAAATGCTCGGGGAGTTGTCTCTTTTTATAGAACTTACTTGAAGGCTTTGCGGCGGGTCTAACATTACCGTTCTCAACGCAAAGTAACGTAAGAAGGCTCTATTTTGACCTTCGCTGTACCCCCAAAGTTAATATTGGCTTTCTTTGTATGGTAGACTTACGTACGGCTTGATTTATGGTAAAAGTAAATGCTAGACGAGTGAATCGTTACCTTAATGCAGAACTAGCTTAACTGCCTAATTAAAAACTTTTTAATAGGTATACATTCAGAAAATTTATAGAATGGAAACTGTTATTTATTTTACTACTTGAAAAACTTTTATTCCTACCTACGCATCCATTATTTTTTCAGAACTTTGTAGTTACCACTACCATAGAATATAATATATTATAATAATTATCTCTTTAACTAGGTACTTCATTATTATTTTAATACTCTATCACTAAAACCACTATCTTATATTATGACTTATTTGATTTGAAGTAGACGTTTGTCTATAAATACTAAACCGTAGATTGCGGGTTCGAACCGGCGGGCTGTCGAAATATGTTTATCATTTTTGTCAAAGTGATTTGATTCGATATTATTTCTTATAATCATTTTCAGAGGACGCCAACGTCGAGATTCATAAAATGCCCTTCTCCCGTATACAATCTCGCAAACTTTAAAAAATAGCCTCTTTTTATATCTGACGCCAAGCTACAGCCTGTACTGAGAAACATTCGAACGAGTATTTCTGCAAAACTTCATGCCACGTGGGCTAATGTGAAAGGCATTGGTTTATTATCTGTGGGCTCCGTGTTTGATTCCCAGTGATGTTTTAATATATATTATATGTGATATGGTCAATGTTTGGGTGTTTATGTGATCATTTCACTTATATTATTACTATACTACTCTTTTACTTTACTATTATCATTGTGTTTCATGGCTTATTATAGTTTTTAAAAATATATATATCGTTGGCGGTATCCGCCATTGGAGCATATGAACACCACGCGGCGCTTCCATGAATCTGGCCAGTCTTCTTGCATCGTTCAAGGTTATTACAGCATCCCGTTGCTCCGCCGTATACACTCTATAGATAGTATTTAGCGGTTTTCTGGAATAACAAAATCTCATTGGCTTTAAAAATAGGCAAGCCAGGTTGAGGTTCTCTTCTAGCATCCGCTGCACATGACCGAGTCAGGTCCAACGTCACCTCTTGGCTCCTTGGTGCGTTCTCTTATCTCCTCATTACTCATAAAGTCATACCACTGCACACCCAGTATCTGTCGCAAGCATCTGTTCTCAAAACTCAGTATACGGTTGCGGTGAGCCTTTATAAGTTTCCATGAATTGCTACCGTAAAACAGCACCGTCAGATTGTAAGCGTCGAATAGGCGGCATTTGGTTTTGATCAAGTACAATCGTGTGTCTCAGCCACTCCGCATCAAGTTGAACGTTGCTTCAGTCATGCCCATTCAGATAGCGAGCTCTCTAAACGATCACCCGTGATGTGTACTTCCAGGTATTTGAAGCTATACCACATATTATATGAAACATATTACACCTATTCAAAAATTCAAGATAAAGTATCAAATTTATAAAGTAAGGCTTTAATTTAAGAGAAACTTTATAGCGACAACTATACATTTGATAATCTCATACAGACTATTCTGATAGTTTCGATAAGTTCAGAAAAAAACAAATATTAAATACTTTTCATGCAAAGTATGCCGGCTGAAATGCAACTTTAATTTGATCCTATAAGCTGAGAAAAATTTTGTTGCCACTTTTAACTTATATATAATGATACTCTGTAATTAAAAAAAAACCCGATGCGATAAATAAAAAGATTTAAAAATGAACCTTGGTTTTATTCAAATTAGAATTCGCACCCTAGATAATATTTAAATGTCTTATTTTAATTCAATCATTAATATTATTAAATACCCGTGCTATTTCTCCAACAAGTTAACGATATGTAATGTAGTATGCGATGACAGGTAGAAGACTTCTATGCACGTTTGAATAGAATCTTTATAATGTATATACTTAATAATGAATCATTCTATCTCTATTGACTATTTAACCCGACTGAGTTATCGTGACACATAATATACATTTAATAAATGACTGGCTAAAATTACATATCATGAAATTGTATACCTATAGGTACCTACGTAATATTTGTGGCCAGTTTATTAGTAATATTGAAATAAATTCCTATCACATATCATCAGTATAGCTGGATAGCTCACGTAGTTTAACATTTTCTTATATAATATAGAAACCTAATAATCTACTGTATAATATTGATTTTATAATATAAAGTGTAAATGTTACGCTTTTTCTATCATACTGGAATTTTGCCCATTTCCCAAGTACCCAGAAAATTTAAATTTGGTATATTAGTCCAGTACTTTAAACCCCACGTTTGAGGTAGGTACCGGAAAATCTTTCCATACAATGTTTTTTTTTTAAACTTCTTCTTATTGTGCCATCCCCTAGCGGAGATCGGCCACAATCAAGGCGATCTTATCTTTGTCGTCTGCTACCCAGAATAGTTCAGTGGAGCTGAACTCGTACCAATCACGGAGGTTTTTAAGCCACGAAATGCGGCGCCGTCCTCTGCTACGCTTCCCATTGATCTTTTCTTGAATGACAAGTTGGGGAATGCTGTATTTTTGTCCTCTCATAATGTGGCCGAGATACTGTAGTTTCCTGGTTTTGATACTACGTAGAACTTTTCGGTCCTTCTCCATTCGATTGAGAACTTCAACATTTGTCACCCGGTCAGTCCAAGGAATTTTGAAGATGCCAAAGGATGGAAACCAAGAGAAGTCTCCGTGACATCTCTTGGTTTAGCGTCCATACTTCCATACGATAGAAAAGAATTGAGAAAACATAACAACGTACCATACGCAGTCTCAGACCTAAGTTAAGATTTCGATTGCTAAGGAGGCGTCTCATTTTGAGAAAGGCGCTCCTTGCGATCTCAATTCTAGTTTTTACTTCCTGAGACTGGTCCCATTACTCATTGACCCATGTTTACATTAACTTACCCAAACTTGCATCTGTATTATTTACGCTATCAATCTGAAACATTTAATTGGTTTTGAAAAAAAGTTAATTTTCTATTTCAAAACCATGATTTTCAGATAAAAATATAATATGTGTTATGAAGCTACTTTTCGAGAAGCAGAACTTTCTCTTGCCGGACAAAGCCTCATTACTAGGAACACTATATTTTTGTGACCTATAATATCTCCCTAATTAAACAATTTTGTTCACTGAATATGTCACAAGATTTATGAATACAGCATTCGTAAACAAATATACATAATTTAAAACACCTCAGAATCATTACCTATAAGAGAAGTCTAGTATTACATTTTTTTTTTGAAAAATATCGGTTCCGAGCGGGTTTCAAACAAACCCTCAACTATTGGATTCCAGTTAACGTGCTGTACCAAATTGATCTATCCATGCTATATATAATATTGTCATCGTGTTGGAATTTAATAATCTTTATTAGACTCAAATATTTATCTAAATTCATTAATAATATTTACGACTGGTTTTTGTAATTTGAATCAAGATGATTTATTATCATAATATGCCACCAAGCAAAGCGCTGATACTCTCTTTATTACAATCTAACTTGTTTCTAACGTTTCAGTCAAATTATAATTTATTTGAATTACATTAATATATTATATTATGTTATATTATACTATACTATAGTATATTATATTCTTTTTACCACTACAATAGGACATGAAGCCCAATGACAATAGTGTAGTGAAACAGTAGTTCAATAGTAGACGTTAAACAATCACATAAATATTCTGACTTTGAGAAAATATCACAATATATTATTATTATTGTGACCTCATCCTAATCAAACCTGAGTGAGAGCCCAGTGTCTAATGTCGTGTACACACTGGTAACAAGTCGCTGGCAACCTCATTAATTTTCAATTAAAATAATTATCGGTCAAACAAATTTTGATAATTGTCGTAAAATTTAATGAGGTTGCCTTTGTGGACACGGCATTACGCACTAGAACACGAGCCCTTGATGACAGTATTTTATGTATATTTTCATTTTTGTGTTTAATATTTTTTGATAATAAATGATATTATTATCCTATGTGGCTCTCAGAACCATGTTGAACAAGTCTCTTAAATGTTTTTACGAAATTATTGTTAATCAAACTTTAATATATTATTTGGTATATGGTCAGGATTCAAATATAAATTGAATAAAAACAATGTATGAATTGAAAGGCACATTTTTCCAACTAGAAAATATATCGTAGATGATTGAATGGGTTCATAAGAGAATAAATTAATTAAAACTCGGTTTTATGACACACAAATTTAGACTATAAAGCGACAAGAATAGGCGGTAAATAATTTTCAATGTAATACTGTCTCCTTATATCCAGGTTTCTCAAATATAATATTTCAAAGCATAATTTTCGCTGCTTTTAAAACAATAATTTAAATTTCACACGACCGTGAATCGCCCAGCGGAGGGATGTAGCGGGGGAGAGGGGAGTTAAGGCACCGTGGGACCTAATTTGGCTCAAAGTGCCGTGAAATGCTGTACGAGTACCACTTTCGCAAATGAAACAACAAAAAGTACACGTTTACCGAGGCATTTTTTTCATTTGCTTGTAGTTATAATATAATAGTAATTGTTTTTTTCATACAGCAGACTAAGATATTTTTAGTTTATTTTAAATTTTAATGGATTTAAGTTTTTTTACTATTCCACATGTCGTTTTTTGCGACCCGGGTTTCGCCTTTCTTTCGGCATTTTCAGGCGCTGTGTATACTCACTAAAAGGCAAACACTCACTGACAACGAACATTATTAACTCTAACTTATATAATAAATCAATACAATAAATTAGGTAAAAACTTATCACCTACCTATTAAGTCAAGGATCCAATAACAAAATATATAACAAACAAATTGTGAATAGTTGAAGTGTTTGTAAAAATAACCCTTACCTTATAGAGTTATTGAATTATTAGAATTTAAATTCAAATTTCATCAAGTACCTTCGGTCGATAGTATTAATATTTAGTTTATTTTCATAAAAATATTTTGAGGCTGAATAATTTGTTACTCGGCCAGTGGATAATCTCTGGGAAAATTCTGTCACACAGTGATACCCAAGGGGCACAAAACGACTACAGGGACGCCCTAAAATCCACTGGATAACCGAATTAATACAGTTCGGTGGATGTACGTGGGAGCGAAGAACCAAGAACCGAAAATACTGAAAAGAATTAGGGGAGGCCTTCATTCAGCATCCTATCGACACCAGTTGATGTTGTCTATTATTGTTGATAGTTGATAATTAATATACGCATTTTCGTTTCTACACGGAGCATATGATTTTCCAAAGATTAGAGGTTACAATAATTTTTTTTTCGGAATATAGTTATTAAGTACACTAGTCTACTGAGGATAATTCCTAAAAATAATGAAATACAATAATAACCAAAAGATGAAATTATACTTACTCATTTATTTTAAGTCCATTTTTATGTACTTATTGTAAAATTTTGTATACAAGTTTGACTGCTCAGTTGTATACATTCTTACTACAAGAGCAATTTACGTGCAGAAATGTTGACATGTTAAGAGAAGCAAGAAGTAATGTTGGAATTAGGATTTCATACGATGTTGTTACGTGTGTCAGACTGAACTCTGATAATATGGTGAATTATAATGCAGTAAGCAGAAACATTAATATTATTATTGCCAAAATTTATATTATGCAAAATTGATGAGATTCAATAAAATCAAAGATAGGTTTCGATTTATATAGTCATGGATGAATCTTAAGATAATAAATATATTTGCATATATCAGTGGCGAAGGGTGGAGGTAGACTGTTAAGATTCGAAATCAATTATAAAAGTGAACACTATTATACTTTGTCAGTGATACTTATTTGTTTTCATTGAACTAAGACTATAATTTGTAGATTGTATTCGTTAGATTTTAAAATTCAATTAAGCCTTGCGTAAAGCAACCAAGTCAAAAAATAATCGTCTATTTATAAAATATCTAAAATTATGCCCATAAATCTTACATAATTTTAAATATTTGATAGACAGAAGAATATTTTTTATCTATTATGGCTTAGGTTAGGCAGGGTTTCATGAATGTAAAATAATATCATTTGTAATATTATGTATTCTTAATTCAACGAAAACAAATATGTGCCCACTATTAATTGTTGTCCGATCGCCCGTAGTTTACCTAAACTATTATGATTTGGATGACGCAGAGTTCGATGTATTTTTAAAAACTAACCAGCACCATCTGCAGTTTACATTTTTAGTTCAATGAAACAAAATGAGTATCACTGACGAAGTTTACTGTGCATTATTTGTGTCAAATTTTAATAGCTTACCTTCACCCTTCGCCACTGGTATGTGTGTATATTGTATATAATTACGTCAAATCAAACACAGATTGCAAAAATGCCATTCTAATGTAAACTTGAATGAAATGTTTAAAAACTGAAATACTAAAAATATCTCTTTATAATTTTAAATGAAAATGATTACAGTAATTAATTGTCTTTTGTGGAATTAACGCATTCGCTGCTGAATAGATAATGAGATTTTAATTTCCCCCTTTAAAATGCACGTTAATTACATCGATCGGCCACCTGGTCATTACGCGCCGTGTGCGTCTTCCGCGTCCAAAGTATAATAATTATAGGTATGTAACGTTATCTAGATTTAAAAAAATGGCATCATGATAACCATATAACAAACTTCTTTCCTATAAAGTCTACAGGATAATACGCAATACTCAATACTCTTAATTTTCAACCTTTAAGATAATATATATGCGCTTCCTTAAGACGGTACTTCAGTGAAACGGCGAATAATTTTCAACTATAGGTGCGACGAAATTTTGGACTCGCTGGTAATCGGAGAGTGAACGTCGAGCTGTGAACACGTCAATTTGTTTCGTGATGTCGACGGGAGTATTAATTCTTAAATCGTGTAAAGATGACTAAAAAACGTTACCCATTTACTTGAAAAAGAAAACATGTCAATGAATATATTATTATTGTTACTAATAGAACAATAAACAGAACATTAAATGGACGCATGTTGAATTTATATGACAAATTATATTTCGTTCGGCACGTGTCATTAGCACAATCTGAGCATCGCCTAGCCACGATCATTTTAGATCATGCTTCAACTGAGGTATAGCCTTAATAGCATTGCCTTTTACTTGCAAGATTGAAGAAATTCAAATATCCTAGCTTTCAATTTTATCGATATTCTAGAGGAGATGATTACACGAAGATGGAAAGACTAATGTAACTAATTAAATGTATTAGTTAAAGCATTTCCTGTATTAGAGCGAATTTATTCCTAGCGTCTATTTAATGATGTAATACATACAAAATGACAGGGTTACTAACATATTTAAGCAGGAGCATTAATATTTTGGATGTAGTAACTTAAATGAAACGTGTGAAACTCTGTAAGTCACAGATTATACTCAAATACAGACTATATGAATTTCCCTAGTATAGTAATTCCTCAGTAATTATGTACAACATTAAGACACACAAAGTTCTCATACAGCTCCGGGTTCGATTCCTAGTATTTCTTTCATCATCATCATCAGCCGGGGTCAATCCACTGCTGGATGAAGGCCTCCCCAAGCTTTCTCCAACTCTCTCGGTCCTGTGTCATTCGCTGCCACGTATTTCCGCCGAACTTTACCAGTTCGTCAATCCAGCGGCTTTTAGGGCGACCCTGTGGCCGTTTCGTACCCCTTGGGTACCATTGGATGACGGCATTTGTCCAGCGGCCGTCCTTTCGGCGAGCAATGTGCCCCGCCCATTTCCATTTCAGCTGTTTGGCAACGTCTATTACATCGCGTACTCTTGTCTGCTTCCTAACCCATTCGTTTCTCTTGCGGTCCTTTCGCGTGATGCCCAACATGCACCTCTCCATGCCTCGCTGTGTGACTCTTAATCTTTGGACATCTCTCGTGTTAAGGGTCCACGTCTCGCAGCCATACGTGAGCACGGGTAGCACACATTGGTTGAACACCCTACGCTTAAGACATAATGGTAGGTCACTCTTGAAGATACTATTTAGACGTCCGAAAGCACTCCATCCCAGCTTTGTTCTTCGAGCAATTTCATCGTGCATGCTTCCGTCTATGGACACCTGCTGTCCGAGATAGACGTAGCTGCTGACTTGCTCGAGTTGGGTGCCAGAAATACAGATAATCGCAGGGTCCGAAAAACAGTTACTCATCACTTTTGTCTTTGAGACATTTATCTTTAGACCGACCGTTTGACTGACATCCGCGAGTTCTTGCATTCTACCTTGGAGGTCTTTCGGGTCTTGTGAGAGTATAACAATATCATCTGCAAAGCGCAGGTGACTGAGGTGCTCTCCATTAATTGGAACACCTTTTTCCTCCCAATCAAGTTTCCTAAATAAGTCCTCAAGAGTAGCGGTGAATAGTTTAGGTGAAATGGTATCACCTTGCCGGACACCTTTGTTAATGGGGAATTTACACGACCGTTTGTGGAGTTTCACGCATGCTGTGGCATCACTGTATATACTGTTCAATATGTTTATGTAGCGTCTGGAAATTCCTTGGTTGCTAAGGGCGTCTATAATTGAGAATTTTTTGAGTATTTCTTTAAACACATATAATTCTAATGGATTTAAGTTTTTCTTTATGAGTCGTTTCTTGCGACCCGAGTTTTGCCTTTCGGCATCTTCATGCACTGTTTACTCTCACACACATACTCATACATACATATTATACATGTTGTATAACAATACCATTGACTATAATTAGTTAACTCCATTAATTCCCAATACGTTACCATTGTTCCCAGAATGGACGATTTTACACCTCTTGAGTGTAGTGTTTTTATTGTTTATAATGAATCACTAATGATCTATTATTAGGTTTTGACGATTTATTATACGATTATCGAGTGTATTATTGATAAGGAATGGGATATTTACAAACACTTCAACTATTCGTAATTTGTTTGTGATATTTTTAATATTTATATTGATAGGACGTTTTTACCAACTTTATTGTATTGATTTATTATATAAGTTAGAGTTAATAGTATTCGATGTCAGTGTGTATTTGCATTTTGGTGAGTATACGCAGTGCTGAAGATGTCAAAAGGCGAAACCCGGGTCGCAAAAAACGACTGAAATAGAACATCTTCACCATCCACCCATCTTCAGAATTTAACCGCAATCCATGAACAAGAAGTGGGCGTACTAGCCTTACTCAGAAAACATGGGTTAAATACTGAAATTAAAAAAAACCTCTACGTATATAATATATTTTTAGATATTTTCAGATACTTAAGAAGGCTTTCTTGTAGAGTTTGTGAAATACGGTATAATGTAGTTTTTTATTTCATTCACCGCGGTATCATTGTCACCATCGTTGACTCTACAATCCGATGTAGATCTTGACTATCCCATTGTCATTTTCAATCAAAATTTGATGCGAATCTTGACATACGTCAAGATTTCTTTATTTCTATACAATTTATGAATAATTAGTTATAGTCAAGCCCGCAAGTCCTTGTTCTGAAACATAATTATATAGAAAATACACAAAGGTATAGTATTCGACCTCACGATCAATGAAATTGTAAACGGATGTTCTATCTACTACTCCATTATGTGTGTTTCGTATTTCATACTCAAACCTATTCTGTAACACTCTTAAAGCTACGATTCACAAAGGCAACTGAAATGTACATATTATTCAAATATGTATCGAAAGCACTAATAACTTTAGTTTTATTGTTAAAAATAAAACTCAATTTTATCTGTATGTGCGGAAAGAAAACTAATATCGCTAAACAATTTACGAGTGCTGTAAAATAAATAATTCTGGAAAGTCGTACAATATCGAAAGTGCATACAGAAAGTTTGCAAAATTTTCGTTGTAATGTTCCAATGTATCATATTTTTTTACAAGTGAAGTTTAAAGAAAAACTAGAATTTATTCGTATGTAAACAAAGGTTGTTTGCTTTGCTGAAACAAATTATTATTGCCGTTTGACGCTATATGGATAATATCACACATACCAGTGATTTTCATAACGACAGGTCGAGCGTCTCGGCCGAGTGAATTAAAATAAGATAACAAATAAAATTATTTAAGTATTCTGAAGCTTATTAACTTTATTTGTCAAATTTGACTAGTTATCTAATAATTATCTACCTACATTGTTTTAATAATAAAAAAATCAGCACCCGCAAAACTTGTTAGCCGTATTAATTATTGTAGTGATATAAATTAAAATTGATCCAGACAGGCCCCAGATTTTATTAAATATTTTTTTTCGCACATTTTGGCAGGTTTCGGAGATTCGGTTCGCTTCGTGTCATCTCTTGCAACTTCTATCATTAAACGTTTTGTTAAAAATAAAAATGTAGCCTGATACACTAGGTTTTTTGTCATATGGGCCAATGGAAACTATTAAATTTCCGGTAAACCACATAAACATAGGTTGGAAAAAAAATATTTCTAAAATTTGGCGCCATGCGGAACGTGTACCCGCATCTATTGGATTCCGAACAATTTCCTACGTACCTAATTACAACGTAATTTACTTAGAGTTATTTCTTAAATTGTGTTAATAATAGTATCGAAATTAAATTTGTTCAATTAAGAAAGTTACATTCTCAAATCTTGTAAATAATTAGTTGATTTTCTTAGAAGTTAATAAGTTTAACCTAGAAGCCCTAGTAAACAATTCAGTTCAATTTGTATCGAATTCCACTAAATATTCCTAACGAACCAACATTTCAATACGACATGGTTTTTTTGTTCACTAAGTTACTATATCAACGGTTAGTGCCAAAATTTTACGTCTGTGCTGTATTAATTACTATCAATGCTATAAGAGTGAGGCGGAAATATAATATTAAATAATGTGAGAAATAGTGTAAAATTAATATCAATTTTCAAATTACAATTTAGTAGAGAGGATGGACCTTTTTAATTGGAAAATCGTGATTAGTGGGAAGCCATTGGGATTTAAAACATTGTTAATTTATTTTATGGATTCTAAGCTACTTATTTTAAAGTCTGTTTTATTAGCACGATAAATATTTTTGAAATTTTGAAAAAATGAATGAAATAATATTGGTTATTTTTATAAATAAACTTTAATACTAAGATATTCATTAAAAACACCAGTAATACAAATAAACATAATTATATACATACTTCAAGGATAATTATCATAAATTCAAACAGTGAAATAGTATTAAAATTGCACTACAAAGCTTATTACCGGAAAACCATATTTTGTTATTTTATTAGTCAAATAATAATAATTTATCGACACTATCAACCGTAACAGGAGGACACCCGTCTCCGAAACTGTTCATCGTACAACGAAATCGCTTCACATATTGATATATTCCACCTACGTGAGGATGAGTTTAGGTGGACGATCTTTTATAAATTCCTGAAATAGAACTTAACTCATTCGGCGTACTCGCATGTAGGTACTTGTATTATTTCCTTGTTTTTCATGTCTTGTTGTGACGTCTTGAATTTGTAATTTGTAAAGTATATTATAATGTAAATAAATATATTTGAATATTTTGTATTATGATGGTTGGTTTATGGTGGCTTATTCTTCTACATCGGGACGTTATGACTGACGATCATAACCCGGATGATATAGCCATCTGATACCCTTCTCCGTGGCTTGGCTCAATTCCTCTTCAAATTCAGTGGCATGTGGCATGCAAGGCTTGCGTCAGTAGTAAAAATGTATTATTCTTAATATTGTTGTCTCTTAATCTGAAGGGAGTTTTTTTACGTTCTCTTGTAGATTTTATTGATTATCATGCTCTATGCACTATAATGTTAAAAATTCGAAGGTAAACTAAAAGAAGTCTTCGCATAACCGTGAATTTGCTGATTTTGAAATCGTTGGATCATTTGGATATCCACAACACCCTCAGCATCCATCTTCAGTACCATATTTGAGGCGCCTAATTACAAAAAGCGACAAGTCCACAATTCAATATTTTCGGGAAATAACGTTTTTATGTTTCAAGCTTCAATTATTTGTTTTAACGTGAGATTATTTTTTTCATTGTATTTTATGTCAAAATTATAACCAAATGGCAATTTGTTTTAGCCGATAAACTCTTAAATGTAATAAATATAGGCAAAATACAATTTGACGTAGCGCTACTTCTACCTCACTTTTTAATTTATTCCGCATAAGGCAGATATTTCCGTGACACTGTCATGAGTTTACCAGATGCTACAGCATGGGAGACGCCCTTTTCAATATTGAACGTTCCCTAATTGGTTGACTTAAACACGCGCAAAATCAACCAAGCTTTAAATAATATGAAACACGGACTTGGCGCTTTTTGTAATAAATCGAGACTTAAAATATTTTTTTTCGTAAGGTTATCGTAGCTATAGGATTGGTTTGTCAAATATCCGTTTTTGTCGAAATCGACCTTTTAATACAGAATGTTTTTTTATCTAAATGGACTAGAATCATCATTTTCTTTAAAAAAACTTTGTAATGGTAATACATACATCATTCATATGCTGTAAAAATAACAATTTAAATATCTCCATATTGTATTTAAATATAGGATTATGAAATTTGTTTTTCGTCTCCTGAACATTTGGTCTATTCGACAAACTAATCCTACAGCGACGTTATGTCGCGTTTTGAAATTTATAGATCAATAAATATTGTGTAAAAATATACAAAGAATACGTGCGTATTTTTTTCTTGATTTTGACCAAATGTGGACTAATCGCTTTTTGGAATTAGACGCCTCATTTCAAATGTGCCAAATTCATTATATTAAAATAATCAATATTATCCGATGCATATACACGCAAGGTAGAACGGGTCATAATACTTTAATAAATTTCTGTAATGAAAATGTAGTTCATGGCCTACTTACTGTATAGTGTAAACAGGAACAATATGAGTCAGGTTAGAGAGTCACCGCCGCGTTTCCTAACATAAATTCTGATACGATGTGTGCATTACGAAACGTCGTTGCTCATAGCCGGCAGACTACCTGTCCACCCGCCCCTGCCAGGGTTGAGGGTGGATTCTGGAGTACACATAGGCGGTATCAGAGGGAGGATGTGGGTGCATGCTCGATGCATGCAGTCGCTATAATTCACCGCAGGAAACCGCTGAAAGCCAAATAAAGTCTGTAACTCAAAACGCAGGCGGTTATTTTAAATAATATTATATTCCTAGAGTATTATGATTTTATTGTCTGTGAAAGTATTTATTTAAATATCTAGTAGGATCACGGAGGAATCCTGGTTCAGCAAAATTTACACCTTATTTTTCAATGTTTGTTTGGATTCAGAGTATGGTAGGCCCACAATATTATTATCTTCTTAGGATGGTAGGTACACAGTAAAAACAAGAGTCACATATTTATAACAGTATTTAAATAATATATATTAACCTCTTTTATTCAAAAAATAATTCACGAGATTTGAGAATGCAAATATATAGAATACTTTAAATTTTTTCAAAGTCAGAAAAAATAAAAAAAATTATTTCTTCTAATGCATTATTATATAATATGAATTTATGTAATATATTATGGTTAATATGGCAAAAACTTGTGTGTATTGATTTATAGAAGATTTGTTGATCTTAATAAAAGCATATTATAGCTCACGTTTTGTGACTCAATCTACACTTTGTCAAAGGCAGAAACGCCCAGGACATGGTAGGCTCTAGCTTAACATAAACTCATCAACAGTGAAATACCTCGCAACTGTCACTAGCCAGGTTTGCTAAAATTAAATTGTCTCCACAATGAATTAATTTAACTTGACCATAATTTAAGTGCTTATAAGTCTATCATCAATAAAATCTTTCTATTATAATTTATTATGTTGCATGAAAATATGACTAAAATGAAAACTACAAAGCCCGTGCGAAGTAAGTTTAATGTGTGTGACAGTTTTGTCATTTGCCATGTAGGAGGTATTGCTACGCGTTTATTTTCGTAAAGGTTGTTTGATACGGTTGCACACAAATGCATTAAGGAAAATTAAACACTTGTGATATATTACGGAAGCTAAGTCTGAATTATTTTCATTTGTAACATTATTCCACTGACGTTGCAGTTTTGATTAATAATACCTGCATCGGAATAATTTCTTTTATATGTAGGTACTATTACATGGTCTAATCGGTTGTATTTTACTGTAAGTAACTAGTTAGGCCATTTATGTTCCCATTCCACTCCTTCTCCTCACCCACCTCCTAATCCCCAGTGTTATTGTTACCAGACAATCAATAAGTAATTACGGGTGATGAGAGACGGTGTTACAAAGAACAGGCAGTTGCATCTTTACAGCGGGCGTGTGCGGGCTTCTAATAGCTTTCCATCGCTTAAGTGATTGACTCAATAGATACATAGTCATTCAGAATCTATTATCATCATTCATACACCCTCACATATTATAATTCATAAAACTGTGTCACAAAGTGCGGGAGTATACGAACCAGGTGACCCAAAACAACAATACCGCACGAGCGAAAGTTGAAACCAAACCACAGAGCCATCATACGTCATCACAAAGGTCAGTTTCTGGCACTCTGTTCCATCGCCCCCACCCCTAGATCCGACCTCCACATCTTCCCTTAAAATAATTACAGTCCACTTAAAAAGCTCAACGAGTAACGTATTTACAGACTTCCAATAAAAAATATTTTTTAGAAAAATCTCAGTAGAGTTATTTAAATATAGACATTGTCATCATAGAAATACAGAGAACCAAAATCACTGACATTGTAGGTATGGAAAAGAATTTTCGGACCATAATATAATCGAAAATCATCATTGCTTTGTTAATTATAGGTTCTACACATTTATACATTTTTATCACAATATACTATTTAAAAACTAATAGTCTGAAATTTATATAAAATTAAATATTAACATAATATTATAGCTTTACACGATTTTCACATTAAATTTTCCTACCATACAATTATTTTACAACCCATTAAATAATCTAATTGATCTAAATTTGGAATAACATACATAATACCCGTTTACACGTGCATGAATTTACTGCTGACAGTACGTATTATCGCGGCCATAACAAGAAAATGCACGTGTATACACGTATTATCATGCAAGTTGCAAAATTTCATGTATGGGTGAAGAAGTTCAGAAGCTTTTGAAGTTTCACGCAATAGTTGGTAGGTACTTGTACTTGTGCGCAGTAGAACGATAGTGGCGAACCTGCCGGAAAAAATACGAGCTACACCGCACAGAATATTTTTACGTTTAGCAATCATCTACGAACCGATACGAACCTGTTCAGAGCTGTCTAAATC
Source organism: Rhyacophila brunnea (assembly GCF_057557595.1). Lineage (NCBI taxonomy): Eukaryota > Metazoa > Arthropoda > Insecta > Trichoptera > Rhyacophilidae > Rhyacophila > Rhyacophila brunnea. Next base: position 37,963,937 of record NW_028232837.1, on the reverse strand, counting down.
TGTCAAATAGCATAATTCTATGACAACATAGCGTCTCGATTATGCTCGAAGAATGAGATTGAAGAGACAGTCAGCACTTTTAAGTGTCAACCTTAGACTATGGTCTGTCAACAGTTATTATCGCAATAGTTTAACCTTATCACTACCAGCCAATTTTTACTAGGTGGACACTAATAGGCCAGCTATTTTTGAAATAAAATAAATCCCTTAAAAAACATGACATAGAAACAGAATGATAAATATTTGTGAAAACTTACCAACACAACATGTTTATCGAGTTTATCGTGAATATTTTTACACTAAAATGATACATATTGTTAAGAAAATATACACAAAATTTTCATTCAGAAGTTATGACGTTTACAAGAACCCGCGAGTTAACTCATCCGTGGCCTGACGCGACATACATGCTTTGGCGAGTTAACGTGTATTGACGCTATAAGTTAACAATACATAAATTGATAAGAAGGTTATAATTTAGCGGTCCGTTACTTAATAATACCAATTATTTCAAGTAAGTACAATAGTATTCATTAAAAACAAATAATTTATTACCAACAGATTATTTCAGAATCAAGAAAGCATTTTAAAATTCTTTATCAAAATAATTAATAGCACTATAATAAAGATATTTAAATTTGCAAACGTAGGTATTTGAAATACAACACTATTTTATCCGTAAAGAATGATTTTTCAAATAGGTAACAATATTATTTTAAATAATAATGTTTTCGTGGAAGGCCTGTCATACTGAACGCAATAATACATTCCAATATTTAAATATCTATATTCAAAAACTGTACAATAAATGTCACAATCTGAAATGTTAGTAGGTAGGTTACTATTTATTACGTATATGTATTTACCTGTAAAAAAGAAACGCTTTACCTGTTTTTGCTAGAACGTGTGATATAGGTATCTTGTTATAATACGGGTGTATATTGGTGTTCGCTACTATATCTGTGTCACTGTATTTAATACAAATTACTATAAATTTTCGGGGACAACAATTATTTTGTCCATAGGTAAGTATGTATCATTATTTTTTGTTTAATCCTTTATGGTGTATTATTAATTGTCAATTTTTAGAGTTTTTTTCTAATAGAGACAAGTAAAAATACTAGTAACAAATGCTTTTAATAACTCTACTTCAGTATTTGGATTTTATTCCAATGTGCTTTTGTACACAATTCTTTTGTTTAAATTAATTACTATCGTAATACAACTATACTTATTTCTATATCACGCTACAAAACTTGCTTTTTTTTCTACCTATGTAGGCATATACTATGGCGTAACGAAAGTTAGGCGTCCTTCAATGTTGTGCTGAAGGTATCCCAGGATAAATATTTCCTAAAATTTTGGTTGTCGACGCTATATTATACGTGATTTCTATTTTGATATAATATATTACCATTGCGGTCAAACTTTGATGAGAAAAAACGTTCTCGCTCACCGTTTTTCACTCGTAGATACCTAGCCCCAATGGCCAAACAGTCCAATTGAGAGTTAACAAATGGCCAAGCGGGTTAAGCGTCGGTTTATAGTGTTGTGGATTCCATGTTCAAATCATGGGTCTGGCAAATACACATTGTTGTTTTTCAATTTGTGTCTGAGTTATACTATGGACCTATTAGGTTGAGCAAGTGGCTAACATAAATTTATCATCAAAACAAAATCCTGTTAATACAAATCTGATCAAAAGTTTGGGATATATTAAACATAAAAGATAATCGTCATTAGACTCATAATCCAACAAAATCATAAAGATATGGCTAAAGAACAGCCAATATATTTTTTAACTATTTTTCTAATTGGTAGTTTTTTTTTAATATTTTTAAAAACACATTTAGATCATTATCTTAAAGTAAACTAAAATAAAGTTTTACTATATTTTTATATACCAAAAATTTATATTAATATACTATGCTACAAAACTGCGATTGAATTATCTAAAACAGAATAGAGAATTATTTGTACACTCATCGATGATAATATCCAAAAGATATCATCAATTCAATATTATTCTCTAAAGCAGGGTTTTCCAAACTTTTTCTGCAATGGAACACTTCACAAACCCGGAAATTTTAACGGAACACTTAGCTTATTTTTTAGATTGATTTCTGCTAGTTAAAATTAAAAAAATATTATTAAAACACATTATTTATTTAGTAAATAACATATTTTTAAATATACGACTATAACATAATTAAAACATAAAAATATGAATAAATAAAGCACTTAGGTAATGACTTTGATAATTTTGAGTCCTTCAATTATTATCTTCTTGATATTAGGGCACAATATTGGTAAGTTGCATTCTAATATCTGGTGTGGCGTCGAGCCTGTTCCTGCACTTTGACTTCGTTGCAGTATAAATAGAAAATCCCGCTTCCGATAAATAGGTGGTAGAAAATGGAAGTAAAATAATCATGGTCCCCACATCCTGAAGCGGGCCCGTAGGCTAGGATCTTTGGCAGGTACCTACCTATCTCTTGCAGTGTGATACATCACATTAACATTTTTCAAATTTTGTTACAGCTCAAATTAAGGGCCCTTCCCTTATTCAGTGTATTATTAACTGTTTTTTTTTTCTATTTTTAATTCATCTACTTTCATCATGGAGTTGTCGAGTATCAATACGCAATGATCAAAAATTACATCGTATAATTATATAATTTCAAATAAACAAACGTAAATAGTCATGATAGCGCCGCAGGCGACTTTTTTAACTATTAAAGCAAATTTGTGATGTGTGTTTATCTTACTTATCTGATCAACCCGCCACGCCGGGCCCTGTCAGCCCCCTCCGTTGTGGGGGCCATGAAAACAATAATAGTTTGCTTTGAAAAATTGGGGTACTCTTCTGACAAACTCGCCCAGAAATCATTTAAAGGCTGATCTTCAAATCAGAGTCGGTAATTCAATCAATACGATTTTCATAGTCACTTGCGCTTAAGCCTACTGGTTTAGCTGTCACGGAAAATGGATTTCGAACCCAGGAATCGTCCTTACTAGTTTTCAGAAAATATTGGAAAAGTGTATAAAACCTTTCCAAATTGTCGCGGAACACTGATATTCCGCGGAACATAGTTTGGGAAACCCTGATCTAAAGGAATTCACAAATTATTATCATTATATTGGTTCCATTGGTCCATTATATTGGATTACATGGTTCACCATTACTAACATACTTCTATGGGACTGAATATTTTTAAAAAGAAAGATATTGAGGAAGAGATTTGGAGCCGTAAGTTACTGATGATAACAAGTAGCGAGGGAGGTACGACTAGACCCTCTTATAGTTTATTTCTATCTCTCAAATATTTCGAGCCCAACGTGATAGACTCACGGCGTTCTCAAGTTTTTAGGATCGTGCATACGGACGTTCGGTTTTTACGAATGGTGACAGATTTTTGGCTTCCAGAAGTTGAGAATTTATTTGGCTCATACTATTATGAAATCCATCGTTTGTTCTCCCAAGGTACAGAACTAACGTGCCATTAGTATTTCCAATTGGGAGGAATTTTTTTTTTCGACCATTTCCGATTCTAATAAGATCATAATATGGGCCTCCACGGTGTGGAGGTTTGTATTAACAGGTTTTTGTTCTAACGAGATATGAATGTCAGCCACTTGCTCAACCTATTAGTTCCATACCATGTTTATCGCTTTGGATATTACCATATTTCACTTAAGTGAGTGTGGATTTAGGTGGACGTTGTTTTATACGTTTTTAAGATAGGGTATATCAACGTTTACTGACTGTGGTTGCAAGTACTTTTATTTACTCATATTACTTATATTTTAAATTAATTATTACATTTACTTTATGTCATGTCGTGAACGCTTTGAATAATTTATAATTTGTCATGTTCATTATGTGTAAAATAAATTAATTAATTTGAATTTGATTTATCTAAGTGACACCCAGTTATTCTAGTGCCTAATCGACAGCATCCGCTCGGTGGCGTCGAATCGTCCTCAACCCGGATAAACTAAAGCATTATGAAATATACATAATAATATATATATATTATTATATTATATAATAAATATAATATATAAATTAAAATATAAATTATGGATATTTTGATAGCTGTAAGAGGTTATAGGTAACCAATGCCCATATTGAATTATATAGTCGATGATAATGATTTGTATAACTGTAATAATAATAGCTCAAATTTCCATTGTTGTGATATAAAAGCCATGCGCAAGAGTTAATCTTGTTATTATAATATTCTTTTAGGAGTTAACAAAGGTTGATAAGTCGAATACCTTGCTTTTCGGATTCTCTCTTACAAAAGGCTCTTTATTAATACGTACTTGTGGCTCCTTCGCGTTTCTTCAAGAGAAAATTATGATTCAAAATAAAATTGTTTTGCCTTTTCAGCTCTATATTGTAGCAAGCCCTTTGTTACGATCGAGAGTAATTCTTTATATTTCATATTAATTACTAACAATATTAAATTGTATTATTAACGTATATACTATGGAAATATATTATAAAATATAGCTTCATCTTAAAATTTTCAGTTTCGTGTTTCTTAATGTATTTTTGCTTTCTTTTAAAAAGTCATTAAGATGAGAGTAATAGTATTTTTTATATCTTGGCAAAAATGTTAGTATTAACAGTAAAAAAAAACACATAGAAATACCTTAGCTATGAGAAAAATATATAGATATAATCTTTATCTCACCAAAAATTAAACCTGTATGATTGAAGTCACAGTCCTGAATTCAGGCAGTCGGCGTGTGATCCGTAGACACGGGTAAGCGATGGTAAAGGCACGGCGCCTGATGGTCATGTCAACGAGCGGTGTAATATAATGAAAGTCAATTTATAATAATTAACCTAACCTAACCAGTTTATATTTTTAACCAGAGAAGGCGGCAAAGTATTCAAAAACGAAATTCTCCGAAGAATGCGTGAACCGGTTAAAGAAATAAGAAAGAGGTGACACATCCGTACAAATTCTGAGCTTTCAGAAGAAGTTTAGCCCAATATAGTAAATTTCTTGAGAGCGCAAAGACTCAGATGTGCCAGTTACGTTATTAGACGCGATAAGACTAAAGCTTTCCATAAAGTTTATGAAGGAACCCCTTTAGGCACTCGGTCCCTGGGCCGCCCGCAGAATATATGGGCGGATAACATCAAGAAAGACTCAGAAAAGCTAGGTGTGACTGACTGGACATATATGTCTCAAATATGGTTGTGCAGTCGGCCATAGATCTATCACTAATCATCTGTAGTGCCAGCTTAAGTAAGTAAATATAACATTTTAGTTTTTTTTAGAAAATATATCTTATTTTATAGATCAACCGCACGATATACATCACTATTATTCATCACACATATCCTGCTATAGGGTACCATGAAGACCGTAGTTTCGTGGACGTGTTTACGGCGGGTTTTACCTTAGACTATCGATACATGGTTTTACTCTATAACTTTTTTATTATTGGTTTCTATATTATGTTTTTTTTTTATTTTTTGCGTGTTCCTTTTTTCACATGCCATAATTCTTGTGTATTCTGTACATTGACTCTCTAATAGTCTAATCGCTGTAAAAATATTAACTGATAATCCACATGATTCGCGCACTATCTATAACAAATGCATAAACAATGCGATAACTTCAAAGTAAATGTAAAGTGTTAATCAAATTTTATATTTCCATTCATAAATATCTAGTGAATGATGTACATACGTATTAAATCAGCCGCAAAAATTGTAACTGCTTACTTGAGTGGAAATACACTTATACAGTAAAAACAAAAAAATAATTCGGTTGGCCGATGGTGTGCATGCGTATGGGTATCCGCACTAACTACAATGTTTTGTTAATGTAAATGTGCAATGAATGTGATATGAGCGTTTGTTATCATAATATTATACAAGTCTTTTATTTGTAGAATCGGGAAGAAAATTTATGAATTTCTATTCCCGATACACGTGCTTGCATACTTGGGCAGGTGTCGCAGAGATTTGCGGGCAGTGTCTGAATCAGTCGAATATTTTTCAAGCATAAACTAACACCATTCATGAATAATTTAATGTAGCCCATTGAGTATATATGGATATAATTTATTTCAAGTATTCAGTTACATCTGCAGCTGGTTTCAGTTTGTTTAGTGATGCTGAATATTGTTTACGAAAATAATATTTAATATAATATTATCTCACCCATATCAGTCATCAGTACAATATGGCCGCTACAGTTATCATTATAATAGTACGAAGATTAAAGCAGAGCCAGTTCGATTTTTGTTCAAGATTTGCGCTATTTTAACAAAATCTTAACCCCACGCCTAAAACGAATAACATAGGTTTTTCAAATTCATAATATAATACCTGAGAAGGGATGAAAGTTTAGTATGGCCAAAATGTAGAGTGAGCGTGTTGTAATCTCGAGCCCTGCTAATAATTTAAAATTTAATATAACTATATATACGGACCATATAAATGTGATTTAATGTAAATTAGTATAAAAATAAATGTGTTTGGTTGAACCTGGCCATAATTGAATGTAAAGTAGGTACTATAACTTAAATTTTACACTATTTATAATGATGTTTACACATGCGGAATAGGTACAATGGGCTCTGTATTTATGTGTTTATAAGTTTTAAAATGCTATCTTTCAATAATAATAATAATAATACAAACAATAATAATACTAATAATAATAATAATATTACTAATAATAATAATACTAATAATAATAATAATACTAGTCTGACAAGAGTAAAGTTGGCTTGCAAAATAATATCAACGGGCTGATTTGACATTTCCAATTTGATCCTCGACAGAAGCAATACAGCAAGTTAGCATTGTGCTTTCTCTTGGAAACAAATCCATCTTGTTTTCATAAAACTCAAAGCTTTTGTTGATCGCAGTTATTTAGTTACTGCTTTAACATTTCTCTTTCTGTGATAATAAATTTTGTTCCGTTCTGTGCTATTACTCTGTGTTACCATACTAATTTTACGATATTATGACCGCGTTTAAAAATATAAATACTCGTTTTGAAAACACAATATTTATATACTTCATGATTTCATTTGTTAATTGATTTGGTGACTAGTGTATGTCTTTTCGTGGTAAAAGGATTTTCTGTAATTTTCAGGAAATACCTAATTGCAATTATATGACGTGTTTCGTTTGGACCAGTAAATTAGTGAGTATATTAAAATAATATATCATTTATTTAATAAACATTAGTTTTGTTGGGTTAAGCAAGCAGAAACTTACATATTTTATAAGTCTCCAGTTTTATCTACCTTACCACCAACACATTATGTCATGTCATGCAACCTTAACCTGAAGTATAATAGAATACAAAGAGTATTTTAATGCCATTATTGTTTAAACATGCATGTTCAACTTCTTTTCTGCATTTTCGTTGCACCCATCGTCAACCTACTGTGCGACGGTAAGGGGAACTATGCCTCAGATTAAACCACAATGAATCTCGTTTTATTTTTCTCTCACTCGTGCGATAGCTGGGTGATGCAATACGAATCAAGTGACAAGACGAGGTCATCTCCATTCCACTCCATTCATTTAAAAAAATGGCATCACTTCTCGGTATAGAAAAAAGTAGTAGATACTGTTTAAAAACAATCAAATAAACGATCCCAAAATAAAAACTGTATTAAAATACTAATTAAACCTTATTTATTAGACGCAGATACAAAAATCAAGGTTTATTGATTCAGGGCATCTATTCTATACACAAGGCCGCTATCGGCAGCTATCAGCGGCTATTGAGGTTAATTTATCAAATTTATGAATTGAGGCGGTTAATTTATTGTTGCAATAAGTAACCATTTAAACTGCCAAATTGTCTATCTTGCTCTTAAAGTTAACACGGCCAAGAGAGATGCTTTTAAAACATAGCACTTTTGACAGTTCAGCCGGTTAACTTATTATAACAAATAACCGCTCAATACATAAATATGATAAACTACTTTCGATAGCCGCCGATAACAGATTACTGCCGATAGCGGCCTTGTGTATAGAAAAGGTGCGCAGGAGTTTCCCCAAGATGATGATAGAAATGGACTGTCTCCCAGAAGAGAGCCGCATCAAAAAATAACTCAATTATCTATGAATAAAGACAAACAGAGGAACCTTTGTTCAATGCATCAGTCATTGAATGTTAATTGGTAAAAATATTCCAAACATAAAGTTATTATCATAAATTTTATGTAGCATATATTTTTTCAGTCAAAGAATTGTATGGTAAATATCGCGGTTGAATTATTATAGGCAAATAATGTTTAGTAGACCGAGTTGTAAAGATTCTAGCGTCACATATGCTTGACGCGAATAAATATTATGTTATCAAAATTTACAGCCCACGATGACCGCACGGCTTAAGCGTCGGACTATAGAGTTTTGGGTCCCAGATTTTAATCCTGGATCTGGCAAGTACACATTGTTTTTTAATTTGTGTATGAGTCAAGATATGGACCTAATAAGTTGAGCAAATGGCTGACATCCTTCTCGTAAAAACAAAAACTGTTAATACAAACTTCCACTCTGTAGAGGCCCATATGATTTTATTTCGATCGGACATGGTCGTAAAGAGTATGAATTTTAAAAATATCGTTACATCGAACACTGACATAATTATTACTAGAAGCATAAGATAAATGTTTTAAGAATATCCGGCTTACACACATAACCTCTTAAAGGCATGGTATTAAAAGAGTAAATGACATCGAAGATTCAATAAAATAATATAATTACGGCATAAATATATAGCAACAACAATAATATCAGGAGAATGATCGAACGAGAAATATTATATCAATCAAGGTACTGAATTATTGTAGATTTCTAAGAATTAATTTTTAGTTTGTACCCAGCCACATTAAACCCTCTCAAATTTATAGACAATCCGGATTAAATAGTATTTCACTACTGATAATAATATTATTATATACGTAAGGCGAGCATATTAATGCCCAGATAACTTAACCAAATAGGATGGAATAGAATATCCCACATAAACTATATGGGACAGTTCCGTCCGTCCCCCGCCAGTCGCCACAGAGGTATATCTTACCGCCTGGCCGAAATTTCAGCTTGCTCCACTTCTACTCTAAACTCTAAGCTCAGATTACTGTCGCTTTTCGCCGATACTTTGTGATTTATTAGACAAGGATTTATTTCTTATATACATCAGTTTATTGAGTTTCCGGGAATAATAATATAAGCAGTAGATATATATTAAAATAAATTCTTGGAAAATCTTGCGATATAATACTGTGTTACTGACATGACCCGGCTCACGGCTAGCTCAATAATGCTACCGGGCCGTCACTGAGGAGACTAGTGATGAACTAGGAGAGGTGGATCTCCTTTGTAGTATCACAACTTTTGAATTCCCGAATAAAACTCTCAGCTGGTGTGGTGCCGAATTTATTCAGGTACTAGAGTTCACGGTCACACAATAAGGTTAACTGTCATTGTTCCCGTAATTAAATCTCATTAAAGTATCAGCAAACTATTTATTTGTTCACTATAGGATCTCTGTGAAATCTTCCACAAGTTCCCAAAAAGTCACACCTAATTCAGAGAATGTATACGTAAATATTCTTTGAATATTTTTATTTCACAAAATATTTTTTTTTTTGTAAGAAAAATTATAATTTATTCTTCGGTCACATAGTATCGGGTTTATAAAAGAATAAAATTTATTTTATTGTTGTTTATAACGTTTATTTATGTTCACAGTATGTTTACAAATATTTATTTGTGTTTACAAACTTGTTTACAAAAGGTTTGTTAATGTTTACAAATTTATTTACTAAAATTTGTTTTTATAATTATGTTTACTTAATAAAGTTTCAAAAGTTTATTTTAAAATTCCGAAATGATTTGTAAAATTTATTATTATAATCTGAATTTATTAATTTGTTTTTATAAAACAAATCCGATCACGTAATTTATCCCGATTACGTCACCTCGTACGATGCGTAATGAAAAAGTGATTACTCCGCGAGCTCGTCACTACCGGCAGATACGAGTTATTCGCGTTACTTTTTGCCCGTCGATGGGGACTTACTGTATGTAAAATTCACGAAAACTACTGAGAACCATGTCTCATATCCGCGGTAGGACTGCTGCTTTGTTGAAGATCGCTGGTGAAGAGTGTAGAAACTAATGATTTTACGGGAAAAGTGGTCGCCTTTTATACCCTTCGGATAGAGGTTTAACAGGAAACAGTCCGTAAGGGATAGCAGATGTATATCTTTCTCTCACGGGATAAATTTACGTATATCTCCCGTTCCTGGCAACTTTCTAATAGAGATATCTTCTAATTTAGTCGGGTTAAATTTATTCTACTTTATTTTCGCAAAATTAAGACTCAATAGGGGTGTTTCAAGCACCCTCTAGAACATGTCCCTTAAATGCGCAGTTAGGATGACGTAAGCAAAATAGTTGATTTTATATGATTTTTCGTGTTCAAACGAAGGGGAAAGTTTCTAGCTTTCCAACGAGGTATCGGAATAAGTATTCGGGCACTAAATAAGGGAATGGCAGTCTTTAAATTTAAAATGTCAAAATGAAAGGTTGACACCCACGTACTAGTCCTTTCCACCACTCTTGGCCTTTTTAGGCCAATAGAATTTTACTAAGTTTTAATAAAACTGTTTGGAGCCGCAGAAACTTTCTCATTCGATATTTACTTTTCGGACGAATATTATTACGAGAAAATACTATAATATTATACTTAACATTTCAACTTAAATATATAAATGCTTAATCCTAACAAGATGTTATACACGAACAGTTACTAACTTATTTAATCTTGCATAGTGACTTTTATATAGTAATATGGATGTAACCTTGAATCTATTTTTACCTCGCGAGCCAGCACAGCTGGGCCGTAAATTCTAGTCGGACAGAATTCAGTTAAGGTTCAAGGTCACGCGTCAATTTGCATTTTTAGTCGCAGTATTTGATTCTTTTATTACTTAGGATGCGATTAAGATTTATTATTGCTTATGGGTAGAAACCCATCTATGCCAGAATCTTAAGTTTTTCCAATTGTTACTTTTGCAATATTCGTTATAGTCAGTAAGTTATAGCATTAACAAAATCTATAATTATAATTACGCGTTCTATAAATATAGGTACGCGTTTACAGTATTTTTATAACGGTAGTTAGCTTCTATCTTGTATTGATAAAATTAGTATTAAAATTCTTTATTCACAATTTATACAGTATATAAATTTATAAATATTCAATTTTCTTTTCAATTTTCATACATTTCCATTATTGCTATAAAAGTTATTGAAGCATGTACTTGCTAAATTTTACGTAAACAATCTCTTCCATAACTTATTTTCTAAGTTTAATGGAGATTTCCCGGAAATTTATATTAAAAAATACATCGCGCTGATATTTCACGACGTGACATTTCGAGGTCTGTGGTCACAGCGTTCCAATTACACTGGAGCACTCTTGATTTTCGGAGGCGAAAAATTTTTTACGTAAAATTTTATTACATTTACAAAGAAAAGGTTAACAACATACATTTTACTTCCTAATACTAAACGATTACGCTAGTGGTTACCTGTTCATGGTCTTTTTGACCATTTCATTCTTGATTCTTCCATAGTTTAGAACCATGGGACTTATATATCCTGTCTGAACCGTGTCGTGAGGTTGTCGCAAGGCTATTGAGAAGTAGAATTGACTAGAAGGCTAGATTTGTATAGTTATGTCGTTAAACCATACTCTGCCACAAACACTAACTGAAGGTCGGCGTTTCTGCTCGTGTCAAATGCCCACCCTTAATAAAGACATAACTGTATATGTCTAGTCTCAATTCACCATTGCAACACCTCAGGACACCGTAAAAATGCAAAGCGATAAAGCAACAGTAAAGCATATTCAAAATAAAATACACAAAATCTGCGCATGCACACAAAGTTCTTCTTTTACTTTTTGTAATTAATATTCGCCCAGATTCAGGTCTTAAAATTCTAATTAATAAAAGAAAATTATACATTGTAATAATTCTGAAGTTAAAAATTTTATTTTGAGGACGGTGAGTGCTGTATGGGACGGCTACTGCTTTTCCTGCCGAGGGACAACCGCAAGGAAGAGGACTCACGGAGACGCTCCCTTCACGACCCATGGACAGAAGTAGATTTCGACTTCCCGTCGCGAATCACGTTCCCGCTTACTAGAAAATACGGCATAGTACCATGATATGCCAGGGAGACTCCCCTGACAATACCTTTAATATTAATTTACATAGGGTCATTTAAACCTATTTAATCTAACGCTCAATACTCCTAGCTATATATTACCTTCTACAAGAATTTAAAATCAATCCTAATCAAGAGACTTATTTTTCGCAGCTCCGAATACTAATAAGGACTTAGCGTGAAAGCTACGAACTTCCCCACGCCTAAATTAGCAACACTTTCTTCGTTTCGCTCTCCCCGAAGACTTATTTTTTTTTCGCTTCGAGAAAAGACTTGTTGTTTGCTTCGATAATAGACTTATTTCTTTATCGCTCCTCTCGAAGACTTGTTGTTTGCTTCGATAATAGACTTATTTCTTTATCGCTCCTCTCGAAGACTTGTTGTTTGCTTCGATAATAGACTTATTTCTTTATCGCTCCTCTCGAAGACTTGTCGCCCGCTTCGATAATAGACTTATTTCTTTATCGCTCCTCTCGAAGACTTATAGCTCGCTTTAGTTAGAGACTTATTGGTCGCTCTAACTAGAGGCTTGTTTGTTTCGCAGCTCCGAATACTAATAAGGACTTAGCGTGAAAGTCACGGACTTCCCCACGCCTTAATTAGCAACACTTTCTTCGTTTCGCTCTCCCCGAAGACTTATTTTTTTTTCGCTTCGAGAAAAGACTTGTTGTTTGCTTCGATAATAGACTTATTTCTTTATCGCTCCTCTCGAAGACTTGTTGTTTGCTTCGATAATAGACTTATTTCTTTATCGCTCCTCTCGAAGACTTGTTGTTTGCTTCGATAATAGACTTATTTCTTTATCGCTCCTCTCGAAGACTTGTGGTTTGCTCCGATAATAGACTTATTTCTTTATCGCTCCTCTCGAAGACTTGTTGTTTGCTTCGATAATAGACTTATTTCTTTATCGCTCCTCTCGAAGACTTGTTGTTCGCCTCGATAATAGACTTATTTCTTTATCGCTCCTCTCGAGGTCTAGTTGCTCGCTTTGATAATAGACTTATTTCTTTATCGCTCCTCTCGAAGACTTATAGCTCGCTTTAGTTAGAGACTTATTGGTCGCTCTAACTAGAGACTTAGCTTACAGGCGATGGCGGTAGCGATCGCTTGGAGCGACGCTTACCTGATCGGCCTATACGCTGATACTGACGTTTGGGGGGCGCATTCCGGATGGGGGCGTCTCGTAAGACTGCGTCCAACACATCCCGCCACTCGCCAAAGGTAGTACCTTGATCTTTGCTCCCGGGCGTCGGGAGGTCGGTCCGCGCAGGGCGCCGCTCTCCCAATCGTCCCATCCTCCTAAATTCTCTCTTGGGGGGCGCTATCTTGATGGGGGCGTCCCGTAGGACTGCGTCCAACGCATCCAGCCTCTCGCCAAGGATCATCTCTTCATTAGATATTGTCGAGTCAACAATTCTTTCCACTTCAGCTCTTTCATCGCTAAGTTCGGAATCTGTTCCTGAACTCGCCAGTAGTTCTTCCCGCGCACATTCCTGCGCATCCACACGACGTTCTGACAGGGCGTGCACTCCCTCGTCTCTGCCGTTGGTAGCTTTGGAAAGCGGCGTAGGTGATACCACCGGGTCGTCTGCTCTTTCATTAGCCAGATTCTTCTCAAACTATTTCGCACCGCAGCTCCGAATACTAGTAAAGGACTTAGCGTGGAAGCCACGCGCTTCCCCACGCCTTAACTAGCAACACTCTTTCCGCTATTAATTTAAAATATATTACACTTATCACTGATATGTATATCACGCTTATCATAATCATGTATATCAATTTAACACTAATATTTAATACACTCTTATTACTAACATTTTTATCAAATTTAATATTTAAATCTTTATGAGGTAAACTATTTTTATTACGTGCAATTGCAGTAGTTGGTAATTTCTCTTCACCCGGCGCATCCAACATATTACCTACAATTGTCCACGTACTTCTGACTACGCTATTTGGACGGTCTGCAGTCGTTACAGATGGTAGTGTTTTTTGACACGCCGCAAAATTCTGTCCCCGACTACACCTGTCCCTAGGATCTAAAATATTTACAGAACCGAGAAAATCCGTAGAAATTTTGCTTTGTTGGTTATGGGCAGCCGTAGCTGAGTCCCATAACTCTTGTTCTCCGTTATTGAGTATATCACCGCCCTTGAGACGATGATCATACACAACAACCCTTTCGTCACTATATCTAGCTTTATCTATGTACATTAAGTTCATATTTCTTAATTCAAACTTAACACTATCAAAATTAATCTTATTAAGCTTACATAACTTATTTTTAACATTCTTAATACTAAAGGACTTACATTTACTTGATTTTTGCTTAAGATAACGATTATAGTCATCTAATGCTATGAGCTCTTCTTCATTAAGTTTATTTCGCCTTAATTTACCGAAGGTATTAATGTTTTGTAGTCGACGATTAGTTCGACTTTTCCTAATAATATTCTTAACGTCAGCCTCGTGGGGTCTGTTCGCTAATTTAAAAGGTAAGTCCCTTCCTAAAGTTTTGTTGCTCGGTTGCAACGACGATCGACTATCTAAACTACATACATCGCTATTAATATCAAGTAAACTGCCAGCTTCGGCTTTAGTATAGTTAGTACTATTAATATTTTTACACAAATGGTTAGCGGAAGCACAATAATTCGTTAAATTATTTGTTACAAGAGATCTGTCGTCAGTATCGACGAAGCTACAGTTACTTACGTTTGCCGATGTTCTCAGCACACCAAGAGCGCCACTGCTTACACCTTCGCCGCATCCACTGCTAGCTGTCTTTAACTGCTTATCTTGATAACCTTCTTCCTTGCCGCCAACATTTATTTCATAACTCCCTAATTCTAATTTATCTAAAAACTTTTTATATTCTATTTCGCCGCCGGTAAAAGGATTAAAATTTTCTACTATTTTACTAGCAGAATTCTTAATATCACGTTTGCGATGTTTCTCCGGTCTTACGCTATTATCCTTTACAAGGGGACCTGTACAAAGATTAACTTGGTTACTGGGGCCAGCTTCGACCTCACAGTGAACCTTAGGGTTAAATGATTTCACCGGAAGGGTGTCCTTCAGTTCACTTTCACAGTTAACCCTATTCGCCAGAAGAGCGTCTATGTCACTAGCTAGAACTCGGCTGAACGGCGTTCGAGGAACGTTCGTGTCACCTTCTTGAGTCTTCTCTTCGGCGGTCCGCCAGTGTTCGTCGTCTTGAAGCCATCGACGATCAACCCGGTCCGCGAGCCGTCTTCATGGCTCCTTTCTGGTCTGCTGAGCTGCTTGCCTGTCTGGGCAATCCTTGTTTTCATGGAAGCCAGGACAATGTTGACAGCGCCTTTGTCTGGCACCGCCTCGCTCTTCAATGCGAGGACGTGGGCGGTACGCAGGTCTTTCTGAATCGTTTTGCTGGTCTGATTGCCGTGGAGGCCTTTTATCGGTAACCTCTAGGGCTTCATCAGACCGAGTACCGGGCTCTTGTGCTGAGCGCGGCTTTTCGCGCCAAGTTCTCTGCTGAGCGGGCCTCTTTTCATTGTTCGCCTTGACGGCATTTGCTGGAGACGGCACGGAAGCCAGTGCTGACTTTAATGGACGAAGTGTATGAGCTACTTCAAGCAGCTCGTCCATCGTCTTCCATTTCTCTTGATTAACCCTTATCTGATCGCTCACGGTGAGTAGGTCATAAAAGGTTGAAGCCAGGGTTTCCGACTTCATCTCCGGAAGGAGTACCTCGGCTAATTCCATCTTCTTCAGGAGGAAACCATAAGCTCCCTCTTGAGGTCCTTGCTCTTTATGTTCGAGCTCCGTTCGTTGAGCACGACGTCTTGAAGGCGATTCGAAGTGCTCTTTCAGGTCGTTACTAAACGACCGCCAACTGTCCGATGTGTCAATATTTTTGGCCCAAGTCTTGGCCTCTCCTCTGAGCTGACGTATAGCCAACTCTGTCCAATTCTCAGCTGGGTACTTCACAGCTTCGCAATATTCTTTGCAGCGTCGGAGAAAAAGCTCAACACTCTGCTTTGGGCTACCCTCATAGGTGGAATGGAGTTCCGGCTTAACATGGCACGGGGTACATACGGCTGGTTCTGGTGGTGCCATTTTTTGTTTGGGAGCCGACGTGCTTACTTGCAAAAATGAATCCTCTTCGGGGAATACTTGCGCGTTTTGCAAGCCTTCTTCCAATATAAAGTCTTCTTCTACACTCGGACCCGGAACAGGGTTCGGCATAATTTCTTCGAATTCCTCCGTCCCCTGGAGTTGGAAGAAGCGGACCTTCGACCGTAAATTCATATAAAAATTCAGCTATCGATTGCGCCAATTTTCAGCTTCCTACGACCACCCGTTCGTCCGCAATCGACGTTTAAAGTTTTTGGAGGGCATGCGCTGCTTGTCGCTGATAACCCTGAAGGCTTGCAACTCCTGTTACAAGCGTCCAATCTTCTCCGTTTAAAATCTTATATTGTAATAGGTACAGGCCTTCATGTACCTATACCCATGACGTCACGGTAATTATGATAATTATCGAGATTTTAATGTACAAAGTAGTATAAATTTATTTTTTTCAAAAATTTTTTTCTTTGTCTGGGTTCTTGTACCTATACTTGTATGGTACTCAACTTTAATTTAGAAAAAAGCTTAAAAATTCACACGAAATTTTTATTGTGCATTTTATTCTTAATTCTATTATTTCTGTTACGGTGAGTAACACAATTTATTTTTATACTTTCTTTGTGGTTTAAAAGGGTCAGAGAGATCCCTTGGATAGTCTCATCGACATACTTTTGCTTAATGTCGGTATCTGACTCTAATAAATTACCAAAAGTATTTATTTTATTTATTCTTTCCTTTTCCAAGTATATCAAGAAAAGTATTCTATATATAGTTGCCTTTACGTATATATTCTTCTCCAAATTATATTTTTCAAAAGTATTCATCACTGGTTCCTTGTTAATGCGAGTTACACTTTATTTCATTGTACTCACATTTATAAAGTTGAGGTAGATCGCTCTTGTAGCTCCGGTATAAGGTTCTTAAAACCTCTCAGGTAACCACAATTGATTGATACACTTCACAATATATTGTTTTTAAAATCTTTTAGTAGATCTTAGTTGTAGGATCGTTCAGGTTTTCGCAACCTGAAGATGCCGCACGCATTTGGGCGCCATAATGACATGACCCGGCTCACGGCTAGCTCAATAATGCTACCGGGCCGTCACTGAGGAGACTAGTGATGAACTAGGAGAGGTGGATCTCCTTTGTAGTATCACAACTTTTGAATTCCCGAATAAAACTCTCAGCTGGTGTGGTGCCGAATTTATTCAGGTACTAGAGTTCACGGTCACACAATAAGGTTAACTGTCATTGTTCCCGTAATTAAATCTCATTAAAGTATCAGCAAACTATTTATTTGTTCACTATAGGATCTCTGTGAAATCTTCCACAAGTTCCCAAAAAGTCACACCTAATTCAGAGAATGTATACGTAAATATTCTTTGAATATTTTTATTTCACAAAATATTTTTTTTTTTGTAAGAAAAATTATAATTTATTCTTCGGTCACATAGTATCGGGTTTATAAAAGAATAAAATTTATTTTATTGTTGTTTATAACGTTTATTTATGTTCACAGTATGTTTACAAATATTTATTTGTGTTTACAAACTTGTTTACAAAAGGTTTGTTAATGTTTACAAATTTATTTACTAAAATTTATTTTTATGTTTACAAATTTATTTACTAAAATTTGTTTTTATAATTATGTTTACTTAATAAAGTTTCAAAAGTTTATTTTAAAATTCCGAAATGATTTGTAAAATTTATTATTATAATCTGAATTTATTAATTTGTTTTTATAAAACAAATCCGATCACGTAATTTATCCCGATTACGTCACCTCGTACGATGCGTAATGAAAAAGTGATTACTCCGCGAGCTCGTCACTACCGGCAGATACGAGTTATTCGCGTTACTTTTTGCCCGTCGATGGGGACTTACTGTATGTAAAATTCACGAAAACTACTGAGAACCATGTCTCATATCCGCGGTAGGACTGCTGCTTTGTTGAAGATCGCTGGTGAAGAGTGTAGAAACTAATGATTTTACGGGAAAAGTGGTCGCCTTTTATACCCTTCGGATAGAGGTTTAACAGGAAACAGTCCGTAAGGGATAGCAGATGTATATCTTTCTCTCACGGGATAAATTTACGTATATCTCCCGTTCCTGGCAACTTTCTAATAGAGATATCTTCTAATTTAGTCGGGTTAAATTTATTCTACTTTATTTTCGCAAAATTAAGACTCAATAGGGGTGTTTCAAGCACCCTCTAGAACATGTCCCTTAAATGCGCAGTTAGGATGACGTAAGCAAAATAGTTGATTTTATATGATTTTTCGTGTTCAAACGAAGGGGAAAGTTTCTAGCTTTCCAACGAGGTATCGGAATAAGTATTCGGGCACTAAATAAGGGAATGGCAGTCTTTAAATTTAAAATGTCAAAATGAAAGGTTGACACCCACGTACTAGTCCTTTCCACCACTCTTGGCCTTTTTAGGCCAATAGAATTTTACTAAGTTTTAATAAAACTGTTTGGAGCCGCAGAAACTTTCTCATTCGATATTTACTTTTCGGACGAATATTATTACGAGAAAATACTATAATATTATACTTAACATTTCAACTTAAATATATAAATGCTTAATCCTAACAAGATGTTATACACGAACAGTTACTAACTTATTTAATCTTGCATAGTGACTTTTATATAGTAATATGGATGTAACCTTGAATCTATTTTTACCTCGCGAGCCAGCACAGCTGGGCCGTAAATTCTAGTCGGACAGAATTCAGTTAAGGTTCAAGGTCACGCGTCAATTTGCATTTTTAGTCGCAGTATTTGATTCTTTTATTACTTAGGATGCGATTAAGATTTATTATTGCTTATGGGTAGAAACCCATCTATGCCAGAATCTTAAGTTTTTCCAATTGTTACTTTTGCAATATTCGTTATAGTCAGTAAGTTATAGCATTAACAAAATCTATAATTATAATTACGCGTCTATAAATATAGGTACGCGTTTACAGTATTTTTATAACGGTAGTTAGCTTCTATCTTGTATTGATAAAATTAGTATTAAAATTCTTTATTCACAATTTATACAGTATATAAATTTATAAATATTCAATTTTCTTTTTCAATTTTCATACATTTCCATTATTGCTATAAAAGTTATTGAAGCATGTACTTGCTAAATTTTACGTAAACAATCTCTTCCATAACTTATTTTCTAAGTTTAATGGAGATTTCCCGGAAATTTATATTAAAAAATACATCGCGCTGATATTTCACGACGTGACATTTCGAGGTCTGTGGTCACAGCGTTCCAATTACACTGGAGCACTCTTGATTTTCGGAGGCGAAAAATTTTTTACGTAAAATTTTATTACATTTACAAAGAAAAGGTTAACAACATACATTTTACTTCCTAATACTAAACGATTACGCTAGTGGTTACCTGTTCATGGTCTTTTTGACCATTTCATTCTTGATTCTTCCATAGTTTAGAACCATGGGACTTATATATCCTGTCTGAACCGTGTCGTGAGGTTGTCGCAAGGCTATTGAGAAGTAGAATTGACTAGAAGGCTAGATTTGTATAGTTATGTCGTTAAACCATACTCTGCCACAAACACTAACTGAAGGTCGGCGTTTCTGCTCGTGTCAAATGCCCACCCTTAATAAAGACATAACTGTATATGTCTAGTCTCAATTCACCATTGCAACACCTCAGGACACCGTAAAAATGCAAAGCGATAAAGCAACAGTAAAGCATATTCAAAATAAAATACACAAAATCTGCGCATGCACACAAAGTTCTTCTTTTACTTTTTGTAATTAATATTCGCCCAGATTCAGGTCTTAAAATTCTAATTAATAAAAGAAAATTATACATTGTAATAATTCTGAAGTTAAAAATTTTATTTTGAGGACGGTGAGTGCTGTATGGGACGGCTACTGCTTTTCCTGCCGAGGGACAACCGCAAGGAAGAGGACTCACGGAGACGCTCCCTTCACGACCCATGGACAGAAGTAGATTTCGACTTCCCGTCGCGAATCACGTTCCCGCTTACTAGAAAATACGGCATAGTACCATGATATGCCAGGGAGACTCCCCTGACAATACCTTTAATATTAATTTACATAGGGTCATTTAAACCTATTTAATCTAACGCTCAATACTCCTAGCTATATATTACCTTCTACAAGAATTTAAAATCAATCCTAATCAAGAGACTTATTTTTCGCAGCTCCGAATACTAATAAGGACTTAGCGTGAAAGCTACGAACTTCCCCACGCCTAAATTAGCAACACTTTCTTCGTTTCGCTCTCCCCGAAGACTTATTTTTTTTTCGCTTCGAGAAAAGACTTGTTGTTTGCTTCGATAATAGACTTATTTCTTTATCGCTCCTCTCGAAGACTTGTTGTTTGCTTCGATAATAGACTTATTTCTTTATCGCTCCTCTCGAAGACTTGTTGTTTGCTTCGATAATAGACTTATTTCTTTATCGCTCCTCTCGAAGACTTGTCGCCCGCTTCGATAATAGACTTATTTCTTTATCGCTCCTCTCGAAGACTTATAGCTCGCTTTAGTTAGAGACTTATTGGTCGCTCTAACTAGAGGCTTGTTTGTTTCGCAGCTCCGAATACTAATAAGGACTTAGCGTGAAAGTCACGGACTTCCCCACGCCTTAATTAGCAACACTTTCTTCGTTTCGCTCTCCCCGAAGACTTATTTTTTTTTCGCTTCGAGAAAAGACTTGTTGTTTGCTTCGATAATAGACTTATTTCTTTATCGCTCCTCTCGAAGACTTGTTGTTTGCTTCGATAATAGACTTATTTCTTTATCGCTCCTCTCGAAGACTTGTTGTTTGCTTCGATAATAGACTTATTTCTTTATCGCTCCTCTCGAAGACTTGTGGTTTGCTCCGATAATAGACTTATTTCTTTATCGCTCCTCTCGAAGACTTGTTGTTTGCTTCGATAATAGACTTATTTCTTTATCGCTCCTCTCGAAGACTTGTTGTTCGCCTCGATAATAGACTTATTTCTTTATCGCTCCTCTCGAGGTCTAGTTGCTCGCTTTGATAATAGACTTATTTCTTTATCGCTCCTCTCGAAGACTTATAGCTCGCTTTAGTTAGAGACTTATTGGTCGCTCTAACTAGAGACTTAGCTTACAGGCGATGGCGGTAGCGATCGCTTGGAGCGACGCTTACCTGATCGGCCTATACGCTGATACTGACGTTTGGGGGGCGCATTCCGGATGGGGGCGTCTCGTAAGACTGCGTCCAACACATCCCGCCACTCGCCAAAGGTAGTACCTTGATCTTTGCTCCCGGGCGTCGGGAGGTCGGTCCGCGCAGGGCGCCGCTCTCCCAATCGTCCCATCCTCCTAAATTCTCTCTTGGGGGGCGCTATCTTGATGGGGGCGTCCCGTAGGACTGCGTCCAACGCATCCAGCCTCTCGCCAAGGATCATCTCTTCATTAGATATTGTCGAGTCAACAATTCTTTCCACTTCAGCTCTTTCATCGCTAAGTTCGGAATCTGTTCCTGAACTCGCCAGTAGTTCTTCCCGCGCACATTCCTGCGCATCCACACGACGTTCTGACAGGGCGTGCACTCCCTCGTCTCTGCCGTTGGTAGCTTTGGAAAGCGGCGTAGGTGATACCACCGGGTCGTCTGCTCTTTCATTAGCCAGATTCTTCTCAAACTATTTCGCACCGCAGCTCCGAATACTAGTAAAGGACTTAGCGTGGAAGCCACGCGCTTCCCCACGCCTTAACTAGCAACACTCTTTCCGCTATTAATTTAAAATATATTACACTTATCACTGATATGTATATCACGCTTATCATAATCATGTATATCAATTTAACACTAATATTTAATACACTCTTATTACTAACATTTTTATCAAATTTAATATTTAAATCTTTATGAGGTAAACTATTTTTATTACGTGCAATTGCAGTAGTTGGTAATTTCTCTTCACCCGGCGCATCCAACATATTACCTACAATTGTCCACGTACTTCTGACTACGCTATTTGGACGGTCTGCAGTCGTTACAGATGGTAGTGTTTTTTGACACGCCGCAAAATTCTGTCCCCGACTACACCTGTCCCTAGGATCTAAAATATTTACAGAACCGAGAAAATCCGTAGAAATTTTGCTTTGTTGGTTATGGGCAGCCGTAGCTGAGTCCCATAACTCTTGTTCTCCGTTATTGAGTATATCACCGCCCTTGAGACGATGATCATACACAACAACCCTTTCGTCACTATATCTAGCTTTATCTATGTACATTAAGTTCATATTTCTTAATTCAAACTTAACACTATCAAAATTAATCTTATTAAGCTTACATAACTTATTTTTAACATTCTTAATACTAAAGGACTTACATTTACTTGATTTTTGCTTAAGATAACGATTATAGTCATCTAATGCTATGAGCTCTTCTTCATTAAGTTTATTTCGCCTTAATTTACCGAAGGTATTAATGTTTTGTAGTCGACGATTAGTTCGACTTTTCCTAATAATATTCTTAACGTCAGCCTCGTGGGGTCTGTTCGCTAATTTAAAAGGTAAGTCCCTTCCTAAAGTTTTGTTGCTCGGTTGCAACGACGATCGACTATCTAAACTACATACATCGCTATTAATATCAAGTAAACTGCCAGCTTCGGCTTTAGTATAGTTAGTACTATTAATATTTTTACACAAATGGTTAGCGGAAGCACAATAATTCGTTAAATTATTTGTTACAAGAGATCTGTCGTCAGTATCGACGAAGCTACAGTTACTTACGTTTGCCGATGTTCTCAGCACACCAAGAGCGCCACTGCTTACACCTTCGCCGCATCCACTGCTAGCTGTCTTTAACTGCTTATCTTGATAACCTTCTTCCTTGCCGCCAACATTTATTTCATAACTCCCTAATTCTAATTTATCTAAAAACTTTTTATATTCTATTTCGCCGCCGGTAAAAGGATTAAAATTTTCTACTATTTTACTAGCAGAATTCTTAATATCACGTTTGCGATGTTTCTCCGGTCTTACGCTATTATCCTTTACAAGGGGACCTGTACAAAGATTAACTTGGTTACTGGGGCCAGCTTCGACCTCACAGTGAACCTTAGGGTTAAATGATTTCACCGGAAGGGTGTCCTTCAGTTCACTTTCACAGTTAACCCTATTCGCCAGAAGAGCGTCTATGTCACTAGCTAGAACTCGGCTGAACGGCGTTCGAGGAACGTTCGTGTCACCTTCTTGAGTCTTCTCTTCGGCGGTCCGCCAGTGTTCGTCGTCTTGAAGCCATCGACGATCAACCCGGTCCGCGAGCCGTCTTCATGGCTCCTTTCTGGTCTGCTGAGCTGCTTGCCTGTCTGGGCAATCCTTGTTTTCATGGAAGCCAGGACAATGTTGACAGCGCCTTTGTCTGGCACCGCCTCGCTCTTCAATGCGAGGACGTGGGCGGTACGCAGGTCTTTCTGAATCGTTTTGCTGGTCTGATTGCCGTGGAGGCCTTTTATCGGTAACCTCTAGGGCTTCATCAGACCGAGTACCGGGCTCTTGTGCTGAGCGCGGCTTTTCGCGCCAAGTTCTCTGCTGAGCGGGCCTCTTTTCATTGTTCGCCTTGACGGCATTTGCTGGAGACGGCACGGAAGCCAGTGCTGACTTTAATGGACGAAGTGTATGAGCTACTTCAAGCAGCTCGTCCATCGTCTTCCATTTCTCTTGATTAACCCTTATCTGATCGCTCACGGTGAGTAGGTCATAAAAGGTTGAAGCCAGGGTTTCCGACTTCATCTCCGGAAGGAGTACCTCGGCTAATTCCATCTTCTTCAGGAGGAAACCATAAGCTCCCTCTTGAGGTCCTTGCTCTTTATGTTCGAGCTCCGTTCGTTGAGCACGACGTCTTGAAGGCGATTCGAAGTGCTCTTTCAGGTCGTTACTAAACGACCGCCAACTGTCCGATGTGTCAATATTTTTGGCCCAAGTCTTGGCCTCTCCTCTGAGCTGACGTATAGCCAACTCTGTCCAATTCTCAGCTGGGTACTTCACAGCTTCGCAATATTCTTTGCAGCGTCGGAGAAAAAGCTCAACACTCTGCTTTGGGCTACCCTCATAGGTGGAATGGAGTTCCGGCTTAACATGGCACGGGGTACATACGGCTGGTTCTGGTGGTGCCATTTTTTGTTTGGGAGCCGACGTGCTTACTTGCAAAAATGAATCCTCTTCGGGGAATACTTGCGCGTTTTGCAAGCCTTCTTCCAATATAAAGTCTTCTTCTACACTCGGACCCGGAACAGGGTTCGGCATAATTTCTTCGAATTCCTCCGTCCCCTGGAGTTGGAAGAAGCGGACCTTCGACCGTAAATTCATATAAAAATTCAGCTATCGATTGCGCCAATTTTCAGCTTCCTACGACCACCCGTTCGTCCGCAATCGACGTTTAAAGTTTTTGGAGGGCATGCGCTGCTTGTCGCTGATAACCCTGAAGGCTTGCAACTCCTGTTACAAGCGTCCAATCTTCTCCGTTTAAAATCTTATATTGTAATAGGTACAGGCCTTCATGTACCTATACCCATGACGTCACGGTAATTATGATAATTATCGAGATTTTAATGTACAAAGTAGTATAAATTTATTTTTTTCAAAAATTTTTTTCTTTGTCTGGGTTCTTGTACCTATACTTGTATGGTACTCAACTTTAATTTAGAAAAAAGCTTAAAAATTCACACGAAATTTTTATTGTGCATTTTATTCTTAATTCTATTATTTCTGTTACGGTGAGTAACACAATTTATTTTTATACTTTCTTTGTAGTTTAAAAGGGTCAGAGAGATCCCTTGGATAGTCTCATCGACATACTTTTGCTTAATGTCGGTATCTGACTCTAATAAATTACCAAAAGTATTTATTTTATTTATTCTTTCCTTTTCCAAGTATATCAAGAAAAGTATTCTATATATAGTTGCCTTTACGTATATATTCTTCTCCAAATTATATTTTTCAAAAGTATTCATCACTGGTTCCTTGTTAATGCGAGTTACACTTTATTTCATTGTACTCACATTTATAAAGTTGAGGTAGATCGCTCTTGTAGCTCCGGTATAAGGTTCTTAAAACCTCTCAGGTAACCACAATTGATTGATACACTTCACAATATATTGTTTTTAAAATCTTTTAGTAGATCTTAGTTGTAGGATCGTTCAGGTTTTCGCAACCTGAAGATGCCGCACGCATTTGGGCGCCATAATGACATGACCCGGCTCACGGCTAGCTCAATAATGCTACCGGGCCGTCACTGAGGAGACTAGTGATGAACTAGGAGAGGTGGATCTCCTTTGTAGTATCACAACTTTTGAATTCCCGAATAAAACTCTCAGCTGGTGTGGTGCCGAATTTATTCAGGTACTAGAGTTCACGGTCACACAATAAGGTTAACTGTCATTGTTCCCGTAATTAAATCTCATTAAAGTATCAGCAAACTATTTATTTGTTCACTATAGGATCTCTGTGAAATCTTCCACAAGTTCCCAAAAAGTCACACCTAATTCAGAGAATGTATACGTAAATATTCTTTGAATATTTTTATTTCACAAAATATTTTTTTTTTTGTAAGAAAAATTATAATTTATTCTTCGGTCACATAGTATCGGGTTTATAAAAGAATAAAATTTATTTTATTGTTGTTTATAACGTTTATTTATGTTCACAGTATGTTTACAAATATTTATTTGTGTTTACAAACTTGTTTACAAAAGGTTTGTTAATGTTTACAAATTTATTTACTAAAATTTATTTTTATGTTTACAAATTTATTTACTAAAATTTGTTTTTATAATTATGTTTACTTAATAAAGTTTCAAAAGTTTATTTTAAAATTCCGAAATGATTTGTAAAATTTATTATTATAATCTGAATTTATTAATTTGTTTTTATAAAACAAATCCGATCACGTAATTTATCCCGATTACGTCACCTCGTACGATGCGTAATGAAAAAGTGATTACTCCGCGAGCTCGTCACTACCGGCAGATACGAGTTATTCGCGTTACTTTTTGCCCGTCGATGGGGACTTACTGTATGTAAAATTCACGAAAACTACTGAGAACCATGTCTCATATCCGCGGTAGGACTGCTGCTTTGTTGAAGATCGCTGGTGAAGAGTGTAGAAACTAATGATTTTACGGGAAAAGTGGTCGCCTTTTATACCCTTCGGATAGAGGTTTAACAGGAAACAGTCCGTAAGGGATAGCAGATGTATATCTTTCTCTCACGGGATAAATTTACGTATATCTCCCGTTCCTGGCAACTTTCTAATAGAGATATCTTCTAATTTAGTCGGGTTAAATTTATTCTACTTTATTTTCGCAAAATTAAGACTCAATAGGGGTGTTTCAAGCACCCTCTAGAACATGTCCCTTAAATGCGCAGTTAGGATGACGTAAGCAAAATAGTTGATTTTATATGATTTTTCGTGTTCAAACGAAGGGGAAAGTTTCTAGCTTTCCAACGAGGTATCGGAATAAGTATTCGGGCACTAAATAAGGGAATGGCAGTCTTTAAATTTAAAATGTCAAAATGAAAGGTTGACACCCACGTACTAGTCCTTTCCACCACTCTTGGCCTTTTTAGGCCAATAGAATTTTACTAAGTTTTAATAAAACTGTTTGGAGCCGCAGAAACTTTCTCATTCGATATTTACTTTTCGGACGAATATTATTACGAGAAAATACTATAATATTATACTTAACATTTCAACTTAAATATATAAATGCTTAATCCTAACAAGATGTTATACACGAACAGTTACTAACTTATTTAATCTTGCATAGTGACTTTTATATAGTAATATGGATGTAACCTTGAATCTATTTTTACCTCGCGAGCCAGCACAGCTGGGCCGTAAATTCTAGTCGGACAGAATTCAGTTAAGGTTCAAGGTCACGCGTCAATTTGCATTTTTAGTCGCAGTATTTGATTCTTTTATTACTTAGGATGCGATTAAGATTTATTATTGCTTATGGGTAGAAACCCATCTATGCCAGAATCTTAAGTTTTTCCAATTGTTACTTTTGCAATATTCGTTATAGTCAGTAAGTTATAGCATTAACAAAATCTATAATTATAATTACGCGTCTATAAATATAGGTACGCGTTTACAGTATTTTTATAACGGTAGTTAGCTTCTATCTTGTATTGATAAAATTAGTATTAAAATTCTTTATTCACAATTTATACAGTATATAAATTTATAAATATTCAATTTTCTTTTTCAATTTTCATACATTTCCATTATTGCTATAAAAGTTATTGAAGCATGTACTTGCTAAATTTTACGTAAACAATCTCTTCCATAACTTATTTTCTAAGTTTAATGGAGATTTCCCGGAAATTTATATTAAAAAATACATCGCGCTGATATTTCACGACGTGACATTTCGAGGTCTGTGGTCACAGCGTTCCAATTACACTGGAGCACTCTTGATTTTCGGAGGCGAAAAATTTTTTACGTAAAATTTTATTACATTTACAAAGAAAAGGTTAACAACATACATTTTACTTCCTAATACTAAACGATTACGCTAGTGGTTACCTGTTCATGGTCTTTTTGACCATTTCATTCTTGATTCTTCCATAGTTTAGAACCATGGGACTTATATATCCTGTCTGAACCGTGTCGTGAGGTTGTCGCAAGGCTATTGAGAAGTAGAATTGACTAGAAGGCTAGATTTGTATAGTTATGTCGTTAAACCATACTCTGCCACAAACACTAACTGAAGGTCGGCGTTTCTGCTCGTGTCATTACCTTAATTCAATAATTATTATATTTTATTAGAAGGTTCCAACTTATATAAAATACTAGCTGACCCGGCAAACGTTGTTCTGCCATATAAATTATTTCTAGTGAATATTTTGGTTGTTAAATAAAAAATAACGAATGTATCGTAAGTGTGTGGGGATGGGATATATGACAGAAAGAGGAATAGAGCGCTGTTGACGATGACCGCCGATAAAAAAAATCAACCATTCATTTTCTCAATTCAAAATGAGTAATGATGTTCATAATGAATGAATTACCTGTGACAGGATCTCGTTGTTTAATGTTTATGCAATATCCGTCTTGACCCTTCCAGAAAATTAGCGGATATTGGATAGCGTCGTATGAACGGCGTGTGTCAGCGATGAACTCCAGATTATTGTTTCTTCTTCGAATCACGATTTCTCGCGTCGATGTGCGGTCGCCAACCATGATTCCAGCAATGTCGTCAACAACAGGCGCATTGAATCGACGCAAGTGCTCTCCAGCTGGTGTTTTATCAGGATTGATGACAATAGCGTGATTGTCATTTTGCAATTCGTGCATGTGTGCTTTGAAGAATTTCAGTAATTCATTGTTCTCATTCCACAGGGCGTCCAGTTCGCCGACGATGCGCCTGGCATTAGGCGAATTGAGGCTATTGTAGCCGCAACGTGCATCCACATGATTGATGTCCTCACCGCCCATGAAGTAGATTTGTAAAAATGTATGTGGTTCGTTTGGCATTGGCAGCAATGAGCCTACTTTGTGGTATACTTGGCCTTTGATTTTGAACGTAGAATGGAATTGTTGACCATTTGCCGCAGTATTGTGAACTATTTCTGTTGCTCCGAACGAAGTCATTTGGAAGCATGAATTGAATGTGCGAATGGACTTCAGGAACAGGTTTGAATCTGGAACCGTGCCGATGAGCAAGCCGTTCAATGATTCTGGTGGTATCTCAATTTCTGGTAGTTGCACTTTTCCTGATGCGCAACACATCCCAGCTGACTCATGTTTGAATTTGAGCGCATGACAATGGGGACATTCTTTGTCCATAGCACCAATCAGCACTTTCGGATGAGCGGAATATTCAATATCTGGCTCGTACTCGAATGCGAGACGAAGGAACGAAACGGATGTAAATGTTCGATGTACTTGTTGGCGTTGTCGGTCATTTTCTCTGCGTGTGTTAACTACGAACCGGCGCGCTTGGCTCCGTTTCAATTGTCGTTGTTGATTTCGTTCAGCTCGTGCCTCTTGTGATTAGGATGCACGCAATTGCGACATGCTTACACGCACGTTTTTGTTATCTTGTTGGATTTGTTCGTCTGTTCTTTCTGCTCTACTATTTTGCATGTTTGTTGCTTTATTCGTTTGACGGCCCAAATGTCCCCCCTTGTGTCTTGCTGGCATTGTGCACTGTAATACACGCACATAAAAATAGATAAATTAAAATAAATCGTACAAAATTTTGTACGCACTGTGTTGTGATATACCGAATGAAATGTCAAAATGACGCGACGTTTCTCTTGAATTCTTCTCGGATGTAGCGCCATCTGTCATTCAACAACATAAATAATTTTGTTCTGTTTGAAATACGAACGACGATTAAATTTGTTCATACAAAAATAATAAAATCGCGATTAAAAAATGAGAGGGTGGGGGTAGGAGGGTGAAAATTTTGGGTTATAGGTATTTTTTGATGCAAAATAATAAAAAAAATACAAAAAGAAATTTTCAAAAAAATAAAAGAAAAATTTTTCTGGATAGAGATACCCTAATCACTTAGCGGTATGAAATATACTTGTTGACCTATTCTCATATCTAACAAATATACATAAAAAAAATCATAAAAATCGGTCGAGCCATTTCGTAGGAGTTCGACCACAAACATCGTGACACGAGATTTTTATATATATAGAGATAAAGCTGCACGATAGAAATAAGGAACCTTTATTGAACATATATAAGTTTGAAAACACTTCTGAGAAAATATATTATAACGAATAGACAAAAACTTTTTGAAAAAAAGTATCGATAATTAGAATGTTACATTCTTAAATCTTGTGAATTATTCGTTGAATAAAAAAAAAAGTTTATTGAACCTTTATAAGGCCGTATGCAATAGTTGGCAAGCAGTTACTTAAAAATAATTGTTTATGGTAATGTTATAATTGGGTTTAAAACCATACAATACGTAAAATAGTTTATTTCCTACGTTTCAGGGATTTATTTTCGTAATTTGTAAAAAATATATGTATTGGATAATTGTTGCTATTTTAAATTTGAATAACTTCTCTGTGACTGATTTATATAGAAAATGATTTGGTTTTTTCGTTGCAGTATGGAAGTTTGTAGTTTTATATTCTGATCCTCTATCTGAGTTTCCGTCATTCTTGAACTAAAGGGTATGTTAATTTGAGTCACATATGAAAATGAATATTTGAAACAATAAGTCGTTAAAAAGCAAGAAATCATCTTTCGTCAATGTTACGTACCTACTGTTAGTTGCTGTAAAAGGATTTATTCTGCAAAATCAGGATTAATTCAAATGACCACACTAGCATATTAGATTGCAAGATCTCTACTCCCGCTATGTACTAGATTTAGACTATATTTTTGAAAAGCGAAATATTATAGAGGACGCGAAAAATATATCATGTTGTTTTTTCAATATGTATTAGACCCGATGCAAAGACTTCTTAGATAAAGCAAATTATTGATAGAAATTTTTAATAAACCATTTCTTTTCTTCAACGATTCACAAGATTTTGAGAATGTACCATTCCATATCGCTGCGTGATTTCCAGGTTATTCTATGTCACTTTCATTAAAATGTTCAGGAGAGCAATTTGAAAGTTCACATTGAAATAATTGCACAACCTGTAGATATATATTAAAAACTGTGTTCTGCATATAAAAGAATAACTTATTTCGAGATTATCGACAAATGCGTTCATATTTTTTAAATTATGACTAATGGATTAAACAGAGTTCTAAAAATAGAACAAAATGTCATTAAAAAGTCATTTTTCTTAAAAATGTGAAATAGAACAACCTGGAAATCTGGCAGCGGTATATTGAACATACATAACTTGAAAACACCTCAGATATATACCTGAGATATAATGACATACTAGTTTAAATTGTCGCAATTAAATAGGAGGCTTGCAGCATATTTGGTTAATGCACAGTTGGCGCGATACCAGTGGTTATACGGGTTCAAATCCCGTCGAGCATCGTATTGTTTTTCAAATATGATTTTTTCTAGTGGGTATATTATATCTGAGGTGTTTTGAGGTTATGTATGTTCAAGAATATTCGGAGAATGGTTCTAAGCGAATTGTAAAATACCGTGGCTCCGACCCTTACATGTGAAAAAATCATAATATGTTGTTTTGGCATGAGCTTAACATAAAAACTGTTAATAAACCTCCTTAATGAACATGGCGTAGGAAAGTAATGGTAACCATAATGGTAGAGACAGTATACACCATCTCCAATAACGGTTCCGTAGGGTAAAGATCAGGTAATTGAATTGGTTAGCAACGTTTCAAGGGGGCAATATCTCCTTATATTCACTAAATATTCATATTTTTACGCCAAGTGTACCAGATCCGAAATTTCAACGATATCCAACAAGTTAAGAAAGCTACCGAAGAAACGCCTTGTGCCATTAAAATCCAGTCACTATGGAGAAGAAGCTCCTAGAACGTGTTGGTTTTGATTGCTGATAATATAAATGATAAATTTAATATTATAACTAGCTGTAAATAAACATTACGTATTTGTAAAGTTAGGTACCTATATCTTACAAGCATCCCTCGTCACAACAGGTCCTAGCACAATACCTGCACAAAACAATCGTCCCCATGTGCGAACAAAGGTGTATCATACTCAAAAGCAAACAGAATTCAATCATATCAATAACCGTGCCTCACACAATTCATACCCATATAGCCAGTGGGGTACCCAAAATACGACGTAGTTTAATAATTATTATAATATTAAAAATATTGAACAAATTAAACTTTACCCAATAATGTTTAATTTATCATTTTTTTTTATTTTCAAAGCAGTATCAATGACTTTTAATTGAGTTAATATTTATTTGTTAGATATCACTTAAAGACCGGTTTTATTTTACGGCATTTTTAAAGAACTTATTCTTCTTCCTTATCCATGTTTGCTTCTTCGTAGGTTGAGAATAATATTTTACCATACGGCGCCGGCGCCGGCGCCTAGAAAGTTGTGATTATATTATTGAGATGTACGACGCGTACTATCGTAATTAAGTCTATTGTTTCGTCATTTTGCAGAATATTTTGAACGATCACCATCACTGTAAATTCTATGATGGAGAGTGCCAACTCTAATGTATTAGTATTTTGAATTATTAATCATTATGCATGCTAATTTCAGTATATAACAGTAATAATAACAGCTTTTACATGTACGTACGCTAAAATTACTTGCGATATTACATCCATAGATAATATTTTGAACAGAACTACCGCCAACTTTAGATTAACAAAACCTGAGCATAAATTGTTACACAAGCAACAAGTGGTCCACTTTTCAGCTGTCAAACTCAGATCCCAGATTGCTTGACATATTGATTCGCACTTTCTCATTTCAAACTGAATTATGAAAAATTCTCAAATCAAATATATTAACTATCAGTTTATTTATAAATAATATACATTCCTGTTATTCATCAGCTGTCAAAGTCAGAATAGTCCTTAACACAAAAAACGGTGATAATATCGATTTACAAAAAATATGTAGCGTTGATCTATGCATTTCATTTGTAGAAAGTGTATTAATGCTAGTGTATTATTTATCATTTAACTCATGTATCCAAATCAAACCATTCACTGGGTCAAGGCTTACTTTGATCGTCACTTCCAATTATTAATAACACAGAACCACTAAATCGGATGAGCTCCAAGGTCTCCGAGATACCTTAAAACGATTTGAAAGAATACTCCAACAAGTGAACACGATAGACGCGTCAGTATGAGCACTCTATAGATAATGACAGGCAATGACAGGTCATCCATAGATAACGGGAGGGGCAAAAAGTAGGACCAGTCGTGCAATGTATCGGCTTTTTTCTTCAGTGGGCAATGACAGAACCTAACCTGCAGACCATAGATAATAGACAACATTCTTATAGAAAATACATAGTGCGAAACGCTAAAAACAAAAAACACGCGATTTTGACATCATTCAAAAATGTGTAGGAATGTAGAAAATAATAAAAAAAATGTTCATTGAGTCATGCAGGTGTCGATGCAGTGCGGTCCAACGTCCAACACAGTGTTCGTTTAAAGGTTCAAAATGATGTTCAGGATCATTAATCTGATAACATTAAACACCAACAAAAACGACATTATACACTGTTTTCCCGTAGCATCAACTACAAAGAGGTTCCCCGAGATTTGACAAAATGCTTCAAAGGTTCTGCCAAGCAAAAAAGATTAAAAATTACTCCTCCAGCAGTTTGGTTCAAATGGTGATGCTACTCACGCCACCCGTATAACTTTTACTAATAGGTAATATCAATTGAAATACTTCGCCAATAGATTATTCGGGGTCAGTTTCTAGATTTAATTGATTATACTGCTAACATGGCCCTAGAAGTAAGAATCTGGTTTTTTTCGCTTGCTATGCCAATCATTCTCAATACAGCCTCAGTATCAAACTTTACACAAACTTTTTCTTATAAAAGAGATATTTTACAACGTTTTTCTTAGCTCGTATTTTTATTTGTCCGGTGGTTCTTTGTCCGGTACAAATCTTGCAATCGATTTTTAGCTAACTGCCCAACTAGCTAGACATTTGAAACTTTTAAAATATATCAGAACACGATGCCAATGCATTTTTTCAATACTTTTAGCCATCTGTAAGTAGAATTGAATTCATTTTCAGTTAATTCTGTTTTGTATGAAAAGTTATTTCGACACCATTATTGGTTGCTAGGGGCCTGGGGTCCCCAGCACTGTGTTAATAATAATATATACGTACGTTCCTATGGAAATTAATATGACATGTCAAGATGACATTTCAGTATTATTTCTATCAAGCACAAATTTTTTTGATCGTTTAAGCTAGTCAAGTCAAGTTTATATGATTCAACAAAAATTTAAAAACGTTGTATATAAAAAGTTCTTTTTATCTTGTAATTATTTATATTTTAATTGCATGATACTTTTTATGCACTGCACTGGCCATCGTATTCAGAGCTAGGCAGATCCTTTAGGGCTGACAATAGCCACTTATCAAAGGGAGATCGACGCGACCAATTCAAAGTGGCACTTTCCCGTGACAATGAGGCACGAGTTGAGTAGAGCCTCGCATCGCTTTATTATTACCTCAGTACTTATCGTCACTCATATACAGACCAGTGTGAACGTGTCCTAACATGATGTTATCGATATAAATAGTAATACAATATGATAATGCCAATTATCATTGTTTCAATGTCGTGCTGGAAACAGATTGATCGTATTTTATAACTATTCAGTGTTGAAACAAGGGGTATACAATAGGGGTATTCGCCCCAGGCAAATCTCTGGTTGGGACGCATATTATTTGGAATTCTAAGGAAAAAATAACAATTCATAATTTTATTTTGTCAAAAACTGAAATTTAGTGTTGAGAAACAACAGAAACAGTTATATTAATACAAAACCTACACTATGTGGAGGCCCATATAATATGATCTTATTAGAATTGGACATGGTTAAAAAAATGTCCATACCTATTTTGAAAGCTTTTAGAGTGAATTTCTGAATAAAATTAGTGTATAAAGTATATTCGTATGCACTTAAAATAGTAGGTAGTGATACGATAATATGTATTTAGTTGGAAATTAAATAAAATTATTGTTAAGGGGGGACATGCTCGTCGAAGGTCAAAATTTAGTTTTTATTGTATTTTCAAACCATGATCCTGGACACTCCTTAAACGTTGAAGATAATCTATTTATATAATTTTGAAGCCTTATTATCCTTTATAGTTATTTTAAACATTTGATGACTGCATAAAGTATTTTTGTTACATAAAATAGTATTCTTTTAAACCTCTCGCTCTAATATTTTAGAATATAGTCATATTTCGGTACATAACTGTTCAGTGGTGTTAAGATTTTTTACGTTTATTACTTTTTAAACGCATTTATGAAACCATCAGTATAATTTATTATGAGATAATTTTTGTAAAATATTCACGATAAAAAATTATATTAATAATCTCTGTGATCCCAAATTTGACAAGAATTAGGCATTTTATTATTCAAAAAATCGGCAAGATTAACACATTTGAAGATAATTCTAAAGATATTTATTATAAGCTATGTCTTTGACCATTCAAGTGTGATAAACATCTTATGAATAATGATTGCTTTATAATAATTATTGACATAAGAATAAGGTAGTGTTTTTTTGAAATACGCCATTTCTTTTGTCATTCCCTAGTAGTTAAGCTACAACATACGGCCATAACCATAAATTGACAAACTATAATTAAAGTAGGGAGTAAAATTATGTTAACGCGCGTGTTTGAACATGTACCTTACCGAATTTTTTTTTATTTTTTTTTAAACGGTACATGTTCAAACACGCACGTCAATATCATTTTACTCCCTACTTCAATTATAGTTTGTCAATTTATGGCTACGGCCGTATGTTGTAGCTTAACCACTGGGGAATGACAAAAAAAATGGCGTATTTCAAAAAAACACTACCTTATTCTTAGGTCAATAATTATTACAAAGCAATCATTATTCATAAGATGTTTATCACACTTGAATGGTCAAAGACATAGCTTATAATAAGTATCTTTAGAATCATCTTCAAATGTGTTAATCTTGCCGATTTTTTTAATAATAAAATGCCTAATTCTTGTCAAATTTGGGATCACAGAGATTATCAATATAATTTTTTATCGTGAATATTTTACAAAAATTATCTCGTAATAAATTATACTTATAGTTTCATAAATGCGTTTAAAAATTAATAAACGTAAATAATCTTAACACCACTGCACAGTTATGTACCGAAATATGACTATATTCTAAAACATTAGAGCGAGAAGTTTAAAAGAATACTATTTTATGTAACAAAAATACTTTATGCAGTCATCAAATGTTTAAAATAACTATAAAGGATAATAAGGCTTCAAAATTATATAAATAGATTATCTATAACGTTTAAGGAATGTCCAGGATCATGATTTGAAAATACAATAAAAACTCAATTTTGACCTACGACGAGCACGTGGGCCGTTACGAGTATTGTTATATAAATAATATTACATTTTTAAAAATCTATTTTATATTATTTATATCAGCTGTTAGTAGTAATCGGCTTCTACCATCTAACTATATTAAATTTATGTAAGTAGGCACTATGGTACAGTTGTATATTAAATATACATCTGTTTATTGAAGTAACTTAATATTAATTAGAGTTTTATATATAAGTATATTTGAGTTTTTCATGTTTGCTCGACGATAATGAATCATAAAAAATATTCATGTTCATATAGTCACGATAGTGTAAATGGTGTATAATGGTAATATCTGCTTTCTTTCTCATTTAAAACGGTGGCATAATGTTTGTTTTTTTTTTTTTTTTAATAATTTTTGGTAATACAAGATTACTTAGAGATTAAATAGAGCCTCATGGATCGTCAAATGAACAAAAGATTACAATTTCATCAGAAAATTTTACAATCAAGATAGACTATCCTCAGTTTTCTACGCCGGTCTCTCCAATTGTTTAGTCACCACAGCATATTATAGACAAGTTTAAATAATTTTTTTAATAGTAAATGTAAATATGAATGATTTATATATTTGTTTAACATGAATATTTCTCCTTATTCTATATTATTATATTATCCATATTATTCCCATTAAAATTTTGACGTAATAAACAATTGTGTTATATAGGACTTATTGTAAAACCACGAGCCTGAAATTCTGCGCATAGGCGCAATAGTCATGGTTACGGTGGTCAAAACCGGCTGTGTATTCTGGCAATGACTAAAATGTATAGTCATCGAGTTCAGACAATTCATTCACAAGCTTAGCATAGGTCCACACACGTGTATGTCTATCGCTATAACTCAGTCACCGTCTGCCGCACAATACAGATTTGTACAACGTACATATTCAAACTGTCTATATACCTGGAATAGTGTTTCATACACGAGTGTACTTTAACAAGGCCACATTCTCTAATAATGTATTACATTCTAACTTATATAGCATGTTATCTTAATCAGTATACTTCTACTAATTTTACTTTTAATATAATATAAACCTACTCTAAATTGTGTGGATCAGAACCAAAATTGTCCAACCCATAAAAACGAAAAAAACTGAGTTAGACATCTCATCGCTATTAAATATATTTTTTTTTTGTCAGGTTCAAATATGAATATCACTAAAAATTGTCGTCTTACGATACTACCATCTAAAGTGATTTCTTGCAATCACATAAAATAATTCATTAAAGTGCCATATTAAATTTGTCTACTCAACATAAAAATGGCTGACAATTCTGAAATTCGTGAATTGCTGGAAGAAAGAGATGAAATTTTTCAACAGATAATATTGAATACAAAACAAAAAATATATCTAAGAAACATTTTATAATAATAAAAAAATATTAAAACATTGAGTATTTTTCAATGAATCTATAACTTAAACACTAATTATCTCTGAAGTGAATAATTGTGGGTTTGACAAGTCTGGTTTTGGTCCACACAATTGCAAGTTTTTAGGTGTAGGTAAGTATTAATTGTAAAGGCCCACACACTTAAATAGTCAAAGACATAGTTTACAATCAGTATCTTTAAAATTATCTTCAAATATGTTAATCTTGCCCATTTTTTGAATAATAAAATGCCTAATTCTTGTCAAATTTGGGATCACAGAGATTATCAATATATTTTTTTATCGTAAATATTTCACTATAATAATGTCAACATAAATTTTACTAATGGTTTTATAAATGCGTTTAAAAATTAATAAATGTAAAAAATCTTAACACCACTGCACATGGATGTACTGAAATATGACTATTCTAAAACATTAGATCGAGAGGTTTAAAGAGGTTTTATGCAGTCATGAAATGTTTATAATAAATATAAAGGATAATAAGGCTTCAAAATTATATGAATAGATTATCTACAACGTTTAAA
The DNA here is from genome assembly GCF_057557595.1 of Rhyacophila brunnea. Lineage (NCBI taxonomy): Eukaryota > Metazoa > Arthropoda > Insecta > Trichoptera > Rhyacophilidae > Rhyacophila > Rhyacophila brunnea. The sequence continues at coordinate 37,925,611 of NW_028232837.1, read as the reverse complement.
GAATGTCCAGGATCATGCTTTAAAAATACCATAAAACTTCATTTTGACCTACGCGGAGCACGTGGGCCGTTAAAGGAGCAGAATAATACATGAAACACAATTCACAATTTCGCCTTACCGACAAATTTTTATATTCAACTTAATTACCTACGGGTAGGGAGCTAGGAGAAATTTCTCTCTAAATGCCGGTTCGGATTAGTTGAGTAATTAAGTCAAGTAGTGAGTAATTTAGAAACTAAAATTATTTTATAAACAGACAAATTTAGTCGAGTAATTTAGTAAAATCATTTTGTCGTGTCAATCCATTTTGTTCTGTTTTTTCGGTCGAGTAGCGACCCCCATCACCTCTTACTAAATACTAAACAAACCACGAGACAAGTCTGAACAGGTTATATTTAGTCAAGTTCATTAGTTGTCGTAGAATTTCTTCCTCCAATTCTTCTAATATAGTCATTATAATAAATTAATGAAGTAATTACCTAATTAATTTTTTGTAACAATACTACCTCAATACAAACATTTATGATAAACTACGCTTGGTAACCACCGACAGTGGCCGATAACAGTCTTGTGAATAGAATGAGATACGCTGATGACAAAATTATAAAAATAAACAAACGATTTTTAGGTAAAAATTTTTATCACGATTAAAATAATACTTCGGTTTACAATTAATTTAATCGGTAGCAAATAATATGTACCGACAGTTAATGTTATTGTAACATAGAAATTAATGAAGAATTAACGTCTGTTTTCCTTGCAAAATATCACATTCATTTCATATATAAATATATAAAAATAAAAATAAGTTATGCAAACCTGCAAAAGTTTCTTCAATAAAAAACTCATTGGTAAAATTTCAGTTCAACTTACATGCTTCTGTTGTTAATTATTGTTAATAGACTTTTCTGCTATCAGTCCTTTTTTTCATAACTTTAATCAAAAATGTAAAATATTATAATATATTCATGCTAGTAATTTCAATTTGAAGGCAGCTCGTGGTGCAGTGCGTAAGGCACTGTCCTTCCACGGGAGAGTTCTGAGTTCGATCCCGGTGAGGACACAATATTTATGTGATTTTCTCAAAGCCTAAGTGTTTATAATTGTCCAAAAATACTAATAACCATCTTGTTTTTTAGAACGTGTAAAAAATAAGTACTTATCAAAATTTTGGAATAATGATTTATAACATTAAAATAATTACAAGATAAAAAGAACTTTTTATATACAACGTTTTTAAATTTTCTGTTAAATTATTATTATCAATATGATCAAACTTGTACTTGATATGAAGTAAATAAAAAACAAACAAAAATATAGAATACTGAAATGTCATTTTGACATTTCATTTTGATTTTCATAGTAACGCACGTATATATTAATAATTTAGTTGCTAGGACCACCCTCTTATCAACCAATAATAGTCTTTTACTTTTTACGGATTTTTCTGAAATAACTTTCCATACAAAACAGAATTAACTGAAAATGAATTCAATTCTGCTTAAAGATGGCTAAAATTATTAAAATAATGCATTGGCATCGTGTTCTGATATATTCTAAAAGTTTCAAATGTCTAGTTAGTCGGAAAGTTAGTTAAAAATTGATTGCAAGATTTGTACTGGACAAAAAACCACCGGACAAACAAGAATACGAGCTAATAAAAACATTATGTAGTGACAAGCCGAAACACCGCGATAATTTATTAATGTAACAAACCTTCAATGTATCGATGTTGTACTACACAAGCTGTTCTGTGGTGTCAATTCACTTATGCTTTTGTTTAATAGTTGATTCAGAGCTGAAAATCAAGTTATTTCACGATATGGATGTGAAAAGGGTTTAAGGGTGAAAACCTTTGGCCTCTATTTTAGAACAGCCGTGTTTTGCAAACCTCATACTCTAATCTAATGGAAAGACCCTGATTAATAATTAAAACTTCTTTGGGATATCAACGACTCCGTGGCTTAATAGTTGACAACTAACACTAATTAATGTAAAAACTTTGAAAAAAATCAAAATAATAACAATAAATTTGACCACTTTAAAGGTATCTATTAATTATATAATTGTAACTTATTATTACTAAGAAAATATTTACGTTATATTCTTAAAATAAAAAGTCCTTACTCGGCATATTTAAATAATAACCTGTAATACTTTCGTTCACTTAATTGACAATAATCTTTTAATTGGATAAAACTAGTCCAGCGCTTCTATTCTATACACAAGACTGCTTTCAGCCACTATAGCAGCTATCTAGGGTAGAAAAGTATTGAAGTATTAGCACTTATTGTAATAATTACAATACGTTAGATGTGATTATTATAATACGTAATATATTTTAACAGCACGTCTCTTGGTTATGCTAAATTTAGAGAAATATAGTCAGTTGTGGCTGTTTAGAGGGCTCACTTAATGTAATTGTTACAATAAGTACTAATACTTCGATATTTTCCTACCCGAGATAGCTGCCGTACCGGGCCGAAAGCAGTCTTGTATATAGTATAAATGCGCTGTTCGTTATACAATTATTATGAACGTGTTTTTATTTCAATTCATAATTTAATGTAATTATTTAATTGTTAAATGTTAGTGGAAATTTCTTAACTCAACGATTTTGTATTATATTTAGCGGCATTTATGTCACCGAATTTTAGTTGGCACGAAGAATAGACAGGCCAGTATAAGATAGCATACAGTAAAGTAGCACCGTCAATTAATCAAGTCACACATATTAATATTAGGTACCTACTCTAAGTGTGTGTGTTGTCATATACCAATAATATGTAAATTTATTGTCATTAGTTTATTTCCTTTGAAATATTTATAGTCTCAAATTCTTGAATAAATCATTTCAAATCAATGAATGTAACATAAGATAAAATTATATTAATGTCATAATATTGCAACAATCTATTTAGCTTTTAGACTTTCTATTTCTTCTGTATACATACACATTTGATTTTGTTCACAATGAAAACGGGGATTTGTTGAAACATATTAATTAAAAAAATAGGGCATTTAAATATTATAATATATAATATGTTATATACATATATTAGTTTATATTAGTGTTAAACAAAAAGAAAATCAAATACTAATGCTATTTTAAGAAAAAACAATCTATTATTGTTACTTAATAAAATGGATTAAATATTATATTTTTAATTCTTAATTTTATTAATACAACAGCCATTAAAAAAATGACACAAAACGACAGTAAACAAGTGCAATATAAACAAGTGCAATATAAACGAGTAAAAATTACATTGATTACTGCAAATAATTAAAGTGAACTAATCTGGTGTCTTACCAAACAAATCGCACATGTTCATTCGTCCAAAACCAATCAAAGGGAGTGTATCCATTCACCGAAATGTCTATCCGGATAGCAGAAGTGATCGCATCGCTCAGGTGACACATACATAGTTTAGGAGAATTGGGATTCAAATACACCTAAGCTGCACACATACACGGATTGCACTGTCGCCAAACAATTCCACATACAAACCAATGCAAGTAAAAAACATTTTAACAAATTGAACTCGACTTGCATTCGATTTGATACCACCTGAAAACTACTGCAACCCTGATGGGTAGAAATTAATTGATCCTATTGCAACAGTATGTCGATCAGAAAAATTCTACCTTCATACAAAGTAGATAAATCTCTACTTATTATTTAAATATATAAGGTCCTTAGTCAGAGCATATTATTTACACTTATATCATTGTTTTTTGGTCTGAGATGATGGAAGAATTATTATCAGCTGGGATCAAGTCAATCCTAGATTAAAAAAATAAATAATAAAAAACGATAATATTGAGTGGACTGTATTTGAGGAAGTTGGAGTCTGATGGATAACATTTGACGCAGGAATATAGTCGAGCACTTACCTATTTGATGGACAAAATGCTGACTTTCTGGAGCACTCTCGTGAATCTTGGGTCACTCACCCGCAGACACATGGTTTGATTATGGTTATACGAGGGTGGGTCAAAAGGTCCTTAGAAAAGCCGACAGGTGGCGCGACTAGTACTGTAAGCGGTTTGTTTTCATGCAGCGGCACTACCGATTCAGTATGCTGCGAAGTTTCAATCAGATTGGTCGGGTTGTTGTGTGTTTCTCGTACATTTAAAAAAAAAATTTGCTTGTGGAAAATGGAAAAATGGAAAATGGAGAAAATTGAGTTTAGAGCTGTTATTAAACATTTTAATATAAAAGGATTAACAGCAAAGGAAATAAAAAATGAGTTGGATTTAGTTCACGGCATATCTGCTCCTTCACTTGCAACTATTTATAACTGGTTAAATGAATTTAAACGTGGTCGTACATCAACAAAGGATGAACCACGCTCAGGACGTCCTGTAGAGGTGACTACACCAGAAATGATCAATAAAATCCACGATATGGTGTTAAGTGACCGAAGATTAAAGTTGAGTGAGATAATTGAGGTTACAGGGATCTCAAAAGGTAGCGTCATTTCTATTTTACATGACAAATTGGGCATGAAAAAAAATTCTGCAAGATGGGTGCCGCGTTTGCTCACAGTCGACAATAAACGCAATAAGGTGGTGGCCTCTAAAGCCCTGTTGTCGCTCATGCAACGCAATCCGGATGAATTTTTTCGTCGCTTTGTGACTGTAGATGAAACATGGATACACCACTATACTCCCGAGACGAAAGAACAGTCAAAGCAGTGGATTGCGAAAGGCAAACCATGTCCAAAGAAGGCGAAAACCGTAAAATCAGCTGGTAAGGTTATGGCTACTGTATTTTGGGATGCACGTGGAATTATTTTCGTTGACTATTTGGAAAAAGGAAAAACAATAACAGGGAATTATTATGCATCTTTATTGGACCAGCTAAAAAACAAAATTGAAGAAAAACGGCCTCATTTAAACAGGAAAAAAATCCTCTTTCATCAGGACAATGCCCGTGTTCACACATGTTTACAATCAATGGCTAAAATTGAAGAATTGAAGTTTGAATTGGTCGACCACCCACCGTATTCGCCAGATTTAGGCCCCAGTGACTTTTTCCTTTTCCCAAATTTAAAAAAATGGCTAAGTGGACAACGTTTTTTTTCAAATGAAGAAGTCATCGATCGGACAAATGCTTATTTTGAGGACCTTCCGAAAACTTATTTTTCTGACGGTTTAAAAAAAATTGAGAAACGTCTAACCAAGTGTATTGAGCTCCAAGGAGATTATGTTGAGAAATAAAAAAAAAATACAAAAATAAAAACTGTTTTAATGCTTTTTTCTAAGGAATTATTGACCCACCCTCGTATTTACCACTTTCACTTGAGTATCCCGGTACTACGATTTTGTTTATTTATTGTTTATGATTTCATTACGGCGATCTTTACGCCGTTTTTATTCATATTACTTATTTTATCTGGTACTACAGACCATTGTTCATGACTGACTACAGAATCGTCCTCCAAGTATTTCGATTCCTAGACCTCCCTCTGTAGTGGTCCTTAGCTTCTTTGTTTTGCGATTAACATTTTCCACCCATTTCCGGATTTAGTTTAGAAGAATGGTCTACTGAGATACCTTCATGAACCAGTTGGGGAGACCGGAGCCATATGTTTTTGCACCTTCGAGACATTGGGCTTAAATAATTGTTCGAAAAGCTCAGCACACATAATGATGTACCACTTTTGATTTTATTTAACCGTTTCAAGTATTTATTATTCGGAGAATTTTGTTTTTGAATTAAAATAAGTATAGGTAAATCAATAAAAGGTATAGATAAATCAAAAAAAAATAATTATAGAGCACATTAAGAATTGCAAATAGAATATAATACCTTCGGTTTTTAGTTAATCAGATTCTAGAAAGAATATTTTAAAAAAATAAGTAAAAATGAAGGTTATCGCCTTTGAAACTAATAGCCTCAAGTGTTCATAACGCGTTCGTATCTGAGCTGACATCGACTCTCCTAGTTAAAATTTCCTTCTTACCATATTACGCTATGCTATTCCAAGTCATTATTACTAAGGCTGTTTTTAACTTGCATTATTAAAGATTACAGAATGTGCGATCTAATACTGGTTGAATTCCTTGTACCCTAGTTTTATTTTAGGCACACTAGGCAAAGAGTTTGCAGCAAAGAGCACTCTAAACAGACTTATAATTTTTTATCAAAAATATTAGGAGCATACATAAGTAAAAGTAGGTGGAATGAAATTTCGCAGTCGTCGCCAATCGGAGGCTGACAGTCGAGGTGTGAGCACGTCAATTTGTTTTGTGATGGCGTCAGAGGAATATATTCTTAAATCGTGTAAAGATGACTAAACAACGTTTCACATGTACTTAAAAAAGAAAACATGTCAATGAATATACTTTCTTTTTCCGACCATGTCCGATCCTATGTATGATCATATGGGCCTCCACAGAATAGAGGTTTGTATTAAAAGATTTTGTTTTTTTACGAGAAATAGATGTCAGCCACTTGCTCAAGTTCAATTACGAATATAATAATAAACATAACATTAAAAGGACGGATGTTGAAACTTTATGAGAAATTATATTTCGTTCGGCTCGCGTCATTTGCGCAATCTGCGCATCGCCTAGTCACGATCTTTTTAAACCATGCCTCAGCTGAAGTATAGCCTTAACGTAGAAACGGTGACTCAATAAGTGCTTCCGTAGTTTTTAGGTTCTCATTTTTATAGGTGGCGCTATAATATCGGGCTTTATCTTTTATAATATGTATTTCGTTGTTCCTTTTATTGATTTTAAGCTATTAAAACCTCTTTATAGTTTGTTAGTTTTAAGCACGGTTGAGAATGAATTGATTATTTGGTTTCCGTATCAGTCAGTCTTCAGTCACTTACTAAGAACACATTTACGCAGTCTTCAGAAAAGTGTGATCTCTGGTGGCAGCAAAGAAAAGAGGTTGCGAGGGTGTACGCCTTACTGAAGCTACACGATCAGAGCAGGATCGCTTTAGATAGAAGGAGGTTGTTGACAACGCCAATAATTTTGGTGATAGCCATCCTCAGTGATGAAGCAAATGATATGAAGAAATCGGTTGATGTACTATATTTTTTATGATGAAGAGGATAAAGAATATTTTTCTAAGCTTCCTTTACATGTGACTGAATAAACACTACCGCGGTTTTATCCAACTGACTTTTTGTTTAGAATTCTAATATCTATTGATGTCAATGAGTTCTTTATTTGGTTACATACTATTTTATTCCAGCTGATATAACTTCAGTATTTTTGCAAACATTAACTAGTGTGTTTTTGATAAAGACAGAACCAATAAAATTTGAAGAGCAATAACTATATTCAGCCAGTTAAGCCATTTGCATGGGAGTAGGTTAAGAAGGATATTATTTATTAAATTCCTAAAATATTATCTATTTAGGTCACTCACTTCACTTCCTCGTATTTTTTATAATTATATTAATAATTATATATAGATTTTTTTAGTACGCTGTTTTCATTTTTTTTAATACCTATATGTATTTATATACAGATATATTATGTAATCATTTCTTTTTATATTGTTCATGGCATTGGATTGAAAACATCTTAAAGTTATAATAATTTGTAAAGTTCGTTATATGTAAATATTTGAATTTGAATATCAAGTTAGATTGATTTAAATTCGACACTATAATGAAAACATACAATAATTATTGAAATTTGGCCTGTTCATTTAATCAATTTCAAAATTCATTTTATTAATTTTGCTTAAAATGTTATACCTAAATCGGTTTAGTGCGTCTCACATAACCTAATTAAGACTTTCAACTTTCACGCAACTCATCAACTTTCCAGTTTTAATGGAGTTCCGTTAAGTAAACTAAACTTCAATAAACGAAATCTCCACTTTGTCCGGTACCCTCGAAACGTAATCATTGGTCTGCCGATTTCCGCTCGAGAGTAAACTCGTATCTGCCCAGCGAGAGCTTCCAAGTTGAGCTTAGAAAGCTCCCAACAAACTTTTAGAATTGAGCATCGAAGTGGAAAAGGTTCAATAAGGACAACACGTTAAGTCGAGCATGAAAGCTAGTCTAAGTGTACTATGACGTGTGAAGACGGTTACAGAGAACCATAAATTTCCTAAGATGGGATATGTTATATGCTGAATCGAAAATAGGACTGGCAAATTATTTATATTGAGGCCGCGATTTAGCGTGGTCGGATTTACAGGTCTGATGATTTTATTATTTGAATTTTAGAAGGTATTTACGTTTTTTATCATTGCGATTTTTTTAAAGTTTAGACATTGATTGATTTATTACGGTTCGCGGTAAATAAGTGAAGTGAAAGATTTACCTTTCTTATAATTAATACTATAATAATATCACTAATAATGTAATGAAATTATTTCAAATAATAAATTGCGTAATATTCTTTTAAAATTTTGGTGTTTTCTATGTTTTAATTGAATGTTAGTGTACTTATATGTATCGTATTCTAATAATATATCAATATTTTTGCTACTTCTTTGACAAATACATGTTTTATTAGCGTTTACAACAAAAAATAGTAATTACTAATTACATAACCAGCAAGACTGATTTATTTTGCTTGTGAAACTAATTAAGTGGTACATATTATTTGGTACAAAAAAAAATGTATTTTTGAATGGACGTAACTGTTAATTATTCAAGTATTTTCTAATATTGCGTAGTTATTAATATCGTACCATACATAGGTATGTAATTCATTCATAAAGTATTTATATTCGAAAATAATTTTATCAAGACGTAATAATGAATTTTTGGGCCAGCGTAGTGAAACGCTAATATAATGATTTTAATTAACAAAAACTTATTGATTTTAGCACAGAACTTTTTAGTTAAATATTCGTCAAAATAAAAATAAATTAGATCGTTTTGAAATTGGAGTTAATACCAAAAACTACTATCAATATAAATTACTAAAAATTGTCAAATTAGCAACACGTGAGTTTCTGTACTTACTTATTTTTAGGACTTTTGTTTCCTTCGTGGTTTTGGTTGTAAATGTTTTGAAACAAATTAAAATGGTCATCATCAACGATGTGCGAAAAATAAAATTTTAGTTGTTATCTTTGTGAAAATATAAATAAAGTTAATGAAATGGCAATGGGCCGTATATGATATCGTCAGTAACTGAAAAGCGGTATACAAATTCAATCGTACAATGGTGTCTAAAAATTACCCATCAAGCATAAAATACACCGAAATCCACTGAAACGATAAACGCATTAATTGCTACGAGGAAATAAAAAACCGAAATGACTGAGCCGAGTGTACAAGGAGTCAGGGTAGGTCTTCATCCAGTAGTGGATGATGGTAGATTATGTAAATATTATTATATGAAGTCCGTATATTATAGTATAATATATAATATTCTGCTTGTGTTCAATGTACAGTTTACGCTTACAATACATTTTGCGGGATTGCAGTAACATGTACAACAGACTGCAGCAGCGTAACTATTCGCAAAATATAATGTTTCATCTTCGTCAGTGCATTCCATTCCATAAGTCTTTACATTGCAATTGAAAGCCAGGATCGTCACAAAACATGGCATTGTACTGCAGCATGTAACTGCGTACTACCTCACTTTAAACCGTAAGTAAAGTGTATAGAACTATGCTGGCCAGGTACTACCAAAACATAAGCATTTTTTATATTCAATTTAATGATACAATAATTATAATATATTTTTTATTCAACGAATAATTATTTAAAAGATTTAAGAAGCTAACATTCCTCAATCTTATCAAAGAAATTATATAAAGCGCTTACTTTCAAAAGCGGCTAAAATGGCTTTATGCAATTTTGAGATAAATTGAAATAACTTAATAATATATTATTTCAATTTATCTATCTTTTACTACTTTAGCCGGTTTTGAAACTAATGTAGATTTTTAATAATTAATATCGACGTATTTAGCCGAGTTTTGAAACTAAAACTCAGACCATACTATTTTTTTTGACCATGTCCGATCCTAATAGAATCATATGGGCCTCCACAGAGTAGAGGTTTGTATTGACAGATTTTGTTTTTACGAGAAATGGATGTTAGCCACTTGCTCAACGTATTAGGTCCATACCCTGACATACACAAATTGAAAAACAATATGTGTACTTGCCAGACCCCGGATTCAAACCTGAGACCCACGGCATTATAGTCCAACGCTTAAGCCGCGCAAGACATAGCATGCATAGACAAATATATGTATCAAAATATATATCCAACTCAAAATACTCGAAAAACCGTTTCAGCCGCTTTTGAAAGTAAGCGCTTCATATTAGCACTAGAAAACAGTGTTTTTCAAAACAAGACGACACCCAGCGAAATTTAAACCCACACCCTATGTGTGGCCTATCAAATAACAAGGAAGTTTTTTCTTTAAATACTTACTTATATTATTTCTCTGGGGTATTTTAAAATTACGTATGTTTATTGAAGAATATTACTTAAATAGTTTATTTAATTATTATCAAGTGCAAGTACGTTGTACTAAAAATTCAGAGGGATCCTGACACCGGTTAGTAATTAAACCATAATTATATTCTTTTAACAAAAAAAAAACTGAATCAAAGACTTTCAGTTTTCTACAACAGTGGTTAAAGTGGATCGACAAAATAGTAAGTTATTGCACTGTTAATACATTATAATAATATTAAAAATTTAGTATGATTTATTTAAAAAGTAATAATGTACATTGGACGGTTACCGTCATGCATTTAAGGGTTAAGGTTATACTAATACTTTGATTTATAATGCAAAAGTATACTGCCAAATTAAAATAAATTTAAAAAGCTTCAGTTAGAATTATTGTAGAAATCACTACCTACTTACTTTATCGCAATTAGATAGGACACACACAGCTTAGTGGTTAGTGCATATTGTCACGAGTGTCAGGTAGCGCGAATTCGAATCTAGCTTTTTTTCTAGTGATTATATATTTCTATGAGGTGTTTTAAAATTAAGTATGTTCAATTAATGTATACATATTTACCAAACAAAATAAGATTGAGCGCGATTATAATATATTCTAATCAGACGCATTCGGTGTACAAAACTGAATTAATCTAAATATCAGATTTCAAATGAATAAACAATAATACTAATACAAATATTATTGGTACTACTTAAGTTATTTAAATACACATACTGTAATCGATTATTAAAAAATATAGAATAAAAAAGTTATTGGTAAACAAACCAGTGATTACAATAAAAATATGGTTTTGAAAAACAGTGTGAAAAATAAAGATTTCCATTAGGTACCTGTGTAAAAATGTTTTATCAACACTATAAAAATGGACTTATATAATAAAGATAAATCTTGAGATAAACACTTTAATGAAAAATCGGTGACCGGACAAAACAGAACATGAAAAAACAGAACAGTGACAAAACAGAACAGCCAGGGGAAAATGAAACATTAATTTATGTTGAATCTATTTAGATTAGGTTAGGTTAGATTATTTTAAGTTAGGTTATGTTAGGTTAGGTTAGGTTAGCTTAGTTTAGGTTAGGTTAGGTCATTATTTCGTTGTACCTAGCCACCCAATCATTTTGAACATATTATATTGATTAAGATGAGATATCCTAAGGCAAAGTCCCGTTTATTTGAGGCTTTCTAGCGATTAAGAGAGAAGAAATGAGGTATATAATTTGATTATTTATGGCGAACTGAAAATCTGTGATATTAAAAATCTATCAACATAATAGAGATAGGACAATTTCAATATTAAATTTATATTTTTCCTGAAAGGTCATAGTTATATTTATCGTTGTTCTGTTTTGTCATGGAACTGAAAAATCACTAGTAATATTAATGTTACAAAAAAAAATAAAGCAAAGAATCGTCTAAAATTTTGAAAAAATAATTGCGTTAAGAAAAATACTGTAAAAATCCAAATCAAAAAATATCAATATTTTTTTCTGAGCTACAATAGCTGACGAAGATGAAATATAATTTAAAAAAATGGGGTACCTAATAATGTTTATTAACAAAAAATTAATTTGGTAATAAAAATATTATTTATCTACTAATCTTATGTAAATATAATTTTGGACGGTATTACGATTTCTAATTTTCTGGGATACCTTTCCATTTTTAATAATAAATGTTCTAATATTGAGCAAACCCTACCGGAGATAATATGATATAATTGAAAGCTTCTGACGAGGATACATACCTATATTATGGTGTACTTATTGAAAAGTAGAGTCGCTGAATTGTTGTAGTTGTTTGATGCCATCTGTTTTAACTACTGCATTTCTATTAAATTGGCTTCAATGAGACAATAGAATACTACCCCCTTGATTAAATTGTACTGGTATTTTGAAAACATTAACTCAATATTCAATTTGATTTGTATATCGATATTTTATATATTAATAATTAATACTTTATTACTGTAAACAGTTACACGTTATATCATTAGATTAAGAGTTATATAAAGAAACAATAATATTAATAATAAAAGGTTAAAACAAAATAAATGACAAAAGTATATGAGATAAGTATATATTATAATAATATATAAACCAAAAAAATGACTGATATACTAGGTTTCCCCAAGTATATAGAATACCTCCTTTAATCGCTTAAATGCCGCATGAGTATCTAAAACAGCGACTGTATTACCTCTTTAGATTTGCATGCTTAGTCGCTGCCTCAGGTACTCAGTTGAACGATACTCACCTATTTTATTAGTCAAGCGAGGATCGATCTTAGCCACTGTCTTCAAAGCAGACGGTTCCCAGGGTCCAAATATTTCAAAACCCAGGAGACCGACAATATAGTTGGGTGACAGACAATCGTATTTTTTGACTTTGTTGGACTCAGCCAAAAGAACTGGTCAACCTGAAGATTGAACTTGTTAATAACTCTATTGATTGTTAGTAACTTTAATTTGATTACTATTGACTCAGTCACTCTCGGTCGACTGCTAGATAAATGACTCTTTTCTAACTTTATTGCAACATAATTCTGCTAAATAGTATGCGCTTGGTCGCTCTTTATAAATTGAATATCTCTTGGATACTGCTGCTTAACGAGCATTGGACGCTAAAGACGCGCCTAAGATTGGGTGGCCGTTCGATATAATTAGCATGCTATTTAAATGTGGTAATTAAGAAGTAATTATCTAATCAGCAGTCAATGTCTTAATTGCATGCCTTGTTTTTGTAGCTTTTGAATCTCATATGGATTCAATATAATTAGGCAATATTATATTATATTATGTATACCAGAATAATTGGATTAGGGCTAAACACAATTAAGCTGATTGATTGGATACCATAATGATAATGATAAACCAATTCTATATGAAATCTTTATAACTGATGTGTGACTATGAAGCAAAATGTATTATACTTATTTTCGGAATTAAGTAATTCAGGGTCAAATATATCATTTTGAAAAATCTTTAGAAACGTTTTTTAAAAAATCCTAAAAAACATAGACCGGTGGGAATCAAACTTACACATTTTACCGTCCAAGTGAATGTTTTTATCATACCTATAGATTAATCCACTTACGATTTATGAGAATTATTAATCCTTACAATTAAGATATTTTCTGTTTTTCAAGTTCTGCCAAATTAGTAGGAATTGATTAATAAATTAATATACTTAGTTTTAATTAACAAATTTTCACAGATGCGAGGACATCATGAATTATTCTTGTCAATACTTGACACTTAATATAATCATTTTTACCTAATTACAATGCTGGGTTCCATAATATTAGCAAAATTTGAAATATTTAAGGTAGGTAGGTACTCTAATCAATAAAAATTATATTTTTTCAATTAATAAGAATCTGATATTGTTAAAATATCTTCTATACCATACATATTATTTAGTATTGAGTAATAAATAATTAAAAGATAAAAACAACTTTTTATATACAACGTTTTTAAATTTCCTGTTGAATCATATAAACTTGACTTGACTAGCTTAAATGGTCAAAAAATTTGTACCTGATAGAAATACTGAATAAACATAGAATACTGAAATGTCATTTTGACATTTCATAATGATTTCCATTGTAACACACGTATATATTAATAATTTAGTTGCTAGGACCCCAGACCCCTAGCAACCAATAATAGTGTTTTACTTTTTATAGATTTTTCTGAAATAACTTTCCATACAAAACAGAATTAACTGAAAATGAATTCAATTTTGCTTAAAGATTGCTAAAAGTATTAAAAGAATGCATTGGCATCGTGTTCTGATATATTCTTAAAGTTTCAAATGTCTAGCTAGTCAGGAAGTTAGTTAAAAATCGATTGCAAGATTTGTACTGGATAAACATCCACCGGACAAACAAGAATACGACCTAATAAAAACGTTGTAAAAATAGCTCCGAGACATTTGAGGTGTGTATTTTCACAGTGAACTTATTCCACTTAAGCATAATGCATATATGGCATAATCCAAAAAACTGTTTACGTTGTTGATTTTACGTATTGTGTTTTTTGTATTGGAACTTTTGTAACTAACACCGATTTTGAAGTTGATTTTTCCACTGGATTAAATGCTATTAGGTTCTTCATACAAAAAATACTTGTTTAAAATTGTATCCTTTAAATTCTGGCATTCATAACTCATTTTCACTTTGAATAAGTTCACTTTGAAAATACACCCCTCATTAATTTTGTACTCTCGTTTTTTTTATGAATTTAAGTACATAAACATATTATATAATTATTATACGCTATTTATTTTTCTTCTTCGTTCAAATCCGCCTCTTAGTGTACACCATGCGGCGCCTCCAAGAATCTCTGTTGCTAACTAGTCTTCTTGTAGTATTCCAGGTTATACTAGTATCCCGTAGCTTCGCCGTATACACTCTGAAGATAGTATTTAGGGGCCATTTAGAACGCCGGTTCTGGTTGGATTGAAAAACATGCTATCCAGGTTGAAGTTATTTTCTAGAATCCGCAGCACGTGGACGAGCCTGGTCCAACATCGCCTCTTTACTCTCACCATACTGAGAGGCTGTTTGGTGCATTCTCTTATCTCCTCGTCATATCACCGCACACTCAGTATCCGTCGCAAAAATCTGTTTTCGAAGCTCAGTATATGGTTCCTCTGAGCCTATATATGGTAAACTTTTTCACACAGCTAAATTATTAGGGATTTAGGGGTACATTGGTACGACCGCGTTACAAACACCCAAGTTCGTGAGCAGACACAACAGCCTTCGGTGATTAAAATTATCATGAAGCGACGCTTTACGTGGCTGGGACACGTATTCCGGATGCCTCCAAAGAGTGCGGCACTTCGTACCCTTGTGGCACAGCCTCAAAGATTCCGTTGCCGTGGCCGCCCTCCCTCACCCTGCAGTGGTGCTACAAGAGTAATCTACGTGCTGCAGGTCTGACATGGCGGGAGGCGCAAGAGTTGGCGATGGACCGAGGGAAGTTGCGCCAACTTATGCCCTATGCCCCAATGTTGGGACGTGACAGAGTGGAAGAGGAAGAAATTATTATAGTATGTATATTAGGTACCTATTTATGTTGTTAATGACAGCTATAAGTTAGGTGTAAGCGTTGGACTATCACGCCGTGGGTCCCAGGCTCGAATCCTGGGTCTGGCAAGAACACATATTGTTTTTCAATTTGTGCATGCGTCAGGGTATGAACCAAAAGGTTGAGCAAGTGGCTTACATCCATTTCTCGTAAAAAAACAAAATCTATTAATATAAACCTATACTCTATGGAGGCCCATATGATCTTATTAGGGTCGGACATGGTCGGAATAAGTTTGAATCGGTATCTGACAATCATTATTTTATAATATGGTGTATCCCATTTCATAAATATGTCGCCCCTCAGTTTGTACACATTTTGCAATCACAAATGCTCTTCATGTATGTTGATAAAAAAATCACTCGCGCATTTGTTCTTAGAGGAATGAGAAAGCTTTGTTAGAAGAAGTGCTATGTTCCATTATCCACATACTGCGAAAGTGTATGAAATAAAGCACAAACATTTTGTAAGCATGGGATCCCGGAAAAAAAACATAAAAATAAAAAAAACGGAAAATAAATAAAAACAAACAATGATGCAGGGCTGGCTGGGGGAGTGTGTTTGGCGAGAAAAAAAACGCCCGGCCTTTTGTCGTAATTCTGAATCTGTTTCAACTGCGGCAAAGTAGAATTACTTTTGCGCGACAAGCCGTGGAGCGTCAAAGGAAAACAATTTTCTCGCGTGTTCGAGCAGAATATTATGAAGTCTGCGACAGTGATACCGAACCACAGTTTGACAACCATTGAAAATGGAAAGCGGCACATAATGTATTAGATTTAAATAAATTAAAATTAAGGACAATAAAAGACTGATAATATTTAATAACAATCAGGATTGGATCATCCGATTAATAGGACAATTGACATTAAAAACATTGTTTAATAGTTATAATATATATTTTTGTAAATATATGAATTGTAGCCAAATTAAATATTTAGGAAAATTCTCTGTTCAAAAATAATAAATGTATTATAAATAATAATTATATATATCTCAAAATCTACTTACTTTATAATATTTTATAATTTAAAACACACCTGGTTCACCAAACATTACCAATGCAATCTTCTTTAAAAAAAAAACTAACTGCGTTGTCAACTTTATAGCAGGCGTAACTTCGAAAATAAACCCATCTAAGATGGCGCTGCGCATTGACTGGACTTTGCAAGCACTATATAGATGGATTAGGATTTAACTCTATGTTGACTCCGAAATTGATATCTCTCACAGATCTTTCACATGCCTCTCACAGTCAGTCAGTTTAGTCTGATTAGCTCTGACCCTTTAAATCAAACAGGTCCTCTAGTTTGAGACTAAGCACCTTACAATATCGAGATTCATTTCTAGTGATAAGTGTGGTATCTAGTATTCAAATGTGATACCTACCTGAAATGAACTAATCCTTTGGCTATTTGGTCGAGCGAGTCATCTTATCTTGTCAATCTATTTTCGTGTACCGTTTGAAGTATTCTCTGTTATTGTTGATTGATCTCTATGAACTTTGAATAAAAAATACTAAAACCGGAAGTGTTTCTATTTTATAACTAAAACATACTTTAACTGGCGACCAACGTGGGCTTAAAGTGTTTCTAAGTTATAAATAAATAAAAACCATCCCATAGTCTTGACTTTTAACAATTCGCTATAGAAGGCTTAATTCAAAGTATAGATTTGATTGGATCATTACGTTTTACGTATTGTGCAGTTAAGAGTCCTAGCTGCATGTCCGTATCGTACTATAACTTGAAACTATAAGACAGTCTAATCAGATTGCTACTGTGATTCAAACTACATTGACAAACGAAAGGGAAAATTTTGCGATATTTGACATAATAAAAATACACACGTTAAGATAAGGAAATCCAAATCTTTTACAATATACATCACAGGGTAAGACACATACCATAATATTCCGCATAAATTTTGTTTATATTTATTTCCATACCATTAAAACTGCTTGGTTGGTCCAATTATGGTCGCTTTTTCCCACCTACCTCAAATCCCCAGATATTGTCGCAAGTTAGGGCGACCAGCAGTGACGGGTCATCAGTCGACCATGAATAAATAACGCCAGTTAGATCAAGTTACCTCAAGACAGTGGATGCGCCTAGGCTCAAAAGCTAAGCCGTTGTTTTTATGATTAATTCGATTATTCAGACTGATTCCGAAGTTATTCGTATACCACGGCCGGGTCAGCTTGTTATAGTGTGCCCGTCATCCAAGCGATACTTCTGAATACCTGGAAAGGCATGGTACCAGCGCTTGTCATTCATCAAAAGTGTACCATCAAGTGCCGCACACCGGGTAACCCAACAAACGATACCGCGCGAGTAGTGCTAACGAAACCATGGAACCAGCCTCAACAGCAAAAAGGTAAGTGCCTGGCATCCTAACGTAAGCCCCCCTCCCTCTTAGCATCCACATCTACCGTTACCATCATTCCGCCATAAAATTACAGTCTACCATGAAAAGCGCAACTACTGCTATTAAGAGTATCAAATTCTAAAATATGTTTGAACCAAATACAAATACAGCTCTGATTGTTTGTCACGTATTTATTAAAGAGGTTCATATACGAAGTATTTAAAAAATAAACTTAACTTAAAATCAAGATATCCGAAAAAAACGAAAGAAAGGAACTTTAGTAGTTGTTTACTGATAACCTCGAAAATATGATGATGTTACATACAACCTTATAATATTAAAGCAGAACTATCGCAGTTCATAAATAAAAGTTAATTCAATAATGGTTGAAGTTCCCTCTTTTACGATAAAGTCAGCCAAGCATAATAAACTACTACTTTTCAATTTTCACTTGCATGATAATCGACCGCGTGCTAATAATAGAAAAGCAATATGAGACAAGAGCATTAAACAAATTTATTCGCAGATGTTTCCAGTCTACTCGTCTCTGAATTTATCGCCGAAGAGAAAAAAAAACTGAATTCTTCAGCGAAATTGATTCACGCACGCAAGGTAGTATGGAAAATTTAGGAGATTTTTTTTCGTACGGTGGAATTTTTAAACGATTCCTCAGCTACTTTATTTTCTGTTGCTTGAGAGCTCACACATTTTCGAAAAAGTTTTTTTGAAGAAGGGTAAAGTTTATGTAGCATTCTGTCTTGTTTAATAAGAATAATAGGTACACGATATTTAAAAATCTAATAAATTATTTGCAATATTAATAATCGTTTTTTTAAGTTAATAATATTTCTTTCTGTGCTATATCCGTTTACCGTCGGTGGTGATTTTGATCGTGTTTTTAATGAATATACATACAGTAGGCGCTCGGTAATCCGGCACCCATATTTTTTCACCTATGCTGGGTTATCGGAAATGCCGAATTATTGAATTTATATAGGAAATAATAAATAATCTGTCAAGGTCGGGCATCAAACTGCAGAGTGGACGGCACTCTGCTCTATAATCCGGCAGTTTAATGTGGAACCGGATTATAGAGCAGGAGAGCTGAGATGTAAAATTCCGGACTATTGGACGTGCCGGATTGGTATACGCCGGATTACCGAGCGCTTACTGTATTTTGAAAACATTTCATGCATATACACACTAGAAAAAATCATTTTGTAAAAAAATACGACTTCCAATGGTACTTGAACCTGTATCTGCTGGATTCATGCTACTATGCTTTTCCAATTAAGCTACGGGCATCTTACTAAATTACGACGATTTAAACTAGTTGTTGTTACATGAAATACTTATCGAACTGCGTTATATTGTTGTTTAATTTAATAAAACGCATTTTTTTGTAGTACTTATTCCACTTTTAATGATAATTTTAATAATCAAAGTGGAATAAGTACTACAAAAAAAATGCGTTTTATTAAATTAAATCACAATAGAATGCAGTTCGACTATGAATTGACAGTTAACAAAATAGAAGAAATTAAAGAAGAACTGCGTTATAACGAAACCATCGGATACAGATTCAAGCCTCGTCGGGTGTCGTATTTTTTTCTACAAAATGATTTTTTCTAATGTGTATATTATGCACGATATGTTTTCAAATTATGTATATTCAATGATAGAAGAAATTCTAAAATCTTGTATCTTAATCGGTGAATAAAAAAAAATAGTTTTCGCTGCTGTGAATAGGCATAGAGTGTCTAGCTCAAGTCAAAGAGATTTTTGAGCAAAGACATTCTTCTTTTGCCAGGGTTCGTGTCTTTGAATGATAAGATACAGAAGTGAAAATCTTTCAGGATACCGCATGATGTACCTCTAGTAAATTACTAAGATTTTGCAAATTAGCATTCTTGATAATATTGTCTTATGCATTATCACTTGCATTATTAAAAATTTCCCGTAAAACTTATTAATCTCTTACATTTCTTTTAAAATTGATTGTGATATTTTTACTTACGTACGCTGTAATTGAATTTTTCGTAAGAAAATTCTTTCAAACCTTTAAAGATAAAGAAAAAGAAAATGCATTAGGGATAAAGAATGGGTAGAACCGTCAGGGCGGGGATTATGTAAGATTAGTCGCGGCAAAAGATGTCTTAAGAAAATTATAATGGAACCTTTGGTCCACTGCCTGTTCCCTCTAATGCTATTATTGTTTCCATTTAAACCTGCGACGAGACAAAGCCGGAAAATCTTCCAGTACATAGAAATACTCTTACAGTTTTATCTACTTACAAAGACTCACTTTCGGGTTAGCCTTCGAAACTTCGATCTGTATTTAAGATTAGAATTGCTATACGCACGCTATATCAATATAAAAAAAAAATCATAACACTTTACAAACAAAATATGTACCTACATAAAATGGAATTTGACACAAAATATTTTTTTTTTTTTTTGAATTTGAATTTTTCGAATAAGAAAATATTTTGTTTTTTTTTATTCGAACCCTCAATTTATATTATGACATTTAATGTTTTAAACTATTTTTGTCAATATATGCCATATTGACGAAGCGCATTCTGAACTTCTACTTTTTTAACACTATTGGGCGTAATATTATCAAGAATACAATAACATCGGCTTTCAAAGCGTCAGTTATTGCTAGTTGATATCATAAACTATTGATTTAACGTAACCCCACAAGAAATAATCTAGACTTTTGACTTCAGCATGACTTTGGAGGCCAATTATTGACATGTCTATTTCTTAACATCAAATTTAGTCAATGGTTACGGTCGTTGTATAGGATGTAGTGCCACCTTGTTTAAACCACATTCCATCCGGATCAATGTCATTCATAAAAATACTGAACATGCTTCTGTGACAATTTTCATTGAACATAACGTGAATTCCGACTTCAATTTTGAAGAGATCTGATTATCACCAGCATGTAAACTGCACTAAACGGTGCATTTTTATAGATGTGATATGTATAATTGGGTTACGCGGTCAATTAGTTTGCCGTTGATTATAAAACACGTGTTTGGTGTCATTATTATAATTTACTTTATTTAGATTTATTTTTAAATCATATGAGTATTTTTTGTTTAGATTTATCCTATCCACCAATGTTTTAATTTTTCATTCCAAAAAATCAGGCATTAAAGGGTAAAATTTATCTGTTGACTAGAAGATTACTACCTATTTACGTTACAATATACTTATCTTTATGTACAGACTTATTAGGTGACGTACCCATACTTTGCCTATGCGAAAGCAGCATTAACCCATCGGCCGCGAGGTGTGGCAAACAACAACGAAGGCCGTGACAAATACGGCTTGTGGCTGGCGTGTCCAGGTGCCCCCGTTAATTAATGCAGGCCTCAGGTGCGCGGCTGCCTGCGACGCTGTTGTATCGAGGGTCCACTACAATAATAAACCCCTATAAATGTATATTGCTGTAGCTAAAATAACTAAATGCATGCAAAGCTTTATGTGGGAAATTGGTTGTTATTTCTAGTTGCAAGTATCGCTATTAATAATAATTATAGGGCTCAAATTAGCGGGAACAAACCCCAGCAGAAAACAGGTTAATAGTATTATTATATTGGAGAAAATTTAAATGTTTAGGTAGATACTATTTCATTTCGTCCCCTTATTGCAGAACTAGCCTAACTGATTTTTTGTGATTTTTTTTTTATTTGATAGAAAAATTCCTTTTTTGATTCTCTATTTGGAGTTAGAACAGGCGTATCTGAATTATCAATATAAAAAAAGTTATCAGCTTAGATCATTCCAAGCTTAAATTCAATCTTTAAAATATTTTGGAACTAAATTAGCCTAACTGACGTTAAGCTAGTTCTGCACGCAAAAGTACACCTACACGTTGGCAATATCGCCTCTTTCTATTGCAGTTAGGATTTATTTGTACTAGTTCGCTGTCAATGTCAACTGCCAACGTAATTACGCTGATGCTGTAATTACCGACAAGTATTGCAATTATTCTATGGACCATCTAGTGGCTCCTTCCACATCTAATTCGGTTGATGATGATGAGATAGTTAACACATTTTCTACCGAAATCAGTGGCATGACTGGAGTTCAATCAACACCAAATCGATTGATCCCGCTGACTCCAAATAACGAAATAGAAATCAGTGCCACAGTGGCCCACTTTACATTAGAACAGCGAGGTAATTATGAATTTTATTGTTCATTTTTACAACAAAAATAAACACTTTCTTGACTGAAATAAGAACTGCAATTTGCTTCTATCCCGCACATTAGCTCAATGATGTATATATTTTCAGACTCTGTAATCATCGACAAGGTTTGCAATAATTTTATGGATGCAGGGCTCGAAATGGAACGGAACGCACCGGAGCGCCGTTCCGGCTCGTGATATTTGTAAAATTATCGCTCCGTCTCGTGGAAAAAATATGTTGACCACCTGAGCTAGACAGGGCATAGAATATAAAATCTGACACACTTATTTTTATAAAATACACATACGATTTGATGACTATGTAAATATCTTCGGAAAATTTGTCGAGCGCTCCGGTTCGTAAACTTTTCCATTTCGAGCGCTGTATGGATGATCAAGAGGTTCTTTCGACATCTGATTCCTTTGATAATGATGGGAAAGTGGATCCATTTTCTACCGACAGTGGATCAGACTATGAACCACCACAGCATTCACTATCATCACACAGTGATGAAAACTCATTAAATGGTATTGGTAATATTGTAAATCGACTTTTAGCACCTGTCCTAGAGGTGTATAACTCAAGTCAAGCAGGAAAAAAAAGACTAGGAAAAGACATCGTAATGAAGCTCTGTGGCGCAGAAATGTAATAAAAAAACAGCGAAATTCTGGAAACGAATTTATAAACTGGAAAAACAATGTAATATGTGAGCGTCAAATGAAGGAACCCTTCCCCTCAAACATGCAAATTTGGTTGTTCTATAAAAATTACCCAAGAACAGAGGGTTGCAATATTTCATCAGTTTTGGAATTTAGGTGATATAAGTCATCAACGTGAACCGCTTCGTTGAATTTAATAAAAAAAAGAACTACAATTCATATAAGTGAAGGTCGAGAAAGAAGTCATCGTAAAATGACTGACAACTCAAATTTTCTTTCAGAAGATCTTAACAAGATTAAAATATGCCAATTGTTTTTAAACTCATTGAGCATACATTATCAAATGATTAAGACTGCTGCAAAGAATTCATACCACCTTAATTCAAGCACGGTTGCTGATGACAGCAGAGGGTCGCAGAGAATATTTGCGGTAAGCGACCACATGAATCAAAACGTGAGGGATCACATTAACAGCTTTTCTACAGTAAGCAGCCATTATTGCCGAAAAAAGACCACGAAGCAGTACTTGGATGCAGCATTAAATATAACAAAGATGTTTGACCTATATAAAAAGGACTACGAAGAAAAAAGCTTGACAGTAGCCATTGCTTCAATGTACTTACATATAGAGGTATATTTTGTAATGAATTTAATTATTCTTTACTCCTAAGAAGGACCAGTGTGACTTTTTCTTGAAATATGAGCAGAGCAGTAATGAAGAAAAGGATATTATGAAAGCAGAATATGATACTCATCTAAAAAATAAAAAAAAATTACCCGAAAGTTAAAATAAATATCAAGGAGCAGGCAAACTTAAATAAAACGTTCCTATTGCGCAACAACAAGTCTTACAAATCCCAAAGCAGAAGCCGCACAACTATAATATAAGCATAAACGAAAGTATGCTACATACGATCTCAGTATTTATGATCTAGGATCACAACAAGGTCATTGTTTTATGTGGCATGAATCAATTGGAATGAGAGGAGTGTGTGAAATTTGGAAGCTGTGTCTTTGATTTCATCAAACAACAGGTATCGGAAGGGATAAAAGAATTCATATTTTTTTTAGATAATCGTGCTGGAAAAAATTGTATCCATTTCATGTACTGTATGTACATGTTCTGTGCGGCCAATTTCTCTTGTAAAATAACACATATCTTTTCAGAAAAAGGTCACACGCAGAATGAAGTTGATTCGATTCATAGTGTTATTGAAAGGGCTGCCAAGAAAATACCAGTATATACACCGAGCTAGTGGTATTCAATAGCACGATTAGCATGTAGGAAGAGACCGTACGCCTACATTGCTTGAAATCAACAACCAAAAATTGGGATAAGGATGAACGTGGAATCAAATTTTCTTGGCAAAAGATAAAACGAATCTCAGTAATGCCAGAAAATCCACACACACTCCAAATCGAGTACAACTTTGAAGATTCGCCTGCACCCGTTAATACAGCTGAGCGTAGCCGTGGACCACTAATTAAAAAGATAACTGACTTCAAATTGATAACAGTAAGAAGTTCGGTCAAACCAATAGCTAAGCTAAAACATTGTGACCTTATGTATCTTTGCCCGGAGAAAAT
Source organism: Rhyacophila brunnea (assembly GCF_057557595.1). Taxonomy (NCBI): domain Eukaryota; kingdom Metazoa; phylum Arthropoda; class Insecta; order Trichoptera; family Rhyacophilidae; genus Rhyacophila; species Rhyacophila brunnea. The sequence goes on along the minus strand of NW_028232837.1, from coordinate 37,901,269 downwards.
AATCCCTGTTGACTACCATTCTTTCTATACAGGACTGATCACCTCACCACAAGAAGTGAATAGGGATGAAACAGACAGTGATTAAATTAAAAATAGTGCTTATGAGTAATAGGTTTTATTGCCTTTTCATTTATATAACTTCTTGAACTTTAACTTTCATTAATAACTACAGTATATTATAAGTACCCATGTTCATTGAAGTGTTTGGTAGATTTTGTGAATAAAAAAACTATGTCGTGAGATTTAATTTTTATTTTGTAGTGCTATACAAATTTAGCCTAACTTCCTAATGCGCTTAAGGTACCATTTTTTATTGCCTTATGTTCGCGTTCAAATACCTTAACTCAATTAAGATAGTTCTGATCTGAATTATTGTAGTACAACTATATCCTAATAGTTATGCAGAACAAGCTTAACTCAAATAAGATAGTGCTGATTTCAAATACTGTAGTGCAAAAGTAGCCTATCTGCATAAAATATGTGACGGAATATACTTTTTGGTATTTTTTTTTCACATAAACAAAGCATTTAACCAATGCATTATCATATATTTAAATCAATTTTTTTATATTTACAGTTTTCAAATTAATGACGAAATAAAGTTTAAAAGTGCTCTCCTGTAAAATGTCTAAAAATCAGTTAGGCTAGTTCTGCAATAAGGAGACGATTTATAAAACGTTAAAAAAACTGACACGATTTTAAATAAGGAATTAAAAGAAATAACTTATATTATTCGTTTCACAAGAGTCATTGTATACTTAGTGGCAATTCATAATAATTTATTTGTAAAATGTCATTAGAGCACAAATGTGTTAGGTATTGATGTTAATATTTGTTATATATTTTTAGGAATTTTAAACTATTTATTTTAAACTCACTTCATAGTTCATACCATACCTACTCATATTTTTAATTAAATGATTTTGCCAATTCTGAAAGATGGTTAGGTATTTATTAGGCATCAACTATTAATTACCTTCATTACATATTGAAAACCTCATAGAAACTTATACTCGAAAAAAATCACTATATCGTTTCGTAAAACAATTTTGTGTGCGATATCGTTATGCCAATTGGGAGGGCGATTACTATGTTCAACTAAATCACTTCGGATATTGACATATTCCACCTGCGTGAAGATGAGTATAATAACTTTTATATAATACTGTTTAATAATATTTCTTATTTTCTAAATGTCATGTTGTGAACGTCTTAAATTAATAATTTATAATGTTCACTATAAGTAAAAAAAAAAAAAAAATTAATCAAGAGAATAACATTACTATGGCTTATATTATTATCTTCTTTTATAATTATATAATATTATAAGCTATATTTAATTTTACAAATTATTTATCTTATAGTCGTATAATATGCAAAATATTATAGGATAATTATAATATCTTATTTTTCATTATTATTTTAGGTTGTATCTTTTATAAAATAATTTTATCACTTGGCATTCACATACTTATTAATTGTAGAGATCATATTTATATTTCCATCATATGATGAGTTTTATCAAGTATGAGGGGAAAAATACGCTTACGTTTTATAATGTTATACATAAATTAATTGCTAATGCGGTAGAGAATAGAAAATAGCTTTGTAATGTAGGATGTTGTAATTTTGGAGGGGTGGTGAAAATTTTAAAATAGGGTAATCGTTTGGGTTGGGAGCAATTATATTTTTAATGAATATGAGAAAATGAATATTAATTGTATATTATATTATGATATTTTGTGGCAGTTGTTGTTTCTTGTTATTTTAGTAAATTTTGAAATATCTACTTAGGAATTCAAAATTTATACGACAAAAATAATATTATTTTCATATATGTTGTGGTCTTAAGTCGCGTGCCCACCAAATCTACATTTGCTTGGTCGGTTTAGGTGCGAAAATGCAAATTTAGTTAGGGTCATTAGTATTTGTATTTACAAACCGAAGACCTAAAAGTTTGAACAGAAAATTTGGTTTGCGTATATTAATTAAGTGGAGCGTGCAAAATGTAAGTGGTCTCGTAGTTTCATACGTGGTTTTGGTACGCGTATCCACGGTAATTGTATAGTGACCATATTTCTAGTGTACCTATGTTTTTTACATTAGGATTCTGACAAAAATATTTGAACGGTCACTTTTGCAATATTCTGGCATGCGAACTTTATCATATTAACATATTTATGACTTTGTATCTCACAACAAAGAAAATATTACATTTTAATAATTAATATTCAATCAATAAAAGTATTGACCATACAAATAACTTTGAATAGAATAGAAAGAGCCAATAGTTAAAATTTGTCGTAATTAGTATGACAGCTTTAGCATAGTGGTCTATGCGCAGCGGGCGCGATACCTGAAAAGATGCAGGTTCAATTCCTGCGGGTTGTCTTACTTTTTCAAAAAGATTTTTTCTATTGGTTATAATACATTTTTTCAGAAGTGTTTTCAAAATTATGCATATATAAATGTATTTGGTTGTATATTAATATACGTTTCTCTATATATATTTGATTTATTTTAGGAAAATTAGTAGCTACTAATTATATTTAGAATAAAGAAAATACAAATTACTCAATGATATAATTTATTTAATAGGTCGTAATGATTTTTACATAAAAAAGCCCCTTGCATTTTCCCCTAATCGTTTTTATACCATTTAATGGTCATTTTTATGGTTATCCACTTAGTCCTACTCGAAACAGATGGCGAGAAAATGGAAGATTAACTTGCTTAACACATTTTAATTATGTTTAATATATAATTAGGCTTTTGCTCTTAGTAAAATGTTTAATTATTGAATATATTAAAACAAGTGAAATTTATTATGCGCTGAAAATTTCGGATAATTTACAACTTGGTTTTTGAAAAAAATATATTAAGCTGTGTTGCTAAACCAAATAGGCATAAATATTTGAAACTAGACAATACAGTTATTATTTGAAATTAGAATCTTGTGTGTTTCATCAAATATCTTTCACTAACAGCCACATTTAAAAATAGTTGCAAGATAAAAAGAACTTTTTATATACAACGTTTTTAAATTTTCTATTGAATCATATACCCATGACTTGACTAACTTAAAAGATCAAAAAAAATTGTACTTGATAGAAATACTGAATAAAGAAATGTCATTTCATATTGATTTCCATAGTAACGCATGTATATATTATTTAATAATTTAGTTACTAGTACCCCTAGCAATAATGGTATCGAATCAACTTTTCATACAAAACAGAATTAATTAAAATTGAATTCAATTCTACTTAAAGATGGCTAAAAGTATTAAAAAAATGTATTGGTATCGTGTTATGATAATATATTCTAAAAGTTTCAAATGTCTAGCTAGTCGGGAAGTTAGTTAAAAATCGATTGCAAGATTTGTACCGGACAAATAAGAATACGACCTAAGAAAAACGTTGTAAAATACTATCCAATTTTTGTTACCTTATTATGACATTTTTACTTAAAATATATTTCTTTAAATAACTAATGTTCACGAAAAAATCTCTAAATAACTTGGTATATCATAAATTTAATAGATATTTAGGTACATACATTCTATATAGGTATTTTTTTGTAAAATATACCTTTTTTAAAAAATAATACTCACGGTGGTTACTCATCTATCCACTTGTATGACAGGAAGGTATAGATTACAACATTAACATTTCTATAGAAATAAAACCAACGTAAAGTCAAGAAGAGCGCACCGATAGAGTATCAAGTTAGAGCTTCATGAATAACATAAAGATACATAGCATACGGGATGCAGTCCTCCAATACGAAGGATTAAATACTTACGTATGTATACTAGACGCTTTAATGCTATGTCCATCGTGCATACAAGTAAAAATTTAATCTACTATGCTTTTAATGGTAGAGCTTCTTGCTTAAAAATTCTACCATTGAATCGCCAAAGCAAATACCCTAAATACCTGTTATATTCACGGTGTCAGATTTCTCCCCCCTCATTTTTATTCTAAACTAACATAACTAACTATTTCTGTCAGTTAAAAAGATTAGTTAGAGTACAAATTGGTGGTTGTAAATAAACTCTAGGTTACGGTTAAGAAATATATTATAAAGCTTAAAAATGTACTATTGCATTACATAAAAAACAGTCATCACTGTTAGTACTCATAGTTCTATTATCTTTGAACAGTATTTAAGACATTGATTAAAAATTATTCCATTCATATGTGAATACAAAAATAATGCTGCCGAAAATGTGAGAAATAAAATAAGAAATATTTTAGATATAAGAATAAAAAAAATATTATTATTTATTTATTCATTAATCAAATAATTTTTAACAAATATTGGGTACCCATAGTAGAGAGGAAGAAGAGCAGGGTAAGATAACTGGTTTGAATCCCACATCTATAAAAATTCACATGTTGTTTTTTTGCAATATGTTTTATTCAGACCAAGATGGTAATGAATCGGGCAGATGACAAACGACCACTCTCTTTCTCAAAATCTATTATATGACTGATACTTTTTATATTATACTTTATTGAAGAACAAAAATATTACTTTGCATTGGAAAATAGAGAAAGCATATGGCTCCTCTTTTATTTAAGAATATCATTAAGTTCCACGTCTTCTGCCATATGAAGCGCTTACTTTCAAAAGCCCCTAAAACGATTTTAGGTAGTTTTGAGAAAAATGAGAAAAAATAATATCTATTAAATCTGTGAACTTTATGTATTTATTTTTTAATTCGTTACATTCTAAAGAGTATTTTGGCTTTCCATTTTAGGGGTATTTAAAAGGCACACCTAACCATTTTAACGGGTTTTGAAATTTACCCTTATTTTTTTATCATACGTATAGACGGAATTTTGTCTACCATAGTAAATTACTATGGTCTGAGTTTTAGTTTCAAAACACCGCTAAATACGTCGATATTAAATATTAAAAATCTACATTAGTTTCAAAATCGGCTAAAACGGTAGTAAAAGATAGATAAATTGAAATAATATAATATTAAGTTATTTCAATTTATCTCAAAATTGCATACAATCCTTTTAGCCGCTTTTGAAAGTAAGCGCTTCATAAATACAATCAATAGTAAGTTGGTCGCTGTTATAGCATTGCTTCAGAATGAGGAAGGCGGAGTAATAACGACGACTCGCGAAGTTCGGATTGTTAATCTCCTGGACGGCATACGAAGTAGTTATCACAGCCACGTACGTATAAACAGTACTACGTCATGATCATAATATTGTATATCATCAAAATACTGAGATTTTAGTTCACGATCTAGAATGTTTGTAATATGGTCTTATCAGTATACCCCTAAGATTCTAAATGCTTAAATTTTAGATCTTTTTGAATAAATAATGATCTAAATAATTATTTTACCTTAATTTTTAATAATATAGTAACCAATATTGGTAAATCTGATTGGCTTATATAGTGTTATTATGCCTATGGTATGGTCACCGTTTACGTAGACAGAATATTTCAAATGCCTTTAGTATAGCAAACGCAAGTCAAGAGGTGGGTGAAAAGTAGGACCTATCGCAACTCTTCATTTGTTTAATAAACTAATATGTCTGTTAAATATAAATCCACTAGATATCACTAATTTTAATATATATGTTTATATACAAAAAAACCTGGCTCATTTTTTTTACAATCACTTTAATTGTAGGTATATTATATTTTGGATATTTTATTTGAGTTAGAATAAATACAAAATGAGATTTTCTTTATTATAATGAAATCTCAAAGCATACGTAATTTCCAACAATGTGTGAATTTACATTGATAATTTGTTATTTTTTGATATATATTAAATTAATCTATATTTATAACACAACACCCTTTTTTATCTGTACATAATTGGGAACACATTAGATATACAGATATTATCTAACATATTATTCTTGGATCTGACTGATAGCTTTTGTTAAGTTCAGATTATTAAAATAGTTGTATGGTAATTGTAATCAATTAATAAAAATACATCTGCTTAAAAATGCAAAGACGCATTTTGTGATCTTACAGTGAATGATCCCAAAATACCCGGGATGTGAAGCCAGTATCTTACGCATTGGGTTACTAGGAGTGCCATTTCTTGCATCTTCCAACACCATCACATCTTTAACGTTTCATCTGAACGTCTTAAAAATTTGAAAAAGTTTCTTATTTGTTTGCATTATATTATTATCAAGTAGTATAATGATGGTTTTTATTTATTTATAACATATAAACACTTTGAACCCACCTTGGTCGCCAGTTATAGTATATTATAATATTTATAAAATACTACATGTTAAAATAGAAACACTTCCGGTTTTAGTATTTATTCATAGTTTACAGAGATTTATCAATAACAACAGAGAATACTTCAAGCGGTACACGAAAACAGATTAACAAGATAAGATAACTTGCTCTACCAAATAACCAAATGCACTAGCCTAAGGATTTATTCAGTTCATGTAGGTATCACATTTGACAACATACCATTCTTATCACTAGAAACCTTTAAATGAATGAACTTGAATTAAGTCTCAAAATAGAGGACTTGTATGATTAAAAGGGTCAGAGCTTATCAGACTAAACCGACTGACTGTATGACTGTGAGATATATCAATTATTACAGAATCTTTATAGTGCTTGCGGCGTCCAGTCAATGAACAGCGTCATAAGCTATGGGTCTCTTTTCGAAGTTATGCCGCTATATTATATAGATTTAATTCTTAATCTGTCTACATAGCGCTTGCGGCATCCAGTCAATGGACCGCGTGATCAATCGGTAAATATATATAAATGTCATGTTGTGAACGTCTTAAACTTATAATTTGTAATGTTCACAATATCTAAAATAAATAAATAAATAAATAAATAGATAAATTGAATCGGTCTCTTTTCGAAGTCAAGAATACAAGTTTTTTTTGCGAGCTAAATGTTTACCATAATTTATATTCATAGTATATAGCTTTGAGATAGAGACAGATAATGTCATTAAGAAGTGTAAAAGTTATAGTATAATAGTGTTAATATTGCCATATCATTTAGTCATACCATTTAATAAAGTATGTATAAATAATGTATGTTATGGCGTAGAAGCGTAGCACCGTAGCGGTATATTGGCGAAGCGACGTAGAGGCGTAGACACCCACACATGCCGGGTCACATTCAAGTTATATCGGTTCGCATGTAGCTAAGTCGCTTAAACGAATTACCCCCTCCAGTGGGAAGCTTCGCGAGTATTTCTAAACAAAGGATTAAATTAAATTATGATTACTTCACGGTGGAAGGCACAAAAATCTATTTAATGCCGTTCTCATAATGTTATCGCGGAAAGTTTTTTTCCGCTTGCGTAAAAAAAATAATTAACGTTCTTAAATGGTTTTAACGATGCTGCGTTTCATGTGTTTTGCGAAGTGGATAAAGAAATTTTTTTATGAAAAGATAAACTTTAACGAAAAAATGTTCGTTATGATAAAGGTAATATCGATATTATAATAGATGTGTCAAGTATCTTACTATTATATCATAAATATGTATGTATTATAACGTGATAAAAAATCTAACATAACCTTTTTCTGTAGTACCTACTAATCTAGAGATATTATTTGCCATCAAAAGACAAAAAATCAATTAATTATAGTCACTCATCATTATAAATAATAAGCTTGTACGGTGAAAACACATTCCTAATCAATAAATATATTTGCATACGGTATTGCATTGCTATCAAAATTAAAATATTATATTCAGTTATCAATAATGAACTGACTTAACGGTTGTTTTTTTTATATTTTATCAAACAATTTACAAACTAGACGATCTCTGTAGGTATGTGATTCCTTTACTCTTCTCTCCAAGTCTCCAAGAATCCTTGTGACTCGCGAGTCTTCTTACGTCTTCTTAAGTCATGCTAGCATCCCGTATTATACCTTGTGGATACTGGATAGTGTATAGTGGCTTTTAAGAATACTGGAATCCAGTCGGTTTGAAGAAATTTTCTCTATTATCTTCTCGTCATACTACCGCACATGTCTTCATCGTTCCCTCGTGACTGATGATTGTGACCACCTTAAAATTCAGTCATTTTTTGATTGACTAAGACTATCCACCCCTTACGGTTTTCTGATTCTCTCAAAGAAGAGAGAAGGCTGCCCATAGTAAGCTAATTAACTCATTCCCTCTAGCATAGTGATGCTCTTTCTCTGCTTTGAGTTACTTGGAAGCCACCCAAAACCGCCAGTCAATCCAGGTTATCATCTAAGTTTTAGAACATCTTTATTAATGAAAGTACGTGTTTCACATGGATATAATATGATCATGGGGAGTATAATACTTGTCATAATATGTCAGTGGTGAGGAGTGCAGGTAGGCTGTTTAGATTCAACATAAATAGTGCACACTAAACTGTGTCAGTCATACCTATTTGTTTTCAATTAACTAAAAATACAATTTTCAGATGGTGCTGGTTAGTTTTTAAAATTCAATTGTACCCTGCTTAAGCCAAACCATAATAGTTTAAGAGGTATGCTATGGGCGATCTGACATAAATAGTGCACACTTTTTAAATCACACTTATTGTGTTCGTTGAATTAAAAATACATATTACAGATCATGTTGGTTAGTTTTTTTTAAATTCATGAACCCCTACCTAACCAAACCATAATCGATAAAAAATATTCTTCTATCTATAAAATATTTAAAATGAAGTATGGTTTAATGGCATAATTTTAGATATTTTATAGATAAACGAATTTTTTGACTATTGACTTGGATTAGGCAGGGTTTGATTGAATTTTAAAAAGTAACAAACACTATCTACACATTGTAATCTTAGTTCAATGAAAACAAAACTGACAAAGTTTTATGTGCACTAGTTATTTCGAATCTTTATCTTTTGGCTCATACTACAGTATCTCCACTGGTAGGTATTATAGTGACTAGTTCAGAAATGATATAGTATAATAGATTTAACCATTTAAAAAAAATAGTTATATTATTATATGCTGTGAATATTTAAAATTGTATTGAATCGTGTAAATTGAAAATAAATAAATTTAATATTTGAACTACATTTATTTTGTTTCTTTTCATACAATAAGTAGAAAATATAACGTAAAATTTGCACCAGTGTTTTATCTATTTGTTTTATTTGCTTTTATCTCTGTGTACATGCATATTACTTTTAAGTTAAATAGACGATGAAAAGCGTAAGGAAGAATCGATACCATTATTGGATGTCTTCATTAAGTTAAGTCTCGATATAATCTAGTATATTGGTTTGTCAGCGTGGCGTATCTTGTTGAAAAATCGATTAAGCACTCCAGATGCAAATCCAATGTCGTTCAAGTGTTCCAGAAGTGTTTTTATTTGAGAGATTCGTTCTTCTTGTTAAATTTCTCGGCGTCTGGCGGGGAATGTTTGTCGCGATACTATCTTTTGCCACTTTACGCTTTTCCAGGCAGTTTTAAAGTAGCGATGCTATATAATATATTTCAATGTAAAATGTTTGAAATTGATTCAAAATTTACTCGAAACAGTATTATGCTATTCTTTTGCTCCATTTATTTTGTTTACATAGAACGCCGATCCTAGGAAGATCATATTATTATTATGGACATGCACGAAAGTGGTGGTTTGTATTAACATTTTTTTGATTTTTCTGAGAAATGGGTGTTAGCCACGTCATGTTCAACTTATAAGTAAATAGCCCCACCAAACCACACCTGCTCCGCACAACACCCGGTCTTAATCGGGCGTATCATGAGATCCTATGTTTGGTGTGAAGCATCATTATGACTAGGAATGTCTCAAGAGCAGTTACCCAAACTGAGGTCGCCACGCTCTCAAGTGAGTTTTGCTTAGTTTACTGATTTTATTCTAATACAAAGTGCTGAGTGAGAGAAAAGGCACAGAGAATTATTGGATTTTACATAGATATAACAAAAAAACGAAGCTAAACTTATTTTGTCCATACTCTGACTCTTGAAAAACTATATGTATATTTGCCAGAACCAGGATTCAAACCTGGGAACTACGACATTATAAGCCAATGCATACGCCACTCGGCCATCATGGGCGTAAAGCTTTTAAGATACCTAATATAGACAATTTGTTTGAATTATTCAAATAATAAGTATTGAGATAAAATGGCCATGGATCTCTAAATCGATAGCAAATACATTTTATACCAAATATTAAAATATTAAATTGTTTTATTTTTTCACAACCAAATGCCACCTATTGGACACTTGCATTCTGACGATGCTGCTTTACGCTTTACGATAGCCAGGTAGGCTCAAAGCAACCGTTTACTGAGCTTTAAAAACAGATGTTTGCGACGGACACCGGGACTGCGGTGGTATGACTTTAGGAGTGACGAGGAGATAAGAGAACGCAATAGGCATCTTATAACGCTGATAGTGAAAAGGTGGCGGTGGACATGGCTCGGCCACCTACTGCTGATTTCAGAAGAGAATCTCAACCTGTCTTGGATATTCTTCAAGCCAACTGGATTCCGGCGTCCTGAAAAGCCGCCAATTACTATCTATAGAATATATATGGTGGAGTTACGAGATACTGGTATAACCTGGAACGATACAAGAAGACTAGCAAACAATAGGGATTCTTGGAGGTGCTGTGTGGTGTCCATATGATCAACTAAGGAGCGGATATGGCAGAATAAGAAGCATAAGAAGAATATTTTGATATTGATTTTTTTTTTGATTTCTTGATCCGTGCCACGGACAAATTAACTCGCCAAAGCATGTATGTTACGTCAGGCCACGGACGAATATATTCGCGGGTTCTTGTAAACGTCATAACTTCTGAATAAACATTCTGTGTATATTTTCTAAACAATATTTATCATTTTAGTGTAAAAATATTTACGATAAACTTGATAAACATGTTGTGTTGCTAAGTTTTCACAAATATTTGTCATTTCGTTCCTATTTCATATTTTTTAAAAGATTTATTTTATTCCGAAAATAGCTGGCCTACAAGACAGTGTCCACCTAGTAAAAAATTGGCTGGCAGTGTAATATCATATTTTTAAGAGATATTTCATTTGTTGAGTATATGTATATAATAGAAACTACATAGTCATAAGTACATAACCACCAGGAGCATGAGTAATCGTAAATTATATTTTCTTTTTGAGCTTAAGATATGTTGGCTCTCAGGTACAGATATTAATTTGCATATTCATAAAAAATGCCAAAACAGTAACAGCTGAAGTAAGTTATGGTTATTTTGAGACCGTTAAACTATACAGTCGTAATGCCTAACACAGTCATTTACATATTATTGATCCCTAGACCAACACGTGAATGAGTTGCTAAATTCAAAATAGGCCAATGATGATGTACCGTTGTAGAAGCTTAGACACCATTTCATTAAATGGCTTTGGTCGCTCACAGAATTATTGTTTGTGGTTTTCTAAATTAATTATTTTAATACATGATCCGTAATCATTGACTTTTATGTATAAATTAGAATTGCTCTACCTTATAACTATCTACTGTAGTTCTTATAGTGGAACTAATTTAACTACTTGTGTAAGTTTGTTCAATGAAAATCGGAATAAACAAAAATTGAAACCGTGAGGGTAAGAACAACACATTGTGCTATTTCTGATGTGCAAACACCATCATCCGATAGCTGGAGTGACTTTGATACCCGTATAATATGCAATGTTTATAATCCATAATCTTGAAAAGTAGATCGACAAATTTCAATTTATTTTACACACCAGATATCTTCCGCGAAAAATATATTAGTGTGTGTTTCAGATGGATATGATTATTATATAAAATAGTTTTATTCAAAAAATTGTCTGAATTGAAGACTCTTGGGGTTCTAGATTTTCGCCAAATCTGAATATAATATTATATTTTACCGCATTTCTACATGAAGTTTAAAAAATTTAAAGTCTCTGGCAATGCAGGATATTTATAGGCAAAAAAGATTTTTGTGCGGTACAAAAAAAACGTGATAGAGAAACATATCATACATCTTCAAGGTGTGGCTTGATAGGCATATCATCAAAATCCTAGAACTAGCAGCCAAAAAATGTTGACTTTCTCAAACGATTAGAAAAGAACCAAACAAATATGGATAGGTACTATTAAATTAAATAATCACAGTGCCTCAGCCGCATTATATATTATACAAAAACAAATTACGGGTCTAGGACGATTTGGCGCCGGGACAACTGGACGCCACGCAATTCGAAATTAAATATACGTTAGGTAAGTACCTTAATAAAATATATTTAATATTATTACTTATATTTAAATTATTATATTATTATGATTTATTAGTTGGTGAGAACTTAAATATGCACACGTAAATAATGATTAAATCGCGCATATGTTTAATTTCCAAGGATTTTTTATTTTTATTTTAAATAAAGCCTTAGGCGTGGTAATTCTCAATCCGCAATAAAAAAAATATGTTATGAGTAAAATGAATTAAAACAACTAAGTAGTAAATAGAAACTGATTACAATTTCTCGTCTACATTCTGAATACATGTCTGCGACAGTGCGGCGTCCAATTGTCCCATTCCCCAAATTACAGTATCATAGTTTATTATCCGAGAAATGAATCAATGTACAAAGTAGCAGAGAAAAAGGCCACATTTCATGGCTTAATAACCTCCATGATTGGTTTGGGTGCAGCTTCCTCAAACTATTTTAGATGCAGATGATAAAGCAAAGATGCCGTAATGGTGGCTAACTTCTGATAAATGATGACACAATAAAAGAAAAAAAACAACAAAATGTAAGCTGTATGAATAAATAATGATTCATCTTCAATGCACATATTATTTCATTCCTGATTTGACAAACCCACAATCATAATATTAACTTCATAATAATAATAATAATCATAATAAAACTATTAAGGTATATTGAACAAATCGAAATATACTATACTTGATCTAAAAATGCATATATCGGTCCAAGTATGCTTTGTTTGTAAGGCAAAGAGAACAAAATCACCAGTGTAACATTGTAGAATGGGGTCTACGAAAGCTCTTGCTAGCTGCGAAAGCTCCGCTACGAAAAGACGTGACCAAAGTGGTTTTGTGTGGATCACATTTGCCTCTCGCAATATTGCCAACCAAAGTTATGCAGACATCTAATGTTGTAGGTATTTGCCTTGTCGGACTTTGCTCACATATAAGTATCTATCGTGAACGTATTTTGTATGCTGTTATTGGATTACTTTGAACGAAAAAGCTTGTTTGACATTTGGAACGAGACAGTCAATGTTAAAATAAAGATTTATGGTAAGTGCTTATACATAATACATTTATATTTAAGCTCGTAAAATAGTTCATGAAACAAAAAAAAAAACGAGTCTTCAAAAGCATCATATCATCAACATCATCATCTGGAATTAATCCAATGCATTTTAGAGTCTCCTTGTGATTATTTAGTGCCGCTGGAGCATCTCTCTATGAGTGCATTATGTCTAGCAGTTTTTCACTGCTAACCATCATGTATCTTTCAATGCTACGTCGTGCTATTTTACGCTATTTATAGAGAGTTTTTGGCAACTTTATGTAAGAACTCATAAATCAGAAAGAGATCCATATACGTCAGAAAGTACATTTTTGTATCAGTTGAGAATATCATGTTGAATCAGACAAAACCAAGTATGCTTGTCATAAATGGAAGTAGATACTACTACATATTGAGTTTATACTAATAATAATTCAATGACCCAGTATTAAACAGTAACAACTCAAAAAACGTAGTTTTGAAAATATAATCATGTTTTAATATATTGAATATTTTATAATACAATAATATGAACAAAACCTACTTTGAAAACCAGTTTTGTACAAAACAGACAAGAGCTCATTTTTACGAGAATTTTGATACCAATTTTGCGAAATGTCGAATTTTTGACTTGTTACCGTTCAATACTGGGTCATCGAACTGACTTCTTATTGTGCCATCCCCTAGCTTTATGTAGCTAAAAGATTTTTTTTAATTTTCGCCACAAACAATAAGTTTAACTATATAGTATAATTCATTAGTATTTGTGAAAAAAATAAATTGTTGAAGTTCGTTTACTAGTAAACAAGATTTTTAATATAGGTATATTAAATTCATTAATCTGAAAAGGTGTATTTTTAACTTCGCATTTAAGTCATATTGTTTCTATATTGTACTACGAGGGTGGGTCAATAATTCCTTAGAAAAAAGCATTAAAACAGGTTTTATTTTTGTATTTTTTTTTATTTCTCAACATAATTTCCTTGGAGCTCAATACACTTGGTTAGACGTTTCTCAATTTTTTTTAAACCGTCAGAAAAATAAGTTTTCGGAAGGTCCTCAAAATAAGCATTTGTCCGATCGATGACTTCTTCATTTGAAAAAAAACGTTGTCCACTTAGCCATTTTTTTAAGTTTGGGAAAAGGAAAAAGTCACTGGTGGCTAAATCTGGCGAATACGGTGGGAGGTCGACCAATTCGAACTTCAATTCTTCAATTTTAGCCATTGATCGTAAACATGTGTGAACACGGGCATTGTCCTGATGAAAGAGGATTTTTTTCCTGTTTAAATGAGGCCGTTTTTCTTCAATTTTGTTTTTTAGCTGGTCCAATAAAGATGCATAAGAATCCCCTGTTATTGTTTTTCCTTTTTCCAAATAGTCAACGAAAATAATTTCACGTGCATCCCAAAATACAGTAGCCATAACCTTACCAGCTGATTTTACGGTTTTCGCCTTCTTTGGACATGGTTTGCCTTCGCAATCTACTGCTTTGACTGTTCTTTCGTCTCGGGAGTATAGTGGTGTATCCATGTTTCATCTACAGTCACAAAGCGACGAAAAAATTCATCCGGATTGCGTTGCATGAGCGACAACAGAGCTTTAGAGGCCACCACCCTACTGCGTTTATTGTTGACTGTGAGCAAACGCGGCACCCATCTTGCAGAAATATTTTTCATGCCCAATTTGTCATGTAAAATAGAAATGACGCTACCTTTTGAGATCCCTGTAACCTCAATTATCTCACTCAACTTTAATCTTCGGTCACTTAACACCATATCGTGGATTTTATTGATCATTTCTGGTGTAGTCACCTCTACAGGACGTCCTGAGCGTGGTTCATCCTTTGTTGATGTACGACCACGTTTAAATTCATTTAACGCTTTCGCTGCTGAATAGATAATGAGATTTTAATTGCCCCCTTTAAAATGCACGTTAATTACATCGATCGGCCGCCTGGTCATTACGCACCGTGTGCGTCTTCCGCGTCCAAAGTATTAACCAGTTATAAATAGTTGCAAGTGAAGGAGCAGATATGCCGTGAACTAAATCCAACTCATTTTTTATTTCCTTTGCTGTTAACCCATTTATATTAAAATGTTTAATAACAACTCTAAACTCAATTTTCTCCATTTTCCATTTTTCCATTTTCCACAAGCAAATTTTTTTTTTAAATGTACGAGAAACACACAACAACCCGACCAATCTGATTGAAACTTCGCAGCATACTGAATCGGTAGTGCCGCTGCATGAAAACAAACCGCTTGCAGTACTAGTCGCGCCACCTGTCGGCTTTTCTAAGGACTTATTGACCCACCCTCGTATTTAGCTTTAAATAATGTACAATTATATGTAAAACAATGTTTGATAATTTATCTATGTATCTACCTACGTATAAAGAAATAAAAATAGAATTTCACGTAAAAATCTATACCTATTACTTTTATTGAATCAAATTGAATTACAGTACGGCGGATTTTTATGTTCAGCACAGATAACACTAAATCATAATTTCAACTTAAAAGCCATCCAAAACGGCAACATTTATTTTATTACCAAAGAGTGCGTAAAAAGCGGCTAATATATATTTCCCGTTTCTGCGCAATTTCATTCTATCACCTCTTGTCCAAAAAAAAAAAAAAAGTTGAATTATTACAAATCTCGCAAGAAAGGCGCGCCATAAATCTCGCATACCTACTACATTCAAAGTGACTAATATTTTCCGCGGGAAAACGAGAAAGAAAATCTCGAAGAATAATATCCTGCGAGATTTATTTGTACCTTTGGTGAAGGAAAACAATAAAGTTGTATAAGATTGGCGTTTGGAGAACACGGTATAGCAAGTGGAGCCGTATTCAGTTTCTCTTCTGTCAGATTTTTTCATTGCATCTTCCACGCGTGCGTTGATGTGCTTTAGACAAATGATGGAAGGTAAACAAAACCTTGCACATCGAAAAGAAGAAAATATGTTTTTTATCTGAATGTAATCCGTGAAGATATTCTGGTAGTTTTTTTAGCCTCTTATTTTCTCAGTATTTATGTGGTATGTAATTTAATAAACTTTTTTTTAATTCGTATACGAATATTTCACAATATATAAGAATGTAAAATTCTTTTATTTAACATATTCCATTATTTTAAAACTGAGGTGCGTCTCTTATTTATTTGTTATAGTACAATGCATTAAACTGGTTGCTTCTTATCCGGAAGTTGTACTTTCAAGTCTCGGTGAGGTAACAATACATTTTATGAGATTTTTTTTAAATTTTTTGGGTATTTTTATGATTGTTTCACTCCTGCTACTACTTCATTATTACTACAGCCTGTGATTCAGTTGAAATAAAACAAAAACACAATTGATAATTTTATATTTATCATTTTTTTTTATTAATAAGACGTTATTACCTAACATATTATGAATATACACATTTATTATATTATATTTTATTAATCACACTATAACATGCCGTAAAGCCGCAAACATGCAGACTTTGAGAAAAACACATATTAGTATATTATTATGACCTCACCGGAATCGAGCCTCTGGATGAAAGATTAGCACCTTTCACTCTAGCCTACGAGAGCTGCATGAGAATGCTGATGTGACTGAAAATGCTTGACTTAGTAGATCGAACTGTAGAAGATTTTTTTTAAATTACAAAGAATTCTTTTAAAACAATTACAGTTTTTTTTTATTTTAATTAATAAACTTAATGCATTTATTTAAGAAAAAATCAGTCACACATTATGAAAATGATTAAAGTGTATAGGTAGAATATTGACCATGAATAGAAACAAAAGAATAAAAAAAACGTTATTTAAATTGTGCACAATATAAAATAATTAAGTATAGCTTTTCCTCTTTCAATTATTGTAAATCTCATAATAATTGAAAAGGTGGATAGATAACCCACATTTTCTCGTATAAAATGGTGCGAACTTTTTTGGAATGCGGCTAAAATCGTTTAAAGGGAAGAATTTCTCAAGTCACTTTAACTGTCAGTTAGACCGGTCAGTCCTTGTGACTTGATTTCTATGAGAAAAAAATTCTCAGCTTTCAAAAAATTTGCGGCGTCTTTCGGCGAACAAGAAAATCTTTTTTCATCAATGTCTGACTACAATAGAATCAGAATAAAAATCTAGCACTCTCCGTGTACGCTAACCGAGGTCTTAGAAGGTTGCTCCTGAAATACTACACACATTGATGTACGCACGGCATTTGTTAAAAATGAAAATGCCTAAAGATGATACCACTGGCAGTACTTCTATTACAAAATATTTTGCTAAAGAATTTACATTAATTTCAACAATCATCGATAATACACATTGTGCCATCTAAATTTTTCATTTCTTTTTCCAATGGGATAAACCATCGCAAAACTATACTAATTTCATGGTAAAAGTGACTGTATTTTAAAACTACCTAGTGTGTTTATGACTATATTTGAAGAATATTATAAATTACTATCGAGCATTATAAATACCGTGGTTTTATCATTGTGTTACAACATTATTATATTATGTGACAATACAAATGTAACCATACTACAAAATAAAATATTATTGATAGCTTGCATCATTAATAATTTATAACAATGTAAACCAAAATAACTATCGCCCCAACAAACAGTTTTTTTTTTTGAATATATGTTGTCAATTGGAAAGGAAACTGAAGGCCATATTATAAGATAATATTGTGTTGGCATTAAATTTATCGAGTTTTATTTATCATGTGCATATTCTAAAATTTTTATACATATTGTTAATTTAGACTATATTATTTGAAATTAGTAGTATTAGTAGCATTTAGGGATGCAAAATAGAAGAAAAGCATTGGCACATAGAAATATCAAGTAAAAATGATAATACTGAGGATAACTTTCAGTCTGCCCTGAGCGAAGTAAAGGAAAGTGAGGTATATAGATTTGCTTACCCAAAAGAAAGCTTCTGAGAGAGAACGGCCACAAAAATAATGCAGACGTTGTTTTACAGCAGTGTTCAAAATAATTAATTTTAAATAAACTACAGACCGATTATAATTATACAACAACGTATCACGCTAAAGTTTCTATCGGTTATTACATTAAGTATTCTAAGTGTAAACATCAATATAAATAAATAGCAATTTATAATGACAAACAAAAGTAAAAATTCAATAATGAAATTACATTTTTTCATTGATCTGCATTTGTGTATAATATTGGCAATTAGTTTTGTCATTGAGAAATTGAGGCTATATTAATAAATACACCATTACACTCTCCCAAGTATTTCTTGAAAACAATAGATGAATATTATAACGAGATATAATAAAATAATAATGTTCAAAAAAGATTTAATTCAAAATATTTAGATTGGACCTATTTCATTTACAAATACATATTATATTTCGTCCTGTCATAGTACAGTTCACAGAGTACTGATTTCTCCCATGTTTTTGTATTTGTTTCACTACATATACTATTATATTTTTTCAACATATTCTTTTTTCACCCTGTCACGCCCTAGCATTAGGGCATAGGGTATGGACAATTTCACGCCACTTCCCTCGGTCCATCGTCAACTCTTGTGCCTTCCGCCATGCTAGACCTGCGCGTAGACCTCTTTTATAGCACCGCTGCAGAGTGAGGGAGGGCCAGCTACAGTGATAGAATCCTAGAGGCTGAACCACAAGGGTAAGATGTATCACACACTCTGGCGGACACAAATATCCCAGCCACGTAAAGCGTGTCTTTGTTTATTTTTTACCTTTGATTACCTCAATCACCAATATCTACATTACTGAAATTATGCCTAGTAGCCTGAATATAAAAATATAAAATTAATTACAGCATTTAAAGATACAAAGAGATTATATCATATATTTCAATTTTGCATGGTGGTGTATCATTTATGTTGTATCGACATTATTAACAAGGTTAGATTTATGACAAGATGATAATATTGTCTCCCTACAATAAAAAAGGATACTCGGGTACAGGTAAGTAATAATATACAAATTCTCCTACATTTTTTGTGCGTATCTATAAGTCAATATGACATTCTAGGGTATCTTTAGCTATATTCACATGTGTGCCATAATATAAGTTTATTCGCTTTAAAAGGTTTTAAATACAAATTATTATAAGGTTGGTAGATGATAAAATTAAACTTAAAAAAAAACTTGTACTTTTGTAAGGACGGCCTACTAATATTTCAGGTCCACAATACTAAAAATTCAAACAAAACGTCAAGTTTTTCATATCCTACAAAATAGCAGTAAACGGTTAAGTGCTTGAAAAATCAACAGCATTTATACATCACGGCTGTTCGCCTCTCACGGATATTTCGCCCCAAACAATCGAAAGGTTTGAATAAAACTCCACAATATAACAGTGGGGTGAGATTTTCCAAGAGAAGACTTGAAAGCAAAAGGTTGGCAGTCAACATTGTTAATGGCGAACAGTTAAGATAAGCCCAAGTTGAAATTAAGATAGCTGCTCCGGCCAAACGGGAGCCGGAGGAAGGCAAGGAAAATGCCTCGCTTTTGTTCTGCCAATATATTCAAAATATCATCAATTGTACGGTAATTGTGTAGATAAATTGTACTACTCTCCCCACTGAGATGGTAGGAACGGAGGTATTTTATTCAGTAATTGTTTATTCTGGCGGTGAATATTTTATTCGATGTTTTATATCAAAGTAAAATGTATAATATATACGTGGTTTTATAGTGGACATAAATAACTTAAAATAATATTATAATAATCATGCATTAATTCAGTAATAATTATTATCGAAATCATTCATTTTTCTGGCCCTTCACATTAAAAAATCTTTTTTATATTTTTTTATGTATTTTACATGTTATCATACCGGACCCGGAAATTTCTGGTTTTTTTCCGGGCCGTAATTAATTTAATATTTTCAGCCATCTATTGAATTTTTCGAAAAACTTTTGATTCAAACCACTCTTCTGCATCGTTTGTTAGTAGATAATACTACTATCGACTGGAAAACTTGCCGGTATTGATTGGGTTAACCCAAGTGAATTTATGAAAAAACTAACTAGAGTAGAGGTGAATTGGAAATACTGTCACCAGTTTGTGTAGTCAAGTTTCGGATGAAACTACCCATACTAGGTATTTGTGGTCCAATAAACTTATTCCAAAAAACCTGTGATGATATCATCGGGTGTCGCTGTTCTGTGCACTCGCCAGTTGGTAGACTTTCAACACTATTGACATTAAATTCGCACGAACGAAATAGAACTTGAATATAGGTATATTTTAATTTATAAGTCTATTGCGTTTGAATGTATGAATAATCATAGGTCATAAATTTTGTGTCGCAGCACAGTGGTGAGATGACGCACAGGCTTAGGCTTGTTATATAATACCACTCAAAACATGTTTAAAATTGAAAAAAATCATTGTATTCATTTTTGTTAACAATAATATTGTAACCTAACAGAAAAACAACTCATAAATTAAAAATTTTATAATAAATGGGACTTTTCGACAAGCGAAGCTCAGCGTATTTTAGCAATTATATTAAAGCCGATACACAGTCTGAGTTCCCTGAGCCGAAACGTATTTTAAAATACTAATAATATGGATGGTTTCAGTTGAGTATGAAACTTTTGTCGCATACGCACGCCAAATGATCTATTATAGTATTCCAAATACTAGTAAGTATTTTGGAACAAGTTTAAATACTAAGTATTTTTTATACTGGTAATAAGTATTAAAAAGTAGGTAGGTAGTCTTAAAAATCGACCAGGTTTTCCATCTCTAAACTAGAGTATTTTGTTTGGGTAGGTAGCCATTTTTAATATTCAAAAGATAACGAAGTGAAGCATCTTCACTTTATAACCATCGCGGCCAGAGAGAGCACAGCATCAGAAAAAATATTGTTTTATCTAATAAGTACTATAATGTATTTCAGAAGTACTATTAAATATTATTATGGACATTTAATAAAAATGCTACTTTATTAAATATCGTGTATCGAACAAAGTAATACAATCAGTTTAATTGAAAGGCGAATAAATTAAAACGTATTTTTTTCTCAAAATAATTTTGTATTTCTTGATTGGAAATACTTAGTCATTGCTATAATATTATAAAAAAACATTATAATTAGGGTGAATATAATTCGGAAAATATTGAAACATCTCCGAAAGTATGTGTCAATAATTGCAAACTGCAATATAACAATTTACTGAATATAATATTTTTCTACATACAAAGCATCAATAAAACAATATTATAATTTAAAGGCTTGATATTGATATAGTAATTTGAGAAAGTGTTATTAATACATTGGACGCTAAAGACGCGCCCAGCGCGTAACGATTAAGGTGACCATTTGATATAATTAACATGCTATTTAAATGTGCTACTTAATTAAAAAGTAATTATTATTATAGTCAGCAGTCAATGTGTTTTAAGTTATACCTATATGATAAAATATTTTTATGAAACGAAATATTGCATCATTATCAATTTTAGAATGAGCGCATCGTATATTTATCTAATGGTAGGTATTTAATTAAAATTGTTTAACGACACGTGGTTTATTCACATCTTCTTTGGCCATATATCCGCCCCTTAACTGGAGCATATGGACACCACGCGGCGCCTCCAAAAATCCCTGTCTCTCGTCAATCTTCTTGGTTCGTTCTAGGTCAAACCAGCATCCCGTAGCACCGCCGTATACACTCTGTAGATTGTATTTAGTGGCCTTCTAGGACGTAGTATTATTCACATAGTGATCAACAAACATATAATCACAATATCAATAATTATAAATTATCAAGTAAGCGCTGAAACCCTTGATGAGATGTTCCTTAATTTTATTAACAGTCTTTGGGGAATTTTATTTTAGAATACTCGAATAGCCTTTTCTTGTTTATCTGTCAGGCTCCAGGTTGCGCCCCCATATAGAACCATTAGTTCTACGTCACGTTGTTTATCCGTATTTTATTTTTATTTTGGACTACATAGTTAAATACATAGGTGAAGTAGTGATGTATTATTCTGTCAGGATAGTTGGTTATCATTGTAAATTTATCTAGTTTGTAATTTTAAAATGAACAAATTAAATGCCCTACTAAATACAACCTGAAATACAAGTAGTAATTTAAAAGCCTCATCAATTTCGTGTCGCATTTTGAAAACGATAAATTACCTAAATAAAGCTAATATTAAGTGACACCGCGTAGCTGTTTTTTTTTAATACAACCTGCCTCCCGATGATGGATTGCCCGGTCATTATGTCGAAACTGGATGTGCTTAAAATAAATAAAAAACCTAAAGTGATATTATATTATTGATTACCTCCAATAATTTATTTTAGATGAACTCAAACTCGGGAAAGCTGCAAACTTTTCCGAGGGATGATTTTTGTCGGGTTTGTAAACATTTTTTTTTATCAAACACAATAATATAGCACTTATATGTAGGTAGTACATGGATTATTAAATCTAAGCTACGATGGCAGCGCGGCTTAAGCGTCGGCATATAGCGTCCTGGGTCGCGGATTCGAATCCTGGGTCTGGAAAGTATACATATTGTTTTTCAATTTGTTTATGAGTGAGAGTATGGACCTAATAGGTTGAGCAAGTGGCTGATATCCATTTCTCGTAAAAATAAAATCTGTTAATACAAACCTCCACTCTGTGGTGACCCATACAATCCTATTAGGATCAGACATCGGAAGAAAGAAGAAATTAAATTTTAGTATAAAATTAAACGTTTAACATGTTTAGTGACAATAATGTGGTCCGCGGCTCGACGCACGGTCTTTGAAGAAACAGTTGAGTTTTCATTATTTTTTTTAATTAACTACTTATGACTTAAAATAAATAACAAATTATGAATTTGTATCCTAAATGTAAAAAGAATAAATAATTCAAATTATAGGAATATATACACACATTACTATAATAAATATTGTATCTAAATGCCCACCAAAATCCTCCAATAAAAGTTAAAGGTTATATGATAAATTCAATAACAATAAGATTTATTAGTTTGGTGACCGCGTCTGTACAAATCGTGCGCTCCGAATACACGAGTTATGTTGTAAAATAACCGTGACAGTGTATGTATGAGTGAGTGACCAACAGAATAAAATGTTTTTTTTTTATATAAGTAAAAGAATCATTTATTTTCGTATAATAAATTATAATTTTATATTTATGTTTTTAAAAAAATATATATTAATATAAAACACAACACATATTCATGTTTGCAGTAAAAAAAATAGTGCATCGTGGTATAATAATATTATAGGAATGTAAAATGTTATTTTTTTTTGTTTATTTATTTAGGTCAACCAACAGAATCAATCAAATATGATATAAATGAATACAATATAGAAAAAAATATGTGATGATCCCAATAATAGGCAGACATCAGCGCTCGAAATGGAAAATTTTACGAACCGGAGCGCTCGATAATTTTATGAAAATATCTACTACATTAATTATTGTAAATGTGATTTATAAAAATAAGTGTGTTATTTTCCGGAACGGAGCTCAAGTTCGTTCCGGTCTATTTCGAGCCCTGGCAGACATAAAAATCATAATAAATCAAATTAAATTATATCAAATATTATGTACCGCTGTAATGAATATGATTCAAGAGTTATTAAAACAGAAGAAAACAGAGGGAAAAAAACAGAAAAACTTTTAAAAAGTAAAAACAAGTTATGAACAGTATAAAGAAAATATATTATGTATTTTTTTGTATTGGTAAATAAAAATTTGACTTTTTATGTTGTTTTGAGCATTGGATGATTACTTAGATATTTTTTATGCTATTATACAATATTTTCAAGTTGTGTGCGTGTATTGTACCAACATAATAATAATAATGAATTATAACGTAAGGAAATACCTACATTTATTATGATATATTATTATTTCATATAATTATAAATATGTGAGTATTTTAAATAAAAATCACCCCACATTTAATAATTGAAACCGATTAAGTCAACGTCTTTTAAACGCTATCTTATTTATTAAGATAGATTATCTATTAAGATTATAGAGATATATCTATTAAGATAGATAGTTTAGATTATCAAATTCGTCGATCAAGTGACGGAAAATTAGTAAAGTAATGGATCAAGAGATACTTTTACGAAAGTGTAATACTAAGCCGTAAACTTTTATCATTTTCTTAAATATGTATGTAACTTTCATAGTGCCGATTGCTTGTATTTAGTTTTGCACAATTAATTTAAACATATTATGCTTACCTTTCGTAATATACCTACCTACAATCATAGTATTGTATCCAAATTTATATTTGATTATTAACTTGTTGACTGCGGAGTATTTAATTACCACATTTAAATAACATGCTAATTATATCGAATGGCCAATTAATAAGGGCACAACAGGTGTTCCGTCCGCGTGGAAAGGATTAATAGTTCATTCGTTTTTTTTTTATTTGTTTATCTATAATTACGTTACGAAGTGAAAAGACTCATGTTGTCGGAACATTGTGATACTGCACGACCGTGTGCTTGCTGAAATATAATGTAGTGAGTAATAAAGTAATTTAGTAAGTATACATTATTATTACATACTTATAAATAGTACATAGTAATTATCAATCACAACATGATATTTTGAATGTTGGTTGTATAATAATATAGTAAAAACAGTGAGAAACCAACAAACTGACTAAAGATTTCAATAGATTTAATTTTTAAATTTCATATTATTGTCAATCTAAATTCATCTAACATATATGGAATACCTCGATATCCAAAGGTAATTAACCCTTCCAATTAGTTTCATTAACGACAATTTAGTTCTGTATCTTGGGGGGACAAACAACTCAAGCCCTCAACATCTCAAACATTCGATTCACTCTCAAGCCTGCTTCGATATAAAAAATTGAAAATAAGCCAAAAATAGCAAATTGTAATCGTTCATGACTTAAAATACTAAACAAAAAAATTAAATCTCCTTCCAATTCATTTTCAAATCCAATATTGTGTGCTTTCAATAAACTATCTTTTGTTTGCAAACCGATAAATTTTATCTATGATCATTTGTTATTTCAATCGGCGCTGACTCGTCAGTTAAAACACAAGAGTTAGCACCCTATTTCACGATACGTGTTACAGAAAATAAAATGCAATATCTGTTATCTCACATTTAACAATGTTAGATATGGGTATAAATCAGGTAAATTAGTTGAGAGCTGTTGAATTTATATTATCGATTAAAATAAAACTTTACGTGTAATTTATGTAACATGCAATATTATTATCTATCTGAATTCTACAATATATGATGAAAGGAAAAATATCTGCTAGAGTTATGAGTTATTACAAGTATATGAAACGGTTAACACTAAAATTCTGCATGACCCAATTCTTATCGTTGCTTTTTGATAATGCTCCACTCTCACTAATCAATAAAATCATACATTAGCTTTTGTTACGTCACTTCAAAAATTTAAAGCTTAAAAGCACATAATTTTTTAACTATAAAAATACTGTTCATTACGTAATTGAGTATATTACAACAGAGCAGCGTTATTAATACCAATATTTTTCACAGATTTTCTTAATTACTATAAGCATAAACACGGAAGAAACATTTTTGAAGCGCATTTAAAACATTTTAATCACTTTTAACATCCTGAATAATATCTCCAAAAGTAACGTCTTATTATAACTAAAGGCAAAGTGGTTATTTCTTATGTGTATTTTTAGTAATTAGAGATGCGTGCAAGCAAATCATTGGACCCCCGGTAAAATATACATTCGAAATCTTAGAGTAGTACATCGTGGTATGGTGAGGTGTATTTATTACAACGTTTTTATTAGCTCGTATTCTTGTTTGTCCGGTGGTTGTTTGTCCAGTACAAATCTTGCAATCGATTTTTAACTAACTTCCCGACTAGCTAGATATTTGAAACTTTTAGAATATATCAGAACACGATGCCAATGCATTTTTTTAATACTTTTAGCCATTTTTAAGCAGAATTGAATTCATTTTCAGTTAATTCTGTTTTGTATGGAAAATTATTTCAGAAAAATCCGTAAAAAGTAAAAGACTATTATTGGTTGATAAAGGGGTGTCCTAGCAACTTAATTATTAATATATTCGTGCGTTACTATGTAAATCAAAATGAAATGTCAAAATGACATTTCAGTATTCTATATTTGTTTGTTTTTTATTTACATCATATCAAGTACAAGTTTGAGCATATTGAGCATAATAATTCAACAAAAAATTTGAAAACATTGTATATAAAAAGTTCTTTTTATCTTGTAATTATTTTTAGGTATAACGCTTGAGAAAAAAAATTAGGTAATTATTTATGGGAACTAGCAAAAGTATGTGATTTAATGCAGAGCTCAGTAAGAACGTTAAATTAAATGGGTAGAAAATTCGCTAGACATAGACACCGTCAAGTAGTTACATTCTACAGAAATACTTGTCGATGCAACACTGTCACCTCCTATCGAATTAGGGAGGAAAAAATGAGTAAGTATTCCCTCCCGATTACTTGGGCGTCTGTAGGCATCGTGACTTGGTGACTTGAAGTGATGGATCATTGGATGATGAAGAAAACGGCAAGATAGATTGCTGAATACGAATTACAGTTGTTGTTGCATTTTGAATAAAATTATATATAAAAATGTGCACGGGACGGAACGTGGGTATCTGAGAAGACGCTTCACATTCTTCAAAAAATCTTTCTCGGAAAAACGAACGGCATCTCACTGCCACGTGTGATCAATAATCGTAAGTGTAATATCAATATTCGAAAAATATCTGCTAGACTATTATAATATTGATTTAAAAACATTATAATTTACTGATTCTTTTAAACTTTAATATTAGTAAGAATGACCGTTATTTAGTATTAATTAAGTTGCTATATTTTTTTAAGGCTATACTTCAGTTGAGGCATGGTCTAAAAAGATCGTGGCTAGGCGATGCGCGAATTGTGCAAATGACGCATGCCGAACGAAATATAATTTGTCATAATAATCCAACATGCGTCCATTTAATGTTATGTTTATTATTATATATCAAATAATAATAGTATATTCATTAACATGTTTTCCTTTTTATGTACATACGTAAAGTTTTGTAGTCATCTTTACATGATTTAAGAATATTTTCATCCGACACCACGATAAAACAAATCGACGTGCGCACACTTCAACTATCTCCGATTGGCGAGTCCAGGCGATGAGTGAAAAATTATTTGCCGTTTCACTGAAGTATGCTCTTAAGTGGTAGTTATTTATCCGTTCATAATATACACTGTTCCTACTACTATAAGTCTGATCGAAAATGGTTCCGGCCTCTATAGGAGTCCAAAAGAGACCTTCCTCAAATGGTCAAATTTGGGGGGAAGGGTTGACAACACATCAAATTGCATGGAATACAATCAGCTTAAAAAGGTATTCATTTAGCATAGGATTGTTTCAGATTAATGATCATGTTTATTCAATTCAAAAAAATCTCTACTATCTATAATATGCCATATGGTCGACATGGTAATAAAGGTTGTATGTGGTAGTTTACCAAGAGAAATAGTGTTAGTATTGTTTAAATGATGAAGGGAGATAACGTGATCTCATAAATATCCTTTGTATACGCTTATCGAACGTATTATTAGTGATACGGTAGGTACTAGTTTTTTTACAAATACTTCAACTATTCATGATTTGTTTGTTATATTTTTTATAGTGATTCTTGACTTAATACGTTCATGTGAAGTGGTGTTAAGATTTTTTATATTTATTAATTTTTAAAAGCATTTATAAAACCATTAGTAAAATTTATGTTGACATTATTATAGTGAAATATTTACAATAAAAAATTATATTGATAATCTCTGTGATCCCAAATTTGACAAGAATTAGGCATTTTATTATTCAAAAAATGGGCAAGATTTACACATTTAAAGATACTTTTAAAGATATTGATTATAAGCTATGTCTTTTACCATTCAAATGTAATAAACATTCTTCGAATAATGTTTGCTTTATAATAATTATTGATCTAAGAATAAGGTAGTATTTTTTTTTAAATACGCCATTTCTATTGGAATTTCCCAGTGGCTAAGCTACAACATACGGCTGTAGGCCGTAGCCATAAATTGACAAACGACAAAATAAAGTAGGGAGTAAGATCATGGTAACGCGCGAGTTTGAACATGTACCGTTTACAAAAAAAAACGGTTAGGTACATGTTCAAACACGCGCGTTACCATGATAACCATGTTACCATTACACTTCAGTCATCAAATGTTTAACATAAATATATAGGATAATAAGGCTTCAAAATTATGTAAATATATTATCTACAACGTTTAAGGAATGTCCAGGATCATGTTTTGAAAATAGCATTAAAGCTCCATTTTGACGTACGCTAGGCATGTCCCCCCTTAAGAGAGGTTTTCAGTATTATAAAATTTATTCAATTATTTTATTTATCAATTTAATTGAGATACTGATAAATGAATGCTACAATCAATACGTTTATTTATAATGCACCAAATGGTAGTAGATTAATAAAATAGGGTGGACAATACAGCATTATTGAGTTACCACAGTGGTTAATATTGAAATATGGGTTATTGAATATTTGAAAAGCATATAGATCCTTTGTGTCCCGCGGACCAGGGCCTGCCTTTGAAAACGGGGTAGTGAGATAGCACCATTGCATGGCTCCCTGATTTGATATGATAATCGACAAACACCCTAAGCAAGCACGTCCTTTATCGTCCCTACCCACTCGCAGCAAGTACATTCGTCCTTTTCAAATCCAATTCGTCCCCTAGTAAACGACATTCCATTACAACTAGCAGTTTGCCTAAATTAAATCCAAATTGACACAATCACTGGTCTTTCCCAAACAGTAAAGTGTTAATTAATCATCGCTATTATTTATTAACCAAATCTATCTGAGGATAGCGCAACTCGCACCTGATGTTAACATTAATTTATGAGATGATTATCACAGTACACAGCATTTTCAATTATTTTATATATTTTTTTTCATATAATATATATTATTGGTGGCGCTTTTAGTAGTGGACTTTAATTTGAAAGATCTTGTGGTTAGTGGATTACAGTTTTAGAAGGGAGGTTACACAGGATGCCAGACTCTGACCTTTATGTTAAGAGTGCTGGCACATGCTGGGGCCGGTTCGGTGTTAATGCGCTCAAGAACTGGTAAACGGACGGTACACTTTCGATGGATGATATATTATGAAGTTGATGAATGATGATGATAAGTTCAGGATTAATGATATAGACGAGACGTTCACTCAAAGTGTAACAGATTTAGTGCAACGGAGGTTAACGTATCGTTTTGTATGAATCGCTATCGCGTCCTCTTTCGTATCAAATCAGAAAGAGCTAGATAGCTTTAGCAAGCCTACGCGCTCATCTGTCTTGGAGTAACTAAGCTTAACTTTCATGACGGTCGATTTTGACCCGCGACTGGTGGTCTTGTGACAATAATTAGGAATTTGAGGTTGGTGGAAAGAAAGGATGTAATATAAATGGCCCAACCAAACATATTACGACAATCTTTGCCTACTAACTGGTAGACTACCATGAAATTTTGGAGTGATCTCTAGAATTAACAAAACAAATCGAATTCATTGGAACTTAGATTCCTTCTTCTCAAGACGTCATTATTTTTAAAATTGCATAGTGTATGTTTTATATGAAATGTATTTAAAATGTTTTAGTAATTTAATAGATCCGTGTTAGGTAATCACACAGAACAGATAATAAATAGATTTACGATAGGCAATATTCAATACACTACGTTTTATTGCAGGATTATTTAATGTGAGTGTCCTACGAAAATGAAACACGCATCACACACGTGCAATAGTGTGTGTAATACACCAATATTAAATGAATGTCAATGCATAAACCGAGAGCAGTTGTCAGTATTCGGCGTACGACGTATTCTTGATACGTGTTTAAGTTAATCCCGGATTATTCATTACTCGAGATCGGTTACCTGCTACTTTTTACTCGATATGTATATCAGTTCCCATTATTTCTGAGTTCCCTGGAAAATCATTGATATGTCGTGTTGTATTTAATATAAATATTTTGTTTATTTAAAATGTTAATCCTCATAAGTGAGGCGTATAAAAATTTACTTAAACAGCACATGGTCAAAATAAATAAATGCTGTAACACGTTATATTTTTGTAACGGATTAAACCGATCGAGTAGTTACATTTTATTTATTTTCAGATAAAGGTCATCATTCTATACGATACAAGAAGTAGATGTGTACACACTTAACTGCGAAGCCCGAGAAAACATTAAATTCTCACATGCCGCAGGCGTTCTTGAGTACTCGAGGTGTGGATTAATTCATTAGGGTACCCTTTGATAACAGTGGGATCGGAACCAAATTATACGGAAGGGTTGTGTGCCTCTTCTCTGGACCCGACGATCGAATAGGACCATTTCTACCATTCTCCTCGGCACTATGGACCTATTATTTGCTACACACTACATATATTTTTGAAAGGCTCTATTCAAAGAGTAAAAACTTTAGACGACTTATAAATTAATCTACTAATTAATTCACTTCTGAATCTATAAGTGATTTGAAAGTATACCATTATTATTAATAAAATAAAAAAGAATGACTACGCATTAAATAAAAGTACTTGGTACATGACATTTTAAGGCGATGTTTAAGCCACTCGGCCATCGCGGATATATTATAACTATGTTAGTTATATGATATTTTATATTTTCCTCACTTACTTACAAACTTATTTTTAAAACATGCCCAGCGCATCTATTCTATACACAAGACGGCTTTCGGCTACTACGGCAGTTATCTAGGATAGGTTTGTATCAAAGTATTAGCACTTATTGTAACAATTACAATAAGTTAGCCTTCTAAACAGTCAAAACTGTTCATCTCATTCTAAAATTTACCACAGTCAAAGGAGGCACTGTTAGAGCATAGCACTTATTGTAACAATTACAACTAACTTATAGTAATTATTAAAATAAGTGCTAATACTTCGATACAAACCTACCCTAGATATTCTTAATTGATAAAATTATGAAATCGAGTCTGTTATAAACATAGTTAATTATTGTGGAAATAGGTATGTATCTACCACAAAAAACAAAAAATATGTCAACGTATACTATTATGTCAATACAATATCTCTCTACCAGAATTAATTGAAAACATGTTATCTGAATCTGAAAAGCATACTTTTTGAAAAGGCAAATAATTTTCAACTATAGGTGCGATGAAATTTCGGACTGGCTCCTAATCGGAGAGCGAAAGTCGAGCTGTGAACACGTCAATTTTTTTTGTGATGGCATCGGGGGAATTAATTCTTAAGTCGTGTAAAGATGACTAAAAAACGTTACCCATTTACCTGAAAAAGAAAACATGTCAATGAATATTATTATTATAACTAATAGAACAATAAAAATAATTAAATGGACGCATGTGAATTTTTATGACAAATTATGTTTTCTTCTTCACGCGTCGTATGCACAATCTTCGCGTCGCGTAGTCACGATCTTATTAGACCGTGCCCCAGCTGAAGTATAGCCTTAAGTGATCGTTTATATGGGTCGGAAACAGCTTTTAACTTAAATGTCTTTATTAAAGTAGAAGTAACAACAAAATATTTCGAAAACAATTAATTATAATGGAATTCTACTACGTGAACGTAAATAAAAATTATAATACAGATTACTACTAAATTATTAGTAGTAGAAATAATGTCATAAATCTGTATATGTATGGCTAAGTGTTTGCACGCACCAACCCCTTAAGATGTTATTGTGAATTTCAAATGAATTTATTGTCTTTGATATGAAATACTAAAATTTGGGTATTTGTATTGTGAAACTTTGTCATTTTCATTACATTATAAAATACAATCACTGACAAAGCTCCCGTACCAATATTGAAAGCGTTCTGTTTACATGAGAAGATCTGAAATTATAACTATATTTTTTAAAACTACTGTAAGGAGATCTATGCTTTCAATGGATCCCATCGCACATGGGCATTGATGACAATGAAAAGGCAGATGATCTGACAAAAGAAGCGGGCCATTCAGGGGTACCATATCAGTGGATACCAAAAAACCTGGACTAGAATGAGGCTATAAAGAAAATGTGCCAAAGTATGTGGATAGATTTTCACCATAAGGCATCATTAGAAAAGGGGAAATGGAGTAAGTCTCTTCTACCATCACCACGAAAGGTGCCCTGGTTTGTAGAGTAATTTTTGACGAGGAATGAGCTTAAGTTAATACTGAGGCTAAGAACAGGGCACACCATGGGCAAAAGATTTGATGTCCTCATGGGAAGAAGCAAATCGCAACTCTGCGATGAATGTTATGTTTTAGAGGACATTGTACATATAGCTCTACAATGCCCTAAATATGAACTTCACAGAGTACAGTTGCGAATTGCGGATATCTATGAGAATGTCGACGAATTGAAGGGTGTCATGGCGGTGGGTAAGACGGAAGAGCTAGGCATATTTTTAAAGTTATTTAACAGAATATGAGTGAGGACCTGATCGACGGATTCCCTTCTAGAAGAGATGAGGCGATATGACAGCGAGTCGCAGTCAAAGCCTCGGTAAAATCACAAAAAAAAAAAACTACTGTAAATACTAGGTATCTTGCTCATAGCAGAACGTTTATCCACAAAAATATGCCCTTATGGGGATGGTGAAAAAAAAATGTGGGTAGATATATTATTATAATAATGTTTTAAATGGTATTTTATCAGTTGCATAATTAATGTTGTTAAAGATTTGCTGCGTAGAAAGTGTATATTTGAGCCGGATTGCGATAATTGTGAATTTAAGCCCATTTTCTCTTAAATTTTTCTAAGTTATATGTTTTTGAAGTTGTTATAAATTATGCATGTTTAATAACATGGTAATTGACATATGAAATACTATAATATCATTAGAACAGTGCGCTAAGCTATGTATCATATTATCATAATATTTATATTATAGTAATTGTTGTATTGAAGACATCGTTCAAATATTATCATTATCATCATCATCATCAGCCTGAATCTATCCACTGCTGGATGAAGGCCTCTTCAAGCGGCTTCCACTTCTCTTGATCCTGTGCATTGCGTTGCCACGTACTTTCGCAGAACTTTATCATTTCATCGATCCAGCGGCCTCTAGGTCTACCTTGCGGACGTTTTGTACTTCTTGGATACCACTGGATGACTAAATTTGTCTAACGGTTGTTTTTTCTTCGAGATATGTATCCAGCTTATCCCCATGTAAGGCTTTTAATAAACTCTATTACATCTCAAACCCTTGTCTGCTTCCTTATTCACTCATTCCTCTTTTTGTCCTTTTGCGTTATGCCCAGCATGTACCTCTTCATGCCACGTTGTGCTACTCTAAGTTTCTGGATCTCTAGAGTCCATATTTCATACGCATATGTGATCACAAGAAGCACACACTGGTTGAACACTTTGCGCTTTAGGCACAATGAAAGGTCACTTTTGAAGACATTATTCAGGCGGCCAAAAGCACTCCAGCCTAGCTTTACTCTGAAATATTATAATATAATGGATAAATGAAATATTTCACAGGACAGGAACCTCCAACGTATTTTCATCAGGTTTATATATAGAAATAAGTCTTACGGAAAGTGTAAATAGGTTTCAGCAATAAACTCAATGGTATGGATTTATCCATTTTCTCATAAAGGATATGAATTTAATCCCCTTTTATGTATTTCATTTATGCATATCGGATCATTGTAGGCGTTGGATATTTATATTTGCCTGCTGTATTATGTTTCAATTTCAAAATTATTTTATCTTAACAGAATATAGGCTATTCATTGAAAATTCATAAATTTTAAAATCCTCAAAAATATACAAAGTATAAAAAAACCTTTGAAAAATGATTAGGCCGAGTGGAAATTGAACACACGTTTTTCACTCTAACGTACCTATAAAGGAGACTAGTATTTTTTTAATTGATACACAGATGACATCATATTGTTACTTGTTAATAATAATTATTTTTAATTAAAAAATATTGAACGTACACAAGATTTAAGAATATATAATTTCTTGTTATTCTTCTGGCAGGTATTAATATTTCTCAGACTTTATCGAGGTGTTATGTATATATTATATAGGTATTATAAATATTTGAAGCATATATTAATATAACACGTACAAAGTAAATGTTTTACATAGTGTCTGTTGTCATATGAACAGCAAATAACATTTCTTGTGACGCAGATTTCCAGTTACACGCAACAAAATGTTTTGAGATGTTATTCATTTACTTTGCTTCAACATATTTTATCATATTATTACAACATTTTATGTAAAACACTTTAAAATAATAATAACATAAAAATAAGGCCTAACAGAATTGAATAATATTACATTAGATAATACGGTTGGGTTATATTAATGTATGTTGATATATTATAGTACTAGGCACTACGTTGTTATAGCAGAAATAAAAATTATTTTTAGGACGAATTTCTTCTTCAAAAACCATCCATGTTGCTAATAGAAAGTTATATTGAATATTTAAATTCCCGGAAATGTGTAAATTTGAATGAAATAAAATATTTTTTATAGCAAATATTCCGCACAATTAAGCACTCAATAAAGTTGTGGAATAGTGGGAAAATAGTCCGAATTCCTCTGCGGTGAACAAAAAACTGCATTTAAATGCATGATATTACTGTATGGATTGTTTAATCAACATTTAAATGTAATATTTTTTAATATTATTAACATTTGTGAATTTATTTTTCTGCTGAAATTCAATAGAATGTTTTCTTTTTCACTGCCAGCGTATTTTTTTAATGCGTGTTGTTTGGGACAATAATTATTATTGTTGCCAAATTTCCACTACTTTGTATTATCCACACATTTTATATAAGATTTGAAGAAAAAATGTACATCTCACATACACTGTCATTAAATGTTGCATATTATATTATACTACGTTTAAATAACAATATATTCTTTAATGTCAGTAATAAGTATTTTTTTTTCAATCTATTAATTTATTCATTTATTTATTTTAATTTAAAATGTATTTTCTCTATCTACTTACGATAAATTTTCATTCAGTTTTTTTTTCGAATTATTGCTTATCTAACAAAATTTCATTTTGAGTGGACAAGCTAAACAAGCTGCTTCAAATAAATTCAAATACACTACAGCAGTATATGCAATTATATCAACAAGTTATTGGACCCACTTGCAAGCAGGTGATGGTATTATTGGTTCAGCTAAGATACCTTTAAATTTTTTAAATTCATTTTCTTTGTCGCTATAATAATATGATAAATTTTTATTCAGGTTTTTATTTCATAGAATTGCGCTATAGCAAAATTGCGTGTTAAGTGACCTAGCTAAATATTATTTCAACAGACAACTAAAAGTATATTTTATGTACCTAATATTAAAACCAAAATTTTAAATTACGATTATGCTATTTTTTTTCACTACCAAATAGCAAATCTCACACCACATCATATTTGCTTTTGTATGAAATAGTGCCGGATAGCTAGTGTATATTATTATTTGTTGATAAATAGCATCTGAAATTATGAGTCTGTACTGCCATTTTTTTTTTATAGAAAAACAGAAACGCTCAATATTGTTGATTTGTTGATTTGCTTAGTAACCGCGCATTTGTAACAAACTAAAATGTTTTCATAATCATTTAAGGGGGAAGGTGTTCCATGTCAGCTATTTTCTGGTATTTTCAGAGGTTAAGCCTGAATAGTACGTAAGATTTGTAGAAAAACTATTTATATAATTATGAAGCTTATTCATCGTCAAATATTTATGTAAAACATTTGATAACTACATAAAGTATTTTTATGACGTAAAATAATATTCTTTGAAACCGTGAAACGTGATAATTGAGAACGAAGCCATGTTTTTGTGACATTAATAGGCTGTGATGATGACAAATTTTTCCCCTAATTATTATCTCAAACGATTTATTATAGATAGTTGTAATGTTATAAAACATAATGTAGTAAAATATATTCAGTATAATTATAATATTTGCAGTTTCTATTGGTTCTAAATCTAATGGAAGCGAGTGGACATTTTGTTATTTAAATATGCTACAATTATAGACATATGAAATAATATAAAGCTACGTATCAGAAGGTTTATCATTAATCATTGAATAAATGATGAAATATCTTGTTAGTTATAAATTTATAATACTAAATAGAGACCTTTTTAAAACAACTGTTTCCACGAAATATTCGACCATCTTGATATCCGTCAGACCCGCTTGCAAATTGGTGTAAGATGTATGGAATCTTTAGCTGGTATTATTTTCACTTTATATGACCAAAAAAATACGCCAACACACAAGTATTGTACAAAAATATGTTTATAAAAGTGAATGCTACAAATTGAACACAAAAATAGGCGAAACAAACACAAATTCGAACATATTATTCAAAAGGAAAACATATTTTGACAGAAGAAGACAATAGCAAAAAACATCTGAAGAAATTGTATTTGCGTCAATTCTACGTCATTTCATACTAAATCATATATCCATCTATATTTTTACACTGTTGCAATCTATTTGTCCCTAATATTGCAACATAGCAATCGGTTTTCTGTCCCTTTCTATTACTATCTTGCTCTATATTCAAAATTAATTTATTATGATTGTACAATAGGATAGGTATTTTTTTAGTTGTGATAGATTTTTTATTTCAGTGAAATTTATCGGGTCGTCATGTGTTGCCATATCTACTAAAATATTATTGGATTGATATTTTAGTAAATAGGTGATAAAATGAGTATTTTCACCAGCTGTAGGTACTAGTTTAACTATTTTTTATTAAATAAATAATACACATGAGGTTTTACGAATTTCACATTTGTTATTAAACATACTTATATAATTTAGAACACCTCAAACACATCGCGAAGTGAAAATAGCTATATTTTTTACTTAGCGATGTATTGTCCCAAATTATGAATCTACCTAGGTTAGGTACTGATATATTTTTTTTTTTGACTGATTGATGAGATGATTTTAAAGAATACTTTCATCAAATGACATAATAATGGATGCCCGTACATATTTTCCAATTTAATATTTTTTTGAAAAAAACTAACCATTTAATTTCGAAAATTTCACGTAAATTTATTTGAGCGGGAATGCGAAATTTTCAACCTTTTTAGTTCTTTATATAACAATATTAATGCATTTATTTATACCTACTTACACAAAATGCCGCGTTTTCATTATCCAATGGCTGGAAATTTCAAGGAGAGAAATTGGAAATATTAATACAATGTATTAATACAAGGAAATATTAATAAAACAAAGGTTCTAAGTTATTATTTATAGTTTGACACAATTATTCATAAAACATACATATTTGAAAAATCCACATTTCACAGAAAAGTTTGGTTTACATTTAGTAATTATCTCGCGAAAGTACATTTTGCGTATTTTTATAATAATTATGGTCATTTGTAGGTAGGGAAGACACATGTCAATTTTCATGTAGAGTAGGTATTTAATTAATGATGTATCACATAAATAATATGAACTAATATCTTAAACTTGAGATGGATTGTGATCAATTATCATTCCCTTTGCACAATGTAATCATTCTACTGGATATTTTTTATATCTAAATAGCTTTATGTTAATAATATACAACTCTCAGAGAACTTGAAGCCTTTTTTTTTTTTTTTTAAATAAAGTTAAAATTACGAATTTAAAACATTTGAATGCCAAGAAATTAAACAATTATGTCCAAAATAGTTATAGGATGGACAAAAAATGGAGTGATGTTGAATAGAAGTCTATAAAACATATAAACAAAGAATAGGTACCTAGTACATTAAGTATGTATAGGCTCAGATACACATGCGAGAAGCTCGGATGCTTGATGATAAGTAACTATGTATACACATGTTAGCTTAACGCTTTTCTAGCTAGTAACTAATACGATATAGAAAATATACGACTAACCAGCGGCGAGAAATGGAGGTAGGCTAATAAAATTCGACATAAATAATGCACACTTAACTTTGTTAGCCATACTTATTTGTTTTTATTGAATTAAGAATACAATTTGCAGATGGTGCAGGTTAGTTTATAAAATTCAAATAATCCCTGCCTACTCCATCTTCTACTTTGGCCATATCCGCCCCTTAGTTGGAGCATATGGACACCACGAGGCGCCTCCAAAAATCCCTGTTGCTCGCTAGTTTTCTTGCAGCATTCCAGTCCGCCGTATACACTCTATAGATAGTATTTAGCGGCTTTCCAGGACGCCGGAATCCGGTTGTCTTGAAGAACAGGCAAGCCAGGTTGAAGTTCTCTTCTGGCATCCGCAGCACGTGACCGAGCCGGGTCCAACGTCGCTTCTTCACTCTCAGTGTGACGTGAGGCTGCTTGGTGCGTTCTCTTATCTCCTCGTTACTCCTAAAGTCATACACCGCACACCCAATATCCATCGCAAACATCTGTTTTCGAAGCTCAGTATAATTTTGCTCTGAGCCTTCGTAAAGTGCCATGATTCGCTACCGTAAAGCAGCACCGTCAGAATGCAAGCGTCGAATAGGCGGTATTTGGCGAGTACAATCTTGAATCCCAGACACTCCGCATCGAGTTGAATGTTGATCCAGACATTCCCATTCGGATAGCAAGCTCTCTCTGCAATATTCCATCCCGTGATGTGTACCTCCAAGTATTTGAAGCTGTCGACGCTCTATCCGAACTCTAAACCATAATAGTTTTTCAGTCATATTTTTTTGTTTTCATTGAATTGAGAATACATATTACAGATTGCGTCGGTTAGTTTTTTTTTAAATTCATTCAGGCCTACCTACACCATAATCGATTAAAAATATTCTTCGATCTATAAAATTATCCATGGTTTAATTGCATACATTTAGATGTTTTATCATCATCATCAGGGGCGCGATAACCCGGTGTGGGTCCTAGCCTCCTCCAACAGCTCCCTCCACCTGTCCCTATCTAGTGTGGAAGCTTTCCAATTTAGTACCCCCAGAATACGGCAGTCACTGAAAGCTCCATCAAACCAGCGAATCTTTGGCCTCCCTCTTCTTCTACGTCCTATTGGATTGCTGGACATCACTTTCTTTGCCGGTTCATTGTCATTCATACGGTGCACATGACCTAGCCATCGCAGTCTCCCAATCTTAATTGATTGAACTGCGCTGCAATCTTCGTATAGCCCGTAGAGCTAAGCATTATATCTTCTCCTCCAATTGGTGCCATCCCTGATCGGTCCATATATACGGCGGAGAATTTGTCTTTCAAAGATGTTCAGGGCTCGTTCATTTTGCAGAGTTAATGTCCAGGTTTCCGATGCGTAAGTGAGCACTGGCTTTACAAGTGTCTTGTAAAGAGTGCTTTTAGTTCGGCGAGATAGTATGCGGGACTTAAAATGTCTTAACAGGCCAAAGTAGCATTTATTCGCAGACATGATTCTCTTGTTGATTTCTTCTGTAATATCATTATGGCGAGTTACAAGAGATCCAAGGTATATGAAACTGTCGACTGTATCAAACTTGTATGCACCAATATCTAACCTTGGTGCGCCTTCTCGTGGTGTGACATAGACAGGCATGTATTTAGTTTTTGCCTCGTTTATTTGTAAGCCCATTCTTTTGGCAGAGGCTTCTAGTGCTGTGAATGCCTTTTTTTAGCGCCAATTCTGATATAGCAATGATTTCAATATCATCGGCATGATGTTTTATAGATTAATGAATATTTTTTGACTATTATCTACAGTGGCATGAATCATGCAAGGTTTGATTGAATTTTAAAAACTAACGAACGCTATCTACACATTGCAGTCTTAGTTGAATAAAAACAAATACGTTTGAATGACAAAGTTTAGTGTACACTAACAGCCTACTTCCACCTTTTGCCACTGCTACTAAAATACGCTCATGGGGCTTGTTCTGGCATTCCGGTGACTTGCGCCATGTGATTTCCTCTGCCCCTACACGGCCTACACCATGTCCGGAAAGTCAGTTGAAAAGAGCTGATGACCCTTACGAGTTACTCGCATGTGTATCGGTTGCTTAGTATAGATTTATTTTGTTCCATTTGTTCCGTCTTATTCATATGAACCCATTGACCAGTAATGATGTTATCCGAATCTGTAAAAAATATTAAGTACATAGTTTTTAGAACAGTGATTTTTAACCTCGTCTGGTTGGCGGAAGCAGTGACACACCGAAGAAAATTATCACCTACAAGCAGACATTTTCGCCCTTACGATTTTTATTAAAAAATATTGATGTA
The DNA here is from genome assembly GCF_057557595.1 of Rhyacophila brunnea. Taxonomy (NCBI): domain Eukaryota; kingdom Metazoa; phylum Arthropoda; class Insecta; order Trichoptera; family Rhyacophilidae; genus Rhyacophila; species Rhyacophila brunnea. The sequence continues at coordinate 37,860,642 of NW_028232837.1, read as the reverse complement.
ATTTACTATTGCATTTTATTTTTACAATGGACGTATGCAAGTAAATTCATAAAAAACTGATATATACTACACTGCTCGCAGAACCCAGTTGGGAATCACTGTATAGAATCAGATAGCTAGTATAATAATATTTAATTTACGGGTTAGTTACCTGTTTCTAAACAGATGCTGTTTGGTAACTGGCAAATAAAATTACAGCCTCAGCGATTTATCTTGCTTTTGTAATTTATTTGATTAAACATTTGATTCTTCGATGTCCCTACTGCAAAAGTATTCTGAAAATAATGTAATCATAACAGGTATAATGTTAAAAAAACATCTTAAAGTAATGACATTATGAGACGAAAACGCAAATATTAACAATGCACATAACCTCAAAATGATATGGACTAACTAAATTATCAAATTTTAATAATTATCATCTATGTCTATAAGACATAGATGATAATAATGTATAAATGATACAATGTATTACACAAAATACAACTATAATAATCATTAAATTTGTTTTACTTACTTTTTGAAATATCGCATTATATGAGAAGGTATTATTATCATTTTAGAATCCATTATAAAAAGTGACGTTTACAATAGTTTACATGCACCTGAAGCTAGCCACAAGTCGTAAAGGCTAAAGTGCATTTTATTATTTAGCCAGTTAAATGATAAATTTAAAAATAGCATAAACATTTTAAATATGCCTGAAATAAAATAGTGTAAATGTTAATAGAGAAACAAAAAATGTGTGTATTTTACCAAATGTATTACGTATTTCATTATGTACAAATCTATTTTGTTAATTCGTAAAGCACAACCACGTACGTAAAACGCATGTCCAATGTTTAATTATTTGTTATCGAATTCAGATGTGACAGAAAGAGAAAGATTAACCTTTTAATCATATAAGCATGCGTAAAAGAGATGCAACATAATATCACTTTCACTTTAAAAATTATACCTAGTATCCAATGTCATAGTTCAACTTTAAATGAAAAAACAGAAACTCTAGGTAAGCATGTGTGCCCTTAAGTAGGAAATCATCATCTTTTATCAAAATAAATATTAATAATAATTAATATGGCTTAACTTCTCAATGATTTCAAATATTAAAGATTTTTAAAGGTGATAATTAATCGCACATCACGTTAGTCAAAATTATTCACATCAACAAAAAATATTGAAACGATTAGAAAATATTTTTAATATTAACTAAATAATTCCAAACAAAAATAACCTATCACATTTAAAATAAACTTAGTTTTGACAACTAGTCATATAGCAAATGGACGAAATATACAAAGAAAAACAGTTTACCACACCAAACAAAATAATCCTTATTCGTGGATCGTGGCTAACGTAACCTATATATAGTCGGTTATGGTCATATTATTGTGCTAGATAATAATATATCATAATAATTCATGTCTGTCAAATAAAGTATGATAGTACTGTATAAATTGTCGTTTATTATCCCCAAATCAATAAATTTTAAAATAAGCGAATATGGGTTGATAATTCTTCTTGGTCGTACCCTCATTTCTGAGGATCGTTACAACTTTTTATTTTTGCCATCCTTTGAATGACCAAGATTTTCCATGCTTCCGCTTCTCTCAGGGCAGAATGAATGGTGCCCCTAATCAGCTCCTTTACTTATACGCTACAGCGCGCAGATGCTCTTCCTCTGCTTTGCCTTCCCTGGAGGCCATCCAACACTACCAGTATTTCCAAGTTGTCCGGTCCGCACGGACAATAATATGTCAAATAACTACAGAATTGTCGAGAGCCGTTCCTCTATCTGCAGTCTTTGCATGATTGACTGGTTCGTCCTATGTTCTGTCTAAGAAATACTATCAAGTTGATTTTTTTTGTTGAATGAGTTTATTTATAGTGTTATATACTTTATTATAATATTAATTAGTATACTAATGTTAAAATATTCTTATAATTAATTTAACCGCTAAGAAGAGCAACATGCATTTTTCGTTGAAACGCCTATTAATTTTTGATTATTACAATAATTTCTAAGTGAGGACTATTTCTTTTCATACCGAGTGAAAATATACCATTTGACAGTTGTCGATCATTTGTAAAAACCTTCCATTTCCGATGAGATTTTCCGTACTGTTCGGTTATCAGGAATACAGCGGCAAACAAATTTTGAAAATAGCCGATATACTGGATTATTTGTTAGGTTAACTTAGCCTAACCTAACCTAACCTAACCTAAACTAACCCAAACTAACAAATAATTCAGTATATCGGGTATTTTCAAAATGTGTTTTCCGCTGTATTACTCATAACCGAACAGTACCAGATTTTCTTTTTTTTAAATTTTCTGGGCACTTAGTGACAACAGTCTATTTTATTATGCCAATATATATTGCCCATTTTTAATGGTACTTTATAAGTAGATATACCTGTTATATAACAAAATCCAAGTGAATATCTCACACACATTAAATGCGAATACGAAGAAGTAACAAGTCATCATACGTCATATCATATGGTTTATTTATGACAGACAGAACTTATCTAGACATAAATTATTGACAATTTAAAATGACGTTTATTATATTTTATCAACTGGATACATTTTAAGGCTGGAAATTTATATCTCTAAAAATATTTTCTATATTAGGATCTCAGGTCTTTCTTACGTAATATTTTAGTATATTATTATGTTAGTATGTGCTTTTCACATATTATTTTGACTCAATATAGGCATCTATCTATCTGTGGGGAAGGGGTGAAGGTAGTCTGTTAAGATTCGCCATAAAAAGTGCACACTAAACTTTATCAGTCATACATTTTTGATTTCATTGAAATAAAACTACGATGGTGTTTGATAGATTTTAAAATTCCCTGAGAAACCAAGCGATAATAGATAATAGTCAAAAAATACTCGTCTATTTATAAAATATCTAAAATTATGCAATTAAATCATATATAACATTAGATATTTTATAGATAGAATAATTATAAGTTAAAATTATAATTAGTAAGAATAATGAATTTAAAAAAAATAACCAACAATAGGTGTAATAATATGTTTTAATCGAGTTAGCATTTACATGTTAGAATTCTATTTCACAAGAAATAAAAATATAAATAAGTAAAATTAAGTTCTACAGGTTTTTTAAAAAGGTTTTGTCGATAGCTATTTTGGTTGTAACACCAAAGGGTTGTGCATTATCAAATTTTAATTAATTATGCGATTAATTTAGGATAATTCGCGATTAATTTCCAACTGTTCAGGTAAATTTAATTTTAGACTGACTTTAAACTGTGCACAATTTTGTCGTATCACATAAAATTTACCAAAACTATTATAGTTTGGTTTAGGCAGGGCCTAATTGAGTTATAAAAATTAACAAACAGCATCTGTAAACTGTAGTCTTATTTCAATAAAAACAAATACGTATGACTGACAAAGTTTAACGTGCACTATTTATGGCGGATCTTAATAACCTACCTCCACTATTATATACTACGCCTTTTAATGTTGGCGCCATTTTCTATAATTTATTTATATAATATGTAATATGATAATACTATGATAATATACTCGTCAGTAGTTTAAAAGCCATTCAACTCCTAAATGCTAGACAATCAAGTCATATTATTCTAATCAAACGGTTATTCCCCGAATGAGTTAGGAAGTGCCAAGACGATGTCCCTACGTATGCAAATATAATTAGAGCTATCAACGACAAACATCTATAGGTGTAATATAATATGTATATGGCACATTCACAAAATCTGCATTGTTAATTGAGGTTATCGCCCTTCTCTCTCCTTCCCGTGTCTCCCATCCCGGTCTCGAGAGATCCTCTAAAGCAAACCAGCTAATCAAATTGTGTGAATATGCTAAGCAGTCTTGTTTTGTGCATAATTTCATCTTCGGAAAAATTTGTTGGTTTTACATAATTCTTAAAAATATTTTTACATTAAAAAATAGATTTCTGCACACATTTTCTTGGTGCAAGAATCATGAACTCATTCTTCCTCCTGTATCTACGAAAATATTGAGACCGTTAACGTACGCTTTCAATATATTATTGTACATAATAATATCAGTGGCGACTCGTCCATAGATTGTGTGGATGAGGAGCATAATCCGGAAATACTCTATAAATTAGTATGTTATATTTCTTCTTATGAGAGTGCTTTTAATCATATTTTATTTTTAATATTTTTCGTTATCTATTTGTTATTATCTAGAACGATCGCAAAAAAATATTCTATGATATGTTTAGTCATACTACGTAGTGTTTTTCTGTATTTTAATACAATAGAATATAAAATTTCAAAGTCATCATTATAGTCTTTGGCGGGCTTTCTATGCTGGCATCCGGATATCTACAAATCGTAGTTCAGACACAGTTTTATTTCACAAAATTTAAGAATGCAACATTCTATGGTATACATAATCTGTAGCAAACTATAATGAATAAATCATCATGTTTACTCCTAAGCGGAGCATACCATGAGCTTTCACAGAGTGTGGGTTATATTTAGGTATTTTACAAAGTTGTAAGTTGTAGTTGTTTTACAAAATATTGAGACCGCCCTTTTAACGTACGCTTTCAATATGTATTCATTTCAATTTCCCATCGATGAATTGATGTTGTGGAAATATATTTACTTAGAAGCTTTTACTTAAGAAATAATGTCTTATTGCTTTTTTTTATTCAAGTTATTTTATACTCGCAAATCAACGAACTACAAAAAGAAAAAGATCCAAAATACGTAAATAATAATCAAAGTGAAATGATTGCCCAACCAAGCGAAGCCTAATTCAATCGGGAAGTTTCCATGATACCGAAAAGGATATTCTTAAGTTTTATTAAAAATAACATTTACTGACCATAGTATATTATGAAGTATTTTTTATCGTTTATAAAAATATGTGAGATTTATTACATTATGTGTGTATTTAATAATACTCATAACTTATAATATTTTTTATGACAATCGGCAAGTCAGATTCCTGTGATTGGGAAGAGTAACAATTTTAACTGCTAAGTTTATACAATTATAACTTGACGTAGATCATAATAATATACTATTATACGCACTACATCACTTTTATTTTGAACATTCTACGTACGTTATGAATGGATAGAATATCAGTATAAAAAATGAAAATAAAACACAATATTATGTAGTATTAAATTTACTTGATACATCAATTGAATATAAATAAGACATCTCAACTAATACAAAATATAAACTCTAACAGCTGCTATTATTATACTCACAAATTTAAGGACAAACGTTATTATTTGAAGATGTGAATTCTGATTAAATACAAAACTCAACTTAAAAAAAAATAATGAGATTTACACAATGTATTATTAATGTATTAAGAAACTAGTTAGATTATAAGTAAATTATTCCGAATAAAAACTAGAAATAATTGTGTTTGATTTTAGTTTGAAAATTTATTCTATCAAGAATCAAATGAATGCTGGTCAAGTACCGCTTCATACCAATATTACACAAAACAAAATAGGTATATCCATTGAGTGTTTCTAAATATGTATATTCAACATTGAATGTTACATTCATGTGACTTAATTCATTGAATAAAAATAAAAAAAATAATTATTACTGACTCTTATTGTTTATTTCCTTAAACACGAGAGATATCCAAAGGCTAAGAGTCGCATAGCGAGGCATGGAAAGGTGTATGTTGGGCATCGCGCGAAAAGACCGTAAAAGAAAGGAATGGGTTAAAAAGCACACAGGAGTACGCGATGTAATAGACGTTGCTAAACAGCTGAAATGGAGATGAGCGGGGCACATTGCTCGCCAGAAGACGGTCACTGGACAAATGCCCTCATCCAGTGGTACCCAAGGGGCACGAAACGGCCACAGGGTCACCCTAAAAGCCGCTGGATTGACGAACTGGTAAAGTTCGGCGGAAATACTCGTACATGGCAGCGAACGGCACAAGAGAGAGTTGGAAGAAGCTTGGGGAGGCCTTCATCCAGCAGTGGATTGACCCCGGCTGATGATGATAATGATTGTTTATTATTAAATACTGAATAGGTACAAAGTAGTTTTAAGGTTGCTTTATTTTTTATTAAAGATTATACTTACCTACTTATATAATATATTTTATTTTCCTTACTTATTTTTATGTTTCTTTTGTAGTAAAGTAAAATGTTCACATTTACTACTGAGAAAACGAATCCAAAAAAATAGTGATATTCTAGGATAAGAATTATTCTGAAAAGGTCAGTCTATTTTTAAAACATACTTTGTCGACTTGTATTTAAAACATACGGATTCTTTACGTATGGCAATACAAATCAAAGAAAATTTTCTATACGTTTTCTTTTGGGTATGCCGCCAGTAATAGGATCCTTGTCAAACGAAGAGCGATTTTTCTTTAAAACATTCTTTCTACTTCTTAGCGGCTTGTTTTAAAATTCTTGTATACTACAAATTATTTATGTTTACCTTTCTACAATGTTACTGCTAAGTCATGGGTTTTCTAGGCATTATCCCATCGCATAAGAATAATATGATGTTTAACAAAACAATATACTGTACGTATATCATTACTTTGATTTTTCTTTCATAAATTTTTTAATTTTTGTCGTTGTTAAGTGAATTTATTCTTCATTTGTTCTTTAATCCGATTTGGAACTTAGCTTCCTTTCATAACGGTTTTGTAACCAAGCCACACTCGGTCATAATCGCATATCACGGGATGGTGTGAAGCATCATTTTTTATAACTGATATCTCAGGAGCAGTTACATAAGACTAATGCCTTGATTACACGTAACGAGTACTCAGTGGCGAGACAGCAAAACGTCACTAGGCCGAGGGAGTGGTGTGGGCGAGTGAGTGTTTATACGTATTTTTCTCTTTTCGACTTTTGTAGGTCGTTTTTTTACCAGAATGTTCGCCACTATTCTCCTACTGCACTGGTACAGGTATCACATAATCCAATTATTGTCGCGTGAAAATTCAGAAGCTACTGAACTTTTTTGATTCACGCATGCAATCTTGCAATTTTCACGACAATACGTGTTTACACGTGAATTGGTTGCGATAGTACGCACTATCAGCGGTAAATCCTTGCTAGTGTAAAAGGTTTATTATATTATAATATGTTTGGGGTGTTGAGGATGATGATGAAGTCGAAGATGTATGCAGGAGCGAGTTTTATTGGCAGCGTAATGGTTGGTACAATAGTATGTTATAGCAGTTATGTTACAATACTAAACTTATGATAGGTATGGAGCCTCCGCACCTCGGTACAATCAGAAGTTGGGCGAAGCAATATAGAGGCTGCGATGGTAACAGACTGGAAACGTATCTTCGAGTAACATTTTGATAAATCATTATTCGTTATTTATACAGTCAAAAGTAACACCTAAACATTTATATATTCCAGTACATAATTATCTTGAACGAGTCAGCGGTTTAAATTCGAGTAGCTGTGAATATTATTTATTATTACAGTCATAATATAATATGAGACTATGGGAATGGATATTCGACTAATTTTCCATTGCAATAGCGTATTTCATATTGCCATCCAATCTGCTGATACAGATAAAAGTTGTTAACTGGAATATGAGTCGCTGGGAATATATTATTGCGGTCGAATAATTTGATAAATTAAAAATAGATATTTGATCACTAATATACTGACAGCTAAATAATATATGTATTGTTACATATTTATCTATTATTATCTACTTCACTATTTATAATTATTGCAAACCTTCTTTTGACCTTCATTTGTATTTTGAGGTATTAGTCAATCACTTATATATCATAATACTGTTATATATATAAATAAATTAATTAATTAGCATACAGATGCTAAAACATACAATAAGACGAAGAATAATGATTAATCCTGCCGCTTTCCAGACGGTAGTCATAGCACTTTGTGGTACCAACGAGTTTACAGACTAAAAAATTTCCCACGTTATTTTATTACGCATCAGTTTTTTACCACCAAAATCATGATATACTGCTACCTTCGTCATAACTTATCGTGCAGTATGTAAAAATAGAATAAATATTGGCTCCCATGAGAAAACATGTAGCCAGTAAAGGTTATGTTATCGTGATTGTGCAGTGGCTGTACTTCCAGGAAGAGATAGCAGAGCCAGGCACTTCTGCTAAAACAACTTTGGCTTTTACTTATATAATGTGTTTATTGACTAAGAGTTGACCGCATTGATGTTATCTTTATATTTGAATAGGGACTGTAATTTCACGGGATTCTGTTATTCGAAGAATGAAAATGAATCGTGATTTCCATAAATTCTATACGGTTAATAGTCCACAAGGATGATTTCTGATGAAACTGTTATAATAATAATGTTATCAGATATATTATCAAAACTCAACATCTGCGATATGGCATCCATATGTCATTTATGGATAAAGACGTGACATGACGATGAAAGACAGTGACGTCCCTAGACAAAATGCCGCCCCAAGGCAGGGCCTAAATGCCGCAACATTTTTTTTATACAGTACTTTATCATCCTTTCATGACTCCAATACCTAAGAAATGTGTTGTATGGATACATTACTAACAATATATAAATATATATATATATATAATACTTACCACTAAATCTAATTTAAATGCCATCTCTGCTTCAATAGACAATATTGCAAGTCTACAGTTTCAGATAGGTATATTTAAAAATATACTTGATAACTTCCAAAACTCGTGAGTGACTAGCAAACATATTTGGATAAATTTTAAATTAGGTATTCACGTGTCATTGCTGTTCACCAAGAACGTGACATCCAAGGACAATGGAAGTAAACTAGACATCGCGAACCTGACACAAATACCTGTTAGCGTCTAATACATTTTGTTTCCAACCAATGAGCTTATTTTTTAATGGAAAGATATTCCCGTTATTACTAAGTTTAGGTAGCTATTTCTATGTATACCTAGAGATTCTCTTCGATTTTCCGCCCTTTGGGTAATTGCCGCCTCCAAGCGACGCTCAATCTGCCTGCTCTACGGGACGTCACTGGATAAAGACCACATTTAATGGCATATAAAACAACACGGCCCATGATGGCCGCGCGGATTAAACGTCGGCCGATAACGTCGTAGGTAATCCTGGATCTGGCAAGTACGCACATAGTTTTTCAATTTGTGTTTAAGTCCAAATATATACCTAATAGGTTGATATAGGCTGGCATCCATTTCTCGTTAAAACAAAATAATAGAGTTAATAGAAAACCTCTTCTCTGTAGAGGCCCATAATACGATGGTATTGGGATCGGACACGGTATAAAAAAGGACACCCATAGTGCAGGAAAATCATGACTTCAGTGGTTTAATGGTCTATAATGAGACTTTTGTGTCAACTGGAAGGGTAAAGGCTTTCTAACTGTTACTATTAAATTTACTTATATTTACTGCAACAGAAATATAGCTAACTGGATTACTGCCATCGTATTACTGCTATATGCTAATGAAGTGTGTGAAAAAATACATGTACATTAAGACTTGAAGTACAATATAGAATGCATAATATAATACAAATTATTATAAAGCGGGTAAATTATTTAATTGTCATGGATTTAAGTCAAATTAAGCGATTGCTATTATTGACTTTAATTTAAAGTAAAGGAATTATTCTTCCCTCATTGAAAGTTAAATGATATTGAGAAATTGAATCAATAATAATGCAATTTGTATAACAAATAAAAAAACAGGTTTGAATAACTAAACGACTGAAATAAAGTATTTTTTTTCAATTGAAACAATATAAAATTATTAATATTTTAATAAACTAATAAACAATAAATTATATTATAAATAATAAATTAATAAACAATATTAAATAATTAATTAATGGTGACAATATAATAATTTTGATGCTCTAGCATCTGATTAAGTTTGCTCCGCCTGCTATAAAGTAGAAATAATATATTATTCAAAGACAACAATCTTGTGTAAGAATCTTGTTTGAAGTTGATGACGCCCAAGAGATAAAACCGGCGTTTAGAGTAAGAGACTTGCCTGCCATCACAATTATAGGTAAGTGTCCGGAGTCTCGTATTTCAACCATTAAAAATACCGTACAGTCCAATTATTTATCCACCAGTAAAATCACATAAAATATTTAAACTTTAATTAACAATAATATTTATTTTGATATGATTGATTTTTTTAAGTTTCATGATTGGTAATTATTTTTTATGGAACTTTCCAATATTTATTTTTTTAAATATTGGTGCATTCTTTATAAAAAATCTGTACAAAATGCAAAAACGTTTTTTTAAGTTTTTAACAAATTCAATTTGTTGTTTAATTTAATAAAACGCATTTTTTGTAGTACTTATTCCACTTTTAATCAATAAATTAGGACAGATTTCGTCCGCTTTAGAGGGACATTTTCAACTGAATAAAATGTCCTTCTGAGGCGGACAAAACCAGTCCTAATTTATTGATTAAAAGTGGAATAATTACTACAAAAAAATGCGTTTTATTAAATTAAACAACAATACAATGCAGTTCCACCATGAATTGGCAAAAAAATATAATAATATTATTAAGGTACTAACTTACTTTATAAATTTAATAAAGTCATCATGTTTTACTTGTTTAGTTAAATATTCAACATTTAAACTAAAATTTTCCATCAATTATCTAGAAATCCCGTTTAATAATTCATTTAAAAAGAAGTCCTTATATTAGGTATAACTTGTCATAACAGCACAGCATCTTAGAAAATATTAATTCCCTGCTAATAAACAATCGTATAAGTTTTTATGACATATCTATGATCAATTACCAGAGATTGCTTTCCTATTTTATTTTATTGCCGATAATTTCAAAGAAACTTTCGATTTATTGTTACAGATATCGATCAGATAGCGTATTTTTTGCAATGCGTAATCATAAAAATACACGGTTGCGAACTTGCTCAAAAATATACAAGTATGTGCTTTGTAATAATATTATATAACCTGTATATTGTGTGTATTGTAAGGAAATAATCCGATTTCAATGTATTGAATTGAGGGTTTAAGATGTAGATATAATTTACAATGAAAGCCTTAGCAATACCATTAAATTATTTGTACTACAAGAATTATTATCGTTTAATTTGACCTATTTTGTTATACAATCAGATAAAATAACAATATATTTCACTACAATAATTATATATTATTTGTTATCCAGTTATAGTATATACAATTACGTGTAGTTATATATTGACATGTTTCAGTTTTTATCGTTTTCGTTATATATTATATTGAATGAAAGATGAAACTAAATTAATAATAATTTCACGATAAATGAACTTTATATATACAACGTTTTTAAATTTTATGTTGAATCATATAAACTTGACTTGACTAGTTTAACTCATTCGACGCGTATGACACGGCTACCGTGTCCCCGTTAAGCGGCCAATCGATCCAATTAACATGTATTCAAATACGATAATTAAAAAGTAATTAAAAGGTCCGCAGCGATTGTGTTAAACGATCAAAAAAATTTGTACTCGATAGAAATACTGAATAATGAAATGTCATTTTATATTGATTTCCATAGTAACGCACGTATATATTATTTAATAATTTAGTTGCTAAAACCCCATAGCAAACCTAGGAAAACAGATTTAACTAAAAATGAATTCAATTCTTCTTAAAGATGGCTAAAAGGATTAAAAATGCATTGGCATCGTGTTCTGATATATTCTAAAAGTTTTAAATGTCTAGCTAGTCGGGAAGTTAGTTAAAAATTGATTGCAAGATTTGTAATATATCTTTTAGAATATATCAGAACACGATGTCAATGCATTTTTTAATACTTTTAGCCATCTTTAAGTAGAATTGATTTCATTTTCAGTTAATTCCGTTTTGTATGAAAACTTATTTCGGAAGAAATCCGTAAAAAGTAAAACTATTATTGGGTGCTAAGTGGTACCTATCAACTAAATTATTTATAAATATATACGTGCGTTACTATGGAAATGAATATGACATTTCAGTATTAATTCCATCAAGCACAAATTTTTTGATCGTTTAAGCTAGTCAAGTCAAGTTTATATGATTCAACATAAAATTTAAAAACGTTGTATATAAAAAGTTCTTTTTATCTTGTAATTATTTACTAGCTTAAATCCTGTAGAGCAAGGATTAAATGCATTTGAGAAATGGCTTATAACTAATATTTTTTTGTAAAATAATATTAAATTTATTATCTACGAGTATTATGATATTATATTTAATCTTAAGACGTTTCCTTAGTAAGCCCTAGATCTGAAAATGCATATGGTTTGCTGAAATGTTCTCTGAATCATTTAATGGAGTACCTATGGACGCTAAATGAGAAATATCACGGAGAATTGAAGTTTTAGAGATATGGCTATATAGATGCATCCTCAATATTCTTTGTATGACCAGGGTGACGTATTATGTTGACGTTCTCAATCGAATGTTAAATAATCGCTAAACGAGAAATATCACGGAGAGTTGAGGTCTGAGAGATATGGCTATATAGACGCATCCTCAATATTCCTTGGATGAACAGGATTAATCGAAAAATTCTGCGTGGTATCAAAGCCAGAATACAACAGATTTTTTGACACATAATGAAAGTACACGAGAACAGCATTCTCCAATTCGTCATCCAAGGAAAAATGAACGGTAAACGTAGCAGAGGACAACTTCTCATTTCATGGATTAAGTACCTCCGTGATTGGTACGAGTGCAGCTCCACCAAACTTTTCTGGGTAGGAAATGATAAAGAAAAAATCGCTCTAATGGGGGTTGAACTTCGTTAGTATATGGTACTATAAAAAGTTTTAATTGTAAAAGTAAATAATTCCGAGTTATTCTTTCCTGATTTTCAACAAATGTAAAAAAGTAATATTCGTATATAAATATAAACATATTTTTTCCAATTTCATAAAAAAATGTATATCGTATATGAAATTCGGTTGTCTTCTATCTTTAAAACAACGTTTTAAAGTCTGAACTTATCAGTTATAAGTGCATTAAATTTTAAAAAAATCCAATTGTCCAAGCACGAGTTTTCCATTTTCCACAGAACTGAACCAAAAAGTCTATTGGGGTTTGTTTAAAATTGACACACCATACACTTACAAGTCACCGTTTTTACTGAGAGTAAAAATTTAAAATAAAAACCGATTGACGACTGTTAATTTATTTTTATTTGAATTACTTACAAAGTACGAGGTGAATAAATAGATTTTTTACTAGAAATTATACCAACTATCCCTTAAAGTCGTTCTTGGGTTTAATTTTTAGAGAATATACCAAATTTACGCTGACTTTTTATGATAGTCGTCTGATACCTCTATAAAAATGAGAGTAAGCATGATAAATTTGAATTAAAGATATTGATCTTTAGAATCGTATGTAAAGGATATGGCACGTGAAAAGTAAATCCTCAAACTATTCGGACTGTATATTACCTTTTCACTATATCGCTACAAATTTTGACGTAGGGTGACTCCATTAGATAACCTATGTCTCAAAAATAGAAAATATTATACCAAACTATCTAAAAAGATTATTTTAATATTATTAAACAGAATGAGAGTTTTAAAAGACTTAAATAGGAGTACATCAAAAAACAATGTAAGAGGAAATAGTATAGCAAGCATAAGGCTAAAATAGTTGACAAAGAGAGGTAATAAGAGTCACATTAGGTTTTAGTGAAATTAAACGAATATGTCGATAAAGGAGTAAGAAGAGTTGGATCGCTAAAAATAACGTACCTATTATAAGTTTTTAAACTCGGACTTTTCTTTATAATTTTTAAATTCATGCCTACCTCATTTAAATAATTAATTCTGGCGGTGTCATTTACTATGTTATTACCAGCGTTGTATTTTTATCATACATCATCTGGATTTTTAAATAACATTTTATATATTATTCTATCGTGTACATTATAGTATTCTAAATTATATTATTAAAAATGCTAAATTTAATTTTTAGATGAGTACAAGATTTCTTCAAAATTTAGTTTCAATAAATTAGTTTTTTTTTTAAATATCAACCAATAATACGTAATTTTTACTTTTATGGTATTAACTGTCAGTTCACAGTGGAAATACATTTTATTAATTTATTTGAAACACAATTTACCTATTTTAATATTAGTCAGCACCTGTTTTATCTATTTCAAAGAGTAGTTGACAATGTCCAAAACCGTCATGACTAATATAAAAATAAGTGGAGCTAGTACCACTTATTGTGTTTTTGTTTTAATTAATAATAGATAGGTGAGGACTATACCTAATCCGGAGCCAACATAGATAATGAGATCAAAAGTTCATCCAGTTGTTCACTGATAATATCCGCAAGTGTATGTCTGTGTGTTCATTGTTGGCCACGGCACAATAATATGTCGCAAATATAGATCCCGGATTGGGATTGCCGAGGATTTGGACCGACAGTAAAGTTTATCGAGTGTACAACGGCTTTATAGAGCGGATCGGTCAGAACTAGACTACACTACCAATACTACAGACAGAACTGCAACAAATGCGTACTTTTTATAGAAAAAAGACTAAACTAATTGTGTGCAAGTTTATTAATTTTAATAATTTGTTTTAATAGTTTTTCAGCTCAAGTTAATACAAGTTTTTCGTAAGCTTTGCAAAACTTATAACAATTAATGATATTTAAATTAAACTGTTGTTTGACATAATATACTTACCTGATAACATTGTCTATTACGATGTAAATGTAGAAGACATTTAGGTTTGTTGAAAAGAAGCAGAGAGTTAACCTAATATGTTCGTAAACAAAATTGACGTTACACACGATGACAAAATTATATTCATATTAAGAATAGAGATAAGTAACAGGATCAACTTTCTAGACATGGTTTATCAAAGGGATAACAATAGACGTGACTTCAAAGTATATTACGAGGAAATTTGTTTTTCCAGAAACGAATATCCTTATAAGATCTACACATCCATCATATCAGAATTGGAGATAAACAATTGTTATATGATCCATATTATATTATATTATTATGTTAGCATTCCTGTAAAAATAATGTTTACTTTAGTAAAATACTTATATATTATAAAACATCTTGTTTCAAATAAAAGAGATAAAATATCCCCATGATTTTTAGGCAAAACTCCATTGCTGCGATAGCATAAAAGTATTAACACAAACATAGACCACTAAGAGTTTAATGCAGTTTATTTTAAACAGATATAATCTCATAGTATATTTCGTCGTTTTTTTTTCAAATCTTGTAAAAAAATAATCAGAAGGAGCCAAGTTAAAAAAAATTTAATGACGCCTAAACGTAGTATAGGAGCAATATAATTATAGTGAGTTTATCATTCTTTTTCTTCTTGAAATACTTACGCAAAGGGGCTGTTGCAGTGCAACTCTCTCTTGTTATGGTTATCCTATATGGCACAAACTTCAGGAGAAAAGCTTTTTCCTCATTCCAAAAGATGGTTGTAATAACTATTATAATAGATTAACTTTGAGCTTTTGAGGGGAGAGAAAAGTTTTGTATTATATGATAATATACAAATGTCTTATTTTCAGTCACTACCATATTTTTTAGGTTATTTAATGTTATTAAACAAATTCTAACTAGAATTTTTTCGTAGAGAAACTTGTCAGATTAAAACACTGGGATATGTTGTTTTTCAATTCTTTGTTGTCTGATGTCCAGCTATGTATTACATTTCTGATTTAGATATAATTTGATGTGGCATTAGAAAATAATTTCAATGTATTGTAGTATTATTGTGAATGGACTCTGATTAGTTATCTCGCACTGTTGGCTTGAGCGTTTACTGATCGTACACATAAATTGTTTTTTTCGTTGCTACTTTTATTTCCTTAGATGAGGCTATAAATAACCAAATACACATTATCCAGAAACTCCAAGTTTAGTTATCCTGGTAGAATTGGTGCCTGATATCCCTTTGAAGTATTGTCAGCATTAATTTACTGAATCTGTCTTATATTATTAATAGGGCATGCACATTTTTAAGAAATATTTCCCAAACAGAACCTACTAATATGCATCTTTACTTCAGCCTTTTAAGCAATGCGAGAAGCAGGCATCCGAGTAAGGAAGAATTAGGGATAAATTTAAACACGTGTCAAGAATACGTTAGACGTCGAATAGTGACAACTACTCTCGGTTTATGCATTGACACTCATTTAATATTGGTGCATTACACACATTATTTATTGCACGTTGTAGAACACTCATAATATATTCAAAACCCTGCGTCCAAATTTAGTGTATTGGTATAAAACCTATCAGATTTTTTTTTATAATCTGTTATGTGTTCAACACGTTGAAACCCTGTGACGTCCCTTGGGGGTTGGCAGATTAGGCGTCGTTTGGGAGCGGCAGTTATTCAAAGGGCGGCAAATCGAGGAAAATCATTTGGAATATATAGAAATAGCTACCTAAACTTAGTAATAACACTAATAACAAAAATACATTTCTATTAAAAAAATCATCTCACTGGTTTTGTCGGGTTCACGATATCTAGTTTACTTCCATTGCCCTTTGACGTCCTTGGTGACGTGAAACGACACGTGCAGATTTATGAATAATTAGTCTGATATTTTGTTAGCAATGTATCCATACAATACACTTCTTAGATATTTGACTCATGAAAGAATGATAAAAATAATGTAGATATAAAAAAACGAGGCAGCATTTTGGCGCTGCCTAGGGGCGGCATTTTATCTAGGATCGTTACTATGAAACCCGTCTCATTCACAAGCGATTGTCGTATACAGAATAAACAATTTAACTACGATAGTGATGAACTTTTTTAACGCAGATATATTTTGGGCATCACTATTTTCAATCCTGTTTCTTGTTAAGTTTTTTTAAGTAAATATTTAGCTTCTATATTTTATGCTGAAGAGGTTGGAAATGTTGGAATAGGTGGAGGCAGTATGTGAATATACCTTTAACTGAGCTTCAACTTTAAAGTCGCCTGTCTACCAAAATAAACATTGGAACATCCTACACATTTCTTAGGATATCGCTTTCACAAGTCATAGATGTCGAAGAATACTTTGCAAAGGCCTAAAAGAAACATTGAGGGTCAGCTCGGATAAGACAAATCTTTATCGCTTTGCTTCTATAAAATTGTAATAAAATCTATTTTCATTGCATTAGAATTTTTAACCCGAATTTTAGAATATATGGAAAGTAGGTAAAAATTGTGAGCCTACCGGTTTTCACTTAATTATTATTTGAATGGCAAATTCAATACACATTATAAGTCATAATATTTTTTTATTATAAGGCACAATCTAATACTCCAAACGTTTTTTTAATGTTGAATTAAATTATATTACCAAAATTACATATGTAGCAATAGGATGATAATAATATATTTTTGAAATTGTATTTTTAATATTTAAAATATATGTATGTTAATCTTTATTTTAGTTATTCCTAATCGTACACTGATTCAATGAGCGAATAATATATCTCCTAACATTTGAACATTTAACTTTATAATTTTTATCTCTTTTAAACTGAGTTTTTTGTTAAACTTATTGTACCTAGGTATTTATTTTTTTATTCAACGAATAAAAATATACCAGTGTAACACTGAATAACCTGGTGAAGTATGTACTCAAGAAACTTGTGCAAGTAATAAATATTGATACTCAGCGATGAGCAGTTTGACAGAAAAGGGAGATTTTTTTATAAAAATCTCACTTTTCCGCGACAGAAAAAACTTAACGTTATTTTCTGTTACACGTGTAGATATTTTGGCAAAGCGAATAATATTGAACTTGCTTTATGTTGAATGGGAGTAATCTAGTTTAGAAGAGAGCGATTGGTTATTTTGCTATAAAAATTGCATTTTACTATGGATTTGTCACAGACTGTATTAAATAAATGTTTTATTTTTAGTATTATCAAAACCTAGCAGTAAATTATTATTTTTGTATAAACACATCACGTTTTTGTACGTATTTAATTTGTTTAATGAATAAGTGTACAAAGTGATTTTATTCAAAATCTTTTTTATTTTTTCTCAAATTTTTATTAATTTTTTTTATATACATAATATAGTGAACATTATAAATTATTAATTTAAAACGTTCACATCATGACATTTAGCAGAAAAGAAATATTCATAAAACACCATAATAAATATAAAAAAGAAATAGATCAACATTAAACAGTTAAACACAAAAAATATAAATTAGATACAAGGAAGTATACCGATTGATCTAAGCTTTTAATAATTTATAAAACAATACCCACCTATAAATACTCATTATCATGCAGTTGGATTATGTTAATATCCGAAGTTATTTGGTTGAAAAAAGTTATTGCCCTCCCAATTAGCATTATCAATGGCATGTTAGTTCTGCAACTTGGAAGAACAAACAACGGATGCCCTCAATTCCTAAGATAATTATCAGAGACACACAAGCCAGCACCACCAAGAATGAAAGAGAAACTAAAAGAAACTAATGAAACTAAAGCACTAAAGAAAACTATATACCATACTTTACACCGATAATCAATCGTTAATAGTAAAATAATATTACTGTATAATTTTCCAATTCACATTGTTATTACGTCATGATAAGAAGATAAAGGAAGATGTACTCTTCTTCTTTTGGTATCGTCTTCTGTCAAGTTTTGTTACCAAATTGCAGTACACTTAATTGAATAAGATCACCAATACAGTGAAGCCATATTTTTCTTCTAGGAAAATTCTGTTTTGGTACTAATTTATATTTTAGATCATAATATCATTGGTATTTATATATTAATTTAATGTTTTTCAGCTGTTTCTTAGAATAAGATTCTATTAATTTTAGCTATTATAAAATATAATTTATATACAAAACGATATAAAATAAAATGTGGTATAAAAAAATAATTGACAACATGTATTTTTTTACATTACTTAATATTAATTGTAGCTTAAGTACCTACCTATAATTTGAACTCTCAATCATTTCAATACGGTGTTGTACTCGAATTGCAATGTGATTAAAGCATCTCACCAGATTGTGATGGTTGTGCATTCAAACGCCTTTTGGTAAAAATATTTTTATAAAAAAAATCTTATACTTAGATAAAATAATATAATATTATGTTCCTGACGTAGGTATTCCAATTTATTGTGTATTCAATAAAATAAATAATGTTACAATTTTACATCATATATTATGCATAACACGTCATAATATTATGTTATTTCCGAATTTCTTCAAATCTTCCCATAACGTCATACAAAAATAAAAGAGCTTTTTTATTAACAAAACGTTTTGTCGACTGTAGTAATTCAAACGTGCTCAATTTTTATTGATTACACATCCTTCGCGCGGAGCTTAAACTGACCCTGCCTATTACCCTCCTCACGCACAATAAAGTCAATCGTTAAAAAGCGCCATCTGCAGGCCGCTGTAACTTAAAAGCCTTCCTTGGAGCGAAATGGCGTCGTTAACATGGCGGCCCCCAATTACGAATTTTTATTCTCCGTGTGGGCACTGTGTTATCAAAAAAGCGAGATAGTTATCATCCCCCGCAAGGCTTAAATATTTTTTATGGTAATTTTATTTGCTTGGACAGTTTTGGGATACGACTATTCAAGGCAGTTGTATTGGAGGTAAGGAAGTATAGGGGTGGGCTGAGCGAGTAATAAATTTAGTGCTACTGACAAAATTATCAATTTATAATGCAAGTAGCGATAGAGGAGTGTAAAAACTTCGGCGTAATGACTAGAGATTCCAATCCCGGGATCCCGAGCAATTTTTGATACCTATGAATCCTGGGATTGATAAACACAATCCCGAAACTTTCGGGATTGATTTTTTTTAACAATTTTTATGGAAAATAAAATGAAAACGAAAATATAACAGAAAAATACTTTTAATGCCAATTTAATTGCCAATTCATGTTATTTTTTCACATAAATTAATAAACAAAAAATGAAAAAAAATGGAAAAAAAACAATGTTTCGCAGTATTAACAAATTAATTACACGATGATCTCATACGTTTTACGGCAGTTTCATATTTGGCTGACTAATTAGATTTATGAAGCGGAAAGGCCATAAGTACACCATGATTTGCTTTACTATTTTAAATCTCGCTAACCCATTCATTAAGTCTGTACTATCATAAACAGCAATTTCATATTAAATTCACATTATTATTTATATTACAATATTATTTACTCCATTAAACTTATGTATTTCCAAGATTGAACGTACAATATTAACAATAAACTTTTTAAATAGTATAAATTATACTTGATTTATTTTTGACCGATTTTATCAATGTAATTTTAAATATAATTTTTTTATGTTAACAATGGAAAAAAATGCCAATCCAAATTGTCAAATTGTAATCCTGAAATCCCGGGATCAGAATTTTGGCTCGGGATTGGATACTCTAGTGATAATGAACTGTTATAATCTATACAAAGATTTTGAATTTTCATACCAATATGAATATACATATTATAACATTCTCAGAAAAGCCGAATATACCAGAATAAATCACCGAGCTTTACTTGGCATTTCTATCTACGGTAGGTAAATTAATAACATACTGATAACCTATTGTCTAAATGGAGATTTTAATTTTTTTATACAAAATCCAAAATCTAGAAACCAAAAAAATAGTTTTCATATTTGAAAAATATAGGCAAAAAAAGTCAATAAAAATGTCTTTTTTTTCTTTTATAGGTATAATTTAAAAAATAAAATTATTACACAGTAATATTATATTTATAATTATAATTAATATAATATGTAAAAATAACATTCTAAAATACTTTTCAGAAATTATACATATTAAAAGATTTCTAATGAATTATGAAAATTTTATGAAAATGAAAAATGCAATTTTTGTTTCTAAGTGCTTTAACTGATAGACAAGCATTTCCCCTGCCAATATATTATAATATATATATATATATAATTTTAAATTACAATTATTTACTTGACAACAATCTTTTACGCAACTGATACCATACATTTACAGTTAAACACATTAAGTACCTATCTACTTAATACTCAACATTCCATCGTTATATAATATATTTTAATTTAAATAACTATTTTTCATAAATAATGCACCGTTAACACTTTTAAAGCGAGTCTCATAGTTATTTTAATAATTATCACATATTAATAATGTACATAGTATCAAATTATATTGAGCACAAGTAATCATAATAGTCTTTATTTACTTATAAAATCTTTTTTCTAAGAGGGACATAAAGGATGCCAACATACTGCTGATGTATGTAACTGATTTTTTTATAATTTTCTGCGTTTATCCATATTATACGATAGGCATACACTAATAATAACATATAGTACGTAGGTAATGAATTTAGTTACAATTTGCGATTTATTAGTAGAGGACAACATTTTTCCAATGTAGAAAACTGTTCACTGACCCATATGTTTTTTTTAATCATTTATCTCAGTGTTTCCAAACCACCAGTTCATAGATCAGTACCGGTCCAAAAATAGTTGTCACCCATTTTAAAAAGAAGTATGATAAGCATTTCGAAGTTATAAAGCAATTAAATGATCATCCGAGAGTTCATGTCAGAAGACTTTTTCAGTCATGACAGTAATGAAAACGAAACAGACCTTGACATTTTTAAAATAACACTGATGCCACAGTTATAAATTATTGTTCTAAAAAAATAATTTATCAAAATTCCAGTAACTAGTTCTATTATTAACAGCTTATTTACTGATCGGTTTCTCATTATTTAAATAAACAATATAGGATAATAATAGAAGAAATCTTTATTTAGCTATATATTTTTTTCGACTTATACGAGGTTTAAATGAGAACTCTGCCATTCTGGGCAGTGTTGAACTATGTGTCCCTGATAACTAGAGATAATTAGAAATAGAGAACATCAGTTGTTTATTCTCCCAAGGTGCAGAACCAACCTGCCACTGGTAATGCCAATTGTGAGGGCGATAACTATGTTCAATGAAATTGCTTCGGGTGTTGATATATTCCACCTACGTGAGGATGAGTATAGGTGGACGTTATTTTATAAATTTTTAAAATAGGGTCTGATTAACTCATCCGGTGTATTGCCATGTACCTATATAATTAATATTTTTGTATGTACATATTTCTACTGTTTAATAACATACTATCTATCTCTTTTTTTATGTCATGTTGTGAACGTCTTAAACTTATAATTTGTAATGTCCACAATATGTAAAAATAAATAAATTGAATTGAATTGAATATAATTTCCGTGTTGTAGTTTTGTATTTGCAACAGCGCTCGAAATGGAAAATTCTACGAACTGGAGTGCTCAATAATCTTACGAAAATATTAACATAATTATCCAATGTTATGTGTGTTTTATGAAAATAAGTTTGCTAGATTTTTTTTGTTTTATGACCTATCTAACTTAGACGGTCAAATATTTTTTTTCACGAGTCGGAGTGATAATTTTGGGGATTGTGTGAATCGTAACGGCGCTCCAGTACATTCCGGTCCATTTCGAGCCCTGATTTGCAATCAGTCTGTTTAATATTATAATATATGATTAAAAACTAATAAACAAAATACTACACACATAATAGTTTTTTATTAAATAAAAACTATTAATTATTTATGTAGTATAAATTTTATTTGTCGGCGGTCTGCTTTATAGTTCTATTTTCACTGATTCGCAGATATAGAAAGGTTTGGAAGCACTGGTTTACCCGTTTGGGCCTTAATTTCCCTAATCAACATTTTATTTCTCCGAGATTTTACAAAATGTTTCAAGGGTTCATCCAAACAAAATATAGTTGGAAATTACTAATATATACATAATTAAATAATTAAATATTCTATGTTAAGCACTAGAATTAATCTACATGGTTCTTTTAGCTCAATCACATATTCTAATTAATCAAAGTACTTATCTTAAAAGGTAAAACAGTGAGATCACAATATGTGGTATTTTTGTGCCCTTTATGTGTCCCATCTCTATGAAAAGGTATCGGGGTCCTATCACCGCGTTGTCAGGCGAGTGATTTATTGAGAGCGGACGGACGGTATCTTCGAGCTCACTTCTTGGTTTCCGAACAAAAATTGTGCCCCACGACCCGTGAGCCAGTTTATTCTTGTACACATAATATGACCCGGGAGCTTTTGCGGACATACTTACTGAAACATCGGAATTAAATGGAATGGGGTTTTTTAATCCAATGTTATTATCATTAACATAAAATCTTTATAAACTATTTTTTTTATTCAACGAATAAGACAAAAGATTTCAGAATTTAACATTATATATACTGAATGTACATAATTTGAAAGCATCGCATGCATATTATACGCAGAAGAAAAAATCGATTATGTAGAAAAAAAATATGACGCCCGACGGGACTTGAACCTTTATCTGCTGGATTCGCGTCAGTATGTTTTACCGATAAACTACGGGCGCCTTAGATAATTACGACGATTTTAAATAGACGTTGTTACATGAAATGCTTATCGAATCAGTTTTGGTAAATTAAATTAAGATAGGTATCAATTGATTCCTTAATTGCTAACCGACGTCGCGGATTACTCCATTATTTAATTTTTATACCGTATTTTTTAAGGCTATACCTCAGTTGAGGCATGGTCTAAAATATCGTGGCTAGGCGATGCGCGGATTGTGCAAATGACGCGTGCCGAACGAAATATAATTTGTCATATAAATCCAACATGCGTCCATTTAATGTTTTATTAGTAACAATAATAATAATATATTCATTGACATGTTTTCTTTTTCAAGTAAATGGGTAACGTTTTTTAGTAATTTTTAAATGATTTAAGAATAAATACCCCCGTCGCCATCACGAAACAAATTGACGTGTTCACAGCTCAACATTTGCTCTCCGATTGCCAGCGAGTCCAAAATTTCGTCGCACCTATAGTTGAAAATTATTTGCCGTTTCACTGAAGTACCGTCTTAATAATTTTAATAAACAATTTTTGTTCAACCTTAAACAACAAACTATAACAAAATTTATAGAAAGTTTAAGCAATAAAAACATCATTAACTAAACCAAAATTTAACTGAAATAAGTTTATATACTTCTATGCGGTTAGATAGAAGTTTCAAACTTTCTAAAATATAAATAAATACGAATTTAAAAGCAAACTAAATATTAACTGAAAATGGAGATTCCTCCCGTGAATTAGTTACAACTCCCAAAAGCTCATGAAATTTAATTTAATCAATTGAATTAATTCAAAGTATCTTGTTCAATACTTAAAAGAAAATTATCAGGTTTTTAACGTCGACCCAGTTTGCGTTATTTGGTGAAAATTTTCCATGACTTTTCCGACTGGCAAGAAAAAATGTTAGCGCGCTTGATATCAAGCCGTTAGGAGGCTTTTTTTATACTTCCGCTGCGACAATAAACATTTAAGACTTTCCCGGATGGGGCTGAATAGACGATTCTGAGCTTTTGGATCAAATTTAAAATGAAACTCTGTATTTGGCATAATTATTGTGACCCAGTTCTTATAATATTTATCAAAGCTTATTGAAAAAATACCATAGACTTTCGAGATACATATATAATTAAAATAAATGAATTTGCTTTATCATGTTAAATCTACAATATGTACTTTCCGTATTAACAATATGTGCACTAAAAAACATGATTGGTTATTAATAGAGAGATTCAGAAACTTAAGAATGGCATAGCGTAGAATGGAAAGATGTAAGGACAAAACGAAATAATTAAGGATAGAACAAATAAAGGTATGCATTTTTATAAAGTTGACTAAAAACCTCAAATAATAAAATATTCTTAAGGTACCATAAAGGCCGTTCAATTGATGAAATACTAATGTTCCACTGAAATACGTGGCAATACAATTATTAAAATTAAATTTAAAATAGCAAAATCAGCTTGGTGAGACTTTCTTTTGGGAGTGGATAAATTCACCAAATTTTAAATTTGGTATTAAGTTATTTGTTAATTATATGTAACATAGGAACACTACGTCACTAAATTTTATCTACACAATATAATTCAGGTGTATCAACCTAAAAATGTAACTTTGTTTAGTTTATTTATTAAATACACAGTATGAGCTGTTTTCACACCCAAAACTGGAATTTACACTGATATTAACTTATTTTTAGCGGAGAGTTTGAATCTACTATAATATTATGTAAAATTTGGTAAGCACCAAAATCTAAAACATCTAGGTATTGAATATACATACTTTGAAAATATCTCATGCATATACATACTAGGTATTGTATTTGGAACAATCTTACATAACTGTCGAGGTTATCCATTGTTGACCGGTTTGGAGTGGATGTTTCAATAGTGAATGAAAATATCAATATCGTTTTTTGGGTATTGCATATTGAATACCAGTATTCTTTTAATTTTTACTAAACCAAACTTGAGGTTTTTCTTTTGCTAAAACACTAACATTTAATAAATAAATCGGTATATGGTGGATTTTTGTAATAATTATTTCACAATTATCGGGTGATTCAGTTATCAGATATATAGGTAGTATTTTTTCGTATCCGGAAATTTGTACGTAAACAGTTCACCGCAGCACACTTATTCGTGCGCCGCAGTACGTGTAACATTTAATCAAATGACGAGTTCTTCGTTGAACATTTCACCGTGGAGTATATTTGTACGTATGTTATAACATGTGGCAAATTTTATGAGATGTCTTTACTACGTTAGGTAGGTTAAGGTTAATCTATTGGAACAATACTATTTGCAAACTATTGCCGCATTTTGAAAGATACGTATAAATGTATTCCACGGTGAAATGTTCAACGAAGAACTCGGGATTTGATAAAATGTTATACGAACTCATGTTTCACGTATTGCGGCGCACGAATAAATGTCCCACGATGAACTGCATACGTACAACTTATATGAAAGCGTATTTTTTTGTTTGGTTTCTTAATACTAAGATACCGGTATTTTGTTATCGTTCTATCTAGTTCGAAGATTAATTAATCAAATCATTTATTTCTAACGTAATTGACGGTTTTTTTAAAATACGCCATTTCTTTTGGCATTCCCCAGTGATTAAGCTACAACATACGGCCGTAGCCATAAATTCACAAACTAAAACTGGAGTGGGGAGTAGGATCATGTTAACGCGCGTGTTACTAATACAACTACATGTACCTAACCGATTTTTTTTTAAACGGTACATGTTCAAACACGCGCGTTCGGGTTCGATCCCAACAAGGACACGATATTTATGAGTTTTTATCAAAGCCTGGGTATTTGTGATTGTTCAAAATTACTAAAAGCCACCTTCTTCGAAAAAGCAAGGACATGGTTATTAATAATTCTAAAAAAATATATATCGGCTTAGTAGTTACAATATAACAAACTGTATTTGGTACTTTGGTATGGACATTGTCAAAATTCTGATCAAAAGGCAAATATTTCAAAATTGCAGATGCTTTAGTTTAATTTCCGTTAAACTAGTTTAGATAACAGACTTTGTACAATATAAAGACATACACCTAGATAATAATATAATTATTAGGATAATCTATGGGCCAACGCTAAGTTACCTACCCCAGGCTATAAGTAGCGTGTATATCATGTAAAACCTTATCTATTTATAATTTCCTAATTTCGGAGAGTCCCGGACGCCATTAGTGAAATTATTAGACAGAATTTATAATAGGCTACAATCCCAACTAAATTCATCTCACCCATATATAACTTGTATACAAATTTGTCTCACTAATGGCTGCATGCTCGTTCAAAATGGCGCGGTTGATTTAAAAGGTCCTACAAGCCTTTGTGTCCTACGTATGTATACTTTTACTTTTACTAATTTGATATAACTTTAATTGGGCTCGACATTGTGTATGTTAATTTAGTTTTTAGAATAATTAAATAAAAAATCATGTAAGTACGTTATTATAATATTAACATAATATTTTGTCGACGGTTGACACTGGTGTAAAAGACAAATTTAATTAAGGCAAATCCTCTACCTACCAGAAACATCTAGCGGAAAAATACTAAACTTACAATGTGAGACATTTTTTTTGATAATTTACAATCTAAACTGTATTAATTAATAAATAATATGTATCTAGTCATCCAGTAGTATCCAAGAAATACAAAACGTCCGCAAGGTAGACCTAGAGGCCGCAGGATCGAAGAAATGATATAGTTCTGCGGAAGTACGTGGCAACGTAATGCACAGGACCGAAAAAATTGGAAGCAACTTGAAGAGTCCTTCATTCAGCAGTGGATAGATTCAGGCTGATGACGATGTATCTGAAAACACTAAAAAGAAAGAAAAATATTTTTAATCAAAATGTTATAAAATGTGAATTTGTTAAAGTATCTCATCTTATTATTACATATTATTCTATGGTCATATTTATTATTAAAATTTAGTTTTCTATAATATCATTAAGAGATTTTTAACTAATTCAGTTTTAATATTTTTTATATTTATTTTGAAAAACATCAATTTGTGTAAACATTTATAAATGTGCACAACATGAAATTCTTTATATTTATATCAAATCGAGCTTAAAT
This sequence comes from Rhyacophila brunnea, assembly GCF_057557595.1. NCBI lineage: Eukaryota > Metazoa > Arthropoda > Insecta > Trichoptera > Rhyacophilidae > Rhyacophila > Rhyacophila brunnea. Next base: position 37,833,067 of record NW_028232837.1, on the reverse strand, counting down.
ATTGGGACCATACCTAAATAAGATTATAATATATACAATTTAAATTGTAAATTATCCAAACAATGTCTCAAATTGCAAGCTTCGTATTTTTCCGCTTGGCGCTTCTGAGATGTAGAGACTTTGCTTTAAGTATTATCTACTACGATGCCATACAAAATACAGTAATACATGCGTGCGTAACATACACATACATACTATTATAGATAATTGGATAATATTATTCTCAAGACAACAAAAATTTATTAAAAATATAAAAAAATAGAAAATAATATTATTTTTAAATAAAAATTCCGATTTAGTATCACAATCGTACATAATATTATCATTTGTGGAACTAATGTTTCATAATATATTAGATAATAATACAAAATTATACAAATTTAACAAATTGGTTTATTCATCGACAGTTATTACACAATTGTCAAGGCTTCAAAAATAAACCATTTGTATCTGTCTCTCTCTTCTTGGTCGTACACTCATGGCTGAGGATCGTGAACACTTTTTAATTTTGTCATCTTTTGAGCGACCAGGACTTTCCATCCTTCTCGATCTTCCGCTTCTTTTAATGCTCTCAGTCAGCTCTTTTACTTGGTCGCTCCAGCACGCAGGCGCTCTTCCTCTGCTTTGCCTTTCCTGGAGGCCACTGCCTCTGTATAAGCACTTTATTCAAATAATGATTTTGGTAATATAATACAAATATACGAAGTGAGCTAAATAATATATCCAATTTTAAGAATTTGTGAGAAACAACATACACCTAAACTCACCTTTTTTACACTCAATTTTACTTACAGACACAAAACTCATGTTAAGTAAAATTTTAACAAAATTTATCACCCTCATCAAGCTTATATTAACAAATACGTTGGAATTTTGGATATTATCGTAAAAATATGAGAATAAATTAAACTTATTAAAAACCTTGATTGTATGTAATGGTTGGACTATATAAAAAGGGTTCCATGACAAAACAGAACGTAAAAAAAAACAGAATATGACAAAACAGAACATGACAAAACAGAACAGTGACAAAACAAAACAACGATAAAAATATAACTATGACCTTTCAGGAAAAATATAAATTTAATATTGAAATTGTCCTATCTCTATTATGTTGATAGATTTTTAATAGCACAGATTTTCAATACGCCATAATAAATCAATTAATTATGTACCTAATTTCTGCATTCCTGATCGCTAGAAAGCCTTAAATAAACGGGACTTTGCCGGCAAGCTTAGGATATCTCAACTTAATCAATATGATATGTTCAAAATGATTGGGTGACTAGGTATAACGAAATAATCACCTTACCTAATCTAACATAACCTAACCTAACCTAATTAGATTCCACAAAAATTAATGATTCATTTTTCCCCTGGGTGTTCTGTTTTGTCATGTTCTGTTTTGTCCGGTTACCCTAAAAGAAACAGAGAATCCCTGAGACAAAACCAGTAGTGAAAACTTGCGAGAAACAGAAGGGAATGAATCTATTTTTTGGAGGTGGCTAAGACTTATATTGGGTTGGAGTGCTGGTGCTGATGATCTTCATACAAATGAATTATAAAATGCATTTTTATACCATAACCAATCCTAATAAGATCGTATTATGGGCCACCATAGAATGGAGATTGTATTAACAGATTTTTTACAAGATATGTTAGCTAATTCACTTCCTCAACCTATTAGGTCCATATTTTGATTTCAAATACACATTGAAAAACAACATGTGTATTTTTCTAGATACAATATTCGAACCCAGGACCTACGATATTATTAGCCGACGCGTTACCTACTTCGCTATCGTGGGAGCAAAATTACTCGCAGTAACTAAAATCTAAGTGTTAATAATATGCTAATTTTTCTTGAGATATTATATAAGTAATATTTAATTTAGGTTTTCTTAAATTGTTTTTTAGGTATAACGGGTATTGAAAATATAAATGACGATATCTTTGAATATTCAGTCATCGATAATCGGGAATAGATTTTGGAAGAAGATCATACATTGTTAATTATGCACCCTTGTCTTATTTATGGAATTCCATTGGAGCCAGCTCGATTGATTCGTAGTTTCACCGCCAGGGTCGCCCGGCGTTAGCGCCCGCTTATCTCAGACCCGAACCGTTTTCCTAAGCGCGATAGCCGATAAATCGACCTCACTATCTCTAAATTATTATGATATTAAGTTAATGGTGATTACAAGCCAGCGATAAAATATTCCACTTTTTATGTAAATCACTTTGCTTGCTCTCCCCTTACGAATAATCCGGCTGGAAAAATTGACGCTGTGGGTAAAGAATGTCGTTTTCCATAACCTTCGTTTACACTTTATAGCATTTTCAAAGATTTTTTTTCATACATACTATATTTTTATATGAAATCTTTTAAATGAAAGTAAGCTTCATTGTCGGAGGTCAACCATCATCTGGGCGATCTAAATTTTGTCGTCTATTACCTAGAACAATACGATCGAGATACACTTATTCCAATATTTTTTCATAATAGATTTTTTAGCAATAAATATAATTTAAAATTTTCAAATTTCAAAAAAATTTCAAATTTTATTTATTTTTACATACTTATAGTGAACATTACACATTATTAATTTAAGACGTTCACAACATGACATTTAGAATAAAATAAATATTAATAAAACAGTCACATGAATAAAAAAAATTAAATTGATCAGCATTAAATAGTAGAAGAGTGTAAATACAAAAAATAAATAAATTAGAAGTACACCGAATGAGCTAAACAGACCCTATTTTAAGAATTTATAAAACAATGCACCATCCTCACACAGGTGGAATATGTCAATATCCGAAGTGATTTGGTTGAATAGAGTTATTGCCCTGCCAATTGGCATTACCGATGGCAGGTTTGTACTGTACCTTGGGAGAACAAACATAATGCATTTCATTCTTTCATATTTTGTACTGCTATGTAATCGTAATAAATAATTATAGCAACATAATAAAATTGGTTAACTAAAAAAAATAAGAAATAATATATTAGTATACAAAATCAAGAAAAAACTATTTTATTAGAGTTTGGTACTATTCCATTTAAATAATGTTTTGCGACTCTGGTTGTAGTTGTGAATATATTCATTATGTAATTGGAAATTACCCTTATTTATTATACCGTTTCGTGAGCTTGCATAGTGCCTTAAGATGCCAACAGGCAAAACCAATTATAATTTTAATTTAAATTCCATCAAGTATGTTCAGTAGATCATCTTATTTTTTTAATCAATTTTTTTATATTATATAGAGTCTTAATTGAACTGTAGACGTATCAATCCATAAAACAGCCTCCTGTTTAGCTCGATATATGATTGAAATTTTTCTGGGAAAATAATACAACTTTCTGGACTCCATGATATGGTGCTTGATCTGCAACTGGCTACATTCGCAAAATGTGCACTCGTCTTTCAAATTCTAATTATGAACTATAATCACGTCTGAAGTGCTTACATCAGATTCCGTTAAGACATAGTTACGATATATTTGCATGGAATTCTAAAATAAAAAATCTCGTTTTGTGAATCCACAATTATATTTATGAGGCAGTTCCTTATGCCCGATGCCTACTAGTATTGTTACCAGTAATTTGCCAACAATTTATATAATAGCTATAATAATGAATGAATTTTAGATAACATTAACTAAACACATACTACTAAGCAAATATTTTAAAAAATATTAAGAATGTTACTTATTTCTTATTTCTGATATAGCCATTAGAATTCAGTTTATTCTAATAAATTATTAAGAGGAATTTTTTAAAAAAGCTTATAGCCGATAAAAGGCAATGTAAAAGAAACCACGATTATAAGTGTAAATTGAACTGCAAACGAATCAAAGCTATAAATAATTATGAGAATTCATTAAATTTAATATCGCCTGAGTTCAGAATTCCGATATGAGGTTTTGAATGACGGAGTACTCGTTTTCGATATTTGAATTTAAAAGTCCATTCGAAATATTTTTTTGTTCGATTTTGGAAATTTTGACGATTATCCAATAACCATCAGACGACTGGAAATGCCAAACCAAAAATATTATAGCATTACTATTTTATTGAGATCAAAGACAATATTTTCTACAATCTTTACAGTCTATAATAATTTTGCTTTACAGTTCATTACTCGGCAAAATTTGGCAACGTTAAAATAATTATACAGTTTCAATCTGTAGTAAAAAGTTAATTATAAAATATAATAATGGCTGAATAAATAACTATTTTTACAATTCATTTAATTTTTTAACATATTGTGGACATTACAAATTATAAGTTTAAGACGTTCACAACATGACATTTAGAAACAAAGATATATAAATATAACAGTATTACATAAAAAAAGAGATATATCAGTAGATGAATTAGATAGGTACAAGGAAGTATACCGGATGAGTTAAGCAGACCCTATTTTAAGAATTTATAAAACAACATCTACCTGAACTCATCTCACGTAGGTGAAATATATCAACACCCGAAGCAATTTCGTTGAACATAGTTATCACTCTCCCAATTGGCATTACCAGTGGCAGGTTGGTTCTGCACCTTGGGAAAATAAACAACCGATGGTCTCTATTTCTAAGATAGCTATCAGGGACACACAGGTCAACACTGCCCAGAATGGCAGAGTTCTCATTTATACCTTGTATAAGTCGAAAAAAATACGTAGCTAAATAAAGATTTCTTCTAAATTGCAGACTGCAGTATGTAAGCATGCCTAAGAGAAAGTCAGTTGGATAAAGCCACGGATAGTATCCATACAACCTCAAGTAAAGGAGTTTCAAGAATTTCTTCTGTACCCTCTCCACCATAAGGCCATACTTCAACTGGTGCGGTGCCCAAACAATAGACCCACTCTCAAGTCTGCTTCGAACTAAAGAATTAAATAAAAGTTTTAATACCGTAACATCTGAAAAGACCCGGGAAGTACGCATGACGAAGCCCAACATTTTAAGTGCTTTGTTACAAATGGTAACTATATGGCTAATAAATGTCAGTTTACTCTCAAACGTAATGCCAAGATCCCTTACAGATGATATTCGTGACAGAACTCTGCCATGCATCAAGTATTGGAAAAACAACACTTTTGAGGCTCTGGTAAACGATAAAAGATTGCATTTATCAATATTGAATTCTAGTTTGTTACACCTGCCCCAATTTAATACATTATCTATATCAAGTTGGAGCTGACGACAATCGTCCAAGGTGACAACTTCCAAAAAGAGTTTCAAGTCATCAGCGAACAACAAAAACATAGAATTTTTTATTACCAATGCTATGTCATTTATAAAAATTGTGAACAGCAACGGCCCTAAGTTTGAGCCCTGGGGGACACCAGAAAATGTGTAAAAGGTCTGTGACTGATAAAGGCCGTACGATACGTATTGTCGACGGTTCCTAAAATAACTCCCGAATAGCTTCAAAAATCGATCCGACAATCCAAATAATGCTTCCAATCCAATAATCCAATCCATATAATGCTTTCAGTTACCTTCCAGTCTTTCACTATAATGACAATACATCAGAAAAAGGTTTTAACTTAAGGAATTAGTGTATTAATGGGTAAAAAATCACGTTGAAAGTATATTAGGATTAAATGCCTATATAGTTTATCGGGTGATTAGTAGGTACTACTAGTGAATATATTATAAAGTACAGTTTTTTTTTAATCTTACAGAAATGTTTAGGATTTTATTTCAATACTTAAGAAAAATAATTAAAGATAAAAAGAACTTTTTATATACTTACAACGTATATCATATAAATTTGGCTTGACTAGCTTAAACGATCAAAAAAATTGTACTTGATAGAAATACTGAATAATGAATTGTCATTCCATATTGATTTCCATAGTAATGCACGTATATATTATTTTATAATTTAGTTGCTAGGATCCCCTAACAACCAATTATGGTATCAAAATAACTTTTCATACAAAACAGAATTAACTAAAAATGAATTCAATTCTACTTAAAGATGGCTAAAAGTATTTATAGAATGCATTGGCATCGTATTTTGATAATATATTCTAAAAGTTTCAAAGGTCTAACTAGTCGGGAAGTTAGTAACAAATCGATTGCAAGATTTGTACCGGACAAATAAGAATACGACCTAAGAAAAACGTTGTAAAATGGCACGTATTGTATAATATATTTAATATATTAAAATAAATACACCATAAGGCGTTGTGAAGTAGCGGTCATCTAAGCAACTTGTTTGAGCATTAACTGTTCAGAAAAGAAGGATGCTCTGCACATGGATAACAGTCATATGGAGCTTCTCCTATTTTTACAGAAGTATGGAATTTTGAAATATGAACAAGAGTGGTCTGTATGAGAATTAATATTAAATGGTAAAAATTCAATAGAAATGTACTGGCTTACATCCTTCGTTGATACATTTTTACATGGGTAACAGAATTTAAACACATATTATGCTTATCCGCGAAATAATTAATAATATGTCGATACTAATATTAAATTATATAACGGACATATTAGTTTTAGTATATTCAATTATAGAGGACTTATTGTGAAGATTATAGAGGAGTACACTACTATTGAAACATTAGTCATATAAACTATTGGAAGGGTAATACTTATATTATAGTAAGGGTGTATTGTAAATTCATAATTATTACTCTTTAAGATACATAGGTTTGATGTACTATACTTAACTATACGAACAAAACAATATGTAAACTCGATATAGAAGACAAAATATATCATATTTTTCATTTGAATATATACAACTAATATACATACTAATTTTGTGTATGAATAATTAGCCGTATTATCCGCAAAAATTTACCACAAAATATGTCTACATAGATTATTATCAAAACCTTTCTATTTAAACTGTCAGCCATACATTAAATTTGCGCTGTCATGTTGCCCAAAATAATATACACTGTGACGGTTTATTTCAACATTGATTTTTGTATTGATAGATATTGACTGTCACTTATTGACAAAGGAAAGGAGGGGACAGATAAAGAAAGGACCAAACGATATAATAGCATAACCAGTCCCTATGTTTACGTGATTACAATATTTGTCGATATAACTGCAATACAAAGATAAGAAAGCGGATCATTCAGGCACTCGTTTTATCCATACAAATGATATGATGTTAGGCCTGGTTCAGCTACGCGTAAGCGAGTTTAAATGTGGTCTGCCTTTTCCTTAAATCAATTTAATTAAATTTACAAAATACATAGATAATAAACACGTTTATGATATTACATCATAAAAAAAACAATTAAATATAAGCATAAAAACAATGTAAAAAGAATTTAAAGAGTAAACACAAAATTTATATAGTATTATAATATCAAAGTACACCGAACCAGGTAGTAGTATATTATTATTCCACAAATTTATTAAACAACGTTTAACTAAACTCATCCTCACCCAGGTAGAATATAATATTAATATCCAAAGCATAGAAAACAGTTACTTACCACCAAATTTACATTGTCAACGGCATGTCAGTTCTATACCTTGGTTATTAGAGTCACACTACCAATAATAGCATAGTGCTAATTTGAGTAATTCAATAGCAAAAGAGCTACTCTCCATCATATACATATTGATATATACGCATGAAAATAATGGCACAGTTATTAGAGGTTTTTAACTACGTTTATTATAACAATGGAATATATTGAGCTACTTTGACCGTAGCTTTAATTAAAAACAGTAAAGTTATTTTGATCTAGTTTAAACTTTTTAAATAGAGACTTTTTATATTTAAAAAGTGTATCATAGCCTTTTTGCTTCTTATATGCTCATTTACACCGCATATAAGTTGCAAAAGTATATACGTAAATATATTATAAAATGACTTCCCTCACGTGATAATTTTAAATATTGTATGAAAGTGATTTTAAATATGATTTTATTGATTTCATCATATATATTCCACTAAAACGTTATCAAAATATCGTCATTTTAAATCATATTATCAACTCTTCTTGTGCATTTATTCTATACACTAGACTGCTATCGGCCGCTATCGAGGGTAGTTTTTCATATTTTTGTATCGAAGTATTTTAATAATTGTAACAATACGTTAGCCGTTTAAATAGCCAAAACTGTGTATCTCACTCTTAAATTTAGCACAGCCAAGAGAGGTGCTATTAAAACATAGCACTTATAACAACATTTACAACTAAATTATTGTAAAAATTATCATACTTCGATACAAAAATATGAAAAACTACCCTCGATACCTGCAGCCGATAGCAGTGTTGTGTATAGAATAGATTTGCTGGTGTGATTTTATGACGTTGGTGTTCTTAATAATCTAAAACTATTTTTTACATAAATATTTTATCCCCGTTTTGGCTTAGCAAACTAGATATTATCCTCGTCAAAGTGACCGGATATGATTTCAAAGAATCCAAAGTTAGAAGCATAATGCGATGCAACATAATATTTTCACATCAAATTAAAAAAAAGAAAAGTTTATTTTCTTATTTCGCGTAATCTTTTTTAAATTCCAAAATATCCGGTGAGGGGACAATACAATGTGACAAAATGCGTAGCGCGCCGCACGGCCAAAAGTTAACCGAGCAACAAGAAAATCTGTCGCGCTGGAAACTTACTTTTGGCATTTCGTGAATTCTTTTTTGCGGCCGAAAGTTGCGACGGCCCGTTTGACGCAAGAATTCTGAAAATTTAATCAAGCCTTCTAAATGGTAGACTTGTTTCACGAACCAAGGTTTATAAATCCACTCTTTAAATGGTACCAATTTGTAAATAGTTTGCCCGGGAAGGTTTTATTTGCTGTCTGCTGTCCCTAACAATTAAATTACAAACGAAAGGATACGAAAAAAAGTTATATTTGTTTTGAGTTTTCGCAGACACTTTAAAAAAGAAAAATAACTGATAACGTTAAAAATAACAAGGTTTGTTAAAGAATATAACATTAGAGAGCCTGTTAATAATTAATTAATATTAACTATATATCTGTATGGTACGTTGTTATGTTCTCTCAATTCTTTTCTATGGTATGAAAGTATGGACGCTAAACCAAGAGGTGTCACGGAGACTTGAAGCTTTCGAGATGTGCCTGTATAGGGGCATCCTCAAAATTTTTTGGACTGGCCGGGTGATAAATGTTGAAGTTTTCAATCGAAAAGGGAAGGACCAAAAAGTTCTACATAGTATAAAAACCAGGAAACTACAGTGCCTCGGCCACATTATGAGAGGACAAAAATACAGCATTCCACAACTTGTCATTCAAGGAAAAATCAATGGGAAGCGTAGCAGAGGACGGCGCCGCATTTCGTGGCTTAAGAACCTCCGTGATTGGTACGGAGTGCAGTTCCACTGAACTGTTCCGGGTAGCAGACGACAAAGATAAGATCGCCTTGATGGTGGCCCACCTCCGCTAGGGGATGGCACAATAAGAAGAAGAATATATCTGTATGTATCTACTTCGGCGGTGGATAGGTGATGCAGATGAAAGACGGTCGTGGTTATTCGTGATGATGGAGAAGCAAAAGTTTATTTACAGTTACATAAGTACATGAGTATAATCGGTACAATATAATAAATACAATGATAAAATGGTGCAATGTATTTCTACCGGAAACTTAATTATAATCGAATGATATTATCCAATGAATTATGATCCGCTATTTATTGACGTACTCACAATCAAAATAATATCTTGAAAAGATTTTTTTTTCGACCATATCCGATCTTAATAGGATCATAATATGGGCCTCCACAGAGTAGAGGTTTACATTAACAGATTTTGTATTTTACGAAAAATGTCAGCCACATGTTCAACCTATTAGGTCCATACCCTGACTCACACACAAATTGAAAAACAATATATTGTGTACTTGCCAGACCCAGGATTCGAACCTGTCGAGTCAGCTACTCTATATGGAGTTTAAGTTATTGGGTATGACTGACTATATGGAAAATGGATATCGCGGAAATTATAAATGCAGTAAGCTATTTACTGAGTTTGCAGTAATTTGACACTACGGGAAATGGATATTAGGGATTTATAATTGTGTTTAGTTATTTATTATCGACGATAAATATTCTGACACGGATTGAGCTATTTATCTCCATAATATATCTATGAAAAACAGATTTCGATTTCAAGATTTTTAATAAAAAAAGTTTTATCATTTTAGTTATAAACCTAAATAATCAAATGTCTTAGTATAAGTAGTGAATTTAAACATATTATTTTTCAGTTTACAGATAGATTATATTATAAAAAAAGATTTTAAATAGATTAGATATAGATGATTCACCATAATTGTATAAAAAGTTGCATAATGCATGTAAGAATCGTCGGAAAGGCCGAGAGGTCGCTGGAACAACGAGATAGTTATATTTTTTGGATGTGTGTGAATGGTAAGGCGGAGCACAAGCCTAACAATAATTACTAGATAAAAAGAAGTTTTTATATAAAACGTTTTTAAATTTTCTGTTGAATCATATAAACATGACTTGACTAGCTTAAACGATCAAAAAAATTTGTACTTGATAGAAATAATACTGAAATGTCATATTGATTTCCATAGTAACGCACGTATATATTAATATTAATAATTTAGTTGCTAGGACCCACTAAGCAATCAATAATAGTTTTACTTTTTACGGATTTCTTCCGAAATAACTTTTTATACAAAACAGTTCGCGTTTGTTCGCTTATGTAATAATTCCGATTTTCGACATTTCGTATTATGCCTAGCATATACCTCTCCATACCACAGAGCTCTGTTTACTTAAGTAGCTATATTTTTCACGTATACGAGGTTACATTAGTTATGCACCCTTTGATATATGTCCTTACTACTAATCTAGCAATTTATCTCGCAACACGTTTTGTAGCCGTCAAGTAACGCTGCAATCAGTCGCTTTAGCAAAACCATTAATGATAATAGATTGACCTGAGAGTATTGAAATGGAATTCTGTTCTCAGCTTCAGTATTGTCGCTCTAATCAAATGGTAATCCGTAATGTGGAGAAATGTTTAACTGTCACCAAGATAGATTATTTCGCCATACATTGAGATTCCCTATAACTTTTAAGTTTTCTTCAAAATAAAATATACATAACACGTTACCAAAAAAATTAAAGATCAGTAATGTATGGAAGGGAGAAGCTCGCTAGGACGGGCGCCTTCCAGGTGGAGTAATACTGTCAAGAAAGCGACTGAATTAACAACAACAGCGCAGGATTGTTCCAAATAGAAGAAAATTATTGGCAATGCTTGTAAATTCACCAAACACCATCATCTATAGTGAGGCTAATGAAATAAAAAATGTATTGATATATTATGTTATTTGTATGACTTGATATTTCGGACTTATCGCGACTTCAATATACGTGATAAAAATTTCATAGTATTTTAGCAGAAGTCGGTAAACACGGCTTAAAATAATGTCCATTCATAAAATACGGCAGATGGAGCATACTTATCTTTTAACTTTTTTCAATTCAGCGCAAAATAAAATATTTTTATCATTGTATTTTAAGCATGTAAATATATCTAGTCACTATTTTTGGAGGAAAGAACTGTATTCTTTAGTATAGTTATTAATTATATATGTATTATATTAATGTCACCTTTCAATTAATTTTGTTGTTGATTGTTAAAAAAACTTCTTCAATAAAGCACTGGCAAACTTTCCAATTCACGTATTATATTCTTATTATAATTATTTATAAAATATAAACATCCAATTTGCCTTTATTGAAAATTCATAGAGTATAATAATTAAATGAAGCACACATATACCTGTTCAAAACAGTATTCCCCATGATGCAAGACTCGCTATTGTATGACAGTCTTAGTTTCACAATTTATACGTCACACCCTAAGACGGGCTAATCGATCAATGATGATACATTACAATATATCTGAATTACAAATTGACAAGATGAAGGGGTTGTATCTCAAGTGTAATGGCATTCTCTCGTATACATTATGTATTTCGTTCAAAATATTGTTAATGTAAAATATATTTTTAAGAAATTCCGACCAGATTTTTGACGCATTAGTAAAAATATATAGTATAATTTGTATGTCTTCTTATACTTGTTGTACTTTCTTTATATCATAATATACCTGTTGTTGTAGGTACCTCATAGGTAAAATTTCACGTGTTACATTTTATATATTGTACAGAAAAAAGGAAAATGTTAAATAATGCAACTGTTTTAACACATATCCAATTATTAAATTTTATTTTTTGTAAGTGTTATTCCATTATATTAATAAAATAATATATTACTACATTTTTCATATCTTCATATTAATGTGTAGCTACTTATCTAAACTACAAATCTTTTTCTTATATAAAAACTTTAGAAACCAGTTTGCCATTGTGGTACATCCATTCTTTTATGGCAAAAAATTACAAATTCCAGGTATGATTTTAGGCAAGTTGTTTGCCAACCATTATTAGAACACAAAGAAAAAGTTTCTAAAACATCCATACTTTAAATTGAATAAATCAAACGCCTGAATAAACTAAACAGACCTAATTTTTAATGAAGATTTAAATTTCCATTATAACAGTATAAAATGTTAAAAAGTAACATTCACTTAGTTGGTCTATGCATATAAAAATAGAGCATAATAATTAAAGTTATTATAATAATACTAGTTGTCTAGTACAGTTAAAAATAAACTTATTTTTATAATTATACGACCTCTTCACTAAAGCTTTTGATGAAGAATCCTTGCTTTCTTTTATTTTGTTAACTGTCAATAATTCATGGTGGAACTGCATTGTATTGTTGTTTTTATTTAATAAAACGCACGCAAAACATTTTGAGTTGAAAATGTCCCTCTGAGGCGGACGAAACCGGTCCTAATTTATTGATTAAAAGTGGAATAAGTACCACAAAAAATTGCGTTTTATTAAATAAAAACAACAATACAATGCAGTTCCACCATGAATTGACAGTTAACAAAATAAAAGGCATTAAAGAAGCCAGTACGGCAAAACTTACTGTCTTGTATGAGAAATACAAAAGAATCCTTGCCTCAAGATTTTTCGAAAAATCACGAGAAAACTTAAATCTATTTTCTCTAGAAATTTATTTACGGAAATTTGATGTGATCAATGGTTTTCTATAAATTTAGAAGAGTTTATAATATTTGTATTTTGAATATTCAATTTATGAGAAAAATAAAATAAAAATGCATAAACAAACAAAATAATTACATAATATAATAAAAATAGAACTTAAAAATACTACTGAAAGAATGATGGTCATTGCCAATGATAACAATACCTCAAACAGTCCGGTTTCTTACGTTATACCTCGCTATAGTATAAGTCGATAAATCAAAAGCTCTAAACTTCACCCGCACCGTATCAATATCGCGAAATAATGATGATAATTAATTCCCGACTCACGCATCGCGCATCCCTTAAGTAGATTGAGCGGCAAACTGTTTTCAAAATCGAAATGCTTGCGGTAATTAGTAGGGGTTGACGACAATTAGGGGCGCCTTATTTGTGTTTGGGGCACGAAGATATTTTCAGCGCCCGGGGCAAGTCGCTTAGTATTCACACTTCACCACGTTCCCGTGGTGATATGGCGAATTATTTGGGATGTAAATCATGCAAATATTATTATCTTGTGCTATTATGTTAAGAATTAAATATTTATGAGATATTGTATGTGATAGAAGTCATACTGAAAATGAAAAGTACAGATAATATTTTTTTATGGTAAGAATAAATACTTCGTTTATTTTTTAAAATATGTAAAAAGATCGTGTCACACTGAATTATTAAAATTCCTTTCCAATTAATTTAATTACATGCAGTAAACTTTACAAAGCAAAAATTCAAAACGTTTACAACATTGTATTTTAAAACAGTATAAAAACAGAGAAATATTCGCAGTATTAGAAAAGCAGTATAAAGAGTAAATGAGTAGTTTAAAAGTAAGATAGCTTCTAATGTCTCCATCACCTCTACACATTGAGATAATAATATTTGGATGAAAATAATTATAATGTTTTGAGAGGATTTAGTTATATCGTAAGCTTTATTGTATTGCATTAATATAATAGTTTAATACTAAGACACTTAATCCATTGTTTAAATTGAAAAAAAATACATTATCTGTTTTCAATTTAACATTACGAAGATTGGCAACTGTGTATTTTAAAAATGGAGAGAAATCCTTCTAACTACAAATAAAAGTTATATATAACTTTATCAGCCGAGGTTTATACACTGCTGGATAAAGGCGTACAACTAGTTCCTTCTACTCTTATCGGTCCCTAGTTTTTACCCACCTACCATACCCACCAAAAATGATTAAAAGATTAAGGTACCTTCAAGCACATCATAAATTTGACGTCGTCTGGATAAGAACTTTTCTTTGACAGATATAATATAACTAATATAGTTACAGTGTTTATATATTATATTATATAATATAATATGTATGTTACCTAATATTATATAAAAAAATATCAAAACAATAAAATAAAAGCTTAAAAAATTGATTGGCGAATGTTTTATATTAACAACGTTAACCGGATGTTTATTTTTTTCTGTGGTTTATAATAAATGATAACAGTAAGATAATTTGTATAATATTCTTAACAGTTATTCATTTCAGATATGTGACTGTTGCTTTGAAGTCGGATGACATTTTTTAATAAATTCAATATTGGTATTTTTCTTTCAAGTATTATTATAAATAAAAAACTCATTGGTTCATTATGTAAGTATTCAGCAATTGAATGGCATATTTATCTCTAAATCAACTTTTTTCACTATTTCTCACTGTCGTTTTCAGGTATCGATATACAACAAAACTACAAACATATAAGGTACCTATATCTAACATACATAATTTTGAAAAACACTTTCTGAGAAAATATATTATAACCAATAGAAAAAATCTTTTTTTGAAAAGAGTAAGCTGAATTGAACCCTGCATCTTCTGGGTTTACGCCCCGTCCGTCGCATTTACCTCTATTCTACGCAGTGACATACAAATTGCGACAAATTTTAACTATAGGCCTTTTTAATACCTACTCACCAGCGTTCACCCAAATTAAGCTACTTTGGCAATCGGTTTTTGTTTTTATTAAATCAAAGTAGATACCTATTACTTCAATTACTAACCGACGATTTCTCCAATATTTTTTATGATGTAAGGTATATCTGTAACAACCATGAGCATAGTATCTCTTTACTATTTGAGGTTATCAGGCATAATAAACTTTATCTTTAAAGCGTATTACGTAATCAATATCATTATTCGTATTTTGTTTCCAAACCAATCCTTGCAAAAGTTTCAAGATAGTAAAACTCTTCGCTGGAAATAGCAAACAATAATATAAGAATCGTAAGCGATATTAGTTTGGCGAGCTAACCGGGGGGTAAACTTTGGCGTCTAAAATTTGCTACAAATATCTGGTGAAACTTGGTCGAAATTAGTGTAGGGTATTAGTTAGATATCGATTTTATCCTTCTCGATTCTGTGATTACGTTATTTTACCTATAAACAATGCTACATTTAATAAGAATTAATCAATATCTAGGAAATAGCAACAGAAAATTCTTCATAAATCTATAATCACAAATATTCAGGAAAGCGAAAAAACTAAATTATTTGCAGTAAGTTTTTAATTCATCCTAGAAAATGAGTAAGTATTTTATATATTATTTTATAAAATCTGAATAATTAAATTTGATGGTCTATAATCCAGTGGCAAAAGGTGAGTTTTAGAAAGAGGTAGGCTGTGGAGATCTAAGAAGAAGAGCACACTTATCAGGTATACTTACGGGAAATAATAAGATACTACGATAATACTACTAATAATTAATAGGTACACACTAATGACAACGACACAGATTCAATTAAACTTCAAAAACTCACTGACGTCATAAAATTGATCAATGAGTTTAAATTACATATTTTTCAAAACACACATCAAAAATCATTAGATAAAATTTATTTTTATTTTTAAGAACAATCTATATTTTATTAATATACGATTAAACGCCATAGAAAGTATTTTTAAAAATTATCTCATTATTAATTATTTTGGACAAAGTGCAATCGTGACAACAATATTATGCGCGAAGGTTTTAGGCTCTGCAGTAGGAGCCTACCATATTTCATACAATTCGACAGATTGACTGAAGTCCATATGAAGAAATATTATAATTCCTTGAGAAATAATCCGACATGTATTTACGTCAAAACAGATGGTGTGCAGTGGTCTAATGTTTTAATCCTTTGCAGATTGTTTTGTAATCTGTATAATACATTCCAAAATGGTATACGACATATTATTATATCGTTGGTAAATTATTTATTTTTACAGAATATAAAACATTCAAGTGATTATAGAAATATGTTAATATGCATTTAAAAAATATTTTTCTTAAGAAGCTAGGCTTTAAATAATTGCCTAGTATGGAGTTTCACCACTACTACAATTTCATCAAAAGTTTATTTTGGTTAATAAATTTTATTAACAGTTGAGATAAGTTGTCCGAAAATCGTTTTCATTTGGAATAATTATTAAACCACTGTTTGACTCGATTCAACATGTTTTTAGGCGGACGAAGTATTTATTACTGACTCCGCATAATATGCTCATATTCTGAGATAACACTCTTTTTTACGTCGATTTTTTTACTCTATACGATTTTATTGTATACGACGTTATAACGTTATAATGATTCTTCCGTAAAGATGACTAAAAAACGTTACACATTTACTTGAAAAAGAAAACATGTCAATGAATATATTATTATTATTATTATTAGTAATAGAATAATAAACATAAGTTTAAATGGACGCATGTTGAATTTTTATGACAAATTATGTTTTGTTATGCACGCGTCATTTGCACAATCTTCGCGTCGCGTAGTCACGATCGTTTTAGACCGTGCCCCAGCTGAAATATAGCCTCAACAGAATACTTACGTTTGAGTTGCAAAGGTTTAAGATTTTGAATATTAAATATATTCAGATAGTTCTGATGATTGTTTTAAAACCCAAATCAGCTGTCAACATCATCTGTTATCCAGATTCACTATACTAGGTAGTTTGATGTAAAATGAGTACCAAAAATTTATTTCAATATTCACAAAGTAGAAACGTTTTTTTTTGGCAATTTATACAATCGTAAGTGCTCGTTAGTAGAAACGATGCATTTTTCATTTTCATCCAAAAATATCCATCTCGTCGAACGAAATATAAAACAAATTCTAAAACAAAATATATGACATAGATAGGTGTATGAAGCGAAAAAAATGGTAAAATTTTAGTTCCATAAATGGTCGCAATTTGAAAAATGCAACCGGCGTAAATGTTACCAACGAAAAAAAAACGGAAAGTTGGCATCGTTCGTTTGTCTACGCTTTATATTATCCATATCCGCTCGCTTCAGTTGGCAACACACACAGACGAATATAAATAATTAAAGATGAAAAAACTACAATTTAAGACACTGTTAACTTTCATTTTATAATATATAATAATCAATACGTATTATTGAATTATTTTTTACTTTGAATTTCTTTCTAACATTTCTATCAAATCAAGTAGGTACCATTAAGTGTGATATAGTATATTTTGTATAGTTTATTGTGTCCATTGAAAGTGGACGAAACCAGCCCTGATTATTAGTAGAGTAAACGTTTTAGGTATAACTTTGCACTTTTTTGTACTTTTTACTACACTGATAATATGCCTCTTTGCCTGATTACCTCGCATAAAATTTGTTTTTTTTTTCTCTACCTTGTTTTTTCTATAACTGATTACTTGTATTTCTTATTCTAAATGTCATGTTGTGAACGTCTTGAATTAATAACTTGTTATGTACTCAACGTGTCTTTTTTTAAATAAATAAATTTTTATCCTAGAACCGGAGTGCAAAGTTATGAACCGTATACTCTGATCAATGTGGAGTTAGTAGTAAATATTGTGTTTTTTACACAATATAATCAATTATACACGTCTTATAATATTAAAAACGTATTAAACTTGTAATTAAAATAACAGGTATATAATATGTGCTTTTATTGAATATAATTATTATTATTAGGTAGGTACATCGTATTTTGTGAATATTTTATCATTAAAGTATAGTTTGAAAAGTTATTTAGAAGGTGACAGCAAATTAAAAAAAAAATCATAGTTTTATGTACCTAGGTTTTTTTATATTTAAAAATACAATTAACGTGTATAACTTCAAATATTTTTATTTTTATCAAAACAAGTTTAAATGCGGTCACAATGCCATCAGATAAATTAATATAATATATAAAAAATCTTTTTGAAAAAAAGATTTACCCCAAACGGGACTGAAACCCGCGTTCGCTAGATTCGCTTCAATGTACTCTACCAACAGTGTACTTATGTATGTTCAGTAAAGAATGTTAAATTCTCAAATTGTGTGATTTATTCGTTGAATAAAAAAAATAGTTCATTGTAAAATATTGTATCATTTTGTCAAAACCAAGCTCGGAATTATATATTTTGTCTATCTCCTGCATTTGTGATAACTTCTGAATCTCAAAAAATATGTAATTATATTAGATAAGTAATGAATTAGTTAGTTAATTATTATGGTGCTTCAGTCCATTCAGGGTATCTATCCAGTTGGTGATACTTAGCCTTCCTGTGATCATCTTGACATTCGCTTATCTCTTTCACATTATACTATATATTCGGGTAAAAGTTTTTCTAAGCCTAGCGATTCTCATTGAACCGATCATACATCTGGTTCATAAGTGAGTCAGTGATCATCGTAGTATCGAAAAAATTAAATAATAATATTCTTCGTTGTATGTCTAAAATTTTCTTTGGTTAGAATGAATCACGCTGTTAGCATAAAATAGCTTACAGACAAAACGCTATTATTTAAAAACTTCCCTCCAAAAGAACGTTAGATGAAAATTAATCTGCTAATTATTATCTTTCAACAAAGATATCATGTAAAATTAAATTCGCATGGGAAATATTACTATTAATGGATATTTTCTTACACTATGGGCAGTATTTAAATACCCATTAAATATATATTTTCATGTATATATCACAGTTTATACTGTAATATTTACATAGTAAAATTACAACAGTAGTCATAAACTACTCTTTTTTTTCTTCTTTTAACAATATGCGATCTAAACAAGATTGTATCGGCCTTCACAGAATGGAAGTTTTCTATTAAGAAACGGATGTTCACTTACTCAACCTATTAGGTCCATACTCTGACCCCAAACACAAATTGAAAAACAATATGTGTATTTGCCAGACCCTGGATTTGAATCTGGGACCCAAGATATTATATGCCAATGCCGTATTAACTAAGAAGCACAATGAATAGTAAACTTATGTAAATTCCTAACTATTTACTTATTTATTTCACTTTAAATATAAATAACGGAGTTTTAAATAGCATTATTAAATTAAAATTGTCAGGAATTTTCATCATGTAGTATTTTAAAAGGTAAGGCACAGCAACCAGAATGCGATGGCCATGAATTCCCATTCATGTGTAACGAAAAATTAGTTAAATTTATTGAATAATATTCAATATTCATAGTAGTAACTCCATAATGTATATTTTAGACTCCAAGCGTCCGTTTAATTATTTTCAGTTTATTTTTATTTGGTTTATAGAATATATGATTAAATTCAATAAAAATTATCTAACATAACATGTTACTCGCTAACATATCACTTTTGGCTCAACAGTCTAGGGTGGAACCTGCGTTTCTCAAGTCATCTTTCATTGTCCGGTCTATTTTCCGGAAGTATTTTCCTTTGCATTATGGACCATGTCATGCAACCACTGCAATGTGGGTCTCCCAAAACTTACCAACCAAATGGTTTTGCATTAAAAACTTTGCGGGATGGTTGATACAAATCCGTAAGGAATTTTTAAGATTGTATTAATTATTAAATTGATTACGACAAAAATCTTGCTTAACAATTTTTCTACAATAAAAAATGATGTATAATAATAGGTAGATACCTAAATACTATTTTCTTGATTGTGCATTATTGTGCACTATATAATATATACTTGTGCTAGGTACTAGTATATCTACATAATATATGTATCAATATGCAAATTATAATATAGACTGCATCATTCTAAAAATTTATTAATCCGGTCACAATATTTTGGCGGGAAAATCCCACTGGAAAGCTCCGGTCTAAGTGACCGTATGTATTCCTTACGCGTCATTCGCTCAGCTGAAAAAGCTCCCGCGAAGCCTTTTTTTAAACCAAAATACGCACAAAGGCAAAAAATAATAAATTTTGAGGAAGGGTTCACGGTTAAACCGTTGATATAAATTTGTATTAAGAATATCTCAGACATAAAAAAATGAGATGCTCCTCTGCATACTTTCCACAAAATATATTTAAATAATACACTACGGAATGGTTCGCTTTTATTTCATTTAAACATGTCAAGTAGGTATATAAGCAATAGGGATTGAAATACCGGTATATCAAATTAGAAATACCGGTAAATCCGGTATGAAGAAACCAGAGAAATTAAAAAACACTATAATTATCTAAAATAATTAAATCATCCGAAAAAAGTTGGATACTATCAAAAAATTTATTAGACATTTTTTTGGATGGAAATACTCTCGACTTAGATTTTAGATAGAATAGTATTTTTAATAAAAAAAGCTACGTTTTATAACTTAGGTTTTGGACAAAAAATGCTTTTATTCATTTTTCGTTGTGAAAAGATGGTGGATGGAATTTTAACAAATATTCGTATAAGAGAACTTAAAATAATTATTATAATTAAATGCATTAATACGATAAAGAATTATTTTTTATTGACATGTCTCCAATGAGCATTATAAATACCATTACAAATTCAAACTGGACTTTATGTATGAACAATATTATATTATGCGGTGTTGTTATTTCATTTTCCGCTTAGGCTTTCAATCGAGCAAGTCGCTTCCGTGATCGACTCTAACATCGTATTTAGTTAAATGGTATTCCTACATGTAGATTTATTCAATGCGGAATTAAATTCCGTACAATGTGCAAGCTTTCAATATTGTGTTCTCTAGTAAATTAACTGTAAAATTTCATATGCTCTTTAACTTAATAAAGCTCCCACAATAAGGTTTTTGTTATCAATCCCTAAAATTGCAATTCTAGTATAAAATGATCGGACGATGGAAGGATGTAATAATATGTAAATACAATAATTTCTACTAGAAGAAGAGAGAGTATCAATTCCCAGTATAAGGGTTGGTATTTTCATAGTATTTTTATAACGATTATTGTTTACCCTTCTTTCAACTAATGTCTACCTTTTGCCGTAAGTACATATTTATTAAGAGAAAAACATTTATGCATAATAATAATTTAATAACTCCCAATTGTCATGTAGTAACACTCATGTGGGTCCATGAGGGTAAACACCCTATTGTATTGAACATTTATTGCTAAGTTTGCCACCCCATTTTTATTTGTAATCAAAGCTACTTTATTCGATGTATTGTGTGTTTAACATTCTATAGTATTATTAACCATTTAATAGTAAGCGAATCTAATTTTATTTCTGATTTTATTGCATGTTTCATTTCACTCATTGAATTCATGTGAAAATCAACATATTACTTTTAGGGCATTTTATTGTATTATTTCCACCCCATCAAAATCAATAAATCGATTTCGATATTGTATTGTATTGATCAACCCTAATGTAATCCCCTAACCTAACACTTGTGATATCTAACAAACACGTGTTCAACCGCATCACTGATACTTACAAGTGTAATTATTATATAAAGAGAGTAACCCCTCTTATTAGAGACATTCATTCTTGATATTTAATTGAAACACCATCTGATCTCTGAATCTGTATTCCTGTATTTCATACTTTATAATTGTGCACTTTAGTGACGAATAAATTATAAGTTCTTAATAATCTTCAAAAGCCTTTGATTGATACACCTACCACTCCTGTTGCTAAGATAACCACATAACACAATTAAAGCATAAAACAAATCAACGCCTTTGCTTATTGAGCGTATTATGGTCAGATGAGCTTTTTGAGATGTAACCCAGATTCGGGCAAAAGTTTTATTTTTGCTCTCCATGAATTTGTTTAAAATTGAGGTTTTTAGCTTTCCTTCTAATAATTATTTTTTCTGTCATAACGGTTTTCTTCGAGATTAATTTTGCATCTTAAGCCAAGGGCTTTTTTACTTCTGAACTGAAGATTGAAAATGTTCAATTCGTCGTATGCTTCATAATTAAAAAAGCGTTTCTCTAAAAGACCTCACTATCGAGGGTAGTGTCAGAAATGACGACATAAGATAATTTTACTTAATATGATGTAATTTCTCATTATATTTTGAGCAAAAACGTGATGTTTAACATATTAATATAATACAGGAGCCTTACGAGACATTTCTCTATTCTGTGGCATCATATTCCATATCAGACAAAGGCAACCGAGCGGAATGCAGAAACATTTGTCATAACTAAAATTTCCTTAGTACAAAACACTATGCAGAAACATCGTCATTAGTTAAGATCATGTTGTCTATGGTTTACCTCGTCTTTAAAGCATCGTTCGTTTTTTCAACTCGTCTTAAAAGCTTCGTTCGTTTTTTCTTTTGAAAATAATATCATATTTAAAATTTATCTTTCCTATATTTTAGGTAAATTATTTTGTAATTGTTAAACGATGACAAAAATATGACAACTGCACTTTATAAATGCTAAAATTATAAATACATAATTAATATTTAATAAATCATAATACTCTTATGTTTTCGTTATCAGTAACATTGGATGGGATTGGATTGGAGTCAATTGGATTGTGTATTAGGCTCTAGTCCGTTGCTTATGTAACAATAGATTTTTGTCCAATATGGAGTCTAGTTGAACAAGAGATTCTTTACACGACTATCCCATTTAAAGGGCACTCGTTATGGGGACATTGTATTTATCAGACAGAAATTTAAACATTTACCTTTTATTCTATTACGTACTATTAAGTACTATTTTCTTGTTTCCCTCTTTCGTCTTCTCTATTTTACTTTTTGTAATATCTATATACTTTATAATAATTATTTAACTATTATTTTATTATGCCTGTAGACTTGGGTCACATAATATTACATTTTAGCATTCAAATGAAGGTTTCCTCTTAGCAAGGTGCAGGGTGAAGAAGATCATCCTGGTTCTAAATTTTTAAATACTATTCTATATGAGGTAAGGGATGGTGTGAGATGGGGTAGGTAGGTTCCAATGAGTAGAAGGATTTATGCGTGATAAAGTAGTCCCAGTTTATTTCCCTTAACCACCAAAAGCTACAATCGTTAATGCAGGCTTGTACAATGAGATTAATGAATTTTACAATTAATAATTACGTTAGTGTGTTGCGAGAAAATTACCAATCGAGAGATCATGGATGCGACTGTAAGTTAGAACGGCGTTAGTACTTGTGTTATTTTGATCATTCGCCCCCTTAGTTTTTATAGTGAATTGAGATAAAGGTAACGCCAAGTTGGCTTGGGACGAATGACCGGTGAGTGCATGTCATTTTTTATTGCATTACCGATGGTGAGTTCATGTACTGTAAACGATTTCGTAGAATTCTGTCTCTGTTTGCATTATGACACAACGTTATCAATTAATTTAATAATGTATTTCTCGATACAAAACTGCGCTATTGCGTTTTGGTACAATTGTTCTAGTAATTTGCTCGCAATAACAACTGACTTGTTTTGATGCATTTGCATTGCATAAATTCTTATGAATAGCAAATTTAGCAATAAATATTATTTACATGTTTTTGTGAGGCAGTTTGCTCAACCGGGTTCACTGGCCGCAGAATATATCGATGACAATAATTGGTTTGAGATTGATTTGAAAGACATATTTAATATTAGTTTTACAATGTAACATAGCTTAAGGGTATTAAAATAAACTTAATATGCTAACTAAAAAGTACACTCTGCCTGAAGATCCGTGAAGCACCCACATAATATACAGGAAAAATATCGAACATAATATCGAAAACACTCATGAGAAAACATAGCCAATTGAAAAAATCTTTTTTCAAAAAAGTTAGACACCCGGCAGAATTCAAACCTGCATCTCTAAGGTATCGTGCCCTGTACATTGCCATGCTTATTTTCGACACATTTTAACTATTGACCTTTTTAATACCCGACCTGCTCATATGCGCTCTCAAATTGAGTTAAGGTTTTTCAGAATTATGTATGTTCAATAATTAGAATGGTACATTCTTATTGTTAGATATTCGTTGAATAAAATAGATAGTTAATGAGAAATATCGTTAATGCATCAATGCATATAACGTATGTGGTACAAGAAAAAAATATTCTGGCGCATTGGCAATGAACTCATTCTAAAGTAAATTAATTATATGAAAATGTCCAGTTGCATTTGATCTTAGAAAGTAGAATATATTTATGTAGGCATATTTTTTTATTCATCAATTTATATTATGTAAATATTTTGGAGTCTCTCTAGATGAATGAACGTTTTTGAAATATGAGTGCAGTGCTTCAGTGTAAATACTCCTTCCTTTATGATAAATATTTGTCAGAATCTTTTGTAAAATGAATTGAAAATGTTTTGGCACAGAGTTTGTTAGAATATTTTGACACGTGTTTAAACTCGAAATAAAGTAAAAAAAAAATATTTCCCAACATCAAACGTTTTTTAGTTAAACGTTGCCAAAAGCATTGTTATTCATTTAAACATTCGCGAACAAACAAAACACGCACTTTTACGAACAGATTTTTTTTCGGATGTGGAAAGGAATATTTTAATAGCTAACAAAAAGCAGTAAAAGTATTCTGACGGAATCTACCGCGAATATACTGGAAGTATTTTAGATGCGAATATTTCATGCACAGTTAACACACGCTGTTGGATCTTATACTAAAGTTTGAAGTACCTATGTATGATATGCATACAACACTCCAGATTACAGCTACATAAATAGGTACATGCTTTATATAATTTAAAATAAAGAAAAATATTGTGATAGCAAACGAATAATGTGCATAGTAAGTCAACATACGACACGGGACCTAAGATTAAGTCAAATAAACAGATATAATTAACTACTTTTTTTATTCAACAAATAAAAAACAAGATTCAGGAATGTAACATTTTAATTATCGAACTTGCATAATTTTTGAAAATACTTCTAAGAAAATATATTAAAACCAATAGAAAAAATCTTGTGAATTATTCGTTTAAATTTAAAGTTTCATTATTTCATAAAAAAAGTAATTCTTCTTTTTATTGTGCCATCCCCTAGCGGAGGTCGGCCACCATCAAGGTGATCTTATCTTTGTCTTCTGCTACCCGGAACAGTTCAGTGGAGCTGCACTCGTACGAATCACGGAGGTTATCAAGCCACGAAATGCAGCGCCGTCCTCTGCTACGCTTCCCATTGATATTTCCTTGAATGACAAGTTGGGGAATGCCGTATTTTTGTCCTCTCATAATGTGGCCGAAGTACTGTAGTTTCCTGGTTTTGATACTACGTAGAACTTCTCGGTCCTTCCCCATTCGATTGAGAACTTCAACGTAATGGCAAAAAAGTAATTAAGTTACTAATTAAAAATTATTAGCATGTTCAACGAAGCTACAACACTAAAATATCTTGGAGTAATCCGTGACGTCGGTTAGTAATTAAAAGTAATACATACTTTGATTTAAAATACAAATGCTGATAGCTAATAGTAGCTCAATTTAGAAAACGCGTCAGAGAGTATTATAAGAGCCATTAGGTTAAATTTGTCGTAATTAAGTATGGTACCTTTCGCATAATAGTACCTATATGTGCGTGGGCACAAAACCCATTAGAAACAGGTTCGATTCCTGCGGGGTGTCTTACCTTTTTCAAAAAGATTTTTTCTAATTGGTTTTAATATATTTCCGCAGAAGTATTTTCAAAAATAATACTGGTAAATAGTTTGCAATTATTGACATTGTTTGATATTTTTAGCCAAGCGGTAACGTGTAGGCTTATAATGTCGTGGGTCCCAAGTCTGACAAAATCATATTATGTTGATTTTCCGATATGTGTTTGGACTCAAAGTATGGATTTAATAGATTGAGCAAGTGGCTGACATCAATTTCTCGTATAAATAAAAATAACTCTGTTATAAACAACAACATCCATTTTGTAGATTCCCATATGATTTCATCGTCGAATATGGTAAAAAGAATTTAAATAATTTAAGTGAGTATATATAATTATTATTACTTACAATTTTATCCTCAAAGAGACGAAACGTTATACAGCTGCTATGCCCCGGAGACTTCACTTTGCAAACTCGCTTTCACAGAATTAATGACTATATAAACTCAATACGGAATACCTGCCACTATCTAATACTTACGTTCTGACGGTGCTATTTTATAGTAACAACTGCCAATACTAACTCACTCATCATAGTACCTTACGAAAGCTAAATGTAACCATTGAAAAACAAATGCGTGCGGTAGATACTGGGTGTGCAGTGGGATAACTTTTAAGGACATTGGATTATAACAAAGTGGTTATTGAGGCATACGATGACATCTTAGTAAAATATGTGACATTGGCGTACCCATGTGCTACTGGGTAACCGGACAAAATATAACATGACCAAACAGAACAGTGACAAAACAGAACAGCCAGGGAAAAATGAAACAATAATTTTTGTGGAATCTATTTAGGTTAGGTTAGTTTGGGTCATTATTTCGTTGTACCTAGTCACCCAATCATTTTAAACATATTATTATATTGATTAAGATGAGATATCCTAAGCTTCCCGGCAACACCGGGTTAAGTCCCATTTATTTGAGACTTTATAGCAATTAAGAATGCAGAAATTAGGTATATAATTTGATTTATTATGGGGTATTGAAAATCTGTGCTATTAAAAATCTATCAACATAATAGAGATAGGACAATTTCAATATTAAATTTATATTTTTCCTGAAAGGTCATAGTTATATTTATTGTTGTTCTGTTTTGTCACTGTTCTGTTTCGTCATGTTCTTTTTTGTCATGTTCTGTTTTGTCATATTATGTTTTGTCACTATTCTGTTTTATCATGGAACCGTGCTACTGATATTTCAAAAGATTTTTTACCTGGTCTTCATTTTGTAGATTCAAACAGATACTCGCTTTCTTAAATGCTACTGAATACTACCTACGCTACGGAATTCAGTATGACTTGCAAAAATGTAAAAAAAACTGTCGAGCGTCTGGATTTATTGGCAACTGCGTGGCATATACATTCTCTATCATAATATGAAGTGGATAACACGATACAATTTGGTGAAGCTTTTGCAGTGGACTGTAATTTGAGGATGCTGGTGGATTACGGATCTAGGGGAGGGGTTTACTCAGGATGCCAGACACTGATCTTTATATTGAGAGGCCTGGCTTGCGCTGGAGCCGGTTCGGTGTTCACGCACTCACGCCCCGGTAAATGGACGGTTCGGAATGTCAATCTCATGGTTTTACTTGGTTTTGATATAAATGATAATGAAAAGTTCAGGATAGATGATACATGCGACTTTCTCTCAAACCGCTTCAGATTTAGCGCAACGAAGGTCAAATATGTGCGTTTCGAGTCACTCTGTGGTTAACGACGGCTAAGCTATGACCGCTATGACTACTCCACATGCGACCACTTTCTTGATGTCACTCGTCCTAACTGAATGTTATTCAATCACGGTCGACTAATGACCCGTAATTGCTGACCGTCTGATCTTGTGACAATAATAAATAAGGATTCGAGGGTAGGTGGGAATAAAAGAAGAATGCGACCACAATTAGCTAAACCATATCATATTATGTTAGATCTAAAATATTAAATCTATGTAGACAAGGCAACAAAAATTGTATCATCTTTAAACGAATGGGAAAAGACAGAGAAGCTCTCCATCAGAACCATAAAACTACGGTACCTAGTACCTACGCAACCAAACTGTCCCGGGTAGAAAACAATAGAGTAATGTTCGTTCTGATGGTGGCTGATTTTTGATCAATGATTGATGAAAATGGGGGAGTGCGCAAACTTCAATAAATAGGCTATCATCTACTATCCAGTGATCTACCATATTCTCCCATTATCATTCGTCAACTTAAACAAACTTTTTTTTCCTGAGAATATTGAGATGTTATAAATTAACCAAGAGTTATTTTTTATTATCACAAAGAAATGCTCATCTTCCCATTCGCGGTAACCGGACAAAACAGAATATTATATTACAGAAAATTAATAAACAGAACAGTGACAAAACAGAACAAACAGTGGAAAAATAAAACATTCATTTTTGTCGTATCTATTTATTAATTAAATACTTATATATACAGTTTATAATCACTATATTATGTTGGGCCATTGGGCGTAAAAAGCTCAATTTATCTGCTTGATTTTGATAATCATGAAGAACTCCACAGAATTTTTAAACTCATTAATTCGTTTACCTAGTCATCCAATCATTTTGATCATATTAGATTGATTAAGACCAGATATACCTAGCTTACTGGTAACACCGAATTGTGTATCATTCAATTGAGACTTTTTAGCGATTAGAAATGCAGAAATTATATAAGTAATTTAATTTTTTTTACGGCGTATTGAAAACCTATGTTATTAAAAATCTATACAACATAATATAAAGATACGAAAATTTCAATATTAAATGTTATATCTTTTCTGAAAAGTTATGGTTATATTAATCGCTGTTTTGTTTTGTCACTGTTCTGTTTTTCCATATTCTGTTTTGTCACCGTTCTGTTTCTTCATGTTCTGTTTATTCATGGAACCCTTCTCTATTTTCTTCGATGGCGCTAAAGCTGAAGTCGAGCCCTGGCCTCCTCTACCACTATCCTCCAGCCGAAACGGTCCTCCGCACGTCTTTTACAGTTCCTGATTTTTAGCAGCTGGTTGGCATCTTTTGTAATATTATCACCCTTCCATATATTTTATAATAATTAGAGGTCGTGTAAGATACTCGAATTTGGTCAGTTTAAAGAAAAACAGAGCATATCAAGATACCCCAAAAAATTAATAACTATGTCTTAAAAACATAACCTATTGACATGAGATCAAGTACCATTAGATTAATATGTAGAATTAAATTTCCTGCCTTTGCAAAATCTATTTATCCAAATACGTATGATTTATTGTTGTATCAAATATAAAAACAAAAAAAAAGGTCTGATAAAAAATAATTTCCGTCAAATGTGTGCCAATATCCGGCGGAAAAAAAGTGAATACGAAATTCCCAAAGGAACCAAACCCGCATCATTCACTCGTGAGTTGATTGTGCAACCATTGCGCCTCATGGGAAAACCCCGCTGATCTCACAAATAAAAGAACTCCCATATTTCTTTTATGTTCACTTATACCTAAATGTTTGTAACTGTCTAGAAAAATACAGATTTCATTCATGACGATATTTATATTATTCTTGTACTATACAGTGGAGCTTCCAATCGATATAGGTACCTACTACAAGATTGCTGTACTTGAGTCAAATGTATGAATGCCCAATACACCTATGTTGAAAAATCAACGTTAATAAATAATATACAGATGGAAAGCGAATGAAGAGTCAAACTTTGCTGGATCCTTGTGATAAAAGGGTTCACGAGATAGATTCCGAGACTATATGGCTAGAAGATGGCTGCTGAAAACAGACATACTTAAGTGGAATAATTGTGGAATTCTAGATCAGCGCATCAATTCTATTTATACATAAGACTGCTTTCGGCCGCTACGCCAGCTATCTAGGGTAGGCTTATATGGAAGTTTTAACACTTATTATAACAATTACAATAATATAGCCGTCTAAACAGTCATAACTCTATATTTTACCATGTTTTTATTAGCTCGTATTCTTGTTTGTTCGGTACAGTTTTTTCTTGTGTGCCAAGTACATTGTTTGTCCAAGATTTGTATTGGACGATAGAAGATTTTTAACTAACTTGCCGACTAGCTAGAAATTTGAAACTTTTAGAATATATCAGAACACGACGACAATGCATTATTTTAATACTTTTAGCCATTTTTAAGCAGAATCGGTTTCATTTTTAGTTAATTATGTTTTGTATGGTTAAGAAATTATTGTCGGTTGCTAAGGGGGTCCTAGCAACTAAACTATTAATATATACGTGCGTTACTATGGAAATCAAAATGAAATGTCGAAATGACATTTCAATATTCTAAAATATTTATTCAGTATTCCTATCAAGTACCATAAAAAGTTTATATTAATACATAGAATTGTCAAGATTATATGATTCAACAGAAACTTTATCTTTCTAAAATTTACCCTAGCCAAAAGAGGTGCTGTTACAACATAGCATTTATTGTGATAATAATTACAACTAACTTATTGTAATTGTTACAACAAGTGCTAATACTTCGATACAAACCTACCCTAAATAGCTGCCATTGCGGCCAATTGCAGTATTGTGTATAGAACAGATGCGAGTGGCGTGATGTGAGCTGTAGTGTTATTAGTCGGAGAGGATTAGAAAAAGTAAGAATAATTATTTTCATAACAAAATAATATATTACCAATAAAAATAATGTACTAATTAAAATATTTATTATTCACTCAGTATTTCCTTAAAATATGTATGAATAGGATGGTTAGATTGACAGTAAACATCGTGTTCTAACTAGTTATACTATTTTGTTAAATTTATTTGCTTTTAAAATATACATGCTACACTAACATTATAAAACAGTAAAATATCAGAAAATGGAAAGATGTCGAATAATGATTAAAATGCACTTCACAAATCGTACATACTTTATTATCATGATGAGGTGTTTATTGGCGCATTGCATCTACATCAACTTTACTAGCAAACGTAATACCAACGTTATGGTATTTTTTTTTTTTTTTAGAATTATTAATAACCATGTCCTTGCTTTTTTGTACAAGGTGGTTGTTAGTAATTTTGAACAATCACAAACACCCAGGCTTTGAGAAAAATACATAAATGTTTTTTTTGTCATGACCGGGAATCGAACCCAGGAACTCTCGGGTGGAAGGCGAGCGCCTTACCAACTGCACCACGAGAGCCGCCAACGTTATGGTATTGTTATTTAATTAAAATTACATCCAGGTTTTATAGCGGTAATACTCGTATCTTTAATATTAAATCATTTTTTTCAAAGAAGGTTGCATACAGCGCCTTGTTTTTTCTTCTCTCGATGACTTTATGGATACCTCGCATTTACTATTGAGGTTTTTTTTATGGATTTTGGCACGCAAACTACTCTACTTGATGCTAGTCAAATAATACTTGTGCCGGCTAAGAAATATGCCTTATTGAAAACCATTCGTCTACCCGCATCGGGTATTGAAAATTTGAATTCGGCCACGGCCTATGAAACCACATTGCAAAACCTCTGGATAATTCTTTGTAGCGTAAGGCGGTAGTGATTCTGATGAATTTTTCGTCGTATTCATTAGGAACTGAGAACTGCAATATTTTATAACCAAATTTTTCCCGTGGTAAAAGAAATATCGTACCTATAGAACTGATATTCTGAACATATACTTATGCTAACTTATATGACTGCAATCACTGGATCTGAAAGGTATGAATCATTATTTCATGATCTTTTTTTATTAAATCAATACAGAAATTAAAAAGTGCATCTCTTGCGACCTCATTTGCCAAGGTCTCCGGAAGGTCGCTTATGTCCGCATCTGCCATCTGCAATAAAAATTTCAGGTTGTGCCGCTCCTTGCTAATTATTGACAATCATCGAGGAGTAAATGTAGGACGTCCTGGTCGCTTCTGTTGTCGCATGGGCACTTGCCGTCAGATGTTATTTTAAACCGATACAGGTATGCTCGCATGACTTCGTGACCTGTAAAGATCTATACCATCTCAAAAAATAGCCCATTGTGCACCTTGATGTGTTGTGCTGCTAAAATATAAGGTAAGAACTTTCGGGTCAACTCCCCTGTCGAAGAGTTTAAGTATTGTGAGTTCCATTCGTTGTTCACCATATCTGAAATTGTAATTTTTGCGTAGCTCAAAGGAAATTTGTCATAAACTATCACGGTCTTGGGTTCAGAGGCACCATGCCGAGCCAATGTTTGGAGCATTGGGGCGCATTCAAACTTTAATACATAATGTATTATATCCGCACAGTGTATGTTTGGGCCAATTATAGCAGCGCAAATTCCTAAACTACTCACACCCCGTTCAGGCATAATAATGTAAAACAACTGAGTTACAGTAAAACCATTACTGCGGTTAGAAGTAAACAATTAGCTTGTATCGGTTCGAAGTGAACAAACAACGGAGTGACTCAAAATAAACAGTATCGCGTATAAGTGCGAGTGGGTGACGACTAAAACCGCAGAGCCAGCTTCAGCGTCACAAAAGGTCAGTGCCTAGTATCTTGATATCACCCCAGCATCCAAATTATCCTTCACCCTACCTAATAGATTCCACAATAGCGGAAGAGAGATATTACATAATATGTGCAAACACCAAGTTAAGTATACGGGTATTATACGCGAAATAAGTGTAAAACCCATTGAATAATTTAGTACCCACCTTTTTTGACGCCTTGATTTTAGCGTAGACAAATCAGTTGTCTAGGTATCTTTCATAGTTCACTATAGAAGAAAGTTTCAGTAGTATCACAAATTTTATTATTATTGACAAATAAATAAAATGAAATAATAAATTTTAATGTTAATATTTTAAGTGTTTTGGTATTATCTTAATGACAATGATGACTAAATTTAAGAAATACTTACAGAAGTTTATCTATGAGCAAGCTATTAAATAGATATATATGTCAGAATCTATATTAATTATTAAAATGTTTATAAATTCTCATTTATTATGGTTTATTTATTTTAAATAATCTTCGATGTAATCATTTTAAGACATAATTATTATTTTAATTTCAACGATTTGTCAAAAGATTGTTTTCCAACTGCTTTTTTTTAAGACATACTCACTTTTCACTTTATTGAATCTCGTAGGTCACTTCTGCTCTTGATACATTGCACCTGCTATCACGAGGGATGGTTTCCAATCCTGGTGTCCTAAAGAATTTCTATTCTATATACTTACAGAACTGTTTCCTCGAGTCTAGCTTATCAGGCACCATTAGCGAAAGGTACAAGACTAGTCATGCACTCCCTACATACATAAACATTTTCAACGACGTGCTGTGCATTTTGTTTTTGAAACTTTATTTTACTGTATAAAATATTTTACGTTTTTTATTTTTTTCTTAATCTTTCTTGTGTATGTGATATTTGTTATGATGTAAATAACATGTTGTAAACCTTCTGAATTTTGATTTGTTATTTTCGAAATGTTTTCTTAAATAAATGACTTAAGTATATAGCTAAAAAGTCCCAGTGTTGCCTATAATAGACCCATTTTTCATTTCGACGGCTGAACGCAACCTTAAAACTCAGAATCTAGCAGCAGTCTTGGGGAATTATGCGAGAAGATGTAGAGCAAAGGTATCATAAGCCCATCAATCCGCGCCGCCTCGTCGTAGTTCTTTTGATCAAGCCACAGATTGATGAGATACGTCCTCCGCAAAATATACCGTGTCCGAACTATCTTACTATTTGAACCTAGACTGCTGTTTCCCGCTATGAGTAATTGTGTTTAGCTTTTGTAATGAGCGGCGGGCCTAAATTATATTCCGTTAATTGGACAATTTGGCAAAGTATAATAAAAAATTAATCTTGTAAAAATAAAATACCACAAAATCACATAAAACGTAGTGGCATTTCAGCATTTGGTAAAAATGGTGGAAACAAAACAAAGGTAAAGATAAACCTGCATGTGTTCTTGTAAATCTTGTTTTCGCATTAAAATATTTCCCCCGGTTATAAATTAAGCAGAAAGAAGTAATTTAGTTGCTCAGTATGGGCAACCTTGCACATTAAAAGTAAACGCTAAACAGCCGACCCAAATTACTTTGCCTCGTTAACGAGACACGTTAAACGCACAAACATTCGGCGCTAAATTTTCTATAAAACTGCCGTTAAAAATAACCGTTAATAATATATCACCAGAATTTTTTACATCTCCTTGTGGGGTACCTATGTAATTTATCTTTTTTTTATTAAAATATTCTGCTTATTTTAACGTATATTAGAAGTAGCAGTAAGTGGGAGCTTTTTATAGTTAAGTTTCACGCTACAGGTCGTATAAAGCTCTCCCCATACAGAAATCACAAAAAGTTACTACAATTACGAATAGTAAGAAGTCGCAAGTTTCCAGCATAGCATTCCAATTTGGGGTGATGAAACATTTACCACTCAGTCAGTATACTGCCCTTCTAAGGAAAAAGGCAGTAACTGACTCTCACACACTTTCGAGATAAATGACATAATGTGTTTTTTCTCAAACTTTAGTACTGTGTTAATTAATAAAAAAATGGTGGAATTTTTTATTAGCAGAATACAAACAAAGTAATAATAAACAAGCAGTTACTGCAATGAATAGGTGCAATTACTGCCTTTTTGCTAAAAAATGTATTATTTTATAGGATGTCTATTTTTTCATTAAGGATTTTAATGGTATTTTAGTGATAATACTGATTTTAAAGTGAACAGAATATATAGCTTTAAAAATTACCTAACGAATGGCATTTATAACTCAATTTTGTGAGTTACTGCTTTCTTCTTTAGAAGGGCAGTATAGAAGAGAAGGGAAGAATGTAGATTGAGCGTTATATGAATATATAGGTGTATGAAATCCTTTCATTATACACTAAACCTGTGACATTTTGCTATTTGTAGTAATATCTGGTCAGTGTCATAAATGTGTGTGGTCTAAAAACAGTACTGAATATAAAAGTATTACGCATGCCACATTGGGTAAGCGAATCTGTCAAGTTTGACACGCGACACTACTTTACTCGTAGCAAGTGTTGCTTTTTTTAAATGGCTTCTTCACACTACTACAATTAAGTTAACAATACATAAGTACTTAGACTATTATAAAGAGAATATTAGCAAGAGACAAGTTACAAAAGGGATAATAGAACGAGAAGAATATATTTTTATACATTTTTTCGGACATTATATCTAATACCTATGTAAATAAATATATTCCCAGTACTTTAATACTACTTGATAATTTAAAGATATACCAATCGATCATAATAAAATTATACTAGTCAGATATGAATGCTTCTTCCTTTTATGTCGTCCTTTATTAAATTTAAGGTTGACCTCCAAATTGCAGTACACTTTTTTTATCCTGGACCAGTAATATCAAATTCCGTAGCCCCTTATAGAAGCTGCATAGCTATACGCCGGCCTCCTGTTTTTCTTGAATTATGATCTTAGGGTAACGCATTTTTCTCATTGCTGAAAATATAGATAATACAGTAATTTAGATTTTTTTTAGAGGTCTAGATAATTAAAAGTGTGTAATGTCATTTTTCTTGGTGTTTAAATGTTATCTAACTGACGCTCCCATTCCGTGGCACATTTTGAACCTTTAAACGAATATTGTCAGTTAGCAAAATCTGCCGAAATCACCAGAACGACAATGAGGTCACCTCGCGTTTTACTGCACTGCATCGACACCTGCATGACTTAATGAACATATTTTAATCATTTTCTATATATCTACACATTTTAGAATTATGTCAAACTCGCGTGTTTTTTGTTTTTTGCGGTTGGCACTATGTATTTTCTATAAGAATGTTGTCTATTATCTATGGTCTGCTGGTTAGGTTATGTTCAAAATATTATTTAATTTACAGCGACTCGTCACTAGGTTATTCTACCATTAAATTTACAGAGAACGTGTTCGTTCAAAATATTCTGCAAAATGCCGAAACCATAGACTAAATTTGTCGCCGTGACAGTACGTGAAATGCATCTCAATATTAAAATAACTCTTTCCTTGTTAAGTGCAGCAATTCCGTTTATATAATATATTATAAACGTATAAAATATCCAAACAGCCAATATATATTATTATTATGTACTGTCTGTTTGGAAACATTTAACCATTATTTATAAAAAAATATATATGTATTATGTACCAACATATGACGGAAAAAATTACTGGTAGAATAGTATTATTCCGTTCATATAAGTATAAGGAACTTATTTCCAGAAAAGTTTAATATAAATCATAAAAGTTTGACCTTTATATTAAACAAAAGGAAGTCAAGACGTAAAAAGTTGAACATCTCGTAAAAAAGACTTGCACTCTTAATGTTTGTAGATTATGAGGAAAAGTAGAGCGCGTTTAACTTAAGAACACTTTGCTTGGTTTACTAGTTTCAAAATCTGATTGTACCTACAATTAATGTAAACTATTCGATTTTAGAGATAAGTATGCCACTTTGAAGATAATTAACTTAATTTTAAAGAGCAAATTAGAGTGTTAATATAAATTTTATATTATTATGTACGCACATAATATTATTATGTATTTGTCTGTGAATATCATTTATTACTGGCTTAATTAGTCAAATTACGTAAAAAATATTCGAATTCTTACCTCAGTGACATCGCATACTGAGATCTATAGGGTCATAACTGCAAAAAAATCTAAAAATGGCTTATGAATGCAGTTCGATAGAAAAAAAAATCTATGTTTAATGCTATATGGCATTAACTGCTACTTGGAAGCAGTGGCCTCCTACACAATTGTGTCCATGGTTATTATATATTTAAAATTTTAATTTAGAGCTATTTATATAGAGGTATTATCTTATATGAGGCCCTTTTGCCTAAAAAATATTTTATCTTTTAGAGCGTGTTCAAAAAAAAATTTCTTCGTCATCTCTATTTTAAAGTTTATAATTATTTTCCTTTTGACACCTTCTCAAACGAGTATTTTCCGACTAACTTTCTTCAAGGCATGCTCGCCTTTCATTCTCTTGAAGCTCGTAGGTCACTTCTGCTCTTAAAGCATTTTTCCCTGCTCTCACGTGGAGCATTTTCTAGAATCCCGATATTCTAGAAAATTTAAATTTTTACACACCCGTCAATTACATGCGTGGTCGCAGCCATGACCTATTTTGGGTGAAAGCTGTTTCCTCATGTCAGGCTCACCAGGCACCAATAGCGAGGGCTGTGCGGTTGGTCAATGCACTCCCTAGAGATGTAGATATTTTTGGCGATCCATTATATATTCTGTTTTTTAAATTCTTTTTTATTGTTTAGTTTGTATTTTTTGAATAATTGTTGTTTTCTTAAATTTTATTTCTTTTGTATAAAACTATTTTTGCTTTCTTTTTTTCCTCCACTTTGTTTTTTCTGATTTTCCTAACTGATAACTTGTAATTTTTATTCTAAATGTCATGTTGTGAACGTCCTAAATTAATAATTTGTTATGTACTCAACGTGTCTTTTTCAAATAAATAAATAAATAAATATCTTTGGTACAATATTTATTGTGCTAGACCGCCATATTTTCTAACAGTCTACTGCAATTAATTAAAGTGTAGTTAATTATTTAACATTTAAACTCAAATTACTCAAGATCATATAATTTGCAGTTATGACCCTATAGATCTCAGTGTGCGACATTCCTTATAGATGATCATGAAGTTACATACATATAATGTATTTCTCTCGTTGGTTTCAAAATCAACACAAAAAAACTAACGTTATGGCGTATACTAATTGCACTGTCTCGGTTTAGATGTTTTCTTCCTGGTTAATAACGGACAGAACATCTGGAGTGTTGGCGATATTAATTAATATCCCAGGATGCATATGGCAAAGAGCTCACTATGTGAATGGAAATGGAAATGGCTGGACCAACATCCAACTCGATGCGAAATAAATGTTGGATTTTTTACACTCGGCTAAAAGTGAATTCCAGCCTTCAGATGGTCTTACATTACGATAGCAAATTGTAAAATTATTATATAAAGGCTCAAAAAAAATCACATAAAAAATATATTATGACTTCACTGAGATTAAACTCGGGGCCCCCGAATGAAAGGCCAGCGCCTTACGTATTGGACAATAAAGATAACTCATTAATAGGTACTTAGTACCCATTTCCATCGATAGTGAATTTTGGTCCACATTACGTGTAGTTTTATGTTTTCAGGATCTTCAGCCGGATTCCTTCAGATTCGGATTCAAAATTTCAAAAGGATTGTAGTATTTTTTTTAAAAAATTCGCAAAAATCCTGAAAATAATTTTTTCATTAATATTCATGTCTATATTAGTGATATATTAAAAAAAATAGAAAAATCATGTATAAACCCTTGTAAGCGTAATATTGTGTCAACGCATTTGAACCAAGACATGCACCAAATTACTCGGTATTGTAAAGCAAAATTGAAAGATTAAAGCGAAGTTGAAAATGAAAGCTCACAAGTATGTATATAGCTAATGATTAATTACAATGCATGCAAATATAATAATTAATATGTGTTAAAATTTTCATAAGCATACTATCATTCGCCAGTGTCTAACCACTTTGTCTTTGGCGTTGCTTTTATCTGCAAAAAGACGCAATAAAATCATAACGCTGATGATAAAACTTGATAGATGCGAACAACCACAATGCGAATATCTCTTCCTTCTTCCAATTTAATTCTCTTTTTGTGGACTTCTGGCTTAAATATTTTACGAATTATACTTAAACCGAGGCGTTTAAGAGAGCGACAAACTAAAAAAATACTTAAAGCAATAATGGCAACACGCTTAAAAATGCCCCAAACGATTAATGAAATTATTTTATTGGCACTTTTATTTTGGCACCAAATTTCGAGCTTTATGACATGATTAAAAAATACCTACCTACTCAATCTCAATCGTCATTACCATCATCAGCCTAGATAAATCCAATGTTAAATCAGATACTTTTCAAGCTTACCCCATTTCCGCTTTGTATACTACCTTCAACCATCTTCACTTATGTATTGAAGTGCAGCCATTATTCTTCATCTTAATATATGTCTCCAAAAAGTAAGCATATACTTGGTGATAATAATTCATAAGAATCCATTCAAGTAATTAAAATCACTTTATATTCACTTTTGAGAACGTCCTTCACATATTTCTTTGAATTATAAATCTACGCACTCTACGCATTTTTTCAATAAAATAAAATAAATTTTAACATGAAAATTTTATCAGCTATCCCTTTCTTATAAATCACTGTACCTATTTTTTCTAGACTCTACTTTGAAACATAAACTTCTGGCAATTATACTTGCTATGTATAATGTGACCAAAACTCTTTCCATATATAGGTAAATAAAAAAAAATAAGTACCTATTCATCAATTGCTAAATACTATATATTTTGACATATTATTATTCTTCTTCTTATAATGACATTTTATATTAGAAGTCATCTGCCATTAGGTCGATTTTAATTTGTTTGACTACTGCTTGGGAGAGTTTGATAGAGTGACATTGATATTGACTATAAATCAGTATTTAATTATGAAATTCTATTTTACAAATTGATAATACAAATTATATTAATTCTACGGAATGTTTGAAGTCCATGTAAGTAGATTCTTAAATAATCACATAGTGATGGATAGAGATTGTTTTTTCCGTCTTATTCTGTGAGTTTTATACTTAAACGTAGATAAATCGTTTATTTGTACAGTCTTGATTGTGTTGTTACAATCGAGATAGCCACCAACTTAAAAATCCACTTGTAGAATTGAATATGATTTATATTATTAATTTTATTATGTAATATTTAAGCATTTAAAAAATACTTAACACATAATATATTGTTGATATTGCACTCTTCAGCATAAATTATCGTCTGTAGATTAAACAATTCATCTTTAAAGTCAGTACCACAGTTTCGCCAGTTCTTTTCTACGTGTTTGCAGTACCTAGAATGCTAATGAAAGGAAAAAGGCAGTGTTTTTGGTATAGTGAAATCTATTTAGAGATTAAGTCAAAACAATCCAATAATTTAACATTATATAAGAGAAAGGGAGGTTTGAAACTAGGGTTCTCATTTCACCGAAACTAAAGACACTGTATTTTTACTTAGCAGGGAAGTATATTAATAGAATTTACTACTTTATATTTACATAATGCAATTACCTATTAAATTGTCTAAATATAATCTTATTCTAGTAATACAATAATTATAAATATAAAACAACTTTTAAAAATGTTAGGTTATAAGTTTATTTGAACTGATATTTTGATTTTTGATTTAATTTTGATTTGCATTGATATTTCTAATAATCTGTGAGATATAACAGTAGAAATAATTATCTATTAATAAAATGAATACCTTTGTTGCAAATTTAATTTACTACCAAAGTATTCATGACATATTATATTTTCATTATTATAACGAAAATGGGTACACATTACGATTAAGCTGAAAATAAATATACATACAAATTATTATTGTCCGTCAAGCACAATTTTGTTCAAATACTGCATAAATTTTCAGCTTTGCCTATGATATAATTTTCCTTTGTTCAATGAAAAGGATCTGCATCATCAAATACGACATTATTTTTTAAATAATAATAGTGCCAAACAGGTATTATTTCTATTGATTTCAACACTTCTTAACATTCATCATAATTGTATTATTTTTACTGTAGATGTCATTATTACGTTTTCGACAAAGGAAATTCTCACCAATGGGCTCCGATCATTCACGTGGTCCAGTAGAAGGTGTATATCAGTAATAAGACTCAGTGAGTGTTATTCTTCAGTATTTATTCATCATAGTCTGAAAGTACAGTTAAATGGTGTCAATAAAAGGGAAAGAACTCGGGAGAGTTTGATTCGCAGTAAAACAACTCGGAGAGTAGAGCTAAGTTTAGTTAAAATGGTCCGAGGTGAATGATATTGGAATCATTTACAATATTATAAATATGAAATAGTAAGTAAATAATATTGGTGACGCTTTGTTCATGTAAAAGTGTTTATATGTATGTAGTAACACAGCTAGAGGGTGGATAAATTGGGGTTGATCAATAATATAGTATTGAGTAGGTACATTGCAATAGTCGAAATCACATCGATCAAATATTCTTAACAATAGTGTATGATAATTAGTAAATTGGGGTGTCATTTAGGGATAATATTTACCTTACCACTCGTGGTGCAGTGTTTTAGGTGCTGGTCTTTCACCTTGGAGCTCCGAATAAAAATAGGTATTAAAATTTCACTTTCTAACAGAGAATAATCATTGCCATAATGTAAAGACAGTTTGTACGCAAATGACAGGTTTTCGATAATCATTCGTTTCCTTTTTTGAATATTATTCTATAAAATGAGTTGAAAGTATGCAAGTGACAGTATTTGGGACATTCATATGTTTTTTTAAATTTAAAATGTCTACGTTTCAAAATA
The DNA here is from genome assembly GCF_057557595.1 of Rhyacophila brunnea. Taxonomy (NCBI): domain Eukaryota; kingdom Metazoa; phylum Arthropoda; class Insecta; order Trichoptera; family Rhyacophilidae; genus Rhyacophila; species Rhyacophila brunnea. The sequence continues at coordinate 37,791,670 of NW_028232837.1, read as the reverse complement.
ATGCGTTTTGAAATTGGAATGATAACTAATGTTACAAATACATAAAAAATAAATTTTACGAATTTATTAGGTATATTAGATTAGATAATTATTAATACTTTTTGTATGTAGAAAATTATTTTTAGTAAAAAAAGTTTGTAAACTCAGATAAATATGACTGGTTTTTCTAATAAATTAAACAATAAATAATTATTTTTTGTACAATTAATATTGTAATAAATTCTTCCTTATTTTGTTCTCTACATCGATTCTAGCTCATTGCAGATGGCATTTTTAAAAGATGTTATGGTAAAATGAACCATGTATGATTGTAAACGCTGTCATAACAGCAAGAACACACGTGGAGAGCGATTATCGATACTGTCAATAACCCATTGAAATAGGTGTTATACTTCACATGTATTAACCGTTCAGATCACCTGAAGTTTTGAATATTTGAACTGTATTGTTCATACATACGATCAATACTTGACTTTGCTTGTATCACATTGAATCGATAATACCTACATTATGCAGATAATCTCAAAAAATAAGAATATATCGAATTCTAAAATATTTTTATTAACCGGTTTATTTAATTCTCGAGATCTCGACAATTCTCAAGAAATATCTTCATCATTTGCTTCAATAATTATTTCCGTCGAGAATTTTTTTTAAAACTTATCTGACCCAATTTACAGTAAATAAAGTCGAAAGGTTTCCCTCTTCATGCCCTCAAACTTATTTACTGGCGAATTTAACTAATTACGTTTCAAATCAGTTTTCAACCTTTTTTTTAGCCTGAAAGTTATTCTCTCCTGGTAAATATTCCTGGTAAATATTTCTCGAATTATCAATTTTGAGATTCTCATTGATGATTTCTCGTTAAATGAGAATCTCAAAATGTCTGTAAATTATTTTTCGAGATTTAAGAATTGACCTTTTACACCAGTTTTATCACAACTACTAGAGATATTAAGTTTTGTACCATATCAATCAATATAATTCAAATTTAATTATGAATACTTTATTCGACGCTATCATTATTTAATAATTATTATATATTATAATATTATCTACCATTGATTCATTTAATAATCATTTACTTGCTTCTTCTTCTTCGCTTGTGTTTTATAACCGATTGATCATAAAAATAATGTTTACATACTGTTTTATTATAATATTATTTACTATCTATGAAAAATTTACTGGTTACAATATATGAATATTTTTCTTTTTAGATACTAACCTGTATTTTTTTTTCTATGTTCATGTCCACTTTAAAAAATATTGACACCACGCGATGATTCTAAAAATCTTTGTCGCTCACCAGTCTTCTTGCAAAGCTTTCCCAAGTTATTCCAGCATCCCATAGATCCACCGTATATGCACACTCTGTAATTGATATCTTGCTGCTTTCCTGGACACTGGAATCCAGCTGTTGAATTTAATACTAGGTAGATATATTAGGCTCAAGTTTTCTTGATGCACCCGTAGCGCGTAATTGAATCAATTAATAATGTGCACTTCCAGGTATAACAAAATCAGCAATCGATACTTTTAATGATTTTTCTGTCGCTAATCAGAAAGAAATCCGTTTCAGGACAGGTTATATTATAGAAAACGTTGGTCTTCTTTGTGTTAATCTTTAAGCAGACGCAATACGAATTGTATGCAACTTTAAACTTGTTTATTATTTATCGAATGTTCTCGATTGGGTTTTTAAATCGGAAAGCGTTAATCAGCATACTCTAAGTTGCACAGCTTAACTGTGGACTTGACAGTTATGCTTCAGTAAGGTTGCATTCACTTCCTGTAGGAGAATATGATTATGAGAAGAAACGGAGCAAGGACGAAATATGTATTAAATGTAGATATATTGTATGTACTGTTAGTTCCTTTCTTTAATAAACGCAGTCAGTTTAAAAATACATTACAATACAATATAACAATGTCTAATGCACACACACGTATTAAAATAAAACTAATTATTTTGTACCTTGCAGTAATACTAGTCTTTTATAAAATCCAACACATGTTTTGGAAATTCAAGTCACAATTTGCAGCGAACAAAATATAATCGTGTATTTATTTACGGATAATAAAGCAGCTGTATCACAGAAGGTACGTAGTGCCAAGCTATTGTGTCAAAAGGATTACTCGTCGGAATAATTCATTGTGAATAAATGTTGACAATTAAAATTAGACCGTAGTCCGTATGAGCATCAAAGCGGGGTATTTTTTTATTGCTGCCCATAATAAATTGCTAAATAACGACCGTGCATACAAAATGCATTCAAATTTGGGATGCACAAATGCAATACAATTATTAAACAAATTCAAGCTTACATTTTAAAACATTATTTGTTGATTTAATTCAATAAAATAACAATTTGGCACAATAGATTATTTGACTATTCAAGCAAATTAAAATCAATTGTTTTTTTTTTCATTTGTTTTTTTTTTATATTTCGTTATCTATAATTGTTTATTATTTTATCATGTACCTACACTAAGAAAATCATGTGTGCATCCATAGGATGAATGTTGTGTTCACAGAATTTTGTATTTTTAGAGAAATATATGTTAGCCACTTGCTCAACATATTGGATCCAAATTCTTGGAAAACAAAATGTAAATTTTCCAGACCAGGAATTCGAACTCCGATCCTACGACAATATAAGCCTGACGCTTATCCGCTTTCTCTATTAAATCTTCAATAGATATATATACTGACTGTGGTTTAATTAAATTTTCAAATATGTGCACAAAATCATGCAGTAAAGACCGTCGTCGTAGTATTTCATATACTTCCAGTAATTGCAAAATGTTTAAATTAACTTATTTTATTGTGTAAACTATCAATTCACGGTGAAAATGCATTTTATTATTAATTTTATTAAAAAAACGTATTTTTCAGTACTTATTTCACTTTGAATAAATAAATCTGGACCGGTTTCGTCCGCCTCAGAGGGAAATTTTCAATTGTTCAACAAAATGTCCCTCTGAGACGGACAAAACCGGTTCTGATTTATTTAATAAAAGTGGAATACGTACTAAAAAAATCCGTTTTATTAAGTTAAGATTACCATCAAATTAGTAGTTAGTATCATAAAATTAATATCGCTAATAAAGCTAAAAATCAATTAAATTATATAGTAGGTATTTATAGGAAATTGTATTTTTCTCCAATATTATTGGGTAAATTTTGAGGTATTTCAATGTTTTTAAAATATTACACTTGCGGTAATGCCTATTTATCATGCATACGTTCACGCTTTTATATAAAAAGGCACAATCACTGGATTTTTAAGTAATTTTTCACTTATGCGATAAACAAATATTTGGGAAAGAGATTTTAAAAATAGCTTACCTGGCATACCCTTAAAATGTCTATGAATATTGTTAGTAAAGTTTAATTCCACTAGACTTATATATACTCATTAGCCACAATATATTGTTTAGTTTTCCTCAAATGCTAAAATACAAATAGTGTTACAAACATTGCGTTATAATATTATATATTATTGGCTAATAAAAAATACATGCATTACCACTATGCTACGAGGTGACAAACTAATTGCGACAAATTTTAACTATTGGTCAATTTTAATACCTACTCATCAGTGCTCTTCAGTGATGAGTAGGTATTAAAGTTGACCAATAGTTAAAATTTGTCGCAATTAGTATGTCACCTCGTAGCATAGTGGTAATGCACGGATCAGGGCGTAAACCTGGGAGATACGGAGTTCGATTCCCCGTCGGGTTGGCTTACTTTTTTTCAAATTGGTTATAATATATTCTCTCAGAAAGTGTTTTTCTAAATTATATTTATGTTCAATATTATAATCATTTAAAAGTGTTATTATATTAGGTTAATATTTAATTATTATCACCACATAGCTCTTTTTTGTATTTTTTAATTATTTAGTAACACCACAATTTGATTTTACTATTAATTGGCTACCCCCAATTATATGAACATATTTATTCGGCCTGTCTGTCTCTTATATTTAAAATCAAAATATTATTAACATAAGTTTAGTATATTATTTAATTGATATTTTGTTCAACATTAGGCACAAATCTATATTAGATTGTTATATAACAAACGAATTTTAAAATGGTAATATTTTAATTAATTTAATAAAAATTATTACTCTAATATAATATCAAATAATTATTATCAACTTAAAGCTCTTGTAATTTCAATGTACTTGGGCTTAGTAACCGGCGTTATTATAATACTCGATGGCAAATGCAATAAACTATCCCTGTTGTGTATTTAGTCATAAAATAATCAGCGGTCACAATGTTATGACAGGACTTGATCCTGTAACGCTATCCCTTTGTAGCTGGACAGCTGACTGATTGTTACTGCCACGATTATTAATTATAACTACAGAGCTTTCATTACTCTAGAAGTCATAATATTATCAATACGATATTAAATTGACCTTATCAAGTCATATTTAAACATTTATGAGTCTGAAAGAAAAATAATAAACACTAACTTTGTGAGTATGATTTTAAAGTATTTTTAACTCCGAGATCTATTCCATCGGCAATGACATTTTCACCATTTGAATATTATTTCACATTGGTTTTAATATCATTTTTTCCAATAATGATATTTTTTATACGTAATATCAATTATGATAATATTTTGAATACTTTAATAAAAAGTTAGTTATAACTGCTAATATTATATTCACCTTATTTAAAAAAAAATGACCAGAACTGTATAAAGCTTAAACATCTAAGAAAAATATATGATTGGTTTCTTCTTTTTTATCATACATTGGTATCCTACAGCCAATGCGATACCCGAGATTTACTTTCAATAATCAGCTATTGTGAGATTCATTACCATCTCCTGTCATAACATCCTTGGTTTTGACTTATGGATAATATCTAATATTATAATCATTTCATTAATGTTCATTTTCAGGAAAATATCATATACATAAAACTAGACCACGAGATTAAGAACAGAATTGATGGCAAAAAGCACTTTAGAAAGAAATAAGCATTTTTTCTGCATTTGTGGGATAGCTATGTATACTCGATGTAGGACGATTAGGTGCTTTATCTTACTGGCGTGTCCAGAAACTTGTACGTATGCAGTTCACCGTATCATACTTCACCGTGAAATTTTGTATCGGAAATATATGTCCGTATATTAAAGAACGTCCAACCTCTTCGGGTCGTACAGTACTGACATAAAATTGATGTCTAGATAAAACACGGTTCTTGTAGGTTTACACTATTTACAGTAGCCAGCAGCAAACAATTTTTGAAAATAGCCGGATTATTTGTTAGGTTAGGTTAGGTTTTCATTCCTGAATTCATGAATTTTGTCAAAATCAGCTATGAAAGTTGAATTAATATTCATATTGAATCTAATGAAATTGGAGACCGTATTATATACGGAAATAGGACCAGTCTCAGGAAATAAAAACTAGAATTATTGAGATCGCAAGGAGCGCCGTTCTCAAAATGAGACGCCTCCTTACCAATCAAGACCTTAACCTAGGTCTGAGACTGCGTATGGTACGTTGTTATGTTCTCTCAATTCTTTTCTATGGTATGGAAGTATGGACGCTAAACCAAGGAATATTACAGAGACTTTAAGCTTTCGAGATGTGGCTGTATAGACGTTTCCTCAAAATTCCTTGGACTGACCGGGTAACAAATGTTGAAGTTCTCAATCTAATGCAAAAGGACCGAGAAGTTCTACGTAGTATCAAAACCAGGAAACTACAGTACCTCGGCCGAGCTTAATATTATCAAAGCGATAAAGATACGAATATAATGTTCTTACCTCGATTGGTGAATTTGATTTCAAGTCCCATTCAATCCAAGCTTTTTTCGGATATGTAGGTATATAGTTGTAGTATTTTAAATATTTATACTAAGTATTGTTTAAAAAGTCATCTCATATTCTCTAAAATAGTAATAAAATGTATTTTTATTACGTTTTTCTTAGGTCGTATTCTTATTTGTCCGGTACAAATCTTGCAATCGATTTTTTACTAACTTCCCGACTAGCAAGACATTTAAAACTTTTAGAATATATCAGAACACGATGCCAATGCATTTTCTAAATACTTTTAGCCATCTTTAAGTAGAATTGTTTCATTTTTAGTTAGTTTTGTTTTGTATGAAATGTTATTTCGATGCCATTATTGGTTGCTAGGGGTCTTAGCAACCAAATTATTAAATAATATATACGTGTGTTACTATGGAAATCAATATGAAATGACATTTCATTATTCAGTATTTCTATCAAGTACACATTTTTTTGATCGTTTAAGCTAGTCAAGTCAAGTTTATATGATTCAACATAAATTTTAAAAACGTTGTATATAAAAAGTTCTTTTTATCTTATAATTATTATACAATTTGGTTGCAGGTGTTTATTGAGATTTTTATAAAGATCTGATTTGAATAAACTTTTTAGTATAGGTACTGTTTAGTACTCAAGATAATATTGAAAAAAAATTGTACTTAATTAAGTAATTGTATTTAATATTATATTGTTAGTAAATTAGGTGCCCCTGTGACTAAGCTGTTTAATTAAACTTCCACGTTAAACATACCATTATAAATTTAGCAAAACGTTATAATTCGTTTTCAAATGATACTTTTTTATTTTTTGATTTAAAAAATAAATATTTCTTTATGTTTTTATTTTTTTATAGAATAATAGCAAAAACATCTAAAATTACACACGGTTGCTATAAAAATTGTATATGTTTTTAATTTCATACATTTTTATACAAATCAGTTACATATTATTTTAATCATATGTCATTTAGTTACCTATTGATGATTTGCTTCTGACTGCTTTTAACTCGTATTTTAAAATTATATGTGACTTCTACAAGTTTATTCCTCAGTACCTTAATTATTAATATAATATTATATCAAATTATCTGCAAAATATTTTGGAGCCATGCAGGTTGATATTTGTGAAACCCATAAGGGGGAGAAGGAATTAGATGATGAGGCTAAAACCGGCAGGTGGTATCAGCACTAATACTTGATGGACCAGTACCCAGAAATGACGCTTGATAGAGAAACCTCATCAAGATTACACTGATGTGCTATAATAAATTTATAATAGTATGTATAGCAATGAGATATTTTTTGTAATTGTTATAATTTATTCAAATTATTTTTATTAACAGTCAATTGATAAATACTATTAATTATAAAGTTATTTACCTAAACTCATAGTTTAATAATTTCAATTGCGTATGGATGTTGAGTACTTACCTACTCTTTCATAAAACCTTGGAAACATATCTACTGAGAAACACAAAAAACTTACAAAACTAAAAATTACATTTTGAAATAACGAAAAACGTATGTTTTAAAATTTTTATTGAAAGTAATATTTAAAGTTAAAAGGTTTTTATACAAATAATAGAGTTAATGTATTCCCTTTTTGATGAATCACCTAAAAATCCACCTTTTGGGGTAGACCTCAGGGGCAAAGCAGCTTGTTTAGAAACCCCTGCTTTAGGTGAATTTTGAAAGTTTTTTTTAATAATTTCCTGAGAAAAAAATTTGTAGGGCAACTTTATTATCCTTTTTTTAAGAGTAAGTGCGTGAGAAACAAACACTTGTAACTTTTTATTGTCGTGTTGTTGTTTTTTTTTTGTTTGTTCAGCTGACACGCCCAAAGTACTCCCGGGTCGCAAATAATATAACAAGTTGAAAAAGTGTCTAAGGTGTTAGTGTTAGTTTACTCGTGATTTATTCAATCCTGCGTACGGGTTCATACTTTTTTACAATATAACACCTTTTGACCCACACGTAATAGGACGGTATTTTTGATCAACTATTTTTCTTCAATTAAGGGTAACGATATAATGGAAAGATTAATATTATCTTCTTGTAATATGTTATAATTAATATTGATACAAGACGTGTTTTTTTTTTATTATTTATTTCTTTATTAAACAACATAACAGGCCGTGAAGCCCAATAATATTGGTAAAACTCCTAGGCTTGAGGAATTTATTTTAGAATATCGACGTGCCCTAGAAAAACCATTATAAGTCTGAAAATAGCGTATTAAGTTTTATTAGCTTTTTATAATATCATATTTTTTGTGCATGTCCTGTAAAAATTTCAGGTCTCTAGCATAAAAATTGACAAAGTTAGGTTTTCGACGATTGTGCAATATATCAACATATTGCGTCGACTAAATTTCTGTTCACAGAAATTTCCGAAAAGTATAGCCATATCTAAATAAGCAACGTGTCGTGCGCTCTTTCTTTCGAATAAGAGGCTCATAATACTTGCTATTACGCTCTTTCACGGATATCTGAATAGACACCATGTTTTATATTGATGTATCACATAAGACTCGTAATTTGTTTTGGTATTTCTTCGAAAAAGATTGATATTTTCAGAATTTATACGCATTAATAATTAAAAACTGGTCAGTAGTATTATATCCGAATGTGAAAATATTATATTACTTAATATAAAATAAATTCCTCGTAGAAAACAAATTAATTTGCATTAAAATTTGTGAAACTATATTATTTCATCACCTGTTTCTATTCACTGTGGTAAAGGCCTCCTCACGCTTTCTCCATTCTTTTTGGTTAATTATTTTTCACGGGCACGTGATTTCATCGATCTTAAATATCTTGTCAATATAGCATATTATTATAATTCTAATTATCTTACGTTCCTCTCAAACTACTGGATTATTGCATTCATTCAGCGGTCGTTTCATCTGCGATATAGTATGTCCGGCCCATCTCAATTTAAGGGTTGGACATACCTAAATACGCCGCAGACTCTTGATTGCTCATTTATTCATTTGATCCTTTTTCTGTATGTGTGTGTGTTCGTCAACATATACGTCATTATTGTGACAGATTGTAAGAATCTTAATTTTTCGGATTTTCTGTTAATTATAATTAACAAGACATAAAAATTTGAATGCTTACATTGGAGACTAAACACCCTGCTATTTAAACTCAACAAAAGGTTCAGTTCAAACGTTTTATGCACTCTGCCGATAATTTCGATACGTATTATACCATCATGTATCCTAGTAGGAAAACATAATATACACTAATAAAATAAATTGCTCTTGAAATTATTACAAATTCCTACAAAAATAGTCGGTAATGTTATTTCTAACTTTGACAATTTTTATTATTTAATAGAAAACAAATCTTACTTAGTAAAGATACTTAATTTTATTATTTGTGTAATGGAATACATAGTAATTTTGGACTGATATTTATGACACAAATAAGTTAAATAGGTAATCCTTTTTATGACACTTCGAAATATTGAGTTTTTACAAAAGACCGATAAAATTTTGTGGGAATATTAACTTTTTATGATAATATTATGACTTCGGCTAAGATCAAAATAAATTCAAACATTAAATTATTGAATGTGGGCCTAAGTACAGCACATGTACATAATATTTTTGCAAATATGACAATATAGCCAGTATTGTTATTATATTATCACTTTAAATATGTCTCGTAGACAAAATCATTAAATTTACTCACTTCTAAGTATCCTGGGAAAATAATTTAATTTGGCGGGATGTCCTAAAAGGATTAGGCGGGCTTTCACAGAGACGCATTTATTGGCCGCAATAAAACATTAACAAAAATATACAAAATGCAGTCAAAGAAGCATTTATTCGTTTCTACATAAATATTGAATAATTTCTTTTAATTTTAAATTTTTGGGCTTGGTGCGTTATATTATACCTATATATTATTATAATAGAAATTAAGGAAAAGATGAAACAAATAAAACGTCGTGTAGATGGTGAAATGTACACAGAATAATTTCTTCGTTTAACTTTCCCATTGATTAGCGACTGAGAATTTTTATCATTAATTACAAATAAGTATTAAGTACCTACCTATGTAATCTTTGTGTTTATGACTAGTGACCTAATTGGTATTAATTTATATGATTTTATGATCAACGGTTTATAATTATCGTTATTTTCTTTAAAATTTAATTAGTACTTATACCATGTCTGATCGCGCAAAACATATATTGCATTTAGCATCGGGTGGACTTCAAAATAAATTATCAATTAATTTTGAAAAATCTAGTAGTGGTGAGAGTGGTAAGTACATACATTAACATACTTTTTACTTATTGATTATGATTGTTTTATTAAAATGAAAGTTATTAGCTATTTAATCCTAGTAAAATTGGACAGAGTTTACATTTTGTATAATTACCTAAATAAAAAAGAATTGGATATGAATGAAAATTGATATTAAACCCTGTTTCTTTGAAAGTTCATAATGAAACGCTTAGATAATGATATCCACTATTTAAAGAAAATACTATTTGATAACCAATTAGCTTATGTTAATATTAAGTTGATTAATTTATAAATTTAATGCATAACGCAATGATTGCTGGTTTGCGCCAACCCTCTAAAATAATTTAATTTTGTGCATTTCTTCATTGTAATTCATACTTATCTGTATTTTTATATATTTAACTACTTTATTATTTAAATGAGATATTTTATGAATATCTACCAAATCATGGTATCTAATGTGCTTGTGTATTGATTTACAGATTATACTTGTATATTGGATGAAGCAAGTGGCGTATTCTGCAATGTGAAAAACATGGTGAATGAAGACTCCCTTGACAACGATGAAGTCATAGGTAAGCATAATATGATATAACCACTATAACAACGTAAGACTATTAAAATATTATTCGATTCTTGGTGAAGAGACTGTGTGTGTATTAACCACTTATTAAAATATAATACAATTTATGTAATATTATTTGACATAATTTGACAACAAACAGGACCGTTTTTTTATGCTTCAATAGAAGATTTTATTTTTTTAAAGATTTTGTGTTGGTTTATAAGTTTTATAACACTATCCAATCAAAGTAGAAGAAACTAACCCTCATAGGTAGTAAATTATGGGGAATAAGTATTTGAATTATATTGCGTTTTATATTGATAAAACATATTTTTTTGTTATATATGTAGCAGACGATCTATGTATTTTCTGAATACCACGAAATATTGAAATGTTAGAAAAGATTTAAGTTTTAATATTTCTGAAAAATAAGCAATTCTATAATGTTAGGTACTGTAAACTCATCTTTAGGAATGTTTTTTACTGGTATCACTCTGTTATCTACTTTTTTAATCATAGGGCATATACATTGAAGTATTAAATTATAATTTTATATTTTGTTTTTACAGATTCTAACGATACGACAGATAAGGATTACAATTCTAGCTATTCAGAATACTGTCCCAGTATAATTTCGTTTACATCAAGTGGTTCAGATATTGACGAATATTTTAAATGCGCATCTCCTGAAGTTTTGGATTACTTAATGGATGAAATATCGAAACCGCAAACTGATTTAATACAAACATACCGCAATGATTATCAAGATATTGCGATTCCGTCCACTTCAGTGCATTGTAATGACATAATCGCCATTCCAGAAATCATAATGGACAATGATACCTTGACAAATGAAAAACCAAATAATCCCAATTCGACTACACATGATGAAATGATGTACGATCAACGTATTCTCCATCTAAAGGTGCAAAGAGAAGACAACAAGAAATTAATTGGAAAAAAAATATTTTGAAAACATCAATCAATACTGGCTCCACATATATTTCGAAGGCAGGAAAAATAGTCGATTGGTGTATAAAATATCCAATAAAAGTAATAAAATGTGAGATATTTGTATTAGCATAAAATAATTATTAACATTATGATTGTTCTTTCCATATTTTTAATTTAAATTGTGTTATCAATAATCCAATAAAATTAATTAAATGTGATTTTTTTGTATTAACATAAAATAATTATTAACAATATGATTGTTCTTTCCATATTTTTAATGTAAATTGTGTTATCAATAATCCAATAAAATGTGATTTATTTGTATTAGCATAAAATAATTATTGACATTATGATTGTTCTTTCCATATTTTTAATATAAATTGTGTTATCAATAATCCAATAAAATGAATAAAATGTGTTTTATTTGTATTAACATAAAATATTTATTAACATTATGATTGTTCTTTCCATATTTTTAATGTAAATTGTGTTATTATGTATAAAAATAAACATTTTTTCTCTCTCGTAGTTACTTGCGTTATAATTTAATTTCTTACATAACTTTTTTTATCCTTCCATAATTACTAATTTCCTGAATAATTTATATTACTTATTGTACATATTAACAATATTTATATAAATAACTAAAATAATTACATTTTTTTTTGATTTTTTAAAAATTATCATACTTAGATACTTTTCTGTAATAAAAACTTCGTACAAAATAACTGTATGTCAATATGTCTCCTTACTCTTTGTCATTATTTTGTATTCACGCTGTCCTATTTCGAGCTAAATAATGCGCTATAATGGTTGTTCCGTACAAGAGCACGATAACTATGGTTGTGTTTACTAAAATCGTATAGAGTAAGAAAAACGCGACGTAAAAAACCGTTCTATACCAGAATATAAGTCTGCTGTGCGGAGTCAGTGATCTATTTTGTCCGCGCAAAAGCATGTTGAACCGAGTCAAAACATCAAGCGCGTAATATTATTCCAAATAAAAACGATTTTTGGTCATTATCTTAGCTGTTAATCAATTAATTACCATTAAATTTTGATAGAAATATAGATCATAAAATGGTCTATCTGATTTACTGAAATAAGATTAGAAAAAACTCACTCATTTTATATGATGAATTTAATAGCGTAAATATTTTAGTTTTTTCGCTCTCCTGAACATTTGTGATTTTAGACTTACACCGGTTTTTCCTGGGGCCGTCGATATTATGTTAATATATTTTGACCTCACTGGGAATCGAACCCAGAACTCGGTGATGGAAGGCCAGCGCCTTGCGCACTGCACCACGAGAGCCGCCTTTAATAACTTAAGATTATTAAAATAATTTATACCTTATTAATGTTAAACATTGTGTAATTATTGAGGAAAACTGTATTATGACATAATAGTAATAAATCATTAATCAACAGAAAAAATTGTAATATCAATAAAAAATACAGTAATTATAACGTGAAATAAATCAAAAAAACTATTGAAAAATTAATAACGATAGAATATGACATAATGATAATATAATAGTACCTATAACTAATAATTATTATTACAAAGAAAGTGAATGCTTAAAAAATGAAAATATCCAATGCATAACAATATATTATGACATTAATACATCAGATAAAAAATATAATGAAAATATTTCAAACTAAATGATGAAATTAAATATATCAACCACACGATAGACAGCATCATGAAATATTTCACCCGTCCTGCTATGGGATATGTGAAAGGGGTAGCTAATACTGCAGAGTTACGAATGGTATTTGTGGCGTCATAGAATTACACTTTTCAGGTGGAGAAGAATTATAAATAAGATGTTTATTATCAAAAGGAAAGAATACTTAATATCCTTAAATACAGTTATTAAAAAAAATCGAACTTCATTATGAAGACAAACCTATGAGGAGTCCAAATAATACTGTCATATTCATTTATTGTGACATAATAAGGTACTTAAATGTACATAGTATTATACACCATATTATACAATGTATTTATAAAAAACAACTAAACAATATGGTAGTGGCTACTTGTGTTATTATCCTGGTTTCAATCATCGAACTGGAAGATTTTTTTTTCTGATTTATTTTAGCCTTAGTATTTTGTTGATTGTTGCACTACATCCATTATTTACGTATACTCAAGACTCAACATACACGCGCTGAATAGACGAATTCATAAATTTCGGTAGATGTACCTGGCAGTAAAAAACTATTGACCGAAAAGAGTGGAGGGAGCTAAAGGAGGCTTTCATCCAACATTGGATCAATCCCGGTTGATAACGATTTACTTTTATCTTTCAAACAGTTGTCTTGTTTTTTAACATGGTGTTATATGAAAAATGTTCATCTAGATTTCTCTAAGAAGAATGATATTTTTGCATGCTGCCTCTATTCGCGCTATCGACGGAATATTGGAAAACAATAATGCGGCCAACACATTAATTAAAGCGTAGTATAGAGAAGCTCATCATTTGTACGGACAGAAGAAGGTAAATATGATTTATGGTTGCTTTTGAAATTTTTGTAATTAGTTGTTAGTGTGTTTATAAACAAATCACAAATGTTTGTTCTCCCTGTGTGATGTTTTCCATTAGGCCACATGGCGATTCATTTCAAGTTCTAATATCCAAAAGCTATAGTTATAGTGAATAGTGGCTGCAAACCAAAGGCCAGACGGTTAACCATACATTCAGTTGCGGGCGAGCTTAGCGCTTTGTGCTTAATGACGTGTAAACTTATGGCAGCGTCGCGACGCCGACGCCCTAGGCTTGAAAGCTTTATGCGGTTATAGATTTGAAAATCTTCTAATGTTATATTTGATGTGATATTATCAACAGGTTTTTAAATTAAAGTTATCTAATAATATGAATAATTTTAAACTACTACGGAAATAATCATTACATACAAAAAGGACTACGAATAATGTGACTTATTAAATATATCACTACAGTAATGCATACATGCTTAAGTAAACCCTCAAATAAATATAAGACTGGTAAGAGAAAAAGTTGATCAAACCACTTACAATATTCAAAAGAATGATAATATCCGAATTCAAATAAAATCTTCAATAAAATAGTTACCCTATAGATAAATTATTACTGTCCAAAGTGAATGTTTAATATAGTCAGGCATGCTACGAATTAAAATTAAGGTTCCTTTGTTTAGCCAAAAATTATTTTGAGAAAAATATTTATTAGGAACATTATTAATAATTATTATGTTCTTACCACCCATATCCAGTGAAAATATGATGTCATTAAAAATATAGTGTAAAATCATTAAAACGAAATAGGCAGTCATTCTCAGAGATAATGAAAAATATTTTTTTAAAATGCCTTTAGCAATGTTTGTTAAATAAACTAGTTCTGCTTTAAGTAAGCAATATAATATTATTATAAGCATAAAATTTTAACAAACTATTTGAAAAGAATGAATAATTTCATGTTACCTTCATTCAAGTCTCAGTGAGACCGGTACCTATCTGTGAGAAAGAAATTAGGTAAAGAATTGCGATATACAAGAATGCTTGGAGTCATTTCAACAAGATATGGAAAAATTGCAGCATCACAAAAATTGCTAAAACGTTTACTTGGTAGTAATCCATGACGTCATTAAAAATAAATGTATTTATTATTTGGCATTCACCAAAATATATAGTCACATGTTTTGATCATATAGTGAGCTTTATCAAGTATTTGTTCTGAAATTTACGCCAAGATTAAGTCAAGAGAGAGGTAGCTTATTCCAAGGTATACCATTATTTAAAGAGGGGGTGTGAATATGTGTAGGAAAATTGTGAGAAACAACAGGGTAATATTTTTATTTTTTCCTAAAATTTCTGAGCTATTCATTTATAAGTTGACTTTGTTTGCGTGATAAAGAATTTAAAAATTACTATCTTTATTGTATGTTATGTATGTTGAATAGGGTTCTTTGCAACATATAAATTGTTAGTTGCTTAGTTTCCAAAGCTTTAATTTCATTTTATTTTTTTAATTTATGGCACAATCTAATGTTGATCTTTGCCAATTTACGAAAAAGTTTCGCAAAAGATTTTATACCTAAAATTAATGTAAACCAAGTTTTCAATATATTGGGCCATATTCTGGGACCAAAGACAAATCTAACAACATGTGAAATCACTTGACCCAGATTAGTAATAGATATCCATGACTTCTCAAGCAGACATAAACACCAGTTGTCTATCGCTGTCGCATAAATGCCTCATACTCGAACAAATCCAAACAGGTAAATACAATGTGCGTTCATTTAAATACACATAAATATATTATCTGAAAATACATAAAATTACACATTTTTAAAAAATTATTTTCAACGTAGCAGTCTACGTTCAGTTCATAGCTGTTTCATGTGTGTAAGTACCTATACAAACTTTATTATAAATTAATGTATATCAAGTTTGTAAATAAATGTATTAAAAATATGCATTTGTATAAACAAACGAAATAAATAAACGTATTTTGGTCACCAGACCAAATAGTTTCCAGATACATTCAGTATGTACCAAATTGAAATGCCTTAATGAAGTGTAAACTTACGACAGGGTGCCTTAGCCTCCGGCAACAGAGCTCTAATGATGCTAGACATCACTTACTTTGCTTACAATAAACTCAGTATTGCTGGAACTTTTTGCATGCATTATGATAAAATATTACGTTATAATAATGATAAAATTTATACTTCGGTTATATTAATTTCTACTTGATTTTTTAATTACCACCTAATGAAATTTAAATACAGCACTGGCTTTGCATCTGAGAGCATAATTTTTTATTAACGTTTAGGTCAAAATAAATCTATATGATTTTCTCAAACCCTTATTTGTAATTATTAATATATAATAACTACAAGATAAAAAAAACTTTTTATACACTACGTTTTTAAATTTATTTTCTATTGAATTATTATGCTCAATATAATCAAACTTGTACTTGATATTAAGTAAAAAAAAACAAGCAAATATAGAATACTGAAATGTCATTTTGACATTCCATTTTGATTTCCATAGTAACGTACGTATATACTAATAATTTAGTTGCTATAACCACCTCCTTAGCAACCAATTATAGTCTTTTACTTTTTACGAATTTTTCTGAAATAACTTTCCATACAAAACAGAATTAACTGAAAATGAATTCAATTCTGCTTAAAGATGATTAAAAGTATTAAAAAAATGCATTGTCATCGTGTTCTGGTATATTTTAAAAGTTTAAAATGTCTAGCTAGTCGGGAAATTAGTTTAAAATTTATTGCAAGATTTGTATTGGACAAAAACCACCGGACAAACAAGAATACGAGTTAATAAAAACGTTGTAAAATACACGACAATATACAGTATTTAAACCTATCAAAACACTTCCCAATCTCTTATTGATTCAAAAATAAGTAAGGATACTCTGTCGTTATGCAATCAAGTGAAGTGAATTGCAATATCATTTTAAAATAACATCGTCTAACGTAGTGTTTAATTGCACCACCATTCGACTTTCGTATGGACGTCAATTACGTCTTATAGTGCACCTAGATCCTATAGACTCCAATCTTCCACAGAACATTCAACTAATTTTTAAAGTCAATGCCTATATCACTAAACTTATTCAATTCTCATTCTGCCCTTTACCATGTGGTCAAAATTATACTACATTTGCCAATAGGCTTCATTTTTAAACTTTGTAATCAAATAATAAATATTGTTTTTTATCTTGTGATTATTTTATATCAATTATAATTATATCCATCTCAATCTTAATTGTACACGTTTATTCTTGAGTATTATTAAATAAACTGGCTCCCTATAAATATCAAACACTTGATGAATAAAAAAACACAAAGTGCTCTCAAAAAACTAATGAGTACGCAATCAAACAGTTAAAATTCAAAATATTGAAAAATCTCATCTTTGTAATTTAAATCAAAGTAATGTTATTTAGTATCTTTCAATAGCTTTTTGTAAGTTTGTAATATATAAATAATGCCGCCACGTATGAGACATAATATAATGGGGAAACTTATTACTACATGGATTTTCATTCACGTAATTTCATATATTGTATGCCCGACTACATCGACGGTAGTATATTTTACTCCATAATTACTTTTATTTAAATATCTAAGGTATTTTTTCAAAGTAGCAGTGAACTGTATATAAATGGTAAGAAAAGCGTTCATGGCCGCATTAAATAAACTTAAATATACTTTTAAAACTTCCTTTATCAAAACAAACACTTTTGTTAAGTACATAAAAAAATAATTGATAGCTGAAAAAGTTTAAACAAAACACACAAAGATGAAAATTTCCTCTTTATGTCTCATTTTACAACATGAAGTCCTTGTTCAAAGATAGTTAAACAACAATTTTACAAGTTGATAAAATCTTTTCCGAGGCCCTTCGGATAAATTCTTGTAAAATTCTGCCCGCCAAAGTTGTCCTGTTGTTTTCAGCTTAACTATGTAATTTCAAGTAACTTGACTTAATTGTACGGCAGGCCTTTTGCCCTCAGTTAAAGTAAGTTAGTTAAAATTAAACTGTACACTAGAGCATAATCGTCGGTGGTATTATTTCCATTGCGGTATCGAAATCTGTAACGATTACTTTGCATAGTTGTAACGGAGGACATGGCATGGGTTTATTAGGATTCGCCTTGTAGTTGGTTAAGTTTAGTTAATTAGTTGGAACTAAGTATTGCGTAGCTAATTGTTATTTTAACGTTGGAACAGCTTTATTTGAGTTTTAGTTAATAATCTCTTTACGTTCTTATAAAATATGTTATTTTTAATCAGTAGCAAAAAGTTTGTATTAGGGAATGGCAGCTGTTATCCTTACGAGAAATACGTAGATAAAAACAATATAACTACTAAAAATAATTAGTACTATCTACTGAGGGTAGATAATTTAATTTAAATTCTCATTGACTTATATTTACCTAACAGTTGTACCTATCCGATTTTTTTTAAACGGTACATGTTCAAACACGCGCGTTACCATGATCTTACTTCCTACTTCATTTATCGTTTGTCAATTTATGGCTACGGTCGTATGTTGTAGCTTAGCCACTGGAAATTGCCAATAGAAACGGTGTATTTCAAAAAAATACTACCTTATTCTTAGGTCAATAATTATTATAAAGCAAACATTATTCGTAGACTGTTTTATCAAATTTTAATGATTATAAACATATCTTATAATCAGTATCTTTAGAATTATCTTAAAATGTGTAAATCTTGCCCATTTTTTGAATAATAAAATGCCTAAATCTTGTCAAATTTGGGATCACAGAGATTATCAATATAATTTTTTATTGTAAATATTTCACTATAATAATGTCGACATAAATTTTACTAATGGCTTTATAAATGCTTTTAAAAATTAATAAATATAAAAAAATCTTAACACCACTTTACACGGACGTACTGAAATATGACTATATTCTAAAACATTAGAGCGAGAGGTTTAAAAGATTACTATTTTATGTAATAAAAATACTTTATGAAGTCATCAAATGTTTAAAATAAATATAAAGAATAATAAGGCTTTAAAACTATGTAAATATATTATCTACAACGTTTAAGGAATCATCCTTTGAAAATAGCATAAAAACTCCATTTTGACCTACGCTGAGAATGTTCCTCCTTAAGCAATTAACTAAAGCGGGCTCCGTTTAATTTTATTTTAAATTGGCGCGTTTTTAATAAGATGGAAAAGGAAAAATGATTCACCTTGTGTATGTGTTAACATGGTGCAGATCCAAAAATATAACTTTCTGAAGCATTTTTTTTTTGGGCCGAGAGAGCAAATTGTGATCTTGGCCAATAACTAGTTAACAAAATCAATTCTATAACCTGAATAATAAAATTAGCATTAGTAAATGTGTAATTAATTAATACCGATATGAATATCTTCGTTATAAAATTAAGTACCGGTTGTCAATTACTTACCCCTCGATTCAAATATAATTTGTACAGTTTTCTATCATACACAGTATCACAGTGTCACAGAACCTACTTATATAATAATATATTTATATTCGACCATTTCCGATCATAATAAGATTATAATATGAGCCTCCAGATTTTTGTAATAACAGATTTTGTTTTTACGAAAAATAGATATCCGCCACATGCTCAACCTATTAGGTCCATACTATGACTCATACATGAATTGAAAAACAAAATGTGTACTTTAGACAGAACTAAGATTCGAACCTGAGACCCACGACGCTATAGGCCGACGCTTAAGCCGCGCGGCTATCGTAGATGTGACTTATATTTTACTTATATTATCTCTATGCGATATGTAAACCAGAGTTATTATAATATATGCATTTCATAAAAGTTACAAGTCGAAATATTTATATATTTACTTATGAATCTTCCCTTAACATTATTTATTTGTTTTATTTTAACAATATAAAATATATCAAAATGTTATAGTTTGTTATAGCTAGCCTGGAGTGCTTTTGGCCGCTTGAATAATGTCTTCAAAAGTGACCTTCCACTGTGCCTAAAGCGCAAAGTGTTCAACCAGTGTGTGCTTCCCGTGATCACATACGCGTGTAAAACATGGACCCTAAGTAAAAGAAAAATCCAGAAACTTATAGTAGCACAACGTGGTATGGAAATGTGCATGCTGGGCATAACGCGAAAGGACAAAAAGGGGAATGAGTAGATAAGAAAGCGGACAAGGGTTTGCAATGTAATAGAGTTTATTAAAAGCCTTACATAGAGATGGGCTGGACACATAGCTCGAAGAAGAGACAATCATTGGACAAATCTAGCCATCCAGTGGTATCCAAGAAGTACAAAACATCGGCAAGGTAGACCTAGAGGCCGCTGAAACGATGAAATGATAAAATTCTGCGGAAGTACGAGGCAACGCAATTCACAGGACCGAGAGAAGTAGAAGCAGCTTGAAAAGGCCTTCATCCAGCAGTGGATAGATTCAGGCTGATGATGATGATAGCTCTGCACTTATAAAAATATTTTTTTATTCAAAATACTAATAATTATTACAAGCATGGTATTATTATTTTTTTAGCCTTCCCTGAAAAAATACTTTTGTAGCATTTGAGGCTTTTATGCAAGGTCGTTAATTTAAAGATACGATGTTTTTACACGGTTATTATGAAAAAATATTACAGAATATATTATAGGGTATTATTTATTTATAAAAATAGCTGGATTAACTTAGAATTTTCTTTTTTCCCAGAAAGTTACATTTCTCTCGGAGTAAGTTTAACCAGATTAATTCAGCGAATAGATAAAACGTAGGCCATCAAATTTTCTGTCGCCGCCGACCACTTAGGCCTTCCCAGTCCCAGAAGCTTTACTAATTCACAGCCCACTTAAAGACCAGCATTTTAGGGTGTATTCATTAACACTCCCTTAAATTATTTCGGGGATCTCAGCCAAATTGAACGGAAGAGCCTATTCTCTCTAGCGACTATTTGTGGTCAGTTGCCTAGCGTATAACTACCGACATAATATAATTACTGACCTTATAATATTATATATATGCCTATCGGCGTAAGATCCCTTGGTAAAACTTACTGTCTTCCGAGATTATATCATCATTTAGCAAGATAATACTTACAATTAATTATTATATAAATTTACTATAATATTTATTGTAATTGATTTAAATTAAATTATACATTGTTTGGTTTTGATTTACTACTAACTCAATAATTACATTTATCTAGTTTAGGGACATTATGATATGCAAATCAGAATGTTTGCTATTTGCATTGGTTTAGTGCCAAGTCCCGATTTTTTCTCCATCTTGAGCCTGCTATTAATTCGACTATCGTTTTTGTTGGTCATTAAACATTAAAGAATACTTAAAAATATTAATTAATAATATAAGAAAGTTAATTTATTTGCACTATGTACTTGCTTTTCCCTCCACCACCCGCCACGTCTCCATACCCATTATGGAGGCGTATACCGTGGCGTAACGGACGATGGGCGCTCTTCAAATTTATGCTGAGAGTGTCCCAGGAGCAACTTCCCAAGATCTTGATTGGCGTGCACTAGAGTGTGCGTGATCCCTACTTTGATAAATAATATATTACGGTCGATTCTCGATGAGAAACGACCTTCTTGCTTGCCGTAAAATACCGCAAACTTTTTAAAAGCTGAGAAACTTTCCCTCATAGATACCAAGTTGCAATGGCTGACCGCTCCAACTCAGTGTCGGACTGACTTGAGAAGCTCTTCCCTTTCAACCGACATATGGGGACACTCCCAGGTCAGATTGATAGATTATTATGGTACTGTTCGGTTATGAGGAATACAGCGGAAAACACATTTTGAAAATACCCGATATACTAGATTATTTTTTAGTTTGGGTTAGTTGAGGTTAGGTTGGGTTAGGTTAGGTTAGGTTAGGTTATGTTTAGTTAGGTTAACCTAACAAATAATCCAGTAAATCGGGTTTTTTTAAAATGCGTTTTCCGCTGTATTCCTCATAACCGAACAGTACCATTATTATATTTTATTGCTGTTTTCTTTAGGTGAAACGAAATTTTAACGTAGTATTCAATTTTTAAAAAAACCGCTTATCTCAACTAAGAAATCAATTTTATTTTAAAACGATTAAATGGAAAAGTTCACACGAATTAAGCACCTGTCTTAAATTGGCAGAGGAATAGAGTATAGTTTACCTGTTTTATGACAGTGTGTATGTTCATTCAAAATCAAAACTGGGTGATCTCTGGATTTATTTTCAATGACTTATAGCTATATAACTGGGATTTTAGTGGTGACACTAATAAAATTAAAATATATAACTAACCATGAAACTAGACATGGGATAGCATTTTATAGTTAGATTATAAGATTTAAGTAACTTTACTGTGTGGTCAAAATTAGACTAATTATTCATCGCGCTATTTTTTATG
Organism: Rhyacophila brunnea; assembly: GCF_057557595.1. Lineage (NCBI taxonomy): Eukaryota > Metazoa > Arthropoda > Insecta > Trichoptera > Rhyacophilidae > Rhyacophila > Rhyacophila brunnea. The sequence goes on along the minus strand of NW_028232837.1, from coordinate 37,769,112 downwards.
GTGCATAATTCCTTAGAAATTGGGTTTAGTGTAGATATCGTATTAGTTAAAGTATGTACGACTTTATATATTAGATAAAATAAATAAAATTTATAACTCCTTTAGTTGAAGCTCTATAAATAACTATGATTTACACCTAGGAATGCATAAATACTATAGTCTAAAAGTCAGAAGATCTGTATCCTATTGATAACTATCTTAGAAATCAGAACCATCAAATGTTGGTTATCACAACATACAATACATAACTCACTAGCCATTGACAATGCGACTTGGTTGGCAATGCCTGTGTTCAACAAAATTGGTTTGGACAAGGTGAAATAAAATATGGTCTGCTCAGTTTATTTGACAATAATTTCATGTAGGTACTTATTCTATGTTGATCTTTTTATATGAACTTCCCTTAATACCTACGATATTTTTAGTTAAATATGTTAATACTATTGTCTTATTTTCTTTGTTTTTTTAAGCCATATTCTAATTGTATTAAATTCATGCGTTTTAATGGTCCAATATAAGATTTCATTTGATTAACAAATATTTAGAAGGTATTGTAACTGATAACTATCTTAGAAATAGAGAGCATCAGTAGTTTACTCTTCCAAGGTGCAGAACCAATTTGCCACTGGTAATGCCAATTGGTAGAACGATAACTATGTTCAACCAAATTGCTTCGGTTGATATATTCTACTTGCGTGAGGTGAGTTCAAATGGACGCTATTTTATAAATTCTTAAAATAGGGTCTCCCAAGCAAACTCGGTGTACCTCTTTGAATTTATATAATATAATATGTATAATTGTATTTTCACTGCTTTTGTATGTTTATATAATGTTCTCTTTTTATATTTTCATTTTTATCGTTTCTATTACATTTTTCGGTTCTAGTCGGGTATGTGAAATACAGCGGAAAACACATTTTGAAAATACCCGATATACTGGATTATTTGTTAGTTTGGGTTAGTTTAGGTTAGGTTAGGTTAGGTTTGGTTAGGTTAACCTAACAAATAATCCAATATATCGGCTATTTTCAAAATGTGTTTGCCGCTGTATTCCACATAACCGACTTGTACCCATCTTTCTTTATAATTATATTCTATGTCATGTTGTGAACGTCTTGACCATATAATTTGAAATGCCCACAATATGTTAAAAACAAATAGAATTTAATCGTTAAAAATAAGTTTAAATAACACTTTCCTATTAAATAAATGGCATAAAAATAAACATCATGATATTAGTATAAAAATAAAATTGTCTAACACTTGAAGTTTTTTTTTAAATTTAATAATTTAGATTATTATGGCAATAACTATAAATTCACATAGAGCCATTATAGCCGCAATAGAGAGTAATCTTGTTAGGATTCCATTTCGGGCGAAATCATCTATTCGGAGCAGGATTCGGCATCATTCGATTTTTTGGATCACATTATATTAATAGTATCCATGTCAACACAAATATCATTACGGCCAATAAAGAATCGCGCATCCTGACGCAAGTCACGATCTTCGCAGCGGCGCTAACGAAATTTTCTCACACGACAACGACGGCGACGCCGGCGCCCTTTGGACAAAGGCATCGCTTCTATAAATAAATCGGGGTTCCCCATTACAAGGCCCGCGTGCCAATACCGGTTAAGGAGAAAAAATTCCGTACCATCGTGGTGAAGTAGAAATTAAAATATGTCAAAAGATCCTTCTTCTATTAAATAAAAATTCTCTTCTTGGTTGTATCCTTCTTTTTGCAGGACTGTTTTATTAATTTTTTTTTAAATTAAGTCACAACTACTCTTTCACAAATTAGTAAGTTTGTCAGAAAAATGATTTTTTACCATGTGTGATTTCCAAGTTTTATATTATAACATCTTTACGTAAACATTTCATCATTTTTACTATAATATCGTACCCATCTGACCACATTTTCAACTTCACAAAATTCTGGGATTTGTTTATTTCTGATATAATCCCTCAAAATTTTATTTTCTGAGCAATAATCTGTATACACTTCTTAATATATTATACAGTATCATTTTGTCAGATACGCCGATCAAGTCAACTACCTCATGGAATAACACACCAACTCAAAAATGTGTGTTTAATGTTTTTAAAGCTATTGTTGCATATTAAAAGATTGCAAACAAGCCTGATTTTTTAATGTTTTTCTCGAAAAACACCCAAAATACTGTTTAAAATAATACTTGTAAGTAGAGTTATGATTTTATAACATTTTTATTACAGTTGTTGTTATTATTTTTTATACGATACTGAATATGATACTATGCCGAGTTGGTGTGATATTGCTCGGAAAAAATACTTAGTATTAAAAAAATGGTTATTTTATAAGAGCATTATCAATTTATTTCACACAATAAAAAAGTATTGCTGATCTAAATATTATTAATCACTAAATACAACATCATAACCATATTTTCTGTTCAACACTTTATAGTAACATCTATATTCTGTTGGCTGCGTGGTGTTTTAATTAGTTTACGCATTTAATTATTCTTTAGCGGCACCAAAACGACCATCGTTCAGTTAAAAATCATCTAATCGTCTTGACGCCTATATACTCGTAGCTGCTATAAATCAGTAAATTCTCATATATTAAAATATAAACTATACAAAAATAAATCATGCAGTTCAAAAATATTATTTAAAAGGTTGAGAGACGCTGATAAATAAATAATAAGCAGTGCTACGGAGGTGCTACGATCGTGCTACAACTTTGCGTTGTATCGGCAAATTTTAAGCTTTTGTAGGCTCTTGTTAAGGTAATTGAATAAATGACTCTTAAATCTGTCAAGAACTTGTACTTACGTAATACTTTGTCATTTAAAATCTTCTTTATGGGCTTACTTACGTTGCTAAGTTTTTTGTAAGCGGCTTAGTGATAAACAATAAAAGTTTCAGGCTCATTTTTTTGTATTGGAAAATATGTCATGGAAATTAAATTTGCTGATAAGCTAGAATAAATAGGCAGATATAAATAAATATAAGGGTATATTTATTTTAACTTGCAAGATAATACAGAATATTTTGTGAACAGAAATATTATTTATGTTATTGATAATTAATATGATATATTCAGTTACCCACCTCATCTGAATTTAATTAGTATCAAAGCATTTCGCATTTAAAGACAGTTTCATTTAAAAAATCTAATAATATTCTCGAAACTACTCATCAATAATTGTATTTCCAGATCTTTGACTATTAACTGAGTAACAAATTAGTGTTGATATCCTCAAACGCATGGGAAAAAACCGAGAATTATCTGTTGAATTTAAACAAAAAACTTCAGTTACTCACCCATAATATTAGAGCATTAAAGTACAGCATTTTTCATTTCAATATCTCTAATAAAAGACCAATGGTAAACGTAGATGAGGAATTTCTACTGTTGTGGGTTAATTACATGTATGAACGACATTGGTGCTGCTCCACCACACGGCTCCAGGAAACAGACGATAAAGCAAATATTGCCTTAGTCGTGGTTTATTTCCATTAATAATGACACGAAAAGAAGAAGTATATATGAGTTTATAATAATATGTACAGTACCCTAATAATATATTTTTGGAAAATTTACACCGGGATTAATTATTGAGCGTACGGAATAAACTAATCTAGGTAAAGTTTTTGTTTATTTTATCATTTCTGTATTATTGAAGAATATAATAAATAATGTAAAATCTACCGGTTTAAATCACACTATTGGGTAAATAATGAAAATTATAGGTACCTACAACATTTTAAACAAACATTCTTAATCCATTTTATATTTATGTTGAATAAAAGTGATCAACACATAATAATTGTTGTTTTTTAATGTCGTATTAGCTACTGTTATTTTTTTCAATATCAAAATGACTAAGTAATATTTTTTTAAATAAGCTTGTAAAACATGCAATCGTTATCACCGTTAGTCATCGTGATACGTAATAATATTATTTTTAAACACTTTCATAATAAGTTTTGATGAATTTTTCAAACTTACTTAAAAAAAAGAAATTGTAGTATATTTCCAAAAGGATTACATTTTTTATCATATATTTAATTATTATATTTGAGCCATAATAATCTTGTAATCTCTAGTATATTTTTTTTAACTTAAGACGTTACCAAGGAATAAAACATACTGCGCATCTATTATATAAACAAGACAGCTTTCGGCCGCTACAGTAGCTATCCAGGATAGGTTTGTATTGAAGTATTAGTACTAATTATTGTTACAATTATAGTAAGTTGTTGTAAATAATAAGCCGTATAAACAGTCAAAACTGCCCTAAAATTTAGCATAGCCAAGAGAGGTGCTGTTAAACCATAGCACTTATTGTAATTGTATCAATAAGCTCTAATACGACGATACAAACCTACCCTAGATAGCAGCCGTAGTGGCCCAAAGTAGTCTTGTGTATAGAATAGATACGCTGAATCCTATATAATTAAAATTTATAGCAGAAATCTTTGATATTATCGATGGATTATTTTGACTCATACCGGCTTAATGCCCAAAGTAAACCAAAATGCTATGGGTAATAAGTAGTGTATGTATTTAGTTAACATTATGAAAATAAATTATTATTGGTAAATAAAAACATTTGAAAAGCATAAATTTATTTAGTATAATATTAAAAAACGGGGAAGCGAAATTTCAAACGGTCTCTAAAATTTCTGAATTTTTGCAAATCTGTGCAATTTTAATTTCCAGCGCAATTTTATACGTATATAAGTACTCATTCTGGCTAAAATAAATATTGACTGTAGCCGTCGAACAAACTGCCATTTGAAAATTTAATTTTCATACCCCACCAAGTGAGCAATATTAAGGAAACGAAGAATCTGAGAAGATAAATATTTATTTAATGGATATTTCACTCATAGCGCTCCCGCTATAATAATAACAACATTACAAGGTAAACAAAATGAATGTTTATTATATTGTAGCATTTTATAACTTCATCAAAATACTTACATAAGATGTAATAGACGTATTACAAAATATTTGTTTATCGCAGAACTTTAAAGACATTAACATTCTGTTAATATTAATTTCACTTTATATGATATATTTACATAATTTCGTTACTTTACAGGTCAATTGGCGTAACCCTAAAATATCAAAGTATTCAAGAAGTGAAAAAAGGAATATTTTGTGTCAAGTTAAAAAAAAAAAAATTAAAATAGTTTTGAAAATATGTTTTAGGATTTATGATACTTGGCCACTTCGAGTAAGAGTATGCAATAAGTCCATTGCCATCAACGTGTCACTTTGGTAAAAACTGAGGGTTACGCCAATTGGCCCATTTAGTGTCGATATTATAAAACATCTTTCCTTTTTACTGTCAACAGCTTTTTCTCTAAAGATATTTCCCTTAGCAGTAGTAAAAAAAGGGAAATTCTAAATCATTTTTTTGGTTTTATCGGTTTTAGAACAATGAACATTTCGTGTCAAGCTTATCAGGCACCATTAACTTGGGGTGCAAAACTACTCAATGCGCTCCCTCAAAGATGTAGACATTTTCTGTGACGTCCTATGTATTTTGTACTCGAAATTTTATTTTTCTGTATAAAATTGTACTTAAGTATGTTTTTATTTATTGTTATTATTATTACATTATATTCTCTTCTTCTCTCTTCGTAATTAAATAAGATGTTCGTAGTCTAATTGGAAAAGCATACTGGCGCGAATCCAGCAGATATAGGTTCAAGTCCCGTTGGATTTTGGACAAAATGATTATATTCTAGTGTGTAGATGCAGAAGATGTTTTCAAATTATGTAAATACTGATAAATAACAAGATTTTAGATATTATATTTTACATCATTCTGTGGATGGACTTTCTTCGTAGTAACATATTAAATATACCCAACAGTATGAGGTAACTGAAAATCTACTGATTTCAATTTATATAATGTTGCGTGTAATCTGAGGGAGAATGCCTTCGTAGCACGTCAGCCTGCAACAGCGAAGGACATGAGCCAGTACATGACAGTATTTACCGTCACTTGTCGCCAACAGAGCCTCTCGTGCCTTCGTAGGGGTATATTGTAGAACATCGTTTCTCAAACGAAACATATCTGCAACACATTATAAATGTTGCAGTGTCATCATTATTAGCTAGAGTTAATCTACTGCAGGATAAAAGCCTTCCCTAAGTCATTCCAGCCCCTAATGCTATGTGGTCACTTAAATCCACCAAAATTAATAATATCGTTTATCTGGTCGAGTTTGAGGGTTCTCCACTTTCCTAGCAACAATCAGCCCATTATCATTGCATCTGCTTTCAAATATTACAGTATACTTTTCCAAATATAGTGCGAGCTATCATATTATACAGTATTAATTTAACACCAGTTTATTCATATTTGTCAAAGTTTCAGCCTATCTTTAAATCAATCATTCATAATAATATGTTGGAATTCCGCCGCCGGATTAGGGATTCCAATCCCGGGATCCCGGGATCCCGAGCTATTTTCGATACCTATGAATCCCGGGATTGATAAACATAGTCCCGGGATTTCGGGATTGATTTTTTTATCAATTTTTATGGAAAATAAAATAAAAGCGAAAATATAACAGAAAAAATACTTTTAATAAAAAATAACTACATTAGAAATAAACTGAGTTTGATTTATACCCATGTGTAGGGAGCCGATTCATTTTACTTTTTCACATGAATTATTAAAAATGAGAAAGATTGGAAAAAAACAATGCTTCGCACTTTTAACAAAGTAATTCCACCATGATATCATACGTTTTACGGCAGTTTCATATTTGGCTGACTAATTAGATTTATGAAGCGGAAAGACCATAAGTACACCATGATTATTTGCTTTACTATTTTAAATCTCGCTAATCCATTCATTATGTCTTTACTATCAGAAACAGCAATCTCATATTAAATTCAGATTATTATTTATATTAGAATATTATTTGCTCCATTAAACTTGTGTATTTCCAAGTTTAAAGTATACAATATTAACAATAAATGTCTTACATAGAATAAATTCTACAAGATTTATTTTTGACCGATTTTATCAATGTTATTTGTAAATATAAAATTTTTATATTAACAATGGAAAAAAATGCCAATCCCGGAACCAGCCCCGGGATCCCGGGATTATCAAATTGTAATCCCGAAATCCCGGGATCAGACTTTTGGCTCGGGATTGGATTCCCTACGCCGGATGAAATAAAATTATTTTATAAAATATTTCATTCTTAAATCTGTCAAATTATTGTCAATAATTTTAAATGAAACGTTTAAAATATTTAAATGAATAAATCGGTCTTGTATTAGGTAAATATAACTGTGAAAATAATTAAAAACATACAGTATGATAACTATATAATGTTATTTATAATAAAATATCTCTCTACTGACTAATATTAGTGAAAAAAACAAATAATATTAGGTTACGTACCTACTAACTTTGACAACGATCTCACGATATAATTTATTTTAATGATTTTAAACGTTTTATATTCAAAAATTGTACAGCCACCTGCAAAAAATGCGTTCATCCATTCTTCGGTTATATAGCAAAAAAGATCTGAACAGTTGAATATTATAAGAGGTTTGCAAGAACGTGTCTTCCAGATGCAGAAACATAATCAAGAAGGTGACAGAATTAATTATGATTTAAGCAATAATATCAGTGCAATATCTCTCCAGAAAGAAAAGGATTGTTGGAAATGCCTGTATCTTTAGTGATACCCAACGTCAGTAATAAAACTAAAGAAAATAACTTCTGAAGAATATTTTTATTTCCGAAAACTTTTTTTTCTTTTAAATGATGGTAAAATAATAAAAAATAATTGATTAAAAACCGTAAAAATAATATTTCTCTCATGGTGAATAAAAAAAAAGAATAGGTTGCAAAATAAATATTTAACTTACATAAAATTATTATTAGTGTTTGTTTTTTATAAGCCTAAAAGTTGCGGAGAGTTTAACAAGACATACAAATAAATGTACGGAAGTTAAATATGACACTTTATGTATAATAAATGTAAATAAGAGTATTATTTTAATGCCATTTTATGGACTATAAAATTGGAAACGCTGTTTTATAGATAGGGCATACCACAGAAGCTACGGCGTAGAGGGTATATCACAGCAAGCATGAAGCTTGTGTCCAACAGGACAAGCGTTGTTTGTCCTGCGGACGCTTCCTCGTTCTGACGCCTCTACGTTACGTGCAGACTTGCTACATTTTTTACAAGTGCCATTAAAATGTGTGTAAACATAAAATTATGACTTTGTCATCGTGTCGCGTTTCGAGGAGCGTAAATAAAACCGAGATATATATCCCGGTTCAAAGTTTGACTATATATTTTTAAACGTAATCTTTCCAGACACTTTTATAGCTAGAAAGTTCATTATTTAGTTCTTTTTTAGTTATAAAAGGAGATTTATTCACCTCTTTATTTTATACAAAGATAGGTATCCATTTATATTATCTTAAGTATATTCAACATACTATTAAATTTAATTACAATTTTAATTATTAATAATTATATTAATTGATGTCCTGTTTTTTTATCGTGAGAATAAAATTAATTAATAATAATATCATTATAATTTAATATTAATAATCATTTAATTTAAAAAAAAACCATATTTTATAAGATATTCATAATTGTAGTACTTGAAAAAATCTTTTGTCAGGATGTGTATTATATAAATTATATAATATAATACTTAGTTAATATTAAAAAAATAGTAATATAGCCCGAAAGACTTAACATTGGAATTTTGAATTTGATATTCAAGGATCAATTTTTCGTTGTGTGTTTTCTACAAACACTTAAAATATTTCATAAAACTTGGAATAAAAATACACATATTCTCAATTATTACCTATCAGAAAAATACACAGTACTAAAATATCATTATAAAGTAATGCTGAGAAAAAAAACATATCACAAAAGAAGACTTAATATTTTTTTAAAAGTAAATTTTACAAACTTCTATCTTAACAGTATTTGTAAGTTTATAAAATACTTAAGAACTTTTCACCTATCAAAAAATGGATAATATCATTGACACCTATATGATAGTTCATTAAAAAGAGGTCTTGTGAAACAATATTATAACTGAAAGAATTTTTCACAAAATAAAACGTATTACATATTAGTAGGTTCAAGAAAGGAGTAGGTATCTTATCTAAATGTTTTTGATAAAATTTTTACTTTGTATAGAGAGATATATCATCATCATCAGCCTGAATCTGTCCACTTCTGGATGAAGGCCTCTTCAAGCAGCTTCCACTTCTCTCAGTCCTGTGCATTGCGTTGCCACGTACTTCCGCAGAACTTTATCATTTCATCGATCTAGCGGCCTCTAGGTCTACCCTGCGGACGTTTTTTACTTCTTGGATACCACTGGATGACTAGATTTGTCCAACGATTGTCTCTTCTTCGAGCTATGTGTCCAGCCCATTTCTATTTAAGGCTTTTAATAAACTCTATTATACCGCAAACCCTTGTCTGCTTTCTTATCCACTCATTCCTCTTTTTGTCCTTTCGCGTTATACCCAGCATGTACCTCTCCATACCACGTTGTGTTACTCTAAGTTTCTGGATCTCTCTTTTACTTATGGTCCATGTTTCACACGCATATGTGATCACGGAAAGCACACACTGGTTGAACACTTTGCGCTTTAGACACAGTGGAAGGTCACTTTTGAAGATATTTTTCAGGCGGCCAAAAGCACTCCAGCCTAGCTTTACTCTGCGAACAATTTCATCGAATATACATCCATCTATAGACACTTGTTGTTTCAGATAGATGTAGCTTTTCACCTGTTTGAGCTGAGTGCCATTGATGAGGATCTCTTTTTGACCTGCAAAGCAGTTGAACATGACTTTCGTCTTTAAGATAGAGAGATCTATAAGATCATAAACTGTTTATTTTCATGATGATAAAATACATGGCATCACAGTGATATATAGATTTTTGAGATTTATTCGCCATGTGTCCTTTAAATTCACTTACTTGTTTTTGCATAATATATTTGTACAAAACATGAATTCTTAGATTTATTTTCTTCTGAAATTGTCACAATTAAAATCCTTATATTGCACGTTCTCCATCTAAAACCATCTTGTAAAATAATATATACACAGAATATGCTAACGTATATTTTTCTTCTCGAGAACTCTTCATGCTAAGAGTACTTGGCACTGCACCGGCGCTCATATGAAATAACGACTTCTTCGTACTCCCGGGTCTTTTTTTCATTTTACAGTGCACGGTATTGTTTCCTCAGGAAGGTGTTTATTTGTTTTACATCCGTTGCCTGCTTGCTGATTAAGGAAAAATTTGCGACGAAAGAAATACGAGAGACATTTCAATATTTTTTTGAGATACGACAATGTAATTTACCAGTTTAAACTCACATACTACAGACTTGACTTGACTTTTGATCATCCTTTAGTGTTTTGGGGCACGCCGGCGTTAGCCTCATCCCCTTCGTCTCAGTTATTAGGTCGCTAGCAAGGATTCGCGTGATTCGACGTGGTGATGTTAA